>NC_090939.1:837003724-838253724 GCF_040938575.1 Ambystoma mexicanum
TTAATGACTGAGGCTGGAAAGATATCGCCTTGACATCTGGAAGGTTTGAGGCTCATGATTATTTTGGATACTTCAGGTATGGAAAGTGAAGCAAATTAAAATTGTGTATTTGATTTCACAAGCGTATCAGCGGGCATCTGAGTGTGTGAATTACATGCTACATTACAATTTCTTTATTCAATTTTTGATTGAAGTAGGTCGATTTTGAACAAAAGGGCTTTTTGGATATTAGTACTCCAGGTCGTGTCTTTAAAGCAGGATTCTTGTGGTGCACTGTGGATTCTAATTCACATAGAATAGTGAATAGCTATTTGGTTCCAGAGCTAGCTTTGGCAATTCTCTCGTTGTAGGTGTCACTTTTGGTTAGTAGGATAGCTTGTTTGTAGTTTTTGGCTGCAGTGTCAACGCTCTCTTTGTTAGATACTGAGGTTTTTGTTCTCCAATTTGTCTCTGCCGTTCTTTTAGAACTACGCATGGTTTTAGGTTTAGGGGTGTGCCGAGTGTCAAGGTGAGTAAGTGGTTTGGCTTTGCGCATGCTCAAAGGTGCTACTTTGTCGATGGCAACTAGTAGTGTTTGATTGTATAGCTCAACCATGAAGTCTGGGTCCGAGCCAGGGTTCTCTATGTAGTCAGTGCTAGGGTGCATCAAAGAAAGTAGTTTCTCAGCTGTGATATTTCATCTATTTCTTGTGAGGGGGCATGTGCTTGGGTAGACGATGTGTCTATGGGGGGTTCTGTTGGATGGTGAATGCTATGACATGATGGTTTGACCCTGGGCGTGGTGTGTTGGAGAGGATATTAGTGTTGCAGTTAAGATCTGCCAGCCAGCCCAATGTTCTACTTTTGCTGTGAGTGGGGTTATTGGCACAGTGCAAGACACCTAGTGATGTGATAGAATTGGCTAACACTAAGGCATTGCTATCAGTGGGATCGTTAAGTCTTAGATTTAGGTCTCCCAGCAATATGATTTGTGAACTTGGCTTAGTGTTGCATGTCAGGAGTAGTATGACATCTTCCTCGAAGGTGGATGTTGGACCTGGGGGTCTGTATATGAGATGGAAGGTCAGGCTGTTGGAGGCGGTGAGTGAGAGTTTAATGGAGAGGAGTTCCCATAAAGGGAACGACTGAGTAGGTATTCCTCTTATGCAGAGTTGGTTTTTGGTGATGAGGCTACACCTCGTCCCTTGAGACCTGTTCTGTCTATCCTATAGATAATGTAATTTTTCAGGAATGGCCAAGGAGAGAGCTGGCCGAGCTCCTGTGTGTAGCCAAGTTTAAGTAATTGCTAGGAAGTCTAAGTTGTCTGATGTGATAAGGTCCGCAATGTCTAGCGCACGTGCTAAGAGCGATCTTGCATTGATGAGTGCACCCTTAATAGTGGGAGTTTCTTGATTCTGTTTTCCTCTAGCAGGTAGATTGTTTTTAGGGTTTAGAGTGTGTGTTGGAGTGTGATGGTGGCTGGTATCGCTGGGTATTGAAGCTAAGGTAGGTGGTTGAGGCTGGGATATTAAAGCAATGCCTGTATCAATGACATTCGCTGTTGTGTCAGGATGACTACTGCAGGTGGCCCTGGGGCTAGTTGTGGAATTCATAGAACTAGAATGTGTGGCCAGTAGTAGAGTGTGACGAGCGTTATTGTTATTATTATAGTGGTAGGCTCTTGATATGGGGTGAATACTTTTCCCTACGGATGCTAGTGACTGTATGGCCGACTGTTGCTGGTAAGTGCCTAGTCTGGACCTTAGTCTGCAGTTCCTGTAGGCCAGTTGGCAGGATTGAATTGTGCCTGTAAGGGACGTAATCTGGTGTGTAAGCCAAGGTTGTTTATTACCTATGGAATAGGCATGCAGTGTCGAGGGAGGTCTGGGAGTTAAGTGGACATGTCTAATGTTACTGTATGTTTGAGGGGGTGCCTGTCCAGGTGCCGGCCTATGATAGGGATGGTCCTATGTTGCTAGGTATCCATCATCAGGTAAGTCCAGCCCAAGTGTAATTAGGTTCCTAGTCTAACGGTACTGAGGACAATAGTGGCAAGGAGGTTACTAAATGCCACAGGTGAAGCACTCTCTGCAGTCTAGTTGTCACAGTGTGTCTGACTATATGTTGGCTAGGTATGTGTAAGGAGATGAAGATTTCCTTCACTATAGATGTACCGCAAAGGTAAATAGCCTACAGATAATGCAGTAAGGGCAGTTTAAGCTATCAGATTGTATATCTAGGTGCTGCGCACAGGTCAATGCTGTGCTATCACTTTGTTGTATGACAAGTAGGGCTAACAAGAGGCTAAATAGGCAATTTGGTATACATGACAATGACAATATGGATTATAGTCCATGCAGTATAGGCAATTTGCGAAGCAATTGGAGGGTAAAACCTCCGAAAAATGCATACATTTTAAATGACAGAGCAAGGGTACAGTAATCTGCCATATTATTGTATAACGAATTAGATATGTTATTGTATTATGCATTAAACACGGTGGATCATAGTACGTATTGGCCGAGTGAACAATGCATTAAATGGCACTTTCACAATATGACAAATGGTAATAACACTTCTTTGTGCTAATCGGGTAGGTGCCACCCTAATGGCAGGCTGTGAAATGCACTATGATTGCGTACAATAGTATTCAGACTTTGAGGTACAGTACATACATGTTCCTGTTGATCCGAATCGTAAAACGAATTGGGCAGATAAAAGAACGATGAGCAGAACCGTGAAACTACGTGTACAGTTGCCTCTTCGTAGTCAAGGTTTCTGTGGGTCTTATTGCTGTAGTTAGCGCGAAATATTTAGATAGGCCGTTTAGAAGGTACGAGTATGCTCTCAGCTCTGGCAGCCACGGGCAGGCACAGACAGGGGCCTTTGAAACAGGGCTTTCGTATGCAGGGGCCAGTTTATGCGTAAGCGTGAAGCGGTAGCAGGAAGGGAGGGCAAGGCACATCTCACCCAGGCAGAATGATTCCGCCATATTAAAACAGACTAGGCAGCCGTCCCAAATAAGAGGTGCTTATAGGCAAATAAGAAAGAGTTTGTCCTTCAAGGCTGCGGTATTCCGGTATCCGGAATGCAAGAAGAGACAGGCCAGTTGAGTGTTGTAGCACAGCGCTGTACTCGTAGTCAGGCCGCAATGGTAGTAGGCCAATTGCTCAATAAAATGAAATGTAGATGTGAACCCCTCAAGGCACGCAGGGCTTACCGAGAAGGTAGCTGCCCACTCGAGGTTGCTTTGGTTTATTGTGTCTGTCTATGGCAACTGTTATTCTGGATCTGTTAAAAGAGTGCTCTTAAAAACTCTGTTTGGTCCAGGGACAGCTGACTGTCAATAGTTAAAGCACTTGCAACCATGTTAAACAACGTTTAATAGGTACGTCATCAGTGCATGGTGACACTATTCTTGTATGAAAGATTTTGGAATTACTGCAAAGATATTAAACAGGTCTGTGCACAATTCAAGCCCATCTGACAACCTCACACCCCACTGCAAGTCTCACATGTCATTCAGAACAGAGAGAAAGTCATTGTATAGTGCAGTTGCCAGTTCTGAAAAGTGACTCATTTGAGCTGCCATAGAGCCATTGCTTAGGCAAACGTGGCTTTGGTGAAAGATGTGTCTACACTTTCTATTCTAGCAAAGACACCTGACCAGGCTTATATTTCAGCCAGTATATGTAGGTAACCCTCCTCTTTTCCCTACACCATCACTACACCATCACTCGGTCACTACTGATGCTGACTTAGTGGAGGAATAAACTGTGTCTCAATGCTACTACCTGGGGCATTGTTACTAGTTACTGCACAAATGAAGCTGATGTTACTGGGGGCTAAACTGCATCTTGGCAGTACTGGGTAGAGCATGGTTACTCATCGGTCAATTATGAGCCATGCCAGATCTTTTGATGTCTTGATGCTATAGTGCGGGGTATTGCTAAAGAGCAGAACAGATTTCCTTAACAGTTAACTGTTGTCTTCCTTCATGGGAATGTTATTGGGTAGATCAAAGCACGTGCAACGTCCTGTTTCAGGAAGTCCAGCTCATTTTATGTATACAAACTATTCCTCCAAGAGTTCATAAAACAATTTCCTGAAGGTACATTGATCACAATAAGGTTATATATTTCAGAGGATCCCTAGAGAACTGGGGATTGAAATCTCACCAGAAGCTTTGGGATGTTTTCTTTGACTCATATGCAAAAGCCTCTAAAAGGCATTCTTGGTACAAGTCCAGAGCTCTGAAAGACCACCCAGAAAAACTCCAAAAGGATTTTAAATAATTGAAAGCTGAACAAGCAAATGCGGTCATTCCTAAGGACAGAAAGGGTTACAGTAGACTATATCTGGCACTTCAAGGGAAACCCCACCAAAGGAATCTCCAGAGGATATTCTAGAATGATATAATACTGCTATATTCAAGATTTCATTTGATCAGACACCAGACCAAACCCAGGCAAGCTGCATTTGCCACATCATCTCCACCAGATGGGTGGATTAATTTGCAAAACCCAGAGTCATCCCTCAGTGAACCACCAGCATGTAGTCCATCATCACCTATACGATCACTGGGAAGGCCTGCATCGCGATTGCTTTCAGCCATTGATGCGCTAGTTTCTAATATTGTTGGCATCTCACCTGCATCTAATGCATCAGCAATATTTGAAGGACTATCTAAGACACCCTCTTGAACTGATCCCAAAGAGTACCCTTTGAGACACCTATGGGCGAAGGCAATTAAATAGTGACTATGCCCACACCATGGAGCTCCACTCATTTGTTTAATATTATGAAAATATAGCCCAAAATCCATGAAGACGCTGTTAAATTCCAAAAATGAACCCGTAGACCCTTTCAGCAAGGTAGTGGTTAATTTGAGGGATGGTGAGGCAGAATTTACTCGGACACCAAAAATAAGACAGACTCAGGGAGTTAGCAAAATGTAGCTGTTTTAATAGCAATTATATAAAACATGGAGTACAACGGGCATCAACAGACGTCGCAAAGCATGATCTCTCTGCATTTCATAAAAAACAGTACTTTTATAGCAAAATCTTGTCATAAGTGACATCATAATATGTGGCAAAAATAAAAAAACCTACTTGAAGTTGTGATAGGACTAAGGGGAACATCTAGGTATACTTTCTATGAGGGACAAGATCATGATTCAACCTATACAGTAAGGTGGACAACATATGCCCACCCCTAGTGCAAGTCATCTTCGATGTCATAAAATACACAATGTTTCATTGGCTTATCAAACTATAGGGCTCTCTGCTATGTGGCCCTCGATGATTGTTTGGCACGCTTGTATCCTTCTGGAATATTCCACTCCCTTGCAGCACGCAAGCTGGTACCCCAGGTGCCAGGGGGCGAACTTGACTTCCCACCCAATTAACCCATCATCCATCATCACTCCTGTTGTCTGCCTTTCGAATTGTCTTTGAACTCGGCCTTGCACAGTATCAATATGGCCTGAGAATAAAGGGAAGTCTGAGCACAGCCTTATCTTCAGTCTCGGTGTGGCATGCCCAAAGTCTATTTTCATCTGCACCATGTTACAGGAGACTGCGTTTTTAGCTCCTCTTTTGCGTTTTAATACTATTAAATAAATAAAACTTGAACTCGTAGTGTTTTTCCATTGTACCTCAACAGAAGCTAGCCTCGCTTCTCACGTTCATTGTATCTTCTCAAATAGATAACCAGTTTCTTGGCTGCCTCAACCCTTGACACTGGGCCAAACAGGCCTTCTCAATTCTTCCTTCATCGTCACCCGTCTTTCTTTGCTGCGCCACACTTTCAGCCTTTTCTGTCCGACGTGGAACATCAAGATTCTATACATTTCTATCTATATATATATACATTGGTGTGTTGCCTGCAGTCTATTCACTACGTAGCCAGCCTTTATGATTACTTAGTCTACTTGCGTTACAGCGTCTGTACAGTTATAAATCGATTTGCATTTTCTTTGGTGCTCTTCGCACATGCAACCTTCATTTCCGCACATGACATGTTACTCAATTCTTTACTTCGTCATCAGGTTCTATAGGGTCGATATACTTTTCTTCTTTGGCTTCCCTTCTTGGTGTGTCATCTCTGCTTCACGTGACATCACCATTTGCTTGCCATTGTCACTTCACACTTCTTCGAGCGTTTCTCTCAGAAGACCATCAGTCTTTCGAGGATATTCATATAGGCCTTTCTTAATGGATACCTCATCTCAAAGACTCTTTGCGGTATACACACCCTTACCAGGATTGCGTATGTCACCATTTCTGACTTCCAACATATGGGTAAGATGGGGCGGGACTTCCGGTAGAGGCATTTGGCTCCTCCTCCTCTACAAAAGAGTTACAGGTTATCATTGATTGTTACAATCCTACCTGTTCCTATCTCAGAGTTGCCCCTCCACCTGACACGTTCACTTTATTAAAACAGAAAAACAATTGACCATGTCAAAAAATCTCGTATGGAGATTTCACCAACAGGCTACTTACTCCACATGATTATAGAAATTTGCCCAAGAGAACAGTCCGTCCAAAATCAATGTATGCAAACAGAGTAAAGGGGAGAATCTGAGTGATTTTCTCAAGAGATTGAAAGAAAGTTTTGATCAGATTCATGGGTCTGTAATGTAGCTATTACTCCACCACGAGCCATGAATTTCACATTTGCAATGAGGCTGCAGTCCAAGATAGCTGATGGAAATGTCAGAAAAATCTAGATCAGATAATGGCAAAAAATAAACTAATAACAAAAAGGCCTTTCTGAAAGAATGAGAGACACATCAATAACAAAGTATGCCTCCTGTTGGATTGCACATCTTGCTCACTGTCATGATGGAAAGGATGCCCACATAAAATGCAAAATGTAAATCACAGTGCATGCCTAAGAACATTTTTCAACAATGCAAAAGTGAATTTCAGCCTGCAACCATTTCAAGGCCTTTTAATTGAATCTAGAGACTGGCCTATCAGTGCTTAAGAAATGCAGAGAATCGTAATTACAAGGGCATGCCAAAAAGGTCTATTTTCATACTTTAAAGACACAAATGTAAATCACACATCTCTTCAACAATTTCTTCATTAATATGTAAGGACATGCACAAAAATGCAGAGAAGTTGGGGCTAGTCTCTACATAAAGGACATGACCTAGACCTTTGGAATGCTTTCACAACCTAGAAAATTCAGGAAGGGACACAAAGCCTCTAAAGAAAAGCTTCCATTGATTCAACCCTGATTCCATCATGTTTGTCATAATATGAGAGACACCTATCTAAATATTGAATCAATGTGAATCTAGAAGCACCCAGACCCCAAACCAGAATGCACATGAGAGGATTTCTTTGAATAACTGGCTACTGCCACCATTGGATAATGGGCTATACTTCAATTATTAAACACATGCAAATCCTCACTCATGAATCTGTTCCCAAAATCCTCTCCTGATCACATGAAGCAGAAGGATTTCTCAGAATCAAGAAAGAATTGCCTAAAGGCTTGCCCTTAAGTGTATCAAATTATTAGAACTATTTCACTCTTTTTTAATGAACAAGAAGGCTGAGTCCTATGTATGTTGACTCAAATGCAAAATGGTAAGCACCCCCAATTTTGTATTAGAGTGCTGTATTAGATCGTGTCACTGCTGGTTTACCAACCTGTTTACGTGCAGTGGTGAAAACTGTTTTGTTAGTAGAGAAAGCTGATCCATTGGTTAAAGGCCACCCAGGCACTGTACTGGTGCCTCACGATGTTCGAGCATCACTCCTGAAGTGCAAGATCCAACAGATTTCGAATTCAAGTTTAACCAAATATGAAAAGCTTCTGATCTATGTTGCTAATGCTATGGTCAACCACTGTTCTATTCCGAATTCTGCCTGTTTACTCCAACTCCCTCAGATGGGCAACACCATGATTGTCTACAAGTGATCGAGAATCTCATGACTACCATAATACTTTTAAAGGATGTTCCACTGCAAAATCCCGAGATGATTGTTGATGGCTCTTATTTACGTAATCATATGGGCAGAATTGTATTGGATTATGCGTGCTATACTCCGCATGAGGCATATCAACCAGCAAATGATCATTCTGCCCAAGTTGCTGAATTGATTTCTCTTACTCATGCTGGTGTACTCACTAAATGGAAAACCACCATGGTGTACCCTGTTTCTCTCTGTGCCCATGGGTGGTTCATGACTTTGGCATATTATCAGAATCACCATGGCTATCTTATGTCATCAGATACTCCTACTATGAATTGTGTCTATGTATCGGCCCTGTTGGAAACTCTTCTATTACCTTTCCCAATGGCCATTGAAAAATGGTGGGAGCTCAATCTGTCATTGCCGCAGTGGCAAGGACCCTCTCAGATCCTGCTCACCACGCAGATCACGATTAAGGGTGAGGGGCATCTGACATCGGTCCATGCTTCCAACTGCCGAAATATACAGCCTCCATCCATAGCAACAGAATCAACAGCGATAGTATCAAAGTCCTGCACTTTGGTGAATCCTGGAGGGGATGCATTGGCAGGATCAACCACACCTGAATCGACTTCTCTATTCACCCACTACTGAGACAGGAACCACACCTTCAACACATGCTTAGAGTAATACTCTTGTCTCAGTGCAGGCTCCGCCGATGACTTCTAGCGGTGGTACAGTCCCAATGTCGGTGAATACTGACTCGACCGCACAAGTAGAGCAATCTGCTTCTGCTCTCCAAGATCCTGATTCGACCACTATGGACAACAGATTCTTTGCAGATCACACTACACAATTTATGTATTATGTTGCCCTTCAAGTGAGGTGAGAGAGAAAGAAACAAAGAAGCTGCAAGGATATGATTTGCTGAAGACTCTTGTGGCTCCCATTCTAAAACTCTGCTACTGTGTTGTTCCTGTTTACCATTCAAACACCTGTGCTGAAATGTGTCAATATGCACAACGTTACTGACATTCTGTTCATCCATTGACAGGGCCTGATTAAAACTGCTGTTTCCTTTTGCACAAGTGTTCTTTTTATTTCTAGCCTTGTATTCAGCATACCAGCTGCTTGAGACCTTGTGAAAAGAGATAACACGAAAAGAGATAACACTCTGACATTGCACCTCCCAATCAGCATCAAGAACCTTTCAGCGAAAAATAGTCTGTTACTTGACTGTGTCAAAATAAACCCTGCATGTTTTCTAGTAAAGACATGTGCCCTTACTGGTGAAGCATACGGTACTGCCTGCCTATTGCAACATCCTTTGATAGAAACCAAGAATACTTTCCTACATGCTACCTGGCAGTATGCCTGTATTCAAAATGTCACAGGGCCTCATTACAAGTTTGCCGGTCTGCAAACAAAGCTACCGGTAAGCTTGCTGGTACCGTTGTTCCTGGACAGGCAAACTACGATTTCTGCAAGCAGGTGCCTTTCAGCCTGCCAGGTCTGACCTGGTGGGTGGAACGGCACCCGCTCGCAGACCTCGACGGATGCACCGGCACCATTGATGAATGGTGCCGGTGCATCCGTCCTCCCCATTCCCATTGAGTCCAATGGGAGTAATACTTTCCGGGCACCCGGCAATGGGGAATTACCGGGAGCGCAGCGGCTGTAATGCCCCGCTAAGTCCCCATTCCCGGGTGCCGGAAAGAAAATGACTTTGGCGGCTACCGCCAGAGTCATAATGAGGCCCACAGACTTCTGGATCTGTGCCTGTCTTCTACACAACAGAGCCTCAGGTATTATTGTGACTCCAGTCCTTTTTAACTGGCGAACATGTGATTTGATATTGGCTGCCAGATCTATTGGTTCTGAGCCCTGTTCTGGCCATTATTCACGGTTGGGGTTCTCCGGCCCTCAGGATTGTCCTCCTCCAGATCAGCTTTAGAAGAAATGTGCTGCAATACGAGTGTCTTTGCCTGCTACAGGCCCTCTCTGCTAATCATGGTCCTCTGTATATAGGCAAAGCAATACGAAATGTAGATATTCTCTTTCAAACAACCCTAGTATTGCTATAAACAATGTTACTTACTTTTTAGTATAAAGTATTCTAATCATAAGCGCAGTGAGGCCATCAATAGTGATATTATTTTCCACATTAGAACGTCTGTGGTTATACTACACAAGGAAAATGGTTACACTGGGAGGTCCCTTTGGCTGACCAGTTCGATTGGCTCACTAGAATCCTCCATAATTAATGGAGGTCTAATGATGTTTGCCATCATGGTTGGAATTTCTTACATGTATTTGTTAATCAAATGTGCTTTAAAATGTTTGGAGAAGAAGACTGTCAGCACTGTGAAAGAAAGACACATGGCTTTTGAATTATGAATCCATCTGTTTAGCCATGTGAGGCAAGTGGTTATTAGCCTCAAAGACTGGATTCCTGGGGGAGATCTATGGGCCCATTGTGTTATAAAGCACAGTCCAGGCAGCTTTAGGTTACTTCTTAGTAAGTTTACTTCAGTTTCTTAAGTTACAGTAACAAGATTAAGACATCAGGAATACAAGACATAGGAGTAAAGAGACACCGGCACCCATCACGCAGGGGGGGAATGGCTCAACTGAATCAACATAGAACACTCACCACAGCATTCTCCCACTCATACATCAACATTCCACAGGCACTCAGGTGACATCATAAATCACATGACAAACCACATCAGACTAACCAAGCACTTCACAACACATCTCCCTCCTTACCAAACACACTTACAACAAGTACTTCACAACACATCTCCCTCCTTAACGAACATATTCACAAAACAACACACATCACATCCAGATCAGAGTACAGTGGATTTTTTATACCTGAAAATCCACAACTATGCAATTCCAGAACTCCGCCTATCATTCTTCAAGCACCATCATTAACAACACTAATCACCTCCCGTCTACCCCTGCCACAGGCAAACTCTAGACTCCCACTCTAGACACAAACCAGCCCAGTCCAAGGCTATACCTAACCAACAATACCATAACCAACACAAAAAAAAAATGTGGTTCTCCTGCCCGCCCCCGCCACCCTGATGCACCACTTGTCATCCTGACGCAATACTAGTCATCCAGGATGACAACGAAATCACCATAGTCAGATAAGAGATTCAGTAAAACTCTACAGCTCACTAACACAAAACCAGCAACATGCATGCCTCAGAAACAGAGCTATAAAGATGGACCAAGCCAATCGAACAAACCTAACCATACCATGGTGTACAGCTCCTAAAACAACTTGGAGATGCTGGCCAGTCAACTCCAAGACCACCTACATAAACATATGGTTGACTCTATCATTCTTCTCAATGGCAGTACTATCCAGTCCCATAATCAAACTCTGACCAGACAACAAAAACCAGGATTAACACAGAACACATTAAGATAAACAAATCACCATGCAACTCTTCATCTTGAAGAGCATCTTTAACTTAAACATTGTATTAACAAGAGGGCGTCCCCTACCTGCAACACACTTCATCTGACTTAACCAGCTGTCCCTTAAGATAAGAATCGGCTTCTCTAGAGAGTGCACCATTGCCATAACAAAATACACTAGACTTGCCAGTCATTCACCCTAGAGCAACTCTCACTTACTACTCACTAAAATTCCTGACAAGAGCGCTACCCCCAGGATTTACCTTACTCACATATAAAACTAAAAGAGACGCTACCTCTCAATAGTTAAATAATCAAAACGCTACCTCCATAACCTGATAGTGCATACCACACTATAACCTAAACACAAAAGGAGGACGCCCTCTGGTTAATACAATGTTTAGGTTAAAGATGCTGTTCAAGATAAAGAGTCACATGGTGATTTGTTTATCTTTATGTGTTCTGTGTTAATCCTGGCATTTTCAGGCTCTAAAGCGAACCTATGAGTCCATAGCCACTTATACAGGCTCTAATGACATGTGCAATATAGCTGAAAATCCTCAAAATGTTAAACTAACTGTTTTGAACATACATGCTATATGCCCATACACTCTCAGCAAAACTTTACAATAGTCCTTTTTGAAGCCCAGAAATCCTCAAAAAGGTTAATCTAGCTCAAACATGCACGCGTACGCAAACACAAATATCCCATCCTCGTCGCCATTGTTATGAAGTAGGTTCCAGGCACATTAAGTTCACTTCAAGTAAGTTTATTTCCAGGTTCATAGTTACAAATCCACATGAAGACATAAAGGACATTAGCTGTGACAGCACCGGCTCCCATCACCTAGGGTAGGCCAGCTGTAACTGCCAGTACACAGAACACTCACTCAGAACATTCCATCATCCACTCATAAATATTTCACATGACATCACAAGCTACCTCACATCAGACAGGCACAACACAACACATTATAACATTGGCGCTACCTCCCTAATCTCAGTAGTCTATATTTAAAAACGAATGTCACCACTGCTCATTCATTTCTTGAATTCCATTCCCTTAGTCCACACTTCATTCCCCCCTTGACTTCCATACTTATTCACTCAGAGAATATACATGCGAAATTTCACTTCTTCGTCATTTAAGATTTTAAACTAATATTTTTAAACACAGACCATGTTTTATGGTAACTGCATTTCTCTAAAAGTCCATGTTGTTGAATAAACAACCTAACACCTAAAAATTCTCAAAATGTTATACTAACTGTTTTGAACATACATGCTATATGCCCATACCCTCTCAGCAAAACTTTACAATAGTCCTTTTTGAAGCCTAGACATCCTCAAAAAGGTTAATCTAGCTCAAACATGCACACGTACGCAAACACAAATATTTGTATCCTTTAACTTATACTCCATTAACAATAAACCAATTACCCACAAGGACAAAAACATATTTTAAACTTCCAATATTTAAACTTCCAAAACAGTGACATGACCAACCATTCAAACACTGCAGTTTTCACCAAAACCCACCATCACTCTCATTTAAGTTACCATCCAAAATCGGTTTAAGTTTTGATTAAACACTGTTTTCTTTTCACCATTAAAATTAAGAATTGGACACAAAATGCCTAAAATATTAGTACAAAACACAACATAAACAGTAATTGCTTCACTGAGCCGCTATGGCTAATTGTCCCATGTCTGGCTGCTCACCAACAAAACTTTGATTTAGGCACACATTACGAAGCAATACTGTACTCTGCATTTCTTAACATTATATGCTCAGGGGCCACACAATGAGTACCGATGGCCTCACATATTTTATGATACGCCCCAACGCCTTGGGAAAAACAGTTTATACTGTTAAACGGCCTTGCCCTACACATAGTACTCGATGGCCGCTACCAGACCCTCTACTGGCAAAGCGGCATTTCTTCTCATTTCAATACGAGGAAAACAAAAAAACAAACCCCTCTGCCATCCTGTTGATCACCGTCGTTGGCCGCTACCTTGCACCACTGCTAGGCAGAGCGGCATTGTAGAACATTTCCTCCTTACGTAGTATTCACCTACTTATTAGTGATTTCCGGATGATGCGCTGTGATGTGGCAATGCGGCAAAACAACAGGGTCTCTTACTCGAAATATTTTTTCCTCTTGTCGCTCCTAACACCATCAATGAAAAACGTCTCACGGAACATTAAAGCGCAACGTTCCACTGCTTCGCCGAATCCCATTGTAGGATGACGACGTCATCACTTTCAAACAGATGACCGAGGACGACACCGCTTCTCTGGTAAACCATAACTCAACTGTCGAAAACAAGCACTTTCTTCAATACGCTCATTTCTGGGGCAAACAAGAACACAAGTTCACGCATATGCCCCACATGGGGACCAACCCTGCTTCATCACATTTATGAGCCGTCTCCTTTAATGTTTCATACGAATTCAGGATTAAACAGTCTCATGCCCATTTTAATTTTTTGGCACATCTCCTGCTCTCGGGCCACAGCTCAATGTCTCATTTATGTGATCTTCACAAACTCCCGGACCCAGCCTTCACGCGACCGTGAACTGCTGGACCTCTAATCAAAAGGCTATCCTTCACAACGTGATGCCACTCTTTACTTTGGTGCCCAGGGCTCCGGACTCCCACATTCTTATGGAATAATCATTATGTCAAAATAGTCCCAGGGTCCATGGGCATAACTCGAGGGCAGCCTTCTCATATAGACCACAACCAGCTTCTTATCTCCACAGCTCAGCACTCCCATGCACTATGTGCTGCTGAGTCAATCAATTATGGACTATGTATAACCATCTCCCTTATCCACCCTGGGTGATGGGTTTTGTTAAGCGACTTCAATTCAACACTCCAACTAAGTCAATGCCGAGTCTGGGATGCCCAAGGGAAGCCCTTAATTATATATTTTTATGACAAGTTCATAGATCTGGATGATAAACCCTTGTATAACGCCCCTCTCTTTGAATCCCCCTAACCTCACTGAGCCAAGAAGTAGGTTTGTTTTGCAAATTAAAAGATTTATTTGAAAATTAAACAATATATATATATATATCACACTTTTATAAATAAATTAATATTTGAGAGCACACTTAAGAATATGGCAGTGATCAACAATGGATAATATTACAGTGGTACGCTGTTTTAATCACTAAGGAGTTGGTATAGAAAGGATAAGGTAGCAGAGAATACTTTTATGGTTTCAAGGAAATGCAAAGATGGAAAAGAATGCAGCACAGGAATAAACTGATATGGTTTCAACAGGAGATAATATGATCACTTTTTCTTTTGACAATTCACTCCCCTCCTATGCAGTGTAAAGAGATGGAAGGGGAGCACACAATTTTTAGGAATACCATCAAATGCAATACCAATTCAGTTCCCCCCTAGCAAGCTTAGAGCACAGGGATGATTTTAAAACACAGGCAAAAATACTTTAAATGTGATTTGCAAAGAAGTGAAAATATGCTAAAAATGATTTTAATTCCCTATAGGAGATTCAGGGTAGGGGACAGCTACTTTGAATGAGTTCAGGTCTACACTAGCAATGATTCATGAGGGGTTATCAGGTTGAAAACGAATTTCAGCAATGCAAAGCAAAAGCAGCTATTTTTTACAAGTGGTGCAATGAGCTAGTTGCAATTCGCGGCACTTTTTCCGAGTGTGTCGAGCGCGATTACGGAAAAACTATAAGGAGTAGGAAGTCGGTTCAGGGCTTGTCGGAAGTTCAGAAGATACGGACGATTTTGTGGAGGTAGATTTTCAGAAATGAAATAATGATTCAGAATGTCAAATGACACTTTCACAGCATTAAAGTCACAGAATGAACATGCGATTTCTAAGGCAGTTCTAGGCAGGTTGAATTTGATGGGATAAGCTTATTTTAAACTAATAGATGACTATGCACAGTTCTGGCTGGGTACTCACACTATAAATTTGAAATAGGCCGTCAAGATCTGGTCAGGTTGGCTGCGGTTCTCTCGCCACGGGACAGTCTCTGGCACTGGTTCTGCTCACAGCGATCTGGTCTGTGTCATGATCTCTGCTTCCAAAAGGTCAGGGTTTTCCCAACTCCCTTGGAAGCAGATCCATAACCCAGTTTCCGAGTGCCAACCAGTCCGAATTGGGACCTTTTGGACCCAGTCCTGGCGCCATTGGCACCAGGCTCATAAATATGCCCAGTCCCAGCGCTGGAAGCGCCGGGCTCATAATGCTTGGGTGGACTTACCTGCAGCAGACCATGCTGCTTACTTGCCTGCCAGTTGAGCCTCTGATCCTCTTCTGTTTGGAACTACGTTTCCTGTTGGGTGGGGCAGGAGCCACTCCCTAGATTCAGAACACTGGAACTCTTCTGGAAAGCAGGAACTCTTTTCTTACCTAGGCGTGGCTGTGGAAGGAGACACCTAAGCACTACAGGAGGCTATTTAAACCACACCCGATGGATGAATCTTGCTTTGCGTTATTCTGCATCCTCTGCAGCAGAACGCTCATTGTGTCTTCTGCATCTGATCCTGGGCCTAAGGAAAAAGGCTTGCCATCCTGAATCCAGTCTTCAGCAACACCTATAAAGACAAGAAAGAACAGGTTAGCATTATGGTCTTCAGTGACAGCTCTTCACTTACCTGGTCCATCGGCTGTCACCAACGCCTCGCGCTGCATTCCAGCATCTGAAAGACAAAGGCTTACCTACTCTTCGTGCGCTCCGGAGGTCTTCACACTGCATTCCGGCATCTGAAAGACAAAAGCTTACCAACTCTTCGCACGCTCCGGAGGCCTTCGGCGCTGCATCCCGCATCTGAAAGAAAAAACAAGGTGCGTTTAAAGACATTGGGGAACTTTAATACTCACGTGCCATTACTCCTTTCCACATCTAACCCAGTGGGTATTCCGGCACCCTGCAGCCGCTCCGAACTTGTACCTGCAAAATAAAAAGACAGTTAGAGCGCATCGTGAAGCAGGCAACAAGCACTTACTTACGTGCTTCCAGGCGCTTCTATTCATCACACGGGCTCCATCTTCAACTCACTTCAGCCCGTCATCCGCCATCGCCGGAACCCTGCAAAACAAGAAACATCATTACTAAAGACTTTAAAGACATTAGAATTACTCAAAACTTACCGTTCGTGCAGTAAACGACGGACAGCAGTCCTCTGAAGTCAAGAGGCCTGCTCCCCTTATCCAGTGAAGAAACTGGTTACAGCACCCTGCCCCGAGGCAGATGTAGAGCACGGCGTTCACTTACCTAAGACATCTTACCCTTCGAGTCAGACATACAGTGCACAGAGGTCCAGCCCAAAGAGCCAGCCGTGTGTTACACATCACCTTTGAAGATACGGTATACGCCCAGTCAAGACCGGTGCCTCTACAGGAATCAGGTGAGCGTTACAGAACGCAAAGCCCACCACAAAACTCCCGTCCAGGTGCTATGGAAACCTCGGATACCGACCAGCTAGCCCAGTTACTTGGGGAACTAAGGGCAGAAGTGCATGCAGCCCGTCAGGAAACGAACGCTCTAAGAAGGGAACTGATTATTTCCAAGGAGCGAACAGATGATCTCGCTAGACAATTGCTACACACAAGCCGGACAGACCCCGTTACCCGCATCTGGGGGAAATCTTCCTTCTACATCCTCTATGAATCCAGTGCAGATCAACCTACCTGGGAATGAACCTCTGGCTCCGCCCGAACGATTTTCTGGTGACCCAAAGAGGTTTGCAGTATTTATCAATCAGTGCCGGTTGCATTTCATATGACGGCCAGCAGCCTTTCCAACTGATCAAGCTAAAGTAGCTTTCGTGCTTTCGTGCTTTTGTACCTTAGTGGCAATGCGGCAGACTGGTCTATCCCTCTAGTAAATCAAGATGATCCGGTCCTCCATGATTTTCAAGCTTTTCAGCTCAGTATGGAAAAACTGTTCGCAAGACATTCACAGGGGCAGGCCTTGGACAATGAGCTTCTTTCGTTGCGACAAGGTAATCAAGACCTTTTGGCTTATATTGCGTCTTTCAACAGACTGATAGTGGAAACTCAATGGCCTAGGGACAAAAGGATTACGCTGTTTTATAGAGGTCTACGTGGAGAGCTCAAAGATGTGTTAGCCCAAGTAGTGAATCCCCCACAAGATTGTTCGGACTATATAGACTTAGTCGTTCAAATAGATCACAGACTGCAGAACAGGAAGGCCGATCGTTCCAAGTTTGATGCTCGAGTATTTTCCAAACCGCCAACTCCTTCCAAAGGAGTAGACTCCGGGGAACCCATGCAAATAGGGGGTCTGAAAGGTCCTCTAACACAAAAGGAGCGGGAAAGGAGAAAACAATTGCAATTATGCCTCTATTGCGGAAACTCAGGGCACTTTCTTCGAGACTGTCCGGTGAAACCTGCCAAGAAGGCAGTAGGAGCTGCAGTTACCAAAGTTACAAACTCTGAGCAGGGAAACGACCTCGCCCGACAAGAATAGAGGTCCTCTTGCCGAGCGTGAAAACCAGTTCCGTGACCTCGCATTTCGTGATACCTATGGTCCTCATTAGCCCTGATAATCCGGATCGATTACATGCAATTGAAGCTTACGTCGACAGCGGTGCCATCGGCAATTATGTGCATCATGAAATGGTTTTGAGGATGAATCTAACTCTTTGTCCCAAGGCTGTAAAGGACGTCATTACTACGGTGGATGGTACGGAGATAGCCTCCGGGCCAGTAACGCATACCACGCAAGAGGTGACGCTAGTAAGTCAAGATGGGCACCATGAGAAGATCGTGTTCGATGTGATCAAGGCCCCTCAGTTTCAGATTATTCTAGGAATACCTTGGTTAGAGAAACACAATCCTCTGATCGATTGGCGAGCAAGAACGGTCCAGTTTCCAGAATGTGTCTCTACTTGTCACCCTCCACCTGGTGTTGCACTGGCAGCAATTTCTTCAGAGACTCCCCAGTTACCTCCCGAATACCTAGAATACCAAGATGTTTTCCGGAAGGATCAGGCTAACTCTCTACCTCCTCATAGGTCTTATGACTGCCAGATAGACCTGATACCTGGATCTACTCCTCCTTGTAGTAGAATTTATGCCCTCACCGAGCCTGAGAACCTTCACCTTCGACAATACCTGGATGAATACCTGGCAAATGGGTTTATTCGTCCTTCCAAGTCCCCTGCTTCTTCAGCTTTGTTCTTCGTTCCAAAAAAGGAAGGAGACCTTAGAACTTGTATAGATTATCGCTCCCTGAACCAGATCACCGTTAAGAATAGATATCCGTTACCTTTGATCCCTGAACTCCTGGACCAAGTCAGAAAAGCATGCATATATACAAAGCTGGATCTTAGAGGAGCTTACCACTTGGTACGAGTAAAAGAGGGCGATGAATGGAAGACGGCCTTCCGCACCAAGTATGGGCTATTTGAATATCAGGTCATGCCCTTCGGACTTTGCAATGCCCCGGCCGCCTTTCAATATTTTATGAACGATGTCCTCAGAGAGCTCATAGATGTGTGTGTTGTTGTTTACATTGACGACATCCTCGTTTATTCTTCATCGGAATCTGAACATCGGAAACACGTGAAAATGGTCCTCGAAAGATTGCGTCAACACAAATTTTTCGCTAAGTTGGAAAAATGTGTTTTCAACGTGACTGAAGTTGAATTCTTGGGATTCATATTATCACCTGGCGGAGTGCGTATGGATTCAAAGAAGGTCGATGCAGTTCTCAAATGGCCATCACCATCCTCTGTAAAAGGTGTGCAAAGCATGTTAGGCTTCGCTAACTTTTACCGCAGGTTTATCCCCGAATTCTCTCGAATAGTCCAGCCCATCACTGCCTTGTTAAAGAAAAACAAACGTTTTGAATGGTCTACCGAGGCGGAACAAGCTTTCCAGGATTTGAAGACTAAATTTATCTCTGCACCAATCTTAAAACACCCTCGCCCCGAACTCCCCTACATCGTGGAAACTGATGCTTCAAGCCTTGCCATGGGGGCAGTTCTATCACAAAAGGACCCGGTAACCAATCAGTTGCATCCCGTGGCATTTTGGTCCCGCAAATTCTCGCCTCCTGAAATCAATTACACGATTACTGACAAGGAACTTCTGGCTATCAAGTCTGCCTTTAAGGCTTGGCGGCATTATCTGCTGGGGGCCCGACACACCGTTACTGTGATTACGGATCACCGAAACCTGCAATATTTGAAAACCGCAAAAGCCCAATCCTCTAGACAACTCGGTTGGGCATTATTCTTTGCCGAGTTTGACTTCATAATTACCTATCGACCTGGTACAAAGAACGGTAAAGCTGATGCCCTTTCTCGGATGGGAGTGGAAGAACACTTGATCAACCCTAAACCTGTACCAATCATTCCCGAACAAAGAATTCTGGGTGTAATCGCCACAGAATCCATAGAGGAAGTTAAGGATAAGGCCAGGCAACTTGTAACTCCAGCAGACATACAGAATTGGCATCTGCAGGGAAAGGACTTTGCAGTAAAGGACAACTTATTGTATTTCCAAGAACGATTATACCTACCCAGCACAGATTTACAGAAAAAAGTAATCTCTTGTTATCACGATTCTTTAATGGAAGGACATCCCGGTATGGCCAAGACCTCAGAAAAGATCAAGCGCTACTTCTGGTGGCCGTCTTGGAAAAAAGATATCAGAGACTTTATAATATCCTGTGGAGTATGCGCCCAAAACAAGAGTCAAAAGGAAAGACCAGCAGGCCTCTTACGCCCTATTGACATCCCACCTCGCCCTTGGCATACGCTTTCTATGGACTTCATCACAGATCTACCTCCATGCTCCGGATACAATACGATTCTAGTAATCGTGGACTTATTCTCCAAGATGGCGCATTTCATTCCGCTCAAAGGCTTGCCAACAGCAGCAACTCTGGCCCGAGAATTTCTCGAAAACATCGTCCGACTGCACGGTTTTCCTTCGGTTCTAATTTCGGATCGAGGTAGTCAATTTATTTCTCATTTATGGCGAAGTTGCTGTCGGTCGGCTCAAATTGATGTGAGACTATCGACCAGTCACCACCCTCAGACCGACGGACAAACCGAGAGGACCAATCAAACTCTGGAACAGTATTTACGCTGCATGCTGCAACAAACTGAAAAAACTTGGAAAGACATCCTTTGGATAGCCGAATATGCCTACAATAACTCTGTCCATTCGGGAACTGGGAAAACCCCGTTTTTTCTTTTGTACGGCAATCACCCTCGAACCTCTGAGTTGGATCCCCTCCAAGATCTTGAAACACCAGCAGTAGACTACCTGCATTCTACAATCACCCAAGCCTTTAAGGAAGCTGTTTCTCACCTTCAAAGGGCTAAAGAACAATACAAGAAAGGAGCAGATCAACATCGGAAGGAAGCCCCTCAATATCAAGTAGGGGATCAAGTCTGGTTATCCACCAAATATCTACCTCTAAAAGGGCCACGCACATTCAACCCAAGATACCTTGGTCCCTATTCCATCACTACCATAGTAAACCCAGTAGCGGTCAAGTTGGACTTGCCCCCGCACATGAAGATACATCCGGTCTTCCACGTCTCTCTATTACAACCCGTGCAACCTCAAACCCGACTAACTAAATCTCCAAAATCTATCCTAGTTGATGGAGAACTCGAGTTTGAAGTCAAAAGCATTCTGGACTCCAAGATCTCCAAATCTAAACTATTTTACCTAATTGACTGGAAAGGCTACGGCCCCCAAGAGAGATCCTGGGAACCTGCTGAATATGTCCACGCTCCTCGCCTAATCAAAAGATTTCACCGAACATTTCCTGACAAGCCAAAACCCCCGGAGAAGCCCGGTTTGGGAGGGGCCTTGAGGGGGGGTACTGTCATGATCTCTGCTTCCAAAAGGTCAGGGTTTTCCCAACTCCCTTGGAAGCAGATCCATAACCCAGGTTCCGAGTGCCAACCAGTCCCAATTGGGACCTTTTGGACCCAGTCCTGGCGCCAGTGGCACCAGGCTCATAAATATGCCCAGTCCCAGTGCTGGAAGCGCCGGGCTCATAATGCTTGGGTGGACTTACCTGCAGCAGACCATGCTGCTTACTTGCCTGCCAGTTGAGCCTCTGATCCTCTTCTGTTTGGAACTACTTTTCCTGTTGGGTGGGGCAGGAGCCACTCCCTAGATTCAGGACACTGGAACTCTTCTGGAAAGCAGGAACTCTTTTCTTACCTAGGCGTGGCTGTGGAAGGAGATACCTAAGCACTACAGGAGGCTATTTAAACCACACCCAATGGATGAATCTTGCTTTGCGTTATTCTGCATCCTCTGCAGCAGAACGCTCATCGTGTCTTCTGCATCTGATCCTGGGCCTAAGGAAAAAGGCTTACCATCCTGAATCCAGTCTTCAGCAACACCTATAAAGACAAGAAAGAACAGGTTAGCATTACGGTCTTCAGTGACAGCTCTTCACTTACCTGGTCCATCGGCTGTCACCAACGCCTCACGCTGCATTCCGGCATCTGAAAGACAAAGGCTTACCTACTCTTCGTGCGCTCCGGAGGTCTTCACACTGCATTCCGGCATCTGAAAGACAAAAGCTTACCAACTCTTCGCACGCTCCGGAGGCCTTCGGCGCTGTATCCCGCATCTGAAAGACAAAACAAGGTGCGTTTAAAGACATTGGGGAACTTTAATACTCACGTGCCATTACTCCTTTCCACATCTAACCCAGTGGGTATTCCGGCACCCTGCAGCCGCTCCGAACTTGTACCTGCAAAATAAAAAGACAGTTAGAGCGCATCGTGAAGCAGGCAACAAGCGCTTACTTACGTGCTTCCAGGCGCTTCTATTCATCACACGGGCTCCATCTCCAACTCACTTCAGCCCGTCATCCGCCATCGCCGGAACCCTGCAAAACAAGAAACATCATTACTAAAGACTTTAAAGACATTAGAATTACTCGAAACTTACCGTTCGTGCAGTAAACGACGGACAGCAGTCCTCTGAAGTCAAGAGGCCTGCTCCCCTTATCCAGTGAAGAAACTGGTTACAGCACCCTGCCCCGAGGCAGATGGAGAGCACGGCGTTCACTTACCTAAGACATCTTACCCTTCGAGTCAGACATACAGTGCACAGAGGTCCAGCCCAAAGAGCCAGCCGTGTGTTACACATCACCTTTGAAGATACGGTATACGCCCAGTCAAGACCGGCGCCTCTACGGGAATCAGGTGAGCGTTACAGTCTGGTCTGGTCTGGTCTTTTATCGGCACTGCACGGCGGTCTGGATACAGCTCTGATTTCTGGGTGGTGGAACAGGGTTCTAGCCAGAATGAAACAGCTTGCCTGGCTGTTGAATAGTTTGGTTAGGTTGCTGGATTCTGAGGCCTGCTGAGAAGGATTCAGCTTTTGGACTAGGCCTCTCTGCTGCAAGTTCTGAAGTCTGGATTCTAAGTTCTGGTTCTGGAGTCTTCTGGATATTGTCGGGTCCGGCAAAATGCTTCGCAATAAATCAGTTTGAAGTGGAAAGTGAATGTCTCTACCTGGGTCTCAATGACTCCTTTTATGTCTTTTGAAAATGGGTGTGTGCGTGGGAATAACTAAGTCTGCCCCTCACAACTTATCATTGGCCAAGTTCTCCTCTCTCCCTTGATTGGGGAAGGAAATGGAGTGTCATCAGGCATCAATTTTATGGCATACAGAAAGAACACTCCCATTGTCACTTTGCACACAAATCTATTTTTGATCCAAATGCATATTTATCTATGTACAATTTTTCTAATATTATATGTCCAGTTCACATATTTTCTGTAGCACCAAACCATCTGATCCCTGACTCTGTAAGATGTTGTGTCCACTTCTGGCAGAATTCTGCCCTTTTCATCCAGAATACAACCTCTAAACTTTTCCAGAATTTATACAAATGTGCACAAGGAATATGGGCATCAGATAATGAAGTGTCAGATTTTTAACATGCAGACATTTTGAGTAATACCCTATTTTCCGCTACTACCCCCAGAACATACCACAGAGTCCTAACACCTCTTCAAATGTGCACAGAAAAATCACAGGAATAATGATATTCTTTACATAATTTTGACACTTCCGTACTATGAATTATCCACCTTTTTAAAATTATGCTCTGACCCAGATGGGTGTGGTTTAGGTTCCAAAGCACATGGGGGAATTTCTGTCTGTCCCCGCCTCCAGCTCAGGTGGCTGCCAGAGGAAATGCTCCTCCCAGTTTCTTCCAAGAGGAAGCCATTTACGACCCCTGATTTAGCATTTGCCTGGAGCAAAGGGAAGTTCATTGTTCTGTTTCCCTGCTCCCAGGTGCTCCTCCCCTGATTCAATCAGAGAGTTGTAATCTCCTTTTGGTGGGAACAGCAGAAGGCAGCCAGGCCTGTGAATGCAGTTGCTGGGCAAGTTTCAACTCCTCTCGGGGGTAGTTGCCGGGCAGAATTCAATCTCTTCAAGCCAGGCTTCAGCTAAATGTCACTTTTGTTCCCATTTTTCTTCATTCAAATTAAACTTACAATTTTGACACATGCAGCTAGAACTCTGATTCTAAGTTCAAAACTATGACATTTAAACAGTTGCAACCTATGTGACACTCAAAAGTAGGTCACTCGTTTATTTTAAACATTTCGATTTTAGTGGTTTTAAATCCAATTTCACTTAAGCTGCTGACATCCACAGCTCAGCCAGTTTTGTTATAAACATTGCTTTAGGCTCTTCATCTTTCCAGATTTTGGATGCACACAAGACTACATTCTGCCAAATGTCTGCTGATGTTCAGTGAGATTTTTGAATATCTTGCAATGTTTAAAATAGGCATTTTTAGCTTGCATTTCAGAGAAACAAATGTGATTTCAAAGTGCTTTTTGAGCTAACAGGTACTGCTGTTTTTCCTTTGGCACCACGTTTCACTCATGGCGCTTCTGGCCCATCACGCTCACACTGGTGGGTGGCAGGTCAGGCGACCATTGTGGTGTGCGCATAACTTCTCGGTTTTCCTGGATTCTGGCGCAAATGTGGGCTTTTCAGCCATCTTGGATTTTCTAAGCCTGCAGCATCAAATGTTGTAGCATAATAGTTCAAACGTGGGTCAAGACACCTGACAGTTTGCTTATTTAGTTATGGGGGGGCGGTGTTGTCAATTTACTTCTGCTCCTGATTCTTCCTGCACCCCCCCGCAGCAGGCCACTTCAATCCTCAGCTTTTTCCTTAGTTTCCTTGGTTTCATCAGCTTCCTTTGCACATGAGTTCTTATTTTTAAGAAATCCTTGTCGCCAATGTTATAAAGCACAGTCCAGGCAGCTTTAGGTTACTTCTTAGTAAGTTTACTTCAGTTTCTTAAGTTACAGTTGCAAGATTAAGACATCGGGAATATAAGACATAAGACTAAAGAGACACCGGCACCCATCACCCAGGGGGGAAGGACTCAACTGAATCAACATAAAGCACTCACCACAGCATTCTCCCACTCATATATCAACATTCCACAGGCACTCAGGTGACATCATAAATCACATGACAAACCACATCAAACTAACCAAGCACTTCACAACTCATCTCCCTCCTTACCAAACACACTTACAACAAGTACTTCACAACACTTTGTGCCACCTTATGCCAACCTGGATGATGGCCTAGTCGGAAACCACATATGCATGCGGGAAACAATGTCAATACTTTCACCACATATTATGTTGGCATTGATGCATTAACAATGCACTTATGATCTGCAAGGGAAACAGACATGACGTGGACATACTCAACAGGAATCCATACAATTTGCAAATCATAAAATGACATTATTGCACAAGATATTGAATTCCCAGACATTGCTGCTAAATATGGGAATCTCACTAGAGAATTGTACAGGAAACAAGCAAGTGTAAACTCCTTACTAAATGGAAAACGGTCTTTCTTCCTCTCATATAAACATGAGCTCCTTGCCTGCAAGCCCTTCCTTTGTCCTGGATTTGGAATAAAGTAAACTAGCTAAAACACGGAATGGAATATTATAGATTAATACATTAAATAATATGTTTCTATCTCTATGGGCACATATTCAAACATAAAAGGGTATGTAAATAATCATGTATTGTTATATTGTTTTAAATATATGTTTTGATATATAACATTCCACTACATAGTTTTTATATAAATGTTCACAGACTTCAAAGGTATTCACAAACATTCAGACAGCTATGGAAACCCATTATCCACGACTGTATATTCTTTGTCTATGAGTAAACATGGTTGTCCGCGATCCATAGACTATTTTTACATAGTCGCCAAACTCTGCTTTCCCATGAAGTAATTTGTATTTATCAGTGGTTGCTATTTATTTGTATAATATGTCTCTAAATGCCTGTCACTGTACAAACACACATATATACATTTACTTTGATAAATTAGACTGTTTATATAAAACATTTCAGACCTTATTTTTTGTTTTGTTCTGCCAGCAGGCCAAACCTTTCTTTGTAGTCTGGTAAGCAACCTTTGGAGCAGTCACCTATTTTCGTACACATATGCCTGCGGTCAAAGCTTAGTTCATGAGCCTTTTACCCAAGTGGGCTCCATTACCATAACACCATAATGCACTTTTAATTTGTCTTCAGGGATCCGTTAATTCCGCAGACAGGTGTATTTCTCTGATGCCAGCCTCACGATTACATCACAAATGCACTTTTCTCAACCGACATCAAAATGTGATCAGACAGCTGCTAATGTCATAGCATGTATATAAGTTATACAAAAAGAAGATGTATTAACAGGTGTCTAAACCCAAAAAGTACAACGGCATAGGGTATATCTGATACCCAAAGATTCACACATGAACCTTAAAAGTGTCTTTATTAAACATATAAGTACTGATATTCATAAAATGATCACATTACATAAAACTATGTATGTAACTATGTTCCGTGCCCATCCAGCATAACCAGATTGTCTACGAACATTGCGCCTTGACCACAGAAATTAATATAATGATATTACAAATTACTATACCTTTAGTCTGGTATCCCAACTCCCTACATACGGCACAAAAGTTACAAAGTGTTCTATTTACTTTTGTAACATTTCCTCTTTTTTTCACATTCTGGTGTCTGTGGACCCAGCACACTGAACTTGTTGGCTGCCTCCACGACCATCAATACGGATTTCAAGCATCCAGAGGCATGGAAACTGCTCTGCTGAACACCTGTGAGGAACTGCTCGCATCCCGTGATTCCAACTCTCCAGCTGTTCTCATTCTACTTGACCTCTCCTCTGCATTTGATACCGTCAACCACCCCATCCTCATAAAACAGCTCCATGATACCCTAGTTATCTCGGAGCGGGCACTGGACTGGCTGACCTCCTTCCTCAATGACCGTCCATGGCAGGTTATTCTGGGCTCCTTCTCCTCCCCACCTCTATCTCCACCTGTGGTGTCCCCCAGGGCTCCAACCTTTCTCCCTGGCTCTTTAACACCTATCTTGCACCTCTTGCACACCTCATTTACACCTCCTCCTCTAACTTCCAGTGTTATGCAGATAACACACAACTCTTCTTCAAACTTCCTTCTGACCTTCTCCTTACTTCCTCCATTATTTCTGACTGCCTATTTGCCATCCAGTCCTGGTGTACTTCCAATGATCTCTGCCCCAACACCAGCAATACTGAGCTCCTTCCTATTGGAACTCCTGCTCCCTCTTTCCTACCCTCACTATCTTCTATGGGCTCTCCTCCATCCCCTACATCTGAAGCCAGAAACCTTGGAGTCATCTTCGACTCCTCTATTTCCTCTCTTTCCTTCCTCCGTCACATTCAGGACCATGCCAAGAAGGCCCACTTTCAACACTTCTTGCTCAAAGGAATTATTCCCTTCCTCACTTTCCCCCAGAAGCTCAATGTCTCTAGAGCTATGGTTCTCGCTAGGCTAGACTGCAATAGCCTCTTCTTTAAGTGTCCCGCTTCTTCTTTACAATTCCTTCTGCACATCCAGAATAGGGCTGCAAGACTTTTCCTTGGCCTCAAGCCCAGGGACCGCATCTCTCCAGGCCTAAAACCTTTCCACTGATCCCGGGTTGCTGCAAGGATCACATTCAAATCCCTCTGCATCATCAATAAGGCTGTCTGGAGCCAGGGACCACACTATCACCAACTTGCTCTCACTAAATACTCTCTCTCCAGATCTTTACATTCCCCCAGCACCAACTCTCTGTGTGTCAAGCACTTCGCTAAACAGCAAGCTAGTGGCCAATCTCTTTCCTCAGCAGGCTCCCTCCTTTAGAACAGCCTCCCCCTTCCATTTTCGTCTTGAGCCAGATCTCCTCAAATTCCAGAAGCTCCTCAAGATTTTTCTTTTCACCTCCTCCTTCCCTTTTTCTCTCCTCTGCTAAACCCCTACATTTGCTGAGATTGGTGACCAGGGCCCCACTTAGCACAGTGTAACATTTAGACATTGAAGATTGCAATGTGTGGGGGAGTTCAGCATGTAATACATGCCTCTCTGAGCAAAACTACAAATCAGGTATGCAGCCAGGCACGGATAATGCTGTATTTTCCAGGACCGGCTCTGTAAGCTGTAATGCTATAATGATTTTTAAAGACTTCATTGCATCTCTGCCTGAGGAAGTGGAGACATTCCATGAAAGCTGGCAAATAAGCCAAATAATGACTTTGTTAGCCTAATTAAGTTATCAACTTGTCATTGTGTGTTGGATCAAGATATAATATAGATATAGTTATAATATATAGATATAATAGATATACATGTACTATCTACAGTATATCTATAATTTCTTATTTTTTAAATATATTTATTGTGTACAGAGAGCTGACAGAAGAAGAGAAAGTCAGACTACTGAATCAAAACATACCAGAGTAGGACATACAAAAAATGTTCAAATGTCAGCAGGACAAGCCAGCAGTGTAACAAAGCAGATAGGTGTCCACATCTGGGCCGGCAGGCAGGTGAGCTGCAGATGTCCTCAGGGTGCCCGTGGTCACTATATGACTACAACCCACACTGGCAGCTCCGAAGGGATATGGGGCACGGACATCCAGCAGCCCGGACACTTCAACTACATGTGTAGGCCAATGGGAGCCACCGGGTGCATATTATGGCAGTGTTGATAGGTGAAATCTGCTGGCACTGAAAAACACAAATCTAGAAAGTCCTTAGAACCTTCAGCTTTGTCTTTGATTTGTCCTTCAGGCTAATGAGATTGAGATGGGTCGGATGAAACATTGCATAGCCACAGCTTTACCTCTCAGATGATGACCAAGAAGACAGCAACAGGTATCTGGAGTTGCTGCTGGTACTCTCATTCAGAGAAGTATTTCCGGATGTTTCCCCCTGAATTATATGGGGTAATTCAGACATGAACCCCCGGCTCCCTATGGCAAGAGAAACACAGCTTCGCTTCATTTATGCCCACGTTTTGTAATTCGATCTTTTGGTATTTTAATCGTTTGTCCACTGCACTGCTTTTAGTGTATGCAGGGGACACCCCACAAGCCCTGCAGTCCACTATACCGAACTGGAGGAGTGGGGGACACCCCCTCATCTCCCGTTCCCCTGTTCGTTATTATGGGCTTTGATCTAATCTACTAGGCCGAATGATATGATATGATATGATAGGTTACTTACAACGCACTTAATACCCAGAGGTTTCTAAGCGCTGACCCGGGGATCGAACTTGTGGTTCTCCATTTGGTCTTGCTTCCACGGTGAGCACGTTGCCCCTGAGCTATCCTCCCGAGACTAAACGTGCATTCTGCATTTTAGATAGGAACTGTTGGTCCATTTCCTGTTCTAACATGTGTCTGGGTTTGCTGTTGGTACTCTCATTCGGAGGAGAATTGCCAGATGTTTCACCCTGAATTATTAAGTGTAATCCAGCCGTGGACCTCATGCTCTCTGTGCCCAGAGAGACAAGCCTCACCCCACTGATGATGCAAAACAAAGTTAAATTACGTGCCTGGGGTTGCTGTTGGTACTCTCACTCACAGGAGAATTGCCAAGCAATTCAGTGCTGGCCAGTCCTCGTGGGTCGGATGAGACTGGGTGCAAGTGGATATTTGTTCAGTGGTATGGCACAGTGTGCTAAAGCAGGATTGTAAACCCTCGTGCTTGGGCATCTTCCCAGGCTACCCAAGCTGTCTTTATTCTCAGTAAAATAAAGAACTAAAGAAATAAATATAGTAAAGGGGATCTCACATTATGCAGGAAACATTTCATAGCTTTTAGCTAGCCTTTCTGAAATACTGTAGAACATGTGAATAATGACATCTTGCCTTTTTTTTTGTTGCTACAAGCACACATGTTACATTGCACTTCTATAACCATTCAAGTCATTGTTAACATGTGTATTGCATGAAGTGTGACACAATAGAACAGTCGTTACAACCACATATCTACAATTCCCCACGATGCACTGCAAGTAATTGAACAGAGTTGGATATCCCATCAACATCCGATATTGACATAGCTGTGCCAAGGTGCTCTCTGGGAGGCAACCATTTGGCAGTAACTGTCCTTCTCTTCCACACAACATTGCTTCATATGGCAATGCTTTCATGGTACTATCCCATTTTTGATAGCACTTCATTCTGGATTCCTCCCACTTCTTGGAACTGTCATAAAAGGTACTAATATTACCCGATTTAAGAGGTACTCATTTGTTCCTCCTATGAAGGATGGCGGCTACATTGGTTCAAATGCATAAAGATGTCTGAGGAAAGCGCTTAACTCTCTGAGCTATCTCACTGACTTCGTGTGACCTTGTGGCGGCCTGACCAGTTGTCTGTCTTGTTTGTATAGGGCCTGCACACGGCAACGTATGCTGAGCGGATCGTTCGAGGGGCAACCTGCCAAGGAACGCTCGATTCTCAGCGTGCAACATCACATCCGGCAGGAACGCAGGTGACTAAGCCCGCAGAGCACTCTGAGAGCAATTTCCCTCCAACAAGCTCAGTTTATATTGGCTATATCTAAGGTGATTCAAAGGGGGTGGGGGATTAAATTGTACATTCCGGAGACTGAAGTGATAAAAACGGATTGCTCTATACAAATGGATAGCAAGCTTTTCATTTAAAATGGCACTTCTTTCATCGGCCTCCGATCTATCCATTTGGAGATCAGAAAGGGGAAAAATTGGTTTCTGCCAGAGCAGATTAAAGACCATTGAAGAACGCATCGACCTCAGATGCAGACTGTGAAAATTGATAGTAATTGGAGATAAAGTATGCCGGGATTTTGGCTCTGTATATGAACCAAGACACAAAGGTCAAAATGTGATTTTTGGATTTTCACGTTGATGTGGTTTTTGATTGTTTCAGGTCACTAAGGCATGGCTCCAATAGCCAACGAATCAGCCGGGGGAAGTCGCTCGAAACCCTAACGCAAGACGTAAGTTGCTACTAGGAATCCAATGCTTGGCGCTTTGACTGTGTATTCATGAGTTTTTATTTATTAGTATTTATTTTACTGATTGGATATTTGTAAAGCGCCTATACAACAAATGGTGTTTCAAGTTGCCACAAGTAAAAAAAAAACAGGGTTAGGGGGCAAAAGAGAGAAAAATACAATAACGGTCGTACTGGGACTTGTGACATTCAGATCGTGCAAGTGCAGAAGAAAAAGTGCGAGGGGGAAGGGGTAGGGGTGAAGTGCCGGTCTGCGCAATAAGCAAAGTGCTAGGGTGCGAAGGGAAAGCAGGGTAAAGGGAGGCCAGGAAGGCAAGTGCCAAGGATTGCCGTGGTGGTGGCCCACTTGCTGAGTACAAGGAATGGGGGTTCACTGGGCGGGAGGGGGGGACTGGAGCCCTGTAGAACTCAGAGGGAAACCAGACAGCTGGTCACTGCAGCAGAGGGCGGAGTTCACAGGGGAGGGGGAGAGGGAAGGTCGGTGCAATGATTACATGCATATTGTTTTTTTCCTGTACATTATGCTTCGTATTCCTTTTTCCTCATGTCTATCTTATCCTGCAGTTGGTTCTGTGCTTATACATTGCAGTGGCACAGGGTCTAAATTATGTTATGGAAACATGAACCTTGTGGGGTTCCTTCCCCGCTATCATTCAATGTGTACCCAACGCAAGCTCTGTATATGTTAGACAAATGTAAACAAAAATATACAGGGCCGTTTCACAAATCAACAAAAATAAAAAGGTAAATATTTGATGTCTCTGCATAATGCTCCCTCATGTGCCGGTTCACCTTCATTTCCATAGATCACGCACCTGAATAGGGCGTGTCATGATTGGCTCATGGGAATACCTGCGATTCACACGAGAAAAGAGTACTTGGCAAAAATCCATGATGCAAGCTGCGAGCAAGGCCAAAAGGGGAGCATGACATTGGGCCTCATTAGGACCCTGGCGGAGTGGGTTTCCGCCAGCGCTAATCGCGGCGGACCCGTCCGCCGTACTACGAGTTCCCGTAGCGCCATGGCGCCGTTTTCCGCCTGGTTTTACCAGGCGGAGAAAACCATGGCGCTACGGGACCTCGTTGTTAATTACGCCACCGTATTTTACGGTGGCGTAATTAACTCCTTCCCCACTCCCATTATACCCTATGGGGCAAGAATGGGAATGGGGAAGGGCAGAATGGGGATTGGGGATTTACCGCTCCGCCAAGGTCGGAATGGGGCGGTAAATCCGCCAACCCCCATGGCGCTATCGACGGCTTTCCGCCGTGCTTCGCGGTGCATTTAGCACCGCGAAATCCGCCAGGGTCCTAATGAGGCCCATTGTGTTCCTGCATAATCAGAAGTGCACGTGTTCAATGCTAGGAAATTGGCCACTTTCAGGAAAAATAGTGGTCACTCAGCTGGAAAGCCACATCAAAGGAATAGGGAATAGAAATTGTATCTGATTGGGTGCATTTTTACAGCACTTTCAGGCAACATTAATGCAGTGGCGCTCATTACCAATTTCTAGACATCGCACCATTTTTGTATGCTAATTTTAAAAGAGGTTTTCAGGTACTTTCCTTGTAACATATCTCTTGCTTCTTTTTTTATCTTGTCCCTGCTGTTTTCTTTACTGTAAACTGCTTTTTAAAGTTGCCAAGGTTTAATTAATCTCATTCCGAACTAGAACTTACAATTGACTGATCGATTGAAAAATAATGGGAGAATATGTATTCATTTATGAAGAATTCCATAGGAACACAGGAAGATATCTTGGGATTGCCTTGTGTAAATTTGAAAAGCTGATGTGGTATTTTGAGGAGCTGTGCCATCGTCTGCACTGCCAACCTTACCCTCTTCGGTAGTCCACTGTTTCACACCCATTAATAATTGAGGTAAACACAGTGGGCCTTATTACAAGTTGGCCGGTACACAGTAAAAGTGCCGGTAGTAACGTTTACCGGCCCTTTTACTGGACCGGCCAACTGCAATTTCGCCGGTAGGGGTGAAGGATTTACCTCCAGCTGAGAGCTGGAGTTAAATCTGACCCCTACCAGCAAAAAAGGGTCTGTATTACCGGCATGGTGATACCATTGCCGGTAATAGCAGCAAAATCCCCCCATGCAGTCCTATACGACTCCACGAATTCGAGATTTGCCACCCTTACCGGCACTTGTAATCTGCCGGTAATTCCGGAAGACCAAGTGCCGGTAACAACAATTCCATTTGCCGGTATCCTGCCGGTAATACCACCAGAATACTGGCCAACTCGCAATGAGGCCCATTTTCTGTTTTTATAACATATATTGGGCCTCATTACAAGATCCGGACACTACCGTACCGGTAAGCTTACCACGGGTGCCTTTCGTTCCACCAGGTCTGCCCTGGCGGAATGAAAGGCACCCGCGAGCACTGCATGCCTGTAGCACCGGCACCGTTATGAACGGTGCCGTGCTACAGGCATCCCCATTTACATTGAGCACTATGGGGCTGAAATGGAAATGGGGATATACCGGCACCGGCACCCGCGAAAGGGCAATTACTGGGTCTGGAGGGGCCGGAACACCCGGTAATTGACCATTCGTGGGGCCGGATTTCCATGCCGGATTTTACCGGCAAGACTACCTCCAACCTCCTAATGAGGCCCATTATTATGTGCATGTATGGCACGTAATTTCATTTCTGCTCATTGTGTCTGGTGCAGGGTGTATTTATATGTGCTAACTCCAAATCACCAGTACATGCCCCATTTATCGGGGTTCGTGTCTTAGCAGCCCAGTAGAGATTTGAGCACACATTCAGGGTCACGTTAACCTCCATGACGTATTGTATTGTTTTATTTGATAATGCGCACAAAACCCAGGGGTAGCCGGGCGCAGCAGGTACAAGGTTACTTAAGCTTGGGTTACATACAGAGTATAGGCGAGAAACAACATAACAGTACAGTAAGAACATATCAATACACGCCGTGTGGAAGGAAAAAAACTAGCATATTGTAGTTTTGAGGGAGTGTACAGGTGTAGGTATGAGAACAGAATCGATTTGGACAACGGTATCATGGTCATTGGGTGCCACGAGAGTTAGTTGTCATTTGTCCAGAGCCAGTTTTTTACCTTGCATCTAAAATTGGAGTAGGGTAAGTTGGCTCTCAGTGCAATGGGCAGTGCGTTCCAGGCCTGGGCAGCTTTGACAGGGAAGCTTGCTCCACCCGCTTTGGAACGTCTGAATCTAGGGGTTTCGAGCAGGTAGTGGTTAGTAGCCCTAGTATGGTGCCTGGATGATTTTCTAGTGCAACGTACAATCATTTTGAAGGTTGTGAGTTATTCAGAGAAGGAAGAGAAGAATGTTTTTTTGCCTTTTTTAGGATGGTAAGTGGTTAGAGAAGGAGTTCAATTGGCACTGGAGTAACATTAGGACATGTCTCTTCTTAACAGGCAGGTAACAGACAACAATAATTCTTTAATTGTACATGGATCTTTAACAATGCTGTACATTATGACAATCTTTTACTAAAGAGCTGTGATTCTTGATTATTTTTCACGTTATATGTTAAGTAAATATTTGATAAATATCAATGACTTCAAAACTTCAAAAATAGTTTCAGAAAACACATGGCACAGAATAATCGCAGGCCACGAGATCCAGCTAACGGCGGCAGTGGTGAACTTTCTTCAATCCCTATATCTGTTATAGAGGAATAAAAGACACTATCTCTCCCCTCCCTTAGAGGGGTTAGAAAGCTGTTTACTTTACCTTCTTGTTTTTAGAGAAGAGCTTCTACCCATTCTCTTTTCTTTTTATTCTTTGTTTCTTTTAGTATGTTGTACAAAAGATTGTCAAGGTTTCTTTTTCATGTCTGTCAGGCAGAAACTGTAGACCATATACATTTAAAAAAAATTAAAAAAAATAGTTTACTTCATAAAAATACTGTATTTTGTGCATTGGATCCCAGAGAATCTCTTTCTCTTGTTGTTTATAAATACAGTTAATTGACACACACACACACACACACACACACACACACACACACACACACACACACACACACACACACACACACACACACACACACACACACACACACACACACACACACACACACACACACACACACACACACACACACACACACACACACACACACACACACACACACACACACACACACACACACACACACACACACACACACACACACACACACACACACACACACACACACACACACACACACACACACACACACACACACACACACACACACACACACACACACACACACACACCGCCCCCCGTCCCCCAATAAGGCACAGGCACACATTTTGCCAGCTCAGGGGTACCCATTTCATTGACTTTAGCATGAGAAAAGCCTGGGTCCTCCCTGGCCCTGTTCTAGCCTGTGATCCACATGTTTTACAGAGATTCCTTCAGCAGGTGTGCTAATTCGCAGAGCTCCCTTACTGGGCTACTGAGATCAGAAACGTGTCTTGAGCACACCGTGTTGACATTTCAAGCATCTCAAATCTTTCTAGCTGCTACAAGCCTGCCCTGATGTCCCAGACCTTTGGGGGAGAATTGAGGGCAGTTACAATGGTTCTTGAACTACCTCACATGTTTTGAACATCAGGGAAAAAGTTTGAGGAGCCAATCTACTTTCTTTTTGGGACATGTAGCCATGCTTACTTTGGCAGCACAGTCCTGCACCTCTGCAAATAGGAGAGATCAAGGGATGCTATTAAACTAGCCTATGGCCCTCAAAAGCCGATCACAATGATTCAGAAAACCCCCTCCTGACCTCTGATGTCTGTGGATAGATTGAATTTCACTTCCGGTTCTATGTAGTTCCTCACTGTGCAGCTACAGATGACGTGCAGGTATGACTGCACACAAGGAAGTCCCCGATCTATGGCACATAATCCTGCCATGAATGTATATCAGGACTTCCTCGATGCGTGCAATAAATCCGAAGCAGAGCCACTACCACCACATAGATACTATTGTTATTAAAAAGACCTAATCTAACAGAGGCAGAAGATAAGCACTTGAAGGATTGCCTGAAGGGGTGTTGCTAGGTCTAGAAAAGATCTGGAACTACTGAGTCCCGGGACGGGCGGGGCTCAGGGCTAGCTAGCCTTTTGGTTGTAGCCCCTGAGCTTCTAACCAGGGCTACAACCAAAAGGCCCGGGCTATAGCCCCCTCAAACCCTCCCTCAGCAACGCCTCTGTAAAAATACAATATTGTGTATGGCACTCAAGGGAGGCATATCCCCCCTCTTACTTGCACCATAACAATGGGGGAAAGGGGTATTAACAACACGTATAGATCATTATGCTTTAAATAATTAAGAGCCTGTTTCCCTTACCCCTAATAGGGTATTAGTGGATCGGTTCCATGCTGCCTACATCTATGCAAGGTTAACACTATGAGGCTCATCTACCCTTGTCAGAGCAAGTGAGGGTGGAAAACTGGTTGCATACTTGGGCGCCTTGGTTAGAATACTTGGTTAGGGTGCTGGGCTTTGTGGGAGTGCACTGGTAAATTCTTGGTCGGGCCACTAGGAAATAGCCTTGTTTTTTCCTCTCTCGCAGTAAATACATCGATATAGGCAGGGTTGGTGCTGAGAAAAATTGTAGACAAGCACCTGTACTCCAAATTGGAGAACTGCTTTTACAATGACGCCACAGTAAAATTTCTGGGCGATGTCTTGTCACCAGAAGGAATGTGTACGGATGCTCAAAAGTTAAAGACTGTGGTAGAAGGGATTTTTCCAGTTACTGTGAAACAGATATTGGCTTTCCTTGTTTTTTCCATTTCTGTCAGTGGTTTAATGCTGATTTATCGACCACCGTATGGTCTATAACTAAAGTAATTAAGCAATAAATGCAGACGGGCGAAGCATTATTGTGCTAGGTAATGCTGAGGGCTGAGTTGGTCCAGGGGCATCACCAGACCTGGTAATGTCCCCGCGCAGAGGGGTTTATTGCTATTAGCATCCTGGCATGTTTTACCAAGATGCTTATCGTTTTTTTTCTCCAAGTTTGAGAAACGGCATATTTCGACTACAACACAAGTTGGGCGCCACTGACAAGGAACAAAGGAACTACACATAGTCCCTTATTCCTTTCTATGGTGATCATTACCACAACAAGGATGTTCTGGGAACACTGAGTGTTCCCAATGCCGGCGCGGGAAAGGAATCTGCAACAAGTATACATATAGTGATGCGTATCTTCACACAGTGCATGTGAAAGAACGTCACCAACTGCCACAGTAGAGCGGCACCTACATATTAGCCAAGGGATATGCCAGGCCCCTCCCACAGGCTTCTAAATTTAACTGATTATAACAAATGTCTTCTTAACATTGTTGGCCTCCTCATAATTGTACATGTAATAATAGCTTCCATAGCTATTGCGGCACAGCCTAAAATCTATCTTATATTTCATGTTTCCTTGGGTTATCACAGGCATCTGATTAACCGGTTGTTTATTAAAATCCTGCGCTTCTATGGCAGGGTGAGTTGTAGAATAAAGTTCATCACCTATTGGACCCAAGGATCCATAAGGGGGTTTATATCATCTCATTTATTGGAAGAGAGAAGGGCTTGATGATCTAGGATGGGAACCTGCATTGCCTGGTGGTGAGTCACACCTGGTCATTAACATGTCAAACACTGTTGCCAAGAAAGCTATTCTCCATTCTCCTTTGGGGCGTTTGTGGAATAGGAACCTGTCATGCTGCATGCTCAACCTTGACCCCTGCACCCAACAGTTGGCTGCTCTGACCGACCATCGTATTCCCGGGATGGAGTTTGTAATTGACAAAGAAGCCCGCATGCATCACTTACGAGGCACTTGTGGCCATTGATACTGTTATCCACTGCAGCGAGGGACCAGATAGGGGGTGAGCAGGGTTTTTTTGCCAGAATATCCTATAATGCATTGTTCTTCAGCTCCCGCCAGATGACCAAAATCCAGCAATGTAGGCAACATGTAACAGGGAATCTAATGGCTGCCTCCATATAAAGACACAGCCAGTCCAGCCACTAAAGAGAAGCATGGAGCGAAGAGTCTTGCTTGGTGCCCCTGTGCTTGAGGTGATTGGGAGAAGGACCATGATTTTTGGTGCTTTGGTCAATGTGCAGTGCCCCACACCATGATGGTGACCTTCCATCGTCTCGGAACAAGCTGGCAGATGCCTTCTCCGCACCACTTGAAGTAGCATCATTGGAGAATGCTGTCAAGTTGGGATTGATGGGCTGCACATGGGTGTTGTAGGTGGAAGTGCACCTGCACTAAATGTGGCTACACAATTTCATAGTCTTAAATGTGTAGCTCTCCCGACTCATAGTGCCTGGGCAGTTGTTTACGCCTAGTTCACACCCCTGCATGCACTGCCTTCACCTTTGTCTAGGAGACCCAGTACCACATCCAAGATCATGAGGCTGACATTGGTGGATCAGTTCCCTGGCCTGCTACCGGCTTTGCCCAATCCTTAATGATGGGTCAAACAGCTTCAATGAAATCCTTAAACTCACCCAATGGTCCTCCCCAATACTTCCCTTGCGCCTGAGCAGTGGCTACAATTGTATTTCCCAGTAGGGCCTTTTATGGAGCACTGCATCTCTCTCACTGGTGTGATGGCTCTGATTTTCCACCTCAAGCCAATCGCTCAGGTGTGAGGATCCTGACTGGCTGCCGGGGTGTTGCTAGGTCTGGAATAGATCTGGAGGTATGCTAATGTCAGGACTGATGGGACTCGGGGCTAGCTAGCCTTTTGGTTGTAGCCCCTGAGCTTCAATCCAGGGCTACAACCAAAAGACCCGGGGCTATAGCCCCCGCGGCATCTGGCTGCTACAGTCTCACATACGTCTTTAGTTCAAGCTTGGCAATTCAACATGAGCTTCGGCAGTCTCATGGGTACCAGCGATTTTACATGAACCTTGCACTTGCCAGTGTTTGGACGTTCACCCAGTATTATTTGTGACACATGCTGTTATAAGTAATACATACATTAAGAAGGACATGGCACCAGAGATGTGGAAGCAACGTCTTCTCTTTATTACCTGTATCTATGTACTGACCTCGCCCCCTTAAATCCTCCCCTTCCTCTCACGTTCTCCTCCTTCCCACCGAGCTCATGTCTCTCCCTTAAAGGGGCAGCAATCTATAACACATGCTTGCCTCACATATGCCTAATGTATTACTTTTTTGGGATGTAAGTCTACTTATAAATAGGAAAAACATTGAGAAGGGGCCTGCAGTGTTCAGTTGCCGTGTACCAACTGAACCCAGGCCATGTTTCCTAAAGAAAGGTGGCAGTCATTCCATGACATTTTCTCAGTAATGAGATGACAGCAGTGATGCCCAAGGCTCATTGATCTAGATGATGCATGACTTGAATGGCAATCATATTTCAAACGCCATCATTGCTGCTCAGGGAAGGTTGCCTGAAATTGAACCTCAAGCTGCGTTCTTCCTGCTCACTTCATCTACTCAAAATCTGCTGCCAATTACCTAATGAGGCACCCGTGTTAGCTGAGAAGGCCACAATATCATTTTTAATAAGAAAATCATACAAATAAGAATGGGAGTATGCGATGCACACTGATCCCTCCAATAAGCCTGTGGCTTGCAAAGCTGTCATCCTTGCATTGCTGCATGGCACTCTATTCTGGCTTAATTCCACATTTATTTCACTTTGTTTACAAATGTGTATCTTGTTGACAAGGATGAAGCGCACAATTGTGGCAGCAAACATCTCTAAGGCGAGAAGCTTAAGGGATATGTTGCTGTGTTAGGGGATATATTACTGTGAAACACAAAATAGTCCTGCAATACATCAATGAGGCATCTAACCTAATGGGGGTGACACCTGATTAGACCTCATACCTTTAGAGCTTTAGTGTCTGCCCTTCTTCAGGAACCATCAATCCGTTCAACTCACATTGTTTCTAAACTTTGGACCTTCGGCATTCCCAAAGACCCATTGTCCCCAGCCTAATTAATGTGATCTGTGCAGGTGTAAAAGACTTTACAGTGATTTTGTTCCCCGCTTCCTATTCCCGTGATAACCATCCCTGCGTATGCTGATTCCAACGTACAGTAACATTTGCTGATTCCCACGGTGACCGGGGAAAATGCTAGAAAATTAAAAGTCTTCCATGTCCTCACTGGCACTCACCATGTGCCCCCCTCCTCTTTTCTTGGTTCCCTCACTCCTCTCCATTGTGTGGTCCCTCCCTGACCCTCTCTCATTACCTCCTTTCACTCTTTGGTTCATGTGAGGTATTTTATTTTCCGAGCATGTCTTGCAACGTTACCATGGTAATCTTGTGAAATACCCCAAGAATTTGTCCGATAACACTAAAAAATTAAGAAGTCTTTCCTGTCCTCACTGGCACTCAACAATTGTCCACCTGCTCTTTTCTTGCCCGTCCATCGTATTTTCCCTCACTGATCATCTCACATTGCTTCGTTTCATTCTTGTTCATGTGGCATACATTTTTTCGACTGCATTTTGCGATGTTATCGCAGTAATCTTGCAAGATTCACTTGTTATTCCCTTGATTAGTTAAACATGTTCTACCCTAAACGGGCTCCACAGCCCACACCCAACTCGACCACTTCACAAGTTGACATCTTAGCCCCTCCCCCCTATAGCCTGTTTTGAATGCACATTTTTCTTCCTCCACAAAGCATTTTGAGCACTTTTCATTTTCTGCTTCTCCCGTATTTTATCACAGAAATCACTCACGTCAAGCACCAGGGGATGATAAATACACGTTTTTTGGGAGCAGGGGGCACCCCATCTTCTGTCGAATATTTTAAAAATGACTAGATGCATTTACCCCCAAGCAAAAGACACATCTATGACACTTTGTGCATCAATTGTTTCTTATTTGGTCCAAATCTGTCCATCGTTTTCAGCTCTACGAGTGTTACATTGATGCACCTTAGGACTAGGGCAAAAACAGCATTCTTTTAGTTTTCTTAATAACTTTCTCACCTGTTAACCAATTGTTTGCCAAATTTCCAGTTGGTTGGGGAGCACATTATTTGTGGGAAAATGTAATCCACATCCGTCCGGCGAGTCAAAAGTTACTTGCAATAGAATTTTGGGAAAAGTCTATGAACACATACTTCTCCTTAACTATAGGGCGGCAGCTGCAATCCTATAAATAAATAAATAAATATGTGTAAAACTAGCTGTACACAGCATATCATGCATTAGGTCACTCTATCGCCCTCTCTCCATCTCTCTCTCTCTCTCTCTCTCTCTCTCTCTCTCTCTCTCTCTCTCTCTCTCACTCACGCCCTGTTGCTATCAGTAAGAACCTTGGGCTCAGAAGAACATGGGGAAGAGAGAGAGAGAAGGTGGATGAATGGGGCAAAACAAATAGTGAATGGTTAATGAGAGTAACATGAAGGAAGAACAACATAATGAAATCAGGAGCCACTGTGCCAGCTTCAGATGAAAAACTCAATGCAAAAGTATTTTTGAAGGCAAAGTTCTTTAGTCTCTCTCTAAAGCATGAATGATTTTGCTCCATTCTGATGTACAAGGCTTGAACATTCCACAGGATGGGAACAAAGGCGTAACCAAACTTCTTTTTTGGAAGGTTCCAACAAACATGTCCTTCATCCAGGGGTGTTGCTAGGTCTGGAAAAGATCAGGTGCTAAGCTAATGTCGGGACTGGCAGGATTTGGGGCTAGCTATAGCCTTTTGGTTGTAGTCCCTTTGCTTCTATCTGGGGCTACATCCAAAAGACCCAGGGCTATAGCTCTTTCAGCCCCCCCTAGCAACGCTGCTTCATCAACAAGGGTCGAAGCTGACTCTGGGAATGGTGCTTACTAACCTTCTGATTCAGGTAGGTTTGTCCAGTGTCTCAGTAGGCTTTAAATATGCTGCATACTTCTTAGAATTAATGAGAGCCACAGAAGGAAGAGGGTTGTAAACGCTGGGCTGATGTGGTTTGTAGCTGTAGTCGAAGCATCAACCTAGAAGCTTATCCTGGATGACTTGGAGCTGATGGATTAGGTTTTTGGGAAGTTGAAAGAACAGAGCTGAAATCACCAAAGCAGTAGATTCCTGCAGTCTTTACGTGAGAATCAGGAAATGGAGTATGAGTTCCACGACATGAAGCTATAAATGGGATCACTTGGTGATATGCTTTCTCTCTCTCTCTCTCTCTCTCTCTCTCTCTCCCTCTCCCCTGCTGACCTACCAGTAAGCTGCTCCACCAGGACCAGTCACCTCTGCACTGCCTCTGGGCCTACCGCGCAATTAGGGTCTGTAACAGCCCCCTGCCTCCTTGCACTTACCCAGAGCCGGGCTGCCCTAGCTGTACTTACTCAGACCAATGCTGCCCTGACTGCACCTCCCCTTTCTCTCTCCTTGACACTTTCCCCTTCGCCCTCCCCCTGCACTTTGCTTTATGGCACTTGCACGATCTGAATGACACAAGGACTAGTAATATTGTTTGTTTTGTCCTCCCTCTATCTTCCCTCCCATGTCTATTTGCGCCTAGAAACCCACGTGTACAGGTGCGTTATAAATTACTTATCATATCATATCTCAGTCTAGAGCCAGAATGAGCATTTTTAACAAAATGTTATCCCAGTGTATTTGTCAGTCCCTAATGATATGAACATGCAGCGATGCTCAGTGATAGGAGTGTTTGTTTTATTGATTCTTCACCAAACAAATACAATCCTTCCAATCATATTGATTGAAAGCATACTTTCTCATGTGGTCTGTTTGTCCTGTAGAATTGCAAGTTGTCTGTCCCATAGATTTGCAAGATCCTGGTTGTGACACATTGGTACCCAAGATCACATTATTACATATTCTGCATAATAAACATTTGTCCATATCCCACGTTATTGATTGAACAACATATTTATCAATGGTGTGAGATGATATTAAGGAATCTCACAAACCTTTTTTATTTTGGGATGAAAAATATTTCTCTGTTTCTGAATTTCTGGCAATTCTATGTGCAGGTTCAATTTGTGCTAATTTTTTATCATATATGTGTCTACACATTTGCATTTACAAAACAGAATCTTGGAGTGCTGAACCCAGACAATACAGCATGTTGATTCCTTTATAGATCGCCACACAAATGGAATACTGGAAATGCAGTTAATTCCAATTGCTTTTACTGACAACCTCCTTCTGTTCTACCCTCTCTCTTACTTCCCACCTGGTACCCCTTGACTCTTTCTCCAAGCAGGTACCCTTCTCTTCTAGTGACTCACTCTCTTGTAGTCCCAAATCTGCCATGGTTTCCCATGCTTCTATTTATTTATTTTTTGTATTTGTAGAGCGCACTACAGCCCGCGGGCATCGAGGCGCTATGAGAAGGCTTGGGAAGGCTTGATTCAGGGTTACACAAATGCGGCCCCAGCAGAAATACTTGATACAGTAAGCTAGATGCAGTTATCAGTGCACATTATCATGATCAGGTAAATAGCAGTGAACATTTTCATAGCAGGTTACACAGCACATGGACAGTACATTGTTAGACAAAGAGTCTAGTTTTGATGGCCTTCCTGAAAGTCGCATGGGATTCAATACCCCTAATGGAGGGGGGAAGGGAGTTCCAGTAAGTGGCCACCATGTTAAGGAAGCTGGTACCGCCCGCCCACACTCTGCGGGTAAGGGGTACAGTGATTCTGTTAGTATAAGCAGCTCTGGGGGGCCTGGAAGGAGTGTGGAGGCAGATTCTCTGAGATAGGTAAGGAGGAGCAAGACCGTGCAGGCACTTGTGCGTCAGGGCAAGTGTTTTGAAGGTAATTCTCTCCTTGCCGGGGAGCCAGTGGACCTTCCTCCTGACCTTGGAAATGTGGTCGCGTCTTGAGATGCCAGTTTCAGCCCTGAGGGCATTGTTCTGTGCTAGTTGAAGTTTGGCCAGATTTTTTTGGGAGGTGCCTACAAGGAGGGCATTGCAGTAGTCCAGTCTTGAAACAATTATCGCCCTGGCAATGGTGAGGCAGTTTGATTGGGATAGGAAGGGTCTAGCTGCATTAAGGAGTTTGGAGTGGTATGCTGAAGAGGAGTTTATTGCGTTAACCTGTCTATTCATGGATAGGTCAGGTTCAATGTAAACGCCCAGCATCTTAATAACTTTGGAGACACTCAACAATCTCACCTCTCATCAGGGTGATCTCCCACAGCACTTTGTCATTGCATTTTCTTCCTCTAATGAGCCCTCTATGGTCCAGGTCCTCCGGGTCTGCTGCTCCCATCTGACCCGCTCTCCTCCTCACACTCCCCAGAGTCTGTCTTCTTCCAGCCAAGTCTCCACACTTGGGGTCTCCCCGGATCTGTCTTCCACCAAGCTTGTGCAATAACCGACAAAGGTCAATAGATAGAAGGCTCCTTGGGCTGGCTGCATTTTATCTTCTCCTCTGCTTAGATGGGATCCATGGTGATCAGCTGCACCTGTTTGCTTTGGGTTGTGCTATTCTCAGATTGGCCAGTATAACTGTGGTCAGGCATTTTCTCAGGGGCTGGCCTAAAGCTATATAAGGACCAGCCAGCATTTTAGATTTCATTCCAGTTTCTGCTCAATCGGTGCTTTCATCCCCCTCCCCTCAGATGTCTTCTGAGTCTGCCTACTGCTATATGTCAGATTCTGTAGGTCCAGCATGTGTTTTCCTTCTACATAAACACTGTGTTAGGCCTGGGAAAATGTTGGTTACTTTTCTACAATGTGAAGGCATCAGGAAGAAAGACAAAGACAACTGATTCAGAATTAAAAACAAACACGTTTATTAACGTAAATGTCAGGATGCAAAAAGGCCTATTTTAGCACTATGCTAAGGTGGATTTCCCTACCAAAATAAAACTATGGAAAGTCTGAGTCAAAGAGTTCAATTTAGGAATCTGTCTGCGTCCAAGACATATGCTTTCCCTCACAACTAATCTATACAATGTGTGGGGATGTCAGCAACCAAAAGAAAACAGTGTTTAACACAACGTTCTGAGCTTCTTCCAGTTTGCAGCTTCTTTTCAGCTCCCTTCCCCAACTGTAAAACAATTCTGAAAAAAGTCTACAAATTACCTACCTTGAACTTGAGATGAAATAGTCTTAATCAGGACTCGGGTTCCCTTCCCCAAGTTTTAAGTAACACAGTTCAAACAGCCCAGTTCTCACTTGAGCAAAATATCTCCTACTTTAAGGGCTCCCTTCCCCAAGATTTAGTTGAGAAACACAGTTAAAAAAATAAAGTATCCTTGTCTTCTCAATGTTAAGTCCCAGAGTTCAGTTAATTTTGTTTTCAAGTATTTGTTCGTTTATTTTGTAGCTTTCATTCAAGTTGATATCAATACTCCTTTAACTTTTAAAGTTCCACTGTGAATCAAGCTTCGGTTTCTTTTGTTTGTGTGTTCTTTAAAGCCGCATTTATTTTAGAACTCAGCATACTGTGGTTTGCTTATCCTCTAAAGTTGTATTCATTTCAGCGCTTCAACATACAATGGTTTGCTTGGATTTGAAGTTCTGTTCCCTTTTTGATTTCCAAATGTCTTAATTCTGTTAACAATGTTTTGATTCAGTTTGGTTTTCAATAATTATATTTTTGCTTATTATTCTTTTTTGCTTTATCTGTTGTTCAATATTCATATGTTTCTCTTTAATTGACTTGTTCGGTGTTTGGAGACCTTCGAAGACCACTCGGATACAAAGTATTCCCAGCTGTTCGGTAATTGAAAATGAAAGCACCAGAAACTTTTGAGAACATGCTCATTCAATGCACGCGACCACTCTGATACAAAGTATTGAGCAAATAATAAAGTTCACACAAGCGCGCCCTGGGTTTCTCATTAATCAGAAACTCACTGGTTGCTTTAACAGTTCTTGTTGCAGCGCAGATCACACAATGTTCCCCAACACAGGTGAACAAGCACTTCTAACAAAAAGCAAGGGGGCAGCCTTCCCACACGGCTCCCTTCACCTTGTCCAGCCTGTTCCAGGGAGTCCCAGCTCCCATTCCATGCTTCGATGGACCACATCTCTCTTTGGTTCTCAGCATCTCTGCAATCTGCGCCACTAGGGTTTTCTTCTGCATGCACCAGCCCCCTTGCTGCTTCTCCAGTCACTCTTGTCACTCCTGTTGCTCTCTTCCCCACTGGGCTGGTCTACTTTTATACACCTGCAGCCCCTTGACAGGCTGCAGGTGAGAATTTCCAATTAGCCTTGGGTCATGCCTGGCCCTCACAGTTCTAGCAGGCATATTCCTTGTCCCAGTACCAGAGTGGTAAAAGTGCATAGTCATCATTGCTCTTAGTTGCCTCTTCTTTGTCCCAGTACTGTCAAGTGTCAATTGTGGAGAAATTAGGGGAATGTTAAGCTGTGCCCGTGGACGATGCGTACCTATTTCTCCAGGGCTCTTGCATACTGGGGTAGCCAGGTCGTGGTAGGTGTGGGCTAAGAGCAGGTGACGAAGTCAACTGAGCGAAGAAATGTGGTGCAAAGAACCTACCCCGGATCCGTCCTGAAAACACAGGATTGAATGGGGGTCAGCTCCTGATGCCACGGATGACTCTTCCCCTATATTAACGTGGCACCAGAACAGTGCAAGCACTGGTAGAGAAGGTCTTTGATGTAATTCAGTAAACAGTGAGTGGAACGTCCAAGGCAGCAATGCAGGCAGGTCAGCAGACAATGAGCAGAATGTCCAAGGCAGCAATGCAGGCAGGTCAGCGGACAATGAGCAGAATGTCCAAGGCAGCAATGCATAATGATGACAAGGAGGTCTTCACTGTAGCAGGAAGATGAGGGCCAGGGATACCGGTACCCAAGCAAGGAGGCAGACAAGGAGCAGGCACAGGCAGGTAAGAGATGAAAATTAAAAGCAAGGGGATAGAAGGGGAAACCAGGAGGGGGTCAGACCGTACAGGGCAAGCGGGCTACGGACTAAGGCAGGAAACAGCAAGAAAAGAAAAGACACAACAGGACCTAGCACAAGGAAGGGCACAGAAGGAAACCCTCCCCCAGGACCAGGCACCAGGACATGAACCAGAAGTCAGCAACAATTGCTGAAGGAAGAGCGCAGCGGAAGGAACACCAAACCGTGTTGAGACGCAGCAATTCCCTGGACCGGATCGCTAAAATAGCGATCTGGCATGAAAGCGAGGCTTGAAGTGCAGGGCAGATATGCATGCGCGAATGGGTGCTGCCGCGAGAACGAGGCTTGGAACACAAACCCGTTCTCCATGACTGCGCTGACGGCACCCGTGCCCGCTCTACATTGGGCAGACGGTACCCCCAAAGAAAGTGAGCCCAGAAAGGTGCACCTCCTCCACAACCTGAGGCAGGGATACAAACACCAGGAAAGAGCCCACCCCCTAGGACCCAGCTGTCACCCTACACACATATGTAGGTGTTTTAACAGGGAACTGCCTAATAGACTAGGAAGGTTGGGCAATGGTTGGGTTGCTTGTCAATAGGAAAAGGGAGATAACATATCTTGCCCAAGGGCACCCAACTCGCAGTCCCCAAGGACCCTCCATCCAAGTGATCCTCCCTCACTTCTCTGCCCCCAGGGTTGGGATCCAATAGCAATAGCCTTTCCCTGCCCACCTGCACAGAGGATCCAAGGGGGTTAGCAGTGAGAATACCCTCAGGTTTCTTGCAATACCTAGAGACTGTGTTGGTACACAGCGTGTATCCCTCTTACACATACTGTATTTACTTCAAATGGTGTTTCTTGTTTCTGGGGCTCCCCATTGAGGATTTCCCTGTGACAGGCACCCCCTGCAGAGCACCCCCATTGACAGTAGCAGAATCAGTGGGGCGGACAAATTTGGCATGGGGGACACAACATAGATTAAGTTGAGTTTGGGGGAGGGAAGTAGAGGGAATTTTGCCATGGTAGTTTGGGGTTATGATAGGTGGTGTGAACAGCTGATTCAGTAAGACGGAATTTCATGCAGATTTTAAGATGGTTCTTTAAATCTGGCTTGGTGGACATATTTCATGAGGCCACCCCAGTTATAGTGAACAGGGCAACTCCCAGAGTTTACGCAAACCAATTAAGGTAATCATGGAAGAGTGGTCAAGGCCAAGTTTTAGGAGAGGTGAGCGGGGTCAGGGGTCCACAATGAGTCCACACAGTGAAATGCACAATGATTGATCTTAGGCAGTAAAGTACAAAAATACTTTATTTATTGTAGGCCCAACAACACCCTAAGGAAATGAATTAAACAGGTAATAATATCATACAAATATAAAACATATACACAATCACTTTTGGTTATGAAAATGCACACAAATCACCCACATCTGATAGGAAGGTAAGTAGTTAATCAGTTTAGATAACCAGTCCACATGAATAGAAACCCTCACTTTATTAGTCCACACCCTATGTAGAATGGCCATGTGCTCAAATGTACACAAAGTTCCTTTAGGAGAGTTTCCAGAAGACTTCTCAGGACTTTCACAGGTCAGTAAAGTACTTTTATCTTTTAGAAAATCTTTTTCAGTAAACGGTTAAAAAGCGATGGAATTGAATACGAATTAAAGTTCTTCACAGACTTTATGGAGGAGATAGGGACACTGGTAAGTATTGTGACTATTCACCTCCGTACTCCTATGTTCCTAAAGCATTTGGCAGGTTGAATGAGGGAATCATTGAGGGAAACCCTGTTGGATCCCATAGAAGGTGCAGGAGCTCAGGTTGCAAGGAAGAGTCAATTCGGGTGCAGGAGTTTAGTGCAACTCTTTAAGAGGAAATGCAGCAGGCACTGATGCAGGGCTATTCATGGCATGTTACCAGACAGAAGGAAGCCAGTTCCAGTGATAATCACCACATACGGTGACTGCAGGTGTCTCACCAGTCAAAGACAAAGAAAGCCTTCCAGAACAGGAACTACCAAATGCTGGGACGCTGAAACTTGGCAGGAATGCGACTTGTAGGACTAGCTGCAGACCACAGAATTCCAGACCAAAATGCATCACAGCGACGCTTCTGGCACGGTAGCCCAAAACAGAGCTGGTCAGTTCACCCGATGGTCCAGGGATCCAGACTGCAGAATCATGAGAAGGCATCTCGACTGGTTGTCCAAAGGGTCAAAGCACTGACAAGGGTCTTCTGATATCGGTAGTCCAGCAGGGCTTCACTGAGACAGCAGCAGGAAAGGTCACCAGGACTCCATGGATCTTCAATCGGCTGCACAGCTAAACAGAGCTAAACAGAATACTTGGCTCCTCTTCTGAGCTGCTGGAATGGCTGCAGGACTCCTCTTCCTATTCCACATTCAGGTGTGTGATCAAACTCAGCCCACCAATGAAATGATCTGTCCCACTCAATCATGCCAGCAGTGGTCCAATCAGGGACCACTGTGGGCCTGAGTCATGCATGCACACTAACCATATTGGCACCAGCATGTGGATTAGGACGAGACAGTCCATCCCACTTCCTGGATCCAGACGCAAATGGTAGGCACTCGCTTGTGAAAGAAACTGCTTTCCCGGGAAAATGCATGATCATAAAAGGGAATTCCCCAGCTTAGAAGGAAGGAAGGCCAACTAACAAAATGGCCAAAGAACAATCAAAACATCTCGTGGCACAGGCATTATTTGCCACTAGCCACTGTCAGTAACCAAACTCGGTCAACGCATTTAAGCACATTAAAAATATAGCAAAAATGGTAAAAAGGTATCTGCTGCCATGAGCTTGTCTTTAGGCACATTTAAAATTAACAAAACATTCCTCTGGCAAAGCCTCTAGGTGTACAACAATGGAATCTACAACAGTTGGACTGGGCCCGGCCCAGCATTTCTAACATTAGAGGCACTTACACCTTCTACCAGTACACTATCCTCAGAAAAATAATGTTGGGAATGAACAGGTATGGGAGCAGAAGCTCCAGCATTGCTAGGTTCCAAGGAATCTAACTCTACTTCAAATCCTTCACCACTGGGAAAGGTTTCTGAAGAGAAGGGCACACCACTGATAATCTCGTCTTCTTCATGAGTCATCACTGGACCTTGATATGCAGGGAGGCTTAGAGTAGCCACTCTCATGCTTGGGATAGTTAGTCCCACTACCCTTTCCAGAATTCTGTGACTTACCCTTTTTAAATGTTTTGTGGGACTTCTTGGAGGTAGTTTTATGAGTAGTCCCATCCTCCTTCTCTTTCTGATTAATCGCCTCCTCCTGCTTACTCGAAGCAGGGTTGCCCTTATAGGACACTCGGAGATACCCACATGTCAGCAACAATGGCCAGCTTCTTAGGCTCTATCTCCTTAGAGTCGTCAGCCAGATGCAGCTTGATCTCAGGGGAACATGATGCAAAAATGTGTTCCAGCATGACCAAATTGATCATGTCTTCAAAGGTGGTCGCATGATAGCCCTCTACCCAGCCGCTCAGGTCTTTCAGGAATCATTGACAAAAGACACCCAAGTACAACCTGTTTTCTTTCTGTAATCTCTAAACCTCTTTAAGTATTGCACAGAGGTTGCCCCAAACTTTAAGAGGAGAGCCTGCTTCAATTTAGCAAAGTCTTATCTATCTGTTTTTGACATTTCCATAATGGTACTGCAGCCAGAAAGGGGTAGTAGGCTTATCAACCATGCAATTTTATCAGACTCACCCACCTCTTGCACTTCACAAGCATACTCAAAGGTTGTTAGGTAAACTATGATATTATTTTCATCATATCTACTGAGCAGATCTTTTGGAAATCTAGGATGAGAAGAGGATCCAGAACCTCTTCCATAACCCCTGGAGGAGTCCTGAGACCCTTGCAGACTAGCAAGCTCTAGCTGATGATCCCTATCCTTCCATTGTTCTACCCTATCAAATTCCAGCTTCGACATTGTGAACTCAAGCTCTTTTTTCCTGAGTTTGAGCTTCTCTTTCTTAAGCTCCCACATGACGTCAGCCTCAGAATTTGTCAAGGAAACATTAGTAGAATCCTAGTGCTGCTCTCCCCTCTCAACAGTGGCAGTTCAAACAAGTCCATTGCTGATGCTGGGGGCAGCCCCAGCACCCCCTGCATTCCCCATTGACTGGTAAAGGACCGATCCTACTATCCCGATTATCAGAAAATTCTCTGTATTAAATCAGACTTGTTTCCAGAGGATGCCAGTCCTCTTTCCATACAGTTCATTCAAATTATCTACTTTCCTTTAAACAAGAGTAGGTGACTGTTATATTACTATTAGGTTTCAAATAACAGTGTTCTGTGTAAGTACAATCAGGATACTACACCAGTGGACAACACTGGGGTACCCCAGAACTGATCTACACCGCTGTACAGCAATTTGTTAAGATGGATTCCTCAAATCTGTTTGGTGGACCGATTTCAGGAGCCCACCCCAGTTATAGTGAAACAGGGGAACACTGGGAGTTTAGCCAAACCAATCAAGGTAAGTGTGGAAGAGTGGGCAAGGCTAAGTCTCAGGAAAGGTGAGTGGGGTCATGCTTTATAAATCCCGTACATACATACTGGGCCTCATTACGAGTTGGGCTGTGTTCCAGTGGCAAATCGGCCAGAATACTGCCCAACGGAATTACCATTATGGCCTCTTGGTCTGGCGGATTAACTTTCAGATGACAAGTGGTGGTGTTGATGTTGGTTCCCATTAATTTGGAGTCCTTAGGACTCCATGTGGAATTTTGGTCGGCATGGTTATTCCACCGATTTTGCGGATTTGGCTGATTTATTCATGGATAGTGGGAGGATTTACCTCCACCATGATGCTAGAGGTAAACCACCCTCTCCAGGGCCAAACTCATAGTATGTCAGAGCGGGTAAAGTGTCGGTAATTCCGTTACTCCCACTTTATTCCCGCACTGCCATACGTGTAATTAGCCCCACAGAACTTGGTAAATTGCTAGTCCCTTTTGCTGTTTATGGCTGATTCTTAAAAGATTACCCGCTTCACAGAGGTTGACGGTGTACTGTGGGGATGGCTGTGGAGCGAAGATAGAAATGTAACTCTGGCAAATACACTTAAATGTACAGGTTGTGGACATGTCACCTGAAAGTAGCATTTATAAACTGTCTCTTGCAGTCATGTGCAGCGAGAAAAGACTGTGTGCTGATGACAGCAGTTGTCGGTGTGTGGAACAGCAAAGTTTAAATCTAGACAACAGAATTCAAAGGGTCCATTTGTGTTTATCGATGACAGCTCCAAGATATGTTGATATGCTACTTACACTGTTAAAGTGATAGAAATTGATTATGTAAAGCAGGATTTGCACTTTCAGTGTGGAAAGCCTAACTGCAGTCTTCTGTGAAGATGGCACTTTTGCCCACAGTATGTGCGCATTAGCACAGGTGAGCGCATCCCATGAGGCTGCAAGGGGAAATATAATGGTAGTTTGTGCATTTGTGAATCAGGGTTGTGCTGATATTAATGCAGACAAATCACAACCATTCCCTTTCTGGGCCAATGTGGATTGATGTCAAACGATGCTCTTGTTACGCCTCAATTTTTGTAGATGTGAAAACACATTTTAGTTGGCTAGCTTTGCTGGGCTTGCGCGTAATGATTTCTTTTCTTGCATGCTGTCCTGTTCATTGCACTCATTTTTGATGCAACCGACGGGGAGATTCATCTTCTGGCTTCTGACGATAATCAAGGCCATGACTATATTCCTGCAAGTTCCTTGCATTGTCTCCAAACCACTTGTTTCGTAATAATGTGGTGGCTTGAGTTTGGACTACCCAACGCTTGCTAGCGTTTTCAATACTGTGATCCTATTATCATTGAAACGGATATCTTCTTAACGTCATATCCTGCAACAGGTTTATTTCACTGATTGGCCACTTGTGTTGAAGGTGCAGGGAAACATCTCTGATATTCTTGTGTGAGTAACTTTGAGGCACACTTATTCAAAGTTTGGAAGACATTTTGGGAGGAGGTTGGCAACGAACCTAGAACGATTCCATGTAAGAATGTCCCTGTAAAAATGTCTACTGACTAAAAAGTCGCTGTTTTTTGCAGAGAAATTATTACATTGAACTCCTGAAATTGTATTTTTTTTTTTTTTTACAAGGGGCGCAGGGGACATCCCAACCACCCGTACCCATGCATAATGTCACCATATATAATGATGCCAATGGCTATTCCCGCTGACATTATGCATGGGGACATTATTACCTGATAGCCCTAGAACTCTGTGATCCATCCAAGGTGAAGGACAAAGATCCACTGGTAACACTTCGAGACCGGCAGCAAAGTGTGAATACAGGTGGCAATCTTATACAACCCAGTTTACCTCGACAAGATGTTAGTACTGGATTGAGTGCATGTACATCTATCTAACCATTATCATAACTCTACTTGCCCCTTATTAAATGTAATCATGAACTTCTAAAATACTTCGAACAATCTCGAACTGCTAATGAAGGGCTAAAGGTCACCATTATGGTGAATGAGACTTTACCTTTAACCAGAACAGCGGACTGACAGATATTATGAAAAATGGACATACCTGATTTTGAGTTCATGTCCTGCCACCATGGGAGAAGGATCAAAGACAACGTGAGCTGTTGCATAGGGTCCATCTGTACCTCTGCGGTAATTGGATTTAAACATATTTGAAACTGGTGTCAGAATACAATTTCTCAGTGATCTCGGTGTAAGAATCGTGCTGATTGGCCAAAAAATAAAGAGATGCTCAATAGTATTTGTCCATGGCACATCTCTCATTCGCCAGTTCTGATTAAAGATTGGTCAAGATTGAGGAAGTGGCGTGGCCAGAGTATGGTAGCATTTTGTCCTGGACACGTCCAAAGAACTTTGGAATGTAGGTCACCATGAAGGCTCTTTTCGATTTGAAATTTAGTAAAAAAAAGGAATCCAATGGCAGATTATAAAATGGTTGTGTTGCAGTGACATTACATTCCGGGTGGTGCTTAGTGGAACACCTCTGGGTGATTACTGACAGAAATCAAGTTATTTACACACAAACTTGCACACTGAGCTGAATTAGAATATTGCACACTTGTTTCGGGCCAGGAAAGTATTAGTAAGGTTAAAAATACTCTCACACTTAGATATATTTGCCTGTTAATATAACATTTAAAGATGGGAGCAGTTGAGTGCAGCGCTCGGAGTAGCAGGCATTATGATCTGGAAAGGCAGCATGAACCATTAAAACCAAATTCACTCCTCTGGTAAGTTCCTCATTGGATGCACAAATTGCATAATCACGCCCGATGGTTTCAGGCGTGGGCGCTGTGCAGCACTCTAAATGTCAAAGTGCTCTGCGTCTTCTATATATGTTGAGAACACAGGTGATCTGATAATGAAAGGAGACACATTTCCCTATCAAGTCTCTGACAGGCATATACTGCAAAGGTGCGATATATGGGGAGCATTTAAAGGACAGGATTTTTATAGAATCAGTAAAGGTATTTAGGGGTAAAAGCTTACAGGATTATCATATGAAAGAACGACATGCACTAACGCATATTTCTTGCAATGCAAAGACATTCCTCAAAATTGCACTTTACTGATGAGTGTCTCAACACTGGGGCAATGTAGTATTTGTCACCCCTACTTGGACGCTTTGCTGTTGGAATCTCGTAGTAAGTGCGAAATATATCAATGTGTGAGATCACAATAAAGATTGGCAAAGGAACTCACTTCTCCACCAATAGGGGCATTCGTAACTGCTAAGGGCATTGGAAACCGTAAGGTCACTCAAAAGCACAAGGTTGCCCATGGTGAGACACTGTGCGATGGGTATGCAGCAATAAAATCACGGCAGAAATGTCACCTGTAAAGAAAATCGCGTAAAAAATGCTGTGGTTTGACCCGGTAAAGGTGTACCCCATTACACCATTTAAGGGGAGCAGGGGTTGCAGAGATGTCCCCTTTCCCCTTAAATGGTATAATGGTATAATGGGTCCAGGGGTTGCGGGGGTGTCCCCTGCATCCTTTGCATGGATTTCAGTGGCAAAGCCACTGCCTTTTTAAAAATTATAAAATTAGTAACCCGGCGAGAGACAATCAGAATGCAACAAGTATTCTGATTGGCTCTCGCCAGGTCCCTACCCGGCCGGGAATCCCTCCGCCGGGCTTCCACGGCCTTTGTCCCTGGTGGGGGGCGTGGCAGCCCCTCAGCCAATGAGGAGGCTCGAAGCGGGGCCATCCCCGCTCCGAGCCTCCCCGCGGCTTAGAGGCTGCCTTCGCCCCCGCCGGGGACTCGGGTAAGTCTTTTATTTTTTTTTAATTTTTCCCTCCCCCTCATCCCCCCCAACTTACCTTCTTGATCCTGCGTCCCCGGCGGGGGACGAGGGAAGCCTCCAGCCGTGTGGAGACTCGGAGCGGGGTCATTCCCCCTCTGCACCCTGCAGCGTTTCGGGACAAAAAAAAAATACTTTTAGTAACCCGGTCACGCAAATTTTGCGGCCGGGATACACTAGAACCCTCGCGGCGGGGGCATTACCAACGCTCGGGTTCTATTGCTTAAGTAAACAGCACCATTCTGCCCAAACCAACACTGCGTGGAAGTGATTCAGCTTACAGAGCTGCACTATATTCCTCACATAACTCAACCTCACTCATTCCCTCAGTGCCTCACATTGTGACTGAGCATGTTGGCTTCAAAAAGTGAATTTGCAATATCCGTTATGCCGTTGTTCCTACTTGGAGAACTTCACTCGCTCTTCCCTAATTAGTTTAGTTGTTCTATGATCTGAAGTGCTATGGTGCAACCGTGTTGCTATCCTGCAATTTCTCTCTAGCCCACCTCCCTCTCTTTCAGATTCACTAGGGCACTTGGAGGCCATGTAAGCAGCAGCGGTCCATTGTATAAATCCCAATAACATGACATAACATGAGCCTTCTTTGGGTGGCACCCTTCCTCTTTCTTGGTTCTTGGTTGGGCCGAGCATTCCCATGTGGAGCCGTTGGCAGGCCAGGTGTGGCTAGCCCATTGGTGTCCAATGCCGCGGTGGACTGTGTAGCTGGCGGACTGTGGAGCAGTATCGAATTTTGGAGGAGCAGTGATGTGCCTGGAACTATCAATGATGATGTTGCCATTGACTGTGGACTGTTGTTGGGTCCTTGATGGAGTGGCACTCCCCCGACGCAGTGGTATCACCGCGCTGCTTCCGGCACCTCTTGCTGTCTGTCCCTTGCCACCAAAGTTGTTTCTTTCATTCTAGTGACATATTTTTGTCCTGCAAATGTTCTCTATTTGCAAGACCTTCATATTGACAGTTGTACTGGGTCATCCTGACATTTCATGTTTTCTACGGTTCTTCTTCTGTCTTATTCTACGTCTTCTGTACTTTTCAGTACTAGCATTTTTGTCTTTTTGTACCGCTTCATTGATTTTGTAGAGCGACCTTGTCATAAAAAAAATGCTTTAGAAATCAAACAAATACAAAAACAAATAAATACAAATAACGAGAGATATGCCAATTGCTTGCCCGAATGATTTAGTAACAGCACCTCTAGCGAGTGAATGCCTCGTGTTCTTGGTTTCATCGTAGGCAAGGTACCAAAATAAGATTATTATGAATCTCGTAAAGCGTCATTCGCAAGGGACAAAAGCTGTGACATAACATAACACAACATAGACAGCACATGAACTTGACAAGATGACATTTTGGAGGTCCACAAGTTAGAATGATAAGGAATGACTCCTTCAAGGTGCGGTTCTGAGAAGGGCAAAATGTGCATAAATAATGAGAAGGCGGCGTTATACAAAATATCAACTTGCTCCATTTTGGTCAAACAATATTTTCCTATTGACACTGAAAAAGCAAACCATATTCACCTCAAGTATCAGGAGCTTTGGTAGACTGCATTCATGGAGTTTGTCTGGCCAAATCCAAACGAAAGTCAAAATCTCAACACGTGACTTACTTTTTTGTACTTCAAGCCAAGCACAATTAGACATAGTTCAAGTGTCCATGATCATTCCAGCAATAATCCCTATTTAAGCCATTTTTAGATTGTTTGAAAATGAGTCGATCAAATAAACCGACATTGTCAAATCATATGCCATTTTATAGGTTTTACAAGTTTCAAAAAACTATGCAAACATATTTTTCACACTTGTGTTAGAAATCATACCAAATTGTGCAAACGTGTAAATCGGAGCAATAGAACCCCCAAATGTTCTCCTTTAGGCTGTGTGTAGCACCTCCTCCCGCTCGATGAAATGCGTGAGCAAATTGTCATGAAGGCAAAATGCACCAGAGGTTCAAAGAGAAATGTTTACATGACATGTTTTTTTAATATATACCTACTGTCTGACTTAATAACACACATGCACTCGTGTTTGGACTTCCACTTCTCTCCACCCTTGTCTTTTCTTTAACTATTTCTTCTGAATTTTGATTTTGTTACTGAAGGTCATTTTTCGTTTTTAAGGGAGTTTTGCTCATTTTTCAATTTTATCTTTATGTTTATTTTACTTTTGTATCTCCTCTCACCCATCTTCCTGTGTGTTTGTTTGCTGCAACTCGTTTTGCAATGTTGAGCTCTTAAGGTCTGTGTGCTGTACTCCGAAATGAATCTTGGCCTGAAATGTCATCCTGCAATACTTCTTTTTAATGTAGATGTTGCTTCTCCATTGATGAGGGTGGCCCTCCTTAATCCCACCTTCCCCACAGACACACAGACTGCTGGACTTCCACTTCTTTATATATCCACATTGAAATTCTTCCTTCCAAATTTCAATGTTTCTGAGTTGTGTGCTATTCGTTTTATCTATCAGTACATGTATTCCCCTCCCGTTTCAATTTTTTGGCATTGTAGAGGATTATGATAAGTCATGTTATGTTATGCTGTTATGTGTAATTGTTTGTTATGTCATATCTGCAATGTTATTTTGCTTTTTAAAGACAGACAGAAGCTGTGAAACAGCTGGGAGGTGACAAACAGCTTTCCACTAACAGCCAAATAAATACATATTACACCTTAGCAACCCTCAGTGCATGAATAAGGGCCACAATGCGCAAGGTGGACTTGCAAATTACAACCCTGCATTTTAGGATCCCCCTGCTGCCCTTTAATAATGTATTTCTTATTTTATTGATTTAATATCCCATTACACGCCTAATACCAGACCTTGAGTCTTGTTTCTAAGAGCGGATCCGGGATTCGAACCTCCGGTGCACTGCGTGGTCTTGCTTCCAAGACCAGCGCCTTGCTCCTGTGTTATCATCCAATCACAAAAACGGGAGAAGGCAATGGCAGCTCAGGTTGAGAAGGGTCAAAAAGGCTGCGTTATGCAGATGAACTCCCAGAAAAGAGCCCATGGACGCTAGCAAATCATCACTTGTAGGGGGGTAGAGCTTTGTATTTGCTCATGGACAAACTACCTTTCACTTATGTGGGCAGATGGATTCTGGGTATTGTTGCCAGGACAAAACAGAACATTTCCCTCGAAGTATATAGTCTGCCCATTGTCCCTGGGACATAACATTTAATGTTACCTGTTAGATTCTGGGCATTGCCTCGCTCCTTGGAAGGATCGGCAATACGTATTTACCTATTGAAATAATGGGTTCAGAGAAATTGCAAGGTACCAGTAACAAAGCTTGTCTTATTATCTGAAAATCGATTGCCCTATGCATTCCTAGATGATAGATAATCTGTTCCCTTTTTTTGGAAGGGTATTTTCAGAGAATTTGCTTGGGGGCAAGAACAATATTTCCGTTGCATGAAGTAAGTGTTCTCGGGATTTACCCATGGACGAAAGGACTTGTGAACTATAGGAAGGATGGGGCTGAGGGATGCGCCCATGGAAAAAGAGCCTGCTACCTGTACAAAGAATGGGCTGTATACATACTCCTGTATGTATATAACTACTGTGTAATTAAGCTGATAAGTATCCTTGTAATGCTTGCGCCCAACTACCTTTGTGTCTCAGCTGTGCCATATCAAATAAACAAACAAACAAACATATAAATTGAAAAGTAGGGGTGCCAACAGACACCCTTGTTTCACCCACCTATCTATGCCAATCTCATCTGACAGAGGTTTACCATTACCCAATCGAATCCTGGTGGTCGTTTTCTCATCTAAGGCTATAACAATTTCAAGTAGCCAACCTGGACACCCCCATTCTTGCATTTTTACCAAGGGGCGTTCCCTGTTAAAGAAATCAAACGCGAATTAGTCCACGAATGCTACGAACAGGTAGGGGTTTTATTTATCTTTAGCGAGGTTGATTAAAAGGTCCACCACTCGCAAGTTTGGGTTAGTACTGCCCCCACTCCGAAAACAAGTTTGTAATGGGTGAAGATTTTCTCTGTCAACCCATGCTTGCAAGTGTTTTAACAGAGTGGCTTAATTACTCAAGGTGAGCTCCCACAGCACCCTATTCTACCAGACAGAGAAATCGGTCACCTGAAGGAAGCATGGTTCTGGAAATTCAGAAAATCAGATAGTGATCAAGAACCTGTGAGGAACAGAGTGGCTTAATTAGTCAAGGTGAGCTCCCACAGCACCCTATTCTACCAGCCGCAGTCAGAGTAAGGCCTGGTTCCTACGCAAGCACCCCTTATCTTACACATGGGTAGCATTTGAAAGCCACATGTGTTATCTCTGCCAGATGTGCAGGGGATTAATGACCCACAAGTTCAATGCAAGTAGGAAATCAAAATGAAACATATTCAAGAGTGGCTTAATGAGATTAACACAGGGAACCCATTATTTTACCTGCAGGAAGAATGGATTCTTGGATTCACCTACCCAGGGATCTATAATCTGTCACTCAGAGGGACAATCAGTTCTATGTTTTCAAATAAGGCCATACAATAATAATAATACTATGCATTATACCTTTTATTTCATAGAACTTTTGAATATCTATTTGCAATTCACGTAGATATATTTCATAACAGAATTCACAAATTATACATTATACACTTCAACATTTCAACATACCAATGTACCATACATTGGACATATGCCTAAACACACACAAGCTAAGTTCAGGCCACTTTAAAATAAATACTACACATTCCTTCAAAAAATAAAATTAAAGCAAGCAGGAACTCAAGCAATTTCAGGAAAAGAAATTTCAATAGATTTTTCCCAATTGATTCAGATTTCATGGAGCTTCTACTCAAAATACTGCTTGGTACTTAACCCGATATGTTACAGCGCAATATGTATTGATATAGATTGTGTATTCAAGCAATGGACCCAGAACTCTTCACTCAAGATGGATTCATAATTATGGACCAAGTGTCCTACGGATACCATGTATAGATGGCCTAACTTCAGGCATTCAGTGAAGATGCGACTCACCGTTTCTGCACTCTTGGGTTATTACAGATACTTCAGAAGCAATAATTCAGGCAAAATTTCAATCGACCCCCCATATTTGGGCTAAATTTCAATCGACCCCCCCATAGTTGGACGTGTAGGAAGCTGATTGATCCTTGTCAGGAGTCGAAGGCATCTTATTTTCAGGTCTGGGCAAATCAACAGGTATGGATGTGGGTGCATAAAACAATGGGTCACTTTAGACACTTGAGTCTACCCATGCAGTGTTTCCAAATGGGAATAATTACATATCCACTCCCATTGTGTTATTTTCCTGGATAGCACTTTTAAAAAAATGTCATAATTGGTTCCACGGGCGAAGTCTGAATGCCAATTTATTTTAATAAACAGCTCCTTTATTGATTTCAAGAATGTATAATTGTTCATAGTCGCCCCCGGGACGTGCCCTTCCACTCGAGCCATCAAGGCATCCTTCTTCATAATCTGGGTACGAATGAAAAGTTCTCCTCAAATTTTTAGCACCATTGCTTTGAGGGACAATAATCCCAACTCTAAGCGCAGATATTCTATAGGGGTGCTTTCAGGTAAACTTAACATATTGTGCCAAAAAAAGCCCTCAATCCATTTTAGCCATTCCCTCTTATGTAACTCCAGGCCTTCTAGTCCATAGAGAATGGTAGGGCAAAACCACTGCTTGTATAACATAAGTGTCCCACTTAGTGAAAATCCTGCATTACCCTTAGAGAATCAATGTATCAAGAAGGTCAGTTGTCGTGCCTTTGCGATCTTAGTATTTATCATATTTTTATAACTATCGTTCTCTGTCCGATTTAAGCCCAGATACCAATAGAAGGGGACATAATGAATCTCCCCAATACTCAGATCGCTACAGACCCTATTTATTTTTTTATGAGTAACTAGCAATACCTTATTCTTGTTTAGATTTATTACAAGCTCATTTTCGGTTGCATAGTTAACAAGATTCCCTAAGAGTGTTTTTATACCTAAGACCGTGTGACTCAGAAGCACCAAGTCATCTGCGTATAAAATTGCAGTAATGTGATTGTTACCAATCTTCGGAGACCAAATGCCCAATGCTTCCAAACGTAGGATCAGATCAGCCGGATATATAGCAGATCAGCCAATATAAAAGAAAGGGTCCTCCTCAAAACACTATCCCTTACCTCCAAATACCCAAATAACATAGCGCCTCCATACCTTACAGAGAGAATGAACAGGAAAACCTCAAACCGGCCCATGAGATCAGCCAACGCCTTCATCCTAGAGGTTCCAAGATACAAACTGAACACAGCTGGCGGCTCCAGCTTCCCAGTTATGGCTGCATAATCCTGGAACAAACTCCCATTAGAGCTCAGAAATGACCAACCCTACCCCACATTTAGGAGAAAAATTCTAGCTTAGCTTTGGACCAATGATGTCTAATTTAAGCTCCTGATGAATCTCCCCCACACCCAGGCAGCGCTCCCTCCTGACCTCTACTCCAATTGTATATATGCCACTGTATCACCAGCTGATACTCTGCAAACCTGTCTCGGTAATATGATCACCCAGTGTAACATTGTATAGATTGCTATGCCTGCATATAACTATGTATGTAACTCCTGTATGTATATAACTACTGTGTAATTAAGCTGATAAGTATCCTTGTAATGCTTGCGCCCAACTACCTTTGTGTCTCGGCTGTGCCATATCAAATAAACAAACAAACAAACATATAAATTGAAAAGTAGGGGGGCCATCAGAAACCCTTGTTTCACCCACCTATCTATGCCAATCTCATCTGACAGAGGTTTACCATTACCCAATCGAATCCTGGTGGTCGTTTTCTCATCTAAGGCTATAACAATTTCAAGTAGCCAACCTGGACACCCCCATTCTTGCATTTTTACCAAGAGGCGTTCCCTGTTAAAGAAATCAAACGCGAATTAGTCCACGAATGCTACAAACAGGTAGGGGTTTTATTTATCTTTAGCGAGGTTGATTAAAAGGTGCACCACTCGCAAGTTTAGGTTAGTACTGCCTCCACTCCGAAAACCAGTTTGTAATGGGTAAAGATTTTCTCTGTCAACCCATGCTTGCAAGTGTTTCAACAGAGTGGCTTAATTACTCAAGGTGAGATCCCACAGCACCCTATTCTACCAGCCACAGTCAGAGTAAAGCCAGGTTCCTCCGGAAGCACCCCCTACCTTACACATGGGTAGCACATGCAAGCCACACGTGTTATCTCTGCCAGATGTGCCAGGGATTAATGACCCACAAGTTCAATGCATTTAAGAAATCAAAATGAAACATGTTCAAGAATGGTTTACCTGCAGGAAGAATGGATTCTGGGGTTCCCAGCGACCTACAATCTTTCACTAAGATGAACAATCAGTTCTATGTTTTCAAATAAGGACATACAACATATCACTTATAGCAAGGACATCCTTTGATCAATCACCCAGGGTTATGAAACTGCTCAAATCGAACAAAGGTGGATTCAATGGGTTCATAAGGATGGGAAAACTGTTGAACCTATAAAGGATGGGTCATACAGGGAAGGAGACAATTGCATCTGCAGAAAGAACTAGTCTTGACATTCTCTCCAGAGACTGGGAACTCTGACTAGAGGAACAATGGGTGTCTGAGGATTCACTCAGGGTAAATAGAACCAGTCACAGGCCGAAAGAATGGTTTCTGTTGATTAACCAAATGATCTTGGAAAGGTGAGCAAATGCCCCTCATGCATTTGTACTTTTAGTCTCGACAATGAAGGTTAAAAGCCTGGCATGGCCAACTCAGCTTTTCTCCAATCTGAGGTCTATAAACTAAGTACCATTACAATGGTTAATAAAAACACATTATATTACCGAATGGAGAGAAGTTGGGCTCTAGTTTTGAACACTCCTGCGCTAAGCTCTATTTATTGGTCTTGTGGTCCTGATTCATCTGTGCAAGGTCAGATGTTGTTAGAGGTGAACCCACACTCTAGGTAGTTATAGAGAGACAGTCCTGGTTACCTCGCAATGCATTCATTTGAGAATCCTATTAGTGAATTGATTCCCACACTAAATGCGGTTTTGTACAGCAACATTTTTATTACAGTGTAGACTCATAGTCTTGTGGTGGTCAGCCGACAAGTGTTTTGACATCAAGGGGTCTTTATCAAGGCAAGATATAGTCTTTTAGGATGATGGGGTGTTGCCACAGGTCGAAACTCCTTGGGGTTGTGGAGTGTTTTTGTTGGCACTGCTCAAATCCCTCCATTTTGCAGCAGCGCTGCGGGACTGCAACCTCAGTCTCAGGCGAACCCAAAGACACAAGACTGGGACCCAACAAGAACACTCCACAACCCCAAGGAGTTTTGACCTGGGGCAACACCCCCTCATCCTAAAAGCCTATATCTTGCCTTGATAAAGACCCCTCGAGGTCTAAACACGTGTCGGCTGACCACCACAAGACTATGAGTGTAGACTGTAATAAAAATTTCGCTGTACAAAACCGCATTTAGCGTGGGAATCAATTCACTAATCGGATTCTCAAATTAATGCATTGCGAGGTAACCAGGACTGTCTCTCTATAACATAATATTACTAGACTTAAAGGCTCGGCAGCAGGAAGTGCTACATAAAAACCCTATTTTTAACTTGGTGTCAGAGAAGCTGTCACACCACATAGACCTCTAGAATTATCACCTAGGTACAGAACTTCACACCTCCCAGGATGGATGGCCCAGAAAACTGTCATAGTGATACAAAGACTCCCCCTCCAAGACAGGATGGGCTGCTGTGGTCATCCCAGGCACACCAAGCCTTTCATCCGCAGAGTATGATGAGCAAAGTGGATCAGAGAAGCCATACCAAGTCCATCACCTCATAAAATGTATGGGTACAATACGACTTGAAACGGCAAAGGATTTAGCATTGGAATAGAACCCTCTATCTCTCAGACCTGATAGATTCAGCGCTGTCCCCGGGAACATTGGGCTTGGGAAATAGGCAAAGGGATTGACATCCATATCAACACCACGTTTAATTAAGCATTAAGCAAGTATATGCTTGTAGGGACAGCTTTTAGAAACAAGGTGGATAGCACTGCACATAAAATACATTATGGACTGCATTTTGCACGCTTGTAGCATGCGGGTTTAATTTTAGGGGAAAGGCAAAACAAAGGAGGCTAAAGTTGCAGAATTGGGAAACAGTGCATCGGTTAGCGGACAGATTGAGCAGGGCTTACGTTTGCAGGAAAAACGAGAGACGGCGTGAGCCTGTTGGGGCTAGTGGACATTCCGTTCATAGCTTTTAAATATAAGGGGGAGGAAATTGAAGAGCAACCTGTGATGCTGGGAGAGTCATCTAGCAAGGATGTGGGAGAGGAACATGGAAGGTTATAGAGAAGGCAAGTTGCAATGTGAAGTGATGGGGTTAAATCGTACAATGTAAGGTCCAGATGAAGGCTAGCACAGTATTCAAGATGGCTGAGGACAAGAGTGCAAGTCCTGGTTTTAGTTGAGTGGTGCTAGGTGATATGGGGACACCTTTTGGAGATTGTTAGTAGGTTATGTGTTCCTGGCAGCCATAGGAATGAACGGTTGAAGCTTTTGTCCACTATCAAAGTAGACACAAGCAGTGAGGGATTGTGGGAAGATGGGAGCCATCAGGAGGAGCCGGTAAGAGGGATAAAAGAAGGTTGGTTGCCTTGAAAAGGAACATGGCACAGGTACAAACAAGGACAAAAGCATCCAAACAGTAGTTATGTCCCCAAACCTTTTTCCCTCGAATGAGCAAGGATTGATTTGGGCTAACTTATGGAGCAGAGTTGTGAACATCTAAATGTAGCGTGTTTCAACCAAAGATGACATTCTGGATAATCAATGTACAATTTGATAGCCCATAGTGCAAAAATGTGGAAGGAGTTGCCTTTATCAAAGATCTAAAGTATGGCAGGAAGGTTGGTGAGAGATAAAGAGTGGGACCGAGATATCCCATGGAGGAACCCAACAAACAAGGTGATCCATTGCACTTGCAGCATTAAACCAATATTAATCGGAGTCAAGTTTGGATTTGAGAGAATGGAAGAAACGTCATTAAAGACTTAACCAATTTCAAAAGCTACCGGAATTCCATGTTTTGATCCTTTGAAGGAAGCAGTTGAGTGTCCTGCTAAAAGGCAGGAATGCAGATAAAGCTGAGTGTCGACCACTTATTGATGTATAACAACTGCTAAACCTCTTAGCAACTCCATGTATCGGTTGATGTTTCAATGTCCACCCCGTCTCAGACTTGACTCACCTCTGATATAAACATTCTGAAGTTGGCAGATCACCTGGATGGCCAGTAAATGCTTGACCTGTGCATATTTCATATTACATGTAAAATAAATTCCTTTTTATTCTCAAGATATGAAACGCTGTGTTGTCTTGTTTGCAGCATACCAGTACCGTGAGATACAGAAATGCACAGAGGGAAGACAGCGAAATAAAAATGATCCAAGAAAAAAAAGAACAAGCTGAAATGAAAAGGTATTTAACAAAAGTGAGACATAAGACAATGCTCTATAGTTTTCTTTTTCAGCATAAATTTTCTGTACCAATGGGACACTGTCACCTGCTTCCTTACAGGAAAGTTCAAGAGGAGGAGCTGCGAGAGAATCATCCATACTTTGATAAACCCCTTTTCATAGTGGGCCGAGAACACAGATTCAGAAACTTTTGCCGGGTGGTTGTCCGAGCTCGCTTTAATGGGTGAGTACTTCATGTTTTATTAATTGGTATCTGAATCTTGCTCACAACGTAGAGGTTCTTACCAAGTCAACAACTCACCAAAAATGGGAAAATTGTTTAGGAATCTGTGCATAACATTTTTAATGATAATGAGCACATGGAGGCAAGCCAATGAGGCTGTAAGCATATTCACTTGGTTATGAAAGGGAGTTATGTCGACCATTGTCTTATAGGACATTCCAGAATCCGACGCAACGCATGCTTCTCCTTGAATTACATCCAGGGTCATCGCACTCACAAGGTTGTGATTCTTCCAGCATTAGTACTATTCTGGCTCCACTATCATAAAAGCAACTACACTGGGTTTCCTGGCAATCGACACTGAACCATGCGGCCCCTCTTGCTTCGACCTAAAACAAATCGAAGTATCTCTCCAACCGTTTAGATTCAGAATTGGCTAACAACTAAATAGTGCCTTGAATTAAAGAAGTTGTCCTGCATCACCTCTAACATGTATGTGTCTGCGAATCAAACTAGCTCATTGGATTATTCACTTATTACCAGCCGACCAGATGCCTACGGTTAGCTTCCCAAAAGCAGCTGTCCAGCCAGCCACTAATATTCAATTCCATTGTGGCTATATCCTTTCACTATCAAAGCTATTCCCTTATTTACTCCATTCCACCACCCGCTTATCCAGATCAGCACCATCCAAAGTTCAGAAGAGTACTGAAGACACAACACTCCCAACCTACATTAATCACATAGGTCCTATTCCTCCTCTTTGGACAATTCTGTCATTTTGCTTCGGGGTACCTCCCTCCATCTCTACAAAAGCTTTAGTAGATGAATGGAACGATACTGATTAAACAGAATTTGTGGCACATTTGGAACAAAGACGATATCCTGGTTCCGCTGTTCAGTCGTTTCATGCAGACAAGCTAGCCACATGAGCCATTGGAGGAAATGTATATGTTATAAACAATGTTTATAGCACCATTTTCACGAATGTAACATCATCTGAAAGAGTGACGTTTTCATAAAGAGACACCCCAGCCTCTCTTTTAAATATCCTACCATTCCGCAAGGAGGAAAACTGCCACTCAAGCATGGTCCAGGTGAAATACCAAGTAACACAGTTATATTCTTTTCATTGTCTCAGGCACCATGTTTAACTTTCATTTGTTCATGTGTGAGGGTGTTTAGAAATGAGCATTCCAAGTATTTCTTCTATTTCTCTTAAAAGACTGCACACACGCAACTTTGTGTGAGCTCTCTCGCTGATCATTCAACTGGGCATTCAGAAGGGGTACAAGAAAGAAATATAATTTCTTGTATGTGTGGGTAATAATTTACTTGGAACCGTGCAAAGTGTATTTTTGCTGTGCCATTTTGAACTGCAAAAATGACAATGCGCTGACTTTGCCCGGACTTTGCACTGCAAAAATACACTTTGCACAGTTCCATGAATCAGGGTTTGTGCCGGCAGTGCAAAATCACTTTTCAACAGTGCAAATTCACTTTGAACCATGCAAATATTCCATGAATTGTGCCCTAAATCTTTTAAATAAACCAACTAGCTTGTTTTCATTTCCGCAGCATCCAATCCTGCGGAGCAGGCTCTTTCTTCGGAATTCTCATAATTCGCATCACGATGCGCTGGAAGGCATGGACCGTGTGTGCACACCGGGTTTCCGGTGCCTCACACCCTAATATGCAGTGAATCTGCTCTGCTCCATGCATGCATGTGCACGAGACAGATATCGGTAATGGAGGCCATCCTGAGGATACATGGCAACCATCTTGGGAGGATAGCACATGGGCAACATGCAAGACGACACGGGTCCGCGCTTAGAAACCTCTGGGTATTAAGCACGTCATAAATAACCTATCATATCATATCGTATCATATCATTACTGCAGATCCCAACAGATCCACCTCTTCTTAGCAAATGCTAAAAAGCAGGCTGCACCCACAAGGAACTCTGCGTCTCAGCCTGCAATCTAATGTTCATGCATTAAGATTCCTTGTACAGAGCCGGGAAGCACATAGAGCAGATTGCCTACAATGTGTCCCAGTCTGTGTGAGAAGAAGCCTGAACGAAAATGGCATGGATGTAGGAAAACTGATGGAAAGTTATTTTCTGTGGGTTTTTCTCCATCCATGAAATTCTTCGCACTAATCTAAATGTTGTCCCCACTGGGTTTGTGTCTGTATCCTTGTGCCAATGTCCTTTTTTTCATTTCTTTATCTTTGCCAATGTCAGTTATGATCACCCACGCCAAATAAGCTTGGGTATATTGTGTTTGGCTGTCAAAAATCAAAATCCTTACACAATCATGATGAAAGCAATTTTCCCCACACTTGAATTTCAGTCCTCAAGGTGATAAAATCTGCTGCTTTTTCTTGACAGTTAACATCTTCTAGTACAAAAACAAAACAAAAAAAGGAAAAACATTTTAAGAAAGTTCTGTTTGATCTCGGCCTACATTGTGACCCATTATAATTCTTCAATTACCAAAATGATTTTTGATGTCGTCGATATTAAACAGTCGTTTGACATTTGAAAGCAACCGCAACAGCGCAGGGCATTGTCATCAAAAAAGTTGCAGGGATACATGATTCCAGGGTGAAAGAATTGCTTTTGATCAAGACACAAACACAGGCATTAACCCAAACCCTAGCATGCTTACAATAGTTCCTATCCAAAAAAGATAATATTCTGATATTTGGTTGGGCGAACATTACTGGAGAATTTGAAAGACGGTTCAATCTACAGGTGAAAAAGACCAGTATTGCAGCAAAAGTATACAAAGAAGCGGAGAAAATTCCCAAACCTCAAGCATTGCAAGTAAAAAGAGGACAAGTCATTGAGACACAGGATGCTAATTGGTGCAAATTAAGGCGGAATTTGATGAGATATTTCTTATTCCGAGAAAGCGATCTACTAGAGCATAACGATGTTTCTCTAATTATCTCAGAAATTGATGCCATCAAGGGGTTGTTCACTTGAAGTCGTTAACATTAAGCACCAGATTTCCAAGACCAGAGAGCTTCGCTCCTTTTGTTCAGAGGTGGTATGGTTAATGGAGTGTCCCAAAAGTAATGTGTTCCTCTGCTCAAGAGACATTAACTCAAAGGTCATCTGGGTTTTTATCACCTCATTCTCACGTCAATGTATGAAGAACTAAAAGTTAGCCAGGCATATGCTTTTTTTCAAAATGTTTGAAATCAAGGTGGGTTTGAAAAGGTAGTCCAGTGCATTGCAAGGGGCTCTTGTCATTGTTAAGCCCTGCAGAAGGTGTACAGTTTTGCTGTAGTATTACACAGGCAGGGTTGTGTCATGGAAATAAATGGCGAGCAATCGATGCAATGTTATTAATGCATTTTCTATTTCTCTATTGACTTTCTTAGCTCCAAAACAGATCCAGTTACCGGTGCAGTGAAAAACACCAAGTACCATCAGCTTTAGTAAGTACTGGACATCAAGTGGTTTAGAGAATGTTGCTAATTTAAGCCACCATAAAGAATGTTGTCTTATTCATGTAGAGTGAGGAAATGTCACGCATCATGAGTACATGCTTTCAGTGTGCATCGGATGTGTTCACCTGGGTTTCAAGTGTCAGTGCTCCTGACTGACAAGATAGCTCAGCAAGCTAAGCACTTGCCCTCGGATAGCTGTGTTCATCCTGCAATACAATCCTTGAAGTGCTGACTCAGTCCTTCATCTTTCCTAGGTTGAATAGTTGAGTGTAATTACATTGGGCAATAATAACACCTATTGTTACAGTGCTTGCTTGCAAGCGTCAATCTGACTTGCAGCTCAGCATAAAAAAGTATTGACAAACCCAACAGTTTAGGCTTTTGCGTAGGCATGAGATAGGCATTTGCCAGGCACCTCCATAAAGGTACTACCTGGCCATATAATGAGAACAACTAAGCAATTATTTGATTATCTTGCCATGTAATATTGGTACCAGGCAAATGGCCATCTAATACCTATACACAGGTAAAAATTGTTGGCTTTATCAATGCTTGCTTTTAACAGGACTTCCATGCAAGCAACAGTTATAAATCAAGTGGCTGAATGCACACTTGGTTAAGACATTTTTATTATACTAGTATGGCATATAAAGCTGTAATTAAGCCATTAGCTTTTAAAAGACTGCTTAGAAATAACACTGGCAGACTAGTGTTTGTTGTTACTGCTTGATAGCGTTACCTCAATGGTCTGCAATCTTCGGCTTCCTAGATGTTTTGGACTACAACTCCTATGATCCATAACAATTTAATTTACTGTCTTGGACAGCTGGTAGTTATAGTCTAAAACATATAGGAAACCAAACGTAGCAGACCCGCGAGTAGCTCAAAGAGGATCTCTTTTGGGCAGAGGATGCTGGTAGTGGGTGAAATGTGGAATAACCATAGGGATAAGCATGCCAATGACTAGTCAATGTGTAGGCAAATAAATAAACACCTACAAGCTGTGTGTCCCTCCTGACATGTCATCTCCCTCCTAGCTTTTCTCGAATGCAATAGTTAAGAGCCACCTAGTAGCCAAAACTAAAAATGTGATGTTATGATAATATAAATATACGTATACTAGCTTTACTCAAGCCAATCCCGGTCTCTTCTGGCTCTCTGGCTCTCCTTGGGTGCGTGTCGTGCTGTCAGGTGTGCATTTACTAGAGCCATCCCAGGCTGACCGCAGTATGATCAGAGAAAAACCACAGATAATTTTGGAGGTTGCAGGTTTCTTTAATGGTTAAAAGTAGAATGGCAGCTTCAGAGACATCCCCCGAGTTGAGGACTGACCTGATATTTGGAGACATAGGGCCTCATTACAACTATTGCGGAATGGGTTTAACGGTGCCGGTAATGGTGCCGGTGCCGTTAAACGCACTACGCACTATTACGAGGTCCCCTCGTGGGACCCGCTCTGGACGTCTGGTTTTTCCAGACGTCCATAGCGGGTCCCGCGAGGGGACCAGGGAGCTAACAACGGGACCTCTTGTAATGGGCCCATTGTTAGCTCCCTCCCCATTCCCATTGAGCCCTATGAGGGCTCGAATGGGAATGGGGAAGGACCGGGCCCGGCTTCCCTGAAGGTGGAAATACCGGGCCCTCCATACTCGGAATGGCCCGGTATTTTCCCATTCAGAGAACCCAGGCACGATTTTGAGGCCCCATAGGGCCTCATTATAACCCTGGCACACCCGTAATGAAGGGGGCTGGTACAGGACCGACCCCCTTCATTACGGGAGGGCCGATTACGAGGTTCCCTTTGCGGGACCCGGATCAGACGTCTGGTAAAACCAGACGTCTTTTCCGGGTCCCACGAGGGGAAGAGGGAGGCATTATTACCTCCCTCCCAATTCCCATTGAGCCCTATGGGAGCTCAAATGGAAATGGGGAATGGTTCCTGCAAGGAGGAATTACTGGGTCCTCCTATGTCGGAATGACCCCGTAAGTCCCCATTGCAGGATCCCGGTAATGGAGCCCGGTTTGGAGGCAGCCATGGTGGTAATAGCACCATGGCTGCCTCCAAACTCGTAATGAGGCCCATTGTGTGCGTCCGGCAGGAATGTCAACAAAACACAGAGGAGTTTAGGGCAGCATACCACCTGCTTGTGGCCGGCAGGGCCTCTCCCACTCTCTCTCTCTTCCCAGATATCTGAGACACCATATAGGAATTCCCTGCACTCGGTGTCAATGCACAGCCGAGTGAAGGGTATTTCTTTGCCAGCTCTGATGTCAGGAAAGGAGTGCTAGAGGGCTATCACCATCCCTGGAAATCAAAGCTACTGACAGCCATTTTGTCTCTGACGTTCTCTTGAATTGAGCAATGGTTTCTGCCATTCACTTTTGCGAAGGTAGAATGGACGAGGCTGGAGGTAGGGTAGAGGCAGGCATATGGCAAGGAAATCCAGTGGTAGCTTCACCTCCCAATTGGGCGGTGATTGCAGAAACCCAGCTTCCGTATGATAGCGTTTAAATAGGCACCTGCTGTATGCGTACAATGACCCAGGAAACCAGCTCACACAGGCACAACTATGTGTAAGGATGCATGATGGTCATTATTTCTAATCGTTCCTGGGAGCATAGATTTTTCCTAATCCCCTCATCATGTCTGGTATGTGCATTTATAATCCTGCCTCTTTGTCATAGATTGTGTAAAAGAGAGTGAACTCATTTTATCTTGTGATAAAAAGAAGATCTAAAACATAATGCCGAATAGCCATGGATGTGAAGAGGGAAAAACGCATTTGGCATGGGGGATGGTACAGTCAGGAGACAAGGGGGGTTGGTAGTGGGGGGGACAGCAAAGAACCTTCACCTCTGGAGGCAATTAGCATTGCACCAGCCCTGCCCTGTACGTGAAATATTGTGGTTTATGCCTCCATACAAACTACAAGACTTGTTCATACATCTGCTCCCTATTTTATTTTAAATGATAGGAGAGTGATAGTGGAAGGGAAAAACCTAGAAGACTATGGGCCTCATTACAAGTGAGCCGGTCCGGTAACAACGGCGGAAATAATGACAGTACGATCGGCTTCAGCATTGTTACCGGACTGGCTCACTCTGAGTCTGCCGGTAGGGGCAGTGTACTACCAGCAGTCCTGACCTGCTGGTAGCTCAGGCGCCTACCGGCATGAGAATTCACTGAAGCACCGGCACTATTAACAACGGTGCCGGTGCTTCAGTGGTTCCCATTCCATGGAGTCTTATGGGACTCCATGGCAATGGGAACTTACTGTTACTCCGCCGCCCAATATATGTGGTAATATCGGGATATCGGGCACCGGAAACAGCAAGCCGTTATTGCCAGTTAGCATTACTGCCTGTACATCTAGCAATGTTGATTCACATGTCTAGCTCCTTGTGCATCCGTATTCTTATGTTAACAACGTCTGTATCCATTTCATTACATTTTGTCTGAAATCATATACTAAATTCTCTGGCTCCTCTGCCCCTGTCCAGCTCCAGGCTCCTGGCAGTTCATAGTCTTGCTTTTATGCTTTCACATGACCTTCCCTTGTTCCATGTACATTTGTATGTGTTTTTTCCCTTGCTTGGGTGTGCAACCCATTCATGTAATTTGATCACAATGGCAACATTTGCCAAATGCGATAATGCATTGAAACTTGGCACCTGCCTCTAATGTCTGTCTTTGAGTAGAACCTGAGTACTTGCATTTTCGGCAAGCCTAAGGGAACCTCCATGTAGCGTTGGTGCATGCCACATTTTGCCACCTTGAGAGCACGTGTGGGAAAACAACACATCACCCATGCTTGTGCAATTCTTATCAGTGCTGTTGCTAGGTCTGGAAAAGATCTGGGGCTATGCTAATGTCTGTACTGTTGGGACTCAAGGCTAGCTAGCTTTTGGGCTGTAGCACCTGAGCTTCTATACGGGGCTACAACCAAAAGACCCGGGGCTATAGCCCCACTCACCCTACCTAGCAATGCCTCTGGTTCTTATTCACCATATCGTGGAGACTGTTTCCCCTGCAGAGCTTGTCAGCGACACCAACAGTCAAGCACCAAACACGGCAAAAATCATCAGTGATGTTTGAACATCTTTGAGCACTGGCTTGTCTTGCCTCGCATCGAGCCTTTAGTGGATGATGTTTTGAATTATCTAGTTTACATTATTGAAGTTAATGGGCCTCATTATGAGTTGGCTAGTAGCAAATTACCGGCATGCTGGTGGAACCGTGTCCGTGTAGCAATGCTGCCGGAATCAACGGCTGATACCGAGTCAGCCTGCAAGCGCACACCGGCATGGAGCGGCTGCACCGGCATGCCCCTCCAACCCCCCGATAGCGGCATGATGCCACAGACAGCGGCACCGGCATCCTAGATGCCGTAAGGAACAGTACCGTAGATACCAGTATCGTAAATACCGGTACCGGAAGTGCCGGTACCGGAAGCAAAGTCATCGCGCCGGAACGGGAAATGCTCCGGTGGCCATCTTTAAAAACACAATCCATGGCAATCCTCTGCCTACAGCACCTGGATCGGCGAACTGTGGACTGTATCAGCAAGTTCATGGCCATGGCAACCAGAAAAGAGACAGTGCCGCATGCGAAAGCCACGTTTCAGTGATGAGGAGCTCAACATGCTCGCCGACACACTGGTTGAGAATGCAGACGTTGTGTTCTGCGCAGACCTGCGCCGTGGGGCTCAAATCCGCAAAAAGAACATCTGGGAGGAGGTGGCGCAAAAGGTCTCTGCGGTGGGGACAACTCCACAGACAGTAAAAGACTGCAGGAAACTCTGGGATGATCTGTGGCTGCGTGTCCGCAACATCCTTGCAGCAAATCGCAGCCAGGCCCAGGCCACAGGTAGCAGAGCACCATCTCCTATAAAGTTGGCTCGTTGGGAGGAGACTTGCAGTACTGTCATAGACATGGAATCCATCAAGGGTGTTGGCCATTCCGAGATGGGAGTCGCTTCATCGGCTGACGGTGAGTGACCCTTAGCGTAATACAAAAGTCACCACACACACCTAATACCCCAAGTGCAATGGTGGAGTCCAAATGGCAAGTAGATGAGAGCAAATACATGGCCCATCACCTCCCACCTAAAGTTAGCCCCTACAAAACTGCAAAATCCCTGCCATGAAAATACACAGCAAACCCCACTGACACAAACCACATGAGTCCCCAATTGCAAACACAAGCACCGCCTGCATGCACACACACACCAATACATCACCATACAGATGCAGGCCTGACCACTGTGCCATCCCATTGCATGGTGCACACATCACCACTACCAATTGCACACTTGACCCACCCACCATGACCATGCATGCAGTGTAAACACCAATGCAACAATGCACACTGTGCAAGCACATCTGACCCACATCTAAACAACACATGGCACACAGCCCCTGATGCATGGCTACAGCACACAAGCCACAATACACCTGTAAACCACACAACAGACACCATGCCCATCATGGCTGCACCAGAAGGATGCCCAGACACTGCACCCCCCCAACTCCTGTAAGCACCATGGCCGCCCCTCCAACATGTACACGAGAATGCACAGGACTCTAAATGTACTAGCATCTATGTAAGTAGGATGTAGGTTCACCCATGACTGATGCCCTGCCTCTCTGTCCCCCAGAGGCACAGGATCAGACAACGAGGTGGAAGACACTGTGACACCAAAAAAGACACCAGCACGCCTAAGTCGAGGGAACGCCGACGCCTCCAGGCCTTCAACATCAAGGGCTGGCCAGAAGCGAACCACCGCTCCCAAGCCACAGCCCCCCAGCCAACAGGGCGCACAGGCTGGAGAACCAGCCGAGCAGCTACCACCAACACCCAGGAAGGAGCCCCAGCAAGGACACAGTGCTGCCATCAAGGCACCCATGCCAAAAGGTACTCCTGCCACAAAGGTCACAACAAAAAAAACACCTGCTCCACAGCAATGTGGAGGGGCCACAGTCGACGGCCACCAGTGACCTTGGTGAGGCGGCACAATCCGTACAACATAGCGCGGAGGAGGAGGAGGAACTGGAGGAGGCAGACACTGCAGGCTATTGCATGTCTGAGGACATGCCGAACACCCCAACCATGCTGCCTACACCACAGTTCTCCTCTGAACATGGCTCAGGTGGATGCAGCTCTGCGGAGGACATGCCTGTAGTTGCACGCAGCCCTGGAACCAGACACACACCACCACCCACGCAACCACCAGCTGCACAATCCATCTGGGACCTGGAGGGGCGGCTGACCCGCATGGAGGAGCGCCAGCAGGCCATGCATGACATGGTCAAGCAGTACATTGCGGAAGGGGAAGCCACACGCCGGGACATGCAGGAGAACTCCAGGACAGTAAGTCATGCTGTCTACCATTTGGCCCGGAAAGTGCGTGAAGGCATGGCAGCCATGACACAGGCTATCAACCAGTTGGTTGCCACCATGGCCCAACATCGTGATGCAGAGGCTGATCCACAACACGCACCATCAACCAGCACAACCCCGGTGAGTTCTATCCAGACAAGTCCTGTGCGGAGGTCTCTGCGCAGTATGAGGTGCCCAGACGAGCAACCCCCTCCACCTAAAAGGGGGCGTCAGTAGCCTGACACACATGGACATGTCAGGAGGGAGTCCAGTTGAACAGGAAATGGGTGCAGGGGGTGTGTGTGGGGGTCTTGGGTGGTGGGGGTGGGGGGTAGAGGGCGTGTGTGTGTGGGGGTGTTGGGGGCAGAGGGGTGGCTGTGTGGGTGTGTGGGTGTGTTGGGGGTTGAGGGTAGGGGGCCTGGGTGTGTGGTGGTATTAGGGGATGGGGCATGGAGGTTGGGGGCATGGGTGTGTGGGGGTGTTGGGGGCTGGGGCATGGTGGGTAGTGTGTTGTATATTAAAGGGTATAGGTCCACGTTGGTTCCTGTTCACTGTACATCGTTTTCATTCAATGAATACACCTGGTATGCATAAGAAAAACACATGACTGAACATTGCTTTTTGAGTGTGTGTCAATTTATTTCTTACCAGTGCCTAGTGTCCCCCATTCCCAGTGCCTTGTGTTACCCAGTACATCAACAGTATTGTGCAATAAAAATTTGGCGTACAACACGACCTTCATTCACATTGTGGTATGGTCGATATGCAGCATCTTCGCCATCATACTCCTCATCTTCAGGTGGAATCAGGTCTGTGTCAGGGGGCAGGGGTACATTGTGCCGAATGCACATGTTGTGCAGCATGGCACATGCCAACACTATCTTGCCTACCTTCTCAGGCCTGTATATGAGTAACCCACCCGACCTGCTAAGGCAGCAAAAACGGGCCTTCAACAGGCCAAAAGTCTGCTCAATCGTGACATGAGTGCATGCATGTGCACGGTTGTAGTCCTCTTCGTGCCTGTTGACTGGTTGCGTAATGGGGATCAGGAGTCACGGCTTCAGGGGATACCCAGCATCACCTGCACAGGAGCAATTGAAAGTGTATTTGTGAACATTGTTGTCATTCCTTGTGTGCAATGCCTGTACAGTGTTCATGGTCACATGCCACAGATTCATCATGACTTCACTTGACATTTCCTTATAGTAAGACCCAGGTAAGTGTACTTAGGGATGATCCATGCTTGGGGGGTATGTGTGCCGTTCACGTCCTAGGGACCTTTCCATCAGGTACAGCACTCACACAAATGAGTTCAGAATGACCATGATGTGCTGACTTCTGATGGGTGTGTTGCATTTGAAATGTGTACTATACATGTGGAGTGCATCATGACACATTTGCCTGTTGTGCTTCATGATACACAGTGGTTTGCTAATCATGTTTACAGCTACTTGGTGTCACCATGTTCTTGTCCATCACTGCCTTCCCCATTATGACCAAGGCACAATGGCAATGGTGGTATGGTCCGCCAGTGACGGCAAACATGTCTGTGTTGGGGTTGGGTGTGTACTGGCATGGTGGAGCAGAGGTACTGTGGATGGGTCCTGCGCCACTCGCTCATATGTTAGCGGTGATAACTGATTGGTGATTACATTAGTTTCCTTGCTTGCACCATTAAAATTGGAAGTGTCCCTTGAGGTGCCTGGGCCGGTATACTGGTCTGTGGTGTACCTGTGGGGTGGGTTCAGTGACATAGATTTCCATGTGTGGCAGTTGGACTTGCCCCAGGCATGGCTGCATGCCCTGTGATGGACTTTTGGCATTTTGCCTGCAGGGTGGTGCATTGTGGTACCTGTGGCTCATGTCTGATGGTGTTCAAAGTGCATGGCTGGGGTGGGCGCTGTGTATGTTGCTTACATTAATGCACAGCTATGTAGGCATGCCACATCTGCATCCATTGGCTGTGTCTAACATTCTGTTGAGGTGATGGGGGGTCACAGTTTTGCCACCCAGGTCGCTGTGCCCCCCCTCTAGGCAACACCCCTCATGTCCCAGCCAGCAGACAGGTTGCCTATGCTTGTGGTACCCCAGAGGCAACACCCCTCATACCCCAGACAGCAGACAGGTTGCCTATGCTTGTGCCCCCCCCCAGGCAACACCCCTCATTGCCCTGTCGTTGGATTTACCCAGCAGCCAGGTACATTGTGCAGCATGTCGTGCCATGTAGCGGGGAAGCATGGAGTTGTGCAGCACCATGGCATCATGTGTGGATCCCGGGAATCTTGCACAGCAATGCGTAATTATTTTGCTTACATCGCACACCATCTGGACATTCAGGGAATGGTAGAGCTTCCTGTTGTGGTACACTACCTCCTCAGCATGCCGGACTACCAGCTCCACATGGGTGCAGTCAATGGCACCGATTACGTTTGGCATGCCTGCCAGTGCATAGAATGCTATTTTGGAAGCATTCTCCTCCTCCACAGTCCGTGATAAATATATGTGGTCCCTTCCATGTTTCAGGAGGGCATCTAGCACCTGGTTGAGCACACGGGAGAAACATGGTTGTGAGAGGCCATGCAGCTGCCCCACTGTGTGCTGGTAGGTGCCTGTGGCAAAGAAGTGCAGCAGAAAAAAAACATTCCTGCAAAATGGGGGTGGGGGAGTGACTGTCCGGATGTTGATGAGGCTTACCAGGTCGTCCTGGATGAGGTCCAATATTGTGCATATGGTGTCTCTGTCCAGGCGGTACAGGGTGTGGATCTGTGCAGGGGTTAGATCAAATGGACTGGCCCGTAGGCGAGGGATTGGTGGCTGCCTGTGATGTACAACTGCCTGTACTGGTGGTATGTGCTGGCCCTGTCTCACCCTCCTTCTCCTCTGCTGCATTCCCTGGTTCAATGCCTGCTGGAGTGGTAGCAGTGCAGGCATGTCCTCCAGCCCCAGTATTGCAACTGCTAATGGTAGCATTTTGGCTTTGGAAGGGGTGTGGTGTATGGGTGTGCTCCTTTTGTGTTGTGCCAGACTCTATTGCCTCCACCTGTGCTGATTCTGTGCACCTGCGGCAGGTTTCAGCACAGCAGATTGCTATTTACGGCTGCCCCGCGATGCCAGTGTTAACGGCATCATGTTAACCATTGTTACCGCGTCTGAATGCCAGTAAATGCATGTCCGTGAACCTCGTAATATGCACTTCCTTGCACATGTCAGTGTTACTGGCACTGCTGCCGCGTGCCCGTGCTCATTGCGGGAAGGTGCTACCCGCCACAACGGGTCCCTGCAGATGCCAGTAGCACCGGGATCGCGGGTCGTAATGCACCGGTCTGGTAGACGATGCAGTATTCACGTACCAGTATCGTTATTACCGGACAAGCAACCTTGTAATGAGGCCCAATGTGTGGCAGTTTCTATCAACAATGACCCCATCCGCAGCATCTGTTTGCAAATGTACTCTGTGTGCAGTCCATGTTGGTTGGGTTCTGTCTTGGTTAGATGATCGTACAGGCCATTCCTTTCTACTGTGATGCACCTGTAATTCGGATTGTGCTGACCACCAGCCAAGCAGCTTGGCTGCCTGGGGGAATTTCGCCCCTGCTCCCCCATTCCTCTTAATATAGTAGTAAGAACTCTGTGGCAAATCACGCACAGCTTAGCTCCCCTTCTCTGTCACCTTATCCTCAGTGTATATGTTCCAAGGCACCATCTGTAAAGACCAGAAGTGCCCTGAAAACAACACGTCCAGCCCTCACCCTATCATCAGTGATGAAATTTAGTGAATGGAAAATGTACAGAATGACCGCACTTGGGCCCCAGACTGGCGTCATCCGGCACCATTCCATGGGACTATTTTATAACACAAGGTTGAACCGCAAGGAAAATTGTAATGCAAACATTTCAAAAGGCAATTGACCACATCAGAATGTTTTTGTTTACTTTTCAAATACAGTGTCAAGTCGTAGACACAAAGGTAAAATACAATTAAAAGGAAAACTACAGCACACATTGATATTCCAACATTGTATAAAAAGGAAGAGAAAACATAAACAAGCAGTCCCTAGATGTTTTATATTGTTTTATATCATTTACCTAATTCAATACTATTTCCAGTAAGTGGTTATGCCCTTGGTTTAATTTGTCCTGCTCCCTTTCTCACATGAAGGCAACTTCATTCCTTCTAATGCTTAATGCTTCAGAGGTGTACCTTGATTTTTCCAGTTCTTTCCCCCCAGCTCCTGCGCCATAGGCCCACTAACCTTCTTAGGTGATATGTAAGGAAGGGAGTGGAAAGGGATGTCCACTTCTAAAGATCCAATTGGAGGGAAATACGCTAAAATGCACATGGGCTTTGATGGGCTTCCTTTCACCAGGGTGCTCCCTTTGATCAGGTCATCGACTTTGTGGACTAAGGTATCCACTACAAGGGTCTGTCTTTGACGTTATGGCCTTAGGTTCGAATCCTGGCAGCTGCACTCAGCCCTTTATCCTTCCAAGGATGATAAAATGAGCGCCGATGAGGAGCTGTTGTTGTAAACCTTTAATCACCGTGAGCCATCAGGTGCAAAGTACAAACATCCATTAGACACATGAACCCAATAAATTACAGAGTAAAATCCATAATAGACAAGGAAACAATTACCCCTCAGACAAACTAAAACCATAAACCACAAAATGTTTAAAATACCAGGTGAAAGACGTAAAGTGCTAATGCAGGAGGCAATACAAATTGAAGTTGTAAGGGTTAGAAGCTTGTTCCTCTTGTGACATAACTGACGAATGTACATAGAAACAAAGAATGCCACATTCACATTTTCAACTGATTTACAAAAGTGCATGGCTTCCCTGACTGTTGAGATCCCGAAGAGTAAAAACGGTGGTATCAAGTATTTCCTCCTGTGATCTGTAAGGCCTGCACATAAGAGCAAAACATGAACAGAGCTCTCATCCTCAGCATCTTTTACTCTGGGTCTTGACCCAGGTGGCAGTGAGAGACCTCAGTGGCAAGCTGCCAAAAAGGAATTCGAATATATAATGATCGAGTATATGGAGGAACTATGACATCTAGGTATTGCTCATAGCCTGGCGGTGTTTTACATCTCAGGTAATTTGGCCCACTCGCCAGCGCAAGGCACATTATGCTTGCTTTTTTTCTCCTGTACCTTACGTAGGCCGGATTAACTATTAGCTCAAAAGCCGTAGAGATTGCTAAGGGATTTTCTCAGTGCATACTTAAGCCTAATGTGAGAAGCCATTTCTTCATGTGTAACTGTCACAGAATTCTGTGGCTGCCCCCCAAGGAGATCACGTAAGAAAGTGTGTCCCGATATTTAGCTAAGCCAGGAGTGCCCCATACTCTCAACCAATAATATACTGGCCTCATGCCTGCTTCAACACCAATGAAGCCAATGTCACAATCCATCCGAATTGCTGCGGGTGGAGTGCTTTGGGGAAGGAGTACGATACTCTTGAGAAACTTGCTCTCGATCACTGTGAGCGTGGCGGGGTTTGTATAGCCCCACAGTTCAGACTGAAAAAGGGCTGAGGCCTTTGCCTGAGCATGATAAATTGCCAAAGCTGGTTTGACTGCCCCTCCCCCATGGCTAAAGTAGTATCTTTTCAGAGCCCCGCTGGTTTTCTCCAAAGTGGTCTTGGTCTTAAGGAGTTCGGAGGAGCAGCTGGCACCAGGTGAGTAGTGTATGCCCAGGTAATCGCACCACTGCACCTGCTCCAGGACAACACCTCCCACCATGACATTCAAGGGTCTATCTCTAGTTTTTCTTGGACTGAAGATCATTGACTTGGTCTTACTGATGTTGCTCTCTGGCCCAAGTTCATTACATTTGCTCGCGAAGCAGGACATTGCCCGTCGCAACCCCATCAGGGACGTGGACAACAACACTGTGTCGTCCATAAAAAATAGGGCAGGCACCTTGTTGCTTTCCATCCTTGGGGAACTCACTTAGCCATGAGGAGTCCATCAATTATTGAATCTATATAAATACAAAATAGCAGGGGGGCCAAGACACATCCTTGGCGCACCACCGCAGCAACTCCCAGAGTTTTGGTCACGCCCACCGCCAGGCTCCAGCAAACAACCGCAGTGTTATTGGAGTACAAGAGGTGTATTGGGTACATAGGATTTCTGGGATATTTTTGGCCTGAGGTGCCTCCCACAGTAGCCCTCTAGGAACACTATAAAAGGCTGTCTTCAGGTGCACAAACACTACATACCTAGTTTTTGTTAGTAGCAAAAGTTTCTGTATAATTAAGTGGAACCTGAAGCTCTGGTACACTGTGCTTATTCTAGCTTGAAAACCCACATGTAGGTGATTTAAGGGAGAGACACCATCAACCCAAGCTTGCAAGGGATTCAAAATAGCTTTGTCAAATGTTTCACCAGCCGCATCAAGGAGGGAGATAGGGCGGTAGTTGGGGGATACAGCCCTATCCCCCTTCTTGAAGATTGGAACAATCACGACGGTCGTCCAAGTTTCCGGTGTCTTGCTAGTGGCCAAAATGGCATTGAAAACTTTGGTCAGCACCGGGGCTCAGATTGCTTTCTCACTCTTAAACAGGTCAATGGGAATATTGTCAGGGTTTACCACTTTTCCAGCTGACTGTGACATGAGTGCCTCATCTACCTCCTTCAAGGGGAACACCAAATGGGTGTTCCCCCCGATTCTCGCTAATTAGATTTTTTGTAATCTCCTCCTGCCCATGCCCAAAAGGAGACAGGCAGATAGTCTATAAGTGCAGATGCCACGTTTCAGGCATAATACAAGATTGCATAGTCACATTGCCCTTCAGATCTCTATCGGTGACGAGCATCAACAAACTCCAGCATCAAGGCCCATTTCTCTTTCATATATGCCTGTTCCTTACCTCTAAGAAGGGTTTTATATTCACTTCTCAATTCACAAAGTTACCGTTCAGGTAAGCAAACAATTTATGTTTGGCATTTCTGCAAGCTGTGTCAAACCATGGTTCTCTTTTCTTTGCACCCCTGGCATTAGTAGATCTAGTTGTGGTAACATACGGCTGGATTTGTTCAATCAATTTCACACGGCATATTATCATCAACACAATCCCTAAAGCATAACTGCTCGATTTTCCCCACTATAGAACAATAAATATTGCTGATTTGGCTTTTTTGAATCAGTGTGGCCTACTTCACAGAGCGACAAGCATGGCCCGTGATCACAACATCAGTAAGGGGAGTTAAGCCCCTGTTTATTTCTTCGACACTCCCCTTAAGGGCCAGAACTAGTGGCCTATGATTACTTCTGAAGCGTTCGGCCACTTGGAACCCTACAACTTGTTGCCAGTCTCGTGCAAGAACCAATTCATGGTCAATTCTTGAATTCCCGTTAGGGCCATAGTACGTATAATTCGCAGGCCGGTCAGATAGAAACCGGCTGTTACATGCCCTCAAGCCAAGATTATGCAGGGTTCAAAGAGACTCTAGTGCAATTCTATAAGTTCTTGCTGATGGCCTGGCATCAAATTGAGGGGCCCATGCAGACTCGTGATCTTCCCACAGACCCTCTAGTTCTTTGATGGGTTACAACTGTGTAATGAAATGTCACATAACAACTACCTCACAGCAATGTACACCTCCTTGTTCCGAGCTACATACACATTCATCCAAATTTACTAGGACAATGGAATTACTTCTTTCCTTCGGCCTGTTATAGAGATTGAACAAAAACATATGCCGATTCCCAGGCACACTGATAACCAGTTGCTGTAGGTCAGGTGAACCTGTATTTACCTGAATAACCTCCCAGTTCCTGGCCATCATCACCCAGGTAACGAGTCCCCCCATACGGTCTTCCCTTCAGGCCCTTTTTAGCAGTGATAGCAAATGAGTCATACCTCTGAATAGCTATTTCCTCCAGTGCCCGAGATTCTTGTTAGACAATGATTTCAAATGTCTCCATTGATTTTACGCATTTGCTATCTTTAAGATGTTTAGTGACCCCTGCGATAGTACAGGATATCAAGCTGATGTCACCAGTGCCCGCTAATCTAGCCGGGCACCCAATTGTCCGCGACAGTCAGTCTTTATCATCCAAACCCTCATGGATGACTGGGGTAGAGATGTAAACATTGTCTGCCCCTCCGCTAGCAATGTGCCCTGACACCTGAGGAGTTGGGCAGCATACAGCGTTTTTGGTTGGAGTTAGATTTGACAGGACTCACTCTACCACGGGCGGTGATGCTCTGAGTTGTGTAACAATAAACATCTGTTACCAGTCTATAGTGACCAGAAACCCCTATGGGGAGAACATGCACTCTACAAACACACATTCTATGTTATTCTATGTTTGCATGTTACCTACCACTGGGTGTATTCTGTGGCAATCAACCCCTTCTTAGCGCACATATGGATTTGGGTTTTACATGGCTGAGACCTAGCTGGCAATTATCGGAGCACTGTACATGTCATTGAAGGTAACATATGAGCGGGGGATACAATATTTAGCATGCACTTTTCTAGCTTAGGGGGGTGGGGGTGATGCAGGAACACAAGGAGCACAGATGTCTACTCCTCAACTCTTCTTCATTTCAGCATAGCATGTGTGCGTAACCACTTTGCTTAACGCATGTGCTACTCTTGTTCTCCTTCGCTACCAGGCCTCAGATGGCTTAACATGCCTGGTGCATTCTGTAAGGTGTTAGACTGAGGAACACATTAAAGGGAGGATATCTCAAGCGGTAACGTGCTCCTTGCAAACAAGACGACGACCCGAAGCAACACAGGTTCGATCCCTGGGTCCGCGCTTAGAAACCTCTGGGTATTAAGTGCGTTATAAAAATGCAACTAAGACATATTCCTCGATGCCCCTGGGCTGTGTGAGCGCTTTAAAAATATAAATAAATAAAATATTTTCTTTTCCATTTTGGGTGTAGTTTGGGTGTAAGATATACAATGGCCTATTTGGAGACAGAGTCGCAGCACATTGGGCCTCATTACGCGGTAGGAGGTAGCCATGGTGCTTTTAGCACTATGGGTACCCCCTTACCGCATACCGGGTCCGGGTTCTCAGAATGGGTACTTACCGCGTCATTCCAACCTTGGAGGACACTTGGTAAGTCCCCATTCTGAGAACCATTCCCCATTCCCATTTGAGCCCCCATAGGGCTCCATGGGAATGGGGAAGTAGCTAATAAAGGTAACGCAATTTGCGGTACCGTTATTAGCTCTGAAGTCCCTTAGTGGGTCCCGTCCTTAACACCTGGTCAGACCAGGCGTTAAGGAAGGGGCCCGCTAAGGGACCTCGGAATATGGAGGTAAGGGATTACCGGCACCGGAACCCTTACCGGTGCCGGTACTCCCTTACCTCCTACCTCGTAATGAGGCCCATTGTGTGATGTGTGCATGCATCAGTTCAGGAAGTACCCTCAGAGAGTAGGCTGTGGGTTTATATAACTCTTTAAGAAGCCCTTTGAAGAAGCATTCTATGGCCACTGACTTCCTGTGGCCCTGCTCCATCGCAGACACAACAAATAGACTGGATTACATGAAAATGTCATAGTGTGTACAGGGAAGCCAAGCTTGAGTCCTGGATATCATAGGGTAGTGGGTACTGTTGTGGCCACTTGCAAACAATCCCCAGTGTCATCGTGTTCAGTTGCTGCATGTGTGGGGGCATTTTACCCCCAGATCTGGTGCATTGGAGTCTACTTAAGGCAAAGCACGTTGCAGATCTTGTCGCTGTACTGCAGCCCCACCCAGGAACAGCCCGATGCCAGTCTATGTTCCAGACTGGGGATACCCAGAAGAAGTCGGGCGCAGTTTATGCAGACTGGGACTTACATTGGTGCTAATTAAACCTGCACCGGTGCACATTTTCTGTAATATAGCCCAACCTGATTTTAATAGGATGAAAGTGGGGAAATAACTAGCTTTTTATTTTTTATTTTTAATCAATTCGGAAAAAAATAGTATAGTGTATTTTAACTAAGAGGAATTTCTGTACGGTAATTTGTGATTTCATAAAAGGAAAACCTTTGAAATATATTTTGATTCTTTGACTGGCACACATAAAAACTGCTTGAAAATGTCATCTATAGAAACACAAATTGTTCTAGAGCACATATGAGTGTCACAGTACATCAAACGTAGTGTTCACCTTCAAAATGTGTAAAGGATCACAACATATAAGCAGAGAAACATTAATTGAATAGTCCACATTCTGTGGAATATTTTTATTAATTGCTTTCATGTCACTCAGTGTGGGGGCCGAGGTAGGAACTTCAACAACAGTCTTTTATGAGATGTCACTCTAATAAAAGCAGATGTGAGGAACCAAGATTTTGAGCCCAAGCACCAAGGCATTGATCTAATGCCATGAAGTGCAGGGATAAAGGGCAATAGTGCAGAGAAACCCTTTACAACCTGAAAAGATCCAACATCATTTATAACAAACTGAGAATCCAATAAGCTGATCGTGCCAGGCTTCTGCAAATTATCTATACCGAGCGCAGTGATAGTAAAGTAATACCTTGGTTAAGCTGCAAAGGTATCAGAAATAATTTGTAATGAACCATGCAAATCATAAAGTGTAACTCTGCAGTATGTTGATACCATGCCCATGATTGTAGAAACAACCAAGGAGGTGTATCAGCAAGGTTGGATTGTTGTGGTCCGGGGTCCAGGCCATTCCAAATGCTGACTGTGATGGATGCTGCGCAGTTATGTCTTGGAGAAGTGAATCAGGTTATCGTAATTATATTGCCTGGGGATCCTACTTTGCTGGGTATAGGGTAAGGGGAGGTATTTTGGGCAAATGTTTGGAAAGATACCTCTCCAAATTATTACTGAGGGTTCCATCCCACCTCCTGTGAACATTCATACATGGGACCAGCAGAGGTCCAACACTAATTTACCCTAGTTACTGTCATGCTGTCCACCTCTCCACTGTGGTAAGTACAGTTTGACCATAAAATCAGCTTCAATCGGTTTAACGCCAATGGTAAACTCATAGCCAGTAGTAAATGCATTCGCACTGGTGGAAGCTGCATTAAAGGGGAAGTTTACTCAAAAATGTTATTGGCTCAAAAAATGGGTCATAATCAAAAATATATATATAAAATATTTTTAAACATAGCTCCTATGTAAACATTTTAGCAAATGAGGCTCAAACTCAAAAATTTCAAGCACTAGGAGGCATCAATTTTGTGAAATGGATGAGCCTTCTGTGCTTGTGTTAATTTCTGCCCTTGCAGCAATAATGAAGCAAAAGCCACCTACTGTTAGCTTTTGTTTATTACAGACGGCATTTGCTTCATTATTGTCAAAGAGCAGAGAATGCAGTCAGGATCCTTCCTTCTGTCTGCTGCTGGTAAGAAAACTACGGCAATTTATGATTACAGTGGCTTTTGCTTTGAGTCTCCCAGGCTCCCCAGGTTTTAGCATGGGAAACTACAAAAGAAAGTTGCAGCAATTATGAAAACTCTGCCAGCAGCCTGCAAAGTATTTATAATTGTTCTGCCTTTGATTTTACATTGTCTGTGCTTCCCTGGACTTGGGGAGCACAGTAAACTTAAAATGAAAGTGAAGGCAGCCTGCTCACCATGTTAACCTCTGCTCTCTGGCTGCAGTAAGCAAAGGCTCCCAGTAGCGGACTTTTGCTGCTTGATTATTGCCGCCAGAGCAGAGCTTAACATGAGCACAGGATGCTGCTTCACGTCACAAAATGTATGCTCCCATGTAAAAACGTTGAGCCTCATTTGCTCAAAATTGTACTTAGGAACTTTCTTTAAAAATATGTTTTATATATATTTTTGATTACTGCCGATCTTTTGGGACAATAACATTTTTTAGTGAACTTCCCCTTTAACACCAGCTATCCTTATTTTACTAAAACCTCTCAATTTACACCAGTTCTATTCCTGTTGCCATTGCAAAATGTTATCCATCCTAACAGCATTCCCATGCTTATAACCTCTAGTTAATGGTCCTCTGGGGGTCACCCTGCCAGAAAGCCCTCTATAGGGCAACTCTGTCCTCCAGTCCTTCTCATGTGCCATGTTGCTCAGAAAGGGCAAAAATTGCCCATGGGGTGAGCAGAGTCAGGCCAGGAGAAATCCCCTGACCCGGGAAATGGAGGAGACCAAAATACTTCACAACACTGCTGTTTTATTTAACAATAGCCACATAAAACAGTGATGCCAAGAGCATCAGGCAAAACCTATATTTCTCTCTCAGTTCTACACTCAGCAAGGCCTTTCGAAGGGCTGTGACATCATGAGTGACGTGTTAAAGCACAAAATCTAATGTGGGAGAGGAATGGGTGAGTAACTTGGCTACATATTCATTATATAAGGGGTCAGGACTGTGGTTGGTCAGGCCATTATGGATTAAAATACATTGCCCTGCCCAGAAAGGGCAGACAGCCATTTGAACACACATACACAAGCCCCCTTCCTCTCACTGATGTCTTTTCTTGCTAACCGACAAAACTATAGCTTTCAGACGCACTGGTTCAAACCAGATATTGCTTGCTGAAAATGAAACCTTAAGCAGCTCTGTCTGCCAAGTCCAGTCCATAGTTTTCCTTCCCTCTGATTGGATGCCCTTAATCAGTTATCTATCATATTCTGGTGCCAGGTTGAAGTTAGAACTCTCTTCCTGCCATGGCACTGCTGAAATCGTACTTTTCTACCATTTTAATTCTATTTTCTGTTGTAATTTCTCTGCCAACATATGCACCTGCAGTGTCCTTTAAACAATCCCTCTCTCATTTCCTTAGCAACCTTGGCTGAAGCCTTCATGTTACTGCTTGAACTCACTGACCTATTATTTAATTAATTCACCATGCTGTGCTGTTCTGAAAGTCTACAGTGATTGTGTGCATTAAGATAAAATAGTGGCTAACCGCTGCTACATTTCCATGCCAGCATGCTGTATTTTGCACTTATTTAGCATTGCATTTTGCTTATACATTAGTTTATGATATACTTTCTTGTGGCTATTGGGCGTGTGTAACATTCTTCATGTGTAAACGCAGGTTGAGCTAATGTTCGTGTAGCTTCTGGATGAATGTATATCTGCCTTGTGTCTCGTGAGTCTCTGTGTGCCAGAGGTGGGATGACATCACTTGCTTTCGCCATTCTTTGTCTACAGCATGCTGCACTGTCTGCTGTATCTGCTTACAGTAGGGGTGATACGGTTGTCCCAGTGAATAATGCCTCTTACCTTTACAAAATTGGACTGGGGAGGGGCAAGAACCCTGAGTGACCTGTTCATCTGTCCTTCACCAGGGGGAGGGGTAGTAGCTCTTGGTCTACTCCGCAACAATGTAATTATGGTATACCCCTTCAAGATTTGATTGTGGGATCTGTAGATTTCTAGATAATCCCAGCAGTGCTTTGTCATGCCGATGCTTAGCTGCCTTACACTGCAGATCATGGACCCTTTATTGTGTTGAACTGTCCTTTCAAGTGCATCTTGATATGAACCCAGAAGTGAAAGTGAAGGGAAGAACCCCATTGTATCCATCCTTAAGCACTTGCTAGTTTACTAGCCTGAGGTTTGAGGTATGGCTCATCATAAGTTTTGTTATGTTATCCAATATTTATACTGTACCCTTCATCACTGTAGTGTCCTTACGGCACCTAAACCTTGTCTGAGGATTGACGTATTGTTACCCTGCCTGGTTGTTGCAATACCATAGTCTGCTGATAGTGAGGAAGATGTTGAGATGGGCCCCAATTTACCAAACTTAGTAAAAATCAATACTCAGTAATTAAATACTCAAAATGCATGACAAACCCCAGCTGTATTAAAAAACACAGATTCTTGGCCAGGACAGCATACAGGCAGCTCTCAGCATTACCATGAGTGTGAGGGGATTTTGTACTAAAAATACGTAAGCAATGATGTCATAATATGATATCAGTTACAAAACATATAAGCAATTAGGATTGGTTAATATCTTAACAGGTTTATAGTGATATTTTCGAATGGCATATTTTCGAATGCCATTATGTTGATGCAATTTTGGCGAATTGTTTTTTAAATGTTTTTATTTTATGTTTAAAATGGGGGGTTCCCCCCAAACTCCTGTTTTTTTAACACTTTTTTTTACTTCCAAAACAAAAAAAATATAACATCAAAAAAATATATTCGAAAAAATTATTTCGGCAAAATGTTTTCGACATAATAGTGTTTCGAAAATATGTATTCGAAAATATGACCGGATACCATCTTAACATATATATAGATTGCATAAGTGTTAATTTCCTCATTGGCTTATCCATTTCTGATGGCTCCTCCTGAACCCAACCCATCATAGAGAATAGTTTCACTACATCATCATCTTGGTCACTAATTGGATGGTGCTATTCATCATGGGCGGTGTGGCAAGAGGGATTTTTATTGGTTGGCACCTTGCTCACAACCATGAACACTTTGACGAGATGTCGAAATGTGAGAGACACATAGGGTAAAGGGAGAGAGAAGTCCATGGTCTGCACTAATTCCAATTAAAAGTACTCACCATTATTCCCAGGACATGTGGTCTATCTGTTCCTTTGTATTTGGCCTTGTGTATCATCTTGTGTATGTGTGTGTGCTTGGGAGTTCAGCAGGTGTCTTATCTGTACTTGGCTTACAATGAATAGCTAGTGTTCTTCATGTCTTGATCATGTGTTAGGGGACCGTGTTGGAAAAAGAATGTCTTCCTATTTACTGGACTTTATCTAATTCTAACGTGCGTGTTGTACTCTTTGTGACCACTGGAGACACACTTTGTCCACTATAAAGTCTCTTGGCATACTAATCTCATGTGGCTGAACTTTAATGGCTGTTTTTGCACTTATTATAATTTAATTAATTTGGAAGCCGGCTGCTTCTCATTCTGGGTAAATGATATCTCGTCCCTGCGTTCCGTGTATCCATGACTCACTTTCGTGCATCTGACCTTGGCGCTTGCTATGAATTACTGTCTGGGCAGCTTCAAAGCTTCTAAAATAAATGTGTCTTTATAAATTCAGCATCTTCTCTGAGGCTTGCTAACTCCTAGGACTGCTGCAGCCACTGTGCTAGGTAAATGGCTGTACTTCTGCACACTTCGCCTCCATGTCAAAGACCTATACTTGTACCTGTTCATGTTACATTCACCTTGTCCATCTGCCGTATGTGAGTTTCTCAGCCTGTGTATGTTGCATCTGACCTGCCTATAATTTCCCTCCACCTCTGTCCACCCTTGGGCCACTGTCTTGCAGGCACCTACTCTACTTCTTAAGATGGCCGCCGTCTTGTGCCCTGTTTTTCCAGGCACACGCCATATTTCCACTAAACATAGTGGTAGGACTACCAGGTAACTATGACTACCTGTGAGCTTCGGCGGTGGCGAGCCTCCTGAGTCATTCGCGGAGCTGTTCCCGCTGAGCACAGAGCACTTATCCTCTGGCGGTTATTAAGCACTGGGTAAGCCCATTTTTTTAAAGCGCTCGTGAACAAGTTCAAGCTAGATGGGTTATGAGCGACAATTAATGCCAGCTCCGCTCGTATGTTTCAATTTCCTTCTAGTGTCGAACGAAGGATTCTCGTTGAACTGTCTCCATTATGGGCTCTTCTAAGGTATACCAGTTTTGCTATGTATTTCACAGCAGCTCATCCCTGGGTGTTACCTTCGGGTTCGGGACCTAATTGACCTCCACAGTCCACTTTTACTTTTCGAAGTGACGTATTGCCCTCACAGTAATTTCGAGCACTGTTGAGCTTCTGTATTTGCATTTTGAGCATAGTGTTTCTCTGACTTACATTTCTTCACCGGTTATGTAATGAATCGACCAACTGGCTCGGTGATCCACCCCCACGTAACTTCGTATTTCTGGTGTATCCTTGTGACGTCTGCCACACAGTGCTTGACGTCTGCACATTGGTCTCCCCTTCTGCTGTGTGTGAAACACAATCTCTGCTTTTCTGTAAGCGACTGATTACGCTTATAAGGTATTTTTTATCTCTTGTAGGATTGACCAAATGGTCTTCTACCTCCTACTATTCTGAGTAGCGAGCACCCACAGGCATCGTTTGAGGTATTTGTCCCCTCTTTTTGTATGCCTCTGTTCATGGATTTTGAACTGTTCAAAGCAGCTTGCTACTCATGAGCTGACTATTTGTTTTTTTGTTTTTCTGTTTTATCCTCACAGATGCTAGGGAGTTTTCACTGTTATTTGTAATATTGCAATTGTAACTGGGTTACGTTAATATTGTCCTCCTGATGAATGTTCCATACTTGTTTTAGGAACAGAAACATGTTGAGATATCTCTCTGTATTGTAAGAGAACATTTTCCAAAAAGGAAGTTACATTGGTACCTGCGCTGGCTGTGAGAGAATAGCGCTGGGAGTTTCCGTGACTCGCGCTTCGACTCTCATTTCCTGGAGGGGGAGGAGCTTCGTGCCGCACACGTGACTGCTCACGTGACACTGCCTGCCATCAAAATCAGGGCGAGTGCAGCAGAGCAGCGCAATCTCTCTCCTTTCAGAGAACATTTTCCAAAAAGGAAGTTACATTGGTACCTGCGCTGGCTGTGAGAGAATAGCGCTGGGAGTTTCCGTGACTCGCGCTTCGACTCTCATTTCCTGGAGGGGGAGGAGCTTCGTGCCGCACACGTGACTGCTCACGTGACACTGCCTGCCATCAAAATCAGGGCGAGTGTACCCTTGCGGCGTGAAGCCCTTCGGAGTAAAGTCCATCGGTTGTTGTGCGGCTGTTCGGCGGTGGAGGGGCGTGGTCACAGTTCTTTAGCTCTTTGTACACCTTCCCTGGAGTACTGAGAGCATAAGTTATTGTAATTGACATGATGACGACGAAGGATGGCCCTCAGACTCGCCAGAAATCCTTGATCTACAGAAGAAAAGCGATTTCAAGTCTTGCAAAGGAGGTAAGCGCAGCTCACCCGGTGGAGATAAAATCCCATGTAGATCTACTTGAGTATGCCATTGAGAGCGGATTGGAGGTGGTTACTTGCTTGGGCAAAGGTTCGGTGCCATCATTAGCCACACTGGCACAAACATCGCTGGCCCCTCTGAGAAAACCGACTGACGGTCTTAGCAGCACATGTACTCAAAAGCCAAGCTCCGATCTTAGCACTATGGAATCGCCACTGACTTTTTCTCCCTCAGTGTATGTTGATGCGTGCGATGTTGTGCAGACATCTCCATTTGAAATAACTGACTCAGACCTGATGGGAATCAATCTACCAATTGTTTTACCGCAGGAAGCGGTTCGGGTAAAAGCGTCACTGGGAAATTTCTTTCCCGCCGAAAAGCCTAGAAAGGCTGACGCACCCCCGCTTTTCTTGCCGTCTACTGAAGGAGAGAATACCTGCGTTGCCCATAGCCACACAAATGACAATCGTAAGGACTCAGATTGGAACACGAATTCTGGCGTGGGGGCTCCTTCAGAATCGTTTTTAGTATCTGCACCAGTAACAAAGCAAAACTCTATTGATCTTTCGGCTCGTGAAGCTCGTTTGACTGCTCGTCTGAAAGCAGACTCTCTAGCTACATATGAACGTCTGAACACCAGTTTCTTGAAAAATCAGTCCATAAGAAAAAGCAGGTCTCTAATTCTGAAAAAAAGTCGTTCTGCGAGCGAAACACACAACTGCCCTGAAAGATCTGATACTTCGTTACTGTCCAGTTCAAACGACTCCTTCCATCAATCATTCCATGAAAACCCTGAGGTATCGGGTACTGACGATGTAGAAAAAAGAGCTGTAACGTGTATTCTACCCAGGGACGACTTGAATAAGAAGATTACTACATCTTCTGGGACGTTAAAAACTGTCCCTGACACGATCAAAATTGACCAACCGTCTGAAAGCTCCTTATCTACTGCGGCTGGAATCCAAATACATAACAACGTATTAGCTGCAACATCAGTCGCATTACTTCCATTCATGAAGCTGTACGAATCCATACATGATGCCATTACCGATCAAATGACCTTGATAGCGGACATCAATGTAAAAGTGAAAAGTTTAGAAAGTTTCTCGAATGTCATAGCCGCTAGATTGGACATTGAAGCGGAAAACTCCTTAAAATGGCAAACAAGAGACTTAGCGCGCCAGTCACACAGTGAGAATTTCGCATTAATGGACGCAGTATTTGAGGCCACAAAGTGGATGCGACACAATACCTCCTCCGCCAGGAACTCAGCCTGTGATCATCCTCATGCTCCATGCTGTCAAACCAACTTGATGAAGGATCAATCCTTGTAGGCCAGCCAGGCTTTACAGAAGGACTTGTCGACCTTGGGTGGTTCTGCATGCAGCATCAATGTGGAACGTTTACACTGTAAAATAAAAGGAACCCCTTGTAGGCAGGCAAAAAGTGTGGTGGTGTGCGCCAAAAACAACGGGGCACTACCTGATCAGGACAACACGCATACACCGCAACAAGCTCATACAGACACTTTTGCCAATGGTGCTGCCCCGCCTGCCATGCTTGATGTGGTGATTCAGGACGAAAAAGGCACTGAAGCAAAAGACCAAAAGAACCTACTGGAAAAACTCTCCTTTGGGATTTTCAAACCACCCACAGTATTGACAAAGGTGAGCGAAAAGCAAACCCAGCAAAAAAAGTCTTGCGGCACAAAAGGTTCGCGTACCCATACATCGCAGAAACAAGCAGACAAACGTGCCCGTACATCTTGTAGGAACAAATTTATCCGAAACCTATCAACTCCGCCAGCTCTGTCTCTATTTAAGCGGCCGGAGAAAGGATTGGAGGGGCAATCAAAACCCAAACCGGCTCTGGTGAATAAGTTACCATCTCAGCCAAATGCCAAAAGAGCTAGAGTCGCCTCCAGTAATGACATTGATTCAAGTGCTGATGCTTCTTTGGAGTTATGTGAGTATTCAACCTACTCGATAGACGATGATGACATCAACGAGAGTGTTGATACTGCTGTAGTACCAAAGCCAACTGCTGAAAAAACTGATAAAGATCTCAGGAAGCGGCCAATCGAGTCACTAATGACCTCATCCAGCCTTGCTGTGAAGGTCCCTAAGATACCCGCAAAAGCTCCTCTCATACCAATTGCCAACGATGAGAGCTCAGTGTCGAAGGTAATTAAAAGAGGGGTGGATGCCCTCCCTAATCCCCTGACGGGAAAATTAAATCCAAAAATGACAATTGCACAATTCGAAAAACTCGACAAAAGATCATACAGGTCTAACAAAAACCGACCTGACAGCATTCGAAAAAGCCTATGGAAAATCCAAATCAAAAATGCTTTGCCAGAACAGAAGGAGGTAAATCTAAACAGAAGGAACATCCTGAATCTGCTGCAGTGTATACCAATGCTGCGTGCTACAAGATCAGAAGACATCGCAGTTGTCGAATACATGTCTGAGGATTTCTCAGACTGGGTAAATTTACACCTACACTCAAGTGCCCTCAAGGTGGCCATACTGGATGCCGCGGACGACTTCCTGTTTTTCGGCTTCGAAATACTAAATGTCGATGCTGATGACGAGGTCAATCTACACCATTCGTCAGTGGAACAAACGGAAAATGAAAAAAGAAGGAAAGCTCTGCGGGACCACATGAGCATTAAATATTCACCGTGCATAAAAACAACAAAACAACAAGATCATTAGCTAAGAGTGGATAGCAGCGAAGAGAATTACCAGCTGCTATCCTGGAATACTCGCGGCTTTAAACATTTGTTTGACGGAAAGTGGCAATTTCCGATGGATTTGTCAATCACATGCCTACAAGAAACATGGTTGCGAGAGTGCCCTGGTTGTGATGGGTACACTGTCCTTCTGAATCCTGCAGGAAAAAACCTTTTCGGCCGTCCATTCGCTGGCTTGGTTACAATGATCAAGAACAATAATGATTGGATGATGATATCTTCTGACAACCTGAATATGTTTGTACAAGCAACAAAAATTCAGATTAAACGATCTCTTCCATTTAGGAATAAAGTGCTATTGATTGTCAATATATATTGGAATACTGCAATGATATCGCAAGCAAAATTCATTGGGGCTGTATTGGTGGAAATTGAAAAGTGTCTTCTAGCAGATGATGATCCGGAAATCATAATATGTGGTGACTTCAACTATGCCTGGTTAAATAGGCCAACATCTAAATGCAAAGAAGATGGCAGCATGTTCAATGGTAATCTGCAAGATCGAGGTGTCAGATAGAAAAAAGAAATGGCATTAAGAGAGTGCATAATGCTGAACGGAGCAACTCGTGGCGACATTCCACCTGGCTTTACTTGGATAGGTGGCGTGAGCAAAAAGACGCTCGATTATATCTGGGTGTCTAAAAATCTTCTAGCAACAATCTTGTCATTCGAAATAAAAAACACTGATAAGAGTGACCATAGTGCAATGCTGCTAAATTGGGAAAAAACCACAAGATCTGTCCCAACCAAGTATCTTGAGAATATAACAACAAATAACAGAGCAAACAGGCTGAGAATGAGTGCACCTCAGTTGATAATGTTGACAAACAACCTGGAAAAAGCGCCTTCAATAACCTCAAGGATAAATTACCCCTTGTTAATACACTACTTCAAAGGGAGGAATACAATCCATAAAGGTTCTGCAAGCGAAGCAAAACATCCTTTCAATGCAGCAATAAGCCAGGAAAAGAAAAAGCTACGGGACGATATAAGGCTCCTGAAAAAAGTCGATCCAAGAATTGCTACCATCAAAATAAAATCTAGACGCCAGAAATATTGCAATTGGATAAAATCCGTTAATATCATGCGATTGCAGTCTCAAGCTGAACAGATGTTAAAATTGATTATTACGAAGGACAGTAGACACATTTGGGAGATAATTAATAATGGTTGCTTGAATAAATCTTATTCAATGGCGAATGGAGTGAATGGAGCCAGCTGGGTCGCTCATTTTTCCGCTGTCTTTGATGATTGCAAATGCATCGCTATACCCTCGCTATTAATATCCTCTACAAGGTGGAATGTAGCTGACTCTGCAGAAGACATTGAATGGGCAATCTCGAAACTAAAGGCATCCAGAGCTGCAGGCCCTGATGGTATTTCAAACGTGATGTTAAAATCTCACAAAACCCTATGGGCCAATATGATGAGTTCCTTGTTTGAACGAATCTCGCACGAAAAAGTTTTGCCGGAGTCTTGGTTAAGAGCAGTGGTGGTCCCAATATTCAAAAAGGGCAATCGGGACGATCCTAACAACTATCGTCCGATTGCCCTTTTGGACACAATCGGTAAGGTCTTTGGTGCCTTCCTGCAAAAGCGGTTATCAAATTGGACAACTGCGGCTGCCGTGTGCGATCCCAGGCAAACAGGGTTTACCAAAGGAGTAGGAGTTGAATTAAATCTGGTCCTCCTAAACTGTTTAAAACTTGATGCCCTGAAGAGAAAGAAAATGTTGTATCTTGCCTTTATAGATTTGAGCCAGGCATTCGACAGCATAAATCGCAACCTCCTTTGGAAAAAACTAAACGAATGGAATTGTCCAAAAGATCTATTGGAGCCTTTGATTGCCCTCCACTCAAAGACATCCTTTCGAGTAAGATTAAATCAGCAGGGTGACTTGTCAGACGAAATAGTCACAAAAAGAGGTGTGAAGCAAGGATGCCCGCTTGCTGCTCTACTCTTCAAACTTTTCATTTCAGACTTATCTTTGGCATTTAAGGATCAAAGGATTTTTCCGCCATTAGTAAACGGCCAACAAATAAGCTGGGTCATTTACGCTGATGACATCGTGCTTATAGACTCCACTCCAATTGGGCTCCAGAGACTACTGATTGCGTTTCAAAACTACTGCCTGCTAAACGACCTACTAATCAACTCCAACAAGTCGAAGATCATAGTGATTGGAGGCGGTTCGAAAGCACGCCTTCATAAATCTCGCTGGCAAATAATGGATAAACAACTGGAAATATCAAATAGCATAAGATATCTAGGCGTGCAATTTAACAATTCGATTCGTGAGTGGGATTGGACACAAGATCTGGTGGCCCGTATGCAAATGTTTGCACTGCAAGGGGCAAAACTGCACGCGGCATATGGCAAATTTTCCTTCAAACCAATCATAACCTTCTACCTACAAAAAGTGACGCCTGCGATAACCTTTGGAAGTGAATCAGGCTGGAACATACCCCAGGCCTTGTGGAATAAGCTAGAGGGAAACTTTTGGCGGAAAGTCCTAAGGCTGCCAAAACACTTGTCAATGACAGCGATACGATACGAATTATGCTCTGAGTCACTCTACGGTACAGTCCTGTGGAAATCCATCTCCACCTTGAGAAAAATGATGCTGGTTCATGCCACAATACCATACGAAATTTTGCAGACAGTCTCAGAGCACCCTTCTGCTGGTTTGCTAAACAAGTGGAAGGACAAGCTGATTAGCATTTTACATAATGCCAACATTTCTCTTGAGACCGTAATCTTGAGACCGCAAGTGGCAAAACAAAAATTGCGACAACAAAATTGGATTGTAAATGAGGAGGCAAGAAACAAAATGGCTTCGTCCTTGGACCTTGGAAGTGCCTTGAACAAATTGGATGTTTTGCCAAAATTCCTGGACAGATTTCCTTCAAACTACCATAGGAACATGTTCCTTCGATTACGCCTCAATCTCTATAAAACCAAAGAGATCCTCGTAATGCGGCGTGAGATATCTCCAGCGGAGGCTCAATGTCGTTTCTGTAATCATGCAACAGAATCATTACGGCACTTAATCACTGCTTGTGAGGCGATTGCTGAGCAGCGCAAGCTGCACTAAATCCATTTTGCTCCTTTATCCGGAAACATGGATGCATGGTGGAATTACTTGATTGGTGGCATAAATACTCAGTTAATTTGTGCCACCATAAACTTTCTGGACTCTTTAGATTTATCCAATCTGGAGGGCCTGGTCTGAGGGCTGAGCATCCCTTGGTTTCCGTGATTGGTTTCCGTGATTGAGATTGAGTATGTGTGGATACTAGAAGACAGTAACTGTAACTTAAAGTTGTCTTTCCTTTGAACAAAATAATGTTACATAAAAATAAAAAAAAATAAAAAAAATTGTAACCAGAGATCTAAAATTATGACACATTGATTCCAACGGAAGTAGGGTACTACACAATTTGTTTAATAGGTACCCTCTTGTGCTCTTTCCATACACTGGTTTTGTAACTAGCTGAACAAGCTTGTCACGTAACTTATGTTTTAGTTTGTCTTTTATTGGATATTGTATGTTTTGTACTGTGGACCACTTCATTTAATTGGTTGTTTTAATCTCTATGATTTATTATTAAAATTTGATTTTAATTGTGAATGATCCCCGTTGTGATAAATTGTTTTTTACTATTCTGTACCTCTGGCATCTGCACTTTAGCTTTGTCTCTCTATATATATACTGCCTATAATTTCACCTGCTATATCAGTGTAGTGAGTCCCTCTATTGGTATTCCAGAATGCTCCTCCCTTCTATGCTATATACAGCACACTATTTGTGATTTCTGCTATCTAACCATAATCCCTACTAGTGTCGCACAACCTGACTCATTCTTTATGGCAGAGGTGTGTACATTAACTATTAAAAGTATTGTTTCTAAGAACCTGCTTTGGTTTGTATCATCTCTCACTCCCGGATTCATGAGTCGGTAGGGCTGCCTTACCTTGTATCATTTCTCACCTGTACGGTAATGATGATGAGTGGCAGCGGGAATTGATATTTGCAGATTAAACTGAGTAGGGCAGTAGGTAATACCTGCATATTTATCTGCCCCATTACTAAGAAGGTTCGGGGTGAAAAGGAAGAGGATTTGCAGGTTGGCAAACCACCACAGTATGGTTAAAAAAAAGAACAATAATTGGATGGGAGAGAAGTGATATGGTTGTGGCAGTATGAATGCATGAGATTAGTTCTCACTAATCATAAGGGAATACCAAGAATGTACAGTTCATTGATGTCAAAGGTTTTATTGTGATGGCAGCATCTAGCTGCTATCACAGATAACAGATGTTTATTGTCACCCAACTTAATAATACTCATTTTATCGACCTCAGAAGGATGAAGGGCTGAGTGGACCTGCTGGGATTCGAACCTGTGACCATGAGGTCAAACACAAGCCCCTGTAGTGGATGCATTAGTCCACTGAGCCGCAGACCCGGCAAGTACAATTGCGCATAGGATTTCCAGCGCACTCGTGGGGTTGCATGTTGGATTTCGTGGTGTGTGTACTCAATCGGGGTTCCGTTGTAACTTAGGGGTGTGCATAAGCAGTCTAGCAGGGTGCAGGAATGTTTTACAGGGGTTCACACACAGATTTCCAGAGTTATTGCTGATTTGCATTTTTTATACACATGTTGTTGGGTGCTGGATATGGTTATGAAGGACCCCACGCAGGTTCCCAGAGTCGCAGGCCTGCTTACAAGGGAGCCCACGCACTATCTGAAGGGTGCATGTATTCCTGCCCGGGGGAGCGTGCCAAGGTAGCTGTTCTAGCTGTTTATGCTTTGCGTGTGGGCGTGTCGGGGGCGTTCCAGGCGCGACTTGCGATTATGGTTACTTTGCGATGTAAATTCCATGAATATGCAGGGCACGCATGTTTCTTTCGATGCGCAGGCCTGGCAGTGTCCTTCTCAGCGAGCGGTCCTTGCAGGATTTCTGTACACATTTCCATGAATCGGAACCACAGAGTCTTGGGGCTAGATTCTCAACACTTTTTTGGCACAAGTTAGGGGATGCGCTAGAGCCAAAAAAAGGAGCACCCCAATTTACAAAGGGCATCTGAATGAGCACACCTTAGATGCCCTCTGTCAGATAACCTTTTTCACCCTTTGCCCATCTGTGCAAATAAGGGGGCAATTGTGGGCATTTAAAAGTACATCCCAAATTCACAAACTGGATGTGCTTTTAAATGTGCAAAAAATAGGGTTATCTTCCTTTGCCTTTTAAAACAGAGTCAGATGGAGGCATAAATCAAGAAGGTAATTTCTGACAGTGTCATGATTTATTTTTTTAAGCGTGAGAGCCGTGGTTTAACCATTGCTGGCACCATTTGCAATTCACCAAGGCAGGCTCATTAAGGGCCTGTTTTGGTGAAAGGGGCTCCCAGCGACTACGTGGTTGCTTGAAGCCAGACATACATTAGTGTTGGGTGCTCCTGAAACTAATGTATGCCAATGGGCTGGACAGCCCCTCATGAAATGCTCAGGTCACCTATGACAATAAGGTGACCTGAGCATTTCAGAAAGTAGAGCAAATGAAGCATCCTATCATTTGCACTAATGTTTGAGAATCTGCCCCTTTTTATTTATTTGAAGCTAAAACATGCTTTCAGACTGTGCTTCCTCAGGACTCATTATTAGCACAGAATTAATCTAAAATTTTACAATTAAACACGTGTCATTATCAAAGCCAAACCAAAAATTCATAAGCAAATAAAGAAAATAATGTTTAATAAAAATACTTAACTCAAATCCTTAAAATAAATGTAACTAAGTATAAAAGGTTTAATTGAACTTGAAACCAATAAGCAAACTGTCCTAAAATAGCAGGAAGTCGATAAAAAAAATGGTGTTTTAGCTTTGTCGTGAAGGTAAAATGGCTTTTTGTGGTGAATAACTTTGAAATCAATGCAGAGTCCTTTGAAGGGCATTCTCTGTCAGTGGAGCTGGGTATGAGCTGAGGTGATGAATGAATGGTTGGATAGATGAAGAATGAGTCTGGCTCCTGCATTACGTATGGCTTGCAGTGTGGCAAGGTTGATGTTGGATAGTCCAGTGAGGAGATCATAGACGCAGTTCAACTTGGAGGAAACCAGTGCTTAGCCTGGAATGCAGAAGTCATTGGGAGGAAGGATGTGTCTGATCTTTCATCAGAGGTGTAGTTGTAGTTTGCATATTTTGGTGAAAGCAACTATGTGGTGTGTGATGGAAAGGTGGGCGTCGATGGTGAAGCCAAGGGATTTGAGAGGTGTGGGTTGTCCGTGGCAAGTGCTTTGACCCAGGGGGTTTGGGTTTGTTTCTAGGGCACAGATGAGGAGGTATTCTCTTTTGGAATGGTTCAGCTTGAGGAAGTGGGTAGTCATCTATGTGGTGATGGTGGAGAGACAGCTTTTGGTGTGGAGTTGTGAGGGGGATCAGATTTGGAAGTTTATTTCCATGTCATCTGCGTATTGGTGGAAATGGACATTGTGTTTGTTAAGGCTCTGTCCAAATTTAACATATATGTTGAAGAGGAGTGGAGATAGGCAGAACACTTGAGTGGTGCGGTACTTGAGCAAGGTCGGGTCGGATTGAAAAGGGGACATGCAGAGAAAGTTTATCCTGTCAGTAAGGAAGGAGGTAAACCAGTCTAGGATGGGGCCTGAGAGTTTCATCTTGTGGGCTGGGATGTTGTTTAGAATGATGTGGTCAATGGTGTCAAGGGCTGCATAGAGGTCAAGGAGTACGAGTAGTGCTATGTGTCCTTTGTCAGTGATGTTGTGAAGGTCATCAAAAATGTAAAGTGCAGCAGTCCCAGTGATGTGTACAGCTCAAAAGCCAGACTGAAAGGGTTTGAGTAGGATGCTTGTGGTGATGTATTGCTGCAGCTGGGTAGTGAAAAAATCATTCCATGATGCTGGCAAGGTATGGCAGGATAATGATGGGGCAGTCATTTTCTGAGGGTGTGGGGTTGGGAGATGTTTTTTTTAGTAGCAGTGAGATTTGTCCAGCTTTGAGTGCAAAAGGGATAGTGCCATGTGAAAGACAGGAGTTGATGATGTTGAGCAGGGTATGCTAGTGTGTTATTCGTGTTTGCTTTGAAGATGATACATGCAGTCTTGAACAGTATCTGGACCTGGAGAGGAAGCCAATGTAGTTTGAGTAGGATTGGCTGATTCTGTCAAATTTCCATGCACCTGTAATAAGAAGTGCTGCAGCGTGGTAGACTGCTTTTAGGGGAGCCAAGTGAGCAACTGGGAGCCCCATCAGGGGGGATTTCTCCCATTGATGTGCAAGACAACAAGGGCCTGCTCTACTGTGCAGAAGTCCTGCAGCGGGATGAAGGGTTTCATTTTGCAAAGGGTGGAGATTCGGAGTGAAGCAGGTTGGGCCGTCTTGGTTATGTGTTTCTGGAAGGAAAGGCTGCTGTCAATAGTGAAGCCTAAGGATTTTGCTGAATCCAAGAGTTGTGGACCAAACCCTCCTAGGTGCTTATCATTGAGTGATTATTGGACAAGTTGTTGGTTAGTGAGCAGACCGGTGAGAATGAATTCAGTCTTAGATGGTTTAACTTTGAGGTAGGCAGATATCGAGGACTGGATGATGAGTAGGTAATCACAGAGACTACTGATGTCCTTTGCGTTTTCTACTCTCATATACAGCTGAGTATTTTCCACACATTGGTGGAAGATTATATTGGAAACATTTAGGATAGTGCCTAGAGGCTTCATGTAAAGGTTAAAAAAGATTGGTGAGAGGGTGGAGCATGGGGGACTACGCAGGAGACTGGGAGTCAGTTAGAACCCAACAAGTTCATCTGGACGGGCTGGTGTCTGATATGATAGGTTATTTATAACGCGCTTAATACCCAGAGGTTTCTAAGTGCGGACCCGGGGATCGAACCTGTGTTGCTCCGTGTCGTCTTGCTTCCAAGGTGAGCACGTTACGCCCTAAGCTATCCTCCCGAGACACAGAGGTAGGAAATAAGCCAATTCAGGACAGTGCCAGAGAATGTCATCCTGACTGCAAGGAGGGAGAGAAGGATGCAGTGGTTGATTGTGTCAAATGCAGCCGAGAGATCAAGACACGACTTGCCCTTATCCATGATTTGGAGAGCATCATCCACTGCCTTCTCTCCTCCCATCTCTCACTCTCTTCCCCCAAAGCCAACCCCATCCCAACATTGCCACTTACTTTCTCGTACATTCGACCAATGAAGCGTGTGTCAGCTGAGGCTTTCGCTGCTACCTTCTCTCCCCCTCCTCCTCCTCTGGCTGACTCACACCCCGACAAAACCCTGTCCCTTCTCTACACTTCTATCTCTGATACTCTTGATGCTCTTGCCCCTGTCATGAGGATCCGCTTGAAGTCAAAAGCCAAGTGTAATTCCTGGTATGATTCTGACCTAGCTACACTTAAACGTAAGTATAGGGCGGCTGAGAGGACATGGAGGGCTTCTTGCTCATCCCCTGACAAACTGGCCTGTCGCCTGCTACAAAGGCAATACCGACTCTCTGTCCGCACTAAGAAGAGAGCCCACATTCAAGCCCGTGTCTCTGCGGCATCTAACAACTCGGCCGAACTCTTTAAAATTTGCAAGGAGCTTGCCAACCCTGCGGCAGTCTCCACCCCTCCTCTTGCCTCCGAGGCTCTCTGCAATGCCCTTGCCTCACACTTTATCTCAAAAACCCAGGACATCCTGTCCATCCTCTCCTCCCCTGCCCCTCCTCTTCCCTCTCAGTCTGTGCTTGCAGACCCCCCCCCTTACCCACTGCCCTACCGTCCTTCTCTTCCTTTCTTATTTTCTCCCCTGACGAGGTCGCTATAGAAGTCCGATCTATGAAAGCCTCATCAAAACAGGTTCATCCCTGCTCCTCTAAAACCATCAAGGACCACATTGACACCCTCGCCCCGGCCCTTGCTGATTTTTGCAACCACTTCTTTGCCTCAGGATCCTTCCCCTCCCCTCTGAAGCACTCCCTTGTGCATCCTCTTCTCAGGAAACCCACAGCTGATCCTTCCTGTCTGACTAACTACCGCCCAATTTCCATTACCCCCTTTCTGGGCAAACTCCTGGAAAAGCTGGCCATCTCTCAGCTTAACCTTCACTCAGACTCTGTTGGCTGCCTTCATGACCACCAGTCTGGCTTCAGAGCGGCCAGAAGCAAGGAAACTGCTCTCCTGAAAATCCGTGAAGATCTGCTCTCCAACCTGGACTCTAACATTCCCTCTGTCCTCATCCTTCTTGATCTCTCTTCTGCCTTCGACACAGTGAACCACACCATCCTGCTCGACCGTCTCTGTGATAACCTGGGTATCACTGATCAGGCTCTGGCCTGACTGACCTCTTTCCTCTCTGATTGGCCCTCCCAGGTCCACCTGAGGTCCTTCCTATCATCTATCTTCCTCTCCACCTGTGGGGTTCCCCAGGGGTCTAACCTCTCACCCTGGCTCTTCAACCAATACCTGGCAACTCTCGCCCACTGCATTTCCTTTTTCTGCTCAAAGTTCCAGTGCTACGCTGATGACACTCAACTCATTTTCCAACTGCCCTCAGCCACCTCCTCGCCCTCTCTCATCTCTGACTGCCTAACTGCCATTCAAGATTGGTGTGCCGCAAATTACCTTTGTCTGAATGCCAGCAAGACTGAGATCCTCCTCATCGGCACACCATCTCCATCCTTTTCCCTCACTCTCTGGCCAGCCTCGCTGGGCCCTCCTCCTACCCCTACCTGCGAGGCTAAGAACCTCGGGGTCATCTTCGACTCCACACTTTCCTTCTCCGCCCATATCTCTGAGTTCTCTAAAAAGTCTATCTTCCTACTGCACCTCCTCAGAGGTACTCTGCCTTTCCTCACCTTCCCTCAGAAGCTCACTGTCTGCCAAGCCCTGGTTCTCTCTAAGCTGGACTATTGTAACAGCCTCTTTCTAAATCTACCGGCCTCTACTCTCCGCCCTCTACAACTTATCCAGAACAGGACTGCGAGACTTGTCCTTGGCCTCAAGCCCTGGGATCGTATCTCTCCAGCTCTGAAATCACTCCATAGGCTACCAGTGGATGCAAGGATTAAATTCAAAACCCTCTGCATCGTCCACAAGGCTTTCTGGGGCCTGGGTCCAAAATACCTTCAGCTATCCCTCCGCAAATACCTCCCCTCTCGAGCTCTTTGCTCCTCTACCTCTAACTCCCTCCGGGTCAATTTATTTTTCAAAGAAACGTGCTGGGGTAGATCTATATCTTCGGCTGGGGCCTCCCTCTGGAACAGCCTCCCTGCCACTCTAAAACTTGAGGAGAACCATCTCCGGTTCCAGAAGCACCTCAAGACCTTCCTCTTTGCTTCTGCCTTCGCCCCCTTCCCCTGCTGATCTGCTCTCTCTTGGCACTGTACACCTGGCCACCCTCTGTCCCCTGGGCCCAGGTACCTGCTCACCCTGCCACCCTCCTGCACTGCCTCCCGGCCACCCCTTGCACTGGGGACTGTATCTGTACCCATACAGCCCCCCCCCCCATTTTTCTTTTCTTCTTTTTCTGCACTTATCAGACTACCCAGTCTGCTGCCTTAAACACAGCACTTGCCACTTGCCGGCTGCACCACCACTGTTTATTGCCTCAATGTTCTATTTATTATTTATTCTGCTCCCCACTGCTCCGCATCTTCCACTCTCCCCCTTCCATGCACTTTTTCTCTTTTTCCCTTTCCCATGCACTTGCGCGTTCTCAATGTCACTGGGCCTAGTAAGATCGCTGTTGTGTTAAGTTCTCCCGTGTTCCCCTCCCTTGCCTAGTCGCGCTCTGAAACACTTGTGTACGAGCGCGATGCAAATAAAATATCATATCATATCATACCTGTATAGTGGCTCTCTCGATGCTACACTTATGGGGGAAACCTGACTGATAGTCATTCAGGAGGTGAAGTTGTTGGATTCTGGCGAGTAGTTATATAGCAACTACTTTTTCCAAGATTTTGCCAATAAGCGGGAAGTCCGTAATGGGCAGGTAGTTGGACAGATAATTTTTTTAAACTATATGGATGCACTCTTACAATGTACTTACATTAAAATATATTTCCATTAAATTGATTTGATATTGAATTATTTAACTGGAAGAAAGTTGGGTATGTGGCATCATATCACTTATTTTATATATACTGCAATATGTATGTTTTCTAAGTATATTTAGCCAATGCAGAGATCATCTATGGTGCGTTATGTACGAGGCAGAAGCTGGTAACATAACATTCACGCCTGCATGCATATTTTAATTAACCATGGTGGTAGTTAAAAAGTGATAACTTGTGTAACCAATTAATCCTCGACAAAGAGGATTCCTTTCTATTGGATCCTTTCCCTAATATGTTTTATTTAAATTTTTTATATTTTTTATAATTTAATACAAAACATTAGCAATCAATAAATACAAGAACAAGTTCAAAAGTGAATGATTGGTTGACTCTTAAAGACGATGCAAACTAAAGCCCTTCAAAAATGTTTATAATAGTTTCAAATGCCACCTACAACCCTAGATGCAGCACATCACGTGACTTTGATTTTTCGCTCAAGTGTTCCTCTCGTTTTTCTTCACAGTGATTTGCTGGGACTGGTCACTTACCTTGACTGGGTCATGATTGTGGTGACGATCTGCTCCTGCATTTCTATGATGTTTGAATCACCTTTTCGAAGAGTCATGCATGCACCAACCTTGCAGGTATAAGCGTAAGTCCTTAGTACGTCATTCGGTAGTCAGCTATCTCCTTGATACTAACATGTTGGCCTTCTGCTCTGGGTTACAGATTGCGGAATACGTCTTTGTGATCTTCATGAGCATTGAGCTGAACCTGAAGATTATGGCAGATGGATTATTTTTTACTCCGACGGCAGTCATTCGGGATTTTGGAGGAGTCATGGACATATTCATATATCTTGTAAGTTTTAATTCTAATTTAGTGTCGCTCAATATTTGGTCCAGGCCTCCTCTGAATATGGCGTTCCGATAGTTCTCAGCCAGTGTGGCCACACATGACACAAATCACTCCTTCGATTGAGTCATGGAAAGTAGGAATACAAAAACAATATCTACACAAAAGAACAATTGAAAGTAAATGGAATTAAGGTGCAACACCACATCCTCCCTCAAAAACTGATATGGGGCTAAAAAACAGAAAAGGCATACTAAAATTACATGCCGAATGTTTCTGTGGCATTAACCCCCTGTTGAAAAATGCTGGAAGGGGGGTTAATGGACAGCCGCCCAAGTTAACGGCCCGAGTGAAGCAGACGCACTTCCCTATTCCGTCTGCGGACACCCACCTGGATCAATCCGGATCCAGTGTGATGTCCGTGGACATTGGACACGCCCGCTGATTGGATGGTAAAAAGCGTGAGGTGCGTCATATTTTTTTTAAACGGTCGCCTTGTTGGATCTGTGGACAGCCGCCGGTGTACATGGATAGCGCATTGAGGACAAAGTCTGGAAAACACATTTGGGGTTATTTGGTCATCGAAAAAGGGGCTGCAAAAGGGTGGAGAAGATATGGAGCTGTTTTTATAGGTGGAAAAAAAGTGGAAGCGGGTGCTGCCCAGTCCGCAGACACCACGGTGGTCTGCGGACAGCGCTGTGAACAAACAGTTTGGAAAACACATTTGGGGTTAATTGATGGCTCAAAGAGGGCGTGGAAAGGGTAGGGGAGTGGAATAGAGTTGATATGGAGCTGTTTTATAGGTGAAAAAAAGGGTTTGCAAATGCTGCTGAGTCCGCCGCCAATGTTAGTGTCCGCGAACATTATTTCAATTGCATGGGGTTCAGGGTGAGTTTTGTTATTTGAAGGTGTATTGTACATACTTGTTTTATGGTTTAATTCTATTGTGGTGGTGGCGGCCATTGGGCAGATTCTTGGGGGCATGGCCATATTACATAGTAATAAGAAATTCTTTTTAAAGATTTTCTTTTTTGAGGTACAGGATATATATCTATATGGGGGTGTACAGTGCACGTAGCCTGTTGCATTCTAGGATGCAAGGAGTGTCTCCATCGGCGGGAGATGCAGGATGCATGCGCGTGAGTGTCCGTGGAACAGGCGCACTGTCTGCGGACTAATTAAAAGTGCATCATGCAAAACTGGTCATGTCCGGACACTGCACGCTGTCCGGGGGCACCTCCATTTTGAGTGCAGACACCCTGAACAGTCATATTGTCTGCGGACTATTAATTGGCTTCTTGAAGCAAAAAAGAAAACAGAACAATATATAAGATATTTATCGTACAAACAATAGATTTATTTATGAAAGGGATGGGGTATCGGAATGAGAAACATAAATAGGAGAATTTGGAATGTCTGGACAGTAATGATCAGGGGGGAAGAGAGTGAAGTTTCAGCAAAGCGTTTTTCATTGAAATGTTGGGAATTTGATGATGATGATTGCTGGGGACAAGGGGGACAGCTGCAAGAAGGACAGGGATAATCAACATTTTTAATAACATGATTTGTAACATAATTTAAAAGTTCTTTAAAGTCATTAGAAAGTGTATCCAATTTTGCAGACAACATTATGATTTCATCATGTACGGCCTCTCTTGTGATTCTTGGGATTCTCCATAATTTAATTGGGGTGTTGTTTCTTCATGTAAACTATGTACTATAAGAACAAAAGAAATTATTATTTCACTGAGGTCTGTATTAATAACATCATTTGTTTATATTAAACCATGTTTTGTTTACCATTAGACATGTAATCATCACCCATTTATTCTGTTGGAAAGTTTTCTTCCAACCACTCAAGTGTGTTTGCCATTTCTGTTAAAATAAAAACAATAGTAATATTTGCTTATAAGAAATGTTTATATAATGAATGGTAATAATAAAGAAGGAAATACACCATACTTACTGTTTGGTGAGAGATTGTTTTGGAATAAGCGCTTTATGTATGTGAGTCTCTATGAACAGTTGTATTGAAGTGATAATATGAGCTGTGCAGTTATGGTTTATGCTTGGTGCATTCCATTATATTGTGTGTCACAAGTACAAAATAACGTGTACATTTTCAAGTAATTATTTGTACAAAAAGGTATATTTGGGTGCAGAAAATACAAGTAATGTTGTTTTATTTATATGTGTTTGCTGGTTGATGGGTAGAACATTTTCTGTTCTCCCTGTTCTTCTAGGATTTGTGAATTCTACCTTCTGTCTGCAGACTACTGCAATGTCTGCGGACAGAGCTGCCACATTGGGGGTGGGTACAGTATAAGGAACTTGTAGCAAATTAAGGGTGCGCTAGTAAAAACCTATGAAATTCAGTGAAACATCTTTGTTAAAGCGAGGTTATGGTTACGTTGCACTTATGAAAACCTATGAAATTCTGTGTTATGGTTACAAGTAAAACCAAAAACCCCCAGAAATTCACCAGTTAAGCTAAGCAACCATAACTTGCGCGACCACCGTGCACTGCTAAGACTAACACCATCACAAATGTCATTGATGGTGTATGATATTATGGTCAATAGAAATGACATGGAAGAAAAGGTGACCCGGAAAGGGGGGCACAGCTGGTCAATTGCACAGTACATGGACAAAATTGTAAACCAACTGCATAAGGTGCTGAATAGATAAAGTACTAAGTTCATATGTAAAATGACTGTTACATAACGTGCCAAATACATTTACTGTGGAACTGACATCAAAGGTAACAGGACCAGGGAATAGACAGGAGTTGAAGGGAAATATATATATATATATATATATATATATATATATATATATATATATATATATATATATATATATATTTAGATTATTTTTCCTACAGTCGGAATGAGAGGCACTCCCCCGTTCTTCAAAGATTTTCCAGGAAACCAATGTTTATAGAAAAGTTTCTCTTTATTAAACAAACCATGCGCAACCCATGGCTGCTAGCAAAATCCACCCATATTGTGGTGCTCCCACGATGTATGGCCCAAAATTGACGCATTTCGAGGTTACCTCACCGCTTGATCACAACAAGTGATCCATACATTGAATGCATTTAAAATACCCCATGTGACAGGATGTGCATCATAGAAAGGAGACTGAGGGGCTAACTGGCTTGATATTGGCCATCTTGGAATGGGTCAATTTGTTTGATTTAGGTATCAACAGTCATCCTATGCACACATTTTACACTGATTATTATTGCCCCACTTTAAATGTGGGGACCCATTTCATGTATGAAAGATCATGCAATTTAAAAGGTTCGTAAATCCAATGTTAAAGTCATAGGGCTAGCAATTCACTTAAAGTGCCTCGTGCATCAGAAATTTCCCCATGTGGTTCCAGGGACTCATTCCATGTTCAAAATCCTGCAATGTTAAAGTGCATAATTCCAACGTCAAAGTGCATAGTGCTAGCTGTTCGCTTAAAGTGCCTAGCGCCTCTAAGATTTTTAGTTCACTTATATATTTTGCATGATTTTCACAAGTTAAGGGCAGTGCTTTATACTAATCCCAATCGTTCTTATCAAAGTTTGGATGTGTACAACAGATAGCACCAAATAACCAGTTTAGAAGACCCTTTTAAAATGGATGCCGATACCAGTCTGTTTGCATTTTCTAATCTAATGCATCGTAAAGCTGCACGGGTATTTTACAATAGAAACATCATATAGTATCCATATACCTTCCATATAGTAAACAAACTCTTAAAACCTCATTAGGCCGGCCTATTGTTATGAATAATTTTATAATACGAATCAGACCTAAAATTCAACATTATAGACCGAGTTAAATTTATCATGAATAGGAAGAAAATTAGTTTGTAAACAGCTACTAAAAAGTGTTTTGTTAGTACTCGGCTGCAGGTTGATACTGATGTTTGGAACATTAGTACCTAATGAGCATACGTACATTTGCAAATAAAAACGTTGTATGCTGATTCCAAAGTTGGAGTATAAAAGTTTCCATTACCAAATATACATTACCAAAGCCACCCTTACTTATCTTCAAAAACCTATCACATGACCTATCACACGTGATAAAGGATCACCCTCAGTGTTTTTTCGAAAAAGGGGAGACCACAATGTGTGTCTCCAAATCAAGCAACGACATCATCCTCAATACCATCCATGTGGATAACAAAAAATAACACTAACGTTATGAAAAAGAAGGAAAAAGGAAAAAGGAAAAGAAGAGAGGAAGTGAGGAGAGAGAATCTGGGAGGAGGAGAGTGTAAGGTAGAGGTGGTGTGGATTACATTATGTAAGGGCATACGCATTTTTATATATATAGCAGCAGTCAAAACACTGTAAGGGACTGTGTCCCTATGTAAAACAAAGAAACACAAAAGCAGTTGAATGCTTAGTGCATGTTACATAAATAAAGTACATGCTGCATAAAGTGCCAAGTGCTGATCACATACAGAGATGCAGCATTCTAAGTGAATGGATAAATTCCCAACTGAGAATGTTCAGACTCAACAACTGTAGGCATAAACATAAAACATAAAACCAGATAACACAGACACAATTACTTAACCCAATGCAGATACTAAAGGCACAACATGAATTCAACTTAATGGACTCCCAAGATAGAATAGAATAAACCCAAAAAGAAAACAGATAATAACTACCATGTCAAGAATGCCGCAGGAAATAAACAAAACTGGCCACCCAAGAAAAACAAAAAAGGGTCTGAAAACACAGGAGAAAGAGAAATAACACTGCAAATATAATATAATAAAATACATTTTTAAAAAATGAGGTAAGATGTGAAACACAGAGGACGAAACTTACAATGAAAAGAAACTTGCAATAGAATGAAACCAAAAAAATCGGGGGAAGTATATACTATTACCTAGAGGTTTTTTTGAGGGTTTTTCATGAACATCAATACAACATGAACCAGTTACGATAACAGGTTGCATTCATCCACAGTAACAGTTATTGCAGTATCTTATGTAACAGGCAATCAGGTTCAAACACCAGATATAAAAACAACAGCAATGGCTAGAGTCAGAAATGTGCAAAGTGGTCTCCAGAAGGTTCCATGTCATTTCATCGCGGGATGTTTTTTCGCTGGGTTTTTTACCGTAATTTTTTTAATGAAAAAACCCATACATTTTTTTTTCATTATTTTTGAGGGGGGTCCCCCCCACCCCAAGCCTGCCATTTTCTAAAACATTTGATGGGATTTTTTTCAAAAAAAGATTTGCGGTAAAAAACGCCACAAAAAAACATCCCGCGATGAAAGGACGTCGTACCCTCAAGAATACTGTTAAACACTATTAAACATCAATGAATATATATAGTTCTTCATCGATATTATGTCTGGCTGGGGCTTTTGTTTGAAAATCTATGATTAGTCTAGTTTCAAGTTGTCTTACCTTCAATGCTCTGTCACCACCCTGTGAGTGCTTCTCAATTTGCGCCACTCCAAAAAACCAAAAAATGTGCAATTGCCCATTGTGAAATTCATGAAAATGTTTAGCAATGGGATATGCAAAGTCCTTGTTCTTGATTGTCCTGAGATTCTGTAGAATCCTCAATGTAAGCATGTTAGTGGTGCTGCCTACATACCACTTAGAACAAGGACAATTTAGCACATATACAACAAAATCAGTATTACAGTTCATATGACCACAAATTAAGAAAACAGACCCTGTGACCTGATGTTTGGAAGAAGACTGTGATGATGCATGCTCACATCCATCTTGGAATGATAAAGCAATACATGAAGACAGTATTGATCAAAATATCATGGGCAAAGGATTGATCAGTAAAACACATAAAATACACCATTTTGGAATACTGGTTGCAACAGACACTATTTAACAATTTATAAAATTGTATCTATAACATCTAATGAAGTGCAAATTCATAATTTGTAGACATCAAAAATAATATTATTTTGATATAGACAAATGTATGTGTTACAAAATACATATATACATATATACATATATAAAACTATACAAATTATAAGTATAGTTTTGTCAAGATCAATCATAATCTAATACAAACTAAGATCTCTTATAGGTGTACCTGTGTGCAAAATGTAAAAAGCATAATAGATTCTTATCAAATGTACAGATAAGTACACATAAGGTACATGTGACTATGAGCATAAAATGGGATGCCTTACCCTAAAGGATACAAATACATAATATGTACCAGGCCCATGTTCTTAACTACATTAAAGTGCATGTGCTAAAGTAAGGTAAAATGCTAGCTTACACAAATATACAAATGTCATTATCTCTGATGTATATGGCTGAAACATCCCTATAACAGAGATCTAAAATTAGCATATTCAATAACAATGAAACAATACATGATCAATCATATATTCAATACATTATATTCAATGATACCCATAATGTGAGGGAATTCTGCATCAAACGTATATGCACTATATCTAATATAGTATAACAGAGCATAAATCAGCAAATTCTGCAAAACTGTCCCTATTAGGTGCTAATTTTAATAAAGGAATAAAATAAAACAGACATTTCTAGACAAATCAAGACAATCCCAGGAATAAACGTTCAAAAATCTGTCCAAAAAAGCAGATATTCTTCAATGATTCCCCTATAAATACATATAATTCCTCATCTCTATTGTGTTTCCTTGGGATTTTAGTGTCACAATTAACGATGTATCAAACCTATATTTGCCTCAAAAATATCTTTTTATTACCACCACGAGGTTTCTCAGGGACACAATCAATGGCAAATAAGGTTAATGAGGAAATGTTTCTGCCACATGGATCTTCGACGTATGTTTGGCCAGGGGATCAGAGACATCTGTGTTTTTCAAGCTATTATGTGCTTTAAAATGTGTATTTTAACCTCATGGATCAATATATCACAGAACACTTCTCACACAATATGAAACACGTGATGGAAAGCATTTTTTCAGTTTATTCTGATTCTGTTTTGGAATAATAGACCAGATCCAATATCCACATTGCACCAACACCATCATGCAACCTCTAAGGGATGGCAGTTCATGCTGCAATACCTGTGACAAAACATTTCCAAAACCTGGGGGCAACTGGTTCAGCCTATTTGTCTGTGGATGTGGACTCACGGTTGACATACCCTACCGAGTGTACATCTTCTCAACAAAGATCCACACATTTAGACATCCCTACTACAAAAAATACAGAATAAAGCTATCCGCATCATCTTTCAGATGAAACGTTCAGAACCTACTACTGCAGCTAGAAAAAAAACGACATTGGCTTCCTGTGGAAGCTAGCATTCAGTTCAAACTGCTAACTATCTGCTTCAAATGCATCTTTGGGAATACACCAGCTTACGTTGTCAGCATCTACCAGCCCAAAAGAAATCTTAGGTCAGCTGAAGACTTCTTACTAGTACAGCACTGGGTGAAACGTTCTCGTGGGCTCGGTAGGGCCTTTCACATCCAAGGAGCCAAGGCATGGAATGCTCTGCTTATACTTCTGCGTAGGACAAAGGACCTTCTTGTGGCCGGAAACAATTGAAAATGTACCTTTTCAATTAGTATGAACTCCTGCAGGTAGATTACTGTCACTGTATATGTCTCTCTGCGCCTGGATGCCTATCGGCTTTGGCGCGATACAAGCAAAATAACATAACATAACATAACATCCCCTTTCACCTCCTCTAGCTCCCACCCATCTTCCACCTACAAGCTTTCCCCCATATCACGGTTCCCTGCCTATTGTTCTCTTCATTTGCCCATCCCATCTTGCCCCTACACGTTAGCCACAGATGTCTAGGTAATCACGCTCAACACTTCACTCCGCCAACCCCTCTTGTGCCTCCTTGGTCCATGTTGCCCTGTAAATCATCAGAATTCTCTTCCCTCGTACATTCCGATATCACTGCCACCTATTGAACTGGTCTTTTCTTAGTTACATCAGCCGTACCTGATTTCAACCTACTCCCCGTATCCTAAAAAGTTGAATTCCATCCCGGCCACTCCATCCACTTTAAATTCCAATGTGCCTCTTAATTCTCCTTGTTCTCCAAAATGTAAGACAGACTAGACTTTAAGAAACACATCTTCTACCAATACACATGCCTTCTAAAATCTTCTCCATCCATGCTTCTACAGAATGCAAGTGCATGAGATGGAGAACACGAATGTTGCCAACTTTATCACCATTGCCTAGCTAAACCATATGTTCTCCCTCATCATCCTTCTTAACTTCTCTGCTGTCTTTGATATAGTTGACCACATGTACTTGTCAATCACATCTTGGGTCAGTGTTCCTGGCACAAAACCCTTGGCTCTTCTGTTACCACTCAGACCAATCCACCAATGTGTTCTGCTACTCTCCCGTGAGGAATTGCCATTTGGCAAGGTTGCAAAGCCCTGTCTTTTTAAATTTGTATTAACAAATAGAATAACAACAATAATTCTGTCTCAAAAATGGGTAATCTACCAACCAGATTCCCCCTTTTCCATTGACTCCATGTTAAAAGCATAGTGCACTCGTGCCCTCCCGCATCAGTAACCTGATCCGCGGCACCCACTTTACTCGTAGCACAGAGCAGGTTCGAAGGTTATGAGATACCCACTTGACAGCCGCAGAGACAGCCAAGTCACTGTGGCACTGAGGCAGCATTTAAGATATTCCCGCATGTACCCAAAACTATAATGATCATAAGTAACCATAGGTAAAAAGGGCATGTGGAATGAGAAATGTTTCTAAAAGGTGCCAAATTGTGAAGAGAATTATGAGTGTCATAAAAATGGTTTACTCTTTATTTTTGGCCTTTCAGGTGAGTTTAATCTTTCTTTGTTGGATGCCGCAAAACGTTCCTGCTAAATCTGGAGTCCAGCTCTTGATGGTGCTACGATGCCTCCGACCATTACGGATTTTCAAGCTGGTCCCTCAGATGAGAAAGGTTGTCAGGGAGCTCTTCAGTGGCTTCAAGGAAATATTTCTGGTACGTGAGTACATTTTCTGTCATTTACAAAATGACAATGTATGTCAATATGGGCATTACGATAATCCAGGATTAAAGGAAATCTGGACTTTAAGTGACCTTCTGTTTAAGAGCAGATGATTTGGAGACTTCAGTAGTCATCGTTCATAAACACATATGGCCCTATTAAATTAAAATACTTTCCCCAGGACAGACACAATTCTCACTTGCCCAGAAAAAGAAAACATTCAATAAAAGATTAATGGGGAAAATATCGTTATGAAAACAATATTTTGGCACCAACCAAAGCGGTGCGGCAAAACATTAACTTGCTGCAGGGCATGGGAAGCGGTGTTGCAGTTGTGGCTGCTAAATCTGTGCAATCTTCTAAAACCTGACCCCATGGGTTCATTTATGTTTCATACAAAATTCATCCATTATCAGATGTTTCTGATGTGTTTTGGCATTAATGAATCATGGGTCAAACTTCTGGCAGACTCTCCGGGGGTCATACACTGATTCATCATCCAATCAGGAGCCTTGAATCTTGGTTGAATATTGGGTTCATTTATAGGGTTTGTCCAGGTAATAAGAGCCCTCTCAGGCCGATGCATTGAGTTAATTCAGTCATTCGCAGCCCTAGAATACAGTAAAGTTAGCATGATCATATCTATAAGGCCCACATCACACATTTTCTGTTCCCTCCAGGGTGTTTCTAGGTTTTCAGGGAAGTAATTCTGAGGGCAAGCTGATACTTGGAGGGTGTTTGGAGCGTATGTGCAGCTGAGTTTAAAAGAGTTTTATGGAGTTGTAGCTGTTTTCATTTGTCTATTTTGTTGGTCTCATGTGAACTTTGTTTCATATTGTGTTCCCTTTTGTTTTAAGGCTTGTTGTTTAATGTGTTGTTAGTGTATTGTGAGTTTCCTCATATATACAAAACGTTACTCTTTTCGTTTGTGCCTTTGCTTTTCCTTTTTGTGCTCACCATTAAAATTTAAAAAGCCCCAAAAATGTTTTCCTGCCTCTAATCATATCCCCACAAAAATAAAAACGTGTATACCTTTTCCCTGTTTCCCACTGCCTGCTTGTTACTATTGTCTCTTAGTACAATTTGAATTGGTGCTGTCATATTGTAGTAGGATGTGTTCACTCCTTCTAATCTCTGGGGTGTTCTTATTGGTTCTTGGTTGCTGAATGGTTTCACACTTGTGTATTCTTTGGGTTGTGCTTCTTTTCACACTTCTAAAATTCACCACTGGTATTGCTATCATTATTCATTTTGGGTTTTTTAGTCTTGGCGTGCCTTCATTGCTAGGATGGGAAGGAGAAGAAGTTGGGGGGAGCAGAGATTGAGGAGCTGTGTTTTGTCTTGGAGGAGGATAGCCCATGATGGATGAGGAGGGGGAACTTCGTTCTTTTTGTTAGGTCCCATTCTTAGGTGACGTAGCATCATCAATCCTTTGATTTGCCAAGGCTGCCAGAGGTAATGGGAGATGCTGCAGGGGTGGGAGAGGGGCCAGGACCATCTCTGGATGCCCAGAATAGTATCAAAGTAGCATGTGAGGCAGGGTCACTTGTGGACACTCCTACAAAGACAGGGGAGGCAGGCCCTCTAGAGGACATACCCACAGAGGCTAGGCATGTTCCTCGTGTACGGAGTGGCTGCAGCATGCATCTGGCGGAACATTATGGGATAACTTCTGTCTGGCTGGCAGACATTAATGACAAAGTGATCTACATACAGCAAGGCAGGGTTTCCGCCAATGGGGTAGAGGACTGTCAAGAGGAGGCTCAGAGAAGAGCTATCTGTGGAGATGCTGCACACTGTTAGAGCCAAAGCATGGTGTATGTTATTTAAACATACATTCAAAAGTATGAAATCTGGATTTGTTCTAATTCAAACTGATCATATTTCTGAGGTGCAGTTTATTCTGTCATGACAAAAGGCAGAAGAGGAAAGGAGTACCATGATATGGGTGAGACATTAATAGCATGAACATGTGATATTATTGTGATATGGACATTCTGACATGTAAATGCAAACATCAATATATAATGGGAAATGTATTTGGTGCTATTAACATACATTAACGCATTAACATTTGCTTTGCTATGCTAGGAAGGGTAATTGCTTAAAATGCATTTTCTGAAATACTGTACTGTAAAAATCAGTGTTTTACATTACAAATCCCAGAACATAGATAATGGCTTAACGACAGAGGGTTATTCTGCAATAAAAAGTGAAATGACAAATTGAAAAGTGAAATGACAAATTGAAAAGTGAAATGAGAAAGTCTGTTATCACAACACGTGTTTGCTTAGACAAAGGCATCTTTGGTGCTTTGTTAATCGAAGGAGGACAAATGCTGTTACGGCATGTTGCTACGCAGGGGACATTAGAAATACATCTTGATAGAAAAGTATTTTATGTGGACCATGGACTATTGTACTCAGGAAGAAGAATTTATCATACAACATTATGTTTTCATGAAGTTGGGGTGTAATTGGACATCTGATTGAATGTACTTATAGATCCTTATGGAAGGTGAAGGCACAAGGCAGAGGACTAAATAATTAACTGCACTTTCTATTAAAAAAAGAAGCTACAGAAAGAAGGGAAGGAAAGGGGGCATGTTGCTGTTGGATTCTGTTGGAGTCTTGGGCATTATTGACTACTTTGAACTAGAGGTGAACATTTTCTAAAAAAAAGAAAAAACACATTTCTGCGGAAAGAAAGCAAGCTGAGTTTGCCTCTAAATATTTTACAAAATAAAAGGACCGTAGAGATCAGCTAGAGTGAAACTTCATGAATACAGCTGGCTTCCATCGAACATGTGAGAAGCTGGCTAAAGATTGTAGTGTTTATCTTGCTGCAGTGTGAGTACCCACAGTACCTCTATTTCAGCCTTGAGTAGAGCAAGCAAAGTCAGAACAGCAAGTTTTGAAATTGTTTAATTCTTTGCACGGGAGGAAAATGTGTGATAGTTTACACCGAATGTATTTTCAGGGACTAGAGTGCATATTTGGCATGGTGGCTCCGAGCGCGCATGGTAGTTTATATGGCTTTGAAGAATTTAGACAAAAGATCTGGTGCTTGATGTGAGTGTTGTATGCAAGTCTGTTTATAACGATTAATGTGACACATGTAATTTCGATTTGAATGTTGATGATTCATTGACCAGTTGAACTTTAGCTGAATTGATGTTTCTTTCGTTTCAATTAAGAATGTTTATTGAAATGTGACTCTCTGGTTTAGTAAATATATGATTTTATGAATACAAGTTTGGCTATGAGATTACCTTTATATTACTGATCAGGTGTAGATCCACTCCAATGTGTATATAATCCTTTCAATTTGAAAAACAAGCATTCTGGATGTGTTAGACCTCATTTTACATGACTTTAAGAATCCCAAATAAATAAAGAATTAATGTAGAGATACAATAGGGGTTTTTATCGCATGAAAACAAACAATTATACTTCAAAATACCTACAATTCCCATCCTCTGGCCCACCAACATTTTTCCAAGCTTTTGAAACATGTTGCAATCAATGATTATTAAGTAGGGTGTTTGGTGCTAAATTAAGGAAAGTTTTAAGGATTAAAATCTAAAAAAAAAGTATGAAAACACAAAATTGAGAAAAAATGATTAGCTACTGCAAATCATTAAGAGTAGGAGATAAGGTGGGTGTACAAGGAAAACAGGGCATAAACATGTTTTAATATTAAAAAGATACACTTTTGTTAAAAAAGAACATGGGGCCTCACACATTTGGGGAAGAGTAAGAAATGACAGCATGGTAAAGGGGGAAAATGGGACCCTCTGTTATAGTGATAAAAATAATGTAATGGCTCCAGACTTGATGACAGAAGGAAGGACCAGACGGGGGCTTATGAGGAGGTCAGCAGAAGGAAAGGGACTTTAAGTATAGCATTTGCAAATGAAAAACATCAGTATCATGCACATTTTACAAATATAAAGAAATATCAATACAAAGTAAAGCTGAATCTGTATTTTCAAATTTGATTTTTCAAGGTTTCCTTTTTTAAACTTTGCTATTTAAACTGAACGTTTTCAACATAATCACCTATAGTCATTCATTGATCTTCCTCGCAGATGCAGTCAGTTTTACAATCCTCATCAGTAGACCTTTTTGACAGAATCGCCTCATAAGTAAGCCGATTTGAAGGGTGTTTTGGTTACTAGGCCCAACCCCCACTTCACCATAAGATGAAGGCTCAATTGTGCTTTCCCAATAACAATGGGCCACGTCAGAAAAGCCATGGAATCTATTCTTAGATTGGAGCAAATTGTTTTTAACACTTGCCTGCTTGCAAGATGGCCGGCGTAATGCAGCCCTATACCGAGGCTGCTTACCGTTGCTAAGCAACGGGCCTCCTTTTGTATCCTGCTACATCCGCCGGAAGGCGGAAGCCGGCCCTCACATGAGAAGGCCCGGCATGAAAAGGCCCTGTTCTGCGCCTGTTGCGCGCACTGGTGCGTGACGCTAACTCCATCCTGCCAACTAAGGTACGACTCCCAAGCTCCCTACCTATCATTATACCAGCCCATAGCTGAACTATAACCATTATCGGAGCCCCACGTTCAGAAAGCGCTACAGCGGACTGCCGGATCACAACCCTTGTGATGGAACTATTCCCTTCGTATCCATAACGCACTTGAGGCTGAACTCCCAAAAACCAACTCTGTGCTATTGCCAGTCCCTGTCAACCACAGTTCGTGGCCTCATAAGCTGCATGCATACGTTGTTACTTAACCTGAACTATCGCGCTAGATATATGCCCTAATTACAGTCCGTTCAGCATACAGTTACTTATATTTACATGAAACGTATACATTTACATGCTCATATGCCTATGTTAATTAACTGCCATATTTTGAGGTTTTGGATTTCTGTCTATTAAGCTGCAGCTACACTGCATGTATAGTTCTGGCTCACCACCACACACATACAGCTTGGTGTCACAGCAATCATAAGACCCAGCCACACTGTCTAAGCTTGAGTTTATGCTATTACCGCTATAGTTCCTCTGCTACTAACTATTGTTGCCCACACCATTAGCTTAATTTAGCATATTAAACCGATGTAGCCCATACTGCTTGACTTTAGACCTGCCTAGTACTTAGCCACCTAATGCCAAAGTCTATTTAGCCTATCCTACCAATGTAAATTGCCATTGACTGTAATGTTAGTGTAAGCTAGTATATTACCCGCTGTAGCCCATACTGCTTGACTTTAGACCTGCCTAGTACTTAGCCACCTAATGCCAAAGTCTATTTAGCCTATCATACCAATGTAAATTGCCATTGACTGTAATGTTAGAGTAAGCTAGTATATTAACCGCTGTAGCCCATACTGCTTGACTTTAGACCTGTCTAGTACTTAGCCACCTAATGCCAAAGTCTATTTAGCCTTTCCTACCAATGTAAATTGCCATTGACTGTAATGTTAGAGTAAGCTAGTATATTAACCGCTCTAGCCCATACTGCTTGACTTTAAACCTGCCTAGTACTTAGCCACCTAATGCCAAAGTCTATTTAGCCTATCCTACCAATGTAAATTGCCATTGACTGTAATGTTAGAGTAAGCTAGTATATTAACCGCTGTAGCCCATACTACTTGACTTTAGACCTGCCTAGTACTTTGCCACCTAGTGCCAAAGTTGAATCAGCCTATCCTATCAATGTAAATTGCTTCAACTGCACTGCTAGATTGACTCAGCCTATTAACTGACCCGGCTCATACTGTTTGACAGTATACCCAGTAACACATAACTGCCTATCACAATATGGTCCCCATAGCCCATAACCCCTGCACCCTTAGTACCTGTGTTACTATTATTCTACTACTGTGCCTTGGGCCTTTTCCATTAAATACACAAGTTGCCTCTCGCTTAACAACAATGCTGACTGACGTCCAACCCACAGTAGGCCATATCTGCCCTATCCTAAGCAACCCGTGCACTTTAAGTTGCAAAAATTCCAGACTGCGCGCCAGACTACCCACAATCTTCAAACCACTGACCAGATCTCTACCTTCAATAAGATAGAATCGAAGAAAACTAATCTTCACAATGACCAGAACAGCACCACTGCCAGCCATACCACCATCAAGCCATGCCAGCACACTACCTCTAAGTACCATACTGGCCCAAAACCCAATAAAAGAAATCTAACAAGTACCAAAAGCTCTGCCACTACCGCCACTACGGCCCTCGGGCTCAAAGTAGCCTTAATAAATGCCAGGTCACTGGTTGCACATACCACAGACGTATCTGACTTGATACTGGCTGACAACTTGGACTTTCTGGCCATTACTAAATCGTGGTTGCACGAAGCAGCAGAACCTATTCTCGCATTAGCCGTCCCTGACGGCTACACCATCCTTAGACAGGACAGAGATAAAGCTTGAGGCGGGGGCATTGCCATCATTGCAAATCCAGCCTTTCCATCAGACTAGCTCCAACCCAACTTACCTTCTCTTGCGAAGTCCTTACTGTCAAACTCCCTTTGGTTAACTCCCAAACTTGACTATTCACATTATGTACAGACCCCTTGGCCCTATTGGAACATTTGAGGAGGACACCTACAACATACTCTCTAACAACCTTAAAACGTCTTCCCCACTTCTCCTGTTAGGTGACATTAAGCTGGGATTCAATTATCCCTTAAAAAGCATGCCACAGCCACTGCCAACATCTTGTCTGAACTTGGCCTCTCCCAAAAAATCTCTGTACCTACTCACAACAAAGGGAGAACCCTCGACTGGGTGGCTGACTATTATTGTTCTGCCAATATCACCTCCATCACACCTCAACCTTGGACTGTCCACTTCCTCCTGTCATTCACCATCTCTACCACCATCTCTACCCTTTAGTCATACCGGTTGCCCCACCTTGCTTGACAACGAATAAAATGAATATCACTGTCAACAAAGTGATCCCAGCCATCCTCCCTACCCTCAATGCACTTGCAGATAATTTAGACCCAGAAACTCTTGTTAACGAATATAACAAAATCATGTTAATCTCACTAGACACCATTGCCCCACTTAAACCTAGAGCTAGCAAGCCCAAATCCCACCTAAACAAGTGGTTTACCCCACAGCTAAAGGAACTACGACAGCAAAAAAGGTGTTGTGAAACTGCCTGGAGATTAATCCCATCATCAGAAACTAACAAAACCAAACTAACCGAAATCTCCTCACAATACAAAAAATAAATTTGCCTCGCTAAACGCAACTCTTATAACAAACACATCTCTAATGCCAAATCTAGTATGAAAGAATTAGTCATCATCCTCAAGGAACTAGAAACACCAATCGCCATTCCTGATACCTGCATCAAGGATAAATCCTGGTGCTCATACATAAAACAGGTACTTTCCGACAAAGTATCTAACCTTCAAAACAAAATAGCATTAAAAAAAGCTGCAATAAACTCACTACCTAATGTGCTCAAAACTTCTCTGGACCAACTTCCTAAAGTACCATCATCTGACTATTCAGCCCAATTTAACTTTACTAAAACTTCCATTTTGGTGGTAGAAAAAGTTATACTCTCCTTGAAGCCATCCAACTGTCAGGGTGACCTCTGCCCAGCCCAATTGATAAAGGATGCAGCAAGAGACCTTGCTCCATTAATTTATAAACTCATCAATGCTGCCTTTGCATCTGGTACTATCCCTTCCAATCTCAAACAATTTTTGGGTGCTCCTGTTACTGAAAAAGCAAACCCCCGACCCACTTATACCCACTAATTACCATCCCATCACGACAGTTCCCTTTTCTTAAAAATCCTTGACAAGATTGCCTACCTCCAAATCCAAAAATACTTGGAAAACCGCAAATTGCTAGGAGGACAACAGTCAGGATTCCGCACACTACATGGAACTGAGACTGCCCTTATCGACCTCAAGTCCCAAGTCGATGAGCTAAGAGATAAAGGGAAAACTGCTCTCCTTCTGCTGCTTGACCTATCAGCGGCATTTGACCTTATGTAGCCACCTGGATTCAACTGCCCACTTTTCCAAAGACGCTATAACTTAGATTGAGTCATTCCTAAGTAATAGAACTATGAGGGTCTTCTCCCCTACAGCAGTGGCAGACCCCATCCCAATCACGTGTGGAGTGCCCCAGGGATCTTGTGTCTCCCCCACACTTTACAATATATTCACTAAGCCCCTTTTCAATGATCTAAACCATCTTGGTATCACCCACACCAACTACGCAGATGATAATCAGATTCTCCACCCACTTTCAGGGGATTACGCTAAGGATTTGGGCTTGGTGAATAGAGTGTACCTCATCATCCAGGCATGGATGGCTACCCACCGTCTATGCCTGATTGATGACAAAACAGAGCTTATCATCCTGGGCACCCACACCAACCTCAAGAAACTAGACTAGGACTACTCCTCCTTCTTAATCAATGGCAACCCCATCAAGGTTGCCAAAGAGGTTAAGATGCTTGGCTTTTACATCGACTATACCTTCTCTTTCACCAAACAAGTGAATACCATGGCATCTGCCACTGCTTACACTTGCAAGCTCATTAGAACGGGCAAGCCTTTTCTCTCCAATGAAAACTGTATGATAGAGCCCTTATACTTTCAAGGCTCGATTACTGAAATGCCCTCTATATTGGGGCTAACAAATCGATCATCCAGCGGATACAAACCCTCCAAAACAATGCCCTAAAAGCAGCCCTTGGTGTGGGGAGAAAATCTCACATAGCCACAATCAGACGCCAAAATAACTGGCTATCGACCATCAACAAAATTCAGCTCAAAACAGCATCCCTCACTCATAAAGCACTGGATAACGCAGCCCCCACTTATCTCACAGACAGATTCCACAGGAGAACCTCTACCAGAACCACAAGACTGGCCAACTCCAATTGTCTCATTATTCCTAGATTCAAGCTTTCCAAGGTTGGCGGTTGTAGTTACCCGTCAAAGCTACCCGACTTTGGAACTCCCTGCCACATACCATCAGAGACGATCAACCTTACCTGAATTTCCGACTCAACTACCTAAATTGGCTCAAGTCCTCTGACTCTTAGCCTCTTCCATGCAAGTACCCTGCCAGGTTACATTGTTTTTTATCCATTGTATATATCTGATTTCTCTCTTGTATTATATCCACGGTGTAAATATGTATACCTTTGACTTGTCTACGTCCTGTAATTACTTTATTGTGTAAGTCTAATACTAAGCTTTGCATATCCTGTAACTGCTGCGCCCTGATACCCTTGGGTCTGGTGCGCATTAGAAATGAATAAAGAAACAAACAAACAAATTATCACTTGTAAGAAGATGTGTTACATAACTTTAGACTGCCGTGGTCAATTTCCCCCCAGCAGGTGAGCAACCTGACCAAACATGAAATGCACACAACTCGAAATCAGTAGCAGAAGTAAAGATATGGCCTCCTACTTTTAGACTTAAGCACTACTTCACAGCAAAAGGTGAGCTCTGCAGTGAAACTACAACAGGGCTACTTAAAATAACCCGAATACCACCTTCTTCCTTAAGCAGGAGGCCACAGTCTTTTGGACGAAGATGAATCAGGGGAACACATTTAACTGGAGACCAACACTAAGATTTCAACTATGTCTTGTTTTTCTGTGACTGCCATCGTTCTTTATGGTCTTATATACAGGAAATGAAATGCAACCTTTGCACTTAGCTACAAGAATATTGTGGCTCTCCTTTCCCCCCATCTCTTCCCGTTTCAAACCTTTACCCTATGAAGTAGCTGTTAAAGTTCAGTGTGAAATTCCACATAACACCGAGAAGAAAGTAAATATATGTTGTCGATTATACGTTCCATTGGCTATGGCATGTGTGTTGTTCTCACTTCAGTATACACACCCATTAAATGGCATGTTTCTTAATAATCAGTACACTTCTGCAAAGTTCTTTCATTAGATCTGTCCTTCCTTTGAAGATATCTAATGTTCTGTTATTTGTTATTTTTCTTCAAACAAATATAATAAACGGCCATGAGTGTTGTAAGGATCAGCTGGTGTCAACTGGTTTCACAGTGTGCATCCACCAAAATCACAATATACCACCAGTCACAACCAGAACTGTCCTTTTGACATACTGTACCGATTGCTAGACTTCACGGCATATGGATCCGGAGGTTTGTAGAAAGTAGATAAACGAGGTAGGGATCTGCATTTGGTAGCCGCCATCCAATCCCCTCCCAGGCGCAAGCTTTTGGGTACAGGGCGTTCCATGGGCACACTTTGAGCCCATCTCCAATGGAGAACAGACTGATCCCATCCTGAGAGTGGGGGGTAAGGGTGGATAGTCCCTTTAGGTCGCATCGTGAGAGCAGGAGAGTGCGGGACTTCAGTAGAATGACTGCTGTCAGGGGATGCACAGACCCTCCCGAAGTTGCTCATGCTTCTCCTTACATGTGGCGAATCGTCAGGCAGACACTCACAGTGTGGCAGCTTACATCATGTATAAGGCTTCCAGCTTTCTGTTTTTACTGCTTTTTACACATAAATCTGTCTGTTTATTCATAAAAATGGAAAAAGGCAGGAAAACAGGTATTTCTGCCTGATTCTCTGTGATGTCATTCCTACATCGCAGACCAATCACATTGTAGATTGGCAGCATGGAGAGTGTAAACGTTGTATAAAAATAGCATTAAAGTTCTTAAAATTGCTGACATCGCATATCTTAAGGCAGCAGCGGTTCCAGGAGCAACTGTTTGTTGTTATGGAAAAAATGGAGCTAGAATAGAATAAATGCAGAAAAATACTGGTTGCGAATTATCTTTTTATATGACAAAAAATAAATACAGAAAAAAAGGCCCAAAAATAACTATTGATTAATACAGATGGAAATGGCAGATAAATAAATACCATAAAACCGAAAGCCTTAATCATGAACTATCAGAGGGTTCCGCCGCATTCGAGACTGCAGACGTTCCACACTTGACTGTATGCCATTTCTCCTCCAGCTGCCATCAAAATGCATACAATGCTAATATCTCACTTTAACATATTTTTACATTTTCAGTATTTTCGGTTGCAATATCTTTAATGTGTCAAGAAAACTTGGAAAGCCACGGGTTATTAGTTGGGTTGATGGTAAAACCAGATACCGGTTCATCAGAACATGTATGAGTAACCCTACTTTAAAATGAAGGTGTTATATATATACTTTTACATTTGAATGGTTCTTTTAAGAACAAATAATATTGCAAGTCACATCGACTGAGATATTTACCTCCCTGCATTTTTTAACTGGAGGACAGCTCAGGGGCAACGTGCTCGCCTTGGAAGAAAGACGACGTAAAGCATCACAGGTTCGATAGCTGGGTCCACTCTTAGAAACCTCTGGATATTAAGCGTGTTATAAGTAACCAATTAGAAGTACAAATGTACAGTGGGTGATATTATGTTCAGCTTGAACCAATAATTAATTGCTCGTTTCGACCTTTTTCACATTAATCACCAAATGGCGGTACATAATGGCGGTCTTACTCTTTCAGGTCTCAATCCTGCTCTTGACCCTAATGCTTGTTTTCGCAAGTTTCGGAGTCCAGCTCTTTGCAGGAAAACTGGCGAAGTGCAACGATCCTCACATCCCGAGCAGGGTAAGCCCTTGACGCTCATTTATTATTTTAGAAAAAAATTGTTAAATTAAAGCACTCATGTTGTATGTTAGAATTGCAAAAAGTGATTTTTAATTATAGAGTTGCAATGTTGTCACTTTATTTGTCACTGGCATCTGCATCTAGTAAACCGTTATGTGACAATATTATTGGTCTTTAAACAACTTTGTATTTCGTGTATGCATGTTGTTAATTTACATGAAGTTATTTTGACCTTTTAAAAATATAATCCGCCTCGGTGTCAGGTTGATTCTCCTGTCAGCAGGAGTTGCAACTATAATTTGAGGCTTCATCTGTCATCGCTGTGGATGTCCGCAGCAGCGTTGCAGCCTCAGCGCGGGTGCAACAGCCAATTTTGGCACACACCCAAGTTAAGGGCCAAAGCTGAGGGTGATTAGCTAGGGTAAGGGACAATAACCCTGTCACAGCCCTCGCCCCAGGGTTCTAATTGTATTATAATATGGGAAAATGGCGCAGTAAGTTAGAAACAAAATAAGACTGTTGGAGAAGGTGCTTGGAACCTTGGAGTGAGAGTTGTCAAGGTGAATTTTGGCCAAGGGAGACATTGAGCATTGATCCAAAAGGTTGAGAAGGAAACAGCATGGTGTATAGCAGTGATTAAGGTCCTCTCCCATTCTGTGCAATATCCATCCAGCATTCCAATGTTCTAATGTAGGGATGATGGATGCTGAAGCGGGCTGTACCAGCTCATAACAAGAATAGTGAGTGCTATTATCACAGGCAGCGGGCCACTACCATGTTGGCACGGTCCGTCCCAGTGGTCATTATCACCACATTAGAATCCACCCTGTTCCCCTCATGAGCTCTGCCCCCAGTTCCAGAATCCACTCCTTCTCCATTCAATTGCTTTCTCTGCGTGTGCTTGATACTTTGGGCCAATGGAAAACGTGCACCGAATTCTCTTTTTTCACAAGTGTTAATTTTAGAAATGTGCAGATCACCCTTATCCACACGGGTGACATGTGAATTTCCAAGTGGCTGCTCTGCAGTGCGAATAATGTGGTAGCCAGCCCACTGGTATGCATTAGTGTGTGGAGTGTGTTCCTGACACCAATGTAAAACTAGCTCACTGTACCCATGTGGGTTCTGGATGAACATTTCACAGAGACAGGCCATTAAATGGCCCTTCATTGTGAAATGAGCTTGTATATAGTAGTAGTAATAACAATACATATCGTTCTGGCCATTGCCAGTGGCCAGATTGTTCTGGGAATGGCCCGAACAATCTGGCCACTGGCAATGGCCACAATAGTATGTTTAGTTTGGGATGAATGCCTGCAACAATGTGGCTACTCTCCCTGGCTAAACTAGTGTGCTTAATTGGGCATGGTAACAAGGGAACTTCTGTGTTTCTTTGTCTGTAAAAAAAAGAAACTATAGTTAGTTATAGAACATGGTATGAAAGATATACATACCTATGGTTTTACATGTACATTTAGTTTGTTGACCCTCATATGTAGTATATTGTTTGTACTCTGTTTCCTACAACATTTGTGTTTGATTCACTGTTTTTGTGCTAACATATTGTAAGCATTGGGTCATGGGGAAAATGCAAGGTGGATTTAAAACAAAACATTTTGTACATTTACTGTTAATACAATGCACAGCTTGTTCAATTTCTTTCAGACTGTTAAATGTGTGAAAGGGACACACATGTTGTGTGTGTAGAAAGTTGCATAGTGGTAGTAGAGGTGTATTAAGTAATTCCATAGGTTATTGTGTATTTTAAGTGTAATGTAATAAGGAATATATATATATATATATATATATATATATATATATATATATATATATATATATATATATATGTAAACACATGGAGGATAGAAAAAACCTGCACTCCATGCAGGAGGTCAGTGAATCCCAACAAATGGAAAAAAACTCGAATCCAGATAAGTGGAAAAATCGAGTTTAATGAATGGTAAAAAATACAACATAAATGGCAAAACCACACAGCAAGCGATACAGGACGCCTAGGAAGTGTCCTTAACGACGCGTTTCGCGCTTCCATGAGCGCTTGATCACGTTAGGAGGACGTGTTGAAAATGAAAGTTAATATTGTAAACTGGTCCTTCTTCCATGTTGCCAACCAACCTAAGCTCACAACCTTGCATGAAACCATAGCGGCCATTTTAGAGTGTAGTCAAGAAGCTGCTTTAACCATAGAGAGTGCAAGTTTAGATACAACAGTAAAATACAGAGCACATTAAAATCCCACACTATAAATGCTGAAACGGAAAGTTGATTAAAAGACAAGTCAGACAATACAGTGGATGTCAAAACACGTTGCTGTACAAGAATTAGTACACATGAGCAAAAATTAGAATTAATAAAGAGTCCGTAGCTGTGACATGGTACAAATATTTTGCTATAAGCGCTTAAAAGCTAATCATGCCAGTGGCAGGCAAGTCCAAATACATAAATGTGTAAGGATGAAATGCAAGTGCAAATCTTCGCTAACCATGGCAGTATGTAATATATGCTCCCAGAGTAGAAAACTACTCTGTTTGTTGTGTTTAATTGTCTTTACAGTTATTACAAAATGGTTTCCATTATTGAAGGATTTGTTATTGAATATTTGTGTTTTGTGTGTTTGTTATAGAGTGTTGTGTAACTCTATAGTGTTATAAATGTGAAATTAATGACTACATTTGGGTTTAAGGCATTTGTTAGATTTTCTGGTAACCTTTGTGTTTGAGTTATGGAAGTGTTGTTACGTTGAAACCAACCACTTTTTTTCACACATGCATTATGGTGGCCTGAAGTGGTTGTGGCACCATGTGGTATATTATGTCGACTGTCGTCAATGTTTTCTAGCTAAGAATTACTTGGGCATGTGTGAAGTTAGTGAATTTAGAATTATTTTTAGAGCCATCTGCAGTGTATCTTAAAAGCATTAATATGTGAATCTATTTGTATGTTTGAAATATTGTCTGAATTGCAGAATGAGCATAATATGCATTGGTTTGCATTTTGGAGATGTTGCTGAAATGGAATTAAATTACAATTTGGTAGATACATGCACAATTATTCATTAAGGACATGCTCTTGTGAAACATGGTTTCAGAGACTGCATGTATGTTTCCAAGTGTATGAAATGTGTAAGATTGTATTTATAGGGATGTGTTCAGTCTCTAGTAACTCCAGTAAGTACATTAGGAATTCTTGTGGATCCTCCTGTACATTTATGGTGAATTTAACAATGCTTGCACACTGGTCCACTTGCTGTCTTATCCGTGAGACACTGTAGATAGTGTGAGGCTGTGACAGATATGTGAAAATTCAACAGCAGTAGAATTGTCTGCAATGTATTGCATCCCTATGTTAGCATTCCACACGAGTGCAATGATAGGATTGTGATCATTGATGTACTTAGATGCTTCATGTCTTTTTAAGTTGGATGTGTTTTAGAAGATTTGCCTTTGGCACTGTGCCTGACAGAAGACATGTAACTATTTACTTGACCTTTGGTACAAATTGGTGTACAGAATCCAAAACGACATCTGGTGAAGTATTTTCCTTTGTTTTTGTATCGAGGATGGCAGTATTAGCCACACGTATGTCGTTGGAAACATAAGATTTGTGTATGTAGGTCATTTTGTATGTCTCCTAAAGAGATTTCACAGTTAATGTCGTGTTCAATAAATTGTAAAACAGTGTCATCCCTGCTGTGTTGACATTTAAAAGAATTTGTAATCCATAAAAGCATGTGGATGTGTGGTACTCCTGGATTGATAGTCTTTCCTCCAAAAGAAGTGTTCTACTTCTCCAAGTGGAGGACAGTTTTTTTTTTACTACAGATGAAGTGTAATATGGCAATGAAATGATGGTAAAGGCATCTTGAGACATTGACAGGATCGAGAGAAGAGAATTCTCCAGCACGTTCTATGTCTATTCCTTCTTTATTTTGGTTTGCCGTGCCTAGGAAGTCATGTAGTCACTTAGATTTAGAGTAGAAACTTAGAGTAACAAAACCATGTGGGGGGCCCTAGGTTTCTTAACATGGAGCTTACATCAGCATATTATTGGAACCAGTATTCCTTCATACCATGCATATCTGCCCAGGGATTTGTAATACTTGACTGCACCACTTTAATCTTTGTCTTTTATCTTTTGAAGGAGTTCAGTAGATGACATATTTAGAAAGTGGGTGCCTGTTTTTAGTGTGAGTGCAACTCCGTAGCATAGAGTTGCTAGTTCGCTTTCGAACAAGAGATGGAAAATGTATTCAACATGTTTCCAGTATCCTGGATCTTCAGAAAACATTTGTAGAGAACGATACATTGAAGCACTGATTTTTATGGGTCTTTCATTGTGTCTTACTCCTTTTCCTGTAGGGAAGACTAGTGGAAAACAACGTGCTTGTAAGCTTTTTTCCCATATACTGATTGGAAGCACATTGATATGATCGTTTATTTATACAGCGCCTATACACAATGTGTTTCAAAGCGCTTCAAGGCAAGGGAGGGAACAAGGGAAAATACAACCACATTCTTACAGGCCATGAACAGTAAGGATGTGAAATTAACTATCATACTCGGCCTGACGACATTTCAGGTAGTGCAAGAGCTAAGACATAGATAAGGAAGGGAGGGGGAGAGTGGGAAGGAAATGGAAACAGACAGGTGACTACCGTACTAGGCCTGACGACATTTCTGGTAGAGCCAGAGAAAAACAAAAGGTGAGGGAGAGGGGTGCAGAAAGGGAGGGGAGGAACAAAACAAGCGACTATCATACTAGGCCTGACGACATTTCAGATAGTGCTGGAGGGGCGGTGGGGAGGAAAAAAACAGTAATGGGAGGGTGGAGGAAACAGACGAGGTTGCTATCATATTAGGTCCAGGGACAATTCTGATAGAGTAAGTGCATAGAAGAAAGTAAGGGGAGGAGATAGGAAAAAGGGAGAAGGGAAAGGAGGAGAGAAAAGAGAGTAAGCAGTCAAAAAGAGTGGAGAAGCAAGAGTGGAGAGCGAATACAGTTGCAGAAGTCAGTAGTAACACATAATGTTGCACGCCAGGATACAAGATGAACATGGGAACAGCATGATTCAGGGCCACCATGAGTACAAGATGCAAAGGAAGTCCAGCATGAGAGTTGAGAACATTGGCTTTGCGCATTTGATGTTTCTGTTTTTTTATTTTATAACTTTTATTTTTGTACTTGACATCAAAGGAAACACATCAGATTAATGTACAGCAAATAAATACAGTGGTATTTTGACATTTTAATACACAAATCAAATCATCCCTTCATAGAAAATGCCAGGTCTTCTACTTTGTGCCTTAGTCAAAAGGAGAAAAATAGAAGATCCTAGAACTCCAGGGTTTCTTATAATATTTTCTCTCAGTCAGCGGTCTCAGAATCACTTAACCAGAATATCTTAAATGCCGACCAAATATCCCTTGGGCGAGAGGCAGCTGGAGATTGAAGCCACCTTGACTCCTTCCTATTATTCACCCATACCACATCTTTCATCCATTGGCCTTTTGCTGGTGCTTCAAAGTTTGTACAATGCTGCAATGTACACCTTTTCGCTAACAGAAAGCATACATTCCATAGCCTACTAGCATACTTGGATGTTTCTACATATTGTCCAAAGAGGCAAAGCAGGGGTGTGGGTCTGAGTGTTTCTAGAGTTAAGCACATCTAGTGCCACATACATTTTAGGATCACTGAAAACAGGTCTTTAAACAAGATTTGACCAGGCCTAAACAGTATATTTTGGACCAGATATAGCAATTTCGGTATTACTACCATCTTCAGTATGGAGATTTTACCTGTGGTTTTGAGAGGGAGGTTCAACCAGCAGTGAATTTGATGTATTTATTAAGTGGTCCTGATATAGTCCATAATTATCCTCATACAAGGATTTGCAAGAATTGGATAGTTTAACTCCTAAATACATTATTACGTCAGGTGCCCACTCAAAATTCGATGCACAACGGGTTAAGATGTGGTCACAGTAAGTGGGTACAGTTTGGATTTTGCCAGGATGATCAACAAGCTGAATGCGAGCCATACTCTGTCACGTCATGCATGACTGGTTACAAGTTCCCGTGCGGGTCTCTGACAAACATCAAAACGTCGTCAGCTTATAGAGAAATAATTTTAGAGCACCCACGAAGCATAAGTGTTTAGATCGCACCAAGTCAGCCAGTGGTTCTATCATTATTGCAAAACGTAGCGTGGATAGGGGACAACCCTGGATCGTGCCCCTACCTATTTCAATCACATTAGATAATTCACCATTTGTAATGACTCTCGCCACTGGGGATGTATACAGCAGTCGTACGTATGTAATAAACCTAGGACCAAAACCACATTGCACTAATACACAAAGGAATGGCCAGAATACCGACTTGAGCGCATTCTGAGCATCAAGCGTGGCTGTCACAGTTGGTATATTAGGGTCCATCCGGGCCATCACATTAAACAACCTGCAAATATTTAGGCTAGTGGAGTGACCCAGGATTAACCCAAATTGGTTGGTGTATTATGTGTCCCATATATAGCATCAGCCTATTGGCCAAGGGCTTAGCAAACATGTTGGTATCAGCATTGATTAAGGACTGCGGCTTGTAGGAGCTACACTCATCAGTTGGCTTATTAGAGTTTGGAAGGATTGTTACAATGGCCTCTCGCATTGTAGCAGGCAACATCTGTGTCTCTTCCCACACCTCAAGTAGGGGCTTACTAAACATAGTCTTATGTTGCCTAGTGCCCAGCCCGTCAGAGCCCAGCACGTTGCCAGTCCGGAGGTCTTCTACAGCCTGCAGCAGCTCTTCCGCAGACATTGGGATATCTAGAAGGAGTTAAGTAGGTATCAGGTAATAATGTCCCTATATATAATGTCCCCAAATATAATGTCGCCGGGAAAAGCATTTAGCAACATTATGTATGGTGACATTATGTATGGGAACGGATTGCAGGGATGTCCCCTGTTGCCATTTAAAAAAAAATACAAACAAACTGGGTTTCGGGGGTGTCCCCCGCATGTTGAATGTAACAACATTTCCGCAAAAAAACAGCACATTTTTTGTTAGGCGTCATTTTGGCAGGGACATTATTACATGGAGCTGTTTAGTATCTGCAGACAGTTGGGTCAATGGTAAAACTTCAAGGTATCAAACAGTGTCCGCATTTGAAAGATCTTTGTGTTTCATGTACAATTTGGTATAAAAAAAAAGCCTAAATTAATGTGTTGATTTCACTGCTGGTATATACATTGTGACCCACCTCAATTCCCTGTGCATGGTATCCCACTGACATCTCTATCTTGCATCACTTGTCTAGCTTGTGTCCTCCCCAGTCTTTCACCCTAATTATATCTACGTGCTGCCAATGGTAATCCCAGAAACTACAACTCTCTTTCCACATTATCAGGGAATGATGGTTTCATTAATCTCTTTTAGTATCTCGGGGGTGTAATCCGAAGTACATTCCATTTCAAGCCTGTGTATTTGTCCTTCACTATCACAAATATCTTTACGAATAACGTTTAGAGCCCCAAATTCAGGAGCCATAGCGATGCCCCTGATATATGCCTTGAAAGCCTGCCAGAGTGTCCCTGTGTTGTCCACCAAACCTTTTATTAATCTTGAAAAACAGTCTAACATTATCATGTATGTTAGAGGCAAAAGCGACATCCTGTATTGCTAAGGGGTTGAACCTCTAAGTATTTTACGGATTTAGGCATCTCGTGAGTGAGAGCTGGAGCAATATAGGCTAATGGTCTGAGTATGTCCTCAGAAGTATCCTCGTCGAGGAGGCCATTCTCATAATGGAGGGGGAAAGGAGCCACAATCTGGGTGCTGAGCCCTTCATGCATCAATCAATTCAAGTTCAGCCATACCCCTCACCAACACTTGCTCCGCCCTCCCCAGAGGATTGGCACCATAGGGAGCCCAACAACCAACTCATTGGCATAGAATTGGGGATCATCCAAATGTGGACCATAAGTATTAATTAAAAGAATCTTCCCCTCCACCCAGTCTACCGAAAATGACTGCTTAGGGCCCCAAGGGATATACTTGTGTTGTAATATGCACAAACATAAGTTGCTTATGCACAAAAGTGAGTACCCCACGAGACTGAGTACAGTCAGTAGTATAGTATTTATTGCCACCCCAGCTGCATGCCATGAGAGATTGTATTTTGTTTGCAGCATGTGTTTCCAGTAAAAACAGGATTCCCACATATGCCATGGGCTTCCAGCACTTAATCGGATGTCCCATGCCTCTGACATTCCAACTCATACAAACCACCTTGTTTGCCTTAGTATGTTAATTACACCAAGTCCATGAATAGCTGTATAGAGCGTCCAAACCACCCAATCAATATTTGTGATTAGTGAGTAGCTTACCACACCAATGTCCCGCAAATGCCAAATAAAATGTGTAACCTCAACTTCCCACAACGTACCCGCACCACCCTCACCTCTTGAACCACCCTAGAGGTGTATGAACTCCCCCCACAAATCAAATTTCAACCAGCTACACAGCTCGGGGACTTCTGTATGCGACTGCCTTGTCACCATCCTAGACTCTCATGCAAGCATAGTGTGTATAAAACAAAATATCGTAATGGATGCACCCACTTACAAGTCCCGAACTGACATTATAAATGTGATGATATAGATCAACTGATAGGCACATTACTATCAGGTCTCAGCAGCCGGGATATTATTTTCAATAAATGCCAAGGCTTCCTCAGGCAGGGTGAAGAAATAAAAATAATTCTGGAACTCAAACCACAATTTGTCCGGGCACATCATTAAGTAGGTTATAGAGCGATATAGAAACAGTTTCTTGGCCCACAGAAAGGTCTTTCTTTCCTACTGTACCACCATCGAGAAGTCCAGGTATATGTGCATTCTACTAGATCCCAGTCGTAGCTCTCCTTTGTTTCTGTCTGCCTTCAGGATAGCAACTCTATCTCTGTAATTAATAATCCTGTTGATAATGGGTCAGGAGGCAGCCCCTGGTTTAGGAGGTGCAACAAGCTCAATCATGAATACTGCTGATAATTTCGGGTATGGATAGCAAGGTGTCTTCCACAAATGCCTAGATGTGGCTAGTAATTGGACCTTTCTTGAACCACACAAATACGAATGTTGTTGCGGCGTGAGCGCAATATAAGCTTGTCTCATTTCCTCTGAGTTACTGGAACTGCTCTCAAGAGTGTCTCTAGCTCCACCTTCAGCCTGTTGGCATCATCTTCGATCTGTCCCACCCCTGTCTCAATCTCAGTAACTCTCCCTTGAGACATTTCCAGCTTAGCATTTATGGCAGTGAAGCTGACTGTAATATTGTACAGTGTGTTACACACCAAAGTGAATCCCTCCTTCACACTGGCCATGAGTATCTGGAGCTTGGAGAGTTCAGAAAGAGTGGCATCATCCACAGCACTGGCACCCAAGCCAGATGTTTTCAGTGTAGATTTGGTGAAGGCATCTATGCTCCCCAGATTTTGTGAGCCCCTTTCATCATCTTCACTATAAACATGCAATGTGTCTTGACAAGTATTCAATTAGCAAAGGACCAGGTCTTATAGGAGATGGGTCTGGACGTTAGTCTTCTCTTCCCAGGATGTAGACGCTGCATGGCACAAGCTGCCCCATGTAGCAGCAGCCTAGCTATCTGCACCCCTCATGTCACAATACACACAGAGCGTACCTCAGTCCAAAATGTCCCCGCGAGTCTCCTCCATTCCTCAGCCATACATTAAAGCCGTGCTGTGCCTCCATGCATTCATATGCAGACCAGGATCGCAAGTCACTCTCAGCACCCAGCACCGATCCCCACTTGCGGGCAGCTACAGGACTCTCCGCAGGATCTAAAAAGAAGTGTCTTTCCAGGTTTCCCAGTCGCATCCTCACCCTGTGTATTCCACGTGGCAGTGAAGCATGGATCACTGTAGAGGGTCTCAGGGAGACACTGCTCAGTGTCTGACAGCCAGATATCACTGATCTGGGATTGCTCACCCCCTCACAGTAGATCCATTGGATCACGACAGTCCTAGGAACACGTACAAAGCAATTGTGATCTCGAAAGTGCCAAGACGTGGGGTGCTGCAAGAGATCAAATGGAATGGACAGCAAACCGAGAGCTTCAGGGAAGCACAACCATCTTGTTTGCTGCACAACAGTGCCCACCACATTTGAAATGTTTCTAATGCATCTTCCTTGGTGTCTCTGGAATGCAGTGGGTGAATTGTATACTGGTCAAGAATCTTCTCTGTAGTGAAAGGATCAACACGTTCAAACTCACCAGTTTGTGGTATAGTTTCATATATTTATGTTGTTTCTTTTAAGTGTTCTTCTGTGCTTATATCTTTGTAGTATTCATTGTTTTGTTTAAGATTCTCCAAGGCCTCTTTAACTTTGTTTAAGTCAACTAGTTGTTGACAATTTGTATTTTTTCTTTTGTTGGCACATCATTAACTAATACAATCAAAGATTGCTGTATTGGTCATCATACTCCTAGTGTTTCCACATTTTCGTTGAGGTCTAATGGTAAGTATACTACCCTGCCACAAATGCCTTTGAGTAATTCTGATGGAGTCAATTTGGCAGTCGTTGGCTGCAAACATATTATAGCTTGTAATGGGTATATTGTTTGAATTATGATACTCTGATATAAATTAGGTTTTTGGAGAGCATTTGTGAGTGGGCATATTTCTAAATTATTATTGATAGCTCAACATGACATTTGGTTATTATTAAGCTTACTTTTACAGTATATGCAAACTATTAAGCGATCAGTTATATTGTATTGATTTTCTGCTTTTAAATTCAAGGCCAATTGGAACCATTGTGATTCCTCATTGTCTTCTATCTTGTAGGACATATCTACCATGTTTGTACTTTCCTCATAGAAAGTTCTGTTACAACAGACTCATACTTTGTCTGAAATTTCAGCAGACTTGTTTTCAAACTTTGCTATTTGTTGTTTGTATGAGTTTGTAAGAAGGTTGGTGTTAGAACGTTGTTGGTCAATATTTTATAAGTTAACTGTGTTTTCCAATTCTTGTTCAGTTCCAAATTATTTACTTTGTATGTGCTCTATTTGTCTGAGTACTTCTTTGGCTGTTCCATTTAGGAGATTATCTATGTGTTTTTGTAGTTCTGCAGTGGAACTTTTAGCATTGTATAATCTATACAGACGATTGTACATCATAGAATGTTGCTAACATTTTTATGTGATGAAAGGTGCTTTTACAAGCAGCACCTGAAATGCAGGCTAATAAATGTCCTCGTAGTCCAGTGTGGATGTGCATTTTTGTCTTTTATTTTAGCATAGTGATTGAGGAATTGTCGTAAACATTTCAACGACTGTTGGCACACATTGCATGTTGAAAGTGTAGGTCTCCCGTGTCATGCGCGTACAAATCCATTGTAATTAAATATCTGTTCTTTTGAATCTAATATGTGTAAGACACAATAGAAGTTCAATAAATAGAGCAATTCCTTAATGCTAGGTTGTGTTTGCCGACTCGTGTTTAGATCCATCAGATCTTCTTTAAGGCTGGTATCCAATTGTCTTTAGTAGTGAGGAATCTTACAATTCAGGCTTGATGAGTCAGTAAAGCACTGGATGTCAGGATACGTTAAATCTACACAGCAACTATATGCAATCTGCAAGTGCAGCAGAGTTAAAGTTGGCGCCTGTGAAATCATGCAGACTCAGTGGTCTTTAATGTACAGACTGAGAGAAATAATTCAAGCCATGATCGACAGAGTAATCGTGTGCATTGCTCGTGTTCGTACGGCACATTGCATATTGAGCTGCACATCCATTTGTACACCGGACGACCTGTCTGAAAGTTTGCTGGGGAAGATTTTTCTATTACGGTTTCTTTAGCGATGAGATCTCCTACTATTTCAATGAGTCTTCTATTGATGTCTATTGCAATTGGGTTTGTTTGTTGTTGATTGTATGCTTCTTCATTGAAATATGGTTCTGTGCTACCTGTGTAAAACCATTCACCTGCACAGAAGATAGGAAAGTTATCTATGTTCACATTAGTTTAGACATTTTCTTTAGTTTTTTCAATAATTTTGTTAGTGGTTTTATTCTGTTTAAAAGAAATATAAAATATTTTCTTTTTAGTTCGAATGTGCTGTCAATAAGAGCTTCATGTATCAGTTTTCTTTGGTACTTTTGAAGTGAGGAACGTGACTTTTCAGATCTTATTATGAGATTAGTAAGAACACTACGCTGCAACATTTTATGTAAACAAAACTTTATTTAAATGTTCGATTGTGGCTAGGTTGACATTGCTAGATATAGTTTGAGGTTCATTTTCAGTTGTAATTTATTTTTTACTACATACTTGGTAACTTTTCTTTTTTGATGCAGGAGGAATGTTTTTGTTAGTGGTGACTGTTGTACTTTACAAGAGCAAAGTTACTTGTTCTCTCACTTGTACGTTTCATATAAATTGTTTTAGTGGCAGGTGAGTATATGCTTTCCCTTTTTTTAACTTCTCGATCTTTTCTTTGTTTTCTACGTAACTGATTTATAGGAGGCATTGTTTGGTATCTGTTAGAGAAAAGAAAGTGTTGCTGAAGGGTTCTCTGTGTATTATTGTACAAGGATAAGGAAGAGTGGTGTATGGATTATAATGTGGATTAATATTGGTTACTGGGACGCGAAGAGGGGTGTTGGAGTCATAATATAGATTATAATTGTGAAGTGGTATGAAGAAGAGGGATGTGGGCATTATGCAAAATAGTGTGATTTGAGTAATAGTATGCAGAAAGGAAAAATTCAGCAATTAATGCATTGTTGTTTGTGAAGTCACATGAGGGAGAATGGTGTAAGCATAACAATATAGATTAGTGTTGGGTACTGAGATGAGGAAGAAGGATGTTGGAGTAATAATATGGATTGTAATTGTGCAGTAGGATTTGGAAGAGGAATGCATAGATAATGGGATCTGTAGACTAAAATATTTGTCAAGGAAGAGGCTGTAGACCTCTGATGTAATAGTATGAGGATGATGGATGTGGGGTTAATGCAAAATAATGTTATTTCAGTAATGGTTTGAGGAAGGGGGAAAACAGCAATGAATTAATTGCTGTTAGTGAAGTTACATAATGAAGAGTGGCCTATGCATAAAGATATAGATTGAAGTTGGTACTGGGATGAGGAAGAAGGTTGTTATGGAATTGATATACCTTCAATTTTGCAAGTAACATGAGGCAGAGAGATGTATATGTGATAGGAGGTGTGATAGAAAAATGTGTAGAGTGAGAGGTTGTAGAACTGTGGGGGCTGGGTAAATGGTATGGAGTGAAATTGGAAAGTTATATGTGTAAGAGGTTTGTATAGTTGATGCGGGTTGCATAATAAAATGTTTGCAGTGTTATGGGTTGGAGAGTGGTGATATAGAATAAGGAGGAATTCTGTGCTGTAATGGAAAAGAGTATGATTGCCTCAAAGGAATGAGGAAGTGAGAAATATAGTATACTATGAGTGAATAGTTTAGGATAATACACAGTATAGTTATACCATTAAAATTGTTACGACATATATGTCACATTAATATCCATACTTTGTAGAAATGAAAGTTTTCTTTCTTCATTAGGTTTATTTGGTAATCCCTTTTCAGCAAATATAAATGAAAGTTTGTTTGGGAGTCTGAAAATTCTGCACTGCTATACGTAGTAGGACATGACATTCAATATGGAAGCAGAAGTGATGTTAAAAGTATCATTGCACTGTTGCAATGGCTACTGCAGTAAAGCAGGTTTTACTGCATAGAAACCTGCTTGCTGTTTAAGTGAAGTTAAAGGGAAGGTTGTATAATATGTTGTAATATGAATGTCTGCTATACTTTTAACATAAGGCAGATCATTTTTAAAAAAAGATGTAATCGTTGTACTCTAGCTTGCTAAATAAGGTATTTTTAAGTATGGATTGTTGCAATGGTACAACTAGTAGCACATGTGCCAGCCACTATGCAAGCAGAAGTACTTTAAAATCAGTAATGAGCTATTGGATTGGATGCTGCAGTGAAGCATGTGTTGCACCACAGAGAACCAGCTATAGTTGAAGTGAAGTTGAAGGCAAGGTTGTGTAAAACTGTAATATAAAGGTCTGCTATAGTTTTGACAGAAGACAGGTCTTTTTTTTTTAAGAAAAAGGATACCATTATTTATTGTAATGTATATTGATAATTGAGGTATGTTTCAGGGACGTCATTTCACCAAAATTCCTGGGGTAGTGGAAGTAACATCACACGACCCTTGACCTCTGATGACATCACAGGAAGTGATGTCATTTGACCATGCCCCAAAGTGATATCGCGGGTAGCGATGGAACACGACATTTCACCCATTGACAAAACAGGAAGTGGCATCACATAGCATTGTACACTACGAAAAATATAGGTATGATATCACTGTGTGATGTACATTCACACAAGAATGGATCGCCATATGTATCATTAAGTTCAGTGTGTATTGGCCCATATTAGAAAATTACTGTGTATGCAAGCAGACGTCCATGACCAAATGATAAGCGTAAGTGCTATATAATAACACATCATTAAGTGCTTGATATAGAAAAAATATACACCCAATATCACCCAACCTGTGTTGGTACTCATTTATCGACCTCAGAAGGATGAAGGGCTGAGTGAGGCGATTAAGAACAGACTAAATCAGTCACTCACCCCCTGAAGTGTGCCTAAAATAAACATTTAATGAGGCCACCAACTATTGTATAGAATTCCAGAAAGACACATTATTTGGTATTCCTATTCTTTCTTATTTAGGGTCAGTGCTGAAAGGGTTAGAAGAAAAATAAGAACAGGAGTCCCACAAATCTTTTTTTTAAGGAGCCTGAACAAGAAAGCCAGCCACCCCAGAAGTAAAGAGCCACAGCCCAGAAGCGTGCATTACTAAAAAAAAAAATATATATATATATATATATATATATATATATATATATATATATTTTTTTTTTTAGTAGCGGTCGCAAGGGAGACCTCAGAGGTCGCAGTTGCGACCTCTGGCGACCCCCAAATGACGTCCCTGGTATGTTTAATTATGAAATTGTGCAGTGCTTTAAGTAGTAGTACATGTGAGTCACTATGTAAGCGGAAATACTTTAAAAAACACTAATGAACTATTGGGATATGTGCTATAGTGAAGCATTTTTTGCAGCACAGAAGACCAGTTATTCTTGAAGTCATATTATAAAAAGGTTGGTATAGAATATTACTTTTGAAAATTAAAACATACCTATAATATGTTTTCTTACATGTAGATTGTGGAATGTTGAACCTGTAGATTTTGGAAATAGACATCTGTAAAAGATTGTACAGGAGGTAGTGATAGAGCAGGCTCTGAATGACAGCACAAATGCACTCTCACAGTTCAAACATACATGTGAACTGTTGATGTAAGGTTTTTGGATATGATTGGTGGATGGAGGAAGGGCTGCACTGTGTTCTGATTCCACAGATCTACACAACTGTTTGTGGATGGACAGCACGTGCTGTCCGGGCTCTTTTACCATGCCCTGCAGGGAAGGGGACTGCAGCTACAACAGACACCGTTGATGTTTGCAGACATCAGGAGGCTCAACAAACCAGGCCTTTTCTCTGGGAAGGAGGAGTTGAACTGCAAGGGAGGACAGGGCAGCAAGTGCTTAATTTCTTGTTTGAAAGCAGGGAGCTCCACAAGAACACTCTTTGGATTATAGGATATTGGCTACAGATATATGAAAAGCTGCTTGGTATCACACATAATCTTGCTTTTGAAAAATTGGAATGGTATGGTATGGAGTTTGTGGCATGAAATGGAGTGAACTATTACCCATGTGTGAAGATATGGTGCATTTGAAACATCCAGAAATTATTGTAGTACATTGTGGAGGTAATGTTTAGGGTATGTAACCGGTGTATATTTGCAGTCTGTCCTGAAAGATCATTTCAAATGTCTGATGAAACTTTTTCCACCAACAATTTTTATTTTTTCACGAATTACACAGAGACAAGTGTGAAAAAGGTCCAAGCTGTTTTGTCCAGAAACAGAAAAAGCAAGGTAGAATGTGAATAAAGCCATGTGTGCATTTCTGCGGAATGTCAGCTTTTGAGAATGATAATATACAACATAATGGAGTGAGCAGTTTTAGAAAAGATGGAGTACATTTTACAAGTGTTGGAAATTACAATGTTCTCTGCAATATTTGGAATGCAGTGAACATTTCTTTGTGCAAGAAATTAAATTGTAAGAAGAAGAGTATGTAATAAAAAAAAATTATGAGTACTCATTACATGTGTACATATTAAGATCACAGTTTTACAAGAACAAAAGGGCTCTTTCAAGAGCCAACATTAAAGTGTACCAAAATAAGTAATCAAGTTCATACAGCTTCCATTTTATATTTTTGGATCGTATAGTCTGTGGACATATTCTCTTACACAGAAAGGCAGCTCATGTTCTTTAGCAGTCTAATGCCTTGAGTAAGGTTTTAACAACTTCGATTCATGCAATGCTGCATCTTCAATTGTTTTGTTAGCAGAAAAGAGGCGTGGAACAGAACTTTATTTCTGTCAATCTTTTTTCCTCTTTGCTATACAAATGCTCCAGTTCTTGAACTGGCATGTATTTTAATGCCGATAGAAATGCTGGACATTCCTATGGAGTCCACCTGCATTATGCATCAAAATAGTTCTATTTTTAGACTTTGAAAGGTGGGAGGCTGGGGGAGGGGCACCAACCACTATAAAAGAGGGGACAAGTGGAGAAGGGACAATGTTGAGCAGTGCTGATGAAACTAAGGAGGGACCATAGAAGTAGACTGTTCTTAATGCGGTATGTTTGACCAGTAGAATCATAAGTCAATTTATGTGCGCCATGAGCTCAGGCCAAACCCTAAGGAAAGTAATTTAAGAATATAGCACGCAGTTAATGTCTACATATACAGCACCTTTAGAGTATGTGTATCATGTTTTCAATACAGAATGATCAATTCAAGTGCTATGCTTAAAATTCTTACTGTCACTGAAAAAAACAACTTCCCCGGATATGTGATGTCATCAATGATGTCATTGATGATGCCATTTATGATGTCATCTTGGATGTCATGGGTGTTAGTCTTGGCAATGCATGGCAGTGACACAAGTTTTGGTTGCATAGCTAAACATAACTGTTGAATTTCTTTGCTTTTTCGATTTTACCTGGCAACCATAATGTCCCTTTAACAAAATGTATTTCAATGAATTTTGTAGGTTTTTATCAGTGCAATTGAACCATAAAGTCCCTTTAACAAAGTTTTTTAGTGGATATATATATATATATATATATATGTGTATATATATATATATATATATATATATATATATAATGGTTAAGTTGCTAATCCCATAGAAAGAGCACTTTTTGGGCGGCTTATAACTTATATATATATATATCCACAAAATCTCCGCACCGACTTAACGGCGCAGTCCTGAGCTGCACTCCCAGAGTGGAATGCCACTTTTGAGTTGCACACAAACGTACTCCACAAATCTTGCCTCAGCCAAAGTAGATTGAAAATTTCTTCTTTATTTCACAAATATTAAAAAATCCGTGTGGACACTTCCATCCCTCGCCCAGCAAAAAGGAAAGTCCCACGACGATGACGCGTGACAACCAATTACCCCATTTAAACCTCTTCTCGCAGTTATTTCACTCTGAATGGTGATAGCAATAGAAAAAGGACTGGGACCACTTTCACAATGCTCATACTTTCGCTCTGCATGCTGCCCGCCATTTTGGAGTGGTTTCCTTATTTGACATGGTAATGCTATTGATAATGAAACAACCTTTATGGCTCTCCAATTTGGATAGATGTATAAGCCCTGTGCACCCTTTTGAAATTGGTAGGTACGTGGATAAAAGGTATCGTGCTTCAATGGCATTGCAGTGCTGAATAATATTAGTCGAGACATATGCACATTGTACCAGGTAGTTCATTCTGTCTTTTAACTAAATTCAAACCCCATAAAGTGCGTAGTACTAGCATCGGTCCTTGCTAATACTCCTTGCCTCATAAAATGCATAATGCAAAACCCCATAAAGTGATTAGTGCTTGATTTCTGAGTACCAGCATTGGTCCTTGCTGATACTCCTTACCTCATAAAGTGCATAGTGCAAAACCCTACCATGACATCCAGGGCTTAAAAGTGCATAGTGCCTGTTGTCTGGGTGCCTGCAATGATCCTTATAAATTCTCCTCGTCTCGTCACTGGCATAATGCAAATTGACGAACTACCATACATTCAATAGGCAATCATCTGATCATCCTATATAATGACAATGAAGTGCACAGTTCATTATTCCTAAAAAGGGGCATCAACCAGATTTCTTATACATGTCATGATGCCAATCTTATTCAAAAGATCGACATCTATCCCATCTTTGGGGGGGGCAGACTGCAAGGGATCCCAGGTCGGTGTATGGGTTTAAACAGGGTGTTTGATGGATGCACAAAAACAGTCTCCCATTCAATACCCATCGATGGGAGTGGTTAAAATGTTTACAAAATTGTAAGCAAGAAAGAGGGAAGAAGGCATACAGAAGGTTAGCAAAACTATTGATATCCTGATTTTCACATAATTGACAAGGGCATTGAGTTAACTCCATATCTCATTCACCCAGAAATGTATAAAGTTCCTCGTCAATGTTGTGTCCTAACGGGAACTTGCTCTCAAAATCTATAATACGTCTGGTCTCCCATTGTCTCAACAGTTTTTCTCTATCTCCTCCCCTTGATCCAATGTTAACTTGTTGTAAACCCATAAATGAGAAGTCACATAGCTTCCCTTCATGTCTCTCCCAGAAGTGTTTCGCTATAGGGTATGCATAATCATGATTTTTGATGGCTCTGATATGCTGTTGTATGCGTATCTTCAGTTTGCACTTGGCACTCCCTATGTACCATTTGTTACATGTGCATTTCAGTGCATATACAATGTACTCAGAATCACAAGTGATTCTGTCCATAATGGTGATAGCTTTCTTGAGTATTGGGTGTTGATATGTGGTGCACTCCTCCGCAAACTCGCATATCTTGCATTTTCTGCATTTATAAAAACCCTTCTTTCTGGGATTTAGCCAGGTAGGCTGAAGGGAAGTCATTTCCGATGGCATAAAACTGCTGACTAACTTGTCTTTAATGTAGGAGCACTTCCGAAATGAAAATTTCGGGTAATTACCCAGTGTTTGTCTCAGATCAATGTCCACAACCAATGAGTTCCAATGTTTCCGTATAATGCTTTTGATGGTCTTGGCTGATTGCCCATACGTCAGTATCAGACGAGTTGCAGCCTCTTTGTCTATGCTCGGTATCCTATTAGTGCGATCCAATAATTACGTTGACCTCTCGCATTGACGTGCCTTGAGATGTGCTCTCTGAATGATTTGTTTAGGGTAACATTGTTTTTTGAACCCCCATGCTGTAATTTTACTTTCTTCGTCATACGAACTGAGTTCGGAGCAATTCCTCCGTAGGCGTATAAACTTGCCGTATGGGATGCTCCAAACTACATTTTGGCAATGCGCGCTATTAGCATGTAACGGAGCATTTACTCCCATGGTTTCCGAAACAACTTTGTTCTAATCTTCCCATCTTCTATTAGAACTGTGACATCCAGGAAGACTACTTCTTTGGGACTGTGGGTCTCAGTGAATTTGAGGTTGTATTCATTAACATTCAGCTGTTCCACATAGTCCATCCATTCCTCGGAGGTGCACTTCCAAATGATGAATAAATCATCAATGTAGCATTGCCACATGACCACTTTGTTAGTGAACCTTTCATTTTCATATATATATATATATATATATATATATATATATATATATATGTTGGAGTTGGGTTATGAAGGAGTACGTGGTTGAAAAAGGGGTTGAGTAGGGGCTGAGGCTGGTATAGGGGACATAAAAGATAAACGAACAAGGTGGTCGACCACAGTCGATAAAAAAGTGGTGACAAAAATGACTGACCAAACAGAGGTCAATGTAACAACGGTTTCTCTATTACTTGGTTATACAATGTCTAAAAAGTACCCCAATAACTTTGCACCCTACATTAAAGAAATTAAATAAATGTTATGATCATCAACCATTCCTGAATGAACTTCCGAATATTCACAGAAGATATAAAAATACATTCCAGTCGCCAAGGGTCCATTTTCAGAGAGCTTGAAGTTATCCAAAACCTTGATGCAGTCTAGGCAGGCCTCGGACAGCAGCATCAGTCTATACGTGCAGAAGCCTTCCCTATGGGACAGAGATAGGAAGTATGTATAGGACAGTTCATACATGGTAAACTGTGTTAGTCCTAGCTTTTGAAGGTACAGTAACATAATCATATAATATTAGCATTAATGTTATAGTATCAACAATAAAAAATAATATGATTAATTTGTGTATATAGTGCTTAGCCACAATGGGGTGAACAAACACTTCAAATCTAGACCACATTTTCATTCAGTTTGCATATTCAGATGGATAAAATGCTGAGTTAGCTCTGCCAGTATTCAATTTAAATGTAATTATTCAGGTATGTCTGTTTCTGAAAAGGAGTTCTGCTCATCAGTGCCCCTGTCATAAAAGATGCATAACATACTAGTGCATTAATGTGCCTTTGATGTGCCCTTCACCTGACATCTACAGAGGCTGCTAAGCAGCGGCAGCAGGGTAGGCTCCAGGGTACCATATGAATTTTTGTCAGCTGCTGAAACATGAATTTCCAACAGGCATAGGTGGCTTTTTATTCATCTGCACCTCTGTTTCAGAACATAATAATTGTGTACCCTAGTAAGCATGGTGGCATGTTAAACTATGAAAATATGTCATGCCTGGTTTCAGCAAGGGGGCTACTAGTGTCACATACATATTGAGCCAACAGAATCGGATAGTATACTAGTGTCAGCTTAGTGAACAGTGCTCAGTTATGACAGGGATGTGTATTAGCTGTCTGGTATGGGTGTCTCTACAATAGCCATGTGGTACAATGTCCAGGATTCCACCTTTTAATCCTCATGGAGGAAGGGCAACACCTTCCTTCCAGGGCACAGGAACCCTCCACAGGAGGTCACCTTGGAGTTGGTGCTTCAAAGGCAACACTTAGATTACAAAGACACTCTCTCACCAGGGTGCTGAACACTGGAGTCCTTTTGAAATAGAAGACATAGGAAGGGGTGGATTTAGAGTACCCAGAGTAGAGAGGCAGGCTGAGAGAGTGGTTACACTATCTTGGTTTCTGCTAGGGCTCTCTACAACTTCCTGCCCACCTTATTTCCTGCAGCCAAAGCACTCTGAGTGGTTTGCACTCAGTAAAGGCATCTTACAAAGGACTTTCTCCCTAACCATTTGGGCCTCTCAGCAATCTTGGAGTCCAGAGGCAGCTGGAACCCTGTTATATCACCTCAAGACCTCTTCCAGCTGGTTTGACTGTGCTCAATCGACTTTGGGCTGCTGCAGGACCTTCAGTACTGCTTTTGCCACTCTACACATCAACTAACCGCTTACCTAGCTTTTGAGGCATGCAGATGCCAGGTCAGCTGATTGAATTGGACTGCCTCATTTCGACCCAATCACTGGCTCAAATCCATGGAAGCAACTGATATGAATGTCAACTCGAAGTGCTAGAAGCCATCGACTTACCAATTTCGAATGCAGTCTGATGCAGCTGAAATATAGTTTCACCACCCATTCAACTGCAACCTCGAAACCATTGGAAGTCATTTATTCGACCGTCTCAAATGCTGGCTTGAACCAGTGGGATCCTGCACATGAAACAGACTTGAAGTCGACTCACCAGTGGGACCACATTACTCAAACATCTCAACCTCCGCACACTGGCTCCACCGCAGTGAAAGTTCGTAGCAGCCCAGATCAAGACTGTCAAGCACCCAGAACACGAGCTAAAGGTACTTTAAAATGGCTCTGTCTCCCTGGTCCAACTTTAAAGGACCATAGTGAATTTTAAGCCCTCCTTAATTGCCTTTTTCAACATGTCCTTGAAAATTGTTCTTGCTTGTGAGCTCCTATTGCCTGAACACCCCTGCTTATCAACCAAAAGGGCCCTTCTTGATCAAAAGGCTGTATTTTCTGTGTTCCTATTACAGGGTTGGGTCTTTAGTATATTTAATTAATTGATGCATGTATTGTTTTTATTAAAGTACATATTGTTATAGAGCCTTGATAGGACATTATTATATCTTGGTACCACCAAGCCAGTGGTGTTTGTTTTACAACTGTGCCGGGCTCACACCCCTCCGGAAGCTTTGGCTATGCTCAGCCCACGTTACCAAAAGAGGCGAAAGAGGTACAGCTATTCAGTGTGCCGGTTTCACGTTTCTGATTGGGATTGGTGCTGGTTTAGTAGTAGTGTGGGTCTGAGTAGGGATTTTAACCACTACTCATCCATGTACTCCTGCAGAGCAATAGTCATTTTGTCATAGCTACACACTGATGCATTCATAAGGAACATTCAACCATTGTTTTTTTACATCAGGAAATCATTTGAAAATCAAAAACCTGCATGTTTCAAAAAGTCCTGTATCTATAAATAAGCATAACATTTACTTAACACTACAAGAGGATGGAAAATCAGGCACCTTTGTTGTTGCTGGTATTGAAATTTGACTTGTATCTGAATATGTGTTGCATAGGAAGGGAACGATTCTGTATCCAATTCAAGGAATCCCCTGCTTTCTTTCATAACAACCTGAAACTAATATGTTGTTTCTCTTGTGTTGAAATGTACTAGAGCTTCTCAAAGATTCTCTGTCTGATTGAACTTTAGGATGCCTGCTATGGGATATTCCGAATCAATGTCAGTGTCTCCAAGAACCTTAACTTGAAACTGAAACCAGGAGAAAAAAAGCCAGGATTCTGGGTTCCAAGAGTCTGGTAAGTTATTTTCCTCTTGGAAATTGACATTTCAAGACAACCCAGTTTCACTCTAATTCATAACTTAATTTGGAACAAGTCTAAGTATATTGAGCTCATTAACCCAACAGATCCATGACGTGCACACTTTGCAAATTCACAAAGCAGACTGGCAGGGATGTATACACCTGCATTTGCATAGAATGTAACTTTTGTCCTGGAAGGGGGGGGGTGTAATTTAAATTTTGCATAATGTTTCTTATCCACATAAGGGATTAAAAGGCCTTAATCTAGATGTCCAGCGGTTTCACTATGCACACTTTAAAGCATGTGCTGTCTGGTTCATCTTCTGTAAAAGAGAAACGGAGATCTGTTGACTTCAACACATCTCTTTATCAAGTGGACCAATGGAAATTCAAGAAAGGGGTGCATGCCGATCATTTGCATATTCATTGACAGTTCAGATGTAAAACTGTGCACAGTGTTGTCAGTCCTCCACAGCTGTGCATGGCTCTATCACAGATCAATGTACATTCCCTAGTAGGTAACTGTGTGCCAGAAGCAGATGCTCTCATTTGGCTTCTTTTCCTGTGCAATTATTGGTACACAGCTACTGTACCCAAAATGGATAAATGGTGATGGCAGATTGAGCAAGTGGGGTGTCTACTAAAGGGCAAATGTCACAAAAGGGTGCATATGTGCTAAACAATTGTTGCAATCAATCACTCAATCAAACTATTAATCAATGTTATGTATGTAAGCATGCATACATGTACTTTTCTTTAGCATATATCTAGGTTTGTAGCAACAGAGCGCTATACAATATTGGGGAACGGTACAATAGTTATTACTGAGATATAGGTTGGACAGAGGAGCCAAGGCGGTTTCTACTGGGTTTCAAGATCAGTGGATGAGGAGAGATGTGTACAGTCATGATTCCCTTTGTGATGTGGATGAGGGATGGAGATGTTCTGGTGTGTATTGAGATTGTGTGCTTTTGCTGCTAAGTGAGGGAAGGCTTATTTCTCAAGTTATTCTTTTTTCTTTCTTGCAGAGCTTGTTTTGTAGCCTGGTGGGGTTAAGGTTTCTTGTGTTGTCTTATTACCAAACAGACTATTTATTTTACTATTAAAAAGAGTTCTAATATCAGGGATCATTGAAATCGAGACTGCCCGCCGAAGCTGGATGGCAGAGCTGGCCACGACCAAAGGCCAGAACATAAGGCTGTGTCCCGAGCTCTCTGCAGCTCTGCTGCGTTTCTTGTCCAATATGGCACCACAGCAACCTGCAGAGCTCATAGAAGCTTGTTACCCATGATACGGGATATCCCTTGTAAAGATGACGGCTGCCAGTGAAGCATGTATTACCTGCCTGCAGCACAGAGCACACCAAGGTGCTGATTGGCCAGGGATCATTGAAATCGAGACTGCCCGCCAAGTACCAAATGGCGCAGCCGGCCACGACCAAAGGCCAGGACATTAGGCTATGTCCCGAGCTCTCTGCAGCTCTCCGCTGCTTACTGCCATGGACGCTGATGTTGCGAACCCAGTCAAACCTAGGTCGCTGCATACGGAAGGTAAGCCCGTTGTATATATGCATGCAAATGGCTCTGTTGCATCTGGCCCATATCACTACGCTCCTATGTATTGCCAACATATCACTGTGCTTCCCCGCCCGACCCCTTCCTACCCACTGCAAAGCCTTGCTCTGTGTCTACACGACAGTGCAGATTGTATACCAAGACACTGTATTAACACCACCACAACAGCCTGAATCACCCAATAGTGCTGACTTGCACGCCACCACTACCCCACCCACCGCCTCAGCTAGGAATATAACACTAGGCACGAGGCTCGCCAGGTCGAACACCCACTGCTGGCCTGTATCCATCCTAACCAGAAATGCCCACTTAGGCATGAGATCACGCCTGAGATCTAATCCCCCTTCAATTCTAGCCTCTTAGACACCCCTGACAGTAGCCCATCATCTGGCCCATCTACTCTCAAACATCCTCACCTCCAGTCCACTAGAGTCACCACTGGCAAACACAAAATAGGCCAGCTGAACCTAGCAACCGACTGCTGCCAGGCCCCAATCAACAACTTTTTGGCAGCCCTAAGTACCCAGCTGCCATGTTAGGAAGACCAGGTCTCCCGCTTCACCACAAGCTATGACTGCCCTGCACACAGGTTCCCATCCATCCATCCTAAAAGGAGCCCTAGTCAATGCAAGATTACTCCCAGCCCTCGCCCTAGGCATATATGACCTGTTCACAACCCAAGACCTAGACCTGTTAGCTATAACCATACCAATGGTATATAAGGCGCTATATAAATGCAAAATAACATAACATAACATAACATAATGGAAACCTGGCTGCATCGAGCTTCAGGCCCAGCATTGTCACTAGCACTCTCCCACACTAGAACAAGCTAACAGTGATCCTAATCATAAAGGTGAAACAGGAGGAGAGAAGAGAAGAGACATGCCTCTTTTGCCTTTTGTGGTAAGGTAAGCCGGCTAGACTCTTAGGGGGTAATTCATAGAATTCAGCGCACAAGTGGCGCACGTGGCTGGCGCACAGTGTGCGCGTGCGAATCCCTGCGCCAGCCGCGTGCGCTTAAAATCCATTTCCGCGCACAGCGTATTCATGGATTCCAACCACCAAAACCAGCCGTGGCGCACAGTGGCGCAGCAACCCTGCAGCAGCGCCAGTTACGCCCCCAAGAACGCCTCTCGCGCAGGGAAAAGCCATCAATATACCCAATCCAGCGCAAAGGGCTGCGCTAACCCTGTACCAGCACGGCAAGCGGGCTACGTGTATCACTGGGGTGCGCGGGAAGTACCTCACGCGATTGGCCACGTGCGAGCAGGGTATGCGTATTTCAGGGGTGCGCGGGAAGTTCCACACGTGATTTCTGCAGGGTACGCGTATCTCAGGGGTGCGCGGGAAGTGCCACACGCGATTTCAGCAGAGTACGTGTATTTCGGGGTGCGGGGCAAGTTTCACACGCGATTTCAGCAGGGTACGTGTCTTTCAGGGGTGTGCGGGAATTTCCACATGCGATTGGGCCCGTGCGAGCAGGGTACGCGTATCTCAGGGGTGCGTGGGAAGTGCCACACGCGATTTCAGCAGGGTATGTGTATTTCAGGGGTGCGCGGGAAATTCCACATGCGATGGGGCCCGTGCGAGCACAGTACGCGTATCTCAGGGGTGCGCGGGAAGTGCCACACGCGATTGCAGCAGGGTACGTGTATTTCAGGGCTGCGCGGGAATTTCCACACGCGATTTCATCATGGTACGTGTATTTCGTGGTGCAGGGGAAGTTTCACATGCGACATCAGCAGGGTACGTGTATTCCAGGGGTGCTCGGGAAGTTCCACACGCGATTCCATCAGGGTACGTGTATTTCAGGGTGCGCGGGAAGTTCCACACGCGATTGGGCCCGTGCGAGCAGGGTACGTGCATTTCAGGGGTGCGCGGGAAGTTCCACACGCGATTCCATCAGGGTACGTGTATTACAGGGGTGCGCGGGGAGCACCACACGTGAATTGCACGTGTGGGTCCTGCCAGGTGTTCCCTCTACACCCTCCACGGCCCCTGCAGGTGGCTCACACCACAGGGGCCTACCCTGCACATGTCCTGCAGGCACACCATCCACCATGGCCATGACCCCCAGCCAACCCACATGTCAACTTGCACTACTGCCCACCAACACATGTCCCCCTGTACCCCCAGCCACCAGGGACACCCTCCACCAGGCCCCCACCCATGTCTCCCACCACCCCCACCCCCCAGCAGTGCAGGGGCACCCTCCACCAGGCCCCCACCCATGTCTCCCACCACCCACACCCCCCAGCACTGTGGGGCACCCTCCACCAGGCCCCCACACATGTCTCCCACCACCCCCACCCCCCAGCACTGTGGGGCACCCTCCACCAGGCCCCCACCCATGTCTCCCACCACCCCCACACCCCAGCACTGTGGGGCACCTGCCAGCAGGCCCCCACCCATGTGCAACTCATGTCTCCCACCACCCCCACTCCCCAGCACTGTGGGGCACCTGCCAGCAGGCCCCCACCCATGTCCAACTCATGTCTCCCACCACCCCCACCCCCCAGCACTGTGGGGCACCTGCCAGCAGGCCCCCACCCATGTTCAACTCATGTCTCCCACCACCCCCACACCCCAGCACTGTGGGGCACCCTCCACCAGGCCCCCACCCATGTCTCCCACCACCCCCACCCCCCAGCAGTGCAGGGGCACCCACCACCAGGCCCCCACCCATGTCTCCCAGCACCCCCACCCCCCAGCCACCAGGGGCAGCCTCCACCAGGCCCCCATGTCTCCCACCACCCCCACCCCCCAGCCACCAGGGGCACCCTCCACCAGGCCCCCACCCATGTCTCCCATCACCCCCACCCCCCAGCAACCAGGGGCACCCTCCACCAGGCCCCCACCCATGTCTACCACCACCCCCACCCCCCAGCACTGTGGGGCACCTGCCAGCAGGCCCCCACCCATGACTCCCACCACCCCCACCCCCCAGCAGTGCAGGGGCACCCACCACCAGGCCCCCACCCATGTCTCCCAGCACCCCCACCCCCAAACACCAGGGGCAGCCTCCACCAGGCCCCCACCCATGTCTACCACCACCCCCACCCCCCAGCCACCAGGGGCACCCTCCACCAGGCCCCCACCCATGTCTCCCACCACCCCCACCCCCCAGCACTGTGGGGCACCCTCCACCAGGCCCCCACCCATGTCTCCCACCACCCCCACCCCCCAGCACTGTGGGGCACCTGCCAGCAGGCCCCCACCCATGTCTCCCACCACCCCCATCCCCCAGCACTGTGGGGCACCCTCCACCAGGCCCCCACCCATGTCTCCCACCACCCCCACCCCCCAGCACTGTGGGGCACCTGCCAGCAGGCCCCCACCCATGGCCAACTCATGTCTCCCACCCCCACCCCACCCCCCAGCACTGTGGGGCACCTGCCAGCAGGCCCCCACCCATGTCTACCACCCCCCACCCCCCAGCAGTGCAGGGGCATCCTCCACCAGGCCCCCACCCATGTCTCCCACCCCCCCGACCCCCCAGCACTGTGGGGCACCTGCCAGCAGGCCCCCACCCATGTCCAACTCATGTCTCCCACCACCCCCACCCCCCAGCACTGTGGGGCACCCTCCACCAGGCCCCCACCCATGTCTCCAACCACCCCCACCCCCCAGCACTGTGGGGCACCTGCCAGCAGGCCCCCACCCAAGTCCAACTCATGTCTCCCTCCCCCCCACCCCCCAGCACTGTGGGGCACCCTCCACCAGGCCCCCACCCATGCCTCCCACCACCCCCACCCCCCAGCACTGTGGGGCACCTGCCAGCAGGCCCCCACCCATTTCCAACTCATGTCTCCCACCCCCCCACCCCCAGCACTGTGGGGCACCTGCCAGCAGGCCCCCACCCATGTCTCCCACCCCCCCACCCCCCAGCACTGTGGGGCACCTGCCAGCAGGCCCCCACCCATGTCCAACTCATGTCTCCCACCACCCCCACCCCCCAGCACTGTGGGGCACCTGCCAGCAGGCCGCCACCCATGACTCCCACCACCCCCACCCCCCAGCAGTGCAGGGGCACCCACCACCAGGCCCCCACCCATGTCTCCCAGCACCCCCAGCCACCAGGGGCAGCCTCCACCAGGCCCCCACCCATGTCTCCCACCACCCCCACCCCCCAGCCACCAGGGGCACCCTCCACCAGGCCCCCACCCATGTCTCCCACCACCCCCACCCCCAGCCACCAGGGGCACCCTCCACCAGGCCCCCACCCATGTCTCCCACCACCCCCACCCCCCAGCCACCAGGGGCACCCTCCACCAGGCCCCCACCCATGTCTCCCACCACCCCCACCCCCCAGCACTGTGGGGCACCCTCCACCAGGCCCCCACCCATGTCTCCCACCACCCCCACCCCCCAACACTGTGGGGCACCCTCCACCAGGCCCCCACCCATGTCTCCCACCACCCCCACCCCCCAGCACTGTGGGGCACCTGCCAGCAGGCCCCCACCCATGTGCAACTCATGTTCCCCAGCCAACATGTCATCACAATCTAGATCCCTGGTCCCTATGGTCAGCCTCCAAATGCAAAACACCCACCCGAGTATTGCATCCACCCACTGATAATTTGCAATTACATCACAGAACACCAATTGCAAGTTCCGAAACAAACACATTTCCCTCACATACACCCAATCTAACTACACTAACTAATAAAATAAACTATATACAAAAATGTGGCCAATGTCCGAAAGGTCCAAATAAAATCAAAACAAAAATGAAACCTAACACTACCTACATAACTATGTACAAGGGCAGCGGGCTAGTTTGACGGCTCACTTGTGGATATCCCGGGCCGGGGCATCATCGAACTCCTGCTCAATGTCCCGGAGGCGGTCCTCCTCCATGGCCCCGAGGGACCGCAGGGCCATCGACGTGTCCACCTCCAAACCCCTGCGGATTGCCTCGAGGCACTCAGCCCGCCTCAGGGCCCTCCGCATGGAGTTCTCCGCCCTGACCATTGTGGGCCATGCCTCTTCCGCCCGCTGCCACTCCGCATCTATGGCGTGGCCCAACCGCTGCCACACGGAAGACACTCTCTGTCCTGGGTCCTCCTGCCCTCCGGCCGATGCCTGCCCCTCCGATGTTGAAGGCCCCGAGTCTTCATGGCTCCCACCACGTTGCTGCTGCTGCTGTGACTCTGCCCGTGGACTGCCTCCTGCTGCCTGCACATCCTCCGCGGCTGGGGTGCAGTCGTAGATGTGGCCACCCCTGCTGGACGTCCGACTCCCGACTGTGGCAGGGATGCCTCCTCCACCAGCCTGGCCGCACCGTCAGAGGCAGCTCCACAGGGCACCCAGGTGACTGATGGGTGGGAAGATGGCACGGAGGACGACTGGCGCGTAGGGGGTCCAGTTGAGGAGGGGGTCGTAGCAAGCCCCATCATACGGAGGAATCCGGCCTGGGTGACCTGTCCCAGCAGGCTGACGTGGTCAACGAGCCATTCGAGATGACGTGCAGTCTCCTCATGAAAAGACTGCAGGTCACCTCGCATGGCCCGTTGACGCCATGCCACACCAGTCAGGACAGGCTCAACCCGGACCCGGACAGCCACGTCCGCAGGCAGAGGAAGGCCAGTTGATGTGAGCTCATCCCCTGCCTGAAAATGGGTCTGGACGTAGGCATCCCTGCTGGTGCAAGATGATGCAGGGACAGGATCAGGGACAGGATTGCACACAGGCACCTCCGCGGCGGCCTGTGCTGCCTCCTGTCCCTGGTCCTGCACTGCACCACTAGCACCATTGGGATCCCCACCTCCAGACCCCGTCTCTGGTGCTTGCACGGCCTCCTCCTCCACCAAACCCCCCACCAACCTGGATGACTCTGTGCCATCTTCCCCTGTTGGGCCCTGTGGGGTCCCAGCTGCCCCTTCTGCTGCCGAGGAGTCCAACTCCAACCTCCGCCTCTTGGACCTCTCCCCGGCAGCTGCGGCCTGGGACGCGGCACCGGACTCCTCACTCCCCGACGAGATGACAACATGGGAGGGGAGCTGGGCCTTGCGTCTCTGGCTGGCGGTGGGATCCCCGCTGCTGTGCTCCACAGCACCTTCTCCGCCCTCTTCATCAGTTGACGCTGCAGACAGGGAGAAACAAAACACAGGCATCAGGGCACTGTACAATGGACACATACACACATGACAGTTGTACATGAGTGGCATTGGCAAACCTCAGACATGGCATCACAATCCCCAACACACATGTCATTTCAACTCGCACACATGAGCCATACCACAGCCATATCGCAACTGCCAGCACCATCCATACACATACAACAGCTTGAGCAGGCAAAGGTGAGCCAGACATCACATGCAACACAGGAAGTGCACCACACATGTACACACACCACCACACTTGCATGCATGTGTACACCCCTGCCAAGTGTCGCAGTGTTCAGACGGGCATCCATGTCACATCTGCCAATCAGGCTTCCACATACCGCTGTCACATGCATCCATGTTGCATCACTGTTGCACCCTTGTCAAATACACACACATGCACATGTACACAGTGCTGATACATGCAGCCGAAAACAACATACATGCGTGACATCACGGACATGTCTACTTACATACACATTCATCCAAACATGTGTGCCCACACAACTGCATTTGGCATGCAAGCCTACACACACAAGCACCATCCATGTCTCACACATTCCAGCCCTCGCATGTGTTAGCCCCACGGCCCTGTACACGCCCACCCATACTCGACCCCATACAAACAGATGTGCAACCTGCACACTAGTGAAAAATCACCACACGCACTGCTCACAATCAGGATGCATGTACACTTACCGCTCGACTCCAGACGGGTCGGCCTCTCAAGGACCTGGGCATGGAGCGCTGGGGATATGCGTTCCAGGACCCTCATCTGTTCTTCCGACAAGTGGCTCCGGCGCCCCTTGGCATCCGCTGCCTTCAAGAGGCGCCGGGCCTTGTTCAGGGTCCTGGACCTGAAGTTCTCCCAGAACTTCTTGAGATGTTGTAAGTCGCGGACTGCCACCCCCTCCGCGTTGATGGCAGTCACAATGTCAGTCCAGATCAGAGTACGTCCTTCCTTGTCGGCGCGGGAACTGTCGAAGGGGGCATCATACTGCCCCAGGACTTGCTCCACCAGGACACCAACTTCGGTGGCACTGAAGCTGGTGCCCCTCTGCCTCTCTGGCCGGGGGTTGTCAGTGGTCTCAGATGGTGTTTGCCCCGACATGACAACCCCAGAGGCAGGAGTGGGTGGGCAACTGGGTCCTGGGGCTGGGCTGTGGAGCGATGGAATCCCAGTCGGGAGTCTTCGGTTCCAGCAGGGGTGTTCACAGCAACAGCACTCCTGGCTGATGTGCAGGCAGCAAATGACAGGGCACGTGGGCAGCAGGCAGTCAGGCAGCAGCAGATGGCAGGTGGGAGTGTGCTCGGGGCTCTGGGGGGCAGTAGTTCGGCCTTCTGGGCAGGAGCGTGGTCTTCCGTGTGCTTACGCGTGACCAGCTTGATACGGAGTGATTTGGCACGTGAAAAATCTGCACGTCAGTGTGTAATTCGAGGAAAGGCCCTTAGCGCGTAAGCGCGTCTGCACGCATACGCATTTTCATTGGACAGAAGGCCCCTCAAGCGCAAGCGCCCCTGTGATGTGATGCGTACAGACGTGCATGGGCATTTCAGCGCGCGTGAAAAACTGCACGTCCGCGTGTAATACGAGGAAAGGGCTCATGCGCGTAAGCGCGCGTGGAAAACTGCACGTCCGCGTGTAATACGAGGAAAGGGCCCATGCGCGTAAGTGATGTGACGCGTGCGTGCGTTTCCCTCAGCATGGGTTAAAGGTGAGCGGGCCCAGCAGTTCGCTGTACGTGCCATTCGTGGAGACCGACGTGTGTTGCTGCTTCCTGCTGTTTCGCGCGCCATCACAACTTCACAGCTATCAAGGACGTATCTCTTCTTTTGGCGGGGGTATTGGCTACGCGTGTTTTTCTGCATCGCGCTAGTCAGACGGTGAGTCGCACACGCTCTTTTTCCCACTGCGGGTGCCCCTGTGTATTGCACCCATTTTCAATGTCATAGTAGCCTGCGTGTCCCACGCGTACGCGTTAATCGTGTTACTGGGTGCCACCGCGTACTGCGGGAGGTTGAATCCACGCACGTAGGCTGCAGGGTTGCGTGCACGGTTTTACTGCAGTTTTGGGGTGCCGGAGCGTTGCATGACCCGTCACCACATCACCGGGGTCACATACAGCTTTGCAGGTGCAGGGGGGCTGTTAACATCTTGCTTCCCACCCCCTTCACCCCAATTGCCCAGGTCAATTGTGGTGAACACCTCCCATTGGCACCACTCCATCTGTACCAGCACTACTACATCTGTGCCATGGTTGGGAGGGCATCAAAGGTGAGGGGCGCCTCAGCTGGGTGTCCTCCTCATGGCGGGCGTGGTCGGGGACGTGGCCGTGGTGACCAGGGAGTAGGGGGACTCCAAGGTGTCCAGGGCAGCCACAGAGGGGGAAGAGGCAGGGGTGCACCACTTGAGCACAATGTTGTGCCATGTGTCGGTGCAGCCATGCCACCACCCACTGTGGTTCCGGGGGATGCAGCTCTTGCATCTGGCACTGCCACCCGTACGACCCGGCAGTCCATTCCATCGACTGCCACGGGCCCAAGGGTAGTGGTAACTGCAGGTGCAGCTGTGGACACCGCCACCCAGGCTCAGGGTCTGCCAGCGCAGGCTGCGTTGTCATTTGAAGAGCCCTTGGTAGATCTCCAACAGGCCAGGGGGGAAACCATAGGGGCACGCCGGGCTGCTCAGACCAAGACACGTGTCCCTGGGGCAGTCATGTCATCTGCTGCCCCGAACAGCCGGGTGTTGGCAAGTGCAGGGGCAGATGCACCCAACAGCACCCCGGTTGTGAGTCTGCCAACCAGGACCGTTGTGGTCAATGACCCTGCCACAGCTGATGTTGCTGCGCAGGGTCCATTAGTGGGCACCCAGCTGCCACTGACACAAGTCAGGCCTTTGGTCATCCCTCCACCTGCCACTCCCTTGCCTCGATCCACCGAACCCACTGGCCATACTGGTCAGGGCGGCATTAGCCAGCCAGGGTCTGCGCCACAGTCCAAGAGGAGGAAGGTTGCACCTGCAGCACAGGCTGGGACCCCACACACAGCCACGACCTCCTGCACGTCGAGGAAGAAGCCTTTCTGTAAGCAGGAACTGGACTTCCTCGTGGACTACGTGCGGGGCCACAGCCGTGACATGCTAGTGGGTGCCAATAGTCAGACTACGGCTGCCCAACGTGACACCCACTGGAAGCATGTTGCGGAACATGTCAGATCATTCGGCCATGAGGTGCGCACGGCGCAGGAGTGCAAAAAGCGTTGGAATGACATCAAGCGCAGCACTAAGGCTAAGCGTGCCTCAAATTACAACTTGACTCTGGTGACTGGCGGTGGGCCTGCACCAGAGGAGGAAGAACTCACTCTGCATGAGGCTCTCGTTGCGGAGTTCATACCACCTGAATTGGTCGAAGGAGTGGGAGAGATGCTGGACTTTGATGCCGAGTCCATTGAGTGTTGATGCGTGTTTGTTGAGGATGTGTGTGTTTCACTTGTGGGATGTGTTGTGCATGATTGCTGCTACATGTGACGTGTACATGGTTCTGATGTGTAAGTAATGCAATGCTTCCGTCATGCATGTCTCCTCTGCCTGCATGCGGGACTCCATGTGGGCATGCTCCCTTGCCCTTGCCCTCCTCCGCCACTCTGCACCCCAGTTCCACCTTTGCACTGGTCTGCTTCAATCTTGCCAATGTGTAGTTTCTTGTTCATGTGTCCTGTGTAGATGCTAACTTCCAGCGTAGAAACTGCCAGACATATGTCGTGTGGTACAGCCTTAGTACTCGATGCAGGGTATCTCACTTGTACTGTGCATGGGTCAGATGTCCCGCAGGGACATGAGTGCCCATTCATGCTCCATGTGCATTGCACGCATGCCCCTATGTGTTCTTGACTGGATGATCACTGTAATATGTGTCCTTGGTTACATACATTGCCTGCCATCTCATCGGCCTCCCCATGTCAACTGTGGCTCAGTCCTGCGTTGCACACATGTTTAGGCTCTGACAACCTGTGTGGCTCACAGGCCTCAGCCTGTTCAATGGCCAATGACTCTGTCCAACTCTTGTTGTGTCTTCTTCACACGTAGGCGGCCTCCGGAGTTTTCATCATGTGTCCTGCCCACTGTCCCAGCATCATTTGCAGTGTTGTAATTTGAATCACATTAAGCTGTTGATGCCAGTCAACACTGCCTGTCAATACACAGGTGTATGGTCAGCCTTTTGATACCATGCTAGGCATCCCTGCTTTGGTACTGGGGTGGAGGGGTGCTTGGCTTCTAGACATGCTACACATTGAATGCACAATGCACGTGATGTGTGAATTTGACATTGCACTGCCTTCACATTTCCTGGCACACACCATGGAGTGCTTGTACATGTCGGTAGTGAGTGACGTACACATTTTCTGCACTGCATAGACCCACTTCCATGGAAACTGCCACCTTTCAACAGGTCTGATCACAGAAGCTATTCAAAGTAGACCCAGCATGCATGCCAGGTCATATGTTGTGTGTCACATGTCTGCCGGATGCCTTTGCTGTCGGTGTGTGTGTGTGTCGTGTGCTTCTGACATGTGTAGTGACCTTTTTTCTCTCTATTTTTCAGGTGATGACGCAATGGAGGCGGAGGATGGTGTTGTCATGCCAGACACAGGGTTGGTAACACCACATCAACCCGGCACTATTGGGGGTCGTGGGGTGGTAGGCCACGAAAACCCCCAAGTGCTGCAGTCCATCTTGTCTCTGGCTGCCTATGAGTCCAGCCTTGATGACGACTCTGACGTCCATGTTGAGTTGGATGAGCATCAAGTCCATGTGTCAGGGGTGAGTGATTCTGATGTGGAGACTCCTCTGTCTGCGACACCTGCACTGAGGGATCAGACAGTCTTGGTTCCTCCGCCCGCTGTGGATCGGGACGCAGGGTCACCCTCCACACCAGTCACTGATGTGCCTGGGACATCACATCGACGGGGGCATGTAGTCGTGCAGCCACAGGCGGTGCCAACACAGCGAGGACCCCCGGTCCTTGGGTCCCGCAGGGGTCAAGCCCGGCAACGCGGTCGCCGCGCGCAACCGCTGTATACTGAGTGGGAGCAAGACATGACTGCCAATTCCAAACGGCAGGGGGCAGCAATAGAGAACATCGCTGAGAGCATGGAGCGTGTGGCCTGATCTGTGCTCCCCCCTGCTAGGCAGGTGCTTCTCCAGCAGCAGGTGGCACGGTCCACGGCCCGCTCACTCAGGCTGGGCATGGCGGCCTCAGACAGGGCACGCCAGGCTGAAATGTCATCTCTGCGTCAAGCAATTGCTGCTCACGTAGAGGCGCACATGGATGCCCTGAGGGAGGAGTATGCTTCCCTCAGATCCACTCTGGGTGTCCTTATGATGTCCCAGAGGCAGCAGGCAGAGGAGAGGTTTGCACAGCTTGAGCGTACCATCTCGGCTGAGCTACAGGCTTGCCGGGAGGTGCAGCGGTTGTCCAGCCAGGCCTTGCAGGAGGAACTCTGTGTTACACGTGCTACTTTGCAAGAGGAAGCACGTGTATCACGTGAGGTTCTGCATGCAGACCTATGTCACATCGCCACACAGAACCAGGCTCACCCGTCCGGCAGACTTGCTGCCGACGAGGGGCAAGCTGCGGCTAGGCATAGCCAGGCTACTGTGCCACGTCCTCCTTTCCAGGATGAGCCAGACTCGGACGACCATCTATCTCCCACATAGGTCGGGCTGTGCAGGCGTTGAGCCCATGGAGGTTTTTTTTTGGCTCAGCATCATCGCATGGGGATGTTGAGCAGCACCCTGTACCTCCCCCCTCCTGGGTGCCTCCCCTCCCCCCCGGGTCGTATGTGGCCATTTTTGATTTTTCTTTTAGTTTAGTTAGTTAAGTTTCTGTTTGATAGTTAGTTTAAATAGGTAATGTAGGTTTTCCATTGTTAGTGCAATTAGTTAATAGTTGATTTAGTTTAAAATTGCTAGTCTATTGTGCTTTCATGTGACGGTGCGGTACTTTGTGGCTTTTGAAGGCATCCACTGTCTGTTCCAGCTGGGCCCTTCATGGTTGTCTTGTGTATGTGTTTGCTGCTTGGGGTCCTTGACTCACATATGCCACTCCTGCCTCCCTTATCCATGGGCTCGCAAGGATGGTTCGGTGTTACAGAATATTACACAAGGGCTTTGGACTGTCATATATGTGGCATGTCTGGTGCTGTGTGACTTGTGTTGACACCCCTAGTGGGGATGATTTTGGTGTCATTGTCCACTGTTCGGCTTTTGCTAGATGGGGTGTGTCATGAATAATGTGTACATTGATTGCTATGCATTGTGTAGTATGTTTCATATCTTTCCTGTACACGTGATTGTTGCAATTCATGCTGTAGATAGTGTACCACACTTTGGATGTGAAAGACGGACTGATGGTGTGATTTGTGATGTGACTCTCTGACATGGTCAAGTAATGAGATGCCTGATGAGACACACACAGATGATTTTGAAGCATTAATCATGTGTTTCATGCCCTTTCTGCAGGGGGATGAGCCCCCAGAGCACCTTTGCCAGCAGACATGGCCCATTGGACGACGGAAATCTGGACCCGTTTATTGGTGCCCACACACACATGTGTGCACAAGCAGAGGCACAGTGATTGCAGACCCACATCCTAGAACTGCTGACATGTTCCAAGGAACTCCATGCAAGGTGAGCATCACAGGGGGGCCACGACACAGCAAAGCTTGCAACAGGCGAGTTGCACATGCAGGCTTAGTCACAGCACTGAGGGTGAGCTTAGACGAATATTGGTGTTGAAGCACACAATGCAGATCAGTTTGTGGACTGATGCTGTTGATAGTAGGGTTGTCTGGGACACATGCAGGGGCAGTGGCACATACCCTCCGGTACACCAAGGTCCATTGAGGCACTTGTATCAAGCATGTAGCCTTCCGAGACATGGAAAGGGACATCTCACAGGGACATACAGCAAGGGACATACTCGGGTGCAGTGCATTTCATTTCCATGTACTTTATGATAAATGCACTGCCAACTTTGTTTCGGTCATGGTGGTACGCAACTTGCACTGAAGTCATGGCTTGCTATATGGGTCTGTCTGCTTACCCAGGGAACATTGCATGTTGTGTGAATTGTGACACATTGGTGTTCCATTTGCCACGCACCCACCGGCGGCTGACTTACTGCATTGACTGTGTATGACCCGTCACAGGGGTACTGATATATATGGGTACGAAGCATCTACACCAGATTGTCTGTTTGTAGAGTACTTTGTTGCTATGGGGCATGTTTGGTGGTGTGTTTTTGTGTAATTGGCACGTACTGGTTGTTGACTGTGGCTCTCTTTGCAGCATTGCAGTGCTCCTGTAACCGGACCTGAGAGTGCGCAGGCAGGAGGCCAGCACTCAAAACCAGAGCTAAGTGTCTTGTTGTTTTTCTTTCAAACTGCTCTGCATAGGCTTGCTGGGGGGGTGCACTAATGCATGGATGTATGTGTGATTCAATTTGGTATGTTTTTTCCCCCCTAATCACCCGGAATCCTATGCAATTTTGAACCCTGTACCCTCTTCCCGGTGCTCCTGCTTCCCGTACCTATCCAAGCAACGTTCCCTAACCCTCTTTCCCTGCTGGGGTTGCGGATGCCTGTGTAAGCCCCGAACTTGCAGGCGCCAAAACCCTAGAGGGGGTGGTTGGTTCGTACCACTCCTAAGCGTAGACTACAGAAGGCCATAACAATGATGTCCAAGTTTGTTTGGATTGTGTATGTGTTCATGCAGGTAGTACATTTTCATTCATTCCCTACTTTCATGTGCTCCTCCCCTCTCCTGCCACTCATTCCAGTTATCCAGTGTGCCAACACCTGTCCCGACTGCATATCCCTGAACCTCCTTCCCCACCAGGGTCTCAGGGGCCTGTGTGAGTTTGACATTGCAGGCACCCGGGACACGGTGGGGGTGGTTGTTTCGTGACACTCCCGCGCCTGTACACGGGACCTGTGACAATACACATCCGTTCATGATGCATCATCCTATGTTATGTACCACACATGGTTCACATCCTGTTGTGACATTGTTTTTACTGTGCTGTACCACACATGGTTCACATCCTGTTGTGACATTGTTTTACTGTGCTACCTTGGTTGTTGCATCATTGTGGTAGTACTTGGCCTTTGTGAGGTACTGCTACGTCAAGTCATCTACTGGAGGGTGTTCGGGTTCATTTTTATGCCTTGGATTTTGTGATTTTGGAAATGAGTGTGGATTCTGAGGGTTCAGGCATCTTTTTACACACAAGGTGGGAGATGGTGATGAAGGGTAAAGGTGATCCTGTGGCCAGGTGGAATTGAGGGTTGGAGGCTCCATGACCCAGGTGCAGTTGTTCAGTGGGTCATGGTCATTTGTGAGGGAGGGGGGGTTGTTGTTGATAGTTGCCTTGCCCTGCAGTGTGATGGGAACTCTGACATTGGAATGGTGGTATCCTATGTACATGTTGTGTTCTGCTGATCAATGCCTGTTCATGTGTTGTGTTTTCCTTTCAGGTGCGAGGGGATAGTTGTGGTTTGACATGCTGGGGTGTACACATGGTGAATGTTCACATGTGATGTATAGGGAACACTGATGGTCACTTGAGTGCACATGCATATGTGGAGTGCATGTCCTTGCAGAACCACACACTTGCACTCTGATGCACTACATGTACTCCCACCCTTGCATATCCACGTGTACACTGTTTGCCTTCTGGTGCGCACTGTGTCCCTGCAGCACATGTTCTGTGACCGATTATGGATCCAGTACATGCCTAATTTGATGTTTGATGTGGTCTGTCACTTAGATGTGATTCTCAGGGTGTGCATCACACACAATGGCTGTTCACTGTGCTGTGCGCTGAGCAGTGTGTTGCAGGAGTAGGACACTGCACACATGAGCTGCAGTGTTGATTTTGCAATGCATAATGTGCATGTAGACAGGCATTCATTGTTATGTTACGTCTACGACTGTTGTAATGCATTTAGGAATGACTTATTTTGGGTGGGAGATTTTGTTGGTCTGTCATTACATCTGATTCCGGGTCAGGCATCATTGTCTGATGCCACTGTACATTTAGGACATGGCAATGTGTACCTTATCGTTACTGTGTTGGTGTATGGGTATTGCTTGCCATGTCATGTTGATGTTTGGGAGGGTTTGAGTGACATGACAGTGATGGCCATGGCCTGTTTTGCAGGTGTGTGTGATGCACACCTTGCATGTCAGGGTCACCCGCTTCTCAGAGCAACTAGCTGGGGGTAGATTTCTCTCCGCGGCAGGGCCCTCCCCCTGGAACAGACTTCCTGCCTGACTTGAACTTGAGGAGAACCATCTCCAGTTCTGGAAGCACCTCAAGACCTTCCTCTTTGCTTCTGCTTACTCTCTGCCTCTCCCTTGCAGAATTCTTCACTGGAACTGCACAGGAGCTGCAACTGGGCCACTCTCACCGACCTCGGTCCCTGGCCCAGCCACTCTCCACTTGCACTGCCTCCCTGGCAACCCCTGCACTGCAGTACTGTCTCTCTATCCCTACAGCCCTCCCTTCCCAGCACTTGTCTGCACTTACCTTTGCAGTTGCCACCAGCCGACCTATGTATTATTTTTTGGGCTACTTCCCCTGTACTGGACTCCCCCCCACCCTTCCCCTTGCACTTTTCCCTTCCCCCTACCCCTGCACTTGCACGATCTCAATGACACCTGGCCTAGTAGTACCGTTGTCTGTCTTCCCTTGTTCCCCCCTCCCTTCCTCATTGCGCCTTGAAATACTTGTGTATGGGCCATATCATGTCATATGTCATATGTGTGCCTTTTGGTCACACAGGATAGCTTGTGTTTAAGTAGCTAGGGATTCAGACCATGTGGCACTTCCATGGCAACTATCTCAGGGTGGTAGGGTTGTGACAGTTGACTGTCTCTTTGTCATCATCGATTGTCACCTGGTATGTGCCAGGCCTGTGTGCACTCCGCAGGGGTGGGAGTTTAGGTGAAAAATGTGGCCACAAGCTGGTTCCGGGCTTCCTCGCCACGTGCCCTGTCCCCTCCCATGGGCAGCGCCTGTGCCTGTGGTTGGGGATGTGGGGGCACCACCATGTCCACCGGGACGCCCTGCCGTGTTGCAACATTGTGCAGGACACATGCTGCCACAATGATCCTGCACACTACTGGTGGTGCAGAGTAGTTGCCCACCAGAGCGGTCAAGGGAGCGGAAACGTGACTTGAGCACTCCGAATGTGCGCTCCACTATGCCCCTGGTTGCAATATGGGCGGCGTTGTATCTTACCTGGGGTGGTGTGGTGGGGTTCCGGATTGGCGTCATCATGTGGTTGCTCAGAGGGTAGGCACTGTCCCCTGGGGAGGTGATAATAGTTGAGATTATTAGGGTTTGGATATTTGTCTGTGTGTGACTTGCATGCATGTGCAAGGGCATTTGTACTGACCTAGGAGCCATGTGTCACCATGATGCCCAGCTTCCAGGGCCCGGCTCAGGGCGGACATTCTGTATATGAAACTGTCATGGGTGGAGCCAGGGTAGTTTGCATAGACAGAGGTGATGATTCCCTTTGCATCACATACCACCTGTACATTGATGGAATGCCAGTGCTTGTGGTTTCGGTAGATGTGCTCAGTGGCCCTAGGTGGACGTAGGGCTACATGGGTGCAATCTATGGCACCGAGCACTTTGGGGAAGTGTGCCACCCTGAAAAAATCCAGGACAACGGCCTGCCTTTCTGCGGGTTTTCTGGGCATGAACATGTGCCTGCGGACTGAGGGGCGCGCTGTCACAATTGCCAGTACCTGGTGTAGGCAGCGTGACTGCGTGGCCTGTGAGACCCCCCCCACTATGGCAGTGGTCCGCTGAAATGACCCAGTGGCCAAAAAATGCAGGACATTGAGCAGCTTCTCCAAGGGGCTCAATGCTTGGGAGCAAAGGGTGGGGGATGTGAGGTCATCTTCCCACTCCCTGACCAGGTCTAGGATGATATGGGGTGGAAACCTATACCTGCCGTAGACCTGGTCGTCAGGCATCCCAAAAAGGCTTGTCCGTGGTGCGAAAATGTGTGCCCTGGCTATTCTCCTCCTCCTGCGGTGTCCCACGATCAGTGCAGCGACAAATGGGGCATTCATCGTAGCTGTATATACGCGTTTGTTGTTTGCGCGCACTTTTATGCTGTGCGCGGGGACGCCTCCGCCTGCCTTCGTGTGGGCGGACGCGTTGACGCCTGTGCACGTCTTTTGCCATGCGCGGGTTTCCCGTATTCGGATACGTGGTAAGACTGTATGTCCGAGTGTCATCGCGTGTGATCGGAGGGGAGTGAGCGTACACGCGATTGGCCTGGGTACGGGTGTTTCGGGGTGCGCGGGAAGTTCCACACTCGATTAGCCTGGGTACGTGTGTTCCGGGGTGCGCGGGAACTTTCACACGCGATTGGTGGAAATCCACGTGTGTTCTGTCATCACGTGCAATGAGGGAAACACCCGCGCGCGTTACGTCACAGACGCGCTCACGCGCTAAGGGCCTTTGGTCCAATGAAATTGCATATGCGTGCTGCCGTGCATACGCGCTAAGGGCCTTTCTTCGAATTACACGCTGACGTGCAGATTTTTCACGTGCCAAATCACTCCGTATCAAGCTGGCCACGCGTAAGCACACGGAAGACCACGCTCCTGCCCAGAAGGCCGAATTACTGCCCCCCAGAGCCCTGAGCACGCTCCCACCTGCCATCTGCTGCTGCCTGACTGCCTGCTGCCCACGTGCCCTGCCATTTGCTGCCTGCACATCAGCCAGGGGTGCTGTTGCTGTGACCACCCCTGCTGGAACCAAAGACTCCCGACTGCTTTTCCATCGCCCCACAGCCCAGCCCCAGGACCCAGTTGCCCACCCACTCCTGCCTCTGGGGTTGCCATGTCGGGGCAAACACCATCTGAGACCACTGACAACCCCCGGCCAGAGAGGCAGAGGGGCACCAGCTTCAGTGCCACCGAAGTTGGTGTCCTGGTGGAGCAAGTCCTGGGGCAGTATGATGCCCCCTTCGGAGGTTCCCGCGCCGACAAGGAAGGACGGACTCGGATCTGGACTGACATCGTGACTGCCATCAACGCGGAGGGGGTGGCAGTCAGCGACTTACAACATGTCAAGAAGCGCTGGGAGGACTTCAGGTCCAGGACCCTGAACAAGACCCAGCGCCTCTTGAAGGCAGCGGATGCCAAGGGGCGCCGGGGCCACTTGTCGGAAGAACAGATGAGGGTCCTGGAACGCATATCCCCAGTGCTCCACGTCCAGGTCCTTGAGAGGCAGACCCGTCTGGAGTCGAGCGGTAAGTGTACATGCATCCTGATTGTGAGCAGTGCATGTCGTGATTTTTCAGTAGTGTGCAGGTTGCACATCTGTTTGTATGGGGTCGAGTATGGGTGGGGGTGTACAGGGCCCTGGGGCTAACACATGCGAGGGCTGCAATGTGTGAGACATGGATGGTGCTTGTGTGTGTAGGCTTGCATGCCAAATGCAGTTGTGTGGGCACACATGTTTGGATGAATGTTTATGTAAGTAGACATGTCCGTGATGTCACGCATGTATGTTGTTTTCGGCTGCATGTATCAGCACTGTGTACATGTGCATGTGTGTGTATTTGACAAGGGTGCAACAGTGATGCAACATGGATGCATGTGACAGCGGTATGTGGAAGCCTGATTGGCAGATGTGACATGGATGCCCGTCTGAACACTGCGACACTTGGCAGGGGTGTACACATGCATGCAAGTGTGGTGGTGTGTGTACATGTGTGGTGCACTTCCTGTGTTGCATGTAATGTCTGGCTCACCTTTGCCTGCTCATGCTGTTGTATGTGTATGGATGGTGCTGGCAGTTGCGATATGGCTGTGGTATGGCTCATGTGTGCGACTTGAAATGACATGTGTGTTGGGGATTGTGATGCCATGTCTGAGGTTTGCCAATGCCACTCATGTACAACTGTCATGTGTGTATGTGTCCATTGTACAGTGCCCTGATGCCTGTGTTTTGTTTCTCCCTGTCTGCAGCGTCAACTGATGAAGAGGGCGGAGAAGGTGCTGTGGAGCACAGCGGCAGGGATCCCACTGCCAGCCGGAGACGCAAGGCCCAGCTCCCCTCCCATGTTGTCATCTCGTCGGGGAGTGAGGAGTCCGGTGCCGCGTCCCAGGCCGCAGCTGCCGGGGGGAGGTCCAAGAGGCAGAGGTTGAAGTTGGACTCCTCGGCAGCAGAAGGGGCAGCTGGGACCCCACAGGGCCCAACAGGAGAGATGGCACGGAGTCATCCAGGTTGGTGGGGGGTTTGGTGGAGGAGGAGGCCGTGCAAGCACCAGAGACGGGGTCTGGAGGTGGGGATCCCACTGGTGCTAGTGGTGCAGTGCAGGACCAGGGACAGGAGGCAGCACAGGCCGCCGCGGAGGTGCCTGTGTGCAATCCTGTCCCTGATCCTGTCCCTGCATCATCTTGCACCAGCAGGGATGCCTACGTCCAGACCCGTTTTCAGGCAGGGGATGAGCTCACGTCAACTGGCCTTCCTCTGCCTGCGGACGTGGCTATCCGGGTCCGGGTTGAGCCTGTCCTGACTGGTGTGGCATTGCGTCAACGGGCCATGCGAGGTGACCTGCAGTCTTTTCATGAGGAGACTGCACGTCATCTCGAATGACTCGTTGACCACGTCAGCCTGCTGGGACAGGTCACCCAGACCGGATTCCTCCGTATGATGGGGCTTGCTACGACCCCCTCCTCAACTGGACCCCCTACGTGCCAGTCGTCCTCCGTGCCATCTTCCCACCCATCAATCACCTGGGTGCCCTGTGGAGCTGCCTCTGACGGTGCGGCCAGGCTGGTGGAGGAGGCATCCCTGCCACAGTCGGGAGTCGGACGTCCAGCAGGGGAGGCCACATCAACGACTGCACCCCAGCCGGCGGAGGATGTGCAGGCAGCAGGAGGCAGTGCACGGGCAGAGGCACAGCAGTAGCAGGAACGTGGTGGGAGCCATGAAGGCTCGGGGGCTTCAACATCGGAGGGGCAGGCATCGGCCGGAGGGCAGGAGGACCCAGGACAGAGAGTGTCTTTCGTGTGGCAGCGGTTGGGCCACGCCATAGTTGCGGAGCGGCAGCGGGCGGAAGAGGCACGGCTCACAATGGTCAGGGCGGAGAACTCCATGTGGAGGGCCCAGAGGCGGGCCGAGTGCCTCGAGGCAATCTGCAGGGGTTTGGAGGTGGACACGTCGACGGCCCTGCGGACCCTCGGGGCCATGGAGGAGGACCGCCTCCGGGACATTGAGCAGGAGTTTGATGATGCCCTGGCCCGGGACATCCACAAGTGAGCCGTCAAACTAGCCCGCTGCCCTTGTACATAGTTATATAGGTAGTGTTAGGTTTCATTTTTGTTTTGATTTTATTTGGACCTTTCGGACATTGGCCACATTATTTTATTAGTTAGTGTAGTTAGATAGGTTTCCTTTCTTTTGTTGGGATAATGGACCCTGGCTTGTTCCCATGTACATAGTTCACTGTTGGATTGTATTTTTTTTTTCACATTTTAACCATGGAGCAATGGCTTTCTTTTTTATTTCCCATTGGATTTTGTTTTGTGGACAGTGACTTTGGACACCATTACTTTGGAATTTTATTTTTGGTTTTGCTTTTTTTCACGGACATGCTTCTTTTAATTTTTGTACATTCACATTTCTATTTCTTTATTTTTGATTCTATTTATGTTTCCTTTAATACATATTTTTTTTGGTGAACTTCAATGTGTGGTATCTCATTGGTTTCATGCATTTCATGATATGGGTTTTGAGATTCACTGACACGTGAGGGAAATGTGTTTGTTTCGGAACTTGCAATTGGTGTTCTGTGATGTAATTGCAAATTATGAGTGGGTGGATGCAATACTCGGGTGGGTGTTTTGCATTTGGAGGCTGACCATAGGGACCAGGGATCTAGATTGTGATGACATGTTGGCTGGGGAACATGAGTTGCACATGGGTGGGGGCCTGCTGGCAGGTGCCCCACAGTGCTGGGGGGTGGGGGTGGTGGGAGACATGGGTGGGGGCCTGGTGGAGGCTGCCCCTGCACTGCTGGGGGGTGGGGTTGGTGGGAGACATGGGTGGGGGCCTGGTGGAGGCTGCCCCTGGTGGCTGGGGGGTGGGGGTGGTGGGAGACATGGGTGGGGGCCTGGTGGAGGCTGCCCCTGCACTGCTGGGGGGTGGGGGTGGTGGGAGACATGGGTGGGGGCCTGGTGGAGGGTGCCTCTGCACTGCTGGGGGGTGGGGGTGGTGGGAGACATGGGTGGGGGCCTGGTGGGGGCTGCCCCTGCACTGCTAGGGGGGTGGGGGTGGTGGGAGACATGGGTGGGGGCCTGGTGGAGGGTGCCCCTGCACTGTTGGGGGGTGGGGGGGTGGGAGACATGGGTGAGGGCCTGGTGGAGGGTGCCCCTGCACTGCTGGGGGGTGGGGGTGGTGGGAGACATGGGTGGGGGCCTGGTGGAGGCTGCCCCTGCACTGCTGGGGGGGTGGGGGTGGTGGGAGACATGGGTGGGGGCCTGGTGGAGGCCGCCCCTGCACTGCTGGGGGCTGGGGGTGGTGCGAGACATGGGTGGGGGCCTGGTGGAGGCTGCCCCTGGTGGCTGGGGGGTGGGGGTGCTCGGAGACATGGGTGGGGGCCTGGTGGTGGGTGCCCCTGCACTGCTGGGGGGTGGGGGTGGTGGGAGACATGGGTGGGGGCCTGCTGGCAGGTGCCCCACAGTGCTGGGGGATGGGGGTGGTGGGGAACATTAGTTGGACATGGGTGTGGGTCTGCTGGCAGGTGCCCCACAGTGCTGGGGGGTGGGGGTGGTGGGGAACATGAATTGGACATGGGTGGGGGCCTGCTGGCATGTGCCCCACAGTGCTGGGGGGTGGGGGTGGTGGGGAACATGAGTTGGACATGGGTGGGGGCCTGCTGGCAGGTGCCCCACAGTGCTGGGGGCTGGGGGTGGTGGGAGACATGGGTGGGGGCCTGGTGGAGGCTGCCCCTGCACTGCTGGGGGGGTGGGGGTGGTGGGAGACATGGGTGGGGACCTGGTGGAGGGTGCCCCTGCACTGCTGTGGGGTGGGGGTGGTGGGAGACATGGGTGGGGGCCTGGTGGAGGCTGCCCCTGCACTGCTGGGGGGGTGGGGGTGGTAGGAGACATGGGTGGGGACCTGGTGGAGGGTGCCCCTGCACTGCTGTGGGGTGGGGGTGGTGGGAGACATGGGTGGGGGCCTGGTGGAGGCTGCCCCTGCACTGCTGGGGGGGTGGGGGTGGTGGGAGACATGGGTGGGGGCCTGGTGGAGGCTGCCCCTGCACTGCTGGGGGGGTGGGGTGGTGGGAGACATGGGTGGGGGCCTGGTGGAGGGTGCCCCTGCACTGCTGGGGGGTGGGGGTGGTGGGAGACATGGGTGGGGGCCTGGTGGAGGCTGCCCCTGCACTGCTGGGGGGGTGGGGGGGGGTGGGAGACATGGGTGGGGGCCTGGTGGAGGCTGCCCCTGCACTGCTGGGGGGGTGGGGGTGGTGGGAGACATGGGTGGGGGCCTGGTGGAGGGTGCCCCTGCACTGCTGGGGGGTGGGGGTGGTGGGAGACATGGGTGGGGGCCTGGTGGAGGGTGCCCCTGCACTGCTGGGGGGTGGTGGGAGACATGGCTGGGGGCCTGGTGGAGCGTGCTCCTGCACTGCTGGGGGGTGGGGGTGGTGGGAGACATGGGTGGGGGCCTGGTGGAGGGTGCCCCTGCACTGCTGGGGGATGGGGGTGGTGGGAGACATGGGTGGGGGCCTGGTGGAGGGTGCCCCTGGTGGCTGGGGGTGCAGGGGGACATGCGTTGGTGGGCAGTAGTGCAAGTTGACATGTGGGTTGGCTGGGGGGCATGGCCATGGTGGATGGGGTGCCTGCAGGACATGTGCAGGGTAGGCCCCTGTGGTGTGAGCCACCTGCAGGGGCCGTGGAGGGTGTAGAGGGAACACTTGGGAGGACCCACACGTGCAATTCACGTGTGGTGCTCCCCGCGCACCCCTGTAATACACGTACCCTGATGAGATCGCGTGTGGAACTTCCCGCGCACCCCTGTAATACACATACCCTGATGGAATTGCGTGTGGAACTTCCCGCGCACCCCTGGAATACACGTACCCTGCTGATGTTGCGTGTGATACTTCCCCCGCACCCCAAAATACACGTACCCTGATGAGATCGCGTGTGTAACTTCCCGCAAACCCCCGAAATACATGTACCCTGATGAGATCGCATGTGTAACTTCACGCGCACCCCCGAAATACACGTACCCTGATGTGATCGCGTGTGTAACTTCCCGCGCACCCCCGAAATACACGTACCCCGCTCAATCGCGTGTGTAACTTCCCGCACACCCCCGAAATACACGTACCCCGCTCAATTGCATGTGTAACCTCCTGCGTGCCCCCGAAATACACGTACCCCGCTCAATCGCGTGTGTAACTTCCCGCGCACCCCCGATGTACACGTACCCCGCTCAATCGCGTGTGTGACTTCCCGCGCACCCCCGAAATACACGTACCCCGCTCAATCGCGTGTGTTACTTCCCGCGCACCCCCGCAATACACGTGCCCCGCTCCCACAGGCCCAATTGCTGTATGTTGCCACTTTTGTGATGCCCTGGGACTCTACCGCCTGCCTTCGTGTGGCGGATGTGTTTCAGCTTGTGCGTGTCTTTGGCTGTGCGTGGCTTTGCCCTATTCGATTCCATGAATACGTGTGGTTCGAGTGCGTGTGAGCGTTCCGTCTGCTTCCCTGCAGTACATCCCCAGTTACGCCCTTATTTTCGCACGTTGTTCCCCATTCCGCGCGTTACGCCCCGTGTCCCGCCCACTTTCTGGTGTATGCGCTGAGGTTGTGCGCTTTCACTGTGCTCGTCGCGCACGCCTTTCGGGATGTTGCAGTGACTTGTGCGCCATGCACGGGTTTGGCGCACATCCCGAGGTAAACACGCGCAGGGACTTCCATGAATCGCACGCCTGTTTTTTTGCGCTTGCGCCTGCTTGCGCAAAGATTTTCGGCGCACGTTTGTTCCATGAATCGGCCCCTATATAAGGGTGTGAATGTGATAGCAGTAGAAATCCAAACTGCAATAGTGCAAAAGTCCAAAATAAAGAAATGTAAAATCAAGGTTCAGTGAAAATATATATACTTCAACGAAACACACAACAATATTCACGATAACTGACTACGAAAACACTAGAAATAGTCCATCTCTGTGGAAAGAACACAGGAGATGCAAAATAAGGAGATTAAAGAGCTCGGGTGATGTAGCATGGGTAAAGAGGAGGACATTGCAACAATGTCACTTTCAAAAGAATATATATTTTGATAAAAAGATGCAAAAGCATGGTTTATCAGTGTCTAGGGTACAAAAGTGGAACATGTGGGCTGGACCTCACAAAAGCACCTTACTTCTTTGTGGAGTTTCAACAGTGTTGAACTGGGATTATCTGTGCTGTGTGTGCAGGTCGAACTGGATTTGAATGCCGCAAGTCGTGGTGATCCAGTTGGTGAATGAGTGTGGAGTCAAGTTCGATGTAAAGTGCCATGGGGTGCAATGTAGCATTCAAGCAGTGCAGTTCCATGAAGCCACCAGGGTACGTCCAACAGTCGAACTGGGGGCGATTGTGAAGATGCTGATGGTTCGATGCTTTGTTCCAGGTGCAGTAGTTGAAAGATGTCCACAGTCGTGAGTTTCTTGTTAAAGTCAGGCAGGTGATGCGCTTTTCTGGGGCGAATCAGCAGCAAACTTGTTCCAGGCAGCAACAGTGTGGTTCAAAGTTCAAAGCAGCACCCCAGGTCCTGGATGGTTTAAAGGTGTTTCATCGTGGTCAACTCTGACTCGAGGATAGTTAAAAGTGGCAGAACACAGGAATCCAGCCGCTCTGACTTCTCTGGTGCTTTGAGTCCCAATTCAGGGACTCCGGGACAAAATAGTTCCTTTTCCTCTCCACTCCCAGTCTGGGAAGGCTAGCAGTCACCCCGGGAGTCTTTCATATCCTGTCAGGGGCAATGGGTACCGATGCAGCTGACGCAGAGTGCAGATCTTGGTCCAACAACAGTCACCCCAAATTTGTCCTGTGGATGGTTATGGGACAGAGGACTTTGAAAAGGACTTCTCTCACAACAGGATCCAAACGAATTCTTCTTGTCTTGAAAGTCCAAAAATAATCACGGACTGAGTGGGAGAGTCCTTCCTTATAATGGCAAAAGGGCACCACGGATTGGAAAAAAGCAAGCCTGCTCTGGGGGGGGGGGGCAACCCCATGCAAGGTGACAAGTGTCTAAGCTCCAAAGCCCTTTGTTATGCAATACCCTGGTGAGAGGGTGCTCTTTAATTATGGGTTTCACTGTTGGAGCATGTTTCCTAGGAGCTCTCCTGCTGAGAGTTTCCTGGCTGGAGAGAGGTCTTACTCAAACTCCCAAATGATCAAAGAAAGACAGCTTTCCTGCTTATTGTCTTGCTGGCTGTTGCAGAGATGGGCAATCTGGCTATGAATCCACATAGCTTTTCCATAGCTGGTCTGATCTCACACGGTTAACATGAGTATGATACGAATCTGTTGTGTTTTTAATAACTGTCTGTACTATCAGTCAGCATACCAAAACCCAGTTATGGCTTTTTCTTTGAGATCACCCTGTCACCAGACTCATAGTCTTTACAATGACTATGGTTTTGTCTAAGAGGTGCATATTTAAATGCAACATATGTCTGCAGTGTGTTTGGTGTCACAGGCACTGTCAAACAGGCCACCTGTGACCTTTGAGCCTGCTCTGTGCCACTGCAGGGAGTAGCTTCATATCAGGAGAGTGATGCAGCAGGACATGTGTTCACTATGCTTTTGGCATGGATCTTTCTGAAAGTGGGGTCTGTTTAGCAATCAAGGGTGATGAGATTTTCTGTGCAATAATTGTGTTGGTTATTATCCCTGTTTAATATTTGGCGGAGCTGGGAAGCAGAGGTGAGAAGCAGTCTGCAGCAGTCCAGCACGAGAGTCTTTCTACTGTCCTAACTGTGTGAGGTGGAGCCTATAACTACCCACACCTACCGCGGAGCGGTGAGCGGAGCTGGGAAGCAGAGGTGAGAAGCAGTCTGCGCAGCAGTCCAGCACGAGAGTCTTTCTACTGTCCTAACTGTGTGAGATGGAGCCTATAACTACCCACACCTACCGCGGAGCGGTGAGCGGAGCTGGGAAGCAGAGGTGAGAAGCAGTCTGCAGCAGTCCAGCACAAGAGTCTTTCTACTGTCCTAACTGTGTGAGGTGGAGCCTATAACTACCCACACCTACCGCGGAGCGGTGAGCGGAGCTGGGAAGCAGAGGTGAGAAGCAGTCTGCAGCAGTCCAGCACAAGAGTCTTTCTACTGTCCTAACTGTGTGAGATGGAGCCTATAACTACCCACACCTACCGCGGAGCGGTGAGCGGAGCTGGGAAGCAGAGGTGAGAAGCAGTCTGCAGCAGTCCAGCACAAGAGTCTTTCTACTGTCCTAACTGTGTGAGGTGGAGCCTATAACTACCCACACCTACCGCAGAGCGGTGAGCGGAGCTGGGAAGCAGAGGTGAGAAGCAGTCTGCAGCAGTCCGCTGCAGACACGGAGTCAGAGTCGCATGGAACCGGACGTAAGACCACAGAAGTCTGCAAAAACCACATGGTTAATGGCGACCGGATTAAAGGAGAGGAGTAAGTCCGAATCCGCAGTGAGACAGGCAGTGAGACAGACAGTGAGCCCTGTTGAGGAAGAGGTCTCTGGGCGTCCGGCCCTAAAGTCGGGGGCCAAAACTACAGCCCCGACCTTTGAGGAGATAGGATCTCCGAAAACCAAGCAAACACCTATGGGGGGGGGTCGTCGGAGATTCTAACACTATCGAGACCCCCAGGGGCAGTAGTGGGGCAGATGTGAGGAAACAAACAAAGAATAACCAGAGTGTTCTCGGAAAACGGATCACGTCAGAAGTGGAAGCACCCTTAGACGGTGAGATTCTATGTCCATGGAGTGGAGCAGAATCTCGGGGGGATGAACTTACCAGCACGAGTACCCCGGTGTCTGAGGCCGATCCTACGGCTGGCTTCTCGCAGTCTCCGCTGGAGACGAGTGACGTCTGTGCGAGCGCGGTCGGAGGACGGCGCCCGCCTGACGCCAGGCGGAAGTTCAGGAGCGAAGGGCCAAGCCGGAGCCCAAACGACGAAGAAGGAAGGAGAGAGGAGTATGAAGAGGGGAAAGCAGAGGATGTGGAGGCCGCGGTCGCAGAGGCGGGGGTCTCGTCTCGGAACGAAAGGGCCCCGTCAACAAAAGCCTCCCAGGAAACAACGATGGGCCCGTGAAGGGACCAGGAGAGTCAGAGGCAGAGGCAGAGGCACTGAGGATCACTCAGTGTCCAATGCAAAACCAACCAAACAGCCCAGGAGGGAGCCGCGGAAAACCGTGGAGCCAGCAGACCACTACTCTGGAGTACCAACCTGGGGGAGTGGTAGCCCAGAAGACGAGTAAAATTGAAATAAAAGCTATGATACACCAAAGGAGCAGTGAGAAAGAGAGCTGTACTAAAAAAAAAGTAAGACGGACTAAAAGAAGATCACATGAAAATAATACCACTAAGGAGGCCATTGCCAGCGAAACTGACTCCGAAGATGAATCGGATGTGGCGAGTCGCTTAGACTCGGAAGAGGGGCTGAGTGCAGCAGATTCAGACCTAGAGATCATCGAACATGATGGCTCAGGTGATATAATAAATGGATCAACGGAATTGGAAGCAAACCAGAAGACCCCGGCTAAGGGGCAAAAAGGGGAGAAAAGGGGGGAAAACCACCAACTATGTTTGAAAATAAGGAAAAAAGGAACGAACCCAGGGACAAAAAAGGCAAGAACTGAAAGGAAAACGGGCAGAAAGGGAGGGATCGAACAGACAAGAACGAAAGAGACGAAAAGAAGAGGTTCCCAAAGGAAAGGTTTACCGGCTCCTATCATATCGCACCCATTAAAGAACTTCTTCATACAACATCATAAAAGAAAGTTACTAATTGATGACGAAGTTTCCAATGCTGAATTGTTGGAAGCGGTCGGGGAAACTCCATCTGCGCCAAAGCAGCAAAGAACCGAAAGTGGTCCGTTTGTGTCCATCAGCCAAGACCAGGCGAAAGAGGCAATCTCGGAAAAGACGGCAACTCAGAGTATAGTCCCTCCTAGGATCAGTGAGATGAGTGGTCAGGAGGCAGGTACGGAAAGAGAACAGCTATGTGTCCTCCCCCCTGGACCGCTAATGAAAACCCCAAAAAATGGGACTAAAGAGACGGAACAGAAAAGAACTGAGCAGGAGGGGGAGAACAACAAGGAGCAGGTTTCTGCAAACCCGCAACTTGGGAAAACAACACAAAGAGGGGTACCTCCATCGGACAGAGAACAGTCTACGGCATGGAATAAACCACATCTGATGACAGGCTCCCCCATGAAAGCAGCCATCGAAACAAGGGATGCGTCGAAAGCAATCTGGGACCAAGTACTGTCGATCAAAGGGTCGGGTGGGCCAAATCAAAGAAAGGACTAAGTATATAGTCCTTTGGTGGACATGACACAGTCAGACCCTCACAAGGCGACACGAAGACAAGAGAAAATTCAAGAATCTCCAAAAAAGAGAAGACTAAGTGACATTGCAGCCTCAATGCAGAAAGAGACGCCTAACAACAAACCAGACATCATCGCAATTATGTCAGCTATGTCAATCGTGCTGGCACCATTCTGCAAGCTATACGAGGCAATAAAGGAAGATGTAAAGGATAAAACTGTGATCCTGGCAAATATGATAAGTAAACTAAGCCATGTAGAAAGTTATATCATCGTGGGTGAAAATCGGGCAACGCAGGAAGCATGCAAGTGGGAAACCAAAATCAAAACGCTTGAAAAGAAGATCGAAATAATGGAAGCCCTAAATAAGGATCAAATGGAAAAATGGAGCTGTACAAAAGCTAAGATCCAGGAAATGGCAGCGCAGTCGAAGACAAAGGGAAATCCGCCCTCATCTCCCAGAGAGAAGAAAAAAGCACTGACTGGGGAGCAAATCATTAAAAGAACAACCCAAGTATCACATCACACCCCGGAGGAAAAGAGAGGCGTGACATTATCAGTGAGGCAAACGACTGAGCCGTCAGAAATAATCGACCCTGTGGCAGGGTGCGTAGGAGAGGAGAAAAACAACAAACCAATGGAAAGATGAACGAAGGAACCGGACGCTAGATCACCGAAAACCATAGAGGAGTTTATGGTGATGTCCGACTTAATGAACATCTCAACCCACGAACACAAGGAAGAAACCAAACAACAAAGTAAAGAAACAAGAGAGGGTGAGATAAAAAGAAAAGGTGCAAGCCAAATAACGGACAAGGTGGATGGGAACGGAGTGGCGGAGAACGAGCAGGCGCCTAAAGTAGCCTCCGATCGACAGTTGGCAAATTTAGACGACCCACAACAGAAAAAAGGCCCCCTGGGTATTCTGGGAAATACAAGGGAAAACCCAAACAATAATAGCAGAACAGAAACGCTTTAGAACGAGAAAGAGGAAAGCCATGAAAAGGCCAGGCACGACAATAAGAAAGAAGAGACAAGAGTGTTTAAACTGGAAGAGAGAGTCAAAGACGGAAGATTCTTGATCTTGAATAGACCTACAGTGCTGAATATAATGAAAAAAATGAAAACCCTGAGAAAAATCAGAACAGAAGACCTGAAACTTGTGGAGCCTTATCATAGAGAAAAGAGGGCCAAGGCCTACCTCCATCTCAAGTCTGCAAGAATCGAACATGTTGACCAACAAGTCTATGAAGAAATCGAACATTTGGGTTTCGACCTCACGGAGTTAACCAAGAAAAACGATAAAAACACCCTCGTAATGGAAAAGGCAGAAACCCAAAGAGCACAAACGCACTACAAATCAAGGACGGAAGAGCTCTATCGTCAAAACCGTTGGAAAGAACCACAGGAGAGGGTGGAAGCACGCAGAGAGCATCGTAACATCAGATGGGAAGATGCACGAAAGAGTGAGAGAAACAAGAAAGAGACAGAAATCCAAGCTCAAGCCGGTCCCGCCTGTCTAGGGAGAACCGGGAGAGACCGAAGGAAGACTCAGAAGATTCCCCGGCAAAGGACAAAGACAGGGATTTACGGAGGGTAAGAGGGGACGAGCAAAGGAGACATGAGGATAAGAATAGAGCAACTTCTAAAACAGAGAGGAAAGTGGTGGAGGAACAGAAAGCAGGCCCATGGAAATGGCTAACACAAAGCTGGAACAAAAACTCAAATAAATAGCAACGACCTGGGTCCCCCGGCGTCCACGAGATAAATCCAAGCAGTGACGCGGTGAGGCCCGAAAAAGATCATTTTACTTTAGGGTCTTGGAACACAAGAGGCCACGCACATCTGACCACAGCTGGAGAGGTGGAACTGGGCATTTACGATATAATATGCCTTCAAGAAACATGGTTGCTCGATAGGCCAGTGCTCGATGGCTACACCGTCGAAATCTCGCCGGCAGTAAAAGGTCTGCTAGGTAGACCTTCATCAGGTCTCCTAATAGCGATCAAAACAGGACAGGGGCTATCGGAACCAAAAAAATTGAAAGAAGCTTATGAACTATTGGTGGTTTTGACGTCATGGAATCAGTGCGATGGTAAGAAGCAAAAATCTCAGATAAAGCCACTAGCGATAGTCAACTGCTATTGGAACCCGCAACGGACGTCCACCAAATCGTTCTGTTCAAACATGAGAGACACAATTGATAAGCTATACGAGGAGTTCGAGAGGATCGAAATCCTAGTATGTGGAGACTTCAACGTGAAATGTTCCAAGATAGAGTCGGTATACTCGGGGGGCAAACAAGCAAGTGGAACATACGACCCAGTTGGAGAAAGAGGAAAAGCGTGGAATGAGGTCATCAGAGTCAGGAACATCCAAAACACAGCCGACCTCTTTCCCTCCCAACAAAACCTTCCAACGTGGGAACGCAATGCATCAAAAGCGACCCTGGACTACATCTTTATCTCGGATGGGTTGACAAGTGTCATGAGGAATTTTGAAGTTATAAAAACCCAACAAAGCGATCACAATCTGCTAATGTGCTCATGGCAAGGACACATACCAAATAAGGAAGTATATGCTTCAGCAGTTGAAGTAAATGCCCAGAGAACCCGTCTAAGAATAACCGAAACCGACATAGCGAAAATAAACATAGCATGGTCCCAAAAGACAACCAAATCTCAAATGACATCTGATGAGGAGAGACCGAACTACCTACCATTTTTATTGGCATTGCGAAGAAAGGTGAATAAAAACAGCGAAAACCCAATAGCACCAAAACATGCTTTTGATAAAGAGTTGGTAGACAAAAGGAAAATTGTCCGTAGATTGAAAAGAGTGGCAAAAAAGACCAACGCGCTGGAAGACTGGAAGAAATGGAAGCAGGCAAAGAACGAGTATACAAACTGGAGAAAACAGCACAGAGCTGCCCAAATCCAAAAAGACGCTGAAGAAATGCTGTCAAAATTACAATCAAAAAAGGCAAAGGATTTCTGGGGCTTGATAAACGCACCAAATAATACACTCAAGAGCGTGCAGAGCAACGCAGTCCCGGAAGCAAGTTGGATAGGCCACTTTACAACAGAATTCAAGTCCCCGGAACAAGATGAGGGCGCAATGAATAAAAGGAAGAACACACCCTGGTTCGACGTATCAGATAAAGCTGACATTGAAAAAACAATCAACAAACTAAAAACATCCCGCGCACCAGGTCCGGATGGTCTATCAAATACGGACCTTAAAATGTGCCCGAAGGAATGGTCCAATCTGATCAGCAAGATATTTGAGGAGTGCGGCAGGAAAAAAATGATTCCGAAAACATGGCTAAATGCGGTCATAGTACCGATCTACAAGAAAGGAGCACGACATGAGCCTGAAAGCTATAGACCCATCCCCCTATTAGACATAATAGGAAAGATCTTTGCGACTCACCTGCTCACTCACTTTCGCACCTGGGAACAAAACGGCCCTTCAAGAGACGTCCTGCAAACAGGGTTCCAAAAAAACGGAAGTATGGGGATCAACATCTTTCTACTGAATATTCTGAAGGCAAAAGTAAAGGAGGGGGCCACAAGGATCTTCCTGGCCTTTGTGGACCTATCAAAAGCGTTTGATAGGATAAATCGAAGAATGCTATGGGACAAACTACAATCCTGGAAGTGCCCAGAGGAGGTGATGGACCCCATAAAAGCCCTACATACAAAGACGAAAATCAGAGTGAAATTAAACCTACAAGGCACCCTCTCTGAAGAGATCGAAGTAAACAGAGGTGTAGAACAGGGCTGTCCATTGGCCCCAGCACTATTTATAGCCTTCCTGGGAGATTACCAACACTCAGAAGAGAAAATAAGAGTGTTCCCTCCCAAAATTGGTAAAACAGAAATCCCACGCCTGCTATATGCTGACGATGTAATCTTGATCGATCAAACAAAAATAGGCCTCCAACGGAAACTAACAAATCTGGCAAGATATATCAGCGAAAACAACCTCGAAATAAACAAATCAAAAACGAAGGTCTTGATATTAGAAAAAGGTCAAAACCCAAGAAAGAAAAAGCAGACTTTGTTTATCGAGAACATGGAAATAGAAAACATAAAAAGTATCAAATACTTGGGGGTAATGATGGACAGCTCCGGAACAGACAGCACTTGGCAAAGTCAACTATGGGAGAAAACAAAGCACCTGACAGCACAGGCAAGAGCAGTGGAAAAAAAATACGGAACATTCTCGCTATCTCCAGCTATCATATTCTACAAATCTAAGGTAGTGCCGACCTTAGTGTACGGAGCCGAAACTTCTTTCAATATACCACGCCAGCTGTGGACAAAATTGGAGGGCTATATATGGAAAACGCTGTTAGGGGTCCCGAAATCGACAGCCATGCCGGCAATTAGGAGAGAACTGGGCCTGGTATCCTTGGCAGCCATGGTGGACCAAAGTGCGATGAGTCTATTCAGAAAGATAATCATGTCGGACACGCTACCTACCTATGAGTTCATGAGAGATGAAATTGAAGCAGGAAAGTGCAGAGCCCTAAACAATTGTGCGATGGCTAGAAAAGAAGATCTGAAAAAAATTGCCTGCTCTGAAAAAGATCTAATGGAAAATCTTGAGAGAATCAAACAAAAAATGAAAGAGTGGGATTGGATGACCACAGTGGAGAAAGCGGCTGGCAATAAACTTCTAACGCATCTACCACCCACTTTCAATTGTTTGAACAAACCTCAAAATTACTGCCACAAATTCCCCGACAAAAAACTGAGAAACCTTTTTCTAAAAGCCAGATTAAACCTACTACCAACCCGAGAAATCATAGCCATTCGGGATTCGAATAGGATAAAGACATGCCGCCTATGTGACAATCAAACGGAAATAGAAACACTGAAACATCTAGTGTTGAAATGCCTAGAAACTATGGAAATCGAAAAAAAAATTCTCCAACCCCTGGCAAAAAATGCATGGCACCTCGAACCCGATGACTGGTGGAACCGATTAATATCAGGTGAAAAAACGAACTGGACGGTGGCAATGGCAAAACTAATAGATATAGTGATGAAAAAGATCAACACACTTTCGAATGGAGCACAACCTGCATCAAGACTGGAACCAACATAGGGAAGCGGACAAAGACGCAAAGCCCAGTGGGACAGAGACACCATCTTTGTGAGACGCGGAGAGGAAGGGGACTTGCGCGAAGTGCTTCCCCAATGAAGAGAAAGAAATTGTGAAGAAGTTTTTGATAAAACTCTTTGTTTTACCACTTTGAGTAAATTTCAATAAAACAAAAAAAAAACATATTTGGTGAATCATTAATGTTCAACAAAAGGTGACAGGTATTTTGCCATGAGTGCAAAATCACTCAGTTTATTGCTCCATGTTTATTCTGCCTGTGGTAGAAAAGCTTTAGAGATAAAAGTAAGGAAAGTGTAGCTCAGTGATTTGTTCAAAAGCCATGGGAGTCAAATTGATTTCTGCACCAGTGAACAACAAGGAGAAACTCAATGTTGCACCATTGTCATTTCAACTTAGTTCTGGCCATATCACAAGAATACTTGCAATGGGGCAAAAAAGTGCAAAAGGATATTCATTTGTTGTTCCTGCTTCAATATTAAGAAAAATACTTCTCCCTGCTTTTCAAATGTAAAATACGGGAGTAGAGTTGAGGCAAAATATCAGTTTGCTCTGCTTCTTATTATGTAAAGAGATAACATTGTACATGAACATTCTGCCACATTACAAAATCATGTTATTACATGGCTGTCAACAGAGCCTGTTTTGTCATTCATTTAACTACTGCACAATTAGCTAATATAGCTCAATTTTTCACCATTTTTGCTTGAGACACAACTTTACATTGTGGTTAGTTTTAGTCTTGTGCAAATTCATTGATGAGTAATGGCTGTCCTTTTTGTGGTGCCAAATTGGGGAGACGGATAGACAGCAAGCTGTCAAGGAATAATTGATTGTGCTGATTGCTGGAAATGTCTGCTGATTGCTAGGAATGTCTGCTGATTCCTAGGGATGCCTGCTGATTGCTAGGGATGGCCGTGGTTATTTCAGCTGCTCTCTTCAATTTCGAGATCAATTGTTCACGTGAAAGTCCCATTTGTCCTGAGTTTCCATTTTCTCTCCTGCCCGCCCCACCTGTGTGTTTACCACACCACATGCCTGATAGAGCGGGGACCCTGAAATTAACAGGAATGTAAGGCTTGCCACAGCTTCCTGAACCTGAGCTCTTAGAAAAAAAGAAAGACTTGAGATCAAGATGGGCTGAAAGCTTATTTCAAGGTGCATTTTGGAAGGCAATTAAATCGGTAAGCCCTGTTAGTGACCTGCTCAAGAGCTCCCCTGCTCTCTGCAAGTCCCCTAAGAGTACATAAATCCTGCTGTGCATTTATGCCCGGGATCCTAAAAGGAATCGACTAAAAATAGGGTCCAAATTTAGACAGATGTTTTGACTCGTTATATACTTATCAACCCTGTGTTCAAATTCTTAAATGATTTCCAAAAAAGCTTACCTGGTCATAGCAGGACAACTCACAACCTATATAAGAGTGAAAGGGTGTTGGACAGAGGTGTGTACGCATCCGCTACTTTTTAATTTGTGTATTGATAGCCTGAGTAAATGGGTACTGTTGGCCCAAGATGATATCCCAGATGTGGGGGAGCGTTGTCTGCCTTTATTGATGGATAAACATGCAGTTGGGACAGCAGTGGCTCATACAGCTTCTGGTCTTTTTGAAGAGAAAATGCAAGGCAGGGTGAGCAATGACCCTTCCATGCATTGCTCATCCACTTGCATCTGTTCCAAATAGGCCCTGGGGAATGTGACTATGTTCTGCACACATCAAAGAGCATTTTGTTTACGGATTCTGGATGCGCTTTGAAAGGCCCAGCAACACCCCCTTATTGGTGCAAATACGCAAAAGGGGGCGGGGGGCATCATACTGCACACCTGTGATGCGCACATTCAGACGGCCTTCGAGAGCAGGGTGCAACTTTTCTTTGGTGCAAGTGATGAGATTTGTAAACGCATCACATCACTTGCGCCAAACATTTTTGGAGAATATGCCTCATCATCTCTTAAAATCCACATGGATTTTAAAAGTGTTTTAACCCAATGCAAGCAATAGTGACCTATGGCTCGAATTAGGTCGAACCGATTTGAGCCGAATTAGACATTTATTGACTAGGCTAGATTCGACTCGCGAGCCATCTCCATTGATGCTTGAATGGCTCGAGTTGATTCAAACTTTTTCTTCAAACGATTAAAGAAGTCTCAATCGTACACATTTATCTATTTATTTATATGGTATTTATAGAGCGTGCAAAGACCGTGAGGTATCGAGGCGCTAAGGAAAGCGAGAGAGAGGTAAGAAAAACTAAAACTAATGTCACATGCAGTAGTCAAATGTGCTGATCCTCTTGCAAAAGGCCATATTTTAGTTCCTTTCCCTTCTGTCTATAAAGTGGTCCCTAGTACCTGTCTGCAGTGTGGTTAATTCATACTTTCAGGTTTTTGCCTCCCGAACCTTTGTTTAATGCAATGCCCAGGAGCCTGCTGTTTTGTGCAAGCACATTGTTACGTTTCAGCCAGCAACTGATTCTTTTTCACTTGTTTTGTGTTAGCTGTTAGGTGTTGAACTCAAAGAGCTCAGACCTCGGGTCATAGTGACACTGTTTACAAATCTATGCAGATGTTACAGGGGGCGGGAGGAACTTTTGATCCCTCTCATGATCCATAGTGGAGGTCAAAACGACATTGATGTCGTACCCTTCTGGCTTGCGCTGGGTCCCAGCATGGTTGCAGCTCTTTTCCAATCTGGATGACCCTACACAAGCTGCAGCCCAAATCCATAGCAGGACTAAGCTGTTTCAGCACTGATGGCCGCACAACCTGACATGTGACTATTCTTCGCCAGTCAGCACCTTGTGGGATGGGACAGGGTTTGCGAAGAATTAACGATTTATTTCGGAATTGTACAGCACCTACTGTGGTTGGGGCCACTTCATGAGGGTCAAATGTGGGCAATATCCAGCTCGTGCAATGTGATATATGTCAAGTTGCCCAGACGAAATATCGGGGAGCGATGAGGCTTTGGTGGACACAGCAGCCTGCAGAATGACCCGTTTATGATGTGCACACATTGCTATAAAAGCCTGGGGTATGGTCACACACATTCCCAGAGAACCATTTTCAAGCTGCTAGCAACAATAACCATACAATACACAAATTACCAAAAAATACAAATATAAAGGAATAACTAAATACATAAAACAAATATTTCTGAAGAACAGACAAGCCACCGACAATCAAGGAATTAAAGGTCAAATCATAAATAAATAAGGAATCAAATTCACCTTATGTGTTAGCGTAATAACATTCCTTTGGTGCTATAAACCGGTTGTTTGCTTCTTTTTATTTACTTTCTTTAAGATTGAGTTGCTAAGGGGAAAGCAAAGAAAGGCACAACCAGGAAAACCTCCTAAAATATTCAAAAATTCTGCAGGATGAATTTTGCATGGAGAGTCTAGCTGTGAGTGTTACTTTTTAAACTGTAGGTCCCAATCAAGCCCTTCTCTAAACAGCGAGCCGATGGCAGATCACTTTCCTCGGCTGGCTCTCTCCTCTGGAACAGCCTCCCCTTCCTCTCCGTCTTGAGCCAGATCTCCTCAAATTCCGCAAGCTCCTCAAGACTTTCCTCTTCTTCTCCTCCTTCCCCTCTCCCTCCCATGTTAAAGCCCGCAGTCGCTGAAATTGGTGGCCTGGGCCCTTATGTGCCCTTCTTGGCTCGGGCCTTCTGTCCAATCACCTGCAGCCTCCGCCCCCCCCTGCACTTGCCTTTGGGCACCCACTGGCCTGTGTTGTCTCACTGGCCTCCACTTGTTGTGCTTGCAGATGACCACTCTCCTACCTTGTGGTCACTGCCTGGCACTTACCAGTTGCCCTGCAACCGACTCTCTGGCACTGCCCCCTCTGTGGAAGCTCTACCACTTGCCCGCCTCCCCTGTCCTCCATCTCTCTCTCTCGCTGCACTTGCACGCTCGGAATGTTCACTGCCTCTGCCTTTGGCTCATCATTGTTATCTTATTCCATCTTTTCGTTCCCTTGTTCCCTCCCTTTTCCCTGTGGGTGCTTTGAAACTCAGTTTCTTGATGTATAAGTGCCTTACAAATGCACAATAAAATAAATATAATAGACCTTGGTTCTTCTCCTTAGACCCTGCGCCCCTAAAGGTCAATCCTTGGAATGTGCATTGTTCCTTTCATTTCAATGTCACTTCTCCTTCCCGCATAAAGCAAACACTGAATAATCATCAGAACATGTGTATATTGAACCTTACATTTTATATTTTACCTGATGTTATTCAAGAGGCATGACTTTACTTTGTTTTATGAAATAGTAATACAAATATAAAACATGTAGTGATTTATATAGAGAACAGATGTTTAATGTGAGTTTTAAATCACATAGGCCCCATATTGTATTCTGATTTTTCACAGGCTGCACATTTTGATTAGAGGGGCAGGTAAGTGAAATATGTCGTGCGTAGCAGTTGGTGCCTAAGAATTAAAGCTCAAGTTTGAGTGTCATTTGTAATCATTCATTGATTTTTTTTCTGTGGAATGTTTAAAACGCGGTCCATCAATGACACCAAGGATTGGCGTTTATTGGCCAACAGCCTTACCACGGACAGAACATTGCATTGATTGTAAATAATAAGCCTAATAACGTAATCAGAACTAGAAAATGGAGAAAGTATAAGCAGGACAAAAACAAAATAAATACCTTCCTAAAGATATTAGTGTGAAAAAGCCAAAAATAAAACGTTTTTGAAGTTCAAAAGGTTTGCTTCAAATCATTGAAGGGAAACAACACCTTGACAGTCTATTGCATGTATCGGAATTGACAATCAACCGGAAAACGAATTTGTATTAATGGAATAATTAATATGCACCCAGTAACTATTTGCTGATAGTTTGTATAACTCCATGTTACAATTTCGCATGCACTGGTAAACTCTGAGATCAGGGATGTGAGTTGTTAGCTCGTGGAATCAATTGTTGAGGCCAGGAGCTCTTTCCCACGACGAGAGCTTCATTTAGCAGGTGCCCATGGGTTCCAATGGGATGCCTTCAGACAGCTCCGATTCGGCGCTTTCCAGTCTCAGCTGAAATGTAATGAGCATTGCGCATCGTCCCCTGTTGCTGCATGCTGCCTTGTGAATGTTCACTAGAGCACAATGGGTTAAATCCATGCAGTGAAATAAAGTAACATGCATTTATTTATGTATGATTTATATAGCGCTGGGACACCAGCCGAAGGTATATGAGCGCTAATAAAAATTCCACATGCCCGTGGCAAGTTAAAATAAACCCTTATCTGAAGTTCCATGAATGTGCCCAAAACACATATGTATCTTTCTCTGATAGCTGGGAAATGGCACTGACATTTGTCAGATTGTCCAACAAAAGAGGACATGTTGATCAATTTGGGCTGAATTTGTACTTGGACTTGTCCTTAATGAAATTATATACAGTATTGTTATCATCCAAATCAGTCTGAATAATGTAATGGTGCAAAGGAACAGCTTACTCAATGTTAGCACGTAAACTTTAAAGAAGAGCTGTGGGCATGTATACCTAAGAGGAAGTTTCAATGTAAGCTTATGTTTTGAGGAGAGGACGTGCTATTAGCACCCTCACTAGCCAATCAGGGAACGCGTAAAGTGAGTATTATTTTCAAATGGAACACTGCCGTTCAATGGCTGGCGGCCCCCTAAACTTTTTATCAAATTAATTCTACTAAATGAATCCTTTTTCACGAAAGACTCAATGATTGGGAAGTGTAAATAAAATTGTAAATTCCCCTGCTGCAAGCGTCTGCTCTCCCCACCCGACCCATCTCAAATAAAGGCAGGCCCACCAACCCAAACACTTACCTCTCGCCGATGCCGCCTCCCTCTTTGCCTGTCAAGCAACCCTGGATACAGAAAAGGGACTTTATCTCAAGAACTCTTTGCCCATTTCTCTGGTAGTCATCTGACGTTGGGCTGTTTTCCCTTTATTCAACTGATGCTCAGGCGAGAGTCATTTAATTCCTTTTAATTACCATGATTAGCGAGTGCCATTTGCTATAACGGTTGACAGTTATGTTATGTTATTTGAATATATAGAGCTGAGGAGAAAGATAAGGATGTGCAGCAGTACATCGACATAGATTTAGAATAACAGGGTCTTCAAGGATTTTCTAAAGGCAAAATGATTGGATATAGCCTTAAGGGCAGGAGGGAGATCATTCCAATTTGAGCTGCCACAATAGAAAAAGCCTGGCCTCCAATACGTTTGCGGCGGAAGGAGGGGACTACCAGCAACTCCGCTGTGGAGGAGCGTAACATACAAACAGGGTGGTAACAAACAAACTTAGACTGAAGGTATTCTGCTCCTCGTCCGTGGAGTGCTCGATGAACAATGCACAATGACTTAAACTCCATTCTCCGACTAACCGAAAGCCAGTGCAGAGTGCGTAGCACCAGGGAAACATGAGCTCCATATGGAGATCGAGGGGCAACACGAGCTGCCAGTGGACAGTGCTCACCACCCATAGCTATCAGGCTCACAACTTTCTAGCCTTTTGTTTGGTAACAGCCAGTACAGCCCACGGCCTTTATTAAAATAGTAGACGTGAAAGAGGCAGAATAATGTCAGAGTTCAATAGATTATAAACCGAAAACCATTATTTGGAAGGACACAGGCAGGTGGGGGACTGACAATGACATAATTCACCAAAATCAGTGGAGTAGTGAAAATGGCATGCATGACACGTAACTTCCCAATGAAATTATCATGATGGGCCACTGTGAGTTCTTAAAAATCTTTGTGTGCAGCATTTTAATGAAATATGACACAGGCAGAAACACCTATTATTAAAACTATCAGCATTAAATGCATGCTTTATTTTTTTTTTTTTATTTAAAGGCAGATTTGTTACATCAAAGCAGTAACACAACTTCCCAGAAGTGTTGCATGGAGAAATTCTCTAAGAATGCGCAAAGGCCAGCATTCCTTTTCAGACCCCCTCTTCTAAAATTCGGACTCAATTGGGCCCTCTGTTCCCCAATAGAATGTGAGATGTCAAAGCCAGGTAGAAGAAGAAGAGAGTAGAAAGACTAACTTATTTTATGTTTAATAAATGTTAAATGTTAGCAGTATTTGTACCGTGCACCATCACCAACGTAGTTGGGCCTCAGCCGCTCTGGCGGTTCTGCAAACGAAAAGGCAGGATGGGTTAGTAGGGTGAAGAGGGAGTAGGATAGGGAGAGGAGTGGTGTTCTGCTTGCAGCTTCATCTCAGTATACACAGCGTGCTGAGCTTTGTTGGGAGTATCAGAGCGATGTCAGTCCTCGTGGGCAGTTGGTGCGGCTTATGTCTTGTTGTGGAGTGGTCAGTGCATGCAGCTTGCGGTGCGAGAGGTGGTTGTGTGAGTTTTTGAGTGCGTTAAGTATGCAGAAAGTTTGAGCTTTTTGTTAGTGGGTTAAGTTTTGCAGCTAATCTTCACAGTTTAGCTGAATGCCTACATTTCGGGAATCCTGCATGGCGCGAAAACTGTAAGATTTGAGAGTCCTGCATAGTGGGAGAGAGGCCTACGCGAAACAGAACAATTGAGTATAGTACCAAACAGAGCTGGATTTGAGAGACAATTGAACAATTCAGTACAGTCCCACAACACAGCTAGATCTGAGAGTCCTGTACAGTGGGAGGAAGGCCTACTATTGAGGTTTTAGCGCTGACAATTCCCTGTTGAATTCTAATGAACTAAGTACAGTGTTGTATTCTAATGAACTATGTATAGTGAGATTGGAGTATCTGTTCTCCTCCTTGGGTGTCGGAGCTGGAGTTGTGGTGTCCTCTTTCCCTACTATCTATGTGAATTTGTCTGCCAGTGCTTCAGTGTGGTACAGGCCAGGGTGCTATGGATGAGTCGAAGTATTTCTACTATGCCTCCTGTCTCAACAGAGAGCAAGTCTGTTGATAGGAGTATCTTCTGCTGTATAGAAAGAGCAGAAGATAGGTCTCTGGAGAGAAGCAGCACTCGAGTCTGAATCTCAGGTGGATGACTTTCTTTTCTTTAAAAAAAGGAAAAGAAATGTAAAACGCTGTGCTGCCCAATGAAAGCCTTCGTGTCCCACAAGGCTTTACCAAAAAAACATTTGCCCCAAAACACACACCCGGATTTGCAAACATTTGAGTTGCTTGTTGAACCCTAAATATTCGCATTTATTGAGGGGTTCAGTCCAAAATGTTCACCCACCCTTAATCATTATATCTCCCTTGCCTCCCTTTTATTAAAGATGCTCATACATGTAAATAACCTGTGCAGCTGGTCTTTCTGCTCAGTAACAGACCTTTGATATATAACGGAAAGGTCACTAGAGTCCAGCTTCTTTTCGCATTGGTGACATTGTTGATGTCCTTCATTTGTTTTCTTCGAAACTCCTTCAATCAGAGGACAGGCAGCTGCTTAAATCAGTACTTTGTAGAATTAGATCTCGGTGTAATTAACAAAGTCATCACTGAATGGGTCCATACACATAATTGTCCAAGTAAGATCCACAGGAGGGCTATGTGGACAAAGATTTTAGATTCTGTGCAAAGGCCCAGCTTCAAAGCTTCCCTTAAATGAGGAATTTTAACTGTTTCGTCTACAATCCTAATGTCTGTGCTTACATTTCTCCTCATGCATCCAAAGCTCTTTGCATCGCATATGATTATCATTTCATTACACCTTTGTAATGATCCACTAATATACATTTTAGCATTCTCATCAGGGGATGTTTTCACGTCTTGAATCATTTCTAGAAGAACAGAATAAATACTAGCATTAAAGAGGTTTCTGCCTAAAGCAAATTATGACCCACTTCTAAGCAGCTAAACTGGCATGCCATCCCCTTGTCTCTTCAATTGAGGCCTTGGGGTTGTCTACTGGGAGCAGTCAATCCTGCGCCAGCGGGTAGTGGAGTCCGATGTAGAGATGGAGAGAGCATAGTCTAGGGAGGCAGGAGTGGAGTAGAAGATCAGTATGTGTAGGAGGCACAAAGTGAGTGTTTAGACTTTCATCATACAGGATTTCCAAATGAGTTATTTTTTTAGAGTTTTCTGCGAGGATGTCAGGTGGAGTTTGGTAAGTAGAGAGTTCCATATCTGAATGGCACAGGCTGAGAAAGATGGACCATCCGTTGCCGGTTAATGTTAGCAAATGTCAAGCCTCGTGCCTATTTGCTCAGTAATTAGCGAGAGAATGGGGGAAGAAAGTCCACTTAAGTACTAATATCTACATTAATTATAGACCTACATGTAGCAAGTTTCCAAAGAGATTTTCATCAGGGCGATCACTATAAACAACATTAAACATAAATATTCATTTATTGAGCTCTCACTATTACCATGAGCATGCTACTGTCCAATATTTTCAAAATATCTACCTATCTGGTTAATCACTCATACCAGTTGACAAGCAGAGCCAGAGATGATGGTACTTGGTGAAAAGAAGATTATGTAATGCTAAGTGAATAGCCATATGTGCATTGAACAATGTAAAAAGTAAAAAAATCAGTAAATATATGTTAATGATTATTACATCATGTGTTAGCTTGAAATGTAAAGAAGTGGACCTTTTGTGTGATAGCATCACGCATGAAACAATAGCAGATGGGTTCAGAAGGTAATGCAAAGACAAATTCAAAACAGATCACAATATTTACATTTGCTCAAACCTTCCTTCTGTCAAATCATGGGTTAAAATGCCATTAATCTAGCACTTACCAATAGTGTGCAGTGGTCCTTCCATGAACAATGGTGTAGAAGACTTCTATCAAAGAAAACCGCTACATTGCAGCGTGCATATTTATAAATGGACTTTCAGAGGTGACCATGGTGAAATGGTGTTCGTGATGTTACGCCGCGTCAATACGGGTATCCGGTGTTGCATTCTGTGATGGGAAGGTATTATGACCCATATAATAAGTCATACAACGTGATGTGAGCATTAGGGATGGAATGATGACACCAGTATTGTGGGAAAACGTCATATGCTCATGATTAATGCGGTGTACACTGGAATGTACTATTTTGAAATCATGCACACATGTACATGAAGGTACAGGTTATTGTGAACATCTCAAAACACATGCAATGGATATCTTCAAACGCAATATAACATACAGTGCAAAGTACAAATTAGAGATTTATTTTACATGTATAAGGTAGTACAATTTTGGAATGAATAAACCAATCTAATCAATGTAACAGACATCAAATGTCCATACAATACAGTATTAAAAAGAATACACAAACAATTAAACATTTTTTAATAAGTGCATGAATATTTATGAAGACAAATGTGTTCAACAATTGTACATGTTAGGGAGAATTTTCAGTTTAGCGCTAAATTCCTCCCACCTTAGAGACCCCCAGCTCTTTTGCTGAACTTTGGGACTTTGTACTTTTAATCCTATGTGTTTTCTGTGTTTCTTTTGACTTTGGAGTCTGACAAACTCCATAGGCAGCATCTTTTCATGTGACACATAGCACCTTCAGTGCAGTGGCACAGGGAAGTCTCTTAGATTTCACAAAGGTGTAAATGCCTTCTCTTGGTGAAACTACGGTGTCCAAGAGCAGCGAAGTGAAATTGACTTTACTTACATTTTACAACTTTCTAGACCCAGCACACACTATCTTACAATAGGGTAATGTAGGGGTGACTTAGTATCCCCTTTGTCTAACTTCTCATCTAACATTTTTTATGTTACCCTTTCCACGATTAATGGCTGGTGGCAGTGGTTTACTTTTATCTACCATTGTGTGTTTTTACCACGGGCTGCAATTGCAGCTGCAGTAAAGCACCCATGGGTGCCCATTTCGTTAAAATGACCCTGATCTTCTTGTTTTGCCATTTCTGGTTGGAAAGTTCCTTCTTGAGATTTACTCTGCACGCCAATCCAGGTTTGGTACCTTTGTTCATTTTGTCTTTGTTGGGATTCACAAGTGAAGCCCGGCTCTGGCTACAGCGTGTCTAGCAGGGCAGGAAGCGAGGGAGGTGCCCGAAACTCCCTGTGCCTGGTCTCCTTAATTGCAGGCATGTACCCAAGGATGATTGGCTGGAGGGCTGTCCTCAGAGCACAGCCACCCTGCTGTGTGAGTGACAGCTAGGCGGCGAATGAATGGTAGAAACCTGCATAAAAGGCGAGGCTTTTTGCTTGGAAGACAGAGTCGACCACGTGACGAAGGAATCCGAAGAAGAACTTGGAAGGGATGCCTGCTGCAACTGCTGGACTGTTGGTTTGCCCGGTGAAGCCCTGCTGCAGTGCTGAAGCTCTGAATTTGCCTCAACTAGAAAAGACCTTGCAGCAAAGGATGACTTCTCCTCTTGGGTTGGTGGGACGAATCGACCCCAAGACAAGCTCATCTGGAAATCCTAGACTTTTTATTACAGATAACTTGCCTCTACATTTGTCATAACCCGACAGATGTTATTTTGACCAATTGTTGGTCTATGATCATTATTGATTTTATCCTGTTTTTCCAATTACATCACCAGTGTCTATCTTTGTTATACACACCTTAGCTATGGACTTAGCTTCATTCCAATAATATTGTTCACTCAGTGATTCTGTCAGCCCCGTGACCATTACTACATTTCAATTGACTACCGCAGAGATTGTTCATCACATTCTTTCTCCAGGGGTGCTTTTTTTTAGAACTGGGGTAAGTCGAGCTCCACTTTATCCATTTAGTTTTTTCTACTTAACACACTGCTTTACGCAATATACTCATATGTGCTTTTCTCTGCCTAGAAACTAGTAGATTGGGACACGCTACCTCCAGTTGAGTTATGCTAGTAAGGAACTGAGGAATTCGCTCCGTCGCCATTTGTACCCCAATTGGTTTACTTGTCCTGAGTACTTCAGTTGCTACTCACCCTCATTGGTGAGTGCAGTCCCTCTTCTCAAGGACATCAGATCACTTTCTTATCATATACATGCTACCCCAGGCACCTTTGTAGGTAACATTTCTACTAATTACTAATTAACACTATTCTTTACAGATCCTGTGGTGATCCAGGAGTCATTTCACTTGCCTTGCCCCCATTGTATTGTCCACCATTCATTACCACAGATTATTAACTTAACTATGAAACTTTCTTACTATGATACTTCCTTATACCTACATGTACATCCATGTACAATTGCTGACATCCAACTGTTGTTTTTGGGAATTTGTTGGTCTGGTTTCATTGTCTTGTTTTGCTAAACAATGTGACTATTTGATTTGCAATTGTCTTTGAATATTCATGGATTGATCAGCTCTTTCTAGCTGGGCTTAGAACAGTGTCTATTACATCTTTTTCTTTGTTTAGATGTGATTCAACTACAGTCCCATTAGGCTCTGGAAGAAGAGGGACATCCTCGAAACGCGTCAGCCTACAATATTGAACTATTTGATGTGTTTTGTGCTTCTACAACTGTTCATGATTAAATCATTGATGTTTTCTTTTAAAATTACTTGTTGATGCATTATACTTGACAAACCTTTGCATTTTTGAAACACAAATTGTATCATTACTGTTTATTCGAGATTACTTAACGCCTTAGTGACGGCCTTTAAGAGTGTGCAGTGGACGGGAGGACCCCAACTTTGGGTCCTTTGTCCTTTTGTGTATACAATAGGGTTTTGTGCCAAGACCTTAGTTCCTCCCCTGCACCTTGAATCCTTTAACACCAGTGTTCTGGTTTTTGTAAGATTATATCCTCAAAATATTGATTAACAGCGGTGTGCACCCATCCTTCTCCCCTTCTGACCATAAACTCCATGCCAAAAGCATTGTATGTATCTTTGTCCTGCTGCATCAAGTATACTGATTGCTGTGCTTACTCTACCAGTGGCACAGAGCAGGTTCAGAGTTCCCAACTGCCCATTTGACAGCTGAAGTGACAGCCACATCTTTTCAGCATAGGGGTTGCATTTAAGATATGCACCTCTGTGCCAAAACGATGATGTTCATAAATAGCCCATGATGGTGGCAGGATAAACTCTACAAATAAAGCTAAGCCTGAGTTTAGGCATAGTGCATGATACTACTTATGGTCATGGCGTCACATCCCAATTCATATCACACATGTGTCAACTCCTGTGAGTCAGCTCTGCTGTGGAAGCTGCTGTTGTATTCTGATCAGCCAGGCGGGGATTGCCAAAAGGCAGGACAGGAACCTGGAGGTTCCAGGAACCTTTGATCTCTTTGTGCAGGCAGGCAACACCCTCTGCCATAGATGTCCACAAAACAGGCAGATCTCCTGGGCCCATGCATCAAAGTTGCACACCCATTCAAAAGTAGTAGCCTCAGGGTATGCATGCGTAAGGGCATTTATTCTTAGTGAGGGGATGGGCAGGATTAGAATAGGCAGGAGCGATCTGGTCAATGAAAGGCGATTTCCACCATTTTGTTTCTCTCTGTCCAACTTTCCATTTTCCGTCCCCTCCACTTCCTCTGGAGCAAAGCACTTTAGGAGTGACATCAAAAGGGGAAAGTTCACTCCATTCAAGGGCAGGGATTCGACCACTAAGGCAGGCTAGCTTTATTCTAATTGCCTGGGGACTTTTTCCTTTAAAAGAAGGGGTCTCACATGCGTCCAGCAGATTCTCCCTCGAATTTCCAGATCCTCCCCGATCCTCACAAGACCCACCGATTTGCTCTGGAAGAACTCTCTGGAATTCCTTTGGGAAAGTTGTACTTTCCAAATCCCTCAGCCTGAGGTGAAGAAGGAGCTGTTCAAAGCAGAAGGAAGATTTGTCCCCTACCCACTCCCAGGGCATATCAGGAGTGACATTTGCTGTGGACCAGGGCCTACCACACTGCACTGGAATCTCCTAGATTTGATAGAACAGACCCTGAACAGCATCATCCTGATCTAGAGTTCTCCTGTGTGGGCCTCACAGCAGCCAGAGGGCCAGACGAGCCAAAGCTTCCTGTTCTAGCACACCGCACCATTCTCTCTGTGTTCACAGCAACATAAATTAGAGGGAAAGCACCAGTGGTGGATTTAGAGCTCCTCCACTATTGCTTGCACTTCCAATTAGTGCTATATCATGCCTAGCTAAGCCCAGCACTTGCTAAGCCTGATTCGACTACTCGACACTTGGACCTGATCCAAATCAGAGGTGAGTCACATGCTGACTCTGACCAGGGGTTAAAACCACAGCTCTACCCACCTTACCCTTGAACAGGATCGCACTCGGGTTGGTAGTCCTATTTTCTTTTCCTACACCCACGCATTTCCATCAGGGAGTCCCTCCTCTATTTGTGTGACATCACAAGGGGGCTGGTAACTCTTGAGCTTATAGAGGTAGCTCCTGCTGGGCCTCGCTGGATACACATGGTAAGGCTTCTGCCCCCAGCATTTATGTGTTTTGGATTTTAATTGTTTTTAGCAGCCACATTATTTTTTTTCCTTTCAGGTTCGGATGTATGCCCAACCCGGCGTTTGACTGGGCATTGCATTCTTTGCAAGCACTCCACTTGCTGGTGCAATTATTTCCTTTCACTTTTTTTATTGATTTATGTTATTTTTCTTTCCTTGTAGCATTGATCACAATGCTTATAGAGGGTGCCTTGCCTCGTTAGGACTCTGAGGCTCGTACTCGGGTTGGTAGTCCTATTATTTTTTCCTGCACACACGCATTTCCATCAGGGAGTCCCTCCTCTATTTCTGTGACATCATGAGGGAACTGGTCTAGTTATACTATGTGTGTATATAAGTCATTGCCTCCAGGACAGCGGAGCGGTGAGGGGCAACGGGATCGAGCTTGCCGTGCCGCAGTTGCGCCCAGTTTAAGCCTGTATGGGCCCGTCTCGGCCACGGACGGCCATGGTGGGCCACTCACACTTCCTCTGATAAGCTACACTCACCAGGCCTTGTTGGAGCTCGCACCTATTGATTGTGTACTCCCTCCTAAATTTCATTCTCCTCGATTATTCTCTACTACTGATCATAATACAGGTAAATGTACGTATAGCGCGTACCTGCTAAATACATGTTCTTTGATGGCACATGCCACCTCTGTATATGAGTTTCTGCAAAGTCCATCCCCTAACATCTTGTGCCTCACAGAGACCTGGCTGTCCGATAGCTCCCCTCCCACTTTCTCCAAGGCCCTCCCAGAGGGCTATGAATTGGTCCATTTAGACTTGGTCACACCCCATCCTGGTGGGGGAATTGCTATTGTATTTAAATCCAATTTAGCTATCACCACCATTCCACTGCCACACAATTCGAAAATGGAAGCCTTATCAGAGTGCATAGTTGTCGATGCTTTGCACTCTATCAATGTTCTGCTTGTCTACGGGACACAGGCCCCCATCCTGCCTTTCTTGTTCCATTTCTGGAACTGGCTGCTTCACTCAAAGTTAGGTTTTCTAACCTAGTTCTGTTGGGAGATTATAACATCAGATATATTGCCCTTTTAGCCCCTACTTTATTGCATTTTCATGAATCTTTTGATGACCTTAGTCTCCAGTAAACTGTTCTGGATGCCACCCATTGAATAGGTGGCATTCTAGATCTTATCATTGCGACACACTTTGCCATTGCTGAGGCGCCAGTTAGGCCAGTACTGTGGTCTGATCATTATCTTGTCCCTTTCCAGATTTTCTACCCTGGTGCTACTCCTAAACACATTCCACCCATTGTTATGAAAAGCAATTGGCGGACTGCTTATTTGGCCCATATGGTGTCATTTATTAACAACGCTTGTCATAATAAACCCACACTTGATCTATGTGCACTTTCTGCAATTCTGTGTGAAGCTGCGACATGGTAGTCCCTCAAAAGGGAATCCAGGAGATCCTGGAGATCGACCCTCTACCTCACTAAGCAATCACATTTGCCCTACTTGATGCCTATATGATCCAATGTGCCCGAACTCATCTTGATCCACTCGCATCAACGTTCGACAAAGGGTCTGACTCCATCAACCCTCCAAGAACTGAAACCAGATACTGTTGACCTTGAACTGTCCCCTCAGTTCACTTGAGCCTTAGAGAGTGGTTATGTCATGATCGCTCCTAGTTTTGCCAAAGACATATCATTTTTGTGGCTAGTAATTTACCTGCCCTACCACCCCTGGAACTACACTCAGAGTGCTACTTTTCTCAGTCTGCCGAATCCTCTCTGTTCTTCTTTTGGGGTGGGTATTTGTACAGTGTTTTCTGTTTGCTCAATTGAAAATGGTGTCTTTAATTAAAGTATATATATATATATATATATTTTTGATTGGACGTTCCCTTTATTTTGGACTGTGTTACTGTGTTGTTTGAGTCATTACTGGTTCACCTTCACACCCTTCTTAAGAGCATAACCTTCCCCTGGCCTACTTTACCACAAAAGGTAAAGGAGGTATATCTCTTAACTTTCCCTCTTTTACCTTTATGATTGTGTTAGGGTTTGGTTTGTAGAAGGCTGAGGATGAAAGGGCATTTTTACCACTACCCATTCTTGTACTCCTGCCAAGAAGAATCCAATTCATCACACTATTGGCGGTCATAGGATTTGAAACAGACTGTGCCTACAGCTCAGCCAGACAAAATAAAAGTCTGCAGTTAATATAAATTTTCAGTGCCAAGGTATTTTTATAACCATGGAACGCAACATGAGCACAGGCAAGACCTTGACAGCAAGTGTCTTGCATGACCTCTGTCATGAGAGCAGTCCATCTCATGGCAATAAGGTTAAAAAAGCTCAACTGGTAAAAAGACTCCATGTTTTTGAGGAAGCTAGGGGGATGGAGGGCTCCCAGAGGACCAGTGGTGAGCTGGATCCCCTAGACCTGTTGCCCATGCACTTCGGGGGCAACTGGAGAGTGACAGCGATGACGCATCTCAACATTACTCCCACCACATGGGCATCCCTCAAATAGTTCCTGCGCTTCGGCCAGGCCATGAGAGACAAGAACTGATGTTGACATGCTCCACCACCTAGAAGAAAGGAGGATGGCTCTGCAAGAACAGAAGCAAAATGGCTATGTGATGCTGCAGCTGGAACTCGAGGCCCTAAAAGTAAGCCAGCAAATCCTATAGTGGGGAAGGAACTGTCTCTAGCTGTGCCTCCCAAGGAAAGCCTACATGCCACCTCCAAAAAGAACTTAGTGCAGCTGTATAAGAGGTGGAAGGACTTTTTCGTCTGGTTGGAAAGCTGGAATTAGCTTTCTGACTCACAGACGTGGAAGGAGAAGTGTGTGGTGCAGTCCATATGAGCCGTCTATCGGTGGTTGGAACTGATGTGATTATTCAATTAACTCCTGAGGAGAGGCCTATCTATTCCAAAATGAAGGCCAGCATCCTCAAGAATTTCTTCGAAACCCCAGAACAATACCTCAAGAGCTTTAGAGAGCTTACCAAACAGGGGAGTCAAACCCTTGAGGCGTTTACTGATTAATCTCTGACATATCTGAGTGGATAGGTCACAGGTGACAAAGTTGACACATTTGAGGGCATACTTAATCTGAACATAAACAACGTGAGATAGATTTACACCAGGATTTAGTGGACAGGAATATCCCAGACCCTCGGGAGCTTGCAAAGGCAGCCGACTGGTTGGTGGCTATTCGCGTCAAGAAAAAGGCAGTGGTTAGTGCATCAAAGTCAGATGACAATGGGTTGAAAGTCAACCACATAACCCGAAAATAAAACACTAAGTTTATACAGCCATCATATGTGGGCATTTGATGTGTTTCAGCAAGACTGAACTCTCCATATGCCCAATATTACTTTGAGTAACCCAAATGCCAAAGGGTGCTTCCTACTTTGGGCATATATTTTACATCGATTATAATCTGCTCAATCAATACATTAAGTAGGACAACGTGACCTATGAAGCTCTGCCTGACTATGCACACTGATATCTGTAACTCTTATCATGTAAATACTGTTGGGGCACTGATTCTCCCAAATCTTTGCTGTTTGTTTTCTTGCAAACTCTTAGACCTTTTACAGAAATTCGTCCAGAGAGGTTTGCGGTCATCCCGGGACGAAAGGAACAACCCTAAAAGAAAGGGCAGGCTCCTGCTACCACTTTACATGACCCTATCATATGCTCCACTGACCTACTGGAACCAGGCAAGCCTCTAGAGCAGGAACGTCATTTAGGGGTTGCCAGGGGTCGCAACTGCGACCCCTGAGGTCTACCTTGCTACCCCTGTGGACTCCCTTGCCACACCTACACATTTTTTTTTAAAATCAAACTCCTGGGCTGTGGGCAGCACCATGTGACTCTTTGCTTCTGGAGTGAATGGCTTTCTTGTTCAGGCCTCTTATAAAATAAAAAGACAAAAAAAGAACAGGGGTTCCACAAGTCTAACGCTTTCAGGAGTGACCCTAAATAAGAAACATTAGGAATACCAAATATGTTGGCTTTCTGGAATTCTATAGAATAATTGCTAGACTCATTAAAGATTTATTTCAGGCACACTTCAGGGGGTGAGTCACCGATGTAGTCTGTTCTTGAATACCTCAACTCAGACTTTCATCCTTCTGAGGTCGATAAATGAGTACCAACACAGGTTGGGTGATATTGTATGTATTCTATATAAAGCGTTTAAGCGTAAGTGCTATATAATAAAACATCATTATCATTTAGCCATGAACGTCTGCTTGCATTCACAGTAATTTGGTAATTTGGCCTACACACACTGATCTTAATGTTACATATGGCGATCCATTCTTGTATGAAATGTACATCACATTATAGTGATTTCATAACCATATTTTTCGTACTGTACTTAGGAACAATGCTATGTGATACCACTTCCTGTTTTTCAAAGGGGTGGAAGGTCGTGTTCCATCGCTTCCCGTGATATCACTTTGGCGTGGGGTCAAATGACATCACTTCCTGTGATGTTGTCAGAGGTCAAGGGTCATATGCTGTCACTTCCGCTACCCGTGGCATTTTGGTGGAATGACGTCCCTGCTCGAGAGAGCACCTTGACATGTTTAATGTTTTTTTTCCTCTGAAATTGAAAAAACAGTTACATCGTGTTTTGGGTGATGCAGTGGGGGTGGCGGAGGTCATGGGATCAGAGGGCATAGGGGTGCTTTTAGGATGTGCATGTAGCTAGCTTGCAACCCCAAATGAATCCCATAAAGGTTTTATTTGACTCTGTATTCCATGAATTTTCACAGGACAGTTTGGGGACAACTCTACCTCATAGGGTGAAAAGTGAATAAGGCCACCTGACCTCCACTGTACAGTGGAAGGATGTGCAACTGTATGGTACAGTTGCATTAGGTTGCACAGGAAGCAGAAGTGCACATTTATGCATGGGTGCACATCAAATATTTGTCAATGTCAGAGCAATCTACGCCACAGAAAATACAACTGAAAAACCCCCAAAAAACATATTTGGCTAGTTCAAATTGAACTAGAGCTTGTTACCCTAGGAAAGCATACGTAGAATGTCAGAAGCCAACACCAGCATGACCAATATCCGGCAGATATCTAGGCAAAGCTGCAGAAAACCCACCTCAAACAAACATTTTTGTCACAAGAATCAGAGTATTTACACCAATGGTGGCATTTGAACAGCGTGCTCCAGTTCATCTCCCTCCCAGCACGTGTGTGTGAGAAGGGTTTGCTGCGCGTCGTCTGTAGGTTCCTAGGCCATACTCATCCATGGAGAATGCCCTGTCTCTCGTCCTTGCTCTGGGTCTCCTGAATGCACAGGAGCATTCTTCTGCTTTTGCATCATTTGTCGGAGTGTGGAGCAATCTCGGCAAGCACAATTGGATTTCTAGAAGTCAATGATATTCTACGGAAGAAACTTTGGTAAACCACCAAAGACAGGTTGTGTACCCCGTTGAATATCACAATGCACTTCCTGACCACTGATGGTCATTTGTGGAGGAGACAATGCAGGTCAAACAAGCAATGGATGGTCATTTAGTGAGTTAGTCTTCCTGGTCCAAACAAAGAACCATAATAAATGCCTTGACAATTCAATGTCGCGTTAAATTGATTATTTGGACGTGATAGCCTTACAAGTATGGAATTAGAATCAAATATTCCTTTAGGATTAAACGCATTATTAGATATCCCGCAGTATGTTCTGTAAACTTTTCTAGATTTCTGTATTCATTAGCCAGATGTATTTACACCCAGGAACAGGTACAGTTTGTGTGACTCTTCCGTGGTGGGTGTATAAATCATTCTATATGGAATGACTCATAACAGGCAGCTACTAGCTTGGTCTGAAGCAAATATACAAAAATATGTAGTGTGACTATGAGTGTACTTAATCGAACACTTAGGGCCTGATTCACAGAACATTTTCCTATGGAATTGCACCATTATAAAATGCTTCTGTGAATCAGGCCCTTAGTATTTGGCCACATACTAAATGGTGTACCTAGTAATTGGGTGACTAGGAATCCACATCGTTGTTTTTTTCAATAAATGATTTCTCAAACTTGAAAAACACACTTTTATTGTATTGTATTGTACTTGTCATTTATATAGTTTATTTTACCATTATTATAGTGTCAATGCGCTGTTAGTGGGAACTCCCTCGGAGGACCGAAGTCCAGAGTGTTGTAGGTCATGGAGTACAATTAGGCTGCATGTGTGCATTTGGCCAGATAAGGCTTAGCAGAGCTGGACAGCCTCTGGTAGAGAGCAATCCATGCAGTCTAGCATGTGGACGGGTGATAGGAGGAGTCAGGAGATGGCATGAGTGCTAGAGACTCGCCATTTGTTCAGTGTGCCCGAATTTGTCATAGGTCTGTGCTGCATTCTGATGTCATAGGTGTTGAGGCATGGTCTGGTGTAAGTAGGTGGAGAATTATCTAAACAGCACAACCACATTTTGTCACAGTCTTTGCTGTATTTTGATGTGCGCTGGTAGCCATGTCTGTGGCCAGTGTCCACCGAAGTGGTGCGTTATATGTAACTAGCAGAGTTCTGTGGTAATTTGTTGTTTGTGGGACCTCTCGGGTAATTGGCTTCTTCTGTCGAATCATGCAGCTGCGATAAAACGGTTAGTGGGAGCGGCAGTCCATGCTTCAACTATTTGCATCTAGAGGAGCGCAGGTTGTACTTCCAAGTTCTTCTAGGCAGATAACGTGGCGGGTTTACCCAGATATCGAACCCTTAATGAACCTACTCAATTGTTACCTTTACCATGGGTGACGCATCCTATAGTTCATACATGCAAATTATCTGCCCATCCCCTTTCCTTCCAGAACGATTGCAGGGCTTGTTCTTGATTGCCTTTCCGGTGTATTGCAAGGGAGGGCCCCACCAAGCCTACTGGTGCAAGACATGCCTTGGCACACATCCTCCCATGACAATTCCCTGCAATGCATCTGAATCTGTGCGACTGCGATGGTGGTGATTCCATCACAACCTCAGTGAGTGCAATGTGCCTGTTTTCCCATACCTGCAGTGACTCATCACTCCTGTGACATTTCGTTTCTGATGCTTTTGTGCAATACACAAAAATAATAAACTAACACAAAAGCAAGGACTAGGGTCCACAGAAGAATACTGCACATAGAAAGCCAGTGCTACTCAAATTTGCAGGCTTCACAAATGCAGTTTCAGGTTCCCATAACAAAAATGGACATTGGAATATTCTTGCGATTTACAAGGTAAAAGAACTGGAAATTGTTTTCCCTCCTTCCTTGCAGCTCACATGGAAATATATCATGGTTTCTGGCCACAAACTGGTCTCAAAGCATGAAATGGGAACTGTCCAGAACAGGAGGTAGCCAGTTGCAAAGTACATGCCTTCTACTAAAGGGTGAAGTCCTAAAAAGCAAAGTGGGGGGGACTCTTTAACATGCCAATTGAATGTGGTGTTACCAGAAATTAGCATGTCAAGGTGCCCTCTAAAAAAAGTGGGGGGACTTTGGAAAAAAGTGGGGGCACTCCGTCCACCTGCGTGTACCCTCGACTTGAGCCCTGCTTCTACTTCTGTGCACAGAACAGCATCAGGCTTGCAGGCAACATTCCCTCAAGACTGTCGCCTGCACCCTGAATTCCTCTTTACAATGCAGCACTTTATTTGTCTATTGTAACCTACAGGGGTTTCTATGAAAGTGGGATTTTGTATGCAAATGTAGGGTTGGAGGCCTGCTATCACTTGTAGTGCTCGTACCTGCATTCCCCCTTGTACGGATTTGTAACGCATGCGAAAATTGGTGCATCAATATTCCTGTTGCGCTTCTCATTGCTTTTTGCTTCTTTGTGCTGCACACAATTCATTTTTTATTGGTGATTTACATTGCGCCAAGTGCCAAACTCCTCCAGCTTCTGAGCACCAGAGCTCTAGGAAAGGTTGGTTTGCATCATTTGACTTGGTTAGTATTATGTAATGGATTTCTGGTCTTATGGGCCCTGTATTTTAAGCTTAAAGTTATTAAGTAATTGTGGCAAATGACTAGCAAGCGATCCAGCTCTCTTAAGTATAAAAACTCTCTTAATCACACGCCACAGGTGATAATAGCTTCCTCAGTTGTAACCTGTTGCCAAATCTTATATTGTTAATGATGTAATCCTTATTAGCACCAGGGGTGGACTGGGAACCAAAGGAGGCCCTAGAAATAATGTTCAAAGTCGCCCCATATTACACATTTTCAGAAAGTCCAACCCTTTTCCTATGAGAATATTTGGAAATAAAAAAGGTTACCACATCAAAGAGGCCCGGGGTGCAGATACCTACTGGGAAATCTCCAGAGTTCCCTATCGGCCAGTCCACCCCTGATTAGTACACACTCCACTCGCCTTAGCCAATCGGAATTCAGGGAACGTGGGCAACATAGGCCCGCGTTCCCTGCATTCCAACTGCAACGATACGCCAGGGATGCTGTGCGCTATATAAATGTTAATAAATAAATAAAATAAATAGTCTTTGACCACTGTGCCATTTTAGTTTATTTTCTTTCACGTCAAATCCATAGTCGTTTCAGATCCTGTAGTTCTTTTATCGATACTGACAAAGTTATGCTTCATGGCAGGCTTTTCTCTACTCTATTCCCACAATATATCTTGTTGGAAGGAAAGCACTTGCATACAAGTCTTTCTTCCAATGTAACTGTGCGCTGGGAAATGTTTGCTTCATCCGCCGAGTATCCCAGTCGATGTAGTGATAATGTCTGTGATGGCATCAGGAAAGGGTTGTACATGCAACTAAAGGTACAGCCAGTCCTTGCTAAATCCCCTTGCTTTGCTCGGCCTGTTAACTCGATCTGGGGGAGGTTTCCTGCCGGTACAGCCCACTGCCCAGGCCATTATCTCCTTAGAGAAGAAATCAAAGGTATCTGAACAGAATAGGACAACAGGACAATAACTCTGATATGTCCATGTTAGCTTGGAGTAAGCAAACATGGAAGCCACTGAGAATCAAGGTAATATAATTATACAGAAATCAAATAGATTCATACATTGTGATTCCACTGGTGACCAGGATCGGAATGGCCTATAGGGCAATAGGCCCATGGCTGAACCAAAACCACAAAATGCTGGTGTGGGCCAGTTTTTTCTGGTCAAAGTGGGCCACTTCTGTGGCCAGTTTGATGAGTTAATTCACTCTGTGGTTAGTAGTTTTGACCAGTGTTGATTTAAAATGCAAATTTTGCATCACACTTTATCAACAAAAAAAACCTTGGTCACTACTGAAACAGTGTCACAAAAGGAATGAATAGCCATTTGCAACTGTCGGTCACTTTTTAATTGGTGCCCAAGACAATTGTATGGCCCAGTCCGACCGTGGTGACTTTGTCATTGTGTAAATTCTACAATCCTTTGTGTGAGGTATCAAGTAGATATCGTTATACAGGATACATTGTTAGGTAGGGAAATTGCGAAGTTAATTGCAGGAATGCAAAAATGAATTTTAATGTTGCCTGTGGTTTAGAAATAAATAGCTTTGTATCTTCCTGAACAACTTGTGCGCTTCAGATATTCTTCATGGTTTATAGTCATATAGTCCAATTAAATAATGTCGAAAGTCATAAAGTCGAAAAAATAATGTTGAAAAAAAAAAGTAGAATGTCTTTTTACTACGTTTTTAATTTGAAATGGGGAGGTGTTCCCCCAACCCCTTTTTTTATTTTTTTTGTTTTAACCTTTTTTTTTACATGCGGAACTCAAAAAAAACATATAAATAAAAAAATAAAGCATTCAAAGTTTTCGACTTTTTTGCAAATCGACATTCTTTTTTCGACATTATGACTGCACAACATTCTTCACTATAGAAGATTAAATGAATTGTCAAATCAGGAGTGGGTGCTTGGTTTACATTGTTTTGAAGGGAATGATTATGAAATTGTACTACCCCTGGACAATGAATCATATTTGAATAAAGGACTCACCTCCAGAAGGAATCAATGAAATCTTCTATCATGTTATTTATTCTCTGTTCGTGACTTTATTAAACCCAGTTTCCACTCAAGTTATGTTCTTAGGCAATTAAAGGTATAATTACCAAGTCAGGATGAGATGCGCTTTTGGAAAAGAATCAAAGATCATGAGCACCTGGGTTGATGTGAACAGCCAATGAGGTTGGTTGAAGAACAGGCTGTACCTTTCAATGTAAGCCTGTATTCCAAGCAAGTGGTTTGGCCAACAATGGAGGTTCAATACAGGTCAAAGTATTCGAATCTCTCACAGGCCCCTGAAAGTGGGGGCCTGTGTTGCTTATTTTTTTCATTCACATCTCTGTCTCTTAACGCTGCCTCCTGAAGACTGTCATACTGAATGTTATGTTATGCCATTAGGATTTGTACTGAGCAACGCTGTCATTGGCATGGTCGGTGACTCTGACAGATCTATGCGTGAGTGGGCGGATTCGGATAGTTAAAAGGACGGGTTTCCATTGTTGATGCAGCTCAAGAGTACCGTGACCTCTGCATGCATGACACCATTGTAGGAGTCATGTGTTAGGAGCATGAAGGGCTTTGTGTCCAGACAGGACACACTGCGCTTGCAATGTAGGCCCTGTGTTGGGCAGGTACTGGGTTGGTCAGTTGGCGTTAGAGGTGTAGAGTTGCGTTGCTTTATATGGATGGTGAGTTAGAGTTTGCATGTGGTGTCTAAGGTGGTGAGATTGAAGGTCACTCAACAGGAAAAGGGAGGTCCTGCAGGTCTCTGAGTCAGTTGTAAGTTCATGCCATCACTGTTAGTTGCATTGAGGTGTTTTGATTTTAAAAGTGAAGGGGGCGGCATTCCCTTGTTGCTGCTTTGGTGGTGCCTGAATGTGTGGTTACATTATAGTCATTGGTTTCAGTTATCTAGGTGCTATGGGCTGGATTCAAGCTGGAGCCAGGGTGGCGTTCCTTTGGGTGTGTCCGTGTGTGGGAGTAGGTTAATTGTGCAGTGCTTTTTCAGCTGTATATTGAACGTTGGATGTATTCGATTGGTTATGATTTGAGAAGGCAGACTTTTAGCTTGAAACTGTATGCTAACCTTTACGGAAATGCGATGCATGGAGATAAAATATTTCTCATAAAATCAGATGATTGGTGCTAATGACTCGGCTGAATATGCTTCCTTTAAAAGAGCAAAGAGAATGGGGAAAACCTTGTCTGACATGAAATATTTTTGTAAAACAGCGGCTGTTGAAGATGTTTTTCATTTTCTACAATTTTGTAAAGATTATTCTGACCTGCTTAGGAAATGTTTAAGCCCTCATTCTAGGAGATGTAATATTAGGTTTTATCAGGATGCACTATTTTTATAATGAACTGTAATGATATAAATTGAAGATATAGTTGATATGAATTTGTCTTGGAGGCTCTTTCAATGTGGTAACAAGTATTGCATTCGGTCTAGTTTCATATTGTATTGGACTTAGCGTGTAGTTTTTCAGTGTAATGTTTTGTTTTTAATTTTGTTAATGGAGGAATCCGATTAAATAAAGCTTGATACTTGAAAGACCAGAGAAGTACAGTAAATTAAGTCCAACTCCTTCAGACCTCTGTAGGGGAGATAGTACATTCCGATGTGAGGAAGCTCAGACACAAGAGCAGCGCGGGAAATCCAGTCCAATCTTCCAAACCTATGAGGAGAGGTTGTACACCCTAAAGTGAGGGATGAGGAATACCATTGCAGTATAGGAATGTCAAATCACATTTAGGATACCTCAGAAAGAAATGTTATAAATCACGAAATCAGGAAGTTGGCAGTCTATTGCTTTAGAGAAAGTGGGAGTGTTCATCCCACTATGTCTGAAGGACTGCCTGTCATTCCTCAAGACAGGAAAAATAATGATTATTACATCGTGGGAATGAAAAACCAGGTGACACATCTCTGAGGGAGAGGTTGAGTACAACAATCGAGAAAAGTGAATGCCTATGGTGTTGTGGGAATTGAAGTCCTGATAAACTTGAGACAGAAGGTATTCACCCCTAGAAAGTGAGGAACTACTACAGAGTAAGGACCCTCAGCAAAGCCCAGAGCCCTGACGAACAAGTGGGTGAACCCAACCAACCCCCCCTGAGAAACAAACCTATTGAGAAGGTGATTGGTGTCAGCAGCTACAGTAGCAAGGGTTGAAGACCAAGCCAACATATCGCTCCAGGACCACATCACAACATCCCTTTAAATACAATATAATAAAATATGTTTGTTGTACCATCATCATCATTTACCAATTCACCAGGGATGTTAATGATTGTGGTGATATGGCAGAGTTGTATGCGGGTCTCGGTACCAGACCAGTTGAGTATGCTGCCGGGAAAATTGGGTTATTAGCGTGAATGAGAGCACAAGATCAGCAGTAGTGTGTTTGCATCAGGATTAATGTGCATTGGCAGAGACGCATGTGGGTGAGAGTTCTAGAGCAGTTGTGGGTGCTGCCGCAGGGCAGGTTGGTGGTGCACTGGCCTCTCTGTGTGAGTGCCTCTTGCTCTCAAAATACCAAGAGCGTAAAGTCCATTACTATCTAAATTAAGGAGATGTGTTCCATCTGCAACTTCTATCTCCTGAACTTTAAAAGTACTGAATTGTAGTTTTTCAAGATCATGGCAGGCTCCATTACACTCCAGCACATTATGGTCTGGGAAGAAGTATGTGAAACTCAGTACTACATGTGGGAAAACATTTATCAACCAGATGTAGTCACAATGTTATGTTGATTTATACCACATACTGCTGCCATTTTTATGGTCTCCAGGTGCTCTCTTGGCCCTGAAGGGGAAAGCAGGCTGCGTTGGCGCGTAGAACCAGCAGGCAGTGGCATCTGTGTGGGTGTGTTTTCTTGGTGTATTTTGTTGTGTTCACCGGTGGTGTATTGTTGCAGATGGGAGGCATCCTGTCTTTGGCTTGCCGGCTGTTTGAACTAGTTGTGAGGGTTTATGAGTTGGTTTGAGAGATGTGAGGTTTGGAGTGTTTTAGTGAGCAGGCTTTCTCTAGCTGTCTGAGGCGCGTGTGGTCAGTGTGTGGTGAGTAAGGGTGGTTGAGTAGGAAATTGTTAGTAGGCTTTGGGGTACATAGTTGTGGATAGCCACTGTACACAGTGCAGCTATGCGGTTCGTCTTTGTTGGGGGACCCACATTCACACAGGCGTGAGGAACATATTCATATAAACTTGGGCTTGTCTGGGTGTGGAGAATAGGATATGGAAAAGCTGATCATTGCAGAGATTATTGTTTGGGATATCCATATTTGTCTGAAGCCATGCATTTGTCTTGACACACTGGGGTATAGTGTCTGCTGCACTAAATTATGTGGGTCTTCTCAATCCACTATCATAAGTACTTAGGCTTGAAATGCCCCGTGAATGGCTAAGGGATTGTGTGGAAGAGATGTGACAACCCCAAGTGGGTTCTTATTAGTCCACCTCTACCCGAGGTCGTTGAATAACCAGGATTTTAACAGTTTCCGGAAAATCAGATGGTCCTCAGTCATCCTGATTTCTTTAGCAATCAAGTTCCATAGTTTGGCTATGAAGAGAGAGAATGCTCTTCCTCCGAATTTAGTTTTCTTTTAGTGCCTTGTTTCTATGAGCAAGTCAGTGTTTGATCTCACAGTTCTTCTTGGATGATATTTGGTGATTGCTGAAGGAATACTGCCCCCTGTCCATATAATGCTCTATGTCTGATGCAGGGAGCTTTGAAATTGATGATTTCTTTTAAACCAGTCATCCAATATAGACTTCTCTGTGACATGTTCTCTCCTGTTTAGTATGAAGAGGGGTCTTGCTGCTGTGTTTTGGATGGGTTGTGATTTCTAGGTGAGCTAGTCGGGGATTCCTAGGTATAGGCTATTTGCGTAGCCCATTTTTGATAATACCAGGGAGATTATGGGTTTTGTGTGAGATGGTTAGGGGTGGGAGGATGCCTCTTATTAAATGTAGGTGGTAGGAACATTTGCTTACTACTGCATTAACCTGTGGTTCTAGGGTCAGACCATTGTCCATGAACATTCTCGGGTTTTTTACTGCAGTTGATGTTTCCGGTTGAGTTTTCATTCCTTGGGGGCAGGCAAGCAAAGTGTGTGTTTGAGTGCTGCTTCATGGGGTTATCATTATTTCTATTTTGCTTGGGTTTAGTTTTAGGTTGTTATTAGTCATCCAGACATTTATCTGGTTTAAAGCAAAGATAAGCTGAGTGTCATTTACAATCAAGAATTACACATCTTTACAGTGCCTGCCCAGTGTCACCCCCACAGAGATCTCCAAATGGCTATGCAGGAGTCACCCATGCACAGGAATAGAATACACACATTGGTTAAGATGATAGGTCTGTCTCTTTTTTATTGTGAAAAACAGTTGCGTATTAAATATGAAGATGTGTGGTCTGTAGGGTTTTGTAAGATGGTTGCACAAAATATCCTGGCACATGATTGTAATAAGACTCCTTCCCTTTTCCTTTATGTTCCATTTTAGGGCGAATCCTCGAAACTTTAATTTCGATAATGTAGGAAATGCAATGTTAGCACTATTCGAGGTCCTCTCCTTGAAAGGATGGGTGGAAGTCAGAGATGTCATCATTCATCGAGTGGGGCCGGTAAGTCATAACTACTCATGTACTGCATGTGAGCGATGTTAGTGCTAGCTGAATTTTAAAATATTCTGTTGCCTTTATATGTTAGCTAGTAGCTTTTAAAATAATCTTGGATTTGTTAGGATTGCGTTTAATTTGTCTTATTGCCTTTAATACTCCTTTATTAGTTGGGACTTCATTTCCCATATACCTTTGGGTGTTTAACAACCTATTCAGGTGTGTGTCACTGGGGGCATTCTTCATCGCCATCAGAGTCCTCATATACAACGAGCGCAACATGCAGAGATTCTTGTCTGTTATCTTTCCATGGATTTCTACGGCTCTGACTGTAACAGCAGGTCTAGGACTTTGTGTCAAGAAGGTACGAGTAGTACCATTGATCATATTAATCATATTAGTAATCTTGATACTCACTCATTGACCATTATTACCAGACACCCTCTCTTTTCATCTAAGTGTATTATCATCACCGAGGCCCTTTAAACAGCCGGGTAGCCAGGTATTGCAGGGTTTTGAAACCAAACACGAAGAGAATCTGCTTCCGACTATATCTCCTCACAGTGCACTGATCTTGATGAGGCTCTGAAGTTACCAGGGGCTAACCTGCAGGTTGTTTTAACCTGCTAGTCATGAAAAATCTGGCCCAAAATTTGTATCATTACCACCAAAATTGCCTTCTCTGAAAACACTTGCAACCAATCACAGCGTAGCCACCTTTGATCACATAAAGCCTATGTCGCACCTGTGGTGTCCGTCCACCCCCTTAGTCAAGATTTTAGGGAAGGATATCTCTAACACGCTTCAGATCATGCATGTCTAACTCAATTCTCTCATCCCAAATAGTACAAGTACAAATTACTGTTGCATTACTAAATACAGGCTCTCTCCTACAACATGGATTGGAGAATGCTGATTACTTAATTGATTCCAACTTGGACATCCCCACCATTATGACAATGTGGCTGCTTGATGCTGCTGCTTATACTGCCTCTTGTGCTCTACCCCAGGATATAAGATGTCCAAAACCGATCAGATTGGATTTAGAGGAGGATGGGTTTGCCCTTGTTGTTAAAGAACATTTTGATTGTCACTCACTGTGGCAAGTTTGAACGACCGTGATACCCGGCATGTTAAATTAAGGGTTAATTGCAACTACAGTGAACTTTATGATTTAGTATAGACCACCGAATGATACACCATTGTTTGAAAAACAACTTCTGGCTCTTCTCAATGAAATCACTAAATCTCAGTCACACATGATTGTGTTCAGTGACTTTAACCTCTGGGTAGAAAAGAAGGAGGATCTTGAGGCATTATCTGTACTGGCCGCTCTTGAAATAGCCGGTTATATGCCATTAGTTAACGAGCAGACACAGACATAACCTAAATTGGGTTTTGACATATAACTCATTGCGGTTGCCTTCTAAACCTCTAAGTCTGGACAAATTGCAAAGGCTAGTCAAAAAGTGTAGGAACCCACAGAAAGTTACACCTCTTGCCTTTTCTTCATCATTAGCCCCAAGACTTACTAACCTTGAATTCCTAGATGACCCCACTGATTTAGTAACTCCCTTTCATCTAGTGCTGGAATGGGCAAAGATAATTAAACCAGAGGCCACATCGAATGCCTGGTTTAATGATGGCTTTATATCTGCTAAGAAAAAAAGGGCTTGTCAACGTGTCTGGATAAAGAACACTTGCCCGCACACACAGTCCATCTAGAGCTTGAAACGAGCTAAAAATGCCAACTTTAACATAAGAGTTAATAACTCAAAGTCCAGCCGTAGAGAGCTTTTAAAAATCCTAAAGTATTGAGGGAAAAACCACCCAGACATCCACAATGGAGAGGAATTGTGGTGAAAAAAAAACAGGACACATATTCTAGGAACGTTTTGGTCCATCAGCAAGCGATCAAGTTGCGTCAGTCTCGTTTGAGAGATAATCCTCCGGCAGATGGGATTTCCTATATTGTGAGCAGTTCTAAATCTAAGGACAACACGGCCAAGTTTGCCTTTAGGCAAAGTACTGAGACTGAAATTGTGAAGATCGTTGCAAACCTAAAACTGACTTCCTGTATTGGGGATTCCTGTCCAGTTAGTTCCTCAAAGAAGCACCTGATCTTGTGGTCCCATGGATCACTAAGATTGACAGCGCTTCTTTCAGGGACTGCCAAGTGCCTTCCTGTCTCAAGGAAACATGGATCACCCCTCTCCTTAAAAAAAGTAGCATGGATCTGTCGATTGCCAATAACTATCACCTGATCACGAATGTGCTGTACCTACTGAAGATCCTTGATCGTACTGCATATCTACAGTTTCAGGAATTCGTGAGAGCGAATAACAGCCTTGGCACCCGACAATCAGGTTTTAGGGCCAGGCATGGTACAGAAACAGCCCTACTGGACCTAAAATCTAATATTTCCAGTGCTGTGGAGAGGGATCATTCAGCGCTGCCGATGCTTCTATCAGCTGCATTTGACCTTGTGGACCACATACTTCTTGTGAACAGGTTAATGGCTATTGCCGGATGTTCTTCAAGTGAGGCACAGTGGATCCAGTACTTTCTGGGCCCACGTTCAACCAGAGTAGCAGTGGACAGTGCCCAAGAACGTCTCATTATCACCAGCTGCTGAGTCCCCCAGGGCTACTGCTTATCGCCCACTCTGTTTAATATTTACATGAGGCCATTGTTCGATATGATGGATATATTTAATATGCGGTACACTAACTACGCCGAAGATACCCAGATCCTCTTTGAGTTGTTAGGCAATCACACACAAGACACCGAAGTAGTGAAGAGTTTTCAAAACTAGACCCTTTATACAGTCATTCTTTTATCATGGGCTGCATGATACCGGTGGTAAAACGGGTAAAGACACTGGTCGTGTACTTGGAGGCAGAGTTATCTCTGAGATTCCACATTTCCCATCTCCGCTCATCATACTCTTGTTTCATCAGGCTGCTTAATCAGATCAAGCCTTATTTGTCGATGGAAAATCAAAATGTTTTGGCTACGGCTTTAGTCAATGCAAGACTGGACTACTGAAACAGCCTCTTGACAGGAACTTCTTAAGCCAACATGCGAGCCCTTCAGACAGTACAGAATAGATTGGTACGGGCTGTCCATGGCTTAGCCAAATACGACCATATGACATTTTTCAGACGCACTGTGCACTGGCTCCCAGTCGGGCACATGATCTTTCATAATATGCTTTTACCAGACATATAAATGTCAAACTTTCAAAACACCACAATATTTGATGAATCATTTAACGTAGGCACAACCTACTAGAAGCTTGCGTTCCAATGATGACCAAAAACGTACACAGCCACATTTTAAGCACGAACAATTGGGCAGCACAAGCTTTGATGTCCATGCCGCTAGGGCTTGGAAATTCCCTTTTCTCGCCTTTTTAGCAGGTGCTTCCTTCATTTATCTCCTTTAAGAGCCATTAAATCACGCCTTTTTTTTACATGAGTCTGGGTTAAATTACATAACATTTACCATCTACTCGTCATCTCCTGCTTTTACTGTTTCTGTTTGTTCGTCTGCGTTATTTTTGCGGCCTGAAGCCCATGGGCATGTGGCGCGTTAGAAGAAATAAATAATAATAATAATAATAATGTGAACATACCTCTGTGAGTGGCGTTCCTTATGAAAGTATTTTCCTTCTATGCAGATTCATGGAATCTACATCCACGTGTTTGTGTTCCTCGGCTGTATGATTGGACTGACACTTTTTGTTGGCGTTGTCATTGCAAATTTCAATGAAAACAAGGTAGGTATTCCATTATTATATCTATTGATGTATTTATGTATGTATCTATGTATGTATTCATGCAATGTTTAGAGCACAGACCAGGTCCCAAAGGTTACATGTGATTTCAACGAATCAAAAAATAGTGAATGAAATAATACAGAAAAAAAATATCGAATTTTCTTTATTTTTTTATTGAGGGGGGCCGTCTACTCCATACCCCCATTTCACATTGTTTTTATACCCCACCCCAAACCACCCCCCCCACACTTTATAACCCCTTATCCCTAAAACCCATATATTTCTTCTTTGTTGTTTTTTGATATTATTTCATTCATTTTTTGTATTCGATATTATCACTGAATACCATCCCAAAATGCTTCAGAGTGTTCTACATGATTTGCAAATTCAACAGATTATCTTTCATAATAGCTTTTGATGGACAAGACATCCTTCTCCCGCCAACCGGACTTCTATAGTATTTATTTGTTGTGTTGTTCTAATTGGCCTCTCTTCAGCATCGCACAGGGATAGCTGGACATTGGAGAACAAAAGGGGGGTGAAATGCAGAGGTGGTACACATGCTCTGAGTGAAGGGCTAAGTGATCAGATGGAGCAGTAAACTCTGGGAATATTGGGGTTCCATATCATATAATGGATTTCCTGGCCCAATCTATTTTTGAGTAGATTGAGAAGGGAACATCTAGCTAGGGTACCCTGCCATGTGTTATGTTGCTTCACAGAAATATGGTACAATCGTTGACATCGGATGAGTGGGTGTCATGCATCCAGAGTGTAGGCTGTCAGCCTTCCTGTTGCCTGGTTGGGATAGCTTATGTCATGTGGAACGTACATGCAATATTGAGGAAAGGTGGGATTCTGGCAAAAGGCAGTCAACCGTACACTTTAGGAATACATCTGGTATTCCATGGAAGTGGAATTGGTGGTGGAGTGTACTCGCATATGGACAGTGAGGGGTCTCTTTGTGGAGAGTGGAGGTTTTTGCAAGATTGAACAATACCAACACTAGATGGCTCTATGGACTGATCAGCTGAAGCAGTCTCAAACCATCAGGCAGTTCTTGAACAGGAGGGTTGTCAAGTCTTTGTGAAATATTGTTACAGATGGGAGGTGTTGTATTTGTGGTGGGAACGAGTCCCAGGTTTTTTTAACCCATGCCGAGTGATATTGCTTGAAGATTTCCACCATTTTGAAGGACGCAATTTTTCATCTGGCATCCTTTTGCTGGGCACTGCCATTAATCTTCCTGAGATTAAAGGATTTTCTGCTCAGAAACTGTTTGTAGATAAATACCAATCTAAATTAGACACGCCATCGGATGCATACAGCTTCTATTGGGAGTCAATGTAGCGCGGTTAGAACATGTTCTTGTCGTCAAATCAAATCATTTTTTTATTTTTTTTAGGTGGTTAACTTCATTTAAGCCTTTCACCATCACATCACATAACAAAAAACAAAAAGAACACCACTACAAATAAAAGAAAATACAAAACACATTTCCGTCATTTCACCAAACCCCATTATTGCCTGTTACTCCACAAGGAATCAAAAAACATTGACCAAAGAGTTAATCCAAACAGTGATAGGGGAAGTCCATTCTCTCCCCATAAAAATAAGCACTGATCATTGCCTATTGAGCATCAATTAGTTCAAAGACTTTCACCAAATAGTTAAAAAAGGCAATGATTAGGGCTATCAGTTCCCCTTGTATAAAAATAAACCATCATTCATAAGGCGTAGCCATCTTAAGTTCTTCAAAAAATGTCCCCAGAATCCGAGATATGATTGCTGATGTAGTCTGGTAAAACAATAACAAGAGTTGGAGGGTTTCCTTCTCAGCTTTCACTTTACAAAGCCTACAGCCTGCACACTTCTTGCTACCTCTAACCTCTAATGTTGGATATAAGTTCAATCGGATTCTCATATACTGTGTTCTGTAGAAGCTACTAGGACACTTCACCAAATATTTTGGCAAGGACCTACATACTGGTACATGGTACACACTGAGTGCACAGTTTGAACCACTGACTTTGCTCCTGCGTCTCCATCCAGTCTTTTCCGCAGATCTTAATTTTCACTGACATCGGGTTGCACAACAATTATACCTCTGGTATATCCAGACTTGTGAATGCCTAACAACAAGCACTCTTCCATTCCTGCAGGCAGAGTTAAGTCAGTTTCTCTGAGAAGCGCTCCCTTCACTAGGCCAAAGCGTCTTGCCGGAGGCAGCATCATGCACTTAAGGTACAACGCTAAACCTTTCCACATGACCATTGCAAAAAGGGAAATCAAGCCTCTTCCAGTCTCAACACTTGTATCGGGACACAATTCGGTAACTTAAGTACTTTATTCAATAACAAACTTTCTAGGGAGTACCATACTTTAGGTGGAAGTGCAAAAAAGGCTTCAGCGCTGTATGTTATAATCGGTACAAGGGGCCTGTAGTGGCTTGGTGGTGGGTAAAGATTTGGGGAGTAATGGCCATGGAAAAGGTGTGTGCGCTGAGAGCTGGGAACTACCAGAAGTTTATGATGGTATGGCAACCGTTCCATGAATATGTGAAAAATAGAGAAGCTTACCTATGTAAACCAATGTTACTTAAGAATGTACACGTGATTTGACTTTGCAAGAAAGAACCAACTGTAAAGGGGGAAGCCCCTATTGGGAAAGGAGTCACAAACCTGGAAATGCAGAATAATAATGATACCATACATGTTGGGGTTAGTGATGGGGTTATGAGACGTTAATGTGTTAATGAAATATGTTGTGCTCACCTTATGGCTGGCTGCTTCCATAAGGTGAGCTCTTCTTCAGTGTATAGCTGTTTCTCAAATTAGCAAATTAGAGTATTACTTGGAGAATCTTCAGGCTCATTGCTAGAATGAATCTTGTTCCCATTCAGCGCTTTGCCTGAAGTCATCCTGTCTTCCAAATTTTCTATTGAATCAAATCCCAACGGTAGAAAAAACTCGGCCACTTTGAGGATGGCCTGCTTGATTAAATTAGATTCCAAGTGGACAGCCACTTTATCAAGACACCCCTCACATAAGAATCCAACCTTTGCAATGTCATTGGTCATGATCACTCGCAGTCTTGGAATGTGGTGTAACAGTCTTAAGACGTTTGCCCTGTTCATTATCAAGTCATCGTCTATATGGAGAATCCTTTCCAGGACAATGCAGGTTTTTTTAACCAATGACTTTTTTTTATTCATTACGATTTATTTTCAAAGCTTGGGGTTTACCTACAAATGTACTGTCCTTATCCATAGTGTGGTTGATAAATAATGTTGATTTAGACAAGAACCAGTCGTCAAGGAGCAGGACGAATTCCCCTTCTACTACCGCGGATTTACTTTTGCTTTATTATCTTGATGAGAAGCAGAGTGGGCCACTTCAGCTGCCTACCACTAGCTCAGCTCCATGGTTACTGCCAAACGGTTCTGTTCCAGAGCAACTGCTTTCAATCAGCTTGCGCTCGGCTTCACTCCACGGGGAGTAAACATAGGCTGCTTCTGTCAGCTCCACAGACGGAATAGGCAGGGAATTCAGACTACAAAACGAATTGCAGACAATGGCACCAGGCAACTGCTTACACTCGGTTTGCACTCCGCTTCGCTCCGCAGATGCACAGAGTCAATATGGGCTCCTCCTATCAGCTCCACAGAATTAATAGGCGAGGAAGTCAAACTCCTAAACGAACTCTAGACACCGGCACCAGGCAACTTCTTACACTCGGCTTACATTGCTACAGTCTAGTGTTGATAAAGCAAAAGCCAACCACTGGTCAAAATCTGACTCTGAGGGGAACAGTTTATGGTCCAGTTGGACCTGTCCGCCTTTTTCACATATATGATATGATATGATATTTCATTTATATCCTGCTCATACACAGGTGTTTCAGAACGCGACCAAGCAAAGGGAGGGGAACGGGGGAGAACAAAATACGATCTTACTAGGCCCAGTGACATTTAGAACACGCAAGTGCATGGAAAAGGGGGGAAAGTGCATGAAAGGGGAGAGGAGGAAAGTGCAAAACAGAGGGGAGAAAAAAATAAATAATATGTGAAATAAATAAATAAATAAATGCAGTGAAAAGTGGTAGTGCAGCCAGACAAGTGGCAAGTGCATGATTAGTAAGATAAGGTATATCTCATAAGTGCAGGAGAGGAGTGGGGGACTGTATGGGTACAGATGCAGATCCAAGTGCAAGGGGTGGCCCGGAGGAAGTGCAGGAGGGAGGGTGAACAGGTACCTGGGCCCGAAGGACGGAGGGTGGCCAGGTGCACAGTGACGAGAGAGAGAAACAGATCAGCAGGGGAGAGGAGGGGCAAAGGCAGAAGCAAAGAGGAAGGTCCTGAGGTGCCTCCGGAACCGGAGATGGTTCTCCTCAAGTAGACATAGATTGAGCTGAAACTTCTAGTCGAGGATGACAATTATACTATACCCCTGGCTGTCTATTGCAGGATGACAAGTGGCAAATGATCACATTTGCTGCACTCGGATGTCCTTTCCCCGCAAAGCAGTGTCCCCCAACCAGGTTCTCTGGCAGAAGACTATGCACAGACAAAAACAATATCTTCTGTTTTTACTGCTAGAAGGCAGGAATTTATTTTTCATGAAATATTTCATTCAATTTAATCTTGTTTACATGTCAAGGAAGTGTATTATGATCCTCTCATGGGGGAAAATGTAACATCCAAATCAAAATGCACATTGAATTATTTAAGCTTTAAAGGAAGATTCTCACTGTGATCTTAGAAACTGCATATTTTGTTGCACTTCTTTAATTGTGGAGTCGTTTCATCAGTCGCATAATTATTTCTTAAGATGGAAACAGTTTGCATGTCTGTGTGGAGCAACTGTCACACCTACGTTTTTTAAATGTACTTATTTGGAGCATCTTATGAAAAAGTACAGCGGTAGGTGAGGCTACTGTTGTGCGATCCATGGGCCTCATCAGGGGTTGGGCAGAGCGGCAAAAATGCGGTGGTAACACTATTACCGCTGCATTACCGCTCCACACAATCCCGAGGTTGGGCGGAATGCTGGAGATTTACCTCCAGCAGATGGAGGTAAATCTCTGGTTTACCTCCCATTTCTGGTGCTAATACCACCAGCGCTATTACCGCTGGCGGTAATAGCTCTGGAAAACCCCATAGAGTCCTGTGGACTCTTAAAGTGAAGAATTACAGCCTTACCACAAACTCGGGATCCGGCGCAAATTGCATCGGACTGAGTAGCAGTAATGCTATTTGCATTGCCGGTATCCCATCACAATTACCACCAGGATACCGCCAAGACCGGGATGGGGCCCCATATCATATATTTCACAAGGGGTAGCCGTGTTTGCCAGCACTCCTACACAAGAGAAAAAGAAAACCCACTGATCCCCAGGCATAGAGTCGCGTATAACTCCTCCATGGGCGACACTTCACATGGCCTTGCTACCCTGTACCATCAGATCTGGTACAGTCCACAGGATCCCAACTCACATTTCCGTCATTTTATTGTGGTATTTTTGTGGCAGGGTGGCAAGCCCAATACCCAGCTTCTATGCCCTCCCACTCTTTCCAAAACCCTAACTATACTAATATATAATTTAGAATATACCCTAAACTGTACCTTCCCTAAACATGGTGGAAATAAATGCGGGGAAACTGACTGTTCCCTAAATGTAGTGAAATGGCTGCAGTGAGTAGGCTGGTACCGTCCCACCAGCTCTGATTTCCTATTATTTCTAACGAACCATGCAGTCGGGGACGAAATCCTTTCATTTTTAGACCTCCTCTGTGATTTTGTTAGGGTTACCTTTGGAACCCACAGTGACCAGCAGTATTTAATGAGCAATAGAGTAATCTCCCACCCCCAAGGATGAAGCCACCAACATGGTAACATGTACTTTGAGCAAGCGCTTTGAAACACATTGTGTATAGGCGCTATATAAATAAACTATCATATCATATCATGTACTTGTTAGAGGTCTTCATCAAATGGACAACACGTTACAGTGGGTAGAGAAGCCCAATTGGAAAGCGACTCTTATGCAAAGGTGCCATGGAGCTCAATAATGCAGTCATCCAAGCATGGACAGCCTTGCATGGTGTATTATATCGGTGGAATAACATTGTTGGGAACAACATTGTTTTTTTTTCTTCTACTGGACAGCATCATAAAATATTCTGGGACTGGTATGATTACATGAGCAATCTTCAGTTTATGATATGATATTTTATGTGTATTGCGCTCGTACACAAGAGCTTCAGAGCGCGACAAGGCAAGGTAGGGGAACAGGGGAGAACAAGCAACGATCTTACTAGGCCCAGTGACATTGAGAACGTGCAAGTGCATGGGAAAGGGAAAGGGGAAAAGTGCATGGAAGGGAGGAACAGAAAGAGCGGAGCAGAGTAGTACAGATAAAGGATCATAAATAAAAATAAATAGATAATAGAGGCAATAAACAGTGGTAGTGCAGCCAGCAAGTGGCAAGTGCTGTGTTTAAGGCAGCAGACTGGGTAAGTCTGATAAGTGCAGAAAAGAAGAAAATGGGGGGGTGGGGGACTATATGGTTACATGTACAGTTCCCGGTGCAAGGGGTGGCCAGGAGGCAGTGCAGGAGGGTGGCAGGGTGAGCAGGTCCCTGGGCCCAGGGGAAAGAAGGTGGCCATGTGCACAGTGCCAAGAGAGAGCAGATCAGCAGGGGACAGGGGGGGAGGGGGAGCGTAGGCAGAAGCAAAGATGAAGGTCTTGACGTGCTTCCGGAACTGGAGATGGTTCTCCTCAAGGTTTAGAGTGGCAGGGAGGCTGTTCCAGAGGGAGGCCCCAGCCGAACAGAAATCTACCCCCAGCTAATTTCTTTGAAAGGCGACTGACCCTGAGGGAGTTAGAGGTGGAGGAGCGAAGAGCTCGAGAGAGGAATTATTTGCGGAGGGATAGCTGAAGGTATTTTGGACCCAGGCCCCAGAAAGTCTTGTGAACAATGCAGAGAGTTTTGAATTTAATCCTTGCATCCACTGAGAGCCAATGGGGCGATTTCAGAGCTGGAGAGATATGATCCCAGGGCTTGAGGCCAAGGACAAGTCTCACAGTACTGTTCTGGATTAGTTGCAGAGGGCGGAGGGTAGAGGCAGGTAGATTTAGAAAGAGGCTGTTACAATAGTCCAACCTAGAGAGAACCAGAGCTTGGGAGACAGTGAGCTTCTGGGGTAAGGAGAGGAAAGGCAGAGTACCTCTGTAGTAGCATATGTGGAGAAAGTGCTGGATAGTGGGATAAAAAGGAAATGTTTAACGCAACAATGCTCTTTCCATGTTGTGGGTCTGTGGACAGCATGTCCTGGACTGCCCAGAAACAAATGTGACCAGGAAATGCCACCCATAGTAGCCCACCAATGGAAGAAGACATGGGTGGAAGAGAGGCGAGCAGACCCGCAAGACCATAAAGAACGGCGCCAGAGAAGGTAAGTGGTTCAAGAGGGGGAAGGCGTCTGCGAATGAGGACGGGGTTGAAACATGACATGGAGACTTCAGGGTGCGGTAGGAGGGCAAGTAGGACAACGCGCAGCTGAGGAAACAAGGCAGAATGGAGTGGGAGGCAGCAGGGTGTTCATGTTATGAGGGATTGAGGGGGTGAAACCCCCCCAATGAATATCTAATTATGGCCCAGTTGAGGCCACTCTGAGCAGGATATACCTGGAGTGGCCTGAAATGTGCAGGATATAGACATAGCACTGTGGTCCACCGATTAATGATGAGATACCATAGCGGTGTTGTGTGGTGTAGGTTTGCCAACTATTTGCAAGGGAAGATATAAGTAAAAATGATGTCTCTGCTCTCAAAGGACAGAGGCACCATTTGGTATCTATAGCAGCATGCAAGCCCATGACTGCATAATTAGGCCTGAGCAAACCTTTTTTAACAGTGATTTGCTGGATGCCACACATCTCTAAGTGAGATTTGGGTGTGAGCTTTTCCTCAGCCGAAACAATGAGAAATAAAATTTCAAAGCTATAACTCTCCTTAGGAAAGTTTGGATTGGTCAGACTGCTCCTGTCTGGTTCAGTGTCATATGGGTAAGTCTCTCGTAACCAGGACTAATGTATGTCAGAGGGACTCCCAGGACCCCCCTTGTTAATTTGCATAATTAAAGTAACTTTGGGTCTTACCCTAAGTTACTAGGGGAATCCAGACGTGGACTCTTGCTCACTATGCTTAGAGAGGCACAGCTCCACCCTACTGATGAGGTTCAACCAGACTGAAACATGTGTTTGGGGTTGCTGTTGGTACTCTTGTTCAGAGGAGAATTGCCTAGCATTTCGGTGCTGGACTGCCCCAGGGCAGGACAAAGACTGATATGTTTGGGATATTTCTACTCTGTGGAAGATAATGAGCTAAAGACTCTGGGTAAGTCTCTCGTAACCAGGACTAATGTATGTCAGAGGGACTCCCAGGACCCCCCTTGTTAATTTGCATAATTAAAGTAACTTTGGGTCTTACCCTAAGTTACTAGGGGAATCCAGACGTGGACCCTTGCTCACTATGCTTAGAGAGGCACAGCTCCACCCTACTGATGAGGTCCAACCAGACTGAAACATGTGTCTGGGGTTGCTGTTGGTACTCTTGTTCAGAGGAGAATTGCCTAGCATTTCGGTGCTGGACTGCCCTAGGGCAGGACAAAGACTGATATGTTTGGGATATTTCTACTCTGTGGAAGATAATGAGCTAAAGACTCTGGGTAAGTCTCTCATAACCAGGATTAATGTCTGGCAGAGGGACTCCCAGGACTCCCCTTTGTTAATTTTCAGTGACATAATATAGCATTGAATGGAACATTTCAAAAAGGTGGAAAAGGCAGCCGGCAGGGAGTAAAGGAATGGAGTGTGTGAGGCAGAAGGCTACCTCTACGCATCGGCTGTGGAGAGCTGTGTGTCATCTGCATGCGGCAGATTTGAGTCTGACCTTTCTTACCTCTAAAGTTGATCATATAAGTACAGTTGAAGCAGGAGAATCATCATTCTGAGACTGCTTAATAATTATGACTATGCTTGATCATTTTGCAATTTGGAGAGTTCCTGGCTGGCAGGCAAATTACCAAGAGCTGGGGCAGAGTCAGTAACTTGTCAAGCATGCATGATGCAGCTATTCATCCTTCTAGGCTTGCTTCCAAGAGGATAATGATAAGTTATTTATATAGCTCCTTAATCCAAAGCACTTTACAGAACACATATTTACATACAATATCACCCAACCGAAATTGGTACTCATTTATCGACCTCGGAAGGATGAAAGGCTGAGTTGGCCTGGCCGGGATTCGAACCTGCGACCTGCAGATCACGCTCAGATCGCAGCAGCGAGCGCTCAACCCGCCGAGCTATCTTACCAGCAATTTAGCTTCGAAGCAAATGACGATGTAACTTACAATAGGCAATGTAAAAGTCAAGTATTTAACTGCAATTGTTGCATTGCTACTGTTTGTGACTGTTCTTGATTTTCGACCGTGTTTCCAAACACACATCTTGTTGTACTCGAAATGTCAAAGTCCATGTGGCTGCTATGGGAATGCTTATTATGGTGTCAGCTTCCAGAGTTGCCAATTGGTGGTTGTCATGGGTACCAATACCGGGGCATTTGCGGATTCGCTCGGCATATGATGCGGCACTAGAACGGGGAAGGCTGTACATCACTTATAGTGGCCACAGCATGCATAGGAGGCGTTAACTAGCATTGACGGGCATTACTGGGCCATTTAAGGCCGCTCGAAGCAAGGGAGGCTTTAACTGACGTAAACTGACAGAAACTAGCCATATGTAAATATGATGGCATATGAAGGACCTGCCCTGGCCTACGCTTCTTCTGATTGGTGTACTCCTGTCTTTCCTTGATCCCTCCCATTCCATATCAAGGCAGCACTCTAGATGGAAAGTGATTGGTAACTAAAACTATCATTTTGTATGCTTTTGTGACAGTTGGTAATTTTATTTACCTAAAGCTTACTTAAATTGGTTTTTATAATTTCACATCTGCGAAGGCACTTCCTGCGATATCATAATGTTTTGATTTATTTTTATTAGAAGAGAAGTAATTATTTTGGGAATATTTGTTAGGCGTGCTTTAGCAATAACCTTTTTACACCTCAGTATAAAAAAATAGTCATATTCTAAAATATGATTAATATACACAACAACCTCCTACAACATTAGGTTCTTTGAAAAAAACGAATCTAATACAATATTAATATCATTCATTAACCATTCTTTAGTTCAAATTTTAGGTGATCTCTGAAATGTAGTTCATAAAATTCCTCCTTTCGGTTTTGAAGGAAACCCAGGTATCATGGGGAGAATAACTTCCCAAAATGTCATTAAGGCAATCGTGAGCGCCTAGTTTGTACCCGCCATGCATCTACCCCAGAACATCGATGTGACCAAAATGTCACTGTTATGCCCAAAAATTACCAGGGAATTCGATTCAATTATTGGGTAGTGTTTGACACTGGGTGAGCATGTGTTTAAGTGCCTCCACTACTCTTTTATTTGAACATTAGAGACAAAACCTAGCTTCCCGTGCCATATTCAAACGGGCTCCCAGAACCGCTAAACACGGCGTCTGATTAAAGCGTGCCAACATAAATTGCCTCCCAATCCAGAGGCTGGAAGTCTTAAGTAGATATGGCTGCCATCTACCTGGGGGATATGTATGTTCCACACATTCCTGTATTGCCTGATAATCTTTGAGCAGCTTTATATTATTGTAAAAATCCCAGGTTTTTGCCCAAAAGAGTATGTATTTATTTATTTATGTATTTATTTATTTATAGCAGCGCACAAAACGCTCAGGCATCAGGGCGCTAGCTACATTGAGTGCCAGTGAACTTTCTTCAAAGTGCAGGATAAATCATACAGGTTGCACCATACAAGTGGTTCTTGAAGAGCATAGTCGGGCGCAGCCACGCCTCATGGTACGGGGCGGGGGGCTACATCAGGTATACAAACGGTAGGCATACGGTATCCGTTTGTTTCGTTGATGTAAAGCTACTGGCCAAAATCGATTTTCTCAAAAAAGGAAAGACGAAATAGGGCGTAAATCGGGATTGTTGACAATTTATTGATCTTAAACCACAGGGCCTATCGTCTAATGTTTAGCATAGTATATAAGAAAGTTAAACCTAACTCTACCCTCAGCACACAAACAGGGACACTATTACATACAGCAAGGATACATCTTAATATGGTCCCTACTAGTCAGTTGAGGCACTTTTTGCTAGTACCCAAACAGGACTCAACGTCATGTAGAATTGTGGGAGCTATACTTTGTTTATTGATCAAAACAAATCTTATTTATTTATTTATTTATTTGTTTGCATTTGTATAGCGCACTTACAGCCCAGGGGCATCGAGGCGCTGTTACATGAAGTTTGTAAGAAATTTTAATTAAGTGAATACAGGTGACCAAGGAGGTATCTTGGGTACAGGTGCAGTAAGGTAGATGACTTCATACCTGACAGGTACCTGATGCTACAACCATTATGTGTTCTGATGAAATTCATGATGGCCCCAAGTTTCCTATGGGCTTTTAACTCAATGTTAGCCATAAGGTCCCCCTCAGTGCATCTGCTTGAGCTAAGCGACCCCAAGTATATGTATTCCGAGGCTGATTCAATCTTGCATTTCTCTATCTGCCAGAAATCCAGGTGGGGCACGGTTCTTGGCCCAAAATGCATAATATTTTTGTTCTTGCAATTCAAGGATAGATCGTTCTCCTCGGAGTAACTCAATAATGTTTTCACTGATCTCATGAGGCCAATCTGAGTGTTGTCGTGTAGTATTATGTCATCTGCGTATGCAAGCATGTTCAGATGCTCATGGAACATTTCTGGTCATGTGCAGAGCCTCGGTCAAATGAGCCATGCAAAGGTTAAAAAACAGGGGGGCAAGAACACATCCCTGCTTTAAGCCCTTATTGATTTTAATCAACTTGTTGAATTTGCCCTCTCCATCAATCCGAACTGTGATTTCTGGGCATGGTCATGTGACATCACTTCCTGCAGTATTATCAGGCATGTGTAGGCACAGCCTCCACCCAGAATTTCTTTAAAAAATGTGACCACATCTGGCAGCCATTTGTTAATATCGGGGTCATCTGCGGCCACGCATGTATGTCTTGGGTATGCATACATGACAACCCTCCCGATTTAGTCGGGAGACTCCCGATTTTTAGATGAAAAACATTGCTATTTTTCTCTTTCTACCGCCTGAAATCATTAAAACCCCAATGCAATCCTAGGGGGAAATTCCTTTCACCGGAATTCGGGATCAGCATCTCCCTGCTAGGTGGTCGAGAATGTTGGCATGTATGGGTATGTCCCGGAGGTCTGTTTGAGCCATATTACTGACCTCACTTGATTATTTAGGTAAAGGATTCTCACCCACGGTGTCTATCCAACACGAACAGTTCGGAGAAAAGCTTTAGAAAACACTTGTGTTCGAATACCAACTTGTCCTTTTACATGAACTAATTACGTTGCTCCTTGTGCTAATTTCAGGCACGTTTTTCATGAATGCACCTGCCATATTCCCCTGGCATGCCTTGATGTGTATCCAGGGGGAACCATATCCCCCACTGGCTTGTCAACAGTTCAGTGCTGTCACCTGATGCAAGTAACTAAAATGATTTTCTGTAGTGCTGACTTGCTGACGTCTGAAATTAGCAGGAGGTACAGAACCAGCTTGAACCACCACACATCAAACTTGGCAACTATTGGCATTGTAAAAAAGAGCATAGGTTACTGTTTAACCCTCGACTATATTGAAAAGGTTTTCTATAAGGAAATGTCTACATATGCTTATAATTTGCTTGTACTCAATACGTGTTATAGTAAAGTGCATTTTATTCACAGGGTGGCTGGCACCAGCTGTCGGATCTGCTCCCTGCACGCATGCTGTCCGATTACTTTTTGTTTTTCGTGTCTGACACTTCACGGGGGACAGTCATGTGACACACCCCATTTTTTAAATGCTCTTAAAAAGAATGTCTCTGTAACCACAGAACTGGTTCAGCTGCCAACCCACTATAAAGGGGGAAACCCAATTCATACTACCTGGGTAGTAGCTCTACCTTTTATCGGGAGAATAATAATGTTAGACATAGGAGGTAGTTAGCTATTGTCAACAGTTTACCGTCAGTATGCATTAAATTAGCGCTGTAAAATTCATTATAGAATCATTTTTAATAGTACATTTTCTATAGGCAAAAAGAGGACAATGGAGTTTATTGGTGGACTGGTCAAAAATCTTCCACTGTTGACAATAGCTAACTACCTCCTATGTCTAACATCAGCTGACAACCCTCCATACTGTCATGTTCTGTTATAACTCAGTTCACATCGTTGTGTGGAAGGTGGGGCTAGGGTGGGGGCGGGATCCCGATCCCTGGGGAAAGATGGGACGGGGAAAGGAAAAGGAAGTTGGTTAAATAAAGTTTGGAGTTTAGAACGGCAACGTCCGTGTGGGCCTCCTCATTTACAGTGGATGCATGGTGTCAGTGCCGGCCTTTGTGGCAGCAGTGCCCTGGGCAGAAAAATAACAATTTGACGCCCCCCCTGAACTGGGGTGGCTTCCCAGCCCTTTAAGATGAGTAGCAATACCCTGGAGATGGATGGGGATGCAGATTTTATTCATACATCAATAATCAAAACGACTCAGGTAATTGGCAAAAGGTAAACTGTTTTATTTTCAATTATCTAAAACAGGGAGTACAACGAACATCAGCGCACTCGCACCATCCTCTCACTCGATACATATTATGAAAAACTGGGTTCTTGTACCCAGAATTAGTCATCAATGACGTTTAACTTGCGTTACTACCAACGTCATCCTATGTGGCAAACTACAAAACGTATGCGCAGTAATGATTGGCTCTCAGTGGGCATCTAAGTATATCTTCTATATTAGCATGAGTCAGTGAATGAAAGTGATAAGGTACTTAACATCAGGTGGGGCAACTAAGCTCTCATCTCAAAATGGCCACTATGAACGTCACTAAATGTACAACGTCCCATTGGCTACAAAACGATAGGACCCTTAATTACAAAATTCTCTACAATTGGTTGGCTTCTAACCTCCGTCAGTACTTTCCACCTACGTCTAGCAGCAGGCAGGCTGAACATCCAGGTGCTGGTGAGCCCGCCTTAGCACCAGCTTCCCACCAATTAGCATACTAATCCATCATCACCTCAATGGTCTAGTGTCAATTAGGGCTTTGAAATTCGTCCTTGAGAGTGTTCTTAGCTCTGAGAAATTTAGGGAGTGAAGGCACGAACTGCCCTCGTGCGTAGGTGTGACCACCTCGTTCGTCCAGCTTCATCCTCCCACATGACTAGAGACCATGAAATCAAGCTTCTGGTGTATTTAAATTACTAATTCTTAATAGAAGTCTGACGTCTTTTGTTTTTGTCCATGTCTTCAGAACATGAGTTCTGTTCTTTCACACGATTTGTATCCAATGTCAGTTTGCTCCAGTTTGATAAGACCATGGCTTTTTGGCTCATTCAGCTCTGCCTTCTGAGATTAATTTTGTTAATTCAATTGTTTTTAACTGCGTCACACTAGAATGAGGCCTTCTTTTTACTGTTCAACACTGCTATAATGTGTAGTGGAACCATCCATCCTTTACTTAGTTCATCTGCATATATGTATAAATTGGCACTTGCCGCAATCTATTCACTTATAAAGCATAAGGCTAGCTTCATGATCACTTTGCTGCTTGCGTTTCTTGCTTCTGTACACGTGTACATTAACTTGATATCTTCATTGTTTCTGTGGCATAAGCTTCTTCACCTTGATCCCAAGATGTCACTTATCCTCGGTACTTTCTTGATGCCTTATAGAATATCTGCATTCTCTGGTCTCTGCATCTCTTCTATACACGCCAGCTCGACTCTGTGTGACGTCACCATTCATCTCTGCCGTTTATCTGCTCTGCTTCTTCAGGAATCTCATTTAAACAACTGTCATATTTCTTTGTGTGCAGGAATTGCTTTCTCAATGAGAACCTTGTCTCCTAGGTTCTCTTAGGTATTGGAATTCTTACTGGTCCAGCACAGAGTCGATACTTTGTCCTTTGTTGATTCTACTTCTCCATGTAGGTCTCAGACTTTTGTTTCCACTCCATAGGCAGCATAGGCGATATAGGTGAAGTGGTTGAGGTGGGGGTACTTGACTCCTCCTCTACACTTCCCCCTCTGGGCGATTCATCAACCATTCCTTCATCATCCTTTACATCCTAGCATGCTCTTCTGAAAAAGAGCTTCTTTGGGACCCATATCTTTATGACTCCCTTCAGGCAACCTGCTGTTTGACATGCTCGTCTTTGGTCCATGTCATGTGTTGACATTGTCCATTTGGGCTGCAATAGACCCATCTTTCCACATACTTCTTATGATTCCTCAGGTACAGGAACTTCATTCCCTCAGGTGCATGGATACTGGCCTTTACATAGTCTCTGATTTCTTAATTTGTTAATTCTTTGGCCTTCCATCCCTGCTCAACATCAATCATGATCTTCATTCCTATTGCTTTCTTTACTGTCTTCCTGCATTGCGAGATTATCAGCTTGATCACACAGAATCCGAGTAATATCATCACTATCAGAGCTCCAAGGAACGTGAAGATGTTTGCCATCCACTGTGGAATCCAGGAAAAGATTGATCCAAACCAGCGGTTGTATACTAATTTTCATTTTCACAATTGACCTTGAGAGATTTGACCTCAGGAGAATTGACCCAATTTAGAAGGTCAATTAGGACATACATGCAGGGGGAAACCCCCTGCAACCTCCCACCCTATACAAAAACCCCCGCAACCCCTCACCCAATCCCCTCATATTATTTATAATCCAAAACCAACACAATACATATATAAAAGAACTAAAAATAATATAAAGGTCAATTGTGCAGAAGGTCAATTAGGACCACTATAATTAGGTAAATTGTGCAAAAGATCAATTGTAAAAGGTCAATTTGGGTAATACCAAACCAGCAGTAATCAGCAATGTCTTCAAACTCATCTATCATCTGACCATGGAGTGTAGTCAGCATGTCTATGGCCTCTGTCAAGGTTCCATTCTCATCATCATGAGAAGGTATGAATGTACAATATGATTCTCCAATTTTTGCACAAACACCTCCATCCATAGCTGTGATCATATCCAAGACATACCTATTATGGAGAGTCGTCAGCCTTATGGCTCTCATTTCTTCTCTGATCGCATTGAATCCTTTTATGGTCGTGTTAATCGTCTGTAGCAATTCCCATCTGGTGATCTGCAGCCATTTGGTGTTTGCTCCAACCTGGATAAGTGGAATGAAGATCAACGTGAACACTGATGAAGTCTGGCTGAACAGTCTATGCTCATACGGAATGGCCTCAAAGGCTTCTATCGATTTTGCTGAGAAGTAATTATCTCTCTTCATTCTTCTTAGCAGCTCCACAGATCTCTTCTTCCTCAGGTGAGCATCTGCTTTTGGGAAACTGCCAATATTCAGATCACTTTTCGTAATCACCAATGCTGGAACATGGTCATTCACCAAGGAGCATATTCCTCCCCAATCTGCAGGCAACCTTATATTGGCTCTGGCTCCACACGCCCAATAGTGACCCATTATCACTGCTGTCTCAATGTTCATTCTTGGTGCATCAGAGATTTGTTCACACTTTTGATTTTCTCCTATTTTTCTTGTGCCATTATTTCTAAAGCACAACTTTGCACTTTCTAGTGGAACTATCTGCGAAGGTCCTCCTCTGTCTTCGACCCAGGTTAATAACTTGGCAAGACTCAGCCAAAGTGGTTTGCGCAGTACCTGTACATTCCACAAAGTTGATTCAGGACGATCATACACCATCCATGCTCTGCAGATGACTACTCCTTCTTCCCAGCCATCTGGTGATAACACTGATACCCAGATTTGCATCTGGCCTCTATAATTCCAGTGTTGAATGCTTTCTGCAGTTTTATCTGGACAATCAAGTTTTTTGTTCACTTCCCATCTGATTCCAGCTTCTTTTTCTCCAGGCCTTTTGTATCTGATCACATGATTCTTGGTGTGTTCTCTGCCTCTCGTCTTTGAGTCTTGCACATAATCATCTTCCCCTGGATCTGTCCATTCAGTTGCCTATTTGATATAGGCATCTTGGCCCATGAACTGGCCTCTGGTTGGGCAAAGTGCTACGTGCGACAGACAATGTGCTGTCTGGACATCTATTTTGATGACTATGAAGATCTTAGACTTCCCCATACTATACGGCAGGAGTGCACACACAAACCATCCTTCCTTTGAGGTTCTCCTTCCCACTGATGATACCAGATGTTATTTCACAGGTGTGCTGTACTGCCCAAGTAATCATTTAGCTCAAATTCATCTTCTTTTGTATTCCTCTTAGGTCTCATTCGTCGCTCATGACCATCTCCAATCCTTTCATGAAGAACTTCAGCATAGCTCTTTCTTATTGGCTATATCCTAGGAACATTTATCAGTGGTCTGGGCATGGTCATTTGTGCTACTTGAGTAGGAGAAAGTTTCAAAAGTTTCATTCTTTCAACATACCATTTAGGCATGAAAATGTCTAGCAAAACCTCCCCGTGTGACTTTCTTCTAGGAACTGACCTAATAATATGTATCACAGGACCACGTGTGTTTGCATGCATTGCTTGTGTAGTTTCACTTTCTAACACCTCTTTTCTTTGTTTCTCCTGTAAAGCCTGTTTCTGAAGTCCAAGAATAACTTCTAAAACCTGTTTTGCATGTGAACGACTATCAGTATAATTTATCTCAGGCTCAGATACTGTGTCATCTTTCTTTGGAACAGGAATGACTACATAGGGTCTTGTCAGCCTAGTAGTTGCCAGGGTCATACCTTCCTTCTGCTCAGTAAGATTCACTGGAGTCTTAGCTCCCTGTACGTCAATATAGTATGATGTTCTCACTGTGAGTGAAAGTTATACAATTATGAACAGAACGCAAAAGTAGATTATACACAGATAAGAAAATTGTCAGCATCTACTTTGTGAGCATTGTGGACGTCTTTCTTGGTCAGGTATAAACACATTACTACTAGATACACCCATTTTTAATGCCTAAGGAAGAAAAGAATCAACATTTTTTAATATTGCAACATTCTGTACTGTTCCTTGAAGACAGTCGACTTGACTCAGCGCTTTGTCCTGGCTGATCAAGGACAAGACCCTCAATGCTCTTCCTGCATCAGTCCTTTCATCAGATGAAATGTAGATGTCTCTGAAGCATGAAGAAAAATTATTTCACCAATGTTCTTTTTTACTTCAATTATTTTTATAGAAGTTCAATGACATAAACAAGTCTATGGGCCTCATTACACGGTAGGCGGTAAGGGTTTACCGGTACTGGTATTTTACCGGTACCGGTAAATCCTTACCGCCTTACCACAAGGTCCCTTTGCGGGTTGGGGAATTTAACGCCTGCTTTTTGCAGGCGTTAAAACCCAACCCGCAAAGGGACCAGAGGAGCTAATTACAGTACCGCAATTTGCGGTACCGTAATTAGCGCCTTCTACATTCCCATAGAGCCCTATGGGGCAAAAATGGGAATGGGGAAGGGCAATGGTGGAAGGGGGAATTACCGCCCCGCCAACCTTGGAATGGGACGGTAATTCCCCTTTCCACCAAGGTGGTGCCGGTATTTTACCGGCATGAACCATGGCGCTAATAGCGCCATGGTTCTCCGCCTACCGTGTAATGAGGCCCTATGTCTCGAATTTACTTCAGACCAGACGACATGATGAATCTTCTTTCAGCATAAACCAAGAGTCCTTTTTTTACCAATAGCCTCTCAATCTGTCACTTGAAGGAAAGTTTCACACCACCGTCCTGTGGGTTCGCTCGGAGCATAGGCTCACTTGAATCATTATACCCTCCAAGGTAATATTCAAAATCGCAGTGTTGGAGGCACCCGGCGCATATCTTCAGGGACCGAGTCCTGAGAGAGGAGCTGAGGGAGGAAATCGACTTATATTTTCAAACTAATGGGTCACAGGGGGTGGAGCAGAGAGTTGTGTGGGATGCCTTCAAGGCCACAATTCGGGGTAAGATAATGCCAATAAAGATTAGGCGGGAGAAGGAAATGGGGCAAATGGAAAGGGATCTGGAGGGAAAACTCAAGACACTCACTCTCCAATTGGCTTCTAAGCACACAGGAGAAACGCAAAGGGAATATAGGACAGTGAGAAGCCAGTTAGACATGCTAACTACAAGAAGGACGGAAAGGGCGCTAATACATTTGAGGCAGAAGTACTATGTGAGAAGCAATAAAGCGGACAAGCTGTTGGCAAGGTTGCTCAAAGTGGAGGAAAAAGAGAGGACCATCCTAAAGATTAGGTCTGCTAAGGGGGGGTGAGGTATCGGATATCACCTCCATCAAGAGGGAATTCACAGAGTATTACGACAGTGTTTACAGGACAGAGTATTTAGAAGGGACAGATCTGGAGGGTTACTTGGAGGGTTGTCCATTACCTAAAATAGCGGCTCAGGAGAGGGAAATACTAGAGAAGAAAATTACTAGGGAAGCTATGCCCCTGAATAAATCCCTCGGCTCAGACGGCTTCTCTAATGAATTTTACAAAGCTTATGCAGATAAATTGGCCCGCCATCTAGCGGATCTTTTCAATAAATTTGGGGTTGATGGGGGAATAACGACGTCTATGGCAGAGGCGAAAGTGGTCCTCCTACCTAAACCCGGGAAAGACCTGACTCAGTGTTGGTCTTATAGACTGATTGCTCTCATTAACACGGATTACAAGATATACACCAAGATCTTGGCGTCCCGTTTGGACTCGCTTCTCCACAGGCTAATTGACCAGGATCAATCGGGTTTCATTAAGGGTAGACAGACCCACGACAAGATCAGGAGGGTGGCACACATCATAGAGAAAGTGAACAAAAAAATGTTGGCGGCATTGATTGTGGGGTTGGACACAGAAAGGGCATTCGACTGGGTCGAGTGGCAATTTCTGTTCGGTACGCTACGTAAGATTGGTATGGGGGAGGCCTTTATTGCAAAGATAGCGGCCAACTACAAAACACTGTCCCTGAGGGTGTTGATAAATGCGGAACTCACAGAACCAGTAAAGGTCTCTAGGGGGACTAAACAGGGGTGCCCTCTATCCCCAATTCTGTTCGCCATATTTTTGGAAACCCTCCTAAGTAGGATTAGGGCTAATCGAAATATAATGGGAGTCAAGTTCGGGGGGAAAGAACATAAAGTGGTAGCGTTTGTTGACAATATGTTGCTTATATTATCTAACCCGGGGAAGTCACCGGAGGAGATCGATAGGGTGATATCTAGCTTCGAGGGAGTGGCGGGCTTGAAAATAAATAGGACAAATCAGAGATCTTGGGGCTGCATTTGGCGCGGGGGAGATGTCAAAAATTAGGGCTAGATCGCTGTATGCTTGGGCACAGAGCAACCTCAAATACCTGGGAGTTTGGTTAACTAAAACCATTGACCAACTGTTTGACGCTAATTATCCCCCCCCTGCTCGAGGACATAAAACAGCTATTGAATAGATGGTGCCCGCTGTTAGTATCCTGGATGGGTAGGATAAACGCCATAAAGATGGTGATCCAACTGAAGCTGCTATATGCGTTCATGGCCCTGCCCATAAAGATCCTGAGGCCTTTCTTTAGGGCAGTTCAAAGACTCATGCAGTCGTTCATTTGGGCCCGGAAGAAACCAAGGATTCAAGTCTCCTACTGAGCTGTCCTATCCTGGGTACAGCCTCATCCTGTTTCCCATAAAAATAATTCCCTCCATCAATAGTGACACCATACCCCCTATACTAGGAATCAGCGACTATCCTGTGCTCATGTTTTGTGTACGCTGCATAAATAACTACTGCAACTTCCTTCGTGGCGGGTCAACCGCTGCTTGCTATGCTTGCAAGCCTTGTTGCACTCTCTGCGCTTGTATCTGTCACGTCATTTAATTCTGAGCAAATCCATACCTACTTTGCTGTGAATATGGAGGCGGGTTTCACATCCCCCCTCTTGAGAACTGGCTGTTTTGCACGAACCCTTAGCTCCTGCATATGCGAGCAAAAATTGAAACTTCTCAGCCGGTCCAGAGGCAGAATGGGGCCGGGTGGACCTCATGGCTTACTATAGGGCTGCCCAAATTAGAGTGATAAGGGATTGGTTGAGGGAAAAAATCTGAAATGCGATTAGTTCTCACCACGAGTGAAGGAAATACGCACAACATGAAATCAAAATAAGCAAAAATGACCTGCAGAGCGTGATCATTGGGTAACACCATAGGCAAATCCAAACAGGAACTCAGTATAGAAGGAATCAGGATACTATATTATTTTCCAATTGTTAAAATCACAATCAGAATCTGGCATATTTTTCTGTTCTTATCAAGGTTTAAGCATGCCTCAATCGAAAGCCTATCAAAACTCCTGTGCCTTAATAACAACAAAATGTTTTCCCCAGCTCTGCAAAGACTGCAGAGAGCATTTGAATCAACTTTTCTCACTCCTTTATAAATAGCTTAAAAGAGTGTCCCGAACAAAGCCACAGTCCAATGAACTCTTTGACTTTCCACTTGTCAGCTTTTGCATCCTTCTTCCTCGTGATAGACCTTGTCTGCTCATGCTGTGGTTCTTCCCCAAAGCCTGTACTTGCTTCCGATGGGTGCGAGGGGCAGTGGGTTTTCTTTGGCATGAACCTTTGATGTCACTTATGAACATTTATACACGTCTACCTTAAATTCTGATTGCAGGTGGCGTGACGTCTTCCTCAATGAATGGACCTTGGAGGCAGTGTTTGTCCCACTTCTTCCTTATATGGTTGTGGATTATGATCACAGCACCGGAGAGTAATTGGGAAAGACGTGATTTCTGAGATTTACTTGTTGCAGCATCTCCTTCTGTGTTCTGCACTGCCCCACATCCTCTTCGACGTAGCTGACCTGAAATGACAGAGATACCTGAAGTCATACAATTCAAAATAATCATGCAATTTCATTTCTTTATCAAATTTAACATTGACAAAGCATCACTTCTAACTCTGAATGAATGCATCTTAGGGGCGTACTCATTCGCCTTCCTGTCACTATCTCATGGAGGGTGGGATGGTGCTCCAAACCTAGTTCATTTCTCAATTATTATAATGTCAATGGTAGGCAATGCAACTACCCTTTATTTCAAGGTAAGCATCAATTTGGCTATTCCTTCTTTAAGCAAGTCATTGAGGCTCTAGCATATCCCATTTGCCCTGTGAATGATAAGTCAAAGAAACCTTGGGCTTTATACCGAGCAACAAGTTTATCTATTCAAATAGATAGTTCACAAAAAGAACATTATCTGACCTCATGACTTCACATACTCCCCATCTAGGATGCACTTTCCTCACTAAAACATTTTCTGCACAGGTGCAGTCTGGGTGTACACATGGACCTGCCTTAATCCACCTTGAAAAGGGACACACCACTATAATCATGTATCTATATTCATTACATACTTGCATCTTGTTGACATAGTCAATATGCAAAATGCTGAAAAAGGGCCACTAAGTCTTGAACTAATTCCCTTTACCTGTACAAAGTGTATGTCAGGCTTGCATTTCTGACAGACTATACAATTTGTCATAAGTAACATAACATGCTCTTAACAGATTTGGTATAAACCAATCCTCAGGAATAGTTGCAGCAATATTCTCAGTAGTTACATGCGTAGGGTAGCATAGCTATTCCAGCACCACCCTGACTAAGGCTACAGGCATCACCAGTTTACCAGTGCTGTCTTTTCGCCAGAGTTCTTCAGAGGGGTTTAAAGAACACCCTCTTTGCTTCCTCAAATTCTTTTCCTCTCTGGGTGCTTCACCCTGGACCACCACTAACTGCGTTTTTGACAAGCTATTATTAGCCCTTAGATACAATCCTTGTAATAACCATTTCTTTATACACGTCAGGCATCTCCACATTTATCATCACTTTTTCTGTCATTTCTACGCGCTTGGCCTCACTGTCAGCTACTTCGTTTCCACGTGAGATACAATGTCCTCCTTTAGAGGGAGCCGCGAATTTAAAGACTGCTATGCCCACTGGGAGTTGTAGTGCTTTAATGAGCCTATCCAGTAAGGCTGCGTGCTGCACTAAAGCGCCGACCGCTACGAGGTAGCCCCTCCCTTTTCAACGTGCTAGCCCCACATGCACCGTCGACGTCACATAGGCAGAATCGTTGTACGCTGTTACATCCTGGTCTGCGCGATTCTCGAGCACGAGTATCAACGTCAATAATTCTGCAGCCTGTGCTGAATAATGAGATGGTAATTGTGTATTTATAAGCACCCAAAATTCCCCATCAGCTATGTGCTTTACCACAGTGGCACCTGCATACCTCTGCCCATCATTTTGATCGATGCTTGAAGAACAGTCAATTAGAACAATCTCTCGCTCTGCTGAAGCGTTTTCCTTTATCCAAAGGATTTCATCATAGAACTCTTCATAGTTTGCACAATTGCGTACAGGCTCTCCTTCTACCATTGGCTCAGCTACGCACATAGCAAGATTCATTATTTTGCATTTGAACTATTTCAATCGCTGAATCGATATAATTACCTTATAGGCAAAAGCCCTTTGAGATGTCAGTGTGCCTTTTGGTTTTTCTAAAATAGCAAATAATGCATGTTCATCAATTAACGTCATAAAACATTCCATTACTATGCTTGCAGCATTCTCTATGGCGATTGTGCCGATTACTACACACCATTGTCTGCTTTCATCATCATTTCCATCGAGGCAAAACCATTTCACCTTGCACTATGGCTGCTTGTAGCTCTGCTTGTAGCTCTAAGGGAAAAAAACTCATCCCTTCTCTTCAAGCATAAGTATTTTTGATCTGAATAAAAATTCAACAGGTATTCTGATCGTCCTGCCTAATAGACCTGGCAGCCATGTCAACAGAATGCGCACTTCAGAATAAAAAACTCAAGCTCTACAGGCATTACTCTCATGGCCCTTTGTCCTGCAGACGCCATAATCACGTTTAAATAATTGCTTCCTAGTATTGTACACTCTATGCCTTTGTCTGCATACGAAATTGTCATATTCAATTTAGTCATTAAATCTCAACCCAATATATTGACACGTGTCTGCATCGAACATAGCAATGGCACCAACATGTCACACTCTTATAAAAACTGATAATGCTTCAGACAACGGAACTCTGCTTATAACTTTTGTAAAACTTTGAGTATTCATAGCTTGTACCAGACATTGAAACTTTCCCTCTCATATACATGAGCATGTTGCACCCGTGTCTATCAATACTGACGTCCACCCTCAGTTCCTCATGAGGATTCGGCGTCATGGATAATAGCGAACACTTCAAGTCTCCTACTGAGCTGTCCTATCCTGGGTACAGCCTCATCCTGTTTCCCATAAAAATAATTCCCTCCATCAATAGTGACACCATACCCCTATACTAGGAATCAGCGACTATCCTGTGCTCATGTTTTGTGTACGCTGCATAAATAACTACTGCAACTTCCTTCGTGGCGGGTCAACCGCTGCTTGCTATGCTTGCAAGCCTTGTTGCACTCTCTGCGCTTGTATCTGTCACGTCATTTAATTCTGAGCAAATCCATACCTACTTTGCTGTGAATATGCAGGCGGGTTTGACATCCCCCCTCTTGAGAACTGGCTGTTTTGCACGAACCCTTAGCTCCTGCATATGCGAGCAAAAATGCTCTTTCGTCCCACACATCCAACATATAGGCTAGGGGCTTCTACCCTCTGCCCATTCTTCATACTCTGAAACCCACCTTGGTTATTTTTGGAAGTCTCCCTGATTATTCTGCCGATTCCGTCAGTTACCATGCCACCTTCTCCATGAAAAGCCTCTTCCCGTGGAGTAAAACCCCTTATTACTCTGATCAACATAACTTTTACCTATCCTGGACCATAGTATATACTGCGATATGGCACCCTCTTTCTCCTTGCAAGGAAAACTGCGATGCTTCAAACTCACTCTTATTTCCCATCATTTATTTATTGCAGAGACTATATCCCCTCACCGCCTTCTACCTGGTAATGCCCTCTATCTGCTCATATATGGTGTGGATTCCCCCCTCTCACCATGGAGTTGCCCTTCAGGTCGACCTACTCTATCAATGATTCTGATGCTCTAGATATGGGAGTGTTTAAATCTGCCCATTTTAATTCCTTCTCCATAGGAAAGTATTCCTCAGGACCACATGCATCATCTCTTTCCTTTCTTTACTTCCTTTGTCCTGCTCGTCTCGCTCTTCCCTTTGCCTTACATCCTCAATGCTTTTACTATCGAGTTTAAGCAAAATCTGACCACCCATTCATTTATTTTATGTAAGTGCTAACTCGTCAGTTTTATCTCTCTCTTCCTTCCATCTCTTGATTTATCTTCCTAAGTCTAGAGATGTGCTTGTGTGATCGCTTCTTTCCTTTTCACGTCTCTCCTAGTCCTTCAGGACCTTAGAGATTATATCTCTCTCAGTATTTTTCTCTGGGCCCTCGTCACTGCTTTGTGAAGGCGACTCATACGTCAGGTTACTATACCCTGTCGTTGCTTTAAGCTCCATTAATGGGTATAACCCATCATCTTTTTTAGTCTCACTGTCTCGTTCAGGCGGGGCAGGTGGAGCTGAGGCCTCTTCACCCCCTCATTGCTTCGCTTATCTAGCTTCTTCCCAATATACGTAGCATGCAAATATGTCGTCATGTGCTGCAAAACTGCCTTCGATAGTGACCATCCTTGTGGCCACGGCATAAATATTTTGTTTGCAGTTCCCTTAACCCATTCTGCACTGTACTGATAAAGCTTGAGTGCATGTTTGGGCAGCTGTTTACAGAGATGCACAAGTGGAGTAATCTCCTACATTCTTAACTTCGTCACTCTTTAACTCTTAACGCTTAAGTACTTTTATCATAGGTTTAAAACTTTGTTTCAAAAAATCGACACAATGTGAGCGTGCAGCAATCGTCGCAGCGCCAATCCCTTTCATCACAATGTTTTACTTTAATCTTGCTACAAAACAACCATCAAGTTTAATTAAAAAAAAAATCAATTACTTTTTCCACTTTCGCGCTTCTCTTTTATTACCAATTATTTAGTTATGACATCACGTTCTCTCTGGGTCTGTTTTATCCTCTAAAAATGCTCCTCACAGAACTTAAAAAGGTCTGCATTGTGTCACTATGTGTACAGGCCTCATGGTGATACCCAGGTTCAAATATAAAACATGGCAGTACTTTTCTGTTCAGGAAGATGAGCTACGGAACATGCTTCCACCAACTTTAAGCCTCCTAGAGGAGTACTCAGAATTTAGAAAAAAACTGGAAACACATTTGGTCTCCCGGTATCATTCGGACTCCCCTGGAATAGGAAAGTGTCCTAGGGGTGGGTCTAATACGGTTAAATCAGTGTTTTGGAAATGTTTCAACTTCTAGTCATCTGGTGGTGCAGAAGGTTAAAGAAACATTAGTCTCCTTTATGATGCAAAACTATGGTGTTAAAAAATTGTCTCCTGGTGAATGTGTAAAAGAAATCGATTTGTAAGCAGTGGTCGAAGTGGGCGGCAGTGGTCGGGAGCTCCTCTACTTTTTTTAATTAAGTTCTAAAGTTCCTATACTTTTATTTTAAAAAGAAACCAACCATTGGTGTAGGAAAAAGTTGAAACTTGTATTTGTTTCTTGTGTTCGCTTTACTGGGCATTTAAACCGTGGACCTGCTGAATCGGTCCCAACTTCACATCACAGTGAGCGATCACAACTGCTGGGTTGCTGTTATTTTTGCAGTGGCCTGCTTGGTTAAAGCTCATTCCCCAAGCCCAATCATAGCCCTGCTCCCGCAGTAATTCAAATGTTGCTTGCGCATTTTAGCAACTTAACGCGAAAATACGTCAGGCACAGCTGTACCTGCAGGTAATGGGTAGGTGAGGGGCATCCAGTCATTTATTCAACAGGAAGTACTTTACCTCGGCAGAAGTGTGCTGAAATAACTCATCGAATTATATGGGGGTTAAGAGATTATGGGGAGGGGTAGGGGATTAGTGTTGGGAAAGGAGGGATTTGGGGGGACCCCCCCAAAAAAACGAAAATAAATGAGCTTTTTCTATCAGAATTCAGGCGAAGTAAAGTACTTCAGCAGAATTCCTGTCAAAAAAATAATATAGAAGGGGAGAGCGGGGTGGCTTTAATCTTTAGCATGCCCCTTACGAGGTTCGAATGGTTGGGGATTAGTAAAGGAAGGGTGTGTAAAGCTGCCTGCTGTGGGGGACAATGAATAAAGATAATGGGGGTCGTGTAAAATGAATTTAGCATTTTCCTTCACTGCATTTCTTTCAGCATTTACACAGTGTGTTGGATGAAATGAAGGAAAGGTGAGGCCCAGAGCCCAGATGTGGGGTTTGTATTGCGCGTGGAAATGGGATTTGTGGGGAGCGGGGGCGGGCCAGCAGGGAACATAGGCCCACTACTTCTTTTCATACACTTCGACCACTGTTTATAAGGTAGTTGTTGCAGGGGTTAATGGCTCCCTCCTGCTTTTTTTTTTTGCACTGTGAACTGGGTTTACACACAACTACTAAACTTGCAACTCAAACCGCTACTATTTTGGATCAGGTTGTGGCCTTACCCCCCACATACTTCACTCTTCCGTGAACATGTCCTGGAACTGAGGTCACGGCATGGGGCTCAGAATCTGCTGTGGTTCACACATATTAGAACCCACGTGACATCTCTTGATTTGTGATACATGACTGATACAGAGGAGGGATGCTAGAATTTTGAAATCTGCATTTTGTGACAGGAGAAAGCAACTCGTTTTCACTGTTTAATGACTCTTACATGTAGGTGGAATTTTGTATATTGAAGTAAAAATGCAGATGAAAATGGGAAGCTTATTTTAACATTACCTGACTTAGAAATCTGTAGGTTATATTTGCAACTAAGACTTGTTTGTTTGCAGCTGAAGTAGTATACTTGTCATTTAGACCATAGACCGCCCAAGTACCCCAATGCTGTATGTGCAATCAAGTAACAATAGAGACTCCTCTTCATTTTGTTTCTGCCTTTAGCTGTCCTTACATTATTGAAAGCAGAAAAAATGGTTGATTAACGGTATGAAAGAGGATGAGTGTTAGGACAGGTTTACCAGCGTGTGATGTCATATGGTGCTTTCATAATGAGGTTGCACAGTTATGGGCTGCACAAACTTTATGGCGAGTCTGATGTCGAAGGAAAAGGTTTCGGGCCTGATTTACAAAAGTGTTTTTCAGTGGTGCAATCCCATTCAAAAACCCTTTGTGAATCGGGCCATCTGGGGAAATAGTCTGATTCATGAAGGCGAATAAGTGATACTGATCTGTAATGTGTTTAATTGTCGGAAATGGATTTTGTTAATTGTATGCAAGTTTTATATTTGTATGATTGTAGTATTTTGTAGTTCATGCTATTATTGTACTTGCATTATTTGATTTTTTTTAAAGTGAATTTACTCAGCTAATGTATAATTGTGTTGCACTGGCTATGCCGTCAAAAAAAATAAATGAAGCCTATGCATTTGTTTTCAAGAGCAATCTATTGAACATCTTAAAAATGTACATATGTGTCATTCTTTCTATTTCTGTCTTAAGGGCACAGCTTTACTGACAGTAGATCAGAGAAGATGGGAAGATCTGAAGAGCAGACTGAAGATAGCGCAGCCTCTCCATCTGCCACCTCGTCCCGGTACCAAAGTCTTTTCAGATCCCCTTCATGTCACTTACAAGTGTCACTGGTCGCTGGGGTTCTGTTGCGGCCCGTGACCGTGACGAGTCTCTCTATGAATGCAAAGGATGCTTCTTAGTTATGAAATGAGGATCAGCCCATGAAATTAACAGGATCACGCAATGATTCGCTGAATTTGGGATCAATCCTTGATAAATGGAAATGTAGTGAAATACATATTCATACTTGCTCGGTAGGAGAGTGTTACCACATAATCCCAACAACGCAAAACTAATCCGATTTCTTTTTGTATCTCTGACATTTTTTTGCTTTGTAATGTCATCCATGCATTTTTTCTTTCCTTGAAAACACCATACATTTTTTTGTAATGCTGCTGCCTTTGGAAACATACTACGGGGGTGTAAGGCCATTGTTATGGAAAATACATTACATCTGAACAAAATAAGCTCCTCTGCCAGTATAATCACTGAGGGAAAGAACACAGACCAAAGATAAGAAAAAAAGCACACAGGGTGCACTCTGTATTCATCAGAAAAACGACTCCTGAATGTATAGCCAGCTGTAGTAAGCAGGATTGGGAAGGGAGAATAAATTCAGCCACTGCCTTAGCCCAGATGGACCTCTTTATGAGTATGATAGTAACAGTAGCAAGATGTGGCATTTTTAACACCTTCTGTTGTTAAAATATCACCTATGATGGGCTCGCGTTAGAAATGTCCAGGGTGGGGTATGTAGATTTGTACTACCTAGAGTAAATTATTGTGTTTATGTTTTTATTTATTTATTTATTCATTTATATATTCATTGTACACATTTAAAAACAAAGCTTGCACAAAACAATGTGAGAACAGCAATTAAAACAACATATAAAAAACAACATATGAGCCCCACATTAGACATTTCACTATGATGTGATATGATATGGCATTTTTAACGCGCCTATACACAAGTGTTTCAAGGCGCGACGAGGCAGGGAGGGGGAACAAGGGGAAGACAGACAGCGATCCTACTAGGCCAGGTGTCATTCAGATCGCGCAAGTGCAGGGGTAGGGGGAAGGGAAAAAGTGCAAGGGGAAGGGGAGGGGGGAAGTGCAGTAAAGGGTAAGAAGAACAAAAATAAATAATAGGGGCAGCTGGTGGCAAGTGAAAGGTAAGTGCAGACAAGTGCTGGGAAGGGGGGGGCTGTAAGGATACAGAGACAGTCCCCCAATGCAGGGGTTGCCAGGGAGGCAGTGCAAGTGGAGAGTGGCTGGGCCAAGGATCGAGGTCGGTGAGAGTGGCCCAGTTGCAGATTCAGTGCAGTTTCAGTGAAGAATTTAGCAGGGGAGAGGGAGAGAGAAAGCAGAAGCAAATACGAAGGTTTTGAGGTGCTTCCGAGATGGTTCTCCTCAAGTTTCAGGGAGGCAGGAAGGTTGTTCCAGAGGGAGGCCCCTGCCGCGGAGAGAGATCTACCCCCAGCTCGTTGCTTGGCGAAACGGCTGACCCTGAGGGAGTTGGAGACGGATGAGCGAAGAGCTCGAGAAGGAAGATATTTAGGAAGAGAGAGTTGAAGGTATTTAGGCCTCAGACCCCAGAAGGCCTTGTGGACAATGCAGAGGGTTTTGAACTTAATCCTTGCAGTCACTGGGAGCCAGTGTAGAGATTTCAGTCCTGGAGAGATACGGTCCCTGGGCTTAAGGCCAAGGACAAGTCTTGCACTCCTGTTCTGGATGAGTTGCAGAGGGCGGAGAGTGGAGGCAGGCATATTTGGATAGAGGCTGTTACAGTAGTCCAGCTTCGAGAGAACCAGGGCTCGGGAGACAGTGAGCTTCTGGAGGAAGGAGAGGAAAGGAAGAATACCTCTGAGGAGGTGCAGCTGGTAGTGTGACTTCTTAGAGACGTCAGATATATGAGGAGAGAAGGAAAGTGTGGAGTCGAAGATGACCCCGAGGTTTTTTGCCTTGCGGGTAGGAGCAGGAAGAGGGCTAAGATAGGCTGGCCAGAGAGCTGCAGGGAAGGAGGGAGTGGGTGTGCCGATGAGTAGAATCACAGTCTTACTGGCATTAAGGCAGAGGTCATTGGCGGCACACCTTTCCTGGATAGCAGACAGGCAGTCAGAGATGAGGGAAGGAGAGGAGGAGGCCGAGGGTAGCCTGAAAATGAGCTGGGTATCGTCCGCATAGCACTGAAAGTTGGGGCAGAGAGCGGCGATGCAGTGGGCTAGGAGTGCCAGATACTGGTTGAACAGCCAGGGAGAGAGATTAGATCCCTGGGGGACACCACAGGTAGAGAAAAAGATGTCAGAGAGGAAGGACCCCAGTTGGACCTGGGAGGGTCGATTGGAAAGGAAAAAGGTCAGCCACGCCAGAGCCTGACCAGTGATACCCAGGTATACAAATTCAACCCATGCTTTCCATGTTTCAATACAATATCAGTACCAATATTTCTTCTAAAAAACAAAAAGTTACAAACGTGATCTTATTTGTTTACTTTTGTAGAATTGAGTCCCCGATGAAGGTTTGAAGACCGAAATGCATTGGACAAGTTATGACCCATATGTGTCTCTGAAAATAAAGAACATTTTTTGAGTTACACTAGTCAAGAACAATTGATATAAGAAACATTTGATGAACTGAAATGTATTGTTACAACATAAAAATTGAATTATTAGAAATGTTATGTGTTGAATTACACACGAGGTCCTTCCATCTCGATAGGACATCATATCTAGGATCCATTTGTCCAACAGAGAAAACCACCCATATTTCTTTTTTAATTTCATCAGTTGACATGTGAGAGCTCTGGCTTTAACAATAATTAGAAGTCCCCAGTTGAAGGTCTATTCCTAAAAATATAACCCAAATATGTGTATTGTTTAAGAGCTTCCTACCAGAGATTTTCCTGATACCCATTAAGGTGTATATACTTAGGGGATTTTGTAAAAATCATAACATTGGTCTTACTTTAGATCATTTGCTCCATTTATTTATTTAATATGATTAGAGATTGTTGTTACCCAATTAGGGTATAATCAAAGATGACTAAATCATCTGTGTATAGGCACTAATGTACCTTAGCCTGACCAATTTTAGGAGAAAAGGCTTAGCATAGCTAAGCCCCTCTTTCAGATCAGAGATATGAATAATAAATAAAGCTGGCACCAGGACACATCCCTGGCGCAGGCACTTAAAGGTTTCTATTTCATCTGACAACAGACCTTCGGTATTCTATCAGAATTGCAGAGACGTTCCGGTATGTAATTGCTTTAAGAGACCCAAAATGCCCCACAATATACTTCTGTTCACCATATCAAACACAGCCGTCAGATCTATAAATGCTGTATACATAGATCTATTTTTTACCTGAACTTCCACCTGAAAAACATTTACTACCATAACATTAAGTGTGGTAACCAGGAATTTTCTAAAACCAGATTGCAGTCCATCAAATCTCTGGATCCACACAGAACAATTCTGTGACTGCCCCATAATTATTGGGGCAAATATTTTCCCAGCAAGTCTAGCAATACAATGGTTCTATAATTACCAGGGAGTGACATGTTACCCTTCTTAAATATCGGGTGGATGTTTGATTTCTTCAAAGATGACGGGAGAGCACCCTGCCCTATCATGTTTTTAAAAAGATTCAACAAAATGGTTGCACACATAACTGGAAAATGGTTAAGCATAACATTTGCCAGGCCATCCAGGCCTGCCACTCTCCACACCCTTAAACCAACTATTAGTTTGAAGATCATATCATAATTGAACTCTATGTTCCAGCTAATATTTACAGAGGAAGAAACCAGAAATTAATTCTCATTACCAAAGGCAGCATAAAGAGACTTATAATAAGTAGACCAGACCTCAGGAGCTACAGGATTGAGTGTAGTAGTGGGCGCCTAATCCGTCTGTCCAGTAAAATGAAGAAGACTAAAGATGAGTCCATAAAGAATTTGGAGATGAAAATTAAGGATCTTGAGGGTACAGTGATGGTTACACCCACAGAAGAGAAAAAATGATTGCCGAGACAAGTTACATATGATTTGAATAGGTAACTATTGGAAAAGGCAGAATATGTACTGTTCAGGACTAAGCATTCTTAAAGTGGAAAAGTATGAGTGTGTTGGCCCACCATCTGTGGTCAATGATGAAAGACAGAATGATCTTGATGATTGAAAAGGAGTCCTGTGGTGTCTCTTTTAATCCCAAGGACATCAATGAAGAATTTCAGAAGTTTATTTTGTCAGAGGATGTGCAGGAAGTTGTACTCTGCTTGAATCTGCTAAAGCTGATGGAAAGTGAGGTGACTGACTTGGAGGCGAATCTAACTTGTGATAAATTGAAGCATGCCATGCTTGCCCTTAATGCTGAGAAGTGTCCTGGTTTGGATGATCTCCCTATGGAGTTCTAGAAACAAAATGCCTGAAAATGTGTTTCTGTTGATGAGGAGCTGTTTAATACACCTAAAGAGGGGGGCTGCTTCTGCAATCTACAGGACATGCAGTAATTTCAGTCCTCCTGAAAAAGGAGAAAGCACCAACATCTCCCGGGAGTTATAGACCAATCCGCCTTTTTAATACCGACAATAAGATTTTGTCAAAGGCTTTGGCTATGTGGTTGGAAGATGTCCTGTCTCATCTGATTCACCTGAACCAAGCCGGATTTGTGAAGGGCAGACATTCGGTGACAAATATGAGAAGACTGTTTCAAACTATATGAGGCCCATAGAATGAAGGAGGGAGCAGTGATCATATCGCTAGATGCGGGAAAAGCCTTCAATCAGATCGAATGGGATTACATTTTTGAGGTGCTGAAGAAGATGGCCTTTGGTTCAAATTTCATAGGCTGGATTAAATTGTGTGCTAGCCCAACTGCAGCTATTTTAACAAATGGAATAAGTTATCAACCTATTTGTCTGGAGAAAGGGAAGCGCCATGGTTGTCCATTATCCCCTCTTTTGTTTCTTATTGCAATGCAACCGCTGACTGATAGATCAAGGAGGGATGAAAGTCGTGCTGGAGTTGGTGTTGTGGGAGCTTGTCAAAAAGTTTGGTTATATGCAGATGATTTGTTATTGGTTCCTAAGGACTTGGACTGCTCGGTCCCGGCTTTGGAGTTTCAAAGGTCTCTGGTTATAAAGTAAATTGGTCTAAGTCCAATGCTTTGCCATCTTCGAGTAACTGTCCATGGGAGGGTCTCCAGCAGTTTGAATTTCACTGGTGCAGCAGATCTTTAAAGTATCTGGGTATCTGGCCGTTAAATGATGTGGAAAATTATAAACGAGAATATGTGTCTGATGATGGATAACTTGAAGGCTGAACTTGAAAGGTGGAAATATCCTAATATGTCCTTGTGGGAGGAGGGTACATGCACTTACAATGATAAGTGCACCTAGAATTGATTACATTTTGAGTATGATCCCCTTGTTCCCCAGGAGGGGAGTATGAAGTGAGGTGAATAGGTTGATGCAGGGGTTCACTTGGGTAATAAGCCTCTGCACATTAAACTATGAAAGAGTCATTTGACTGGGGATAAGGGGGGCTTGAGTGTGCCTTATTTTGCTGCTTACCATCTAGCTTTTGCTGTTAGGCATATATTACCATATGTGGAAGAAACCCCTGATGTTTGGTGCTTTGCCGAGTGTAGTTAAGATGGTCCACTCGGACCAAATGTATTATTGTCTACATAGACGGTGTCCGGTCAAAGGGTCGAATACATTGTTTTGAAATTCAATAGTTTCAAAACAAAAGGACCGGAAAAAAAGTTGAATGCCTTTTTTTTTAATGTATTTTTTTTTTGGCTTTGGTATAGGAAAAAAAAATGTTTTTTACCCAGAAAATGGGGGTTTTAGGACGGACCCGCCCAAAAAAGAAAACGTGCATTTGCATTCGATTTTTTTCAGTCCTTTGGGTTCAAAACTATTGCATTTGACCCTTTCACCATAAACCTACATAGACAATAGGGAGTTTTGCAACAAGCCCCTTGAGTGATTATTTAAGGAAAGCATAGAAAACGATTGCCTGTGTCTTGGGTCCTGACACCTCCAGGAAGATGGACTTGTCTCTTTGGTGCAACCCTGGAAATAAGGCGAGCAATACAGTTCTGGTTTGGCCTGAATAGTACTTGGGTGGTATCAAGGTAATTGGTGATCTGCTTGTAGATGGGAAGTGGATTAGCTTTCACCAACCTGAGTGTTCAGACGGGTGGGAATTTGTTCCACTTTTGATGATTATCGTATACTCTAGAGGGTCGTTGATCCTGGTAAGGGATTTGAGGAGAGTGGACTAAGAGTTGTAATTATGAATAATACACCTGAAAGACATTTGGCTTCTAAAATGTATGAGCTTCTTATCAGGGCCAGAGAAGTGGGTAAGTCTTTATCAGAGAGCTGGTCTAAGAGACTGAGTGAAGGGATGACTGAGGAACGATGGATGAGAATTTGTGGTAACGTACCCCTCACTTCATTAAATTTGTGGTTAGAGAGCTAGGCGGATTAAAATCCTGTATAGGGTTTATTGGATGCCTGAACGACTGTGTAAACGTGGGCTCATTGATTCAGACTCCTGTTGGAGTTGCTCATATTTGACCGTGACTTTGGAAAACGTGTTAGGGGAGTGCACAGAAGTGAGGTTCTTTTGGAGTTTTGAGGATGTCTTTGGATTTTGACTTTGAGACCTTAGTCTTGGGTGAAGATTCTCTGTTGGAGGATCTTACCAGGCCACAAATGCATTGGTTGTTTCCAAGCAGCCCTAATACCCAAGAAGTTGATTCTTAGGTGTTGGAAGTCTACAACCCATCCTACGGCGGAGGCATGGATACAGGAGATGCACAGTGTGTCCTTGATGGAGATAGTGATATATAGGACACAGAAGAAGACTACACTGCTTGGGACCATTTGAGGAAGATTCTTAATGTTGTATGGATTGGGGAGAGTGAATATTATCATAGGTATTGGCGAAGATGGGGTAGGGAGTGAGGGGCGAGGAGGGTACTTTGGAAAATGTAATTTGTTTTTGTGGATTTGTTTGATAATGTTCTTGCTGCAACGTAAATACAAATAAAATGAAAAGGATTGAGTTGAAAACCAATCTGTGGGTTAATAGTTTAATTCGTAATATGCAAAAACTCTGTGGTTGTGTTAGAAGCCAGAATAGATAACGTAAATTGGCTTACTTGAAAGTTTGCATGGTATTTTTACCTTTTCATCCAGTTTTTAAAATGTTGTTTTAACTGTATGAGGATCCTGAATGGAGTTGCAGCATTTTCTCATTTTGTCTATCACCACCCATATCCACCAGGTGCCTCTTTAAAATGGTGGTGAGCACATGAGGACAGGAACAATCTGACTTTAAAAGGTCAGGAAAATGACCATTAAAAACCATCTCCATTAGAACATTAAACTTCTCTACTACTTGTGGCTACCATTTAACTGTGGTTCCTGAGTTATTCACCACTAAAGAGGATGGTCCATGAGCATAAGTCATTTTAAAATAACCTAATAACATTAAATGGTCACTTGTAGTCACCAGTAAAATATGGAACTCGCTACAGTAATTAAATAACGGGGTAGAACAAAACATATAATCCAAATTTGAGGAACACCCAGAACGGGTCCAAGTAGGTTGAGAGGGACAATCCCCTACCACATTCCCATTTAAAATCTGTAACCCCCAACACCAACATTAAGTCCATCAAAATGTTACCTCAATTAATGGAGGGAGAATTCCTGTTATTATAATAAATGTTACCATCATCAGAGATACATTTTTGTTTATGCACCAACAATGCAAATCCCCTGCTACTATTACTTCAGGGGTGGGGGAAGCCCCTATTCAGGTCTCCAAAATTTGAGAAACCATGGGCACAATCATATCTGGGGCTATCCGATTCCAATAAACATTTAATAGAAGCATCTGATGGGTATTGTTGTTATATACAGGAGCCCAGATAAACAGACACCTAAATCACCATTGGTTTCCACTAAGCATCGTTCATCCTGAATATTTGGGTAATACCTGATTCCAATAACCAAACCCCTGTAGGGATGACCCCTCAAACCCTTGCTTGCCAGTTGTATTAAAATCGCATACCCATAGATCGGGGCTGCTCTCTTAGCCAAACCTGCTGCAACCTAATTATAAAAGGAGGATTGCCATGAAATCCCCTAATTTGTTGGGAAAACTGTTGTGAAATCCCCTGAGACTTCCATCATCCAATATCAACATCAGTCTCCTTAAAGACTAGCCAAATATTCAGGTTTATTCCTAAAGAAAGAGTTCAGTGTGGCTGCCATACATGACGGATCCTTTCACTCATCCCCAGACACTAGCAGATTCTTTGGTTGGCAGGAGACTCTTCTCTGGCCCAGAGCAACATTGGCACAAGAAATGTGTAACGGCTTCACATTACGGCAATCCTTAGTGTTCAGTGGGGTTACTTTGCCCTTAGCCTTGCCATCTGTGTTATCAGGCATTTTGAAAGAAAACAATTCATAGCCCAATGAGAGAAAATCTTCCATTTAAGAGACCACTATTATCACAGATACTTTTTAAGCTCAAATATACCTTAACCAAATCCATTACCCTAACATCAATAAATTGTATCAGAGAAATGTCCTTAGAGTTTATAATTCTCAAGGTCAGATTATTGTGCCTCAACTCTAACACATTTGATGATATTTAATATGGACCTTATATTATCGCCCAGCACATAGTCTATGCAGTTCTTCTAAGTGGATCAATGTTTGCTCACTCCCTGCTGTGATATTAACAGACACACCTGTAAAATTCACTTTTTTGACACCATTGAGGAAGCCCCATGATGAGAACACACCTCGCCCACTGATACCGCCAGTAACTCCTCCTCCACAGAAATCTGCAAAGTTATTCTTGAATCCGAAGAGACCCCAGAGACCCCTGCCTCCTCCAAAATAAAATTCCTAGGGTGAAGGAATGAAAGGATATCTCCTTGAATGTTTGTCATCCTTTTTTTACTTCCTTTGAGTGAGCCTAATCCTCCAGGCATTTATCAAACTTCTCCAAATCTAAAATTATAGCGAACAAATCCATTTGAGATACTTCCTACTCTGCTGTTTTCCTTGCCAGGAGAGACAATCTTCAAAGACATTTGCTTGAGCCTTTATTTTTGGTTTCTCCAACCAACCTCTAGTTTTTCAATTTCATTATGGGGGGCTGAGATAAAGATGTCACTTTTTTCAACCTTTTAGTAGCTTTAATGTTCCTTTTCACCTCACCCACATTAGTTAGACGCCCCTCTGGAGAACTAGCCTGTTTATGCACCGCTAAAACCAAGGAATTATCCAGAATGGAAACATTTGGGGCTACATCTGAAACCTCCATGAACGGGGCATCTACCTGGACACAGCCACCCACACCGTCTGATCAAGGTTATATTGCAGAATCCTCCCCCAACTTTCAGCACTTTCCCCAGGGGAAACCAATGGAACTTTAACCACTAGATTCTTTATACACTGCAGTGATTCTTTGTTATTGTTATTTGAAAGTTATTGTTATAAAGACGCACTAATGAGTTTAAAACCAGAAGCAGAGCAGCAATACAAACTTGCTCAAGATTATTTCCCTAAGACAGTCGCTGTGACTTGAGAGCAGCACCAGAGGTTAAACCTTGCTGAGAGGATGGAGAGAGGTGGCCAGAATATGGTTACCAAAAATATGGAAGGGGAATGCAACAGCGAAGAACCAGTTGATCCTCTGCCCTGCTCCATATAACTTGGGTTTGTCTTCTTTGATATTACTAACCCCTTGACTACTGTATCTGTTACCCCTGAATGCCCTTCTCCTTCCCAAAAGCCCTCAACAGCAGGGGGTTGTAAAATTGACAAGTTCTCTGCAGTTTGGGAATGCATATTCAAAGATTTCTCAAGTAATGGCTCAGAAAAAATTGAACGAAAATATGCAGTTATTTTACCCCCAGCCCCTCCCCTATTGCACACGGTTTTCTTGAGCCCTTATCAGGTGAACTTTGTTCCCTACAGGAGGACACGCCCACATCTTCTCCTTGCATAGACTTCTCGCTAGCATATGGGGCTCATGGTTTGGATTCCACAACCCCTACTTTTTTGCTTCTAAGCTCATACATATCAAAAAGGCATAGAGGGATCCAGTAATAGCAAGGGGTATCAAAGAAAACAAAATGTTGACTGATACTTCATCATTACTAACCTGCCTTCCTACCTGCTCCAACTGCAGCAACTGCACTTGCGATCACACTTACAATCGATTGTGAGCTTCACACGCCGGTCTTGAATTTCATAGCCCCGCCTCCACCGGTGAGTAAGACACATGATCTGTGAGGCTCCTCTGCATACGCCTACTAGCCAGTCCACGATATCCTGTAGCAACTGCACTTGCCATCGCACTTATGATGAATAATCCATATTTGCCCGGTGCAGTACTTTCTGTGTACCCCATGCCTTAATATTCTGTGTGATCCAAACTCGTAAATAGGTGGAGTTTTAGAGATAGCTGGTATTTAAAATAGCACATGTTTTTACCAGTACCAACACACTTTTAGCAAGGCCCTTTCAAAATTAACATTAAGGCTTCGGTTGTAAAAGGTTTTCTGCATCATAATGAAAAACTGCAAAGTGATGGCTGGAAAGTTTTCAGATAAAACCACAGGCATTGCTCTGGGCAACCGTCCAGCCCATCGCTGTTCAGCCTGCCATGTCGTTACAGTAGCGAAAGACCATACGAAGATCAGGCATGGTCCCACTCTAAATGGGGCAGTCCAGCCCGTACTGCCGGGCAGCCCAGAAGCAACTGCCGGGCAGCCCACAAGCAACCACTGCATCATAATCTATATGGACTGAAGTAATCTGTCTGCAAGCTCTAAGGCACAGGCCAATTAACATGTTCTCTTTTTTTCTAGACAATGATGGACTCAGAGCTAGAATGTATGACATCACCCAGCACCCATTCTTTAAGAGGACCATTGCTGTGCTTGTTCTGGCTCAATCCGTGCTCCTCTCTGTCAAGGTGGGTAAAAGATGTTTGCTTTTCTTAATGTCAATCCCAAAAGGAGAATTAGGGTCATGAACTGAAAAGGTTGCCATTTTATCCCAAAGGGAATTGCTACAATTTTACAGTGCTTCATTTTAAAACAATAAAAGCCAGGACCCTACATTTCTTTAAGAGCCAGGCTATTATGCAAGTCTATGCAAAAAGGACGAACATACTCATCCTTGGCACTTGGCCCAACGGTGGCGTGTTCTGTCCTGCTGGCGAGAGGTCCAGTAGGGTTTGGATTTGTTTTGTCCGAATCATGCAGATATTTCACAACATGTTAAACCTCTGAATATCATATTAAGCATGTGAATAAGTGAAATAAAATGGTGCATTTAAAAGGAGGATGGTCTGCAGGGGTATGCCATCTTTGGCTCTCCAGATGTGTTCAACGACTATTCGCATCTGGTCAAGCCAGCCTACTCAATTGTGAGGGATCATGGTGGTTGTAGCCCACAGTTTGCAGATCCCTGGCTAGTGTTTTCAAAAAGATGGCATACTAAGGTCTGTGCTGATATATAAAACAGAGTGGTACCTCGGAGAAATTCCCTGTAATTATTTTGTTTCTTTATGCAACTGTCTCTGGAGGATAGCTCGGTGCAAACACGCTCGCCTTGGAAGCAAGACGACGCGGAGCAGCACAGGTTAGATCTACGGGTCCGCGCTTAGAAACCTCTGTGTATTACGCGCGTTAAAAATAACCAATTACATTTACAACTGCGGAAAGTTAGCGAGCATACCTCTTTTCAGATGTCGATGCAATTATAAGAAGAGGGGCACAACTATGAATGTGAGCAATGATAGCTAGCTTCCAGAAATGTGGGGACATTTTACTAAATACTGCATTTCAAGGAATGTGTTTTAATTCTGTATTATGGCTAAAGAGCTATAGAATAGATGCACTTGCAAAGGGGAGTTTATGCAATAAATCCAATACTTTCAAATGGTGCCTAGGAGCATGAAACTGTTATGGTCCACTTCTGGGAAAACAAAATAAACGGTGTACCCCGTCAGAGGCATTCTGATTCAGAAGAAGCAGACTGTGACAAAACAGCGATGTGAACATCAGAGAAAGCATGGCAGACAATGCTGCCAGAAGTACCAGTGCTTGGCCCTATTCCAAAATAAGTCCAGGTGCTGAGCACCTGACAAGCCTGGTTTAAATTAAGCAATTATATTTTCTAGAGATTCCGGGTCAGGGAATAGCAAATTATTTCATTTTTGGAAAACTGTTTCATTTCTCCAAAAAAGGTTGTTTATTATGGGAACTAATTTCATACATGTATTTTTCTAAATGAGTCAATTTATATTCTGACGATTTGCTTCTTTTTCACAAATACATTTCTTTTATTAAGAATCTGCATTAAATCAATTTGTCTTTGCCCTAGGGCAAACAAGGCTTGAAGAAATTGGGTGATTCACAAATTGCCCGAGAAGCAAATCATTTTGGGGGAACAATAACAAATTCACGCTTGGGGAAATTAAATTCCCCCAACCCTAAATGTATCATTGGCACAGTGAGTCAGGCAATGTCAGCTTTTCTTCTGTTAAGTGCATACTATAGCTTAAGGTTACACAGTAGAATGCAGTCAACACTGAACTCTGATGCAGTGCCAATATGATAGTAGAACATTATACATGACAATTATGGTCTTTTCCTCTGGTATTGATGTTTCTATTTTATGACAGTTTAATATACGTCCAACATATATATGGGCCTCATCACGAGTTGGACGATGCGGTAAAAATGCAGTGGTAATACTGTTACCGCTGTATTACCGCACAGCCCAACTATGAGTTGGGCGGAAAGTTGGAAGATTCACCACCAGGTCTGAGCTGGAGGTAAATCTGCTGATTTTTCACCCATTTCTGGTGCAATTACCGCAGCGTAATTACCATTGCAGTAATTGCACCAAAAGGCCCCATTGAGTCAAATGGACTCCAGAAAAATGGGGATTTACACCGCCACCACCACTTGTAATCCGGCAGTTATTACACCGGTCCAAGTGGTGATAACGGTAATTGCATTTAGGCAGTATTCCGGCGGATTCACCGCCAGAATACCGCCCAACTCATGATAAGGCCCTATGTCATTTTCATACTGCTCTTCCAGTACTAAAACACCAATCTGTTCTTTGTTTTGTTTTACATAGTGGGATGTTCATGAACCAGTCACCGTTCCTCTAGCGGCAATGTCAGTTGTTTTTACCATCATTTTCGTGTTGGAGGTAAGTTGTCTGTATGCGTTCTGTGCATCTTTTAGAATATGTGAGGGTAAAAAGCTAAGCGTTTTACGTACATTTACCGATCAATGTGAGTTACCTATAACTAGAACTGAATTCCCTTTTCCACCAGAACCTGCAGAAGTTGAGTATTTACAGTGTCCAGTTCAACAGAATTGTGCTCAGTCTGTATAGTCCAAAGTTCCACAAATATGTTTGTGGTTGCTGCACCTGTAAAAAGAAAAAGAAATAGAATATGGCGTGTGCTTCACTGGAGCATCAACATGGTCATGTGTTGTCAGGTGGAACTGCAGGGATGAAAACTACTTTTAGACCACAATTCCCAAATAGATTCTAAAGTGTCAGAAAACAACAGTTGTAGAATGAAGTGCACAATTTCCAGTGTGAGAATCATTATAACCTATCTATATATGAGTGTGGGGAAAAACAGTGATCAATGAAACCACATAGAACCACACACAATTGGGTTGGTAGTTCGAAAAGTAAAAGGTTTTACGGCAAGAGGAACTAACTTTACAGCAAATTGCTGCAAAAGATATTGACAGTGGCATCTGGTGAACCTTCAAATCAGTTGGGTATATATATGTTCATTGAACAAACTTTAGTTAAAGTTTACATAAATTGAGCAGACTTAACGCAACAAAACCCTTGAAATTCAACTTAACTCGGCGGGTTTCCCGTTACAAAGCTCATCAACACATAAATATTGTAAGAGCAGGGCGTCACAATGACATATGTTATGGCATTATGGAGGACAGAGCATCATGGGGGACATCTACGGCAACGCACTGAGTTAAGGTGGTCATGACTTCCCACATCCACTGAATTTCAAGGGTTTTGTTGTGTTAAATCTGCTCAATTTAACTACACTGTAACTAAAGTTTTTTCAGTGATTGTCAAGGGTTTTGTTATACCATAGTGTTTTTTTACCGGCCACAAGCCATGGCCTTCAGCCATGTCCACTGTACATGTTCCCCCAAAATCTTTCTTTTGGACCCACTAGGTGGCCATGGGATTTGGCCATGACCATTATAAATGTTTTTCAGGCCCACTAGCCAGTGCCTTCAGTCCTGGCAAGCCCACGTTATCTTTTAAGCACTACCTTTCTTTCCCACTCCATGCCCCTTTGCATGTTGCCACAATAGATTTATTCCGATACCATTTGCCTTCGGCCTTGGCCATACCACTAGGATTCTTTTGGCCCCTTTAGATGTTGCCCACTAGGTGCTGTGTTCACTGTACATGTTCCCCAATATCTTTCTTTTGGGCCTACTAGGTGGCCACGGCCAGCTAAAAATGCCTTTCGGGCTCACAAGCCAGGGCCTATCTTTTAAAACACTACCTTTCCTTCCCGCTCACTAGCCTTGGCCTTCGCGCATGACACCATACCCCATCCTTCGGCCATGGCCACTTTACATGTTGCCCCAATAGTTTTTTCCGGTCCGACTAGCCATGGTCTTCGGCCGTGGCCACTCTACATTTTGCTCCAATAGGATTCCTAAAGGGGTCCACTATACATGGCCTTTCGCTGTGACCTCTTGACATGTTGCCCACTAGCTTTTGTTGGGGCCTACTAGTCATGGCATTCGTTAGTGGCCACTCTCCATAGTACACCATTTGGTTCCTTAAAGTAACCTAGTAGCCATAGACCTCTGCCACACCCATTACTACCCACCTCACAGTAGCTGTAAAACTCCCCTCTTTTTTTTCTTAATCTCATAAAAACGTTTTCCCCATAACAGCGATTATCAATGTACTACAGATAATGGCACTCATCCGTAAACACACACACATAACCACGATAATCCATCAAAAGCGTGCAAAATCCCAAATTCTTCCCTGCCCTCCCAGGAAATCACCAAGTGCCCCCTTCCTCGTGCCATGCTCCCCCAACTCCCTTAAATTCTTTTTCTCTCCCTAGCCCTCTCCCATTCCCGCCAACACTCGTCCTTTCATCTGATGTACTTTCATTCCCAATCTAGTTTTCTATCATAACCACAGGGCTCCCGTCAAATAACCTGTTATGCAAAAATGATCAAGCTCTGAATTTGGTCACTGCTGCCCCCCACCCCTCTGACTTTCCATTTTCACATAGTGTCTTCTTTCCCCCTCCCCACCACTGGCCTGATGCCATTTCCTCCTTTTTCCTCCTCCAAATGGCATTTTTCCACTTTTCATTTTCGGCCAACCCCAGTTACACCCGTTATAACAGTGGTTATATCTCGCATTGAGCAAAAAAAACAGTCTTTTTCATTTCTGAAAAGCCACGCTGATGCATTGTGGGACACATATATAGCTATAATTTTCGGAGAAGGGGCACCCCTTCTCGGTCAAATATTTGAACAACTACTGGACAGAATTACTCCAGACCCCTCCCGGATATTTTATTAGGCTCTCTCAGCCTCTCTGCTGCATAGCAGCAAGACTGATATAAAGGTTTTAAGGAGGAGGGGGCACCCCTTTCTCTGTCGAATATTTTAAAAACTACTGAATGGATTTACCCCAAACTAGTCAAGGAAATTAAGTCAACGCTTTGTGCCCAAATTGTTTCTTATTTGGTCCAAACATTCTAAGTGGTTTTCACGCTATGGCTGTTCAAATTAATGCAAGTAGGCTGAAAACAGCGTTTTCATGTTTTCTTAATAACCTTTTCATTTTTTAATGAAATGTTCTGAAAATGTCCCAACTGGAGGGGGGGCTTGAAACACCTTTGGTTTTGAAAATGTCATCCAAACCTATCCAGCAAGTCAAAGGTTAACAGCCTCTATCAACCTCTGTGCTGTAAAAAGTATCAAGGCCCTTATAAAGTCTTTAAGGAGCAGGGGCACCCCCTTCTCTGTCAAAAATGTAAAAAACGAATTGATGGATTTACCCCAAGCCAGTCAAGAAATGTAAGTTCATGCTTTGTGCCCAAATCTGCTCAGAGGTTTTAGCAATTCGGCTGATCAAAAACTGCACTTTTTCTCCATGGGAAAATGAATGGGATGAAAACTGTGAAACCACGGTGTTTTGTTTTCTTAATAACTTTTTTATTTTACAATGTTTTGTTCCCTGCATATTCAGTTGGGGTGAGGGCGTGGAGGGGGCTTGACAAAAGCTTTGTTTTCAAAATTTCATGTAAATCCATCCATGAAGTCAAAAGTTATTAGCAATAGAATTTTGGAGAAAAATGACTGCTTTTTCATTTCTGAAATGCCTGTCAGCCTTTCTGCTGCAAAGCACCATGGGAGATATAGCTATCATTTTGGGAGAAGGGGGCACCCCCTTACCCGTCAAATATTTGAAAAACTACTTGAGGTAATAACCAGAGACCACCAGCCCCCACTATACCAGTCAACGCTTCATGCCCAAGTTGTTTCGTACCTAGTTTAGCAGTTTTGGCTGTACGCTGGAGCAAAATGTTGACTTTTTCTCTGTGGAAAAAATGAATACAGACTATTTATTTGTTAATAAGGTATTTATAATGCACCTATAAAGCCAAAAGGTGATTCAAGGCGCATCAAGACACAGGAGGGGGAGGTAGATGGAAAACAATAAAGTTCCTACTAGGCCTTGAAACATTTGGGTCGTGCAAGTGCCATAACAAGAATGCAAGGGCGGGAGGGCAGGAGGTGAGGATGGGGATGAACAGCAAAGAAGACAAACAATAGTGTTCTATTAGGTTGCAAGACAATTCGGAGCATGCAAGTGCAATAAAAAAAATCAGGGGAAAGGGGGAGGAGGGGAAGTGGAGGTTAGGGTGAACAGGGAAGAAGACACACAAAAGCGTTCCTAATAAGTAGTGGGTCAATTCGGAGCATGCAAGTGCAGTGACAGAAATGAGGGGAGAGGCGGAGGAGCAGAAGTGCAGGGAGGGGAGAAAGGGTAATGCTCAGGAGGGAGGGGAATAAGGGTACATTAAGTGAAAGTGAACAGGTTCACTTGCACTTTTGAGGAGTGGGTGCACAAGGGAGTACTTGAGGAGAAGCAGGAATGAGCCATTGGCAGGGAGTGGTCACAGAGTCCACCAAGGCTGGAGCAAGGGAGGAAATGCTGTCCTTGAAGGTTCTGGAGGTTCTGGAGGAAATGCACAATTATCGCAAAAAGAACACTTTCAAGAAATAAACAAGTCTTTGGGTTACCATAAAGAGTGAAGAGAATGACGTTTCTGGTTCGCAAAGCAGGATAGGTATTGACTATGTAAGAGAAGATTGTAAATAATATTGTGTGTAAGGGCAACATTGAATGTCTGTATTTCTTCTCCTTGGGAAAGAGATATTTCTATATTTGTGCAGGTAAAATACTTAGGAAAACTGTTTTTATTCAGTTCTTTTTCATTTGCTGATTGGAAAAGGGTTAATGTATTGCCTGTCTCAGTCTACTGGTTGCTGCCTGCTCCTTGTAGCAGATCGTGTCTGCATCCGCATCACCTCTTCTTTACCTTCAGATTTAAGGAGTTGCAGCAGGGGGTTCTCTCCTTTGTAGGGTTTAACATAACCGAGAAGGAGCCAGGTTCGCCTTCCTTTTACTCTTACTGCAGTGATAGAGACCTTCTTGATGAGGCACGGTCCTTCTAAGCACGGCATGTGCCAGAATCTTGTCACCTGGATACAGGACTTTTTAGGAATGTCTGTGGATTGATTTGCTTGCTGTCGTCCTCATTCTTCTTTGAACTCCTCTGCCAGGATCCAAGCTGTTGAGACATAAAAGCGATACTCGCTGTCATAGCAGCCAAGTATTCATGCATTTCAGAACAAAGCACATCAGCAGCATTTTGAGTATCCTTTTGCGCTCGAGTGGGAGGAGCAAGAGCTATATGCATACGGCGTCCTGTCACCAGCTAGTGAGGAGTCAGGGGATGGTCTGAGCTGGACTGATTGCGTAATGCAAATAGGCCTAATGGTAGGCAATGGAGCTATCCTTTCTTCAGGGTCATTTGAAACTTACCAATCCATTCCTTAAGAAGGCTGCTGAGACACTCACAAATCCTGTTTTCCTGCGGGGGGTAAGCGAAAGATATTTTTGCTTAATACCCATTAGGATTGTGATGTGTTCAACAAATGTGTTTACAAAATGCGGTCCATTACCAGGCCAAAGGACTTCGCACACACCCCACCTCGGGAAGACCTCACGTGAGAGAAACTTAGCAGCACATGTGGCATCCGGATGTGTACATGGACCACCCTTGATTCACCAAGAGAAAGGACACACGACTACTAGCATATATAGCTGTTACAAACTTGTAGCTCATCTACATATTCGATATGCAAATTCTGGAAGGGTACAGTAGGCCGGAGTATTGCTCCTCTCAATGTTCGCAGCATGGTGGTGCACTTCTGACAAATTGGGCCATTTGTGATGAAAGCAGCAATGTGCTCAGTCAGGTTATGCACAAACCACTTCCGGCATCAGGGTTGCAAGACTCTCTCGTGTTGTATGTGCTGGGTAGTACAGTTGTTCTAATGGTACATTAAGTAATCCAAGGGACATAACTGGTTTGTCAGTGCTGTCCTGCCGCTACAGTGCATCTGTGGGGGCCAATGAGCAGCTTCTACATTTCCATAAATCCTGCTCTTCTGGTGGAGCACATCCCTGTAATTCAGTGATCTGTGCTATGGGCCATTACCATGCTGCGCATGCGTATATATTTGATAGGCGATGTGTCAAAGTCAGATACTTCCTGAAGATACGCTGCTTTTTTGGGCTCTATGTCAGCAGTTTCATTGCTGCGGGAAATACATCTGCCCCTTTAGTGTGGGCCGCAAACTTCACCACTGCAATGGCCAATGGTAGTTGTAGTGTGTCTATGAGCCTGTCCAATAATGGCACATGTTGCACTAGTGTGCCATCTGTGCATAGGTAGCCCTGTTGCTTCCATCGTGGCAATCCTGCATGTACCATTGACATCACATAGGCATAGTCAGAAAACACTGTTACTTCCTCATCCTCATGCGTTTCCAGTGCAACAAAAAGCACTACTAATTATGCTGCTACGCTGAAAAATGTAAAGGCAATCTAGCACTTTCCACTGTCTCAAAGCTACCATTCTATTTTAGTTTTACCACTGTGGTCCTCCTGGCTCCTCAGGCCTCCTCTTTAATATGGGGTATAGCATCATAGTATTCAGTATACTTGTTGCATTTATGCACATAATCTCCTTTCTCCACTGGCTCTGCTATAAATGTTGCTGGATTCACTACTTTGCATCTGACAATTTTAATCACTGGGTTCGAGATGATGCTCTCTGCGTGGTCAATGTGCTTTTGGGGTTTTTCAAAAATAGTGAATAGGGCATGCTCCACACATAACGTTACTGAAAAACCCATTGTAATACTGGCAGATTTCTCAATTGCAAAGGTTGCTGCCACCAATGATTGTTCACAGGGATAATGGCCTATCATCAATGGATCTAAAATCCCACTATAATATGCTAGTGGTTTGTGTCCTAGGGCTGTCTTCTGTGCGAGAACTGCTGTCATTACTACTCCATTTGAATGAGAGAATAGGAACAATCCTGTAGTGTAATCAGGAATCCCTACAACAGTTGCTGTACATATTGCCCCCATCGAATGCTTCTGTCATTTCACCTGTCCAGGCTATGTCACTGTCATCCTTCTGAGCTTCCTTGAGTCCTTTCAAGAGTGGTCTGATGCATGTACTGTAATCAAAGGCCCATGCGCTGCAGTAATTGCAAAGGCCCAGAAATGGTTGCATATCCCTCACTGTCTTTGGTTTAGGTGTTTTCATTATTGCTTCTCCTCTCTAAGGGCTCACTTTTCTTCCATCTTCAGATATCAACTGTCCTATGTATAAGACCTCTTCCTGGCAATAATGTAATTTCTGCTTGTCTGCCGTGTACCCCTTCTCGGCCAAGACCGTCATCAACTGTATTAAGTCTTTTCTGCACTGCTTTTCTGTCTCGCTGCACAACAGAGTTTCATCTATGTACTGGATCACTGCACTTTCAAGATGTACATTCCCGAGGTCCATTTGGAGGACCCAATTGAATATTGAAGGATACTCACTGTACCCTTAGGGTAAATGAGTATGCTTCCACTTTTGATTTCTATACAAAAACCTAGTTAAGACTTGTGACTCCTCATGAAGGGGAATTGAAAAGAAATTGCCTTATCAATCGATCACTGTAAAATAGTGTGCTTTGGACAGAATATTACACAATTTTGTGGTTGGATTCTGGACCAATAGAAATTCTGCTTCAACAATATTGTTTAGAGGGTGTAAGTCCTGAATACATCTCCATGACCCCCTGTTTGCTGTGTTACATGGGGATTCTGATGGCACAAATATTCCCTGGTCGACTAAAGAGGAAATTGTGTCATAAATTCCCTCATCTGCTTCTTTTTACATTGGGTACTGTCTCACTCCTTGTCAAATTAATCCTGGCTTCAGTTTGATTTTAACTGCACTTACTCCTTTAAATAGGCCAATGTCATATGGACTGCTGGTTCACATTATACTTGGTACCTGTGCCAAATCTTCTGGAAAACATTATGTTGTCTTTTTTTATTAATGTCATTCTCTGAGGCACTTCTCTGCTCTCAATTTTCACCCAATAAGTGAGTCTTATGAAGAACACTACCATCTGAATCGTCATCTATAAACAGTTCCTCCTCTGTCAAATCAGTTAGTCTGTGCCCTTCATCAAGAGCTATCATTGCTCTTGTCATGGGCGCTACTCCCGAGGGGCCAGGACTGGCCCAGCGCCCTCGGAAGCAGACCCGTCTTCCACTACTCCGGACCCAGCAGACCCCTACAGGGGCCCTTTGGACCGTGTCCTGGCGCCTTTGGCGCCAGGCTCATGAAGGGTTTCAGTCCCGGCGCCATAGGCGCCGGGATCATATTGATAAACAGTGTAATAATGCTTGGGTGGACTTACCTGAGGCAGACCATGCTGCATATTTACCCAGAACAATCCAGTCTGGTTGAAGTCCCCAGCCATCAGGGCTGGGAGGAACTATTCCCTCCATTCAGGAACTCTTTTCTTACCTGGGTGGAACCGGTGGAAGAACACACACTGGAAGCACTTCTCTGCTATTTAAACCACGCCCGATGGAAAACACGTGCTTCACGTTATTCTGCAGCAGCAGCAGGACGCTCACCGAGTCGGCTCCTGCATTCCAGGTCCAGAGTCATCTTCAGCTTCCGCGCAGCAACCTGTGGATGAAGAAAGACACAGAACAATACTTACCAGATCCCGGAATCCAGTCACCGGCAAAACCTGCAAAGAATAAACATAAGGTTAGAAAAGTGCAACTCGCTCGCAGCCACGCCCGCTTACCTGATCCATCCGTGATTGCAACGGAGCTAACCGCGGCCTTCTCTTCGGCAGCTTCTCTGCACCTGAAAGGCAAAGGACATAATTAAAAAGGGGTTCGGGTTAAGGCAGTCGCATTCATCTTAACTGACCAGTTTTTGCACGCGCAGAGGCGGCCGCATCAACCGCAGCATCCCGGCACCTGAAAACTAGAAAAAGGACATTATTAGAGGTGCCATTAAAAGCGGCCAACGATCATTATACTTACGTGCATCGGCACGTGCAGTGGCAACGGATATAAAGCCCGCAGCATCCCGGCACCTGAAAACTAGAAAAAGGACATTATTAGAGGTGCCATTAAAAGCGGCCAACGAACATTATACATCGGCACGTGCAGCGGCAACGGAAAACTACGCCCACAGCATCCCGAGGCCTGAAACAAAGGAAAAGGGACATTATTGAGGTGCCCATCTTTTAAAGCCTAAAGACTACAGTATACTTACAGGCATCCGCTCGTGCAGTAATCGCTCTTCGGCATCCCAGCACCAGTGCCACAACTAAGGCCGCAAAAGACTTGAGCCTCAACACTGAACTCATCCAGTGACGTAACTGGAGTCCACGCACCCCTGCACCAGACGCAGGATGGAGAGCTCAGCATTTATACGCCTAAGGTGAGAGCTCGCCGAGACAAGTAGAAAGCTAGGCTGTGGGAGAAACTGGCGATTGGTGGGAGAAGGAATCCCATCAAACGGTGATTAACCCTTTTTCTTCCACCTGCAGAAAACTTACCCTGCAAGTCAGACATTCGATAAGAGGAAGCCCAGTCCTGAGAGTCGTCCGAGCTCTACGCTTCTCCATTGAAGAAACGATAGCAGCCCAGCCGGGATCAGCGCCTCCGTGGGAATCAGGTGAGCGTTACAGAACGCGAAGCCCACCAATAACCTCCTACCCAGGCGCTATGGAAACTTCCGACACAGACCAATGGGCCCAGTTATTAGGGGAAATAAGAGCTGAAGTTCATGCTGCCCACCAGGAAACGAATGCCCTTAGGAGGGAATTGATAATATCAAAAGAACAAACTGATGATCTCGCCAGACAGTTATTACAGACACAAGCGGGGCAAACCCCGCTACCTAATTCAGGAGGGAGCTATATCCCAGCGGCCTCAGCCAATCCTGTTCAAATCAACTTACCCGGAAATGTGCCATTGGCACCGCCTGAACACTTCTCTGGTGACCCTAAAAGGTTTGCGGTGTTCATAAATCAATGCCGATTGCACTTTCTTTGTAGACCTGCAGCCTTTCCGACTGACCAGACTAAGGTAGCCTTTGTGCTTTCGTATCTTAGCGGCAGTGCCGCTGATTGGTCGATCCCTCTGGTTACACAGGATGACCCGATCCTTCGTGATTTCCCGACCTTCCAGGCAAATATGGAAAGACTTTTTGCAAGGCATTCCCAGGGGAAGGCCCTGGACAACGAACTCCTTTCCCTACGACAGGGCAATCAAGATCTTTTGGCCTACATTGCATCATTCAATAGGCTAATCGTGGAAACCAGATGGCCTGAGGACAAAAGAATCACGCTTTTTCACAGGGGTTTGCGTGGCGAACTCAAAGACGTCCTTGCCCAGGTAGTGAATCCTCCTCAGGATTGTTCAGAGTACATTGATTTGGTGGTCCAATTGGATCACAGACTACAAAACAGAAAGGCGGATCGATCCAGGTTTGAAACACGAGTGTTCCCTAAGCCTCAAAGTCACACCAAAGGAGTTGAAGCCGTCGAACCTATGCAAATTGGGGTTGTAAAGGGTCCCCTAACCGAGAAAGAACGCGACAGGAGACGACAAATGCAACTATGTCTCTATTGTGGAAATTCAGGACATTTTCTTCGAGATTGCCCGGTGAAACCACCTAAGAAGACAGTGGGAGCTTCTGATAAGAGTTCTGAAAAGCCTGAGCCGGGAAACGACCTCGCCCGACAAGTGTAGAGGTCCGCTTGCCGAGCGTAAAAACCAGTTCTTTGACCTTGCACTTCATAATGCCAATGGTCCTCGTAAACCCAGAGCAACCGGATCGTTTGCATGCAATTAAGGCATACATTGATAGCGGAGCAGTTGGAAATTATGTGGACTGCGAATTGGCTTCCAGGATGAACTTACCTCTTTGTCCAAAGGTGGTTAAAGACGTCATTACCATGGTGGATGGGACGGAAATCGCCTCCGGACCAGTGACCCATACCACTACTGAAGTGACGATACTAGGCCAAGACGGGCATCAGGAGGTAATTGTGTTCGACGTGATCAAGGCTCCTCAATTCCAAGTAATTCTAGGGATTCCTTGGTTGGAGAAACACAATCCTCAGATTGATTGGCGAGCAAAGACGATAAAGTTCCCAGAGTGCACACCAACTTGTTATCCACGACCCAACATTGGCCTAGCGTCAGTAACGGCTGACGGTCCACAATTACCTCTAGAGTATCGAGAGTTCCAAGATGTTTTTCAAAAGGAACAGGCTAACACCTTGCCACCCCACAGATCATACGATTGTCAGATAGATTTGCTACCCGGAGCAACTCCCCCTTGCAGTAGGATTTACGCCCTTACCGAGCCTGAGAACCTTCATCTGCGACAGTATTTAGACCAGTACCTGGCCAATGGCTTTATCCGTCCGTCGAAGTCCCCTGCATCCTCGGCTCTGTTCTTCGTACCAAAAAAAGAAGGTGACCTCAGAACCTGTATAGATTATCGTGCTCTGAACCAGATAACAGTAAAAAACCGGTACCCCTTACCTCTGATCCCGGAACTCCTTGACCAGGTAAAAAACGCCTGTATTTATACTAAGCTTGATCTCCGGGGAGCTTATCACTTGGTACGGGTCAAGGAAGGAGATGAATGGAAGACGGCCTTTCGCACTAAGTATGGGCTATTTGAATACCAAGTGATGCCCTTTGGACTATGCAATGCACCGGCCGCCTTCCAATATTTTATGAATGATGTCCTCAGAGAGCTGATTGATGTCTGCGTTGTCGTCTACATAGATGACATTCTTGTGTACTCATCTTCAGAAGCTGACCATCGAAATCATGTTAGGGCGGTCCTTGAAAAACTTCGCCAACATAAACTTTTTGCCAAGCTTGAAAAATGTGTTTTTCATGTCACTGAGGTCGAATTTTTGGGATTTATTCTGACACCCAAAGGAGTCCACATGGACTCGAGAAAAGTAGACGCTATCCTCAAATGGCCGTCTCCTACTTCCGTGAAAGGCGTTCAAAGCATGCTAGGCTTTGCCAATTTTTACCATAGATTTATTCCAGAGTTTTCACGAGTGGTACAACCCATCACCGCCCTCTTAAGAAAAAATAAACGCTTTGAATGGTCCGCAGAAGCAGAACAAGCCTTCCAAGAGCTAAAGGCTAAATTCACCTCGGCGCCAATACTGAAACACCCACGCCCGGACCTCCCTTACATCGTTGAAACCGACGCCTCCAGCTTAGCAATGGGAGCAGTCCTATCACAAAGAGATCCAGAGACTAACCAACTGCATCCTGTGGCATTCTGGTCTCGGAAGTTCTCGGCGCCTGAGATCAACTACACCATCACAGACAAAGAGCTTCTAGCGATTAAATCAGCCTTTAAGGCATGGCGGCATTATCTCCTCGGGGCCAGACACACCGTCACAGTGATCACCGATCATCGAAATCTACAGTATCTGAAAACCGCCAAGGCTCAATCCTCCAGACAGCTTCGCTGGGCTCTATTCTTTGCTGAATTTGACTTCGTGATCACTTATCGCCCCGGCAACAAGAACGGCAAAGCGGATGCTCTTTCCCGAATTGGAATGGGAGATAACGTTGCCAATCCAGAACCTGTACCAATAATTCCTGAACAAAGGATCGTGGGTCTGATTTCTTCACAATCCATTGAGGATATTGAAGAAAAAACTAAACAACTTGTAACCTCACCAAACTTACTGAACTGGTTACAAAAAGGAAAAGATTTCACCGTAAGCAATGACTTGCCTTATTTCCAAGGACGATTGTCCTACCACACGCCGATTTACAAAGACAGGTAATCTCCTGCTATCATGATTCATTAATTGAGGGTCACCCTGGCATTGCCAAAACCACAGAAAAGGTGAAGAGACACTTCTGGTGGCCTTCGTGGAGAAAAGACATAAAGGAATTCGTGATGTCCTGCGGTGTGTGCGCTCAAAACAAGGGTCAGAAGAAGAGGCCGGCTGGTCTTCTGCAACTATTAGACATCCCACCGTGTCCCTGGCATACCCTTTCCATGGACTTCATCACAGACTTACCCTCCTGTTCCGGGTACAACACCATTCTTGTTATTGTGGACCTGTTTTCTAAAATGGCCCACTTCATTCCGCTAAAAGGCTTACCTTCAGCATCAGTCCTAGCCAAAGTATTTCTTGAAAACATCGTCCGGCTACACGGCTTTCCGTCAGTACTAATCTCAGATAGGGGGAGCCAGTTAATTTCCCACTTTTGGCATAGCTGTTGTCGATTAGCTCAAATCGATGTAAGACTTTCGACCAGCCATCATCCCCAGACCGACGGGCAAACCGAGAGAACAAACCAGACTCTCGAGCAATATTTACGATGCATGCTACAACAGTCGGAGAGTAACTGGAAGGACATCCTTTGGATAGCTGAATATGCTTACAACAATTCAGTTCATTCGGGTACCGGGAAGAGTCCCTTCTACATCTTGTATGGGATTCATCCTCGAACCTCCAACCTTGATCCACCTCAAGATCTTGGAACACCCGCCGTGGATCAATTGCACACCGTTATTACCCAAGCTTTTAAGGAAGTGACTGCACATCTACAACAAGCTAAAGAGCGGTACAAAAAAGGAGCAGATCAACACCAAAGCAATGCCCCTCAATACCAGGTTGGGGATCAAGTCTGGCTGTCCACCAAACATTTATCGCTTAAAGGGCCTCGCACCTTCAACCCCAAATAACTGGGACCATATCCAATTACGGCCATAATTAATCCAGTGGCCGTTAAATTAGAATTGCCAACCCATATGAGAATACATCCTGTATTTCACGTATCTCTTTTGAAACCCATGCAACCTGGAACCAGATTGACCAATCCTCCAGAGCCCATTCAAGTGAATGGGGAGCCCGAATTTGAAGTAAAAGACATTTTGGACTCTAAAATCATCAGATCGAAGCTATTCTACCTAATCGACTGGAAAGGCTACGGCCCTCAGGAAAGGTCATGGGAACCCTATGACCACGTCCATGCTCCTCGTCTAGTCCAGAAATTTCACCGAACCTTTCCCGATAAACCAAAACCCCCGGGGAGGACAAGTTTGGGAGGGGCCTTGAGGGGGGATGCTGTCATGGGCGCTACTCCCGAGGGGCCAGGACTGGCAAAGCGCCCTCGGAAGCAGACCCGTCTTCCACTACTCCGGACCCAGCAGACCCCTACAGGGGCCCTTTGGACCGTGTTCTGGCGCCTTTGGCGCCAGGCTCATGAAGGGTTTCAGTCCCGGCGCCATAGGCGCCGGGCTCATATTGATAAACAGTGTAATAATGCTTGGGTGGACTTACCTGAGGCAGACCATGCTGCATATTTACCCAGAACAATCCAGTCTGGTTGAAGTCCCCAGCCATCAGGGCTGGGAGGAACTATTCCCTCCATTCAGGAAGTCTTTTCTTACCTGGGTGAAACCGGTGGAAGAACACACACTGGAAGCACTTCTCTGCTATTTAAACCACGCCCGATGGAAAACACGTGCTTCGCGTTATTCTGCAGCAGCAGCAGGACGCTCACCGAGTCGGCTCCTGCATTCCAGGTCCAGAGTCATCTTCAGCTTCCGCGCAGCAACCTGTGGATGAAGAAAGACACAGAACAATACTTCCCAGATCCCGGAATCCAGTCACCGGCAAAACCTGCAAAGAATAAACATAAGGTTAGAAAAGTGCAACTCGCTCGCAGCCGCGCCCGCTTACCTGATCCATCCGTGATTGCAACGGAGCTAACCGCGGCCTTCTCCTCGGCAGCTTCTCTGCACCTGAAAGGCAAAGGATATAATTAAAAAGGGGTTCGGGTGAAGGCAGTCGCATTCATCTTAACTTACCAGTTTTTGCACGCGCAGAAGCGGCCGCATCAACCGCAGCATCCCGGCACCTGAAAACTAGAAAAAGGACATTATTAGAGGTGCCATTAAAAGCGGCCAACGATCATTATACTTACGTGCATCGGCACATGCAGTGGCAACGGATATAAAGCCCGCAGCATCCCGGCACCTGAAAACTAGAAAAAGGACATTATTAGAGGTGCCATTAAAAGCGGCCAACGAACATTATACTTACGTGCATCGGCACGTGCAGCGGCAACGGAAAACTACGCCCACAGCATCCCGAGGCCTGAAACAAAGGAAAAGGGACATTATTGAGGTGGCCATCTTTTAAAGCCTAAAGACTACAGTATACTTACAGGCATCCGCTCGTGCAGTAACGGCGGCATCGCTCTTTGGCATCCCAGCACCAGTGCCACAACTAAGGCCGCAAAAGACTTGAGCCTCAACACTGAACTCATCCAGTGACGTAACTGGAATCCACGCACCCCTGCACCAGACGCAGGATGGAGAGCTCAGCATTTATACGCCTAAGGTGAGAGCTCGCCGAGACAAGTAGAAAGCTAGGCTGTGGGAGAAACTGGCGATTGGTGGGAGAAGGAATCCCATCAAACGGTGATTAACCCTTTTTCTTCCACCTGCAGAAAACTTACCCTGCAAGTCAGACATTCGATAAGAGGAAGCCCAGTCCTGCGAGTCGTCCGAGCTCTACGCTTCTCCATTGAAGAAACGATAGCAGCCCAGCCGGGATCAGCGCCTCCGTGGGAATCAGGTGAGCGTAACAGCTCTCCATGCTTTTCTCTCATCATCAGACCTGTGAATCATAACTCTCTCTTCTCTCACTATGACTGCTTCTAGTTCATTGGGAATCACCTGTCCTTCTCATCATCCATAGGTACTTCTGGTCTAAACAGAAAGTAGTCGCAATGTTTTGCCCCTTATCCCCGGAAGACATGCTAACAGGATGTGTACTCCATAAAGGAATACCTCTAGGTCTAGTGGTATGCTCCGTCTGTGCTTTCTGGCCAGAAAATGCTGATATTAATTGTTTGTTCATTTATGCAGTGAATTCCTAAAGTAGAGAATACTATCCCTAGGTCAGTGAACGATTTGGTCATGTTAAGTATGCTCACCAAGTCCGTCCCTAATATGTTAACTGGTGTCTTGCGGGAGTACAATAGCAGCATAAAAAGGTCATGTTCTCCTATCAATATAGAGAACATGATCTTTCTATGCAGCTATTGTACTCCCGCAAGACATCAGTAAAAGGTACCAGACTTGTAGCCCCAGAAAACCCCTGTGCATTCATGGCAATGCCTGACATTCCGTACTTCCCCTGTCTAACAAAGGACGTAGTAGCCCCTGTATCTACAAGGAAAGAAAATGTATTCTCACCTATGGTCACCCCAACCTTTGGTTGTGATATGATATGATATGATATATGATATGATATGATATGGCATTTATAACGTTCCTATACACAAGTGTTTCAGTGGGTCTGGTGTAACAATGGTATTGAACATATCAAGCCACTCTGTAGGCTGTCCTATTGTGGGTATAGGTGCATACCTGTCCCAGTTAAAGGGTTTCCTCCCACCAGAGTCACACTTCATTTTCTGGGTGTAGATATCTGTTATCCTGCACTTGTGTTCCATGATGCCATGGTGTTCTGTTGTACAGATGATTGTGGTTGCATCTGCGTTTGATGTGTCTGCATGGGGACTTGCTGTGTTTACATTGGTGCTTGTTGTGCTTACATTGGTGCATGTTGTAGAGGTTGTATTTGTTGCGCATATGTCTGATACTGTGTGTGATCTTGGGCATAAAATGCAGGTGGCAGCTGCACTGTATAGTGGAGGATATGCTATTCCCCCCTCTCGGATCATGCCAATTTTGCTGTATCCCTCCCCTGCTTCTACATACTCGAGAAACGTGCCCCATTTTCTCACACATCCAGCACTGTCAAAGCTGTCGTCAAAGCTGTCTACCGAATCTAGGCGGGATCCCATTAAACCCTCCTCCTTGTGGAGCTTGACATCATACACCTCTTCCTCTGGGTGCACCACCTCTTCCTCGTGGCCAGTAATTGTATTTTCCCCTTCCTGTGAAATTCTCCCCAGTCATTGACTGTACCTACTGTATGTCTTGTGTAACCACTCCCTCTCGACTCGTCAATGCTGCTCCCTCCACTGACAACCTTGATAGCTTTTTCTGAACTAACTTCACTTCCTGCAGCAGTCTTTTCTCAAGTTTCTTTCTGTCTTTTTCCTTCATTAATCGACAATGGTGAACTGTGGTTAATTGAATCTCTGGCCATGGTTTCGCTTCCATTCCCACTAATATTTTCAATTGTCTCTGCACTGGCTTGTGTAGCCCCTGACAGAATATATGATATAAAATAGCTATGGTGTTATCCCAAGGTTCCATCATCTCAAGACGCCATCTCTCTTGAATCTCTTCAATGTAAGCAATTGTGTCTTCATTATCCAGCATTTTGCACGTCATGATTGCAATCATGTCTGACGTATCAGGATATTGCACTCTAAGTGTTTTCAATTCATCTGCCCTACAATTGTTAAACGGTGCTCTGACATGAGTCGTGTCCTGAGCTGTCATCCCGGGATACCCTGCTTGCTTCCAAATGTCGTCAGCTATCTCTCCCCAATGGTGGCAGCTAGCAAGCTTTTTATGTCACCCACTGCTAACGTCATCACTGTCGTCATTCTTTCTAATTCATAAATCCACTTTCCCTGCTCCTGATGTCAAAGTTGGCAACTTACACCTTAAATTATCCTTATCCATTTGTGGCCATGGTAGATATTGCGGCCGTCCTCCCCCTTCTCTAATCATGGAAACTGTGTGACCTCCATGGTTTGTTCACCCGCAGTCGGTCCCCGTTACTTAGGTATGGTGCCTGTGGCGTCAGTTTTCTTCAGTCCTGGTACATTCCTCAAACTATTCATATCTGGTTTTATATCTTCAAAGCTTCTTGATTGCATTTTCGGAGCCCAAATGCTTTTAGCAAGTTCTGACATTGCATGTGCTCCTTCTAAGCTTAACCACATTCTCTCTCCACTGCTATTACACCTGTCGAAGAGGCTTGTGTGCCCTCTTGCACTTCCTTATATTCACCTTCATTTATTTCTTCATCTGAAAGCATCACCCCCCCCCAACTTCCATCACTCCCTTCAGCTTCTCTGTCTTTAAACTCTAATTTCCTCAAGGAGAGCATTCTATCCAGCCTGCTTATTCCAGTATCAGATAATAAAATGATGGCAAAAATGTGGCCGGTAAAGAAAATCGCAGCAAAAACCGGTAAAGGTGTACCCCATTATACCATTTATGGGGAGCAGGGGTTGCAGGGGTGTCCCCTGCTCTCCTTAAATGGGATAATTGGTTTAGGGGTGCAGGGGTGTCCCTGGCATCCTTTACATGATTGTGGCGGCAAAACCACAGCATTTTTGGCACGAAATTTTGTATTCACTGCCATTTTTACCGTGATTTTAAGACATGGACCCTTATTCCTTCCTCCAATATACTCTCTTTCCACCTTTTTGGGTACCCTGCTGCATTCCACTCTCTCTCGTGCTCCTGTACAAATTACCTGTAGTCCTTTGTATGGCCTCTACCTCATCTTCATCTGGAAGGGTACAGTTTTTGATTATGTCCTCCACTTCCTTATTGCGTCTTTCTAAGCTCCTCTCTCTTTTTCTCTGCTCTCTTTCCTGATCTCTCTTTTCCTCTTGGATCACCCTCAAAGGATCTGATTGATTTGTGTTGCCTTTCCCTGCTTAATCACATCTCTCGTTCTATTTCCTTATCTCTTTCTTCCTCAATTCTCCTTTGTATTTCTCTTTCTTTTTGTTTCCTCATTCTTTCCCTTTCTTTGCTTTGTTTCTTCACTCTTTCCCTTTCTTCTCTCTCTCGCTCTTTCTCTTTCCTCTAGGTCTCTTCTCTTCCTCTTGCTTCCTCTTCTTCTCTCTATATGCTTCATGTTTCCTTTCCCTTTCCTCCTCTTACTCACTTATTCTGTGCCATTCCCTTTCTTCCTCCTCCTGCTTCCTTCTCTGTCATTCCCTTTCATCTTGTTTTCTATCCTCTTCATCTTTCTCCTGTCTTCCTCTAGCTTCCTTTTCTCTCTCTTTAGACTCGTCAATGTCTCTTCAGTCTAATTCAAGCAATATGTGTCCTCCCACCCACTCCTTCAGAGTGATTGGTGTCTCTTCCTTATTGCTGTGCCTGCCTTTCTGTCTCTGGGTCTCTTCCTCAGCCTCTGTCAGCTTTACTTGCAGCTCGCAGCGCTCGTCATACTCACCATGCATAGAAACTGGCCTTTGTCTATTTAATTTAGCTCTGTTTATAGCATCTTCACTACTGTAAGTGGTGGGCGTATATACAGGGTTAGTATACCCTGCTTTCAATTCTGTCAATGGGTAGAATTGTCTGACTGATTAATTGCTCTGGAGAGGAGTGCCGAGGCTGCTGTTCCCTCCCCTTCATGCTGATTAAGCATCCACTCCCTCACGGGCGGATCATCCGTCTCGTCTCCATACATCTTCCACAATTCTAGAATGACTAATCGCTTTTTCAATTTCTTTCCTTTATACGCAGCGTGTAAATTTGTCATCATGTGTCATCAGCAGTGATTTCAAAAGGGTCCCCTCTTGGGGCCAAGGCATAAATATTTTGCCCGCTCAGCCTTTGACCCATTCTGAATGGTATTTATGTATGTTTTGCTTATATCTAGGCAGCAATTTGCATAACTGCAAAAAGGAGTGTGTCCCATGATGACACGTCACACTCTTGTGTGCCGATACTTACCGGACCTTAATAAACCTTCAAACATACTACCTTTTTTTCCTCCTTCACAATCTCTTGTCAACAATATTTCCCTCTATTTCCAACACTTCTATGTCTCTTCCGAAGCCTCTTTGCTACAACAGCTCTTGGGGCAAGCTCCACAAAAGCCGCCCATGCTCAGGACCCCACCCTTTGGGTCGAAACCACAGCTCCAAATGCTCTACGAAGTAAACCACTATCCACAAGGCCTTGCTTTTCACAATTCAAACAACTTTTACCTTCCCGCTGGTGCCAGTAATTACTACACATATAGGTGCACCTTCAATATAACACAACAAAAACCCAAACCCCCACAGTCATCTTGCTGCCTTCTTGTCTAGCTATTCTTATCTCTTAATCTTACTCCGGAAGGGTGTGTGTAAGTCACTCTTCATTGACCTTGTCGCAGCAAATCTCTTTATCTTTAATATGTTAACACATCATCACAGGGTTTAGTGCCTCACCTTCCATAACCTTGTTACAGGTATCCCCCGTAAATCAATTCTTTCACAATTCCCCAGTATATACAAAAAATACTCCCTCCTTGTTTGCCAACAGGCAACAAACCTTCGCAAACTGCACAACCAGATTCTGGAACAACAGCCTGCCTCCCATTAGTCTAGCCCCATGTCTCCTGTATTTCAACAAGGAATTTGAAACACATGATTTGAAGGAATACATCACAATCCCAAAATAATCTCATTATGTGCACAATCTTAAATCCACCTCCCCATTCCACACTTCCAATTTACAAAATAGACTTGTCCTTCCATTCTTGTCCAGTACTCCAATGCTTTTGAGTCAGACCCAGGCTCTAAAGATACCAATACATATAAAAATAAATAAATACATACATACATATATAATGATGTTATGAGAGTTGCCTTGCATTAGCCGACAAGATAGCTCAGCAGGTTGAGTGCTTGCTGCTGCACTCTGAGCGCGAGCTGCAGGTCGCAGGTTCGAGTCCTGGCAAGGACAACTCAGCTTTTTATCCTCCAGAGGTCGATAAATGAGTACCAATTTCGGTTGGGTGCTATTGTATATAAATATGTGCTATGTAAAGCACTTTGGATAAAGGTACTATATAAATAACATATCATTACATGTGAGAAGTATATTAATGAATTTTAATTAACGGAAGATGGAAGCAAGTATTCTATTGGTTTAATTATGAATAATTGTAGTATTTCTCTTAAAATGTCTCTGTACCGCTATTATTTTTTAGGGTTTTATGGCTATAAATGTTCATTTATGTCTGTGTTGTGTTTAGCAATTGGTTTTCTGTTTTTATGAGCTGTGATATTGTTCATATATGTACTTGCACTTTAATGGATATTTCATCCGAACAAACTTGAATGGTCAAGAACATACAGCACACATACAGTAACATGTGTTTCTGTCTAACAGGTATTTTTTTGTTTTTAAGGAGCAAAAGTCAACGCCATGTTTAATTATGAACGTATTTATTCATGTATTTGTATATTTATTTATAGTGCTTTGCACATGCTTCACTGGCAAACAGCTGGGAAAGGTTGAGAAAAGAGACGAGGACAAATTGGTAAATAAAATGTAGGCATTCCTGTAAATCTGTACCTAGTGGTGGGTTTCATCCAGACACAATTATCATTCTTAGTTCTGCATCGTGCCCCGGGTAACGCAGATCTTGTGGTTCTCATAGTGTAGGTGGGATCCTGTCCAATTGTGCAGGAACTTTGGTAGCTTGGTGTCCTGTTCCGATGTTTGTTTTTCCTTGCTTGGACCATTTTAGTTTCTAATCCTTGTTTGATATGGGGGTCCTTGTAGGTCGGGAGTCTGAGATAAGCTAGGTAGGACCCTTCTTCCATAGAAGCATGGTGATTAGGTGGACTATTTTCAGCTGAATCCAGAGCTACTACTGTAAGGATTTCAAAAACGAGCGTGATTTGGTCACAGTTCCTCGGCCCAAAAAATAGGTCTCACGCCCTGTTTTCGAGCAGCAGGATTTGTCTGAACAAGGAATACTGGGTCTTCATTTCAACAGTACTATCCAGCGCTGCTCTGAGGCTCGTTTCTGAGAAGGTGGTGTTTCTTCTAGCCATTGATTGGGAGATGGGCGCTGCCAGTAAGAGCATTGATTTGGCGTATGAAGGAGAGGCTTGTCTCAAATCGAATTCCTATGTTTTTACTTTGTCGGCTGGAGTGATGATTACTGTGCTGTACAGGTTTTACAATATTACTCTGTTGCAGAAATTTTGCCTGTTGTGACCGCTTGCCATTTAAAACAAAGGCTGGATGCACTCCTCTCATCTAATGTGAATCCAATTGAAAGCAATATTATATGCTTCCAAGCTTGAATTATGTGCAAACTTGAATATTATGGGCCTGATTTACAAAAGCGTATTTCAATGGGAAAATACTATTGAAAAACTCTTTGTAAATCACGCCCCATACATTTTTGCTTTTCCACTCAGGCATATCTCATGAAGACCGAGCAGTCCCTCTTGGAATTTCCCACCACATACATCGATGTACGCCGGCTGGCGCCAGGCGTGTGCAGCTTGCGCGGCTGCACGTGGCCCCGCGCTCGTGGGGCCCCGCACAGAGGGTGCCGTTGAAGCCCTGTTGGTGCAGGCTGCAGCTTTGGTCTTGTGCTCAGAGGAGCTAAACGTGCAGTACTGCACTCTGAGCACATGGGCGGCCCTCGCTCCAGCATGCATGATGATGGCAACACTTGCTCTCTGTTGTGGACTATCTTTTCAAATGCGGCTCTTGTCCCTCGAGGCTGAGCTCCATTTTTGTTTGTCCTGTGAGGCAGTGTGTCACATCTCAACCTCCGACTCTGCAGCGACAAATAACCCCCTCCCAGCGGCCCAATAGGCGTTGCTGGCCTTTTGAGCACTGCTGATCCCTCACTTTCTTAAAGCAGCTCATTTAAAGCTGGTGCGATTTACAAGTGATGGACTTTTTAAGAGGCAATTGTTTTGGACAACGCATTATTAACGTGTTAAGAAGTGCAAAGGTGAATTTTTATTTTGAAAGCACATGCAACGCAGCAGTTAGCTGCCTACAATGTGTGCTCTCTTCCAGCACATGTTCCTTTTTTATTTTTATTAATCAGAGTGCAGACTCCCAAAACCACAGAATGCTTTAAGGACACCAAATGTCTTCAAAATAGGGACCCTCTTAATTGTTAGCACCTGTATTCATATGCATACATTTTTAGGCAATTGAAATCGGGATGTGGGGTTAGTACCTGCATGTCAGGGGATTGATTGGAAGGGTGGGGGGTGGGGGGGAGCTCATTCACACAGCAGTCCTTAAGTGTGTGGTTTCTGATGCGAAAAAGAGTTAACTGCTTGTAACATTGAAGGTTCACCAGAATATAAATAGACTGTGACAGCACACCAACTAGCCCCAGCACTTGTTGGGATGATCATCGGCTCCAGCCAACAGTGCAGGCCTGTCCCCCGCCCAACCATTCAGGGTAACATGCTGTTAGCAATGTGGGCAACCTAGTTAGGCATTCACCCACCAAACCCGTAATCCCCAACCGGGGAAAAGGAATCGAAGTTACTAGCAGAAACTTTTACATTATTGAAACTTGACAATAGGTGATATATATATATATATATATATATATATATATATATGTATATATTTGTGTATATACATATTTCGCTGCTGCCTACACACGTAGTGGTCATTATCCTTTGATGTCACTTCCCTTGATGTCATTTCATGCAAGTTAATGGGCCTGCACTTAATTTGCCGCACTTGGCCCCACAGATCCTAGGGCCGGCCCTGGGTGTAGGCCCCCTCAGGACCTGCGGCCAGTAATTGCCGGTTAGCTGCCTCTAAGGGAGCGCCTGTAGACTAGACAAGGTGCCTACCACCTCCGGCACTCCTGATGTTTTGGACTGCGACTTGTTGGGTGTCCTGAGCCACGTTTGGACTATTAAGCTGCAACATTTGGTGCTGTGGGCTTAGAAAATCCAAGATGGCGAAAAGCCCACAGTTGTGCCAGAATCCGGGAAAACCGCGCAGTTTGTGCGCACACCAAAATGGTTGCCTAATCTGCCACCCACCAGTGCAAAGAAAGATGGTTATGTTCAAAATCCGTTTTTATTGATGTCAAAAAGTTGCTAAAATCATGGGCACAAGACCACTCTAAAGATACAACCTTATTGTGGGGGGTTCCACATCACCACTCTACTGTAAGGATGCCATCAAAACAATGTTAAGCAAGGATCCTATACTATAAAGCAAAAGACCACTCTATTGAAATGCATTAATTCAAGACAGATCCCAAAAATGGGTGCAGTACCAGCTTTGTCCACAAACCGGCGCTAGCGGTCTAAACTCTGACAGGAGAACTGCTACTTCAGAAGCTAATCAGCCTTCTAAGACAGCTGGAAACTTCAAAGGCCCGCTGGTTAATTAAAACTCTTAACCACCTGCTGTTCCCAGAGACAATCTGATTGCATTAACAGGCCAAGAGGGTGGGAAACCTTCTCACCTCAGAGACCCACACAACAGCCCACGAAATCACAGGTTCATGCTAACCAAATGCAGAATGGCCCCCTGGACTGCTGACCTCAGCCGACACAGTAGACTCTTGCAATTGAATGGGGTTTGTTGATTTTCAGTGTGGACTGTAAACAGAGCCCTGCCTGGGAGAGGAGAGACATGTGGTACTCCCAAATTTCTGGGGGTGGACTCAGACACTTTTGTGGAATCATATTGCAGCAAATATATGTTTAAGTTAAATGCTTCTAAAATATTGTACTACGCTCACAAAGATGTGCAATTTGGAGAACCTTAATCTAAGAAATGTACCCACAATTCAAGACTTGAGTCAACTCTGTACCATGTTCTAGGACCAAACCCCGCTATTAATTGATATTACAGACACTGGGTTTATGCTAGAGACCTAGTAAAGTACTGGAATATGGGTAGAAGGGGGGTGTACATTTGTGTAATTTTTGATGAAAAACCAATGTTGCAAAACCCACTAAAAACGAAAATAAGTTGCCATTTCTTAATCCAAGCGCTTAGAAACATCAGAGTTGGAACAGAGACTACCTTATGTGATATATGATGTGTGTATGTAATGTCAACCACTTGTGTATCTGAGAAAGGTGTTTAGTTATGAAAATGATTTTCTAAGGTAAGAGCAAAGGGGAGTGTTATTTCTGTATGCCATAAAGATGACACCTCATGACTCACTCTGACACACAACTCTGTTCTCCAGTAAGAGCACAGAAAACTCTTCAACCTATCAGAACCCTTAGTGGGTTGGGCATGCAGAATTAGCTGACCCACCCACTTTCTAAACACATAAAAAGAGCCACTGGAAGCCAGATAGGACTGTCTTTTTCACTTTCTGCAGAGCATTTTGACTTCAGACTTCACATCCAGAGATCCATACTTCAAATCCATCAATCTCCAGAGACCAGAAATTAACTCCAGAATTTGTAGCAGAGAGGCGTGAATCCACAAGCTGAATCCTTTTTCAGCAGGCCTCCAAATCATTTGCAAACTATTCAACAGCCGGGCGAGCTGTTTGAATTTTTGCCAAGAACTTTTGTCAGAACCAGAGAGCAGACCGCAGTGCAGTGCAGAGAACTTTTGTCATAACCAGAGATCCAGACCGCTGTGCAGTGCCGCTAGCAGAGCTGACCCAGAAGGTAGAATTATCCAGTCAGCAGAACCAGAAAGAGACCGTCCGTGGCGAGGGAACCGCAGTCCAATCCTGACCCGATCCGTGGCGAAGTCGCATTCCTGTCCAAAATATAGTGTGAGTACCGCCAGAACTGTGCAAAACCCAATCTCTTAGTTTAAAATAATCTAATCCAAACTATTTTAACCTATTTAGAACTGCCTCCTAGAATCGTGTCATTCTGTCATTTTTAAACCTGAAAACTGTCCTCTGTCATTCTTGAGCTTTAAAATTTCAAATCCGAAAAACTACCTTTACTAAATCGGCCGTATCTCCGGAACCGTTTGTGATAGAAGCGAGATTTAACTTTTATTTTGAAGCTGAGATTCTAATCTTTCCGACAAGCTCTTTCAAACCGACTTGCTACTCCTCATACTCCCTCTGTAATTGCGCTCGACGCACGCGACTAAATTTGCCGCGATTTGACATTTTGCTTAATTTCAGCCACGTGTAAAAATATTTGTCCTTGCTTTCCTTTGCTGAAATTCGTTTGCAACCTGACAATCATTCATAGAGCATTGCTAAAGTGATCCTGAACTAATACAAAGTAGCTATCCCTACCCTGAACCTCCTATAGGGAATTAAAAGCATTTTTCGCCTATTTTCCACTTAATTGCAACCACATCAAAGTATATTGCCTGTGTTTAAGACTCCTACCTGTTTTCCTCTAAGCTTGCTAGCGGGGAACTGAATTATATTTGATTTCATTCCTGAGAACTGTGTGCTTTCCTCCCATCTCTTTACCTTGCATAAAGGGGGAGGGGGGTGAATTGTCAAAGAAAAGTGATTACATTGGCCCTCATTACGACCCTGGCGGAGATCCATGGTGCAATTTGCACCATGGTCCATGGCGCAGAGCTGCCAACTCCGCCATGGGGGTTGGCGGACTCACCGCCCCATTCCGACCTTGGCGGGGCGGTTAGTCCCCAATCCCCATTTACCCTTCCCCATTCCCATTTTTGCCCCATAGGGTATAATGGGAGTGGGGAAGGCGTTAATTACGCCACCGTAGATTACGGTGGCGTAATTAACAAGAGGTCCCGTAGCGCCATGGATTTTTCCGCCCGGAAAATCCGGGCGTAAAAATCACCATGGCGCTACGGAAAGTCGTAATCTGGCGGAGAGGTACGCCATGCATTACGCTGGCGTATACCCCTCTCCGCCAGGGTCGTAATGAGGGCCATTGTCTTTTGTTGAAGTCATATCAAGTTTATTTTCTGTACTGCATTTTCATTCATCATTGCATTGTCCTTGAAGCCATAAAAGCATTCTCAGCTACTTTATCCTCTCTATATCACTTCTAAGCCATCAAAAAGAGTGTACCACTGTAACATTATCCATTGTTGATCACTATCATCTTCACAAGTGTGCTATCAAATATTAAGTTATTATAAAAGTGTGATATTACATGGACGCGGTAGCGTCCATGTAGTTATGGTTAAGTTGGTGTTTCCATAGGAAGAGCACTTTTTTGGTGGCTTATAACTTCGCTCCCCCTGGACGAATCCTCACCAAACTTTGCAAAAAAAGTATATGACCCACTCTGAATTGTTTTGCAAAGTTTGGTGAGGATTCGTCCAGGGGGGGAATAGTTATAGGGGGGTCCCAAAACTTTTGTTTTTTCCCATAGACTGAATGGGAAAAAACTTTGCGCACGGCTACAGCCCGAACCGCTGGACGGATTTAAACCAAATTTGCGGCAGGAGCGGCGGCCTGGTCCCGAAAGCGTGCTTTTGCAAATTTGGTGTAAATCTGTCCAGTAGTTGTTTAATAAATGACCAAAATGTAAGGCAAAAAAATTAGTGATATCTGTGTTCGCTTCGCGGACGGACTTCTCTGTTCGCTCCGTGGACAGCACCCTGATTGGCCCAGCGGCTTGCGTCATGTCCGCGGACATGCGACCTGTTTGCTGATTGGGTGGCGTGGTGTGTGATGCGCGTCAGATTTTCTGTTGTGCCCGCCATCTGACGTCCGCAGACAGCGCGGTGAAAGTTTGTTCAAAATGTGTATTTAGTAGAGTGTGTTGGTGTGTAGAAGTCTTTGGGGAGGATGGGGGAGTATGAGATAGGTTCAAAGTTGTATTTTATTTATGTGCTAGACGCTTTTGTTGTGTTCGATTTGTCTGCGGACAACACGGCTGTTCTGGAATGTTCGTAAATAGACAGAATGGATTCGGTGTCAACTTGAAAGTGTTCTAAGAACACTCGTGGGGTCTTGGAATGTTTGCAGGGGGTGTCCTGGAGACGTTGTCTGTATTGTTCGTTGGCAAGGTGAAAATGTTTTAAGAACAATCGCGGTGTCCTGAAATGTTTGTACATAAAGAAAATGGGGGTGTCCTGAGGACGCTGTTTGTATTGTCCTCTGGCAAGTTGAATGTGTCCTAGGACCTTCCCTCTGTCCGCGGACATAAAAATAGTTGCAATGCTTGCATCTCTGGGTGTGATATGCTGCAGTGGTTGTGGCCAGGGTATAGAATGTTGGGTGCATGGCCACTTGGCACCCAAGAGTGTATGCCCTGGCCACAACCACCGCAGCATATCACACCCATAGTGGCTTTTAACTTTGGGTCAAAAACTAATTTATAAGGAACAATGTTATAAGCTTGTATGGGTGTGATATGCTGCGATGGTTGTATGTATCTTGTTATTCGTGCTATTTGGTTTAGTAACGGGAGTCCATGTTTTTCTTGTTCATTTCTGTAATAAAAGAAAATAGCATGTTAGTATTAGTATTTTATAATGACTTATTACATTGTACAATCAACATTTTCTTCTTTTTATTGGCCCTCATATTTAGTAGATTACAAACCAGAGTGCTGTGCAATTTGCAAAGTTTCTGTGTTTGTTGCTAAAATCATTCGGTCTGTGGGAGAAAAAAAATCCATGTTGGATTAACAAAAAAAAACCTTTTTCTGTTATGCTACAGTTTATTTATTTGTATGTTTTCCGCGTTTACTTGTTCTTTCTGCCTAATGCTTTATGCATTGGATTGTTCCAGTTTTTGTGAGCACATGGTGTTTTCCTTCCTTTCCATCACCTCTTGCCTTACTTGTTCTATGCACTTGCACTATCAGTAATGTCGACAGGCCTATTATGATAGTTATTTTCACATTCTGTATTGTTTCAAGGACTTTTGCTGAATGTAACTGTATTTTTCCTATGTCCCCTCCCTCCTTGAAGCGCTTTGAAACACATTGTGTATAGGCGCTATATAAATAAACTATCATATCATATCATATCAGTAAGATATTAGGTATTTGTTTGGATATTGTAAAATTTTGGCCCAGTTAGATACCAGTAGGCGTATTCTAACTGTTTATGTTTTGATATAATTTCGTGGTATTGATTTATCTGTTTGCATATTTGTGAATTTTGGGACAGTTAGATACCAATTGGCGTATTCTAACTGTCTATTTTTTGCTCTATTTGACTGGTATTAATTTATCTGATTAGTTGTTGTAGAATCTTTGGGCAGTTAGATAGGTTTTGAAATATTGTGACAGTTTATATTTTTTTACTACAAGTGTACTTAAGGTTTAAGTACAGTTCAGTTATCAAATTTTGGTTTTAAGAACATTAAATACGGGTTTGTAAGATTAGCTGGTAATCTCTGCTTTAGAGTAACGGTACTATCATTACATTCAAACCATCCACATTTTTTTTTTATATATGCAGTGTAGTGCCCTGAGTTGGTTGTGGCTCCTGCGTGGTAGATTATACCTATTGTTGTGAAGGTTTTCCTACCAAGTGATATTTGACCATGTGTGAATCCAGTCAGCTTGCAGTTGTTTTTCGTACCATCTGCATTGTAACGTAGAAGCATTAATATTACGTATTTACTATGTGTTTGTATTAGTAATGTGGAGCGATTATCCGAATTGCAGGTAGAACATAATCTACTGTGGTTTGCATTTTGTACAAGTTGCTGAAATGGAACGGATTCACAATTAGGTATTGATATATAGACAAAGCACTCATTGGGGATTTGTTCTTGTGTCACATTGTTGCAGAGTGTGCATGTATGTTTCCACATGTATGAAATCTGGAAGATTTCATTTATAGGTATGTTTTTGTTTTCCAGTACTAATAGTAAGTACATTAGAAATTCTTGTGGATCTTCCTGTGAGTTTATAGTGAATTTCACCATTCCAGCACAGTAATCCAATTCTTGTCTTATTCCATGAACAGCATACGGGGTGTCAGGATTGTTTTTTGCGTTTCTATGAAGTACTAACATTTGCATACACAATGGGTCTCTAAAGTGTAAGTAAATGTTGTCAACAATTGCTGGTATTTGAAATAGAATATTGATTGCTACATTTGCGTAGCAACTTACACCTATTTCATTTATAAGTTTAAATGGACCAGGTAGTTCTGTATCTGAGTGTTTTTTTTTTAGTTTGTCTTCCTTCTTTGACGAAGTACTTGGTTTACTTTCCCTAATGGGTTCTTTGTTGCTTGTGGTACTTGATGAAGTTTTAGTTTCTTTTAGTCTCTTTGGAGGATTTGCAGTGACATCCTGTTGCATTTCTGTTTGATTTAGTTTTCTTTTAGAACATTTTCCTTTTTGTGAAACAGGATATGTTTGTAGATGGGGGGTGTATAGTGAACGAAGTCTATTGTATTCTAAAATGCAAGGAATATCAGCGTTTACTTTACTTGCATCAAAGTTTATTAGAAATAGACCGTCAATTGTACGTAGGCGTGACAGTGCTACGTAGCTCATGCCTTCTTTAAAGACTGTGTTACCAATGTCTATCATTGCTTTGTCTAGAGTAAGACCTTGTCATTTATGAATGGTTACTGCGTATGCAAGGGTTAGAGAAAATTGTTCTCTGCGTACATACATGTCTTTGAAGAGAAGGAATCGAGCTGTTGAGCGTCCTATTCTTTTTACTTCTGAAAGTTTGTCAAAGAGAATATTGACAAACTGAATTTTGTTGTCACGTGGGTATGTTTGAAAGCCAACAACTGTACCCAGTGCTCCATTAACTAGTCCTTGGTCCACGTCAAGGTTACGTTTAAGCATTACTCTGCAATTTAAGGATAGTTTTAATACCTTTTCCAAGCCTGCTGTGTTTGTGATTGATTTTTCTAAACTATTTAGTCTTGTTGTGGCTTGGTCACACATGGGTAGTGTCATTCCATGTACATCTAGTTTGTCTGTGGCGCTAATTTCCATTATTGGTTGCATTTCTTTACTTAACATTATTTCATTGAATTAGAAACAGCTTGCAAGAGTTGGCATTAAGCCCATGCAATTGACATTTTTGTGGGCTAATTGTTCCATAACATCTGTAGCACATGCATTATCACCATAAAGTGCATGAATGTGCCGGGTTTTCAATATTGCTTCTGCTTCTCTAGAAAGTATACCAACTCTGATACTTTTTAAGATGTTGCCATAAGTGAGATCTGCAGATTGGCGCATGTTTTCTGTTAATTCTATGTATTGGAAATGTTGCCAAAGGTTGACATTTCCAATGCTGCCAACAGTTGTACGGCAGAGTTTGTGTCCTAATGTTTTAAAAATAGGCTCACCTTTTACAGGTGTCAATTGAAGAAGATCCCCGAAAACAATGATGTGTTTTCCTGCAAAGAGCTCTTCATAGTTTGTTTTGAGTACTTCTTGTAATCTGAGGTGAATCAAAGCTAACATTAGGTTGGACACCATGCTCACTTCATCTATTAGTAGCGTTTTCATTTGTTTCAATACTCTGCGTACTTCCATTGCAGCTTCTGCAGAAAGTTTGTAATAATCTAACTTGTTTTGGGGTTCTACTGGCAGGAGAAGTAATCGGTGTAAAGTGACACCACCTATGTTGTAGGCAGCTAAACCTGTGGGGGCAGTGACAACAGCTGACAGTTTGTTGTTTGTCAATTGTTGAAGGAACTTACTGATGATTTTGATTAGGAATGTTTTGCCAGAACCAGCTTCGCCACTGACATACAATAGTATAGGTTTGTAATTTTGGCAGGTGCATTCTTTGTTTTCATGTTGCACACCATGTGCAATTTCATTTGTTATTTCTTGAAAAATGCTACGTTGCTCTTTGTTTAGTTTTGATTGTAGTGTAGTTAAGTCTTCTTTATCTTCATAGTGACACATGGTGTTTTCTACTTCTATCATAGCTAATTCTGCCTCATTTGTTATTAGGGGTTCTCCCAGTGGTTCTTGGCTTCCTGTGACAGAAGGTTGACTACTGTCAGGAGTGTCCTTATCTAGTTGGGCCTGGAGTTCCTCTTCGTGTTGCTGTTCATTGTGCAACATTGTTTTGTACTGTGCAAAGTTTACATCAGTTATACTGCTTTCATTGGCTTTGAAAGCGTCTTCATATGAGTCATAGGTATCTAGTATTTCTTCTTCTTTTCTTCATGGTTTGAAGAGTTGTAGCAGGGACATGTAATATATTTCTTTATGTTGAGGAGTCTTTAATGACAATTTGATATGATTAATTAAATTTGGTTTGGTGAATTTTACTAAGCTGCCATCACAGTTTGTCACTTTGTATTTACGGTTTGCTCATCAGGTTTTATATTATTTTTGTATGTGTAGTTTTGGGCTATGTGGTATAGACACATGGTTTCCAAAGTGGTACTCCTGTTTGGGTAGTATGTGTCCAATAAATTGTTTTTTTAAATTTCTTGGCTTTTGGGATCATGTTTGGCTATTGTTTCTATATCTTCGTATGATTTTAGAACTCTTTTTCTAGATTTAGCTGGACCAAGACTTAGCCATACTATATTTGCAGATTTACCATACAATGCAGTACCAGTTAATCGATCAGCTGCTTCCTAGGATCCACATTCTCTGTGGGACAGCATTTTTATGCCCAAGCTGTATAATTTCTGAGACACTGTTTTATCTGATGACGGGTCATTCCAGAGGTCTTGGAGCTCTGTCTTTTCTGATTTGGTTAAGTATGCTGTGACATATCGTGCAACTGCAGTAGAATTGTCTGCAATGTACTGCACATCTATGTTTGCATTCCACAAGTGGGCAATGATTGCATTGTAATCATTGATATATTTTTCTTCTTCTTTCTTTTTATGCAATATTTATTTTTAGGTGACTTACCTTTAACACTATGTCGAACTGATGACATGAGGTTGTTCACTTGACCTGTATTTGTAACTGGTCTAGGGAAACCAAATCGGTATTTGGTGTAGTATTTCCCTTTGTTTTTGTATTTGCGACGACAATATTTGCCACATTTGTTTCTTTGGAATTGTAAGATTTTTGCATGAGGATCACTATTTGTGGATTCTGACGGAATTTCACAAGTGACATATTTTTCAATAAACTGTAAAACAGTGGCATCACTGTCTTGACTAAATTTAGGAGCATCCTTAATCCATAAAAGCATGTGGACATGTGGCGCTCCTCTGGCTTGGTATTCTTTTCTCCAAAAGAAGTGTTGCACTTCTCTAAGGGGAGGAACAGTTTTATTACAAATAAAATTTAGCATTGCAATGAAGCGATGGTGAAAATATCTAGAAACATTAACAGGATCCTGAGAACAAAGTTCTCCAGGTGTTAGTATATCTATGTTTGTTTTGTTTTCGTTTGATATGCGTAGGAAAGCATGTAAATCTTCCCATGCATATTCTGCGCAACTTAATGTAACAAACCAAGTGGGTGGGCCAAGGTTTCCGATCATACAACGTACATCTCCATGGCGTCGAAACCAGTACTCTTTAGTACCTCGCATATTTGCTAATAGATTTGTAAGATCTGCCTGTAAAACCTCATCTTTTTGTTGAACTTTTTGTAATAATTGTGTGGCTGTCATAATTTGAAAGTGTGATCCTGATTTTAATATGTGTGCAACTCCGTAACAAAAAGTTGCTAGTTCACTTTCAAAGAGTAGGTGGAATATGTATTCCACATTTTGTCGAAATCTGGGATCTTCAGAATACATTCGTAATGAGCGATATTCTGATGCTGATATTTGAACAGGTCTATCATCCTATCTTCCTCCTTTGCCAGTAGGAAAGAGTAGAGGAAAAGCACGTGCTTCTATACTTTTTTCCCACATGCTGATTGGTGATCCTTTTGTTTGACGCATTTGGTACGTTTCCAGTGCATCTTCTATGGTGTCAGAGTGCAATGGGTGAATTGTATAATGGTCTAAAGTGTTTGCTATTGTAGCAGGATCTAGGAGCTCAAATTGACCAGTTTCTTGTGTCTCTTGAATTATTTCAGTTGTATCTTTCAAGTTTTCTTCGATATTAATTTCTTTGTAATAATCATTATCCTCTTTGAGATATTGCAGGGCTTCTCTAACTTTATGTAAATCTACCAGTTGTTGCCAATTTTTTTTGTCTTTTGTAGGTACTCCATTTACCAAGATAATTAAAGATTGTTGCATTGGACGTTGCACTCCTAGAGTGTGCACATTTTCTTTTAGATCTAATGGTAAATACACTACTTTTCCACGAATACCTTTCACTAATTCAGAGGGAGGTAATTTTGCAGTTTTTGGTGGAAGGCGTATTATTGCTTGAAATGGATGAACTGTTTGAATTATGATGCTCTCATATAAATTAAGTTGTTGAAGGAGTTTTGGTAGTGGATGTAATTCCAAGTTATTTGTGATAGCAGGTGAAGGAGTTTGGTTGTTTTCAAGTTTGCTAGTGCAGTAACTGCAAAGTATTATGGGGTCAGTTATTTTGTATTTGTTTTCTGCTATAAGGTAGAGAGCTAATTCAAACCATTTAGAATCTTCATTGTCTTCTATTTTGTATGAAAGGTCTATAGTTTTTGTGTTACTTTTATAACACGTTCTGCGGTAACATACACACACGTGGTTTGGTACTTCAGCTGAAGTGCTTTGAAATTTTAGTATTTCTTTTTTGTATGTGTGTAGTGAAAGGTTGCCATGTGCAGATTTGTTACGAAGTTGGTTGACAGCTAATTCATCTTGTAAGTGGGTTTCATTTCCAAAATATTTTTTCTGTATATACTCGATTTCTTCTAGTAGGTCTTTTGGTGTACCATGTAGAAGAATGTTATTTAAATTGGCTAGTGCTAAAGCAGGGCTTTTTGCATAATACAGTTTATAAACTAGATTTCTTATACTTGCATGATGTGTTGATATCCTTTTGATATCATGGAAGGTTGTTTTGCAAGTAGGTCCTGATATGCAGGCCAACAAATGTCCTTGCAGTCCTGTGTGCTTGCGTACTGGACAAGCATCCATATTTTGCAGTATTTTAATTTTGATTTTGTCTTTGCTTTTCACATATTGATTGAGGAATAGGCGTAAAGATTTGAACATTTTTTTGGGAATGTTACACATTGACGTGCATGGCCATGTGTAAATTAGATGTTCTGATTCATTCGAATGGAGGGGTAAATCTAAGTTTTCAGGGCATATTTTTGTAAGGAGTACTTCTTGTTCCATTATGGTATTATTAACTTTTTCATAACCTCGACCACTGCTATGTATGGCAATTGTATTTGTTTGCTTTTGTTTGTACGCTTCTTCATTAAAGTATGGTTCTGTGCTTGTAGTGTGACTCCATTCACCTCCACAGATATTTAAGAAGTTATTTCTGTTCACATTTCGTTTATTGAGAAGTCTTTTTTGAAATTTAGTTATTAGTTTTGTTAGTGGTTTAATTCTGTTTAACACAACAATAAATAAGTTTCTTTTGAGAAGAATTGCACTGTCTATCAACGCTACTAAGATTACTTTCCTACGATAGGTTTGAAGTGTTGAACCTGGTTTCTCTCCTGTTTTTATCAGATTTTGAAGGACTTTGTGACGGAACATTTTGGCTAATATAATTTTCTTGGAATGCTTACTTTGTACTATATCAAGATTTATAGAAGACGTTTTATTTGTAGTGATAGTTGATTTTCTGTTAATAGTTTTTTGGGTCGTTTTACTTTGTGATAGAGGAGGCAAAGTTTTTGCACTAGAAACTTCTTCTGTTTCACAACATGACTGTATTAGCTGTTGTGTTTCAACGTTTTTTACAAATTCTGCTATAGATGGGTGTTTATGTTGGAGACTTTTCTTTTCATTTACTCTACTTCTGCGTCCCTTTCTACGGAGTTGCTTTTTGGTGGGCATTCTTTAGCGTCTGTTGAAAAAAATACAGAAGGTATGGGTTGGGGTATCCTGCAATGCATGTGTGTTGTGTGCATGATTGTTTGAGTAAGATGATAAACATGTATGTAATGGTGTGTGATTGTGAATTGGGAAGTTGAACTACTAGGGATGGGTATTCTTCAATTAATGTGTTACTAAACTGGGGTTCAGATGACAGAAAAAAGTAAGCCGGTGATGTGGAGAAGAATAAATAATATAGGTAAAGCTATACAATTAAAACAGTTGTTTGTTCTACAACATCTACATTCTAGCGGCTGAGTTGGGTAATTTGTGTGCCGAAAAATAGGAATTTGAGGGCCATTCTGACAGGAGATCACTGTTTAAGACGGGGGGATTTTTGGTCAGAATGGTGCAGAATCTCTATTTTTAGGCACAGAAATACCATGAATGCACCGTACAGTGCGTGTGAGTTATAAATCAAATATTATGGTAACAATCTACTTACTTTTTTTTCAAAAATGAGTAGTTTGCTTCTTTGTAAATCAAAATCGGCTGCTTCTATTCAGGAGAATGGGCTTCACTGCAATTGTAAAAGAAAGAAATTAGTAATTTGGTTGCTATATAGCACTGTTTTCATTTTAGACATAGATTGTTTTAAATTGAAATGCTCAGCGCCTTCCTGAAAACCATTAAAACTATATTATGACTAAGAGTAGGAAAGAAAATATCTTTACTATGGTTTGTGGAGTTCATAATCTACCAACGTATACCACTATTCTTGTAACTAAGCTTTTCCACGTAATAGTGAGTCATTGTCATCATAGCTCTCAACCATGTGTGTCGCAAAGGCGGGTGAAATCACCTGATTTTGTTTTTGGCGGGTGAGACGCCCATTGGAATGAATGGGCGTGCAGGAGGCTTGGCGGGTGAGTCAGTCCTTTACAAGGCGGGTGACACCCGCCAAAAGCATGTGAGTTGAGAGCTATGTGTCATAGCCTGCTTTTGCACGTAACAGTGAGTGAATGTCATAGTCTGCTTGTCCTATATAAATGTATGTAAGTACTTATATAAACGAAAAAAAATTAAAACCAATTATGTGTTTGTACAAATATTATTGTTTGAGATTTGATCATAGAGTGTGTATGTTATTTTGTGTGATTATATGTCGTGGATATATTTTATTTCGAAAAAATGTTAGTTTAATAGTATTTGCATGTGTGTGTGTGTGTGTATGAAGAAATTAAACGATATAAAGGTTTGTAAGTGACAGGTCATTTTAGGACAATGAAACAATGATCGTCCATTCATTTTTCAGATTATAGAAGGTAAAAGTCGGTTAGAAAATGTGTTCATGTACTGTGTAGAAAATATGCATACCTGTACTTTCTGTTCATGTATATGGATATGGACCAAGCTGCAAGTAGAAATATTGGAGATTTGTATAGTATTTCTCGTAGATCGTGGTTGTCAATGGTATGAGACTTGTACTCCAAGAGATACACCGTACATTTGTAGTGCTGCTCTATGATGATGCAGTTACATGTAGAGTTATTGGATTTGATTGGTGGATGGTCATGTGATTGCTTAGCTACATCCAATGAGGGAATGGCACAGAGAGTGAAATCAAAATGGTAGAAGGGCTGTACATGTTACGAAACGTTCGCGGACATGGCGGTAGTTCTAGGTCACTGCGTATTACATCCAGGGAATTTGGGGAGGGGAGGTATGGAAATGAGATTGGATGAAGCAAGGGATTGGTCAGTAAAGTTTAGTGAGTGTGTTGTGCTAGGAGAGGTTTTCTCAGATATTGTTTTTGCAGAGAGAAGAACAGATAGCTATGGCTGAGTGTTTCAAAACACAGATTGTATGGATTTTGGGAGACTCGTGGATTCATTGGTTGAAGGTGCATGCAGAAAGCTGTGGAGTATCTACAGATCTTGGATTCCCACATGTGGAAGTGCACTGGCATGGAGTGCGTGGAATGAAGTGGTTGGACTTGCTACCTCTCTGTGCAACTTTGAAGATAGAGAAACATCCAGACATAATTGTAATTCATTGTGGAGGGAACAGTTTAGGACATGTGTCTGGAATTTCTTTGCAATTTGCAATGAAAGAAGGACTTCAGAAGATAATGGACATGTTTCCAAACTCTAAAATAATTCTTTCACGGATTACGCAGAGACAAGTGTGGCTTCGTTCTTTCTCATGTGGTCCACAAATGGAGAAAGCAAGGTGTAATGTTAATAAGGCTGTTTGTGCCTTCCTAAGAGATTTTGGCATGTCCTCTTTTAACAATGAAAATATTTTGTTTCGTATAACTTACATTTTTCGCAAAGATGGAGTCCATCTTACTTATGCCGGCAATCAGATTTTTCTGAGAAATGTACAAAATGCATTGCGACCTTTTTTAGAAATACAGCATTCGTTTTGAAGTACGTCTTACTTAGTTAAAATGTGTTACATTCAAACACCTCCCATAGGCTCTTTTCAGAGCCACCACTTCCTGTTAGAGAAAAATGCATTGGTTTCAATAGGGTAGCAATGCAATTGTTTTTATGTTCGCGGACCGTCCGCGGACTTTCACGAAATGGAAATGGCTATGCTTTATGTATCTTCACTTCTATTTTTTAACTGTGAAAGGCGGTTCTGAAAAGAGCCTTATTCTTTTTTTGATTTTTGTTATTTTGTATATTTTTTGTTCTTATTTATACACGACACACTAGGAGAGGAGGGAAAGGAGGGTAAAGGGGGGGGACACCAACCAAAGGGATAAGAAAGGGCAATCTGAGAGAGGAAGATGTAGAGTGGGTTTTATTTGGGTAGTGAGCAGGTCTTCTGGTGCTCTGAGACGATCGTCTCAAAAGCACTCCGAAGTCGCTCCCCCCTGCAGAGTACTGTGTAACAGTACACACATACAACTGTGACCCTCGAAAGGTAAGGGTCATCAGAATTCTGTATGGCCTGTGAGGCAGCTTGAGGAAGACGCTGTCCCACAGAGGTGTTCCTTGTGGTGACAGGATCAGAAACGGAGGATGAAGTAGAGGCAATCAACCTACTATGCTTCTCGCAAGGTACAACCTTGCGAATGGCCCCAGTGTGGAATGAGCGCAGGTGTCGCTTCATGGTAGTAGTCCCAAAGCTATACGAACCATGCTTCCCGCGACTGAGTACCTTTTTGCACTCATTACAGGTGACACGGTTCGCATGAGACCTAGGACCGTTTCCATGAACGGTAAACAACCACCACACCCAAGATTCACGCCGACAGCGGGTAGTAGGGATTTCCTCTACCTCATTCTCGTCATCCTCTTCTTCTTCCTCTGTATCCTCACTCCTGTTCCCCTCTTCAGGCCCTTTGGGAAATTGTGGTGGTGGAGGGGGTGGGGGTGGTGCTGAGGCAGATGTAGCACCATGTGGTAATAGTCGAGCGATGGATGTCATAGGCTTGGAGATGGAAATCTCAAAATCTGCAAAGTATGCAGCAAAATGCAGTGTGCTCTGTGGAATAGTCAGAAACACAATGAGAATGCGCTCTAGGGCGTGGTCTTATATAGGGGTGCTTGTGCGCAGGTCGCGGACATGCGCGCCGTCCGCAAGACAGATCGAACATCAAAATAGGTTCAAAAAGTCACAAAAACTATGTGGAAAGTTAGGATTAGTATGTGGGATTTGTGGTATGGTGATTTTTTAATGAGAAATATTGTGGATTACTTGGAAATGTACTTTTAAACTGGTCGGGGACACGAACAGTGTCCGCATTTAGAGCACGAGATGAGCATGGGCGCGGTCACACGATTGTTTTGTGAGCATGTTCGCTAAGGTAGCGGTCGTCCGCAGGACACCCAATGTATGGACATTGTTTTGCGCATGCGTGTTGATGTTCTACGGACAGTGTTCGGGTCTTGAACTAATTAAAAGTGTGTCACATGTAAAACGAACAGTTACGGACAGCCGTTTGTTCTTAGCACAGTTTAATTTATTTGCTAACAATACGGACAGACATAGCGTTTCAAGGACACCTCCATTTTCGTTTATTTATGAACATTTCAGGACACTACGAGTGTTCTTAGAACATTTTCAACTTGCATGAGAACATTACGGACAGATGTAGTGTCCTCAGGACAGTTACATTTTTGTTTCTTTACGAACATTTCCGAACAACCGCGGTGTCCGTGGGAACCTAAATTGGTTTTATCACAAGGAACTGAAAGTAATTACAACACAATATAAGAAAGTAACTTTATTTCATATATATATATATATATACAATTATGACTGGGAAGGTGGGGCAGAAACGGAAACAAAAACAGGAGAATTAGGGATTTCTAGATAACTGGGATCAGGTGAAGAAGGGAAGGAATCTCATTGAAACGCTTTGGTCCATAGACAGGGTTTGGGGTTAACTGCGTGGGATAGGGTGAGGGGGGACAAGTGCAGGTTGGGCAATGGTGTACTGTTGGGAATTCACATAATTTTCCACAAAGTTTTTCAAATCCATAACATTTTGCATAAGGTCGTCCATTTTTTGATTAATCTGCTGTAGAGTGATATCCTCTGATTGTTGTTGTGAGATGCTTGGAATTTTTTTATGGTCTGTAATAAAAAAAAATGTATATGTTAAATGTATACAAAATAATATTTATTAATTGGTTTATATAGTAAAGTGTGTACCATTAGGTGGACTATTTTCTAACATTTCCTCTCATGGGAAATGCTCCTCTAGCCAGTCGAGAATACTACACATTTCTGTGAGAAAACAAAAAAGTAATATGTTTTTTTTTCTAATATAGAAAGTTTATAAATATATGAGTAAAAAGAAGTGCACTTACTATGTCTGGTGAGATATGTAATCAATAGTGTATACGTCTGGTCTTGCTGTTGGTTCAGGAGCGTCTGTGAGGTAATTATGGTGGAAGCCACTTTATCTTCTTTTGGTATATTCCATTTTAAAACATATTGTATTTACATGAATGGTTAGTGTGTTACATATATGGGTAACATTTTTTAAGTATTACTACATATACTTTGTATGTGTGCTGCTTTGTGAATTTGTTAAATGTTCCTATGTTATGATATAACTATTACACATACCCCCCCAGAGTTTTTAGGTGGTGGTACTGTTGTCCAAACATGTCTGCGGAGCGTCAAATTCAGTAGAAAGGGTTCAGTATGTTCCATATTATATGTGCATAAAGTCAAAGTTATTATTGTTAAGTTGTGCTACTAAAAAACTATGAAATTCAGTAAAAAAACTTTGTTAAAGGGACATTATGGTTAAGTTGCGCTACTAAAAACCTATGAAATTCAGTAAAAAAACTTTGTTAAAGGGACGTTATGGTTAAGTTGCGCTACTAAAAACCTATGAAATTCAGTGAAAAAACGTTGTTAAAGGGACGTTATGGTTCAAAGTAAAACCGAAAAACTCCTGAAATTCGGCAGTTATGGTAAGATAAGCAACCATAACTCGCGCCGCCACCGTGCACTGCTAACACTAACACCCAGGACATCAAAGATGACATCACAAATGTCATTGATGACATCACTGATGACATCACATGTGCATTTACCTTTCATGAAAAGTCTGTACAAGGGATTCTTAGTGTAATGTTAATAAAAAAAGTGTCAAAGATTATTGGAATAAATATCAAGTGCTAATCAGTCCATTAAGCTTTGCATTGATATAAAAAGCATTCTATTATTAACTTCAATCCAGTATACTAAGGTACTCATGTAGAAACATAGGCATTGTGTGCAGCATACATGATGGAGGTGCAATATTCATAAGCTTGCCATGTGGAATATTGAAATGATAACTGTTTTCATATTAGAGTTTTGCGTACAGTGAAACTTGTGATAAGTAGGTAATAAAACCCACTTACTACATAATTGCATTATTATACACAAATCACAAAGAGACAACACCACATACAAATATGAATATATACAAGGGAATTGAAGTAGGAAAAAGAAACAGCAATAGTAGTAGAAAGTGTTCATAACCTAACTGATTACCTTTATGCAGAGAAATGATTGCTCTGTTTCAAAGCTGTTACTTACCCTATCTATATATATCACATGATGTGTCTGGACCCTAAGGAAAATAGTGTGAGTACAACATATAAAAATATGAGCATATACAGGGAAAGTACAGTAATAAAAAAACATCAAAAGTATCAGAAAGTGCTGATAAATCTACTGATAATTTTAATGCACAAAAAGGATTGCTGTCTTTCAAGGTTGTGACTTCTCCTATGTATATGTTTCATATGATATGACTGGACCATAAGGGAATTATTCTAAGAACATACTTGAAGGATAAGTCTACGAATATAGTAATTTACAATTTTTAGTTCCTGACTGTTACTGAAGAAAATCATGTGGCCTAGATATGTCAGGAAAGGAAAAAAGGGGGAGTCAGACATGTGATGTCATCAGTGATGTCATCAATGACATTTGTGATGTCATCTTTGATGTCCGGGTGTTAGTGTTAGCAGTGCACGGTGGCGGCGCGAGTTATGGTTGCTTATCTTACCATAACTGCCGAATTTCAGGGGTTTTTCGGTTTTACTTTGAACCATAACGTCCCTTTAACAACGTTTTTTCACTGAATTCCATAGGTTTTTAGTAGCGCAACTTAACCATAACGTCCCTTTAACAAAGTTATTTTACTGAATATATATATATATATATATATATATATATATATATATATATATATATATATATGGTTTAATTTTCCAATAAACCTTTTAATTTGCAAAACAAACCTACTTCTTGGCTCAGTGGGGTCAGGGGGATTCTAAGAGAGGGGTGTTATATAAGGGTTGTCATCCAGAGTAAACGAACTGGACATAAAAATACATCAATAAGGGCTTCCATCAGCATCCCAGACTAGGCATTGATTTAGCTGTAGTGTTGAATTGAAGTTGCTTACAGACTCCAACCATTGCTCACCATTGTTTTAGCTGGCTAGTGCTGATAGGAGTTGTAGTTAAAAACATCTGGAGAGAAAAAGGTTGCAGACCCCTGCTGTAGACCATGCAAATAGCAGTGGTGCACGGCATATATCCAAGTATCATAGCATAATGCAACATCAATCACTTCCTGGAATATATCTTTAGGTTTTTTGTTTACTCTTCTAAAACAATGTATCAATCAAAAATATAGAATAAATGAAATGTCCCCAAAGAAACACCCACAAAGGTTCAGATATTAACCTCCTTCCAAAATTCATGCGTGCTATAACTTCCTATCTGAGTGGATCGGGCAGTGTGCAAAAGACTGTTATTGATAATGAAACTACATTTAAATGCAGTGAAGGTGTTCTTAATGCATGGTAACTAGGCTAACTCCAATGAACATTGTACTGATCTGATCCCAACTCGTGCCCTGGCCAAACCCCCTCCTCCTACTACAGTAGTCACTCTTCCCATTACATCTGATTTGAACATCCATTCTACAATTGTTGAATGTTCCTTAAAACCATGCTAGCTAGCCTCGCGTCTCTGATGGAAGTCCTGCTTCGAAATTGGCCATCAGTGGCGGAGGCAATTTAAAGCCTATTTTCCACTCTGCCTCCCTGCTTTTTTGATCTTTAATGTGTTTTTAAAAGGCATGACTACTGCATTAGAGATGCACTATGTACTAAGAGAAAATTACAAGAAAAAGGTAAGCAGCATGTTTCGGCGCGCCAAATATCCCTGACCCTTCTCTTCAAATTATTAACAATCTGGAAGGGCATTTACTTGGACTGCAGATGGATCAGGGCCAGTCGGTCATATCTCAATTTCTAGACCAAGTAACGCATCATATCCCATTACGTGTCTGATAGACGAACACGTGTGTGATAGGTTTGATTTTCTTTGCGTGGTAGGTACTTGGGCATCCTCGGCCATGTCATGGTCCCTGCTGCCAGCGTTTGCATATCATTTTCTATGTTTACACTACCCTCTATATTTCTTCTTGCTATGACTTTTCATGGTTGTGGTTACTATTTTGTTACATATTTTCATTATGAAAAATTGAAATTAATCAGGAATTAAATATATTGTTCATTTCTATTTCGTGTTACGCTGCTGCCCGTTCAGCGCTCTGCGTGAGTGGTCCTGATGTCCGTTTTCTGCATGTTTGTCTGTTTATTACAACCTTTTCTGTTTCTATGTGGACACAGGCCACAGGCACGGCCAAGCATCCATGCACTGTAGAATGCAGCTATGGCTATGCTCATCCTTTCTAGCAGCGCATATAGCCAGCCGCCCATACTGAAACACCTGATGTACAGCAACACCTCTGCCACTAGCATTCAACGACTACCAACAAAAGAAATTTGGTAGAGCTGGCCACACATCTACTCGCTCAACAATAGAACTCTATCGCAAACCACCAACAGCTCCCACCCACGTGCCTGACCTTTTTGGGCTCTTTAGTCGAGCCTAGCCAGCCACCTAAGTCCTAGACCGGAGAAAATGCACACATGCACCTCCTAATCACAAACTCGTAGAACCTCCAGCACATTGACTACGGTCATCGAGAGTGTTCCAACCACAAAGCGCGTTGAGGCCATACAAATGGGGAAAGAGGGCTATATAAATAACCAAATACAATACAATATTTGCGTTCATGTTTTTATTTGGAATGCAGAACATATGGTTAATAATAAACAGCACCCATACTTGAAATCACAACTTTTTGATGCTCACCTATCGTAGACATTATACTGATGCCTAGCAGGGAGATTTCTGTGGCTTTCGGTGTGCAAGGCGCAGTACATTCATTAGGTGCTCAATTCATATATATTCATTGCATCATTGCATGTAAAAATCACTGGGCCTCGTTACATGTTTAGTGGTATTCCTCCGGCAGTAAATCCGCCGGAATACTGCCAAACGGAATTACCATTACGGCCACCTGGTCCGGCGGAATTACCGCTGGATTACAAGTGGTGATAAACAGTGTTCATCCCCATTAATTGAAGTCCATAGGACTCCATGAGGGATTTTAGCGGTATTACCACCGGGGGTAATTCTGTCAATGAAAATACCGTCAATTGGCCTTTTTTGGGTGGTAACACAAAGGAATTACCTTCAGCTTCTTGCTGGATGTTTTTCCTCCACCTTACCGCCTAACTCGTAGTTGGGCAGTGCAGTAATGTGACATTAATGCAGCAGTACAAGTATTACCGTGGCATTTCCACTGATATTTACCGCACCGCCCAACTAGTAATGAGGCCTTCTCAGTCCGAGTTTGACATTGCATCTTGCAGGAATCTTAGCTACTGCTCCTGAGTTAGCAGTGTTGTAGTAGGGGAGAGTGTAGGTCAAAGGCTTGGGGCAAAGGTGCTGATGTGGAGACAGCTGCTCCCGCAGACACTGCTTTCTCTCTAAACTTCAGGAAGCTCAGGGCATTCCCAGAGTTTTCTTTTCAGGAGCGTGGGGTGGGCAACATTTTCAAAACACCCACCCTACGGCAGGAACCTGCAGTATTAGAGGGAGGCGTAGCTGCATTACATGAAGTAACCTACCTTCCCCAGCACCAGCAGAAAAGTCAAAACATGTAGCCCAATTTTCCAAGATCTTCTGGGTTTAATGGTTGTTATTTGGGGAAGTTTTGTTCATATCCTTACTGCTGGAGAGCTTGAGCAGTGAATGTATGACCCCTTCAGCCAGATCTTCAGCTTAAACTGTGGAGCCTTTGCTGAATGGGGGTTGTGGTCGTGCCTACTTCCGATTGGACACTTATCCAAGGGGGTCTCCAGACGATGCAGCTCCCTTTGCAATTTTACGTAAGAGAAAGGTTGGGCCTTTTTATCTAGTGAGTGGCCTTAGGGCCCTCTGTGACAGGGGTAGACCTGCTGGGCCTAGCTTCACCAGTCAATGCTGGGCTGAGGCCTTAATAAGCTCCACAATTGGCCTTCAAACTTAAAACTGAATATATGACAATCCAAGGGTTGGTCTTAACTTTGGTGTTATGATATGGTCCCCACAGAATATGGTGCGCACCATAACTTGACATGTGGGTTACATAATCTCCAACAAGGAGGTCTTTTTCCCAAGTGCCCGAGGAATCTGCCTTACATGTGAGATATGTGCTGTGACAGGGTTCATTTTGCATCAGTACCTTGTTGGTACTGGAGTGCCGCTCTTAGAGCCAGCTAGCCCAATAACACCAGAACATTCACACAGCTAAAGCCACCACCTACAACAATAGAATCGCTAAGGGGCTGCCCAATGCACGCAAAATATTTGTTATCCTGCGCAAGCTAGAAACTCCCATTGCCCCGACAGCCCTACTGGTAAAAGACAACATCTGATGCAGTAATGTTCAAGAGACTTTCACTGGGAAAAGCCAAAATTACTACCAAGCATGCATGCACAACAGTGCCCTCACCACCGCCCATTCAACCAGACATGCTGAAAAACACCCCTTCCAATTCCAACCGATCTATGTCCTTGATCTGGCCACCATTATCAAGGGCCTTGAACCATCCTGATGCAAAGCCAACATCTGCCCAGCATCCCTTGTCAAAGACTGCACTGTACCACTGCTTCCTCTAATGGCCTTCATCATAAACTCCGTCTTTGCAACCTGTTCCGTCCCCACTGCCCTCAAGGAGTCCTGGATCTCCTCCTGGAACTCCCTGTTCCTTAGACCCGATGATTCCGACCAACTACCGGCTTATTACTACCGGCCCTTCATCTTGAAAATTAATGATAAAGTGGCCTACCGTCAAATTTGAGACTTCCTTGAATCCCACCACATCCAGGGCACCAGACAATCAGGCTTCCATACGAGACATGGAACTGAGACGGCCCTCCTGGACCTACAAAAACAAATGGATGACACAATTGATGCTGTAAAGATCTCCCCTGTCCTCCTCCTCGACCTAACGGTGGCCTTTGACCTGGTCGACCATCAGATACTGTGCCACCAACTCACGACAGCTGCACATTTCTCACCTGATGCTGCCAAATGGATCTCCGTCCTAGCTGACAGAACTTCAAGAGTCTTTGCTGGCAATGAAACACTTGTGTATAGGCGCGTTACAAATGCCATATCATATCATATCATAATGGAATGGCCACCCGACTCCTATCTCCTGTGGTGCTCTCCAAGGCTCCTGATTCTCACCCACCCTCTAACATACATACAAAACTTCTATTGGACCTCCTCGACTCTCTTGGCACGTCATACACAAACTACACCGATGACAAACACATTGTTATCACCCTATCCGGCGACTATGGTCAAGATTCGATCAAGGTAAGCACCATTTATGAAAACATCCAAACATGGATGGCCCTCCATAGACTCTGTCTAAACAATGAAAAAACAGAGCTACTGCTCATCGTCTCTGCAGCATGACTTGACAAACTAGACAGCACGTTCAAATCTTTCACCATAGATGGCCATAAAATTTCAGTTGCCACGGCAGTAAAAACTCTGGATGTCGACCTAGATGCCAGCATCAACATGACACGGCAGACCAACTACATCGCCTCAACCTCAGCATATGCCACAAAGCTCATTTATGCGTGTAAATCGTTCGTTTCCACAGAAAATCCCCTCACTGTCATCCATGCACTTGTCGGGTCCAAGCTGGACTATTGTAACTCTCTACTGCGTGGCACTGCAGAAAAAAACGTGGACAAACTACAAGTCACACAGATCAAAGCCCTGCGGGCAGTGACGGACCTGAGTAAACATGCACACATCTCCGAAGCTAGGAGATCAGTGCGCTGGCTTCTGATCAAAGAGAGAATCAAACTCAAGACTCTCTCCATCATCCATCGCTGCTTATCCAACCACGCATAACTTACCTCTTCCAGAAGCACAAAAGATAAGCCCCCACAAGCCCTCAGCAAGTGCCCTAAGAACACTGCCTGACTATACCAAGATACACCCGCAAAAGAGCAGGAGGCTCCAGTGTCCCAGCGAGTGCCTCTAGCCTCTTGAACAACCTCCCCCCTCTTTTGCAGACTGAGCCATCCTACTTGCCATTCAGAAAGAAACTGAAAACGTACCTCTTCAACTATCTTTTAAGCCTTCTCCTAACCACTGTGTGTAACTAGCGCCTAGATGCCTACGGGCTTTGTGAGATACCATAAACGTTTAAATAAATAAATAAATGTGCGTTCATTATTTATCTTGTTCTATTGAGTGACAAGTACTACAAAGTCTTTGCAAGGAACAGCCCCGCCCACTCTGTATTGTGGTCCCAGATACAAGGCTAATTGCTCACTGCGCAATGTGGCCAAGGTTCCATGATTGCCATCTTCTTTTATTAGCACAAAGCCACCATCCCGCTACCCTAGATCAACTTCAATATTTCTGGATTGACTGACATATTCAGAGGTGGGCATGTCCCCATTAAGATTCAGGGCTAGTCTATGGAAATGCTTAGGGACAGCAGGCATCGTGCTGCGTAGGAGATCCCACGCTGCGGCTGCCATTTCAACCGCATCGGTAGCGCACCTGAATCTCTCCTCAAGGTGTGCGCACAGGCACCCTTTGCTCATTACAGCTGCAATACTCATTAATTACAGAAAGATCTGTGACCAGTGGTCGAAGTGTACGAAGAAGTAGTGGAACCCTGCTGGCCTGCCCCCCCGCTCCTCACAAACCTCATCACCACGCCCCCTCCCACATGCAATCCAAACCCCCAAACAAATGCGTCTGCGGTTTAAGGGGATGTTCAGTGCACAGCACTGAAGTGCATGTTTCAACTTCTTCCTACACGTTTTTTTTTATTTTTTTTAAATGAAAGTATGGGAACAGTAAAACTTAATTTAAAAAAAGTAGAGGAGCACTGCTCCCTACCGCTCCCGCCCACTTCGACCAAGGTAAGCTGGCGCACACTTCCAGAAACGCTATTGTTGGATCCCAGGCCCATGCCTACTGATTGTTTATAGTGTTCATTAATTGCCATTTTGCAAGTCCCAGTTGACTTTCTAGCAAGCATCTGCTTATGATAATTAGTAAATGGGGTTGGTGCCAGTGCAAACCCAGCAAGTTGCACTGTTCCGCCTTTACATAACTCTTAACCGCAATTGCTCCTATCGGAATCAGTGGCAAACCTGAACTTTCTAAAGTCTGAAACCAACCACAAAAACTGACTGCAGTGCAATTGGCGCGCACCTGTGTTTATTTTTTAAATAACAAATCAAAAGGGCTTTATAACAAGTAAGGTGGCAATGACAAAAACATGCATGTGCGTACAGAAATACCCTGCACAGCACTTCCACTAAGCCTCATATTTTAAATATGTCATGCAAACCCAACTCATAATTTGGTGGTATTATGAAAACAAGTGGTAGTTAAAATACCACGTCTTTTTATCATCATAACTATATCTGTAATGAAGCTTGGTGGCAAAAAGTGGCCACAACTCCATTGTTCAGATCTTCAAATTTGTACGGATTCAGCATTCCAAAACATCTGAAATTTCACAAATGTTTCAAAAAGTAATTGATGAAGTGACGAATATATTAGATCCAATGCTGATTACATTAGGGTAGGAGGAGTCCCACTCCAAGTACTAGGCTATGCTGAAGACATGGTCATAATCCCTCGTACCCCATAGCTTTACAATGCCTGGTGGATGTCACTCAATTTATGGACTCTCGCAAGTTGACAGTGAACTCCAAAAAATCAGCCATCATGGCTTGCAGGAGTATGGGTGGAAGACACCTTAAGATGCGCACGATCTGGAGTGGTTGAGAACCTATACCCAGGGTCACTAGATTTGAATATTTGGGAATCTGTTTTACCGAGAATTGGCGGGGGTTTGGCCATGTTGACAAACAATGCTTAAGGATGAGACACGCTCTTGGCAGCTTGCACCGTTTTAAAAATAATTGTGTAGGGCACCCTATTAAACTAATTCTTGAAGTGTGCAGAGCACAAATCAAAACAGCTACTAATTATGGGGCTGCATTGTGGGGCATAGAAAAGATCACAACAATTGAAAAAGTTGAGAACACTTTTTTCAAACAACTGCTTGGGCTACCGCAGTCTTCGCTTAACTATGGTACTCACCTGGAAGTGGGATGCCCGCATATTGCTGATGAGTGGGTTACCGCCCCCCATCTTGCATTGGTTGGCTCTATGGTCTAACCCGAAGGCTATTCTCTCACATAAGATTATAAGAGCTCTGGTGAGTACTCCAGCTGCAAAGAAAATCCTGTGGCTCTCTTATATCCAGAAATGCATTGGTCAGTCGAACTGTGCAAGCCTCCTAAGTCCATTAACTGTTCTGACCCCATGTGCGGTAAGGAAGTACAAGAAACTGTTTAATGCCATTCTTGTGTCGAACAAGGAGACGTCTGCTTTGGGTATATCTGCAAACAGAAAACATACTGTTTTAACAACTGTAGACGCTATCCAGACGTATCTGCTCCACAGTGATAAACCCTCTGACCATTGGGCTTTGACACAAGCCCGATTTGATTCCCTGTGGCTCGGGGCTGGAACCAAAATCTGGTCCAAAAAAAATGTACAGCCAATAGCTTTTCCATGTTTTCATTGGCCTGTGGAGGACCTTTTACATTTTGTGCTGTTCTGCCCAACTTATATGGACCTGATAAGGAAAACACTATTGCCACTACTTAGGCCTACAGGTATAACCCAGGCAAGGCCTGCTCTATGTTATTTACTCTTAGCTGCTAAGCTACTAGTGGCATGGGGATCAGTGGAACATTCGAGAAAGGCCTGGTATCGGAGAACTAAAATTATTTCTCAAATCCTGAGCGAACATTGAAAATCCTGTGACCATTTTAGAACCTCACTGGTGGACACTACTTGTATTGTAAACACACTGCACATATGCACTTTTTTACTTGTCTTATATATTAAATGTTTTTATGTCCGAGCTATTGTTATTTTGTTCAACTATTGAATTGAACTTTGTATTACTTAATGTATATTACTCTGTAATTGTTGTTTATGGATAATTTGCTTCCGAATAAACTTATTGAATTGAATATATTATGAACCGATTGGAATTTTAGGTATCTAAATATGTAAGTGGGTCCATTTAGGTAGCATGCACTGTTAATGTAATTGCCTCAAACTCATGATTTTGAAATTGGAACTCCCTGTCTGAGAACCTATTTTCAATCTGGTGAGCCCAAGCTCGACAGCAACATTGCAATCCTTTAAGTTTTATAGTAATGCATGCCTTGTTCATTTGAACATATTTTGGGAGTAGGAAATGAGTTGCACCTAGATGGATTGTTGGGGGGGAGCTGCATATAGATGAATGTTTTCAGAGTGGGTAGGAATGGTGTTGCTCTCTCTCATTAGCTTCTCCATTCATGCAGATGTCTAGGATGATGCCCTGTCCCCAGCACTCTGAAGATCATAGGGCGAACTGGCCCAACGCTTCTAAAGCCCTTTGAGGACAGACTGTTAATGGCACCAAGCAGATGTATTAGGATTGCCCCTTCTGTGCTTAAAGGTCCATCAGGATAGCTTGCCACTGCTCTGGGGCATTGGTACTGACAGTTTGATATTACCCTGCTTACAATACCTGTAAGGACAGACAGGGGAGCAAGTCTCTCTCTTCAGCTGATGCATCTCTTTAGAATAGCCTCCTTGCCCCTCTCAGATTTGAGCCGACCTCTTTAAGTACCGGAAACCTCTCAAAACTCTACTTTTCTCTGCCTCGTTCCCTCTTTCTCTTCCCTGCTAATCACCCCACTGCCGCTGAGACTGGCGGCCTGGACCTCATGAATCCCACAGGTTACCAGGCCCTTGCCCAGTCAACACCAGCACCCACTCCCCCAGCACTGCCCTTGTGGGCCCCCTACCTGGCGACTGTGCATCCCACTCTTGGGATTCCTTTGCACTTCTCTTCATTGAACTTGCATGTCCGAATGCACAAGGCCTAGTAGGACCACGATTGTATATTTACCGGGCCTCATTATAAGTTTGCCCATCCGGGAAACAAAGGTGCCAGTAAGCAAACTACAAGTCTGCCTGCCGGAGCCACTCTGCCCAACAGGTCTGACCCATCCGGAGGCAGCGGCCACACTAGGCAGACTTATTAAGGGAGAACTGGCACTGTTGTTAAAATGAAACAGTCCTTATAAAACATCTTCGATACATGCTGACTCCTTTTCATTGGAAAATCAAATTACCTGCCTCATCAAGGACCTCCTACTTCTTGATCAACTTCCTGAGACACAAAGTAACATCACACCACTGCTCCATGATCATCTTTCCTGTTCCCAACAGTGCATGCCAGCAAACCACACTAAACGATTGATCTGGTAATACTTGATAGTTTGTGTGGTAAACGACTAAAATGGCAGTGTGCAACATCCTCTCTTCATGTTGTCACTTCCCCAATTGTCTTTATTCCATCATCACCCCATGGATTGGGGCATTTTACTCTGGGATCTTTCTTGCAGCTCACCTGTTGACTGCTGTTCCAGATGCTCCCTTACCATTGTACAATTGCTGCTCTGCCTCTTTTTTTGGCAGGCTTTCACTTGTCTGAGGGTCCTTGCTCCCCTTTTGTCTTTCATGATGAGGTAATCTCAAAAAGAATGCCACAGTATGATGGCCTTCACCTTATCAGACCACCTTAACATTGTCAATCACCTGGAGCACAGGATTACTCATCTTACTATGATTTTCATATGCAGTGTTTCTCTTTAAGGCACACTAACACATACATTAAATACTGAAATTAATAGAAACAAAACTAAGAGTGTGTGTCTTTCAAATAAGAGGACGATGCAGTAAGATCTATCTTGGAAAATGTGAAAGTTACCCCTAGAGGTAGTTCTAGGCATTAACATCTAAGCATAAGTGGAGCATCAAACCATGGAAGGAAACATTCTATTAAACATCACAATGGTTTCTCACTACTACCTCTTAAAAATGCCTGCAAGCAAAAAATAAGACCTATAATTCTGTATGGTATAGAAAGAAAAAATATTTTTTCTCAACAGGCCTAGAGGGAGGGTACGGTTGGCAAAAGGACATTGGATTAACGCAAGGTAACCGTATCTAACTAATATGTTCAGAGCTGGGGTGTATTTCCTTAGGATTCCTGGCCAATAATAAAAAGGTTCCCTGGTTTCTGAAACATGTTTTTGCATGTGAATTACACATTGTTCCTCTGGATAAATGAGCTAATGTTTGTGAATACCATGCCTTTTCTTCTAACGTTTTCAGGCCATTTTAGGGAGAGTGTTGTACAACGGGGTTTAACACTTCCTTTCGGCAGCAATATGTCGACGATAAAAAGGTGATTGAAGAAAAGAGCATTTTGCAAGGTTTGGAAGTGAAATGTTGAGGTGCTTACCAAAAAGCATTGATTCAGCGAATACTTAAAGGTATTCTGAAATGTTTTACCACACCTTTGTATATTTCCTTCCAAGGTAAAGAATGTTTATTTATGAAATGTCATCTTAACTTGTTTAATACCATGGAAATACTTGACTCTCGCAAAACTGTACAGATGAAGCATTGAAATTGTAGATAGTGCAGACATTGTCGAGAGGAACTTTGAAACACTCATGATTGACTGTATAAGTCTAGATGATCTACGTTGTAGGCATTTCTCTAAATGTGTTTCTTGTGAGCACTCACCCAAAATAGAGACTTTTTAGATATACTATTTGAATCTAGGTGTATCATATTATTTGACTACTATTGGGATGATTGGCAAAGATGACTTTATCAGAGTTAGGCTCTGCTCATGAATCATGGATGTATTGGAGTAATTTGCCTCTGTAATTGTGGATGGATTAAAATATTGGTTTCAAAATTTGATGGATGATATTTAAAGACTTGTATATATAAATTGGACATCTTCTCCAACTAGAGATCGGGTGTATCTGGAACCTCCTTCTGCTCAGGAAATTATGCAAGACTTGCCTTTTCCACTTCGCTATGCACGAGTGCCCGTTATGTTTCTATAGGTCTCTGTAATTTAATACTTGGTGCCGACTATATCGAGCCTCCCTTTTGTGTTGTAGTACAATAATGAATGAATTTTAATGTATAAATGCAATGATTTGTGCAACTCTTACCAAGCAGGAATTTCTTTTGAAAATGACCAGCCAAGGATGTAGTGGTAATCCCTATGCTAAGCAAGCCTGATTGAACAAATATATTAGGCTTCTTGAGTTTGGGAAGCAGAACTAAAAAGATAATAAGATTGAATGTGCATCCAGTCAGATTTAGGGTAACATCCTATATCCAAAGAGTTGTTTGTGACCAGTGTCAGATAGATGTATGGACAGTGAAGTGTATAGCATGTATTGAATGCATACCTCTCCGTACGTTTAAAGCTTTGTGGAAGTTCAAACATATTCTCAACTACGATCGGGCCAGATTACAGAAACATTGCACATGCGCAAGTCAAGTATAGCACAGCATTTGCACTGGGGAGGGAGGGGTGTGCCCTTGCACAAATATGTATTGTTTCATTGAATTTTTGCACTAGGCACATTGTTGCCCAAGTCCAAATACAGTGTAAAATTACACTGAACTGGAGCAAAGTTCTGGTTGTATGTGGGTTTTCCTCGTATTTTTTTAATGAGTTCAACATTGCTGTTTCATGCATCCACAGTAGCAGTCATTGAACAAAATGAAAGTATGAAGAGAGAGCTGAAAAAGATCAGAATTGAATTCAATGAAGGAATGTGCATTTTACAATGAAGTGAGTTGTGTGAATCAAACTCAATTTTACGCATACCGTGCCTAAACAAACGTGTCTTCTTGCATAGGTAACAATGAAGATAACAGCAATGTCACCTGCTGGTTTCTGGCAAAGCAGAAGAAATCGATACGACCTCCTGGTGACCTCACTTGGTGTTATATGGGTGATACTGCATTTTGCCTTATTGGTAAGTGCCCAGTTGATGATTTATATCCCACACAACAAACCGTACATCTGTGCTTTGCAGCTTACGAACTTATGTTCATTGATACCTGTTCTGTAATTGAAAAATCTGTTTTATAAAAGAAAGGACCAATTCACCAATTGAATACAATTCTATATTACAATAATGGGAACAAATGCCCCTTTGGCCCATTATGTGAAGTGTCTTATGAGGCGGTATCTGCACAAATTATCAATACTAAATTACCTAATGAGAAATGACCGTATTTTTTTGTCGAATTCATTAAAAATGTTTGTTCATTTTTATTAAAAATAGATGGGAGTGGGCTAAGGGGATAGGTTAAGGTAGGTAGAGAGAAGTGGTGGGGATTGCAGTGGTCTCATCATGCATTGTTAAAAGAATGGAACAAAAATAATTAGGTAATTTCTCAGTAGGTCTTTTTTTATCATTTCATGGTAATGCGTATGAGACACCTGGTGGTAGCTGAGTTCCACAGATGTCTGTGCCACACTGTCAATTAAATGCCTTTGCTCGAAACATCCAAAAAAATGTAAAGGTACCACTGGAGAGACAGTAGAAACACATCATTGTATTTACATTCATAACAATTATCAAAATTATCAGTGATGTCATTACCTAAGTACATCAAATAAGCTTGAAAATTTGCCAACAACATTAAATAACTAAGACAATTAAAAATACAAACATATATTGCACATATATTGCACACTATCAATCCATCTCCAAATCCATATCTCATTCATGCACTGTTGTCCACATTCATACATACAGAGTTCTTTTTCAATTATTGGAATTGTAATAGTTGCACTCTTAACTTTGTAAAATCGTACTTAACCTTCAATTGTTATTGATGATCTAATTTTGAAAAATGGCACAATAGAATTCTTCTGGGTAGACCATTTTATCTTTACTCAAGTATAGATTCTTTGTTTCCCAACATGTTTTGACCACTTGGTCTACACTTAATTTAAGCAACCTGATCTTCTGCCTGGGTAAGGTTACATTTAGTTTAAATGGTCACTTCCATAAGTAATTAGTGTTTGGGCAAGGACAGCTTGATTAAATGTGATGATTGCACCATGATGTCTATTTTTGTGGTGTCCCGGCACATTCCTTTGGAGAGAAGTAGGGCAGAAGGAAGTTTTCTGTTGGACCATGGGGTCCTCATTTATCTTAATCCCAGTAGTCTATCCTTATGTCTTTTGGTCTATACTATAGTGTATGGCTACACTCTTGGAATCTTCTGTAAGAGACTGTTCACTCCTGTTCTATTATCAGGAAGATGTGAGGTATCGGTTAAGGCTTCTCCCCTCATCCAATTCCTTTTATTTGTTTTTGCTTATGGGTCCCTTTACGTACGCCAATATCTCGATATCCATGATCTTCACATATGTGCTGAGTGGAATGCAGTTCTCGGCTTTCCACTACTGTCCAAGTCAAGTTTTTAAGTGGGAGAATCATCAAGCTTTACAAAAAGGTATGAACAAGATGGTGTGTTCTGTAGATGTGACAGATGCAACTAGAGGACATGTGGCGGATGCAGTTGCCCACCATATTGGGACAGGAATTCTGAGTTCTCATGCTGTAGAGATATGTATATGACATGTGTGGCACGTGATAAAAAGACAATAAAACATCTCTAGTGTGGGTGCTTCACCTGCCAAACAGACCTGTGTGTAAATTGTTGGTTGCGGGTTAAATGGGTTTATCAATTTGCTAGAGCTGTGTGGGTGCATGAGTTTGCAACCTGCAGGTCAGAGGTTCCTGTTTGAAATCAAACCTGCTCCCTGAGGGTTAAAAACAGATCACACCAGCTTGCTTTTAAGATATGTGGAGCTAAAAATATGGGTAAGACAAATACACATACCAGCTTCTGCTTTATGTTTCCAACATGAGGGTAAAATGAATATGTTCATTGGAGAGAATTCAATGTTTTCGTATGGAAATTAGGACTTAAATGCATGTGTCCTAAGCGCAGTGAAGGTCTTAAAGCGCCTCAAATCCTCACCCTCCAAGAAATCCTCACACTCCAAAGTCTTATATGCAACAATATAATGACATTTCACTCTTATGATATATCTCTGTCAGAAGGCAATCACAGCCCACATAGCTTTTTTCAAAGGGTAATTCACCACATGATTTCAATTGCCCGACGCTTCTGATTGTGCCTTGAACCAGAGGCGAATGTCAGTTTTTAAAGGACTGCAAAGGATGCATGGTGTACTGCGTGGAAGAGGATCTTGGCTAGAGCACCGCAAAGTGGAGTTTCTTGGCCCCCATCAATGTACTGACTAAAATATTTACAAATGGCAATGACAACAGGTCCTCTACACGAACAGCTATTACGCGAATACCCACCAGCTGCACACATACACGGTGCTCACATGCACCTTTTGACTCTCTCTACTCTCTCTTCTGATATGAACTTCGGTTCCCAAGGGCGTTCAACCTACCAGCGCCTTCAGACCATACCAATGGTATATAAGGCGCTATATAAATGCAAAATAACAATAACAATAACAAGATATGCACCCCTGTTCCAAAACGTCGATGATCATAAGTAACCCATGATAATGGCAGGATAATCTCTCAAATAAAGCTATGCCTGAATTTAGGCATGGTGATCATGCCCGCCACATCCCAATTGACATTGCTCATGTGTCAGCTCCTGTGAGTGAGCTCTGCTGTGGAAAGTGATGTGTGATCTAGTCAGTTGCGTGAAGCCTGAAAAATGGTAGGACAATCCCAAAGAGAGCAAGGCTGCCTCTTTGATCTCATTGTGAGTAGCCACACCAGGGTGCTGCATCTCTACAGGCCTTTGTTGTTATTGAGAAAGCAGGGGGTGGGATTATGATAGGCAGGAGTGCTCTGGTCAATCAATGGACACTTACACCATTTTGTTTCTCTCTGTCTCTCCATCCTTTTCCAGTCCCCTCCACTTCCTCTGGAGCAAAGCACTTTGAGTGTGAAATCAGAAGTGCAAAATCTGATCCATTCAAGATAAGGGGTTGGACCACTATTGCGAGCTATCTTTAGTCCACTCACCTGGGACGTGTGCTTTGAAAACGTGCAGTCTGCAACCCCTTCAGCAGATTCTCTCAGATCCTCTCAGATATTTTAGGGCCGTAGGTTGGCTCTGAAGAACTCACTGGATTTCCTTTGGGATAGTTGTACTTTCCAAAGCCAGAGGTGAAGAAGGAGCCATCCAAGGCAGAAGGACAATCAGTCCCCTACCCACTGCCAGGGCACATCAGGAGTGAACTCTGCTGTGGACCAGGACCTACTACTCTGCACCAGAATCTCCTAGAGCTGTGAGAGCAGACCCTGAACTGAGCCATCCTGTCCTTGAGTCCCCCTGAGTGGCTTCACAGCAACCAGAGAGTCACACCAGCTGAAGCTCCTTGTTCTACCAGCCAAGCCGGTCACTCTGTGGTTACTGCACTTGGAATGAGAGGGAAGGTGCTGGCGGTAGCTTCTGTGCTCCTCCATCACTTTGAATTGCTTATACTTCAAAAACCTGCTTGATGATGCATCAGGCCCTAGCTAAGATCATCACCTAGGCCACTATTCGAGGCCGGGACCCAAACCAAATCACAAGCGAGTCACGCGTTGACTCTGTACCGTGGTTACAACCACAGTTCGACCTAGTTAGTGCTTTAACCTCTGCCTCAGAAACCTGCACCTCTAAGCACCCAAGATCACATGTCGATGACCTTCACCAGCCGTCTCATACTGCAGGAGCATCACTCATTGACCCCTCCCAGCGGCAAAAGCATGACTTGGTGTGCCATCCTACAAAGCATTCCTGGGACTGCAATGAATTGCATTCTTGAGAGACGTCCTTCGACCGCACAGAGCGAACACATTTGCCCCTACTCAACGCCCACTTGCTGCTTGGGCCTACATGATCCAACATGCCCAAACCGAGCATGACCTGCTCACATCAACATTCAACACTGAGTTTGACTCCATCAGCCTACCAAGATCTGAATCCAGGTACTGTTGACTCTGAACGGCCCCCTCAGTCCACTTGGGCCCTAGAGACTGGTTAGGTTACAATTGCCCCTGCAATATCATTTTTGTGGCTACGCTCAGAGTGTTACTTTCTTCAGTCTCTCAAATCTTCTCTGTTCTTCCTTCTGGGTGGGTTTTGGTACATTCTTTTCATTTGTTCTATTAGCAGATGTTGTGTTTTATTAAAGTATATACATTTTTATAGAACCTTGATTAGACATTCCCTTTATTTTTGACTGTAATACTGTGTTGTTTGGGCCACTCCTGGTTCATCTTCACACCCCTATTAAGAGCATGCCTTCCCTTGGCCCAAGTTACCACAAAAGGCAAAGGAGGTAAATATCTTAACAGTCCCTGTTTTACCTTTATGATTGTGTTGGGTTTTGTTTTGTAGAAGTGTGAGGGCTGAGTGGGCCATTTTACCCCTACTCATCCTTGTACTCCTTTGGAGCAGAATCCAATTTGTCACACTGGTTGCAGCAGTGGGATTTGAAATGGACTGTGCCCGCAGCTCAACCAGTCAAAATAAAAGTGTACCATTAATGTTGGTTTTCACTGCCACTGTATTTTCACAACCATGGCGCTCAACATGAGCACAGTGCAGGCCTTAACAGAAAGTGTCTTGCGTGACATCTGTTGAGAGAGAGGTCTCCCTCAATACAGTAAGGTTAAAAAAGTGAACTTTTAAAAAGCTTCCAAGCTGTTGAGGAAGCTAGGGAGATGTGGGGTTCTCAGGGGGCCAGCGGTGAGGTGGATCCTCTAGCCCTGTTGCTCACGCACCTGGGGGCATTGAAACCACTGAAGAGAATGACAGGGTCGCAAGTCTCTGAAAAACACACTCATGTAGATCCTGCGCTTCAGCCCGGCCACCAGAGACCCCAGTGGCATTAGATGCTGACAGGCTCTACCTCCTAGAAGCAAGGAGGATGGCTCTGGAGGAACATAAGCAAAGAGACTGTGTGATGTTGTGCACGTTGGAGCTCGAGACCCTGAAGGAAGCCAACAAACCATCTAGTGGGGAAAGAAATGTCTCCAGCAGTGATTGCCTAGGCGCTACCTCTGCAAGGACTTAGTCCAAATGTATGAAGAGGGGAAGGACATTTTAGACTGGTTAAAAAAGCTCTATATAGCTTTTGACCTATACGAGGTGGAGGAAGAGTTGTGGAATGCATCCATTATGAGCCATCTTCCGACGGTTGGAACTGATGTAATTATTCAGTAGACTGCTGAAGAGAGGTCAGTCTATACCAATATGAAAGCCGCTATCCTCAGGAAGTTCTGCAAATCCCAAGAACGATACATCAAGAGCTTTAGAGAGCTCACCAAAAAGGGGAGTCAAACCTTTGAGGCTTTTACCCAAAAGTCCTTGAAATATGTGAGTGGTTGGGTCACAGGTAACAAAGTTGACACGTTTGAGGGCATGTTTAATCTGATTGCATGTGAGAGCATTATTAAACAATGTGAGATGAAGTTACACCAGCATTTAGTGGACAAGAGTATCAAAGACCATCAGGAGCTTGCAAAGGCGGCCGCCGGGTTTGTGACTACTCGCGTCCAGAAAAAAGCTGTGGTTAGTGCATCCAGACCAAATGACAAGGCGATTGAGAAGAGTAAATCAAAAGAGATTAAGGACAAAGGTCTACAGTAACCTGCATCAGCACTGCCTTACCTGCAGAGGTCAGAGACATAGGAAAGGAGATCCCGGCCGGCAGAAGTGTGCGCTACTCTCATGAAGGGGGAAGAAGAGATAGTAAATGGGGCCATCTTAGATGATGAATTCCCACTTGGCCTGGGGGTGTCCGAATGCACCCTATTATTGCTAAGTGGTAAAGGTACTGGGTCTTGCACCAAGCCCCAGTTCCTGCTAGCACAGAGATCTTTTTGGACCATGTGTTCATTAATGTGAGCAGAGCCCCAGCACTTTGTGATACTGCTGCGAGTATAACTGCTGTCCAACAGCAGTGGGTGCGAGAGTACCAGATCATCCCTGGTCCTCCCAGGCTAGCTAGAGGGGATTCGATGGTCTCACCCAATACCCACTGGCTATCGTGGAGTTCAGTTGGAGGGGGGAAACCTCACAGCTCTGCATCGCTCTTAAATATGCAATTCCTGTAGATTGTCTATTGGGAAATGATAAACATGACATTCAAATCATTTCCGCTGTCACTCAATTTAGCGCAAAGAAAGAAGCTCGGGAAGCAGCCCTGGTGGCCCTGGGTCCAGGGGCCCTTCCGGATGCCAATGGCAAAAGACTGGCTCTGCTGGTACTACTCATTCCAGATCCTGAGTCCACAGAGAAAGCTGCTTGGGCCTTAGCGGTTCTAGTGGCCACTGATGTGCCTGCTACAGAGGCATCTGACTCAGTGACACCAGGGTTTGCTACAAGCGTATAATCAGAACTTGGGGTGGAGGGCTCAGTATTTTCAAACCTCAAGGGATTCCCTGAGCTGAGTGACTTGTTCTTAGCTGGGGCACGAGTCAGACAAAGCGCAACAGTCCAGCTTTGGCAGAGCTGACTGAGCAGGCAGAGAAGCAGGCCTCGGGGAAGCCCCTGGGATGTTCAGGGAGTCCTGGGAAAAGTGGTCTCCTGTACAGTGAGCCAAGAACTATGATACAGGGGCCAGCCAGCATTTGGTGGTCCCTCAGTGCCAGAGGTGGTTCCTTTTAGACTTGGCTCATGACATTCTGTACCTCTTTGTGGACAATTAATATTGCCACTCCTTTAATTGATCATCGTCTCCGGAGGATAGCTCAGGGGCAACGTGCTTGCCATGGAAGCCAGACGACAGGGAGAAACATAGGTTCGATCCCCGGGTCCACGCTTATACACCTCTGGGTATTAAGTGTGTTATAAATAACCTATCATATCATACAGTCCGTGATGCAACTAATACACTGCTGCCTTGTTATGTTACCAATTGGTTATCTGCACACGTTATGGGTGTCTATTGTAAGCATACAATATTAGATAGTATACTTCAAAGCATTCCTTCTTGTCAGGTTCTTTTTCATATATATAGAAAAATGCCACTGAAAAACAGCTACCCACCTACACACGCACTAGGTGTGTCTAGTTGCAACAAGTGCTATCAATCATGTCAGTCATTAGATCAAGACACAAAAAATAGAGATGAACATATTTTAATCAATAAGTATAAAAACACTCGAAAACATTTTCGTATAAAAAAGACAACAATACATTTTGTTTACACAGAACATCACATAAAAAAGCATTTTTTGAAAGTCAATATTTTCAACAAATCAAAGCAAACACCTGACAGAGTCAAGGACAAGTTAATAATAAATCAAGGCTATACTTCCTAAAAATATGTTAACAAAGGAAAAGTGCACATCAACACAGAAGATACATTTAAGAAGCTTCCAGATTTCCTGCCAAAATTTAACAGTAAATGAACATTCAAAAAACATATGCATATACGTGGCGGGAGATATGCCACATGACCAACATTTAGCATTATAATTCGGATTAGACTTAGCCAATTTGGTTGGAGTAATAAATGCTCTGTGCATGAAGAAATAATAGTGTTGTGATATATTTGCTGATACCGATATTTGTTTAATTTTAGCAAACAGACGATGCCATATTTCATCTTCAAACATGAAGCCCAAATCAAGTTCCCATTTCAGACGTATAGGGCAAATCTTAAAATTTGAGGTGAGCATATTGTAAATTTTTGAGGCTCGAACTTCACCACCTGTGGTAAGGTGCATTAGTCTAAGGGCATCAGGAGTAAGAATTTCATTGGAAAATTGGGCAAGAGCATCAAGGCAGGAATTAATTAAGTTGGTATAAAATTGAAAGTCTTTCTTAGTAATGTTAAAAGTGGTGGAGAATTGCTGAAAGGAAAGGACATACGTGTCATCTATAATCTGTTGGATGAATCTGATACCCTTTTGAATCCATGTTTTGCGGTTAAGGATCTTGTTATTAATTACTATGTTCTTATTATGCCATAATAGTGGGGAAAGATGCTTACTAGGAGTTATAGTGTGAGGAAAAAGAAAGGTTTGTAGAGCAGATATTGAAGCTTTAATAGGGTCTGAAATCTTTTTAGTTGAATGTTTGAAAATGTATATGTAGTCCGTGATTTCGTGTGGTAAAACTACTTGTTTTTCTAATGTACACCAGGTTGGGATATCAGCGGATATAGGATCAATGAACCATTGACGAGATTGTTTTATAAGAAATGCATGATGATATGATTTAAAGTCAGGGAATCTAACTCCCCCCATATCATAGGGGGCTTTCAGTTTTGTCAGGGCAATTCTCTTGCTTTTTCCTTTTCCCCATAGAAAACCCTCCTTATCCTTATATGTCTCTAGTCTGTCTCCCTGTACGTCTCCCCCCAAATCTCTATTTTCACTATATATAAATCACTCGTTGCAGACCTGTGATATAATTAATTCTAAACTACATGTTATATTAATGCGGTTTATATCTATTATAGTTCATATTACATTCGCAAGTGAATCTAACAAATGATTTAGCCTTATAGAAATACTATTACAAAGGATCAAAATCAATTACTATGTCATTTCTCTGTTGTTCTTGTTTTATTCAAAGTCTGTAACCTGTTGATATCTGTATCAAAATCAATATTTTAACAATATAAATCATTAAAATGAAAAAAAAATAATAAATCAAGGACATAAGAAATAGCAATATGTCCATTGCACACCCCTACTAACCTCACAATATCGTTAAAATATGGAAATTGTGTTTGCTTCAATTTGTTGAAAATATTGACATTCACAAAATGCTTTTTTATGTGATGTTCTGTGTAAACAAAACGTATTGTTGTCTTTTTTATACGAAAATGTTTTTCGAGTGTTTTTATACTTATTAATTAAAATATGTTCATCTCTATTTTTCGTGTCTTGATCTAATGACTGACATGATTGATAGCACTTGTTGCAACTAGACACATCTAGTGCGTGTGTAGGTGGGTAGCTGTTTTTCAGTGGCATTTTTCTATATATATGTTTGTATTTGGTCCTCAGCCACACAGCCCCCTAAAAAGAGGACCTCCCCAGCTCTAACTGCTTGTATCTGTAGGTTCTTTTTCATTCAATTGTTGTTCCATCAGAGTAAGTACATGTTAGTCATCAAGGTCTTTCCCCTTTGCTCGCGCTCTTCTGCACTTTGTATGTGAAAACAATACTTCCAAATTACACTGTCAGGTACAACCTACCTTCGGAGGACTATTACTGTAGCATGACTTAATCTGCACCGTTTCCCCTGCTTTTTAAACTCATCCGCCCATTTCCTTGTACCCTTTCCCCCTTCTCCTGCCCCCTTAATATAATTTCTACTTTAGAAAGGCATGGAAATGGGAGACCTCCTGGGGAAACACCACGCTTTGCTGCCATTCTTATTGACATTAGCTATGTTCCCTATATACCAATAGGTATCGAAGAGAAGAAAGTTATAGAAAACACATTTTCCCAAGTTCAGCGAATAGAAGAATGGAGCTAATTAGCTCACTTTTCTAAAATCAGATTAACATTTTTATTTCAGTCTATCCTAATCCAAAATGGAGACCCGGCCCTCCCCAAGTGTTCCATTACTCTAGAACAGAGATCGGCATCCTGCGGATATCCACATGGTTTGGAATAAGACTCCCACGATTCCTCACCATTGTCTATGCTGGCTAGAGCATATGGGGGTTGTAGTCCAAAACATCTGAAGGGCCAAGGTTGCAGATCCTTGCTCTAGATCAATCAAGGAGTCATTTTCATGGTTGTTTCCAAAATAGTTCACTCTCCTTCATTGGGCCTCATTACACCGATGGCGGTAAGGATTTAAGCCAAATTCTGAAACTTGACTTTCTGCCTAACTGATGCAGCAGGTATTCCTCAGCCCCCGTTCTCTTCAATTACTACATCAAACATCTCAGTTCCTACTTAATTATCGCAATCTTGCAGTTTCTTGAAGCATGAAAGAGACTAAGTAGGTGTAAGCTGGCGAGTTATTTTTGTCATATAAAATGCATATTAGTTGATGATGATGAATAGGCTTGGCATTGATCCCACCAGAAAAACAGAGCTGTTGGAATGGCTCGAAATCCAGGATAGCGTAAGCACACATTTGGAAGAAAAGAACCTAAACGCTGGACAAACAACACTGTCAAAAAAGTGATGCTGTGAAATGATCACAATTATAGCAACTCTGTTAGGTTGCAGCTTACCCCGTGTCCAATTTTAAAATCTCTACACCTGATAAGTCGACTCGGCTTTCAAGGGAATGTCTACACCATGTTAAATGACTACAAGGACTCGCGTCAAAGATAGGGAGCCAAAAAAGCTGAAGGTCTGTTGGCCTTTCTTCTGCTTCAACACCCAATTACACTGAATGCTGGCAGCAGAAAATGCCCTGATATTTTCTACCTGTTGTAAGTAGAGCCACCTTTTGAATCTGTACCCTTCTGCAGATTTGAACTGGGTGGAATTTATATAATGAGCCAGAACAACTGACATGCTCCAGGAAGAGCAGGGGGAACTAAGGTCAGACATCCATTGCACAGTCAGATAGCACTGCCAGTAGAGCGCTTGCTTTGACATGTGTGCAAAGCCTGCCGACGCAAGTCCGAGTCCTGGCAGTGCCAAACTCAGCCTTTCATCCTTTCGAGGTTGTTAAATGAGCACCACATACTGTGGGTTACGATAAGCAGCGCTCAGATGCCTGAGAGTTCATAGTGCTATATAAAGGCAAATTATTGTAAAGTCATGAGCATTAATTAATAACACGCTAAATACCGGAGACCAGTTTCTAAGTACGGGACTGGGATTTGAACCTGTGTTGCTCTGTGTCGTCTTGCTTCGAAGACAAACACATTGGGCCTCATTCCGACTCAGGCGTTAAGGGGTTTACGGCGCCGTAAACAGCGCCGACTCTTAACGCCTGATTACAAGGTTCCCTTTGCGGGATGGCTGCTTAACGCCTGCTTTTTGCAGGCGTTAAAAGCCATGCCGCAAAGGGACCTTGGCGATAATTACGGCACCATAATTTACGGTGCCGTAATTATCGCCTTTCTCCATTCCCATTATGCCCTATGGGGCAAAAATGGGAATGGGGAAGGGGCCATTGGTGAATGGGGAATTACCGCCCCACTCACCTTGGAATGGGGCGGTAATTCCGCCATCCACCATGGCGGAATTGCAACCTTAGCGGCATGGACCATGGTGCTAATAGCACCAGGGTCCTCTGCCAAGGTTGTAATGAGGGCCATTGGCCCTGGGCTCTCCTCCAGGGCTGGTCTAAGACAGTGATATAAATACCCACATGTGAGGGAATACACACACTAACCAAATCTGTACAACAAGCAGTGTACTAGAGTGTATTTAGCATGTGTGAGCAAACTATGGAAAGGGACCATAGAGAGGGATTATTAGGGGATATCTATTACTGACCTCTCCCCACTTCCACAGAGTTGCAATACTTGAGCGTCTAGATGATGTAGCCCACATGGAGGTCCTTCTTTCAAGAGGTGTTTGGCAAAGAAGCGGAATACAGATAATAAAATGATTTAAAATTGAATATTGAACTTTCGAAAGAGGGGTAACAAAATAATGGGGTCATAAAGAAAAGGAGTGAAAGATATGGAATGAGGGGTCCCTGCTGGATGTGCAGTATTTTTTAGAGCAAGCCAGAGTGACACATCACATGAATCCCTCCTCACATCTCCCATGGACACAAAAAGGGAGGGGCTGAAGAAGGGACGGGAATATGGACATCCATTGGAAGCCTCAGGAGTCATAAGCAGTGAGGCTTTGCAGGAGTTCTACTCAGATGGTATAGCGGTGGGATGATGCAAGACCCAGCTCAGCCTTGCCCCTCTGACCATGTTGGGCATGCACAGCGCCCTTACTGTGCATTGGCGGAGGCGGATCATCTTGTGCATTTCATGGTATAATTTGTATTCCATTTGTCACCTGAGTCCACATGTATGCTGGCCTCATTGTTTGTAGGGTGAGGCTGATCATCAAGTGCATTTCATTTGTGGCAATTTTTCTTTTATTTTTGTGCCTCTAATCCTCTCGTATATTTAAGGTGGCCCTGCTGCGTGTTGGATGTTGTGTATGCGGTGTATCGTCTTGCGTGCTTTGCAGACTTTTTTTATAACTTCACTGTATATTTTCCACTCCGCATTGGCCCACCTTACCTACTATACATGACTGAATAGGGATGTGTCTGCCAGGGACTGGAGATATTTGTTCTTTTTTTCAGTAACATTTTCATTTGTTTCCTCCGCGTCTACGGCACATATAACGGATACATATTGATGCATGAATTTTTCCTTAAAAAGTAAACATGTCTGGGGGATCCCATTTATTATTTGATTTTGGCACAGGATTTGAAAGCACGCTCCTGAACACTCACTCCAGAGAGAATACAACCCGCTAGGGAAGTAAGGCGAAAGTCGAACTTGTAAGGATAACAAGTTTTTAAACGTTTCGATTAGGAAAATAAAGGAAATTGAAGCATTTCTGTGCACCTCCTTATTCCATCCACGTTTAGATAAGCAGCCCACCAGCGCTGCCTACGGAAAGTGGTATAGAGGTTGGGCCAGATAGAAACTTCTCTGTCCCCTCTGTATCCTCCTTCTCTTCTCAACATTAATCATTGCACAAATATGTATAAATACTTATCGGAGGAACTGATTCTGTGTAGACATTAACAGGTGGTAACCAACTACTTCTGTACCTGTCCTTAGGGGAGATCAATTCAGTACAACAACTCACTGAGGAGCATTATATATGCCCCTCTTATTAAATACATGGGTGGTATGCAGTTCCCTCTTTTGTGTTAATACTCACAAAAAGAACCACCTTCAGTCACTGGGATTTTAAGGTGCCCCAGCTTTTCTTTCTTTGACTCCACCGTCTTGCCCACTGCCATGCCCAATGGCCGCCGGGTGCCCTCTGGACTTGAAACCATAAAAGGACTCTCATCACTTAAGCTGAAACAAAGATGCGAGAATCTGGCCCGGTGTCCTTAGCGAGAGGGACAACGCAATGATAATGGTAGACATTGGTTATTAGCGGAATCACAAAGCTATGGAGATAGTGGGTGTACACAGGAATGTTTGTAAGACTTCATGGGTGCTAACAACGAATAAAATAAATAAATAAATGACAAGGAAGCAAGTATGCACAGACAAGGCTTTTCATTTTTTTGATGCAGTCATTTCCCTTGTGCAGCGTGACAATCAAAATTAGATATTCTGTTTCCCTGGACTGCTTCTCAAATTTGATTTTGCATTCTTTTCTATACTGCCTCGCCTGCATTATGCGTGCCACGCATTAACAATGACGTTGATTTTTCCTGACATGTCCAAACATACATAACCCACCTAATGGAAAAACCCAGAACAGTTAGGGGGGAAACCTGTCACTCTAAATCGCTGAAACCTGCCACTCTCAATCCCTGGAGCCTGCCACTCTAAATTTCTGAAAAATTATTTACAAGATAAACCCGATCTGCGTGAAATGGCTCCGTAATTTAGCTGCCATTTTGTCACTCTGTCTATGCAAGCAAGGCCCGTTTTAATGACTGCCCGCGGCTGGGGATCACACATCTCCTTCGAGCTGCAAAGGGAGCTGTATCAGTAGACTGATCATGAATAGCAGTGGCTTTCATTTAAATGATGGCACTTAAGTTCAGGAGGAATTGATGGCGGCCTATTACGGGTTGTTTACCCCGTTTAGCACACGTTGGTTCGTCTCCGTCGACCTCGGCAAATTAAGTCGTACTGGTGGACACTGTTATTTGCTGGTTTCGCAATGCCCTTTGACGCATCGTGCAAGTCCATATCTATTTAAATGTCAATGAGGTGCACATATATATCCATGTATCCTGTAGCATTCGGCCGTGTTATTGGGAGGGCTGCACAATTTACCGTTATCACGACCACTGCTGAAATAAATGCAGATTTGTATGTGCAAAAGCATCCCCCAACCAAAAAATTGATGGGTAGAAGGTTTGGAATAAATCTGAACCACTGGCACTTCTCTCAGCAACCTTCCACACCACAGATTTGTAGCCCATCTGCGCCATTGCAAAGTGGGTCCGGCCATATGCAAATTAGCCTGGTACTGCCACCAATGGTAGCAGTCCAGCCCAAACAGCTAGGCCAGGTCGCCTCTAGAATGAAACACAAGCAACCCAAGACACGTTTCGGCCTTGTTGGGCCTCCTCAGTGAGGTGCAGCTTTGTTTCCTATGGCGCAGTAAGCAAGGGACGCACGTCTGGGCATACCCTCTCTCACATAGGGAGACAAACTACAACCAAAAAAGTGATGGGAGGAAGGTTTGGAATAAATCTGAACCACTGGCACTGCTCTGGGCAAAGTATCAAATCCACCACCTGACTTTCCGCTCTGCCAGGCGGCAAATTCTGTGTTGCGAGGATGATGGTAACCCGCCAGTAGCACTGGCACCGGCTGGTTACCACTGTCCTCGTAATGAGGCTCTATGGTACAGTGGTGCATAGCTTAAATGCAGCCCCTGCATTGCAGAATCATAGCTGTCACTGCAGCTGTTAAATGGATGCCTGCTGTGACTTCGGAACCTGCTCTGTGCTGCTTGTAGCGGAGGCTCTGCCGATCAGGATACTGATACAGCAGGGCACCGGTACGCACTATTCTTTTGGCATGGAGATCATGAACGGGGAATCTGATAAGCAGATGACCCTTTCAGAGATGGAATTACCTGCTTCATTGTATTAACTAATGGTAATAAAGAAAGCCAGGGCTTTCACACCCTTGCCAGGTGGCAATCCATCACAGCCTGATTGAGCATCTGCACCTCTAAGTTTTATAGGTAGGGTATTCCATAGCAGTGGAGACAGGACGTTTTGCGATGAAGACTTTAAGAATGATACCCAAAGATTTGATTTTAATACCGCTCTCAATACTCATTCAATGAAGAGATGTTATGCCCGATTGATGTGGTCTCGAATGTAAATGCCTAGAATGAATCTGGCTTCCACGTTCGAAACATGCTGCAAACGTCTTATTTGTGTTTTGGGATGATCCAACAATACCAAGTTACAATAGTCAAGCCTGTTGGAAACTAAGCTGTGTTCTGCTCGACCCCTTGCAGAATTTGACAATAACGTAGCATTCTCTGTCGGTTGAGAAGATGGCGGAAGCAGGCATTAACTATTACTGAAAGTTGAATGGAGAAATCTAATATGGGATCCATTAGTAGGTGTGATGATAATAAACCAGTGATAATACAAAAGAAAAGTATGTGCTTCAATTTTACAGCCATTGTATTTGATGACTGAACACACACAGACATGTATGGCCGCAGACATGTATGACCTCAAGACATCATCAGTGTCTACTGTGTATTTCAACTATTTTTTCCTCCTAATTTAAGCATAATCTGAGTATCATTTGCATCCATTAACAAAGACTAATTGATGGGACTATTATTTCTGCAAAGAGAGGTGCATAGATGTTAAATAGCAGTGGATAAAACAGAACCCTGTTAGATACCTCCACTCTGATAAAAACAAAGGTAGCGCTATAGATTGACAGTGATCTGACAGGATGTCAACTGACATCCAGGTGTAGCATGACTATGCGATTAAGGCCTTTCTTGTCTCAAGGTTGTTTGTCAGCGGAATGATATTGTATGTGGAGGACTGAAGGGTACAGACCAGAGCTTTGCTCTTGAGAGGAAGGTTTTCATGCTAATGCTATTGTTACATGGATGACATCTTGATAATCCTTGCCTGAGACTCTGACCATCCCCTTCAAGGGGCACACTGTCAGGTTCCATTGCCACCTGCAATGTCAATACAGGGTCCCCCCCCACCCTCCCCCGAACAACAAACCCCATTGGCCAGTACTAATCCCAAGCGCAGGTCACAGCTTCCACATCAGCCATGGCGTCTGGGCGCAAAACACCCAATCTCAGGCAGGGCCAGGCCCCCCATTACCGGGTTCCCCAAAAACCAAGAGCATTCCTCAGTGCCTCATCTCTTATGAAAGCTGTCAGACGTCATTCCTTCAGGAGAAAAGGCAAGAGGACAGGCAACGGCGATTCTAGCGTCCTGGGACTACATTTCCCAGTGTCCCCAGAGTGGCACATGGCAACCATGTTTGATCTTACTGGTGATGCATGAAACCCTTTCCTTGATATTGAGGATCTTTCATTGAAGTAGTTGCTCTCGCGTCAAGCACTGTGGAGATCCAACAAACCGACAATACCCAGTGGCTATGCAGTAGAGAGTCCATTCTGGGCGCAGCTAAGTAGGACCAACCACATACATGTGTTTAGTTGAGTGTGCACCGTACACGGTATGAGTGCTGCCTGGCATCATGATAGCTCATGCTCTGTTAACCTCTACAAGGATGAGCATGATCCCTTAAAATCCTGCCTATTGGACTACTAAATGCATAATACTTGCCTTTTGGACTAATTGCTATATTCGTGTACTCAACAGCAGTGATTACCCCTGATTTATGAATGTATTTATTTACCTTTCTGTTTATTTTATGGGTGAGTTATATTATGTTTAATGACAGACTCCTCCAGATTCAATCCGTTCTTCCATGGCATCTTAAGGCGAGTATGTTGCTCCTGAGATGTCATCCCAGCCCCCTCATTACTCCAGCTGCATACAGTATATGTAATGATTGCTTGATTGTGTATTGATTGTAAATTGACATAATGACATAGTTGCAACTAGAGTGGCATACTGCATTATGGCCCTGATAGGCTAGCAAGGCATAATAGAACCTGGCATTGGTATACTGACATGCACTGGCCTATTTGCTTGCAGGCTCATTTGTTCGAGGCCCATTTGCTCTTCTCCTTGTTTACACATTTCACGCAAAAATAAATGTGGGGTTAGGTTTAGGTATATATTAGAGTGAAAGGATGTGGTGGGTGGGAGGGTTGCAGGGGGTCTGCCTCTGCTTTCTCTGCAGTGAAATGTGTACAAAAAATAAATCGAACAAATGGGGCTCGAACAAATGTTCTCGAGCAAACATGGTGGAACCTGCTAACCGTCCACATCCCTAACAATACTGTGAATGATTGGGCATTTCAGTGGCAATGATGTGAGTACTTGGGTGTTTCGTGAACATGTCCGCAAATTATGCGAGTAGGATTTTTTTTGACAAGACCTAGACATTGTGCCCCTACCTGGGATTCTGCAGGTGATAGCTGCTACATGAGAGAAATAGCTGCCACATTCAATGTCAAATAATGTATTCAGATTTCACAATTAAAAATTAAAACTTTATAGTTGTACAATTTTCCAAAACAACATTTACATATACGCGGCGGGGCAAGGGTGCAGTGTTTGGTGCCTTCCTGGTCCCCGGAGGGACTTCCTGCTACTGTGGCCACGCCCCCCTGGGCTTATCTCGCGGCCAATAGCCCCGCAGCGGTGAAGCCCGCGGCGGGGCAAGGGCGCGGTGTTTGGCGCCGCAGGTGTTCGGCGTCCGCGGAGAGAGGCATTCTCTGTGTAGGCTGTGTAGGCTGTCGGACGGGGCGCCAAGAGAAGTGCCGGCGAGTGTTACACACCTATTTGACTGTTCCTGACTGTTTCCTAGAAGGTGTAGCGCACGAGAAGTTTGTTGGGGCCCATACTCAGCAAATCAGCCCAGTTTCCTCAGGCCAGCTGCGAGGGGGCTCCGTTATGTCCCTATTAAAATCTTTGAGGTCCTTTAAGGGCCGTGCTGTACCAAGGAAACCGGCCAGGAAACCAGACAGCTTTTTGCCATCAACCCCGCCCCGGAACTGTTCCGAGTCTGCCACCAATCCTCCCAAACATACTCAAGCGCAAAAGCTCCTGGCTGTCAAAAGAAGAAGCCAACCGGGAGTAACAGCCAAAGCAAAGACCCACACCTCTCCGTGCCCTGACATTGACCTGGCCTACCGAGGGCCCATCCACACCGTGGAGGGTATGAAAGCATCCACCCCAGGATCACAATGTGGTGAGGGACCCTGCAGCAATCTTGCTATCCTCCCAGCACTGAGCTGCAATGTCAACCCCCCAAGTCTGAACCACAAAACCATTGCCTGCCTGGATACTTTGCCCGCCGACACTGGGAATCTAGATGCCTTGCCGCTGGCTAATGCTCCTGGGACTTGCATAGAGGGGGCTTGTGAGGTGTTAGTTCTTCCACCGGCACTTGTTGTACCAGTTACCACCCCACTTAGCCCGCCACTTGCTAGTCCATGCTTGCCCCTTGATCTCCCGTTCATCTTGGGACCTACTCTTGACTGTCCCCCCCCAATCACTGCTGCTGCTACTCTGGTCCCAATGGACATAGAAACTGTCAGAGCAACCGAAGATGAGCACCCTCCCAGTCCCATCTGCAGCTCCTGGAGTGAGAACCCACCTGCATCGACCTTAGGGTCCAGTTCCTTTCTTAACTTACCACCATTTAGGGCGCTCAAGTCCATCACCCTCGGCAGTCATCCCTCCTCTGCTCCAACACCCAAGGAGGTGCATACTGTCGGAAGTTGCCCCTGCGCACAGGTGCTCTCCAAACTAGCTGTCATTAAAAACTACTTTTGGTACTGATCGATGCCCAGGGGAGGAGTGGGGAGGGGAACGGTGGAGTGGACTCACTGGGGGAGTCCTCCAGCATGCCTCTTGCTGGTAAGGGACGTAACCCCCCACAGCAACCTTTTAAACACTGTATCCTGCGAAGGGACTGTTCATGCACTAATGAGCCTTATTCCGGATGAGCAGTTGATGCACCCTAACGCTGATAGAGGACACCCCCCTGGGTGTACCAGGCCAACTCTGCTGGTGGAGGGTCCCCCAAGCTCCTTGAGATCAAATCCCCTTAGGGAGGGAGGGACTGGAGCACATGGAAATTGTTCAAGGGTGCGCAGCCCCAAGAGTCATGTATATGGGGGCAAAGAACTGCTACTGTTTTTCTGCATGGGGTACCTAAACTGCTTTTGGGCAGGAGAGAACCAAGGGATGCCCTTTCTAACAAATGGCTCCACTGGCTTCGTACAGTTGGGAACTGTCCCTTTGTGGCCAGGGAAGCTATGGTGGGGTGTGTTAGATTGGCTGGCGAAGGTATAAACTCTTCTGACTCTGTTAAACTGGTTTTTAGGAATGATCAAATGGCCAGGGAAGTTTTGAGGAGCTCTGAGGGTTATGTGCGGGCCCCATATAGTGGGATTGCAATCAGCTCGCGCCCCTATCTGGGAGCAGTTGCTCCACCTGGAACTATCACCCATAGTAATGTCCTGTCTGGAGCAAACTGTACACCTCTGGGAAAAAGGCCAGCGGGGGGATGTGAGCGAGTTCCAAGCGTGGGCAATTAGTCTTGTGACTCTCTGGACTAGTAAAGGGACAATATGGGATGTAATGGGGGCCTATGGTTGACCCTTTTCTCCCTCCTAGTACCTCTGATTTATTACATCTGGATATGGAGCACAGATGGTAATTCTTTTTTTTTTTTGTGTTGTGATTTTGTATTTCTTGTGTTTGATGGATTTTTTTTTAAATCCGAATAAACTTGTTTGACTTGACTTGACATATACACAAAATAAAATCACAATAATAAAAACCCGTGCCCTAACACTTCATTGATTAGTACTCTTCAAAACAACGAACACAAGAAACCCCATTATCTCAGGTACAAACCCTCCTGAACAAACATACTTAGGGGATAACTTACTTCTCCCTGTTCAGTTCTAAGTCAGTACTGCAACTCTTACATACATGCACATTACCTCTGCATCCCTCTTCCTTGTCCCAGTACTTAGTTGTGAGGTCCCGACCTCCATTTCAGGAATCTATTCCCTCTTTTTACCAACACCCATACTTGGCCCACCACACCTCAGACAGTACAATACTCCCCCACCTCCACGACATGTTAGATTTTCCTTTCCTGCCTGTCAGGCTCTTATGTGAGTGGTTGGGTCACATAGTGCGCCTTCGTTTCCTCTCCCTGCTGGGCTTGGAGGTGCACCTGTTTGGTCTCCTGCTCCTATATTGTTCTTAATAAAGAACGGTCTGAACCGTAGCCATCTCATAGCCCCATATTTGAGGCAGGATAGGAAAAAGCGGGAAAGATCGTTGGTCGCTCCAAATGTACAATTGCTTTCGTCGTTCTCTGTTCTTTTACCTTTCACAACCTTGTTCGATCACTAGGCCCTAAAACCTTTAAGCGAACAGCCAGAATAGCATTTCTAACTCCAGTGGACATCATGTATGTTAGATGCGACTCCTGCTTGCTCAGATTTTTCACCTTCGTGTGCAGCCGAAGAGGGTACATGCTACAAGGCCTTTCATGTCTTGTAACCTCCGGTCTGCTTCTGCCTTTTCCACAAGTAGTGACAGAAACATCCTCTAAGTGAATTTATCATTAGCTTTTCTCAGGAAGCGGGTAATCTATGATAAACAGCTAGTTTGCTTATTACAACCAATCTACCCAGCCACCCTCTAAGATTGGATTGCAACATTTGAGCTAACATGTTTTGACAGTTCACATTCTTCAGAAGGACGTGTATGGAATGGGTAAGCACATCTCAAAAATCTACTTTTCATCAGAATTCCCACTGGACACAACCAGGTCTCCACTCTCTATGGAAATACTGAGGTGAATTCTGGTAGCCCTATTGTGGCACGATAACCTCCAAAAATCCCACATCTGTGCACCCTGATAGTTCAACCCCCAAACAATAGGGCTGAGGCTACTTTCAATATACATACTTCCATACACTTAGAAAAAATCTGGCCTCATGACTAAAATAAAATCTCAGCAGTGCTGTTATTCGAGTCTGCACAGGCTTGTAATGATTTCCCGGCTGCCATTTTGTGAGACCGTGATAACCGAGTATATTGTTGTACTTGCTGACGTTCTATTCCGTCCAACCTCCAGATATCACCCGGTATACATGCATTGTCCCCTCCCGGAGTGGAGCTGCTTAGTTTGCTTATATTTAACACCAGCCTATGCAGTGAGAAGTAATCCCTTGCTTTCACTGTTAGTTTGAAAGCCCCTAGGTGTCATTTCTAAGATGGCGGTGTCATCTGCATACACAAACGGTCTATTAAACCCTGTTTAATTTATGCACGTCAGAACATATTTAAAGAAACATTCTGTCCGAATCAGATGGAAATAAAACGAAGGGCAATGGGTCAAGTGAGCAACCTGCCTCCATTCCTTTGTTACTGTAAATGGATAATATAGCTTACCGCCACATCTAACCACAGCTGTTAAATGACTGTAAACTAGGTGCATTAGCTTCTAGAGACCACATGAAAGACACAAAACTATTATATCCTCATACACAGAGGGAGGGGTCATTATCATGGGATATGGCCTGCCACCAAGTTCGCCAGGGCCATAAGCTAGAGAAGGGTCATTATCCCAAGCGATAATGACCACTCCACAGGACTAGCGCTATGAGCACGTAGTGGTAGTAGCAGTACATGTTTTGGTGGTGAAGCAAAATTGTAACTTTATTAGTAAATAGGCAAACTGAGTTATTAAATTAAATGTGGTTTTATTTTGTAGTGTTTAAATAACAATGCTGACTTGATAAATTTGGTATTTTGGTTAACTGCAATTGGTTAAACAGGAGTACGTTTAAAATGAGCATGCATTGTGCATCTTTTAAAAGTAGATAATTTACCTGTACCAAGTGAAATGATATTCCCTTGTTTTAGATTATTTCTCTGGTGTGTTAAATAGGATGTTGCAGCGAAAGAAAGGTCCTCCCAGAGAGAAGTGTCTTGTTAAAAGAAAACTTGCCTGGAAATTGCATGGTTGTTTTCCTGTCTGCTTTTGAAGTCAGAAAGTTCAGAATGCAGTCAATACCAGTAGTTATTGACTGCACTCTAAAAATTCTGATTGGTTGACAGAAGGTCAATACGATCTCCATGTGATAATAATTAGTAGCAGCAGATTATACTGATTCTGATATCAATCGCATTTTGAGCGCCATACAATTTCAAATCCAATTAGTGGCAGCTCTAAAAAGCTGCCTTGCTAAGGGAGATCTGAGGGGGCTGTAGCCCCGGGTCTTTAGGTTGTAGCCCGGATATAAGATCATTGGCTACAACCAAAAGGACTTGGTAGCCCCAATGCTCGACAGTCCCGACAGTAGCATAGCCCCAGATCTTTTCCAGACATAGCAACACCTGTGGTTGTAAGTGTAAAGCATCAGTTCTGAGAATGTTCGTTTTCTGCCATGAAGGCTTTTTAATTGGTTTACATTTTTATTTTATACTCCAACCATTCATTCTACAAAGGTGTGGAGCTGACCAGAAATTCAGAGTTGAAAATATTTCGGTTTAGTCTTGACATAGTGAAACAGTGTGGGGTTGGACGAGGGGCAGGGTGGGGGAGGTTACAAGGAAAGCTAGCCTAACTAATTGTTGGACATTAAGGGCCTGATTCATGGAAGTGTTTTATAATGGCGCAATCCCATAGGAAAATGTTCCATGAATCAGGCCCTAAAGGGACACTCATCAGAAAAGTCTCTTTTGTCCTCCTCTCCCCAGGGCCGGTGATGTTCCTTTAAATCTGGCAGCATTGATAGGATTTGATAGGAGAGGCGGGATCGAGGGCAGTCTATAAATGGAAGGCCCAAGCGTCAACAATCCTGCCTGACCAACATAGCACAGAGGGAGACAGACAGCTGTCATGGGGGATCAGGGGAGTTGTTGGGCACTCTGTTTCGGCTGCTGTCTTACCTGGCCTCGCTATGCTAACTCGATGCCGGAAACCAACATGACTCTGCTAAGTGGGCACTATGCTGTATTACCAAGACACACTGGAATGTCCCGATTCGGTGCTAACTAGTGGTAGCGCAGGGTTGCTCCTGCAATGTTGCATCCCCATAAGTGGTGTAGCCCCACCAGGTCCTCTTCTGAAGAACTGGAGACCGTCAAGAGCCACACTAACACATATGAGAAGTATAGCTCTCCACCACCTGCAATGGTGAAGACTTTGAGAGACCGTACCAAAACATCTGCAATGCAGGGGAGCATGCCCATATGACTGCTGTTTTTGCCATCATGCTGAGGCCAAGCCAATGCAAGGATAAGTTGTGGAGTGGCTGAGTACTGTATCGCTACGCTCTAGTGTGTGTGCTGAGATGTCAGCTTTTTAGTGGGCGAGTGATGGGGGAATTTGTTGTCACATTGTCACCTGCCCCTGGGACGAACACCCTCTGTCGTCTTGGTTGTTGTTTCCGTGCATCACCAGCATGCTTATACAGGAATACAATGCCTTATGCCTGAGATGAAGACCTGTTGCGCCCCCACCCAGACTAAAGGCCGGTCCTTGATTACGGTGATGGGGAAAGTGCATCAGGAGGCACCAGGACCCGTATGGGTGCTGTGCTCTATAAGATGCTTGTACGGGCTCAGGACGTCATATTTACAGACCAAACAAGGCAAATGAGAAAACCTCTAACAGAGGCTTGATAGTTAAAACTAGCTTGTGATTGGTTATGTCTTTCCACTTGTCTTTTCTCTACACTGGAGAAATTGTTCCCACTATTCAGGTTCCAGATATCACCAAGGAAACGATGCACAGTCAGTAATAAACTTCCTTTGCCTACCTGCTCTAAATGCTTGTAGCATATGAAGGCAAGGTTGGTACCAAGCAGGTCCCACCTCTCTCACACCAAATAGCTCCCAACTCTCCAAAATCAAAATATGCATGGCCATTGCTACCCCTACTCCTGAATTTAATTGAATGCTTGAGTCATGTGAGTACTAATGGTAGGCACATCTGCTGTCTTGCAGCTGGCAAACTGTAATGCTTTCAAGAAAATGAAGGACCCTTTTTTGATTTGTGTCAAAGTGTTGATGTGCACAGAGTTATTTCGGTGTTGTATCAAATAGTGGGATTGTGATGTTACAGTTATTTATTTGAAGTGGCGGTAGCTAGTCAGGGAGTGATGTCATTGGACCCCACCCTGAAGTGACATCACGGGAAGCGATGAAACATGACCTTTCACCCCTTCACATAGCATTTTTCCTAAGTACACTACCAAACATATGGTTACGATATCACTAATGTGATATATATTTCATACAGGAATGGATCACCATATGTATCGTTAATATCAGTGTGTATAGGCCCATATTTCTAAATTACTGTGAATGCAAGCAGACATCTAAGGCAAAATGATTCTGATGTATTATTATATAGCACTTATGCTTAAGCGTTTTATATAAAAATAACATACATACAATATCACCCAACCTGTGTTGGTACTCATTTATCAACCTCAGCAGGATGAAAGGCTGAGTTGGCCTTGCGTGGATTCAAACTTGCAACCTGCAGATCACGCACACATATGGTACCACTGATCGCTCAACCCACTGAGCTATCGTACCGGCTATAGCAAAATGAGCAATTACATGTCTGAATGTTCTCAAAGTCAGAAAGCAAATTCCACTCTGCAGTGGATACCATTAAACTGGTAACTGAGATTTACCATCCGGCCACTTCAACTGCTGGTCAGGTACAAATTGGCCACATGTCAAGTCTGCATGGATCTACTGTTCAGGTTTCAGAGGCAAAATAGGGAAAGCAGCGCACTCAGACTACATCCCATACCCTGGGCACTCGTTACCTCATACATGCAAACAAACATCCTGGACAGAATGCAAGGGAGATGGGAAAGATGGACACATTACAACAAAGCCTTAATTGTGGCACAATGAAATCAAGGGCCATTTGTTGTGCTATGATCAAACATTTCTACACTGTACGCAAGCTTTTAGGCACAAGGATTTTGTCAAGTGACCGAGGGTATCGAGATGGAATGTCGTGTGTCGTGTGATGATCTTAATAGAGGCAGCGGCAGAAAATCCATGCTATAACTGCAACTTGCAAAAAGTGAAATACATAGTCCAAAACGGATGCTTATTCTAATCTAAATGCTTTTTGGAAGTTTCTGTCTGCATTGTGAATTTGAGGTGTTTAAGAACAGACTAAATCAGTGATTCACCTCCTGAAGTGTGCCCAAAATAAACCTGTAATGAGTCTAGCAATTATTGTATAGAATTCCAGAAAGGCAAATTATTTTGTCAATCCTATTCTTTCTTATTTAGGGTCACTGCTCATAGTGTTACACTTGTGGAACCCCTTGTTTTAAAAAAAATGCCTGAACAAGAATCCCAGCCCTTCCAGAAACAAAGAGCCACATGGCACTGGCCACAGACAAGGAGCTTCCATTAAAAAGCAAGGGAGGCCACAGGAGTAGCAAGGGAGATCTCAGGGATCGCAGTTGCGACCCCTGGTAGCCCCCAAATGACATCCCTGTAGCTAGTATAATGTACAGAGGCATGTCTGAAAAAGTTTAACAGGTAGTGCAGGAGCACCTAGACCTTGAGTCAGTTCATAAAGTCTGCCCCGCTGATGGTTGCACCTCTGAGGGTGCCTGGGATCCTCCTTGGCCCTTCTTATAGGTCCCCCTGTGTGTGCGCTCTGCATGTGCCACCCACCCTGTGGTTGGCATACGTGCAGATGGTACCTCAAGGTTTTAATTGCCTAGCCCGTGCTTGCTAAATACAAAGCATATGTACCACCAAAAAGGAGTGCCTCAGTTTAGAGCACACTTGTAAGGGGCCTGCTGGCCCATTTTGCAGTAGAAATGTACTCCCCCTCAATGCACTGCAAAGGTCACTGATATATTAAACTGACCCGAGATATTGGGCCGGAGTTTTTGTTTTGTTTTCTAGAATAGTGGCCATTCTAAGTGCAATACTTATTTTGTATGTGAACAGTTTAATAAACTATAACACATTAAAAATAATACTCTACCTTAAAATCTGGTTCTCAATAATGCATCTTGCCCATTTTTACATAATTGCTTTACATCACATGCAGTAGGCAGCATAACAAAATAAAATGCCAGTCATTAGTCACAATTCCTAATTCGGATGGAAACTAATGTGGACATGATTCACTGAAACCTCAACTGGAGCCAATCGGGACATGGCCTGAGTATCTCAGATTTGCCCCTGCTACCTTGTACCCCATTCAGACACCCTGAAACTGAAGCAAATCTGGAATTATTTGGGCTTCTTTCAGATGCTCATGGGCAAATGCGATTCAAAAAGATACGCTTAAGAGCACCAGTGAGAGATGCTCCAGGTAGCTCTGGATTAAATCCAGTTTTCGGCCTTGCCAGTAGGAGCAGATCTGAGATGCCCAAGGATTCTCCTGCTTTAATCCAGTACATATATTTATGAATCGGGCACCTTAGGTTGAATGCTGCTATTCTAAGGGACTCATTATAAGTGGGCCGGTCTCATAAAAATTCCAGGAAAAATGACATTAATTCTGGCGCCGGCATTTTTTCCAGACCGGAATACTTCAAGTTTGCTGGTGGGGGCCATGGATTGCACAGCAGGCCTGACCTGCAAGGAGTTCTGGCCCCTACCAGGAAATAATTGCCAGAATCACCAGTACTACGGTGCTGGGAATTCCGGCAATCTCATCCCATGGAGTCCTATGGGAATGGGAATTTACTAGATCTCTGCTGGACGTAACATCCTGGTAATATCGGGATATCAGGCGGCAGAGAGAGTAAGGCAGGTTTGCCGGTATCCCACCAGAGTTACCAATGGGATAGCGGCAAACCTATAATGAGGGCCTACATCATTTCTTTAATGCGAGTAGACGATAAGGTGAAAATTCCCTTTCATCAGAAAAAACAAATTATTTTGACCTGGTTAAAAGGATTTACAGTCTGTTGATGAGACACAGATTACTGACACTAATGAAGTTGTTTTGTTTTTAATTTGCAGAATGAATACACGTATATGATGGGTGCTTGCATAATTGTCTTCAGGTTCTTCTCTATATGTGGGAAGCATGTAAGTATGATTAACCCAACATGTGAAAGAATTTTTTTTTTTTATAGTTCAGTTGGCCTAGATCCAATTTGGGATATTGATATTGATATTGATACTGATATTGATATTTTATTTCTATCGCGCTCATACACAAGTGTTTCAGAGCGCGGCAAGGGAAAGGGAACAGGGAAGAACAAAAAACAACGATCTTACTAGGCCCAGTGACATTGAGAACGTGCAAGTGCAGGGTAGAGGGGGAAGGTGGAGAAGTGCATGGAAGGGGGAACAAACGGAGAGTGCGGAGCGAGAAGGAAAAAACAAAAATAATAATAATTGTGACTATAGGAATGTCTTGCCGAATGGCCATCTCTTCTAGGAGTCTGCAACCTGCGGATATCCAGATGTTTTGGCCTTCGACTCTCATGATCCCCCACCATTGGCTTTGCTGGCTGGGACACAATGCAGTTGTAGTTCAAAGCATCTGGCGAGTTAAAGGTTGCAGAAAGCAACAACACTTTATTATTTGATGAAAAATTGCCATTAGAAGAACTTGGAGCAATCCTGTGTTGCATCATTCTTTCAAACTACAATATCAGAAATGCAGCCGGCAGATGCACCACTTTTCCTATGTAGAAGATGAGATGTCTTTTTATAAGTGATCTAAGTGCACAATTGAGTTTCTCCATTAAGGGCTTCTGTACATGATTTATAATGTTTGGTGCTATTATGACAAATTACTTTTATTTTGTATTTTTAGTCACTATTTTTCATGGGAAGTTTACTTAAATCATTTTTTATGAAATGTTTTTGATGATTTTTTTGACAAATGTTTTAACTTATCAACATCTGTCCTTTTGCTAAAATGGCTTTTTGAACCTCATCTATCTGAGGATGGCCACGTGATGCAGTTGAGATAGGAAGATATGTGTCTGCGTTCTCCTGCTCCTCATACTGCCTTAATGATTCTACACGTTTTGAAAGCCCACACAAAACCAGCTAAGTACCAGGGATGTCATTTCACCAAAATGCCTGGGGTAGCGGAAGTGACATTGCATGACCCTTGACCTCTCATGACATCCCAGGACGTGATGTCTTTTGACCCCACCCCCAAGTGACATCACAGGGAGTGATGGCACATGACCTTTCACCCCTTGACAAAACAGGAAGTGGCAACACATAGCATTGTTCCTCAGTACACTAAGAAAAATATGGTTACGATATAGCTGTAATATGATATACATTTCATACAAGAATGGATCACCATATGTAGCGTTAATATTTGTGTGTATAGGCCCATTTTACAAAATTACTGTGACTGTAAGCAGATGTTCAACACAACAACCTTGACTATTGTACATCACTTGGGCTTAACTGTAAACAGACAGAGCATCTCAAAGAGGCCTAAACCCAAAGCGCAGACATATAGTGCCTGCCAAGTGTCTCACCACAGACTGGAAACAGCAACTGATGAACACAAGTCCAACAAGAAGACAATCAAAGGCTGTCAGGGTGGGACTGGGACAAGAAATAGGCCCGTTCACCCAAAAAAAAGAGGCCCACCCCTTGCCTCAAAAAAAGTGGGCCACCCCTCGCCTCACGACCCTTGACCTCAGAAGGCATCACCCAAAGTGATGTCATTTGACCCCGCCCCAAAGTGATACCACAGGAAGCGATGAAGCACGACCTTTCACCCCTTTACAAAACAGGAGTGGCATCAAATGGCATTGTTCCTAAGTACACAAGTAAAAATATGGTTATGATTTCACTAATGTGATATACATTTCACACGAGAATGGATCACCATATGTATCATTAATATCTGTGTGTATAGATCCATATTGTCAAATTACTGTGAATGCAAGCAGACGTCCAAGGCCAAATGATAATGTTATTGTATAGCACTTACGCTTAAACTCTTTTTTTATAGAACAAATATGCATACAATATCTCCCAACCTGTGTTGGGACTCATTTATCAACCTAAGAAGGATGAAAGGCTTTTTGTAAAAAAAAAAATATATATATTATTTTTTCCATTTTTTTTTTTTCCAAACCGGCCAAGGTGTGGCCAGAAACTGGCCCCACACCCCCAGGGACGATTTCGGCCTGGCCACGGGCCGAAAGGCCGAGGGGCCAATCTGACCCTGAAGGCTGTACCACATCATGCTTTTACACTTGGACAATATGCCCAGTGATTTTCTTGTCAATAGTGCAGTTTGAACCATTGCACAGCAACCCACTCCCGCCAGTCACCCAGAGCCTGAATATCCCCCAACTATTTTCACCACGGGGACCCCACCATCCACTATGAGTTACTAAGGGCCCTTCGTTAACAGCTTTAAACGTCTGGCACCCACTCGAACCCTCCAACACCTTACATCTCCAATGCCTTGCTCCAACACCTTCATGTTTACACATTGCCACCCTCCGGCAACTTAAGTCGCCAGCATTCTCCAACACCTTCAACCTCAAGCAAACTAGCAACTTAAGGCTCCATTACCCTCCTTTAACACCCCAAAAGTGTGAGTCTCAATTACCCTCCTCAAACATCTCATATCTGCATTCAATGTATTTCAACTCTCTTACAACACATTAAGACTAAAACACTCTCACTCTCTACCAACATCTGTAAATCACTAGTACAACATCTTAAATCTCCCGTGCCAGCCTCCATAGCATTGAGCCTCAAACACACACCTCAAACCCAGAGCTGTGCCAGTGGTTATGAATTATTTTAAACCTTCCAGCCATCACCTTTCTGTTTTGCTTATTTGGTAAGTAACCCACAGTTTTGGTTTTGTAAATGGGAGATAGAGGGGAAGGATGAGTTGCAGGTCACAGTAATAGCGTGTTTTTTTTGTACTTTAAAATGTAAACAGCAGCAGCAGCTCCATGACATCACTCCTAGAAAAGGACCAATGTTATTATTTTCTTTTATCCTTTATATGTTGCTTAATACCAGTCTCTTCCAGCTTCTAAACACTGGAACAGGAATTGAAACCATGTTGCACTGCTTCCTTTAATTCTCAAATCAAGTGCGCTGCCCCTGAGCTAACCTTACACTGAGGCACACCCATCTCATCACAGGCCCAGTGGCTCACTGGATGTGCAAAGCAGACAACGAGAAACACTGATGAGATTTGTGTTCATGCTGTGCTGTCACTGAGTACTGCGGGCTGCACTTACCCATTCTCAGCTAGCTAGACCTAGCCCCCATACACTTCCTGTTGCTACAGTACTAGGTATGAGCTGCACAGACAGCCCCACATCTGATCCCAACCATTCAGGCATTCTTCACTAATGAACTGCCAACCTGTTAGTGATGGCGGCTTCATGGTTTTTCCTGCATCCCTGTTATTTCTCCCGCTAACGAGATCTAGATTCCTGGTGAAAAAAGCTGTGGCGCATTTAGCTGCATTTACAACTGCCTTTTCAAGGTGCTGCACAGATATCTGCTCTTGGCACTGCCTCTTTGTCTAGTGGCCCAGGTGTCGCAAGGACAATACTAGGGGTAGAAGAGGGGGAACCAGGCATAGCAGCTCTTACCCCTTGCAAACCCCAAATGACATCCCTGTGAAGTACACTGGGCAACACTCCTCTGTACATCTACTGAAATTAAAAGATGCTAAAGTGAATAAAAAGCACGGGAATGGATGAATACACCTCATTCAGAACGGTAGCTGCATAGTGACCCGCCATGGCAGACATCAATGCAGACAACTTGAGGAGAGCAAGTTAGAGATACCCTCAATACCCAGAGCAGTGCTTAAAGAGGTGATAGAAGAAGGTCATATGTTGGTGTTTAATAGAAATGGCATAGATGTCCCTTTTGACCTCATGCACCATTACATTGATGACATAGCTCCCAGGGTCATGGAGGCTTAGTTGTGAGTTGTGGATATCGAAGAGCAGATGGTGGTGCAGGAAGAGCAGGTGCCAGGGCTGACCCCAGCGCTCGTGGCAGTTGAGCCACAAGTGTGGGACCAAGAGGCAAGAGGGCCCCTGAATCCTGGAGTCCTCATGTGGGGTCTCATAGCTTGAGATGTTGCTCTGATTCCATCTTCCAGGAATCTTGGTTTTAAATGTACCTTTAAATAATCAGAGTCAGTGGGCATAGTAACATGAAATGCATAACATTTTCCACCTGGGTCTTGCAAAAGGAGCATTTGCCAGAGTTGGAGGGATTGCATGTATGCATCAACTCAGCAAGCAGTAGTGTGCCTATTCTAAATTTAATGTACAATGTAGGCAGAAATGTTGGCTTGGAAGGTCCAGGTACCACTCGTAGCCTGATATATGTTTCCTTTCCCAATATATTCTGGTGGTCGTGGAGTTGTTAATTCTGGCAAGTAAGTTGTCCTCAGGCATTATATGAAGGACCTCCTTTACAAGGTTACATGTGATCTTATCAAAGCGAAAATAACGAATACAAACTCATTAATGAAATAATGACCAAATACATGGATCATTACAGATAGTTGCCAGTTAGCTTGAATAAAGAACCCAAAATGGAAGCAGATTCGTTAACATGGAAGGTCAATGTCATAAACCATTGACAGACTGATTGCACAGGCAATATCGGGAGAAAAAACCGAAATTCACTGAAAAAAGTACAGAGATTCAGCAAGTAGATTAAAAGACTGCATACTTAATTTCGAAAAATGAGAACCAATGTCTTATCTACGGAGTGTTGCCTTTATCTTAAAGTACTAAAACAAAGATAAGCCCAAAACACAACCTCAAACTAAATAAATTATACCATTCACTGAAAAAAACAACAAATGTGATAATAAAAATGACTTACCAATGTAGACTTGCGGGCTGGCCAAATTCATTGTAAATAGTTAATCGATGCCATTCCAAATCCCAAGAAATGTCCATAAACCCAAAAAAAGTTGAGAACCCAAAAAAAACAGAAAATCCAAAAAATCCAAGAGGAAAAATCCATTGAAATCCCCCCAAAAAGAGTACAATTCCAGGAAAGTCCACCAGCAAAACCAAACGCATCTAAAGTAATGAAGGAAACACTGTGAAGAAATCCAATTCGAAGCGGTGCCCGATCCCCCCAAAATGCCCAAAGTCCACGAGAGAAGCCCAAAAAATACACCAAAAAATAATCCATAGGCATCCAAAAAAGAAAAAGACATTAAAACTCGAGGAAAGTCCTGCAGCACCTCCAATCGCATCCAAAGAACAAGAAAATGGCGGATAACAACTTCCGTTTATATCACAATGAAAAAACCCATATACGCGAGCGACACCAAATGGACAAAAATAAAATTACAGCTTAAGTTCATATTTCAGAAAGTTACATTATATAATTATTTAAAGACAATGCATAATTCGAAATGTAATAATATCATATCGAATTAGTTATTTTTACATAAGTTATTAAAGAAATTCAATAAATATTATTTGTTATTATTGTGTTCGTTATTTTTTCTTTCGATATAATCACTGCATACCCCTTTACAAGCTTTTTTTGCCATGTTGTTAATTGAATCTGTACTACTCCAGAAATCTCTGTGTCCGATGCTACCAGGGGTTCTTTGATATACGAGCACTACACTGATGCTGAGTTACCATTCTCCGTTAACAAGTGGCTAATTGTTTCTCTAAATTTCTCAAGTTTAACGGATGTCCATATTCTTACACAATAGGCCAGAGATTGGTATCTCATCAGTCGATCTATGGCCTGCATATCGACTTCCGTATCGAGTGGGATATTATGAGAGCTACTTGGCAGCACCAAGATAGTTTTTAGAAACCTATTTTCGATAGTTGAAAGGGTGTTGCAATTCTTACAGCCCCATAGCTCTGCACCACATATTGCCCCCTGTCTAGCTTGTAAGCTATAAGCCTCAATGGACACCCTTACTGCCCCATTGCCATATTCCTTTGTGGACGTGACTATTGTCCCACTGTATCTTGATAGTACACTTTCTGCTTTTTCTATATGGGTCTTCCAGGAACACTTATTTCGGTTGTATACGAATTGATCGTTTTACAACTGCTCGAAAGACAATTGACCTTTTCACAATTGACCGAATTGTGAAGGTCAATTGTACCATATATGTGGGGGGAAACCCCCCACAACCCCCCACCCAACGCCAAACCCCCCAAAACCCATATACATATATATATATGTATATATAACCAAACCGATATATATATATATATATATATATTCGGTCAATTGTGAAAAGGTCAATTGTGACCCTTTAAATTCAGTCAATTGTTCATTCGAACAATTGTAAACGACCAATTTGGGTAATACCCTTATTTCTGATCCTCAATCAAAGATAGTCATACCTCGCTCATCACTTGTTCAACAGCTTCGTCTCTGATTTTTAAAGACAATTTGGGCTTCTTCTTTCTTTTTCTCATAAGAACCATGGTTGGTTTTCTTAGCATTTTCTCTTAGGCCGTTATCATGGCAGAACTCCTTGAATATTTTAAACTGGGTTCCAAGCTCATTAGGTGTCAGAGACATAAGGGCAGCATTGTTCCGCAAACAATAATATTGAAAATGTTTCTGTGCCTAAGGATGGTTCATTCGATGGAGTGGACAAAATTTTATGAATTTCCTTATTGCTGTTGGCGAGCAGGTGCAAGTGTATCTAAGTCACGTGGCCCTGCAACCCTGTCAATCACTGCTAAACTGTTGGTGCCTTCCTGTTTTGCTACCCCTTTTCCCTACTTCAGCATCCCTCCAGTCTCTCTTCCTTTGTAGTTGGTGAGCAGGTTCAAGTGCATCTAGGTCCCATGGCCTAAGCTCCACCCACCTGTCAATCACTGCTAAACAGTTGGTGCCTTCCTGTTTTTCGTCCTTTTCCCTACTTAAGCAGCCTTCCAGCCTCTTTTCGTTTGCAGTTGGTGAGCAGGTGCAAGTGGATATAGGTCATGTGGCCTAAGCCACACCCATCTGTCAATCACTGCTAAACTGTTGGTGCCTTTCTGTTTGGCCACCCTTTTCCCTACTAAGCAGCTCTCCAGCCTATTTTCTTTTTAAGTTGGTGAGCAGGTGCAAGTGGATCTAGGTCACGTAGCCCAAGCTCCACCCACCTTCTTAGCCCTGCCTCTTCCTTTCTGCTCTTAGATCAAGGGCATCTCTCAGCTGGGCATCCGTAGTGAAGGGCAATTCCTGTTCAGTCCTGTTTGGACCGGGAGGACCCAGGGCTCAAACCCCTGATCAGACAACAGGTAAGCATGCACCGACATGTGTTTTCTCCCTCTGTCCCCACAGAATATCCCTACCATCACCAGGCAAAGCCAACGTCAACAACATCACCCGTCCTCTAAAGCATGGACACCACAATGCAGCAACCCCATCCACATCAGCCCCAAGTCCATCAGCACCCCCTCACCGTCCACAGCACGAAAGTTGATGCTCATCAATGTCCGCTCAGCTATCATCCATGCAGCAGACATTGCCGGCCTCATCACTACACACAACCTTGATGCCATCTCCATCACCAACACCTGGCTGAAACCCTGCTCCCTCCACATTCTAAATATCCTTGTCCCATACAGCTACAGCATCCAACACAGTGACCGGCTGAACAAGACAGGCAAAGGCCTCGCAGTCATCTGCAATTCCTCTTGGCCCTGCACCAGACTTGACATCGACAACGTTGGCTCCTTCGAAGTCCTCTCCTGCCATTTACCCACTCTCCCCAACGTATAAAGTCAACTTCCATCTCATCTATAGACCACCCAAACCCAACATCACCTTCATCAGAGACTTCAGAGATCTGGTCACCACCATGTCCCTCACACAGGCCAACAACATCTTCCTAGGCAACTTCAACCTCCCAGGCAACAAGGCCACCAAACTGATGAAGGAGGCTCTCGTCAGCTTTCTCGACACCCTCAGCTTCACACAGCACACAAAAGAACAACCTTTCAAGGTTGTTTCTAGGTCAAGAACAACCTTGACCTAATCATCATGGCACTGCCTTGCCTTAAATACAGCTCTCCTCTGCCGCATGACTGGTCTTACGACATAGCCATGCTTTTCAACATCCTTCACACCACCCAGTCAAGCACTCCCAGCAGAAACCTATGAGACAAACCTTCAGGCCATTCAAGAATTTCCTAGAGGAAGCCCTCAAAGATGACCTTGCCAACCTCACATGGACTGAACAACCCCAACGGAACTGCGACTCTCTACTGGAATCACTCACCGTCACCCTCTCAGCCTCCATCAACCAACACATGCCTCTGAAACAACGCACCTGCAAACCGAAACTGTCAGCACCATGGTACACGCAAGAACTCAACCTCAGCAAAGGAGTAATCAGTAAGCAGGAGAAAACCTGATGCTCCTCAAAGAACTCTGACCAAACCGCGTACAACTAACAAACACAGCCAAGGCCTCCCACTATCAGAACACCATAGCAGAAGCTGACAACAAATGCAGAGCCCTCTTCAAAGTGGTCAAGCACTCCATCAACCCGCTACCCGACATTGCCATACCAGATTCCATCCACCGCCATCAGCACCTTTTTCATCAACAAAATCAGCTAGATTCGGCAGTACATAAACACCAGCTTTGCATCTACAGAGTCATCTCACGTCCCTCCTTGTGAAATCTCCACACCCTGAACAACATTCAAGGCACCCTCTTCAGAGGACCTGGTAGAAACGGTGGACGCCCTCAAAGCCACATCATATACAGAGGACATCCTCCCAGCATCCGTACTGAAGACCCTAGCTGCAGAAGCTTGCCTTCCCTACCTGGAGATCATCAACAGCTCCCTAAATTAAGGCACCTTCAGATTGACCATAAAGACAGGAGGAATCCTCCCTCTACTAAAGAAACCCACTCTAGATCCCGACAACCTAGATAACTATTGCCACATCACCCATCTTCCCTTTGTAGGTAAGATCATTGAAAAAGTGATAGCTGTGCAACTGCAGCAACACATTGACACCATCAATCTCCTCCAAACGGCAACCATACAGGTGGTCAACAACGCCATCAACATCCTTGATGATACCCACCCGTGCCTAGTGGTTCTTCTCGGCCTCTCGGCTGCTTTCAACACAGCAGACCACCTGGTGCTCACTGCCACCCTTCATCATTGTATGGAGATCAGCGACCTTGTCCTTTGCTGGTTCAAGTACTAACTCGCCAACCGTAAGCAGTTTGTTCAGATAGACCCATCTAGATCGCCATTGCTACCTGTCACCTGTGGAGTCCAGCAGGGTTCATCCTCTTCCCAGTGATCTTAAATCTATACATGGAGCCGCTGGGAGCCCTCCTAGCCACACACAACATCCACATTCACCAATACACTGACGACACACAGCTTTACTGCAATATCGACTCCATCATGGACATACACAGGCCTCAAAACATGCCTCTCCCTGATCCAGACTTGGATGTCCAGTGCATATTTGAAGCTCAACACCAACAAGACCGAATTCCTACTCCTCACCAACAACACCGAACACCCAGACATACAGACCTGAATATCAACCATGAACCCTGAAGGCTTCACACCCGTGCTCACCTCCTGCGACAAGTCCCTTGGGTTCCACATCGACAAACACCCCTCCTTCAAGACACACATAGCCACGAAAGCTCAGACAGCTTGATATTAGCTCTGCCTCCTGCGAAAATTCAAGCCCTTCCTCCCTCTGGACAGATCCACCATTTAAGCACTACTCCTACCCCACCTGGATGGGGGCAATGCCCTCCTCGAATGCCTCCCGTCATCCTCCCTTGCACCCCTGAGAAGTGTCGTACATACAGTGGAACTCCTCATCAAGGGACTGCGCAGATATGTGCACATCACCCCGGCCCTCATTGATCTTCACTGGCTCCCACTGCACGGATGAATCACCTTCAAGTCATACTACATCATCTATAAGGCAGTCATCCTCAAGTCACCCAGTTACCTTGTGGAGAAACTCAGCATCCCTTGCAGTCAACGCACCACCAGAATACAGGACAGGTGCAGACTTGAAATCCGCTGCTGAAAAAAAGAAAGGACCAGATGGCCTCAACACCTAGGCCATCATGTCATGCCTCACGCCACCTGACACACTAAACTCTGTCCACCCCGCTCCTCTCCACCACCCTGACCAGCTGTATCCCTCCTCTGTGCCCCTCTGTAACCTACCCCACCCGGCTGTATATCGGGAGGATAGTGCATGGGCAACGCACTGACTTTGGAAGTAAGACGACGTAGAGCAACACAGGTTCGATGCCCGCGTCCGCGCTTAGAAACCTCTAGGTATTAAGCGTGTTATAAATAACCAATTATTAAATGATAAATTATCTGTTGTGTTGTTACCTCTCATATGCGCTCCATGATGCAGCTGTACTGTTGTGTGCTCTGTTGTGTATCTGTATTGTTGTAAACCTCTGTAAAGTGCTATTGCTTCTCGAAGCTAGGTCCGCACGCAATACATACTATAATAATAATAATAATGTATATACAAAATAGATTGGGCGCTAGCACACACCCTTGGCGGATGCCTTTCTGTATCTTTAAAGATCGAGTTACCGCCCCATTTAGACTCCATCTTACTGTAGCTTCATTGTCGTTATACAAAACCTGGAGTGCAGAAAGCAAATCAAGGGGAATTCCGGCATCAATAAGGAACCGCCACAGTTTTACATGGGGCACACAATCAAAGGTTTATATAGGACAGGATAACCACCTCATTTGAGGCATCAGGATTCCCTTAGATTTCTAGTAGGGAAGGTATCAGGTCAATGCTTATACTCAGTAGTACTATCTCTTCATTGATGGACTCCCACTTGATGGTCCGCCTGGCCTGGCCTTCTACACATACTAGGGTATGATCTTCACCTGCCCCAATAGGAGGTCATTGAACCATACCTTGAGCTTAGGTTAATGATAGAGGTCAAAGGTCACTTTCGTACATTTCTTTCACCTCTATTCTTTCAACAGATTGTCTATGTAAGTCTATGAACATGATGTAAATGTTCATTTTTCTAATGACCACATACTTTTCTATGAGCAGAAATTGATCAATAGTGCTTATGCCAACATGGAAGCCGGCCTGTAGATGGTTACTATGGCCTGTGTCTAGCAAAGATTTTCCCACCAGCATCTAATAACGAGATTGAGTGATAATGGCCCTCATTACGACCCAGGCGTTGGACCATGGTGCTAATAGCACCATGGTCCATGCCGGTAACTTACCGACTTCGCCACGGCGGAATGGGATATTACCGCCCCATTCCGAGGTTGGCGGGGCGGTAATTCCCCATGCCGCCATGGCCCTTCCCCATTCCCATTTTTGCCCCATAGGGCTCAATGGGACTGGGGAAGGCGCTAATTACGGCACCATAAATTACGGTGCCATAATTAGCTCCTAGGTCCCTTTGCGGGTTGGTTTTTTAACGCCTGCTAAAAGCAGGCGTTAAAGTGCCACCCGCAAAGGGACCTCGTAATCAGGCGTTAAGGGTTCAACGGTGCTGCCACCTTTTACGGCGCCGTTAACCCCTTAACGCCTGGGTTGTAATGAGGGCCAATGACTGGGATCCTCTCTGCCCCCCTTCTTGTACAGAGAGATTATCTGTGCTCTTGTCTAGGATATAGGGACTATGATTGCTGCCAATACTGCATTGTATAATCTTCTAATTTATGATGCCCATAGGCCAGATTCAGACTTAAACAAGTCCATTGCTATTTTGTCAGGGCCAAGGGCCTTCTGATTTTTCTGTGGCATGATAGCCCTGCTGACTTCTTTTACCATAAAAGGAAGGAGTAGCATGCAACCGCAGGATAGATACCTCCTCTTTAAAATCTCTAGTCTCAGAGTAGAGTTTACTGAAGTCTTCAAACCATCTTCCCTGAGTGATATTACCCCGGACTTTTAAAATGATCTTTCACTAGACATGTGCCCACCAGTCTCCAGAACGTTCCTGTATCTCTATTTTGTATGGCAATAAGCATAGTGGCCCAGGCAGTAGTGGGAAACTCCTCCTTTTAAACCTTCACCATTTCTTTATTTATAGCTTGTGCATTATGAAGGACCATTGTGTCAAGGGTAGCTACATTCTAATTAGTAGATGACGCTTGGCTGCTCGACACTGATCGTCTTACCACTGGGTCATGCTTGTTGTCCTCTTCTGGAAAATCTTACTAGTTTTCATTAAGTGTGGCCAAATGTTGTCCTTAGTGTTTATCTATGTCAGGATAATTGCCTCATTTGAGGCATCAGGATTCCCGTAAATTTCTAGTCGGGAAGGTATCAGGTCACTGCTTAGACTGGGTAGTACTATCTCTTCATTGATGGCCTCCCACTTGCTGGTCCGCCTGGCCTGCAACCCATACTAGGGTACAATCTTCGCCTGCCCCATTAGGAGGTTGTCTAACCATACCTTAGCTAAGGATAATGGTAGAGGTCGATGGTCACTTTCAGACATTTCTGTCACCTCTAATCCTTAAACTGAACCCAACTTCTCCAAGCTAATTAATATATAATCTATGTGGCTTGAGCGTACGCCACTAGTAAAGGTTCGTTTGGCGGGGCGGACTCCATTAACCCTTCCAGTGCAAGCTCTGAGGCTGAGCGTGGCAAATAAGATAGCAATTTCTAGTGTGTTCTCATTAAGCCTTTTAGCCCTTCCTCATCGCATATTCACATCATTAATTCAAGAGGCTCAACTCGTAAATTAAGATCCTCTGCTATTATTATTTTGGATTCTGCATGATGGCTAGTCCTCCATGCCTCGTCCCTTTCCTTTAATAGGTTGAGAATCAATAAACCCATTCGCTGTTTGCTGCCTCATATAGAAATTAAACCATTGTAGGTACTGAAGGCTTTCAAATTTTATTAGCAAATCCCTACAATCGTTATCTTTGACTTCAATTGCCACATTAAGGGTTGCGTGTTGTTGTTTTTTCATATGACACATAACCCTGTATGCTTATTGCTGAAGTAGCCGAGGTCTCCTGGAGACATACTATTTGATGCGATCTGAGGAATTCAATCCACTCATCGTAGCACATATTTTTTATTATTTTGGAAGGAGTGAGTCAGAAATGCACTGGATCTCCATGTAGGATAAAAGCCTGTGATTTTCTGAGAGGAAGTGTTGCAGTCTTGATCACAAGCGAAGAGGCATGCTATTTACATTTATAATGCCTTACTCTGCTATATTACGAAGGAATGGGCAGATGGTGTTTCCATGTTGAGTTCACCCAGCTACTCACTAGAGGTAGTCAGTGCACATCAGATCATTACTATACAGATCCCCAGTGCATAGGGATATCTGGTGTCAACTAAATATCTATTTTGGAAATTGCATCTATTTGAGAAGAACCGCAGTTTTACCCTCTCAAGCCACACTACTTTTGGACCACTTCTAGAGTATACCATTAATGGAACCTACAGCCACAGGGGGAATGTGGCGTGTGACACATTGGGCCTCATTATAAGTTCCCCAGTCCGGTAGTAGCGGCGCCGGTCAGCTACTGGCGCTGTTATTAGCGGACTGGCAAACAATGAGTTCTGCTCGTGGGTTCCTTTACGCCCGCCCGGTCTGAGCTGGCGGGCGTACCGGCACCCGCGAGCAGAGCATGTCGGATGCACCGGTACCTTTCACGAATGGTGCCGGTGCATCCGACCTCCCCATTCCCATTGAGCCCTATGGGGGTCAATGGGAATGGGGAGTAATTATTACTGGCACCCGGCAATGGGGATGTACCGGGTCCGGCAGGGCTGGAATGCCCCGGTACATCCCCATTGGCAGGTGCTGCTAAAAAAATGACTCTGGCGGCAGCCGTGGCGGTAATAACGCCCATTGTCATTAGATGACACCTTTATAAGGACGTTGTGGGGTTCATTCGTTTGGGGACAAGCCTCAGTGAAATGAGGGGCCCTTTGTAACTTTATGAATCAGTTAATGATTGGGCACAAAGAGGATGCACATGCTCCTTACTGGGGGAGTGGTTAGCAACCTGGAAGGGGAGACTCCTGCTCCTGAACTGAGTTGCTGGACCACCACGTTATGCTAAGTGATGTAAGATAGCTGGTAAAATAGCTCAGCGGGTTGAGCACTTGCTACTGCGATCTGAGTGTGATCTGCAGGTTCGTGTACCGGTAAGACCAACGCAGCCTTTCATCCTTCCGAGGTTGATAAATGAGTACCAATTTTGGTTGGGTGATATTGTATGTAAATATGTGCTCTGTAAAGCGCTTTGGATTAAGGCGCTATATAAATAACACATCATTATCATTATGTACACGCTACCTGGGAACAGACTTCGACAACCCCGAGGATCCGGCAAGAATTCATACTCCACCTGGGAGGCTGGGTGTTGTACATGTTCAGTGACACTGCATGGGAAAATATCTATTTAGAGACAGCAACAGAAGTGAGTCACACTGGTGCCATATGCTGGGTATACATCAATCAGTTGTTTATGTCAACAGCATAGTAAGAGTTAGGGAACTAACACAAGAGCATTTCTGATGTGCATTTGAGCACATCTTTGTGAATAACATGTGAACGTGCGCATCTCAACAATGCTCCAGGCAGATTTGCTGCAGCTTTCGGCTTTGTGAATATGGCATAAGGTAGCCAGAGCAAATCTGAGATGGCATGGGCTTCTTCTGATTTTCTCTACTGCATATATATTTAAATCAAGCCCTTAATTCATAGCAAATCTGTAGATTCCTTGAACAAGTTTGAGATGGTCATGTGCAAATGCGATCACAAAGATATGCAGAACTTCTTCATTAATCACGTATAAGGTAGGAGGAGAAAATCGGTGATACTCAGGCAATCTGCTTGTTCGTTTCAGTGCAACCCTCTAAAAAACAGGTCCATTTCACACTTGGTCACATGTGCAAATTGTGCCCGGTATGTTTTCCTCCTATAATCTGCAATTTGCTCCTACTTTATACTTTATTCAGAAAGTCTACAACTGGAGCAAATCAGGAGCTGATTGGAGTATCTTTGAGATGCTCATGTGCAAATGCAATCTACAAAGATATGCTGAGGGCAGCTCCATGTTTGTTCTGGTTTTAGGCTGTGTGAATCGAGATTGAGGCAGAAGAAGCAAACCTGAGATGCTCAGAGGAATTTCAGATTTGCTCCTGTTAGTGAAAAGTTTTGCGAATCGAATCTGCAGTGTTTACATATTTTCAAATGCAAAATGTCGTGACCCTCTCTCTAGCAGAACGTTCTTAATTACATGAGATGCTTTTTATTCAGGTGACACTGAAGATGCTTCTCCTGACAGTCGTTGTCAGCATGTACAAGAGCTTTTTCATCATCGTGGGCATGTTCCTGCTGTTGCTGTGTTATGCTTTTGCTGGAGTCGTTTTGTTCGGCACAGTCAAATATGGAGAAAACATTAACAGGTACAAAATTAGTTCTCTGATTTATTTTGACAAGCAAGTAAATATCAAGCTTTTGATGATTGCACCTGTTTCCCTGCTTTCAAAAACAAAAAATGTAATGGAGATGATATTATCATTTGAAGAAGACATATTCTCAGAGATATGCTAATAAAAAACAGATCAGGTGTAAATCTCTATTCATTGTTATTGTCATTCTTTTGGGGTGCAAGGACATCAATCTTTTAATCCAGTATATTTATTTTACTTATTTATTTATTTATGTTTAATGCGCCGGTAACTCGCAAGCATCGGGCGCAGAGATATATTCACGTTGGACAACAACCACGTCACTCAACATACACACAGGACACTTGGTATTACCAAACATCAAAACAGGATAGCGTAACAACCTTTTTTTTGTTGTAATTTTGATTTTTGAATCCAGCATACCTCTTTTTGTTGTAATCTCAGTGGTAGGTAACCCCCTGTTTTAGGGACCGTTACCACCTATACTATAATAAATATCAACTCTGCTACTGTGTGTTTGTGGTATGCAAAAATATGATGCTACTGAAAATGTCTAATTCTTTATCCTGATATTTGATTTATGTTCTGTTCACCTCCATTTTACTTTTCTGGATGTTAGACCCACATCAAAAATGAGCATGAGCATTGCACCCTGTCAATCACATTGTTCGATTCACATGTAGCATGATGTGCGTATCAAATATTTTGTCTAGTGTTCGGCTGATGGATACTTTCACCTTTAATTATTTTATTGCAGTCTTGACATTTATAGTAAAATAATGTACGACATGTCGATTGTTTTTGTATTTTATCATGTTTGATGTCAAATCCTGCTCTATTTAAAATGTTCTGTTTATTGAGATCAGCAAATGTAGGATGTTAGTTGAGTAACTTATACATGAATTCATCATATCGAAAAATTGTCAAGTTTTTGCAATGATTGCATTAATGCATGTACTTTCTCTTGAGCATGTTGAGACATATTCTACAATATGTAACTGTTTTGCTTTCTTTTTATGTAGTGAAGTGGGAGAATAGAACAAAAGGCTCCCACCAATCCCCTCACACCCCTGGCCTAGAGGATCACGGCCCAGGCACCCGCCACGAGAGGAGTTTGCCCATCTACCAGACGACCAAATACCCTGGTACAGGAACATACGGATGTGCCCACCCGCCTGCCCACCAGCCTGCCCTGACCATGCCGACACCTGCGGCATGGATGAACTCGACTGAACCATTCAACACTAAATCAACACATCGTTAGAGATGCCATGACGACCTAGCCAACAGTCAGCACACCCGTGCAAACATGCACACTGGACACCCCCACACCAATCCACACGAAGAACATATTCAGTGCTATGACGTAGGTGACGGACAGACCCACTGACGCGCATCTTTATTATTTTTCACATAGGCTTTTCAAAATGCAGAAACGCAAGACGCACAATGAACTCATTTAAAATGCTTGCTCACGCTTCTCCTAAATCCATGCATTGCCATGAGAAATATAACGAAGACATGATACTGGGGATAAAGCAATATGATACCATAACCTAAAGCGCCGTGCATCAAACGTTTCCACCTATGTATCAGGCCCAAGTAGGCCGCAAGTGAGGGCTTCCATGAACATTGAATGAGCAAGAGTACAGTTGCTGACCCTGCAGAATGAGCCCGGCGAGAGCAGACAGTCAAGGGCACAATGTTGCAAACTCGCATGCCGCAAGCCGATGCCAAGGTCACACCTGCAAATTAAGCCAGGCACACAGTGGAAAATGCAATATTAATTGTGCAGAATTCTGCCTCAACCACGGTCTCACCTCACGTGACCAAGCCGAACCTGACAGGGTGCCAGGCCCAGGAGGAGGGAGGCGCCTGGATCCCACGTTTCAAGACACAGGCAGATACAATTAAGCGACTCAATGGACATCTTCGGCGATGGGAGTAGTCTGCCTTCCAGCATATGAATAAATCCTCACATTGTCTGCACATACCCATAGTGATACATTGTTGCAAATGGCAGGTGCACCGCAAGCTGGGAACAGCGATGGTCCCAGACTGGGGGGCTCGCGAGTGGACCAATCAGAACATGGGGCTCTTATCACTGACGCCATTAACATTAGCCAATCCTCAGGGGTCTCATGTAACAATTTTCATGTATCAAATTGAAGGGACAACCCAGGTATACCACCTGACTGACCCTCAACCACTAATAACGCTCTCTATACGTATGCTATACTAACCCTACCACTCGAGGAACCAATCCAGAGTGGCGATAGGTTTTTTGCTAACTTTCCCAGGTGATGCAAGTAGCGCGTCATACTAAGGTAAAAAGGGCCTGCGAGCCCCACGATTTTGAGAGAGTGTCAGGACGGACGTTTGCGATCCTTGACCCATCCCTGCCGTTTTGTTTAATAAACAGCAGAACCACCTTGCTTCTTGCGTGTGTCTCATACTCATTCTTTTGGGATATACGGGAGGAGTTGGGGCCTCCCTGCCCGGAGGTCCGCGGACGGCCCAGCCGACCCCGGGAGAATTTTGCCCCCGACAAGTTGGAGGCACTGCTGAGATCTGTTTGAGGTCTGCTTTTATTTTATTTTTCCGAGTACTCCTGTTGCGAGGAGGCCCGGCGGCGCGGCCCCCTCTGCCGCTGCCCCCTTTTGAGGACTACAGGACCATCGCGGAACTGCAAGAAGACCGGACAGCGCAATCCGGATATTGGCCTTCGGGAGCCGGTTGAGAAGTATCCCGCCCGCGGTTGGCGAGTGTCCAGAAGTGGTCCAGACGAGGGGAGGTGGCGAGCCGCTTGGAGGGGTGCACGCAGTCGAGCGGCCCCGCATCAAGAGAACTTGGTGAGTATGCCACGCACAACAAGCAATGTGAAATTGTGAGGGAGGGGGGAGGAATTGAATACGGGAGGTGTTATAAAGGTGCACGGCGAAGGTTTGATATATTAGTGTTGGCAGTGCAATGAATGGTAGCTGGACAAGTGTGAGAGCAGTCCGCTACGTTACGGAAGAGGAGGGGCGGAGCACGAAAACATCACGTGCGGCCGCTCGTAGACACTGATTGGCCTAGGTCACGACCACATGAAAGGGTGTGTGTGTGTGTGCGGTTTCCTACGATTTGGTGATTATTGATCAATGAGTAGATGAGGATCCCTATTGATCGAGCAGGAATCTCGATAGATAGATGACGTTTCCCTGTAGGCGGTAGCTAGCTGGTTGCCTAATACGGAAGATAATTGGCTGGTTAAGCCCTCCTGTCGAGGGGCGTATCACACGCGAGGCGACGCAGCGTGCGCAGTCCGATTATATTGTCGATTACCTTGTTCCAGGCGTGACAGGAAGACAGCTTTGGGGTTAACGGGGGTAGATTGCAAGCGTATTTTGAACTTTTAAAAACATATGAAGAACTTACCAGTAGTTTTGAAGAGATCAGTGACGTCACCAGTAGGGCTTTCATAGGATATCTCGAACACAAGGCATCTTTCTTTCGGAGAGTGGTGGGGAAGAGAATTATGGTAAGGGAGTGGAGACAGAGGTAAACGGTAACGTGTTGATCGGGGGGGAGGTGAAAAGGGGGACGTGTCTGCGCACGGAGAACGGCAAGTGAAGAAAGGGGAGGAGGGGTAAGAGAAAGTGGGACGGCTGTATAAGAACGTCACAAGGGGCACGCAGCCGCAGGGGGCTACGTGCGCCTCGGCCGCAGGGGGCCGTAAAGGTGTTCGGTAAAGGAAGAAAAGAAAGAAAAGAATATACAAATGTAAATGCTATATTTTACTATTTTTCCTTAGCGGACAATCGCAAGTCCCCAAAATTACGGGGCCAGGTAAAGATCTAAGGCTGTATAGTGTACACTGTTAGCAAGATAACCGCTACCAAATAGGGGAAGGATAACAAGTGAAGCGCTACTATGTCATACGGGGCAGGATCGGGAGGGTGGGGGAACACCCTCACTACCCCGCTACAGCACATATGTAAAACACTGTCACCCCATAGGGAGAAACTGATTAAGTATAGCATAGAATGGACACAGGGGACGGACAACAAAATGACGACACCATGGCCGCCTAATGGCAGTTTCGATCCATATACCCAACATTCACTATTAACCCATCTGCATAACACATACAAAGGGAAGAAGTTGATGCACCACGAGGAGGTGTTTAACTTATGGAGGATGTTCCAAGGGTCCCGACCAGGACCAAACGGAATGTTCATTATGGGGGAAACAACGGAAGAGGAGAAGATTAAGGAGGAAGGAGAGAATGGGGAAAAAGAGAGTGAAGGCACACAGAACACGGGGAACGGAGAAGAGGGAGGAGAGAAGAGTAACAACATAAACGAAAAGGAAATGAAAAAATGAACAGAGCGACGATATACCTCTAGCGAAGGTAGTGAAAAAGGAGGAAGGAATCCTTTAACAGAACTACGAGACATGGTTCAATTAAGGGCGGCTGAGGGGTACTCTGTAACGCTCACCTGATTCCCACGGAGGCGCTGGTCTAGGCAGGAAGGAGTCTGTGACTCAAAAAGTGATGTGCAGGACTCGATTGGCTTCTGGGGCTGAGCCTCTTCGCACTGTGTATCGAACTCGAAGGGTGAGATTTCTGCAGATGAAAGAATATATGGGGTTAAAGATCTGGGCAATCGAGTGTCCTTCTCTCTCTCTCTCTCTCTCGTCTAGCTTCTCCGTAGAGCCCCCAGGTAAACGTGCTCACCTTAGATAGGTGAATGCTGGGCTCTCCATCTGCGTCTGGTGCAGGGTGCCGTTGGCAGTTCCTTCACTGGGTGAAACGTAGGCCTCTTAACATCAGAGGATCGCAACCGCCGTTACAGCACGAGCGGTGAGTTTCCGGACACCTTTTAGTCCATATAGTCTTTAGGTGCGTGGACACGTAAGTATTGAACAGGGCTCGGAATAATGCTTTGTTCTATTTGTTTTGTAGGGCTCTAGCGTTTAGAAGATGGTATGAAGAGAGCCAAAGCTGGAGCCAGAGCCTTGGAAAGAAGCGCTTGGAAATGCGTGAGTATATGCAAGCGCTTTAACTGTCTCTTTCCTTCACAGCTGTGAGTTCGTGCTTAAGAGGTGAAGAACGCCGGAGTAGTTGCAGGCGCTCTATTGTGGAGAGCGCGATGGGGGTAAGTAAATACCTGTCTAATGTCTCTTCTTTTGTCTTTCAGATGCTGGGTTGCAGTGTTGAAAACATCCGGAATTCGCGGATTGCCGGTGAGTAATAACTATGCTTTTGTCTCCACAGGCAGCGGTGCAGCGTGAAGAAATGGTCGCTGCCGATGGACCAGGTAAGGAATGCGTTGCATGTGAAGTCGTCGTGCTAACCTGTTGTTTCTTGTCTTTTACAGGCGCTGCTGAAGACTGGATACTGGAATGGTAAGTATTGTTCTTGCAGGTACAGGATCGGAAGAAGAAAAGCTGGAACAGACTCGGTGAGCGTTCTGCTGCAGATGCAGAATAACGCGAAGCACGCTTCATCAATCGGGTGTGGTTTAAATAGCCTAGGAGTGATGAGGCGTCTTCCTCCACAGCCCCGCCTAGGTAAGAAAAGAGTTCCTGTTCCAGAAGAGTTCCAGTGTTGTATCCAGGGCGTGGAGCTTGCCCCACCCAGGTAAGAAAATAGTTCCGGCTTACAGAGGATTCCTATGTAGCTGGTAAGTAAGCAGCATGGTCTGCTGCAGGTAAGTTCACCCAAGCATCTTTACATATAATACGAGCCCGGCGCTTCCAGTGCCGGGACCGATGGCCTTGATGAGCCTGGTGCCACTGGCGCCAGGACAAGGTCCAAAAGGTCCCAATAGGGACCGGCTGGTGCCTAGGCTTAGGATTGGGGACCTGCTTCCAAGGACGTTGGGCTGGTCCTGGCTCCTTGGAAGCAGTGATCATGACAGCACCCCCTCTCAAGGCCCCTCCTAAGCGTGTCTTCTCCGGGGGTTTTGGCTTGTCGGGGTGATTCAGATGGAATTTCTTGACCAGACGAGGTGCGTGGACATATTCTGAGGGTTCCCAAGATCTTTCCTGGGGGCCGTATCCTTTCCAATCAATCAGGTAATATAATTTAGATTTGGCGATTTTGGAGTCTAGGATGTTCTTTACTTCGAATTCAAGTTCTCCTTCTACCAAAACAGGTTCTGGGAGTTTAGTCAATCGGGTTTCTGGTTGTACTGGTTTTAATAAGGAGACATGAAAGACTGGGTGTATTTTCATATGCGCAGGTAATTCCAATTTGACAGCCACCGAATTAACTATGGCAGAGATGAGATAGGGTCCAAGGTATCTTGGGATGAAGGTGCGGGGTCCTTTTAGAGGCAGGTGCTTAGTGGATAACCAGACCTGGTCTCCTACTGCGTAGTGAGGGGCTTCTTTACGGTGTCGATCTGCTCCTTTTTTGAATTGAGCTTTAGCTCTTTGCAGATGGGCAGTGGCTTCCTTAAAAGCACGAGTGATCTCCGAGTGCAAGTAATCCACAGCAGGTGTTTCGAATTCTTGGGGAGGATCCAGGTTAGAGGTTCTAGGATGGTGTCCGTATAATAGGAAGAAGGGAGTCTTCCCGGTTCCAGAATGAGTCGAATTGTTGTAAGCGTATTCAGCGATCCAAAGAATATCCTTCCAAGGGTTTTCAGTTTGTTGGAGCATGCAACGTAGATATTGCTCTAAAGTCTGATTTGTCCTCTCGGTTTGTCCGTCAGTTTGGGGATGGTGACTGGTTGAAAGTCTTACATCAATTTGGGCTAGACGACAGCAACTTCGCCAAAAGTGGGAGATGAATTGACTTCCCCTATCGGAGACCAAAACCGAGGGAAAACCGTGTAACCGAACAATGTTTTCTAAGAATTCTCGGGCCAATACTGAAGCTGAAGGTAGGCCCTTCAGGGGAATGAAGTGAGCCATCTTGGAGAATAGATCCACGACTACTAAAATGGTATTATACCCTGAGCATGGAGGTAAGTCCGTGATGAAATCCATGGACAGGGTATGCCATGGACAGGGAGGGATGTCTAATGGGTGTAATAGGCCGGCTGGTTTCTCCTTCTGACTTTTATTCTGGGCACACACACCGCAGGAGATTACAAAGTCTCTAATATCCTTCTTCCATGATGGCCACCAGAAATGTCTTTTGATCTTTTCCATGGTTTTGGTAATGCCAGGGTCACCCTCCATTAGAGCGTCGTGATAACAGGAGATTACTTGTTTTTGTATTTTCTCACAGGGCAAGTACAATCGTCCTCGGAAATATGGTAGGTCTTGATCCACTGAGAATTATTTTCCCTTTAATTGCCAGTCCTGCAAATCGGCCGGATTTAGGAATGATTTGACTGTAGTCTTGATGTCTTCAAAGGATTGAGCGCTGACCAAACCCAAAATCCTTTGTTCTGGGATTATGGGTATTGGTTCTGGATTGGTCAAATGTTCATCTACTCCCATTCGGGAGAGAGCATCTGCTTTTCCGTTTTTACTGCCTGGTCGATAAGTAATTATAAAGTCAAACTCAGCCAGAAACAGAGCCCAGCGAAGCTGTCTGGAAGACTGAGCTTTGGCTGTCTTCAGATATTGTAAATTGCGGTGATCAGTCATTACGGTGACTGTGTGTCTGGCTCCCAAAAGATAATGCCGCCAGGCTTTAAAGGCCGATCTGATGGCTAAAAGTTCCTTGTCTGTAATTGAATAGTTGATCTCGGGAGCCGAGAATTTGCGGGACCAAAAGGCTACAGGATGTAATTGGTGTGTGACCGGATCTCTTTGTGATAAAACTGCCCCCATAGCAAGACTAGAAGCATCCGTTTCCACGATGTAGGGGAGTTCTGGGCGAGGATGTTTTAGAACAGGTGCAGAAATGAATTTAGCTTTTAAGTCCTGAAAAGCTTGTTCTGCTTCAGTAGACCACTCAAAACGTTTGTTATTCTTTAACAGAGCGGTGATGGGCTGGACTATCCGAGAGAATTCCGGAATGAATCTGCGGTAAAAGTTAGCGAAGCCTAACATGCTTTGAACTCCTTTTACAGAGGTTGGTGATGGCCACTTAATGATTGCATCGACTTTCTTTGAATCCATATGGACTCCGTCAGGTGACAATATGAATCCCAGGAACTCAACTTCAGTTAAGTTGAAAACGCATTTTTTAAGCTTAGCAAAAAGGTTATGTTGACGCAATCTCTCGAGAACCTCTTTGACGTGTCTCTGGGGTTCCTCTTCAGATGATGAATAGACGAGGATGTCATCAATGTAGACAACAACACACACATCTATGAGTTCTCTAAGGACATCGTTCATAAAATACTGAAAAAAGGCAGGAGCGTTACAAAGTCCAAAGGGCATCACTTGATATTCGAACAGCCCATACTTGGTGCGGAATGCCGTTTTCCATTCATCGCCCTCTTTTTTTCGTACCAAGTGGTAGGCTCCTCTGAGATCCAACTTTGTATAAATACATGCGTCTTTGACTTGGTCCAGGAGTTCAGAGATCAAAGGTAACGGGTATCTGTTTTTAACGGTGATTTGATTCAGGGCGCGGTAATCTATGCAAGTCCTAAGGTCTCCTTCCTTTTTCGGAACGAAGAACAAAGCCGAGGAAGCTGGAGATTTTGAAGGACGGATAAACCCGTTAGCTAGGTATTGGTCCAGATATTGTCTGAGGTGGAGATTCTCTGGCTCGGTGAGGGCATAAATCCTACTACAAGGAGGAGTTGTTCCGGGTATCAGGTCTATTTGACAGTCGTAGGACCTATGAGGAGGCAGGGTGTTAGCTTGGTCCTTCCGAAAGACGTCTTGGAATTCCTGGTATTCGGGAGGTAATTTGGGAACCTCGGAAGAGATCGCTGCCAGTGAAACATCAGGCCGAGGATAACAAGTGGTAAAACATTCTGGAAACTGAACCGTCTTTGCTCGCCAATCGATCTGAGGATTGTGCTTCTCTAACCAAGGAATTCCCAGAATGATCTGGAACTGAGGGGCCTTGATTACATCGAACACGATTTTCTCCCGGTGTCCATCTTGGCTCACTAACGTCACTTCTTGGGTGGCATGCGTTACTGGTCCGGAGGCTATCTCCGTGCCATCCACTGTAGTAATGACGTCTGTTACTGCCTTAGGGACAAGAGGTAGATTCATCCTTGATACCATTTCACGGTCCACATAATTACCGATTGCTCCGCTGTCCATGTAAGCTTCAATTGCATGCAAACAATCCAGACGTTCTGGGCTAATGAGGACCATAGGCACCACGAAATGCGAGGTCACGGGATAGATTTTAACGCTCGGCAAGAGGACCTCTACACTTGTCGGGCTAGGTCGTTTCCCTGCTCAGATTTTTGGGTACAGGTATCTGCGGCTCCTACAGCCTTCTTAGCTGGTTTCACTGGGCAGTCTCGAAGAAAGTGCCCCGAGTTTCCGCAATAGAGACATAATTGCAGCTGTCTTCTTCTTTCCCGCTCCTTTTGAGTTAAAGGTCCTTTCATGCCCCCTAGTTGCATGGGTTCCACGGTGTCGGCTCCCCTAGTAGAGGTCTGTGGTTTAGAAAATACTTGGGTATCAAATTTGGAACGATCAGCCTTCCTGTTCTGTAATCGGTGGTCTAATTGGACAACTAAGTCAATATAGTCTGAGCATTCTTGTGGAGGATTCACAATTTGAGCTAACACATTGTCATGATCTCTGCTTCCAAAAGGTCAGGGTTTTCCCAACTCCCTTGGAAGCAGATCCATAACCCAGGTTCCGAGTGCCAACCAGTCCCAATTGGGACCTTTTGGACCCAGTCCTGGCGCCAGTGGCACCAGGCTCATAAATATGCCCAGTCCCAGCGCTGGAAGCGCCGGGCTCATAATGCTTGGGTGGACTGACCTTCAGCAGACCATGCTGCTTACTTGCCTGCCAGTTGAGCCTCTGATCCTCTTCTGTTTGGAACTACTTTTCCTGTTGGGTGGGGCTGGAGCCACTCCCTAGATTCAGAACACTGGAACTCTTCTGGAAGGCAGGAACTCTTTTCTTACCAGGAACTCTTTTCTTACTTAGGCGTGGCTGTGGAAGGAGACACCTAAGCAATACAGAAGGCTATTTAAACCACACCCGGTGGATGAATCTTGCTTTGCGTTATTCTGCAACCTCTGCAGCAGAACGCTCATCGTGTCTTCTGCATCCGGTCCTGGGCCTAAGGAAAAAGGCTTACCATCCTGAATCCAGTCTTCAGCAACACCTATAAAGACAAGAAAGAACAGGTTAGCATTCCGGCATCTGAAAGGCAAAGGCTTACCATCCTGAATCCAGTCTTCAGCAACACCTATAAAGACAAGAAAGAACAGGTTAGCATTCCGGCATCTGAAAGGCAAAGGCTTACCTACTCTTCGTGCGCTCCGGAGGTCTTCACACTGCATTCCGGCATCTGAAAGACAAAAGTTTACCAACTCTTCGCACGCTCCGGAGGCCTTCGGCGCTGCATCCCGCATCTGAAAGACAAAACAAGGTGCGTTTAAAGACATTGGGGAACTTTAATACTCACGTGCCATTACTCCTTTCCACATCTAATCCAGTGGGTATTCCGGCACCCTGCAGCCGCTCCGAACTCGTACCTGCAAAATAAAAAGACAGTTAGAGCGCATAGTGAAGCAGGCAACAAGCGCTTACTTACGTGCTTCCAGGCGCTTCTATTCATCACACGGGCTCCATCTTCAACTCACTTCAGCCCGTCATCCGCCATCGCCGGAACCCTGCAAAACAAGAGACATCATTACTAAAGACTTTAAAGACATTTGAATGACTCGAAACTTACCGTTCGTGCAGTAAACGACGGACAGCAGTCCCCTGAAGTCAAGAGGCCTGCGCTACCTATCCAGTGAAGAAACTGGTTACAGCACCCTGCCCCGAGGCAGATGGAGAGCTCGGCATTCACTTACCTAAGGTGAGAGCGTTAACCTTTGGGGGTCTACAGGAGAGGAGAAGAGGAAAGAGATAGGGACACCCCAATAACCCCAGTTCATTAACCCCATATTTTCTATCTGCAGACATCTTACTCTGCACGTCAGGCATACAGTGCACAGAGGTCCAGCCCAAAGAGCCAACTGGGTGCTACACATCACCTTTGAAGATACGGTAGTCGCCCAGTCAAGACCGGCGCCTCTGCGAGAATCAGGTGAGCGTTACAGAACGCAAAGCCTACCGCAAAACTCTCGCCCAGGCGCTATGGAAACCTCGGATACTGACCCCCTAGCCCGGTTACTTGGGGAACTAAGGGCAGAAGTGCATGCAGCTCGTCAGGAAACGAATGCTCTAAGAAGGGAACTAATTATTTCCAAGGAGAGAACAGACAATCTTGCTAGACAAGTGCTACAGTCACAAGCCGGACAGACCCCGTTACCCGCATCAGGGGCAAATCTTCCTTCAACATCCTCTATGAATCCAGTGCAGATCAACCTACCTGGGAATGTACCTCTGGCTCCGCCCGAATGATTTTCTGGTGACCCAAAGAGGTTTGCAGTATTTATCAATCAGTGCCGGTTGCACTTCTTATGCCGGCCAGCAGCCTTTCCAACTGATCAAGCAAAAGTAGCTTTTGTACTTTCGTACCTTAGTGGCAATGCGGCAGACAGGTCGATCCCTCTAGTTAATCAAGATGATCCGGTTCTCCATGATTTTCAAGCCTTTCAGCTTAGTATGGAAAAACTGTTCGCAAGACATTCACAGGGGCGGGCCTTGGACAATGAGCTTCTTTCGTTGCGACAGGGTAATCAAGACCTTTTGGCTTATATTGCATCTTTCAATAGACTAATAGTGGAAACTCAATGGCCTGAGGACAAAAGGATTACGCTGTTTTATAGAGGTCTACGTGGAGAGCTCAAAGACGTTTTAGCCCAAGTAGTGAATCCCCCACAAGACTGTTCGGATTATATAGACTTGGTCGTTCAAATAGATCACAGGCTGCAGAACAGGAAGGCCGATCGTTCCAAGTTTGATGCTCGAGTATTTTCCAAACCGCCAACTCCTTCCAAAGGAGTAGACTCCGGGGAACCCATGCAAATAGGGGGTCTGAAAGGTCCTCTAACACAAAGGGAGCGGGAAAGGAGGAAACAGTTGCAATTATGCCTATATTGCGGAAACTCAGGGCACTTTCTTCGAGACTGTCCTGTGAAACCTGCCAAGAAGGCAGTAGGAGCTGCAGTTACCAAAGTTACAAACTCTGAGCAGGGAAACGACCTCGCCCGACAAGAATAGAGGTCCTCTTGCCGAGCGTGAAAACCAGTTCCGTGACCTCGCATTTCGTGATACCTATGGTCCTCATTAGCCCTGATAATCCGGATCGATTACATGCAATTGAAGCTTACGTCGACAGCGGTGCCATCGGCAATTATGTGGATCATGAAATGGTTTTGAGGATGAATCTAACTCTTTGTCCCAAGGCTGTAAAGGACGTCATTACTACGGTGGATGGTACGGAGATAGCCTCCGGGCCAGTAACGCATACCACTCAAGAGGTGACGCTAGTAAGTCAAGATGGACACCATGAGAAGATCGTGTTCGATGTGATCAAGGCCCCTCAGTTTCAGATTATTCTAGGAATACCTTGGTTAGAGAAACACAATCCTCTGATCGATTGGCGAGCAAGAACGGTCCAGTTTCCAGAATGTGTCTCTACTTGTCACCCTCCACCTGGTGTTGCACTGGCCGCAATTTCTTCAGAGACTCCCCAGTTACCTCCCGAATACCTAGAATACCAAGATGTTTTCCGGAAGGATCAGGCTAACTCTCTACCTCCTCATAGGTCTTATGACTGCCAGATAGACCTGATACCTGGATCTACTCCTCCTTGTAGTAGAATTTATGCCCTCACCGAGCCTGAGAACCTTCACCTTCGACAATACCTGGATCAATACCTGGCAAATGGGTTTATTCGTCCTTCCAAGTCCCCTGCTTCTTCAGCTTTGTTCTTCGTTCCAAAAAAGGAAGGAGACCTTAGAACTTGTATCGATTATCGCTCCCTGAACCAGATCACCGTTAAGAATAGATATCCGTTACCTTTGATCCCTGAACTCCTGGACCAAGTCAGAAAAGCATGCATATATACAAAGCTGGATCTTAGAGGAGCTTACCACTTGGTACGAGTAAAAGAGGGCGATGAATGGAAGACGGCCTTCCGCACCAAGTATGGGCTATTTGAATATCAGGTCATGCCCTTCGGACTTTGCAATGCCCCGGCCGCCTTTCAATATTTTATGAACGATGTCCTCAGAGAGCTCATAGATGTATGTGTTGTTGTTTACATTGACGACATCCTCGTTTATTCTTCATCGGAATCTGAACATCGGAAACACGTGAAAATGGTCCTCGAAAGATTGCGTCAACACAAACTTTTCGCTAAGTTGGAAAAATGTGTTTTCAACGTGACTGAAGTTGAATTCTTGGGATTCATATTATCACCTGGCGGAGTGCGTATGGATTCAAAGAAGGTTGATGCAGTTCTCAAATGGCCATCACCATCCTCCGTAAAAGGTGTGCAAAGCATGTTAGGCTTCGCTAACTTTTACCGCAGGTTTATCCCCGAATTCTCTCAAATAGTCCAGCCCATCACTGCCTTGTTAAAGAAAAACAAACGTTTTGAATGGTCTACCGAGGCAGAACAAGCTTTCCAGGATTTGAAGACTAAATTTATCTCTGCACCAATCTTAAAACACCCTCGCCCCGAACTCCCCTACATCGTGGAAACTGATGCTTCAAGCCTTGCCATGGGGGCAGTTCTATCACAAAAGGACCCGGTAACCAATCAGTTGCATCCCGTGGCATTTTGGTCCCGCAGATTCTCGCCTCCTGAAATCAATTACACGATTACTGACAAGGAACTTCTGGCTATCAAGTCTGCCTTTAAGGCTTGGCGGCATTATCTGCTGGGGGCCCGACACACCGTTACTGTGATTACGGATCACCGAAACCTGCAATATTTGAAGACCGCAAAAGCCCAATCCTCTAGACAACTCCGTTGGGCATTATTCTTTGCCGAGTTTGACTTCATAATTACCTATCGACCTGGTACAAAGAACGGTAAAGCCGATGCCCTTTCTCGGATGGGAGTGGAAGAACACTTGGTCAACCCTAAACCTGTACCAATCATTCCCGAACAAAGAATTCTGGGTGTAATCGCCACAGAATCCATAGAGGAAGTTAAGGATAAAGCCAGGCAACGTGTAACTCCAGCAGACATACAGAATTGGCATCTGCAGGGAAAGGACTTTGCAGTAAAGGACAACTTATTGTATTTCCAAGAACGATTATACCTACCCAGCACAGATTTACAGAAAAAAGTAATCTCTTGTTATCACGACTCCTTAATGGAAGGTCATCCCGGTATAGCCAAGACCTCAGAAAAGATCAAGCGCTACTTCTGGTGGCCGTCTTGGAAAAAAGATATCAGAGACTTTATAATGTCCTGTGGAGTATGCGCCCAAAACAAGAGTCAAAAGGAAAGACCAGCAGGCCTCTTACGCCCTATTGACATCCCACCTCGCCCTTGGCATACGCTTTCTATGGACTTCATCACCGATCTACCTCCATGCTCCGGATACAATACGATTCTAGTAATTGTGGACTTATTCTCCAAGATGGCGCATTTCATTCCGCTCAAAGGCTTGCCAACAGCAGCAACTCTGGCCCGAGAATTTCTCGAAAACATCGTCCGACTGCACGGTTTCCTTCGGTTCTAATTTCGGATCGAGGTAGTCAATTTATTTCTCATTTTTGGCGAAGTTGCTGTCGGTCGGCTCAAATTGATGTGAGACTATCGACCAGTCACCACCCTCAGACCGACGGACAAACCGAGAGGACCAATCAAACTCTGGAACAGTATTTACGCTGCATGCTGCAACAAACTGAAAAAACTTGGAAAGATATCCTTTGGATAGCCGAGTATGCCTACAATAACTCTGTCCATTCGGGAACTGGGAAAACCCCGTTTTTTCTTTTGTACGGCAGTCACCCTCGAACCTCGGAGTTGGATCCCCTCCAAGATCTTGAAACACCAGCAGTAGACTACCTGCATTCTACAATCACCCAAGCCTTTAAGGAAGCTGTTTCTCACCTTCAAAGGGCTAAAGAACAATACAAGAAAGGAGCAGATCAACATCGGAAGGAAGCCCCTCACTATCAAGTAGGGGATCAAGTCTGGTTATCCACCAAATATCTATCTCTAAAAGGGCCACGCACATTCAACCCAAGATACCTTGGTCCCTATTCCATCACTACCATAGTAAACCCAGTAGCGGTCAAGTTGGACTTGCCCCCGCACATGAAGATACATCCGGTCTTCCACGTCTCTCTATTAAAACCCGTGCAACCTCAAACCCGACTAACCAAATCTCCAAAACCTATCCTAGTGGATGGAGAACTCGAGTTTGAAGTCAAAAGCATTCTGGACTCCAAGATCTCCAAATCTAAACTATTCTACCTAATTGACTGGAAAGGCTACGGCCCCCAAGAGAGATCCTGGGAACCTGCCGAATATGTCCACGCTTCTCGCCTAATCAAAAGATTTCACCGAACATTTCCTGACAAGCCAAAACCCCCGGAGAAGCCCGGTTTGGGAGGGGCCTTGAGGGGGGGTACTGTCATGATCTCTGCTTCCAAAAGGTCAGGGTTTTCCCAACTCCCTTGGAAGCAGATCCATAACCCAGGTTCCGAGTGCCAACCAGTCCCAATTGGGACCTTTTGGACCCAGTCCTGGCGCCAGTGGCACCAGGCTCATAAATATGCCCAGTCCCAGCGCTGGAAGCGCCGGGCTCATAATGCTTGGGTGGACTTACCTTCAGCAGACCATGCTGCTTACTTGCCTGCCAGTTGAGCCTCTGATCCTCTTCTGTTTGGAACTACTTTTCCTGTTGGGTGGGGCTGGAGCCACTCCCTAGATTCAGAACACTGGAACTCTTCTGGAAGGCAGGAACTCTTTTCTTACCAGGAACTCTTTTCTTACTTAGGCGTGGCTGTGGAAGGAGACACCTAAGCACTACAGGAGGCTATTTAAACCACACCCGGTGGATGAATCTTGCTTTGCGTTATTCTGCAACCTCTGCAGCAGAACGCTCATCGTGTCTTCTGCATCCGGTCCTGGGCCTAAGGAAAAAGGCTTACCATCCTGAATCCAGTCTTCAGCAACACCTATAAAGACAAGAAAGAACAGGTTAGCATTCCGGCATCTGAAAGGCAAAGGCTTACCATCCTGAATCCAGTCTTCAGCAACACCTATAAAGACAAGAAAGAACAGGTTAGCATTCCGGCATCTGAAAGGCAAAGGCTTACCTACTCTTCGTGCGCTCCGGAGGTCTTCACACTGCATTCCAGCATCTGAAAGACAAAAGTTTACCAACTCTTCGCACGCTCCGGAGGCCTTCGGCGCTGCATCCCGCATCTGAAAGACAAAACAAGGTGCGTTTAAAGACATTGGGGAACTTTAATACTCACGTGCCATTACTCCTTTCCACATCTAATCCAGTGGGTATTCCGGCACCCTGCAGCCGCTCCGAACTCGTACCTGCAAAATAAAAAGACAGTTAGAGCGCATAGTGAAGCAGGCAACAAGCGCTTACTTACGTGCTTCCAGGCGCTTCTATTCATCACACGGGCTCCATCTTCAACTCACTTCAGCCCGTCATCCGCCATCGCCGGAACCCTGCAAAACAAGAGACATCATTACTAAAGACTTTAAAGACATTTGAATGACTCGAAACTTACCGTTCGTGCAGTAAACGACGGACAGCAGTCCCCTGAAGTCAAGAGGCCTGCGCTACCTATCCAGTGAAGAAACTGGTTACAGCACCCTGCCCCGAGGCAGATGGAGAGCTCGGCATTCACTTACCTAAGGTGAGAGCGTTAACCTTTGGGGGTCTACAGGAGAGGAGAAGAGGAAAGAGATAGGGACACCCCAATAACCCCAGTTCATTAACCCCATGTTTTCTATCTGCAGACATCTTACTCTGCACGTCAGGCATACAGTGCACAGAGGTCCAGCCCAAAGAGCCAACCGGGTGCTACACATCACCTTTGAAGATACGGTAGTCGCCCAGTCAAGACCGGCGCCTGTGCGAGAATCAGGTGAGCGTTACACACATACTTGAGCTCTCCACGCAGGCCTCTGTAGAAAAGCGTTATTCTTTTATCCTCCGGCCATTGAGTTTCCACTATAAGTCTATTGAATGAGGCAATATAAGTCAAGAGGTCTTGATTACCCTGTCGTAACGAAAGGAGTTCATTGTCCAAGGCCTGCCCCTGGGCATGTCTTGCGAATAGTTTCTCCATGCTGGACTGGAAGGCCTGAAAATCGTGAAGGACCGGATCATCCTGAGTGACCAAAGGGATCGACCAATCTGCGGCACTGCCACTGAGATAAGAAAGCACGAAAGCCACCTTGGTCTGGTCTGTTGGAAAAGCAGCTGGGCGACATAAGAAGTGTAGGCGGCACTGGTTGATAAACACTGCAAATTTCTTTGGGTCACCAGAAAAGCGTTCGGGTGGAGCCAAAGGCACATTACCGGGTAGATTGATTTGCACTGGATTTGAGAATGCTGAAGGGTAACTTACTCCTGGAGCGGGCAAAGGAGTCTGTCCTGCCTGTGTTTGTAGTAATTGTCTAGCGAGGTCTTCCGTTCGCTCCTTGGATATTATCAGCTCTCTTCTCAAAGAGTTTGTTTCCTGACGAGCTGCATGTACCTCTGCTCTTAGTTCCCCAAGCAATTGGGCCAGTTGGTCTGTGTCCGAGGTTTCCATTGCGCCTGGGTAGGAGTTTTGTGGTGGGCTTCGCGTTCTGTAACGCTCACCTGATTCCCACAGAGGCACTGGTCTAGGCAGGAAGGAGTCTCTGACTCGAAAAGTGATGTGCAGGACTCGATTGGCTTCTGGGGCTGAGCCTCTTCGCACTGTGTGTCGAACTCGAAGGGTGAGATTTCTGCAGATGAAAGAATATATGGGGTTAAAGATCTGGGCAATCGAGTGTCCTTCTCTCTCTCTCTCTCTCTCTCGTCTAGCTTCTCCGTAGAGCCCCCAGGTAAACGTGCTCACCTTAGATAGGTGAATGCTGGGCTCTCCATCTGCGTCTGGTGCAGGGTGCCGTTGCCAGTTCCTTCACTGGGTGAAACGTAGGCCTCTTAACATCAGAGGCTCGCAACCGCCGTTACAGCACGAGCGGTGAGTTTCCGGACACCTTTTAGTCCATATAGTCTTTAGGTGCGTGGACACGTAAGTATTGAACAGGGCTCGGAATAATGCTTTGTTCTATTTGTTTTGCAGGGCTCTAGCGTTTAGAAGATGGTATGAAGAGAGCCAAAGCTGGAGCCAGAGCCTTGGAAAGAAGCGCTTGGAAATGCGTGAGTATATGCAAGCGCTTTAACTGTCTCTTTCCTTCACAGCTGTGAGTTCGTGCTTAAGAGGTGAAGAACGCCGGAGTAGTTGCAGGCGCTCTATTGTGGAGAGCGCGATGGGCGTAAGTAAATACCTGTCTAATGTCTCTTCTTTTGTCTTTCAGATGCTGGGTTACAGTGTTGAAAACATCCGGAATTCGCGGATTGCCGGTGAGTAATAACTATGCTTTTGTCTCCACAGGCGGCGGTGCAGCGTGAAGAAATGGTTGCTGCCGATGGACCAGGTAAGGAATGCGTTGCATGTGAAGCCGTCGTGCTAACCTGTTGTTTCTTGTCTTTTACAGGCGCTGCTGAAGACTGGATACTGGAATGGTAAGTATTGTTCTTGCAGGTACAGGATCGGAAGAAGAAAAGCTGGAACAGACTCGGTGAGCGTTCTGCTGCAGATGCAGAATAACGCGAAGCACGCTTCATCAATCGGGTGTGGTTTAAATAGCCTAGGAGTGATGAGGCATCTTCCTCCACGGCCCCGCCTAGGTAAGAAAAGAGTTCCTGTTCCAGAAGAGTTCCAGTGTTGTATCCAGGGCGTGGAGCTTGCCCCACCCAGGTAAGAAAATAGTTCCGGCTTACAGAGGATTCCTATGTAGCTGGTAAGTAAGCAGCATGGTCTGCTGCAGGTAAGTCCACCCAAGCATCTTTACATATAATACGAGCCCGGCGCTTCCAGTGCCGGGACCGATGGCCTTGATGAGCCTGGTGCCACTGGCGCCAGGACAAGGTCCAAAAGGTCCCAATAGGGACCGGCTGGTGCCTAGGCTTAGGATTAGGGACCTGCTTCCAAGGACGTTGGGCTGGTCCTGGCTCCTTGGAAGCAGTGATCATGACATACTGAAACCCGGCATACAGCCCGCCACCATATACAGCCACAGGCAGCCACACGAGAAGGGAGCAGACTAGCACGACGGGACCAGCTCGTACGAAAATGCCCGCAGGGGAAGGGGGGATTGGCGAAGAGCAGATCGCAGGAATAGGACAGGATGAGTGGGTAGCTGCGCAGGTATTATTAAAATTACGAGGCTCATTAACAGAAGAAGAGAAGGAGGTAGTAAGGAAAATGGACGAGGATAACACCAGGAAGAGTGAAAGGAAAGGGGAAGAGGGGAAAAGAAAGGGGGAAGAGATGTTACGACAAAAGGAAGAGATTTTGGAAGAACAATTAGCAGAATTAAGGGATGAGCAGAATGCACTGATCAAGCAGCTCGAGAGAGAGGAAAGAGAGAGAGCACGGGGAAGGAAAGAAAGCAAGAATGAGTTGGAAAAAATGAGGGAACGAACTGAAGAACAAAAGAGAGAAGCAGAAAGGGTGAAGGCAGCAGCAGAACGGGTATCCAGAGCAGCACCGCGTGAGAAGAAAAGAGAGGAATAAGAGAAAGAAAAGGAAATGGAAATATGGAAAAGGAGATTACTATCAAAAACGACCAGGAAATACGAAGAAGGGAGGATGATGGAGGGTATATTAGAGCGGGAAAGAGCGAGATGGGAAAGGAAGGGAGATGAGGAAAGGATAATGGAAAAGATGAGTAGTGAAGTAATGGAGGAATTGAAAAAGAAAAGAGAGGAAATTGGTAGAGAAATAGCGGAGAAAAATGAAGGGGAAAGAGAAGATAGGAGAGGGGGGAGTGAAGTAAGGAGGTATGCATACAGAGACACAGAAGTAGCAACAAAATCAGCACATTACGTGCAACATGCCCATCTAAACTCGCGCCCTTCCCCCACGAACTGACACCCTATGCAGGCAGGCTTAGAGACCTCCCTGGACGCAGGCAGGGAGAACGAATACACACGCCCACATTAAATAAAGGAAATGATAAAAGAAGGGGAAGAGATGGAGGAGAAACAGTTACGAGCAGGGGAAATATGGACCCCATTGACGATGTAGAAGACAGGGAAGAAGAGGAGGGGTGTACGGATTCGATTGTGTGGGACCCAAGGGGCCAACCAGGACACAACTTAATGCCACTTCTGGAGAGGGGTGGGGTTAGACCACAATACGTCCCCTGGAAGCATGCAGACAAGGAAAATATAAAGTGCAGGCTCCCATCACTAAGTGGAGGTGCGGGAAAATGGATATATGAAATGGAAAAACACACCGCAGGACAGAAATTGGCAGTGGGGGATGTAAAGGGCCTTCCAATATCAATATTAGGGGATGCAGCAGATGACATCTGAAAGAGAGCAGGCTTCCCCGGGGTCACAATAACAAACACATCACACGATGGGGCACCATTCGCAAACTGCAGACATGCATTATGGCAGGCGCTGAAGGTACAGTACCCAGACACATCAGACATAGGAGCAATTACCTCACGCAAGATGCGTGAGAACGAAGATCCTGTTGATTATATCCAGGAAATTCAAGAGAAGTGGCGTATGGAAACTAGAGAACAATGGGACAAAACACCAGCAATATTCTATCATATACTAGTACAAGGGCTCCCAGAAGCAGTTCAGAAACAACTGAAGAAAGTAGTGGGGATGGAAGCAAAAGCATGGCCAGAAATACAACTGACGATAGTGCATCATTGTAGGACATGGCAAGAAAAAATGAAACAAAAGGAAGAGGATAGAAAAACGGAAGAGGCTAAATTAGTACAGAAAAAACTTACTAAATACACGATGGAAGGTGCACTAATAACTACACCTACAACAATGACTCAAAGCCCCACACAAGTAGTGGCTGCACAAGATCCCTCCCAAATACAATCATCACAGACTGTAACACAACAGCTGCCGCCACTCCAACCATACACGACTAACATGGGAGGAGGATACTCAACGCCAGGAGCTGGGTATTATAATTACAACAGGCGAAGGGGAGGAATGATGAGGGGGAGAGGATACGGATATAACACACAACAGCAGGGGGGAGGATTTAGAAATTTCTACCCCACCGGGCAACCAGTATACCAGGACAACCCAGGAAGCTTTCCATGGCAGAACAGGGAACCACCGGTGTGTTGGATTTGTGGATTAGTAGGGCACATGTCACGCACGTGTAGAGTGAGACCAGGCACACCATCATGGGGTGAAAAGGGACAACAAGGGCCTACACAGGAACAGCAGGGCATCCAGCAACAGCAGGCATTGCAACAGGGAAATGGGCAGCAACAACTAGTAACACAACAACAGCCACAGACATATTCACTGCCACAACAACAGGTAGCGATAACACAACAACCCCAAGTACAGCAAGTACAGCAACCTGCCCAAATCCAAGACCATAACATAACCTCTACCAATACACAACTACAGCAAACACAACTGGGAAGGGTGACGGTCACAACCCTTACACAGGAAGTGGTCAATCATTATACCCTCAATAGGACAGCCCACAGACGGCCTTGGTGTGTCCCATCCTGTCGGTGACACCTAATAGTGCGGAGGAACCACGCATAGAGGTAACGATAGGTGACAAAAAATTATCATTCCTTGTTGACACCGGGGCGACCCGGTCTTGCATAAGGGAAGGTAAATTTAAGATGTCAAGTGAAGCCATGAACACCCAAGGATTCTCTGGGGCTATGGGGTTGGTTCCCTTTACTGATAACATTCCCTTATCGATAGGGGATTATGACATGTCAGTCCCGCTTTTATATTCTAGGGCCTCACCAGTAAACATACTGGGGAGAGACATAATGAGCAGGTTGAATATGACGATCTCCTTTACGGAGGACGGCATAATTTGCTCCACTCCAGGAATTAACATGCTCACTGCACGCATACTGTGGACAGACAGTGATTAGGGCTGAGCCTGTAGATGGTGAACTGTTCCAGTACGGGACAGACATGGCATTTGCATGGATGCCAGGAATAGAAGGAAAGATCTGGAGGAGGCCAGCAGCCTATTTGTTTAGGCCAGAAACACCAGCCAATGAACCAGAAGGAAAGGTGATTTCAGTGAACATAGAGAGCATTATAGCAACTGCTGATTACATCGCAGTACATGCCCAAGACAGAGAAGGAAGAGCATGGAGGGCAGTGATAGCATTAGCAGAGGGGTGTAGGCTCACCCAGGTGCCAGATGAGGAGCTCTTCTCAGAAGAAAAGGAAGAAGGTGAAATGGTGTTTATGATGAGTGTAGAAATATGGCTAAGAGTGACGTACAAACAAGTGGCACAGAAAATTGCAATGGCACTTGAAGCACCCACATCCACCCCAGTTCCCTTCTTTGAGGAGGATATGGCAAAGGTACCAACATCATTATGGACTACTAGTCCCTATGACGTGGGGTGCATAAAAAGTATAGGGGGAGTAAGAATAAAATTGAAAAAAGGTGCAATACTCCCCAGAGTGAAGCAGTACCCACTATCAAAAGAGGCAGATGAGGGCATATATGAAACAATAACGGCCCTTATAAATAATGGCATATTGGTACCATCAGAATCACCATGTAACACAGCTGTATAACCAGTGCGCAAAGCTAAAGGGGGGTCTTGGCGCTTCATACAGGACCTCAGGCCCTTGAACAACATAGTGGAAGCAGAATACCCCATAGCAGCAAACCCGGCCACAATACTGTGTGGCATTCCAGCAGAGGCATCACGATTTACAGTGATAGACCTCAAAAATGCCTTTTTCTCAATACCTCTGCACCCAGACTCACAAGATCTGACAAGCTTCACGTACAGAAATACAAAATGGAAACACACCAGATTGCCACAAGGGTACTGCGAGTCACCCTCAATTTTCAACAGAGTAATATAGATGGACTTGGGTAACATTGAAGTGGAAAGCACAGTGTTGCAGTATGTTGATGACATAATAATTTGCAGCACAAACGAAAGAAGGTGCAGAGAGGACTCATTGAAGATGCTGACAATATTGGCTGAAAAGGGTTACAAGGTAGACAAGGAAAAGTTACAGTACTGTCAGGAACAGGTACTTTACATTGGTCAGCTCATATCCCAATACGGAAGAAAGATTGCACCACAAAGAGCACAGGCCATTTCAAAAACACCGCTGTCCCAAACAGTGAGGGAACTGCAACAGTTCCTGGGACTGTGCAACTACTGTAGAGCCTGGGTCTTTGATTACAGCTCATACATAGGACCCCTACTTGAGGCATTAAAAGAAGCTAACAAAGGGGAGAAAAAGTTGGGGTGGACAATGGAAATGAAGGAGGCCTTTGATGAACTGAAAGATGCAATATCAACTGCTCCGGTACTGGCCACCCCAGATTATGAACGACAATTCTTTATATTTTCACATTGCGACTCAGCAGTAATGAAAGCAGTGCTGGCTCAAAAAACAAGCATGGGTTACAAACCAGTAGCGTTTTACAGCGGCCGCTTGGATCCTGTGATGTTAGGTCATTTCCCTTGCGAACAAGGTCTCCCAGCAGCTGCCTTTGCGGTAGAGAAAGCATCATCAATAACAATGGGGTGCCCAACCACACTATTTGTGGAACATGCACTATTTGCAATATTGAACAAGCCTAAGTCCACACTAACCACGCAGAGGGCGTCAGGTTATGAAATCATCTTATCTAGACCAGAACTATCAATTGTTAGATGCAGCACGGTTAACCCTGCAAGGTTTATAGCAGAAGTAATTGAGGAAGGAGACTATGCACATGATTGTACGTACGCAGACTACCGAAATGTACTCATGTACTAGAAAAGTTGAAGAGAACGCACTAGAAGGAGGTGAGCTCTTGTTCATTGATGGGTCATCAACAATAGACCAAAGTGATGGGATAAGGGGAACTGGGGCAGCAGTGGTAAAAATGACAGAGGAACCGGTGTGTGTGGCGATGAAATGCGTACAATTACCACAGCATTACTCTGCTCAAGCAGCTGAATTGGTTGCACTGATCTTGGCATTGAAGGAAAGCTTTGACAAAAGAGTGACTATATATTCTGACAGCGCATATGTCACGTCTACTGTCCACTCAGGATTGTCCAAATGGAGGAGAAGAGGGTTTAGGAGAGCTGACGGCACCCCAGTACAACATGCTCTCTTGTTAGCTGAACTAATTGAAGTAATAAATGACCCCCAAGAATTAGCTTTGGTCAAATGTACCGCACACACTAATGGAGAAGATCATATCTCAAAAGGGAATGCAGCAGCAGACGCACATGCGAAGTATGCTGCATATTTTGGTGAGATATGGAACCCCCCAGAGTTAGAGAGAGGGAGAGGGAGGGGGATAGCTAAGGAGATGTTGATAAGAGAAGGGTACACCCATCTCCCAGCCACACAGATAATGGAGCTACAAGCGGCTGCACCAATGGCAGAAAAAGAAATATGGGTAAAAAGAGGATGTACAATGTCACCAACTAACGCACTATGGCGCCAGGGTAACACTGGAAAGATGGTAATGCCATTGGCACTATTGAACACCGCCCTGAGCCAACTCCACCACCCAGCCCACACAGGCAAGGAAGTTATTGCAGCACGAATTAGGGAAGATTGGTTCTGTCCCGAGTTAAATTCCCATGTGACAAATTTTATCAGCAATTGTCTCACATGTCAACAGTTTACGGCCGGTCACACGCTGAAGGTGATAAAAGGTACTATACCCCGGCCAGAGGGACCCTTCCTGCACATCCATATTGACTATGTTGATATGATCAACGTATGTCAAGGAAATAGGTATATGATTGTAGTAGTATGCCCATTCTCCAGGTGGATTGAGGCAGGACCCTGCTCACACCCAGATGCATTCAGAGCAGCTAAATTTCTAGTGAGGGAGGTTTTCCCCAGGTGGGGAGTGTGCGAGGTACTGTGGTCAGATAATGGCCCGCATTTCGCTAATGAAATGTTCCAGCACATCACATCCTTACTGAACATCAAGCATAAATTTGCATCTGCATATCACCCGCAGGCCAACGGTGTATGCGAACGCCTGAATGGCCTACTGAAGGAGGCAATTGCAAAGATACAGCAAACAACAAAGAAGAGTTGGTTGTATTGCCTTCCGCTAGCCCTATTTGAGCTAAGGAATAGACCAGGCTCCGATCACCACCTCACCCCTCACGAGGTGGTGACCGGACGTCAAATGCGCCTTCCTCTAACGCCAACATCAAGAGCATTCACAGATTATGAAAACACTGCAACTGTTCTTGGTGATGAAATGTACCAATATGTGTCTTCTTTGATTACTAGTGTAGTGTTTGTGTCTCAACAGCTCGAGCGCACGCGGGGCGGGTCTAAGAGTGATCAACAAGAAGACGCGGATAAAGAATTGGAAAAGGGAGAACTGTGCAAAATTGCTAAAGGTGACCACGTGCTACTCCGCAATTTCAACAGAAAGTGGAACAGCCCACGCTTCACTGGCCCCCACCTGGTAGAGGAAGTATCTACGAGAGCAGTAAAGATACAGGACAAACGTGCTTGGAATCACCTACACGACGTAAAGATCTGCAAACTCCAGACCCGCCCTAGCGTCACCGACAGCGCCATTGGAAGAACAGCAACAGCGTCACCCACGGAGGAAGAGACTTCTACCACAGCTGACAACCTAAGTGTCTCCATACCCTACCACCCCCCAGATTCCCCAGAGACAACTACTGAAATAGAGAAGGGTAATTCCCATACCGCCCACCCCATGGTCACACGATCAAAGAGTAAAGAGACTTCCGCCAGTTGAGCCTTAAACCCTCTGCCTATCGACCCCCTACCCACTGCAGTAATCACCCGACTGAAGGACATTATCTTGCACATATGCACATGTAAACACTTGAATGTTCTCTTTTTTCTTTCTCGCACATGCAGGTACCGCGTATGATTGTACTACTAAGGAAACAGATAACTAACAAAGCTCATTGCCCAGGAGTAGATGCTACCCTCAGACGATAACTACCCAGAAGAGCTATCACACCAGTTTGTCTATCACATAAAAAGGCCAAAGTACCTGAAAAGAAGGAGGGTACGTGTCTACTACACAGCATTTCTCTTGGCCATAGAACAATCAATGCCCCATCTTCACCAACACTTGCCTGCCCTAAGAGATAGATCGCTTAGATTGGCGTGGGAACAGCTCTTCGCCTGGGCACTGAACGACTACTTGATAGGGAGAGCTTGAAAACAACAACTAACACTAATAACAAGCATATTGAGAATTTTCAGGCGGGCAACTTTAACGTCGCAAGAATAAGCTGCCGGACTGCAGCAAGGTAAGAGCAAAATGCCGGTGAGACTAGCCTCTGTAATAAAGATGATAGGGATTTTGATGATCACCGGGTTCTTGGCTGCCTCTGTATGGCAGAAAAGTTATGCTATCAATATTTTGGCTGTACCCAAACCTAATATACCCCCACCCACGGCTGCAACAGGTGTTACGTCAGGTGGTACTAGCAAAATTCCACACAAGGGAAATAGAGTTAAACGCAGCACATACTCATATAATAAAGGTATTGACAACTACATACAAGATTCAGCTCACGTCTCGAACAACATGTGGTACCAACACATGACCCAAATAGGTAAGCAGACAACAGAAGACAGCTGCTACGTTTGCTCATTGATCCCATACGCCATGAGCGCTTCTCGAACTTTCGTTGCCACGGAAATAGATGAAAAGACAGCACGATGTATAGTATACTTGGCACTGTTCCAAACGAAAGGGAGATTTCAAGGGACGACGGTGCACCTGGTATGGAAAACGCGAGACACATATCCATACGAAAACAACTTCCTCAAGACTTATTTGAGTTACCACAAGACCAGTTTGCATGCTGAAGCATTTAGATACATGACAAGTGGCCCTGAAAAAGGAGAAACAAAGAAAGTAACACTACAATACCTACCATATGATTGGTACGCCACTGAAGTTCCTGGTAAACAAGGATGCTGGGAAAGACCACTGGTAATAATAACAGGGAAGGTGTACCTGGACAACAAATGGGATATAGGAGTGGTTGGCAGCAACATGGTAACGAGAGAGGATACTACAACTATTGCTGAACACAACGACAGATGTTGGATGACTTGGGTCAAGTACGTACCTATGCTAACGTGGATAGAGAAGGATGAAGACCCAATAACAATACTGCCGCTGTCTGCACCTAAGGTATGCTACCAACATAGAGGAGAAGTGGACGTGGGATACAACACCAACTGTGCAAGCGTGATGGAGTTACCTGAGGGGGGAGCAGGAACAGCAGTATTAATGGACCATTACTGGGCCTGCGGAGACAAGGCATATCACACACTGCCCCCTCTGTGGAATGGTATATGCACAATGGTACACGTTAATGTACCATCACTAGTGGTGCCCCAGAAACATGTGAACGTGGCGAACTTCCCTAAAATGGATGAAGGAAACAAGAGGAAGAAGAGATCTGTACAACCTCGGAAGGGGCCAGAGAACAGAAACAACAGCAACAACACTGTCCTGAATAGACAGAAAAGACAAGGAGAACCTCTGACAGGAAATTACCTATGGGGAAGGTCGGAAACAGCACTCACTTCAATCCCACCAGAACACAGACTATTCAGCAGAGCAGCAATGTTCTTCTCCTCAATAATACATCCGGGACTACAAGCTTACGCAAATGCAAAATGGCTCCAGATAACTCGATGGGAACTAATGATGACAATTAATTCTACAGTAAATGGATTCAACGCAATAAAAGAGGAACTGCGAGCAGTAAGGATGGTAGCACTACAGAACAGATATGTACTGGACCTCCTTACAGCAATGGAAGGAGGAGTTTGCGCAAAGATAGGACAATCATGCTGCACATTCATTCCTGCTAACGATGCTGACAATGGTACACTGACAGAAGCAGTATCACAACTGGCCCAGATGCACTCCAAAATGATGGATGAAAGTAAAGGTGTGAAAAAGGATGACAGCTGGTTTTCGCTATTATGGTCATGGATGCCATCTTGGCTGTCGGACGGACTGAAGATTATAGTTGGATGCATAATTCTGGCTGGAGCTGCACTGATCATAAGATTTTGAAAGGCCCGGAAGGCACGCACCACAGACGAAATGATCGAAATGGTTGGTATGCACCCCTTGATGCCGGCAGATGATGGCCAACACACAGGCACAATAATAAAAGAGAGAGAGAAATTGCGCAACCAGATCATCACCAACCACCTGGACCCACCATCTGTGAAGCTCGAAAACCCAAGAAACCCAAGGAGCTGCATAGGGAAATGGGTATACTGCACACCTAGAGGAACCTGTGTATATATGTATTGGTCATTTGAAGACCATGTCAACCACTATGGACATTTGGGGGGAGTAACTAAAATATGGAGAGTGAGAGGAGATAAGGAAAAGGATATGTTTGTGGTCGACAAGTCGACCAGAGGGGGGACTGAAGTGGGAGAATGGAACAAAAGGCTCCCACCAATCCCCTCACACCCCTGGCCTAGAGGATCACGGCCCAGGCACCCGCCACGAGAGGAGTTTGCCCATCTACCAGACGACCAAATACCCTGGTACAGGAACATACGGATGTGCCCACCCGCCTGCCCACCAGCCTGCCCTGCCCATGCCGACACCTGCGGCATGGATGAACTCGACTGAACTATTCAACACTAAATCAACACATCGTTAGAGATGCCATGACGACCTAGCCAACGGTCAGCACACCCGTGCAAACATGCACACTGGACACTCCCACACCAATCCACACGAAGAACATATTCAGTGCTATGACGTAGGTGACGGACACACCCACTGACGCGCATCTTTATTATTTTTCACATAGGCTTTTCAAAATGCAGAAACGCAAGACGCACAATGAACTCATCTAAAATGCTTGCTCACGCTTCTCCTAAATCCATGCATTGCCATGAGAAATATAACGAAGACATGATACTGGGGATAAAGCAATATGATACCATAACCTAAAGCGCCGTGCATCAAACATTTCCACCTATGTACCAGGCCCAAGTAGTCCGCAAGTGAGGGCTTCCATGAACATTGAATGAGCAAGAGTACAGTTGCTGACCCTGCAGAATGAGCCCGGCGAGAGCAGACAGTCAAGGGCACAATGTTGCAAACTCGCATGCCGCAAGCCGACGCCAAGGTCACACCTGCAAATTAAGCCAGGCACACAGTGGAAAATGCAATATTAATTGTGCAGAATTCTGCCTCAACCACGGTCTCACCTCACGTGACCAAGCCGAACCTGACAGGGTGCCAGGCCCAGGAGGAGGGAGGCGCCTGGATCCCACGTTTCAAGACACAGGCAGATACAATTAAGCGACTCAATGGACATCTGCGGCGGTGGGAGTAGTCTGCCTTCCAGCATATGAATAAATCCTCACATTGTCTGCACATACCCATAGTGATACATTGTTGCAAATGGCAGGTGCACCGCGAGCTGGGAACAGCGATGGTCCCAGACTGGGGGGCTCGCGAGTGGACCAATCAGAACATGGGGCTCTTATCACTGACCCCATTAACATTAGCCAATCCTCAGGGGTCTTCATGTAACAATTTTCATGTATCAAATTGAAGGGACAACCCAAGTATACCACCTGACTGACCCTCAACCACTAATAACGCTCTCTATACGTATGCTATACTAACCCTACCACTCGAGGAACCAATCCAGAGTGGCGATAGGTTTTTTGCTAACTTTCCCAGGTGACGCAACTAGCGTGTCATACTAAGGTAAAAAGGGCCTGCGAGCCCCACGATTTTGAGAGAGAGTGTCAGGACGGACGCGTACGATCCTTGACCCATCCCTGCCGTTTTGTTTAATAAACAGCAGAACCACCTTGCTTCTTGCGTGTGTCTCATACTCATTCTTTTGGGATATACGGGAGGAGTTGGGGCCTCCCTGCCCAGAGGTCCGCGGACGGCCCAGCCGACCCCGGGAGAATTTTCCCCCCGACAGTAGAATGCTATGTCTCTCCAAAGAGGCTGCTTCTCTGACAATCTGTTGAAGGGTTTGTTTGTTGCTATGCTTCTCATAAAGTTTTGAAGGAATCTTAGATTCTTGCTGAATTAATTCAGCTGTTTCAGGCACCATTTGTTTAACCTTTATTAGTTGACTCTATGGTAACCCAGTTATAGTGAATCTTGCATGGAAATCTTTTGCATGGAGCAAAGTGTTTTTGCCTGTAGGTTTAACAGAGAGTGTTGTCATCTTAGACTCTATTATATTTATCTGTCCATCGAAACAATAAAATGGATACTTATTTTGCTGTGCTTTGAGCGGAACTTAATTTGATGGTGTATTGTTTTTAATGTATGTAAACAATTCCTGTAACTCCTCAAGGGGGTATGTTCAGATCGCCAAAATATCATCTATATATAGTTTGTACGATTTGAGATGTTGTTTACAGCATGGTTATTCAAGGTAAAACAATTTTTCTAAGTGGCACATTAACATTTTAAGGCACATGAGCCATTCCGCCTCCCATAGATGTGCCCACCACTTTAAGATAACATTGTCAGTCAAAATAGTTTTTAAAAAATCTTTAAAAATAACTTAAGTATAATAATTACAAACAATATTTACTCCAACCTGATCTTGATGGAGGAGAAAGCACTCTACTCTTTCCAATCCATATACATATGGGATTGATGTATTTAGACTGCCCACATCCATCATAACATGTCACTCTTAGTTTGAAACACTGATTTTGTGATAGAATCAGAAATGGTTATTGTCTTTAAGATGTGACCCAGTTGTTTTAAAAAAGGTTGCAAAATACGGACTATATCACTGAGACAACGGATGTAATACACTATTAATTGCAAATATTATTGGCAGACCCGGTGGATTCCCCGTGGACATGTCTATTTAAAAAAATCACAGGGTTATCATTCTTCCAAAACTGTTTTGAATTCTTTGTGATAGTTTAATTGTTAGCAAAATAACATAATAGGATACATTTCAAGTTGTTGTTTTACAGAAATTCAGTTTCTTTAAATCAGCTAAATTATCTTTTCCAAAATATTCCAGGGCAGAGTTTGTGGTGCTAAGATAAAAAGTACTTTTTAGCTGGAATTATGTATAGCCTGAGGTACATGTTCTGTCTCTTTCGTGTGTTTCGAAAGTTGCAAACAATATTTTGAATTTCAGCTTTCAAATTATTTTTTGAAAGTCTATATGCTATTGAAGAAAATTTGAATTATATTTTGGAACAAAAGATAGACCCTTTTGTAATACACTCATTTTTGAAGAATGTAAAGATATGTTAGACACATCAAATCAAGGTTTCCTGTGAGGATGTATTACTAGCAATATTGATTTATTTGCCTGGGCTCTTTTAATGCAGTATCTTTATCTAAAAAACTCACTTGCTATTATTGGAAGACATTGATGTTGTTCTTCAATTGGCATTTGAGGTTTTTCGACCTCATGTTATGTATGATACTTGTTGAAAAGATTCTGTTAACATTTGTGACTGTTCTTCTACTTCTCAAATTGAAACTTCTGAAGACGTTGTGTTAGTTTTCATTTGTGTGGAGGGAATCACAGGTTGTTTCTTCTAGGCTTCCTACCATGTATAGACTATGTCAAACATATATACTAATGTGTCGCTCCTAGATTTTTGTAACTTCTTTGTCTCTAGCTCCTTTTGTTAAATATCTAATTAAGCATGGATTGTCTCCAAGTCAGATGTTAACTGTCCCTTTCAATAATGTGTAGATAGGTTGCTTGTAAGGATTTCCATTTCTGTGGCAATCCTGAGTAAAGTGTTTGACAATTCTTGTATAGTCAAGATGATGAAATCTTGTCAGCACTCGTTCAAGGTTTGGTACCACTTCTTGACAAATTGTGGACTATCCTTGCAAAAACTTGGTTTGGGATTAATTCTAAACCCTTGTTGTATCCATTGAGGGATGTAATATTAAATCAATATAGATGCATGAAGTTTCTGATCTATCTCTCCATTAATTAAGTATTCTAGTTAAAGCGAAACACTTGTGTATAGGCGCGTTATAAATGCCATATCATATCATATCATATCATAGTTGATTAATATTCTGTTCTGGAGTGTCTTTTGAATTTAGCTCATGTTCTTAGATGTAATTAGTCCTAATATCCATGTCTCCTCCTCAGGGGAGAGACCCTACCCCACATTTCTACTCTTTTATCAGTGAGTGACTCAATTGGGAAAAAAGGCATCTTGATTTTGTATGGTGTGCCAAGCCTATTGTGTGCATCTAGGAATCACAAAATGTGTCTCCTAAAGGGCTGCACTATGCCCAGGTCCGGATTTTTGAGACTCCCTATATAAAAGAATGTTCACTATAGTGATGGGTGACTGCACTAGGGAGCAGGCCCACACTTCCTTAAATAAAAGTAAGAAACATGTCTGAAGAAACCAACCAGTAGACAAGTAGATTGTACTCTACAAAGGAATCTAGATAAACAGGGGCTGGGGGTAGTGCAGCCCCTTGCGAGACACATTTTTTTTTGATGGCAATGTCATTCTTAATTTCCCTTTGCATGTGCTGCAGGCTTCTGATGATGATGTGACTGTCCATCCTGTGGAGGGTGATTTGATCATTGCCGAGTTTCCAGAGGGATTATCCAACCTTCTGAAAAGTGCCCTTATTCACCTAATATTCTCTTTCGGTCGCCTCTACTCCTCCTTTCACTGCATCGCTCTGCCCCTAGTCAAAGCTATCAGGATTAATGTAAATGCACGCTTCATTCTCCAATGCCAAGACTGTTGATCTACGCTGTGCTTTTGAGTAGTGAGAGACTTTGTAGCATTTGAAGATAATGTGGTCCACCTGTGCCTGAACTATCTTCACGTAACAAGGATTGCTACAACATTTTAAAAGAAGGTAATTCCTTCTAGTATTTGCAGAATTTTAAAAACAATATTTTAAAATACACAACTTGCACTAAGCACTGAGTGCAGTACCTGCTCATAGTTGGTAAGAATAGGCAGGATTCCAAATACCTCTTGTATTTACCATTGCTGGCAAAGTCCTAAGGACCACTTTTGGTTCATGTGACTTGTTTGAGGCAGGGACTGGTGTAATCCTGCACGTTTTTGTTTGCTAAACCTTTCAGGCAGCTACACATGTCACAGTAACAAAATGTATGACCCCCCCCAGCTCAAATTGCACTTTGTACCTTTTGTGTTGCCAGAGGCACACATTTATATTACAGACAGTGGCATGACTCTTTTGACTGGAGTGGCCCAAGTGGGGCCCTGACGTATGCAAGGGTGACATGAAGTACGAGTGCACAGACACATAAGGGTCATAGCTTAGTATAATGGGGTGGCACCTGGGGTGGCAATCAGATTCCAAGGGCAGCACGTGCCGCCCCAGGCCACTCCCTGGACACGCCTATGATTACAGAAGGATACACAGGGCCTCATTTTTATCACGAAATGTGGTCCAGCTAACTTTACTAGCATATATTCTGTAAACTGGGTGCACTCATTTGCCTGGGGATAAGCCCCGTGTTAACGGGGGAATCTGATTGCTTGTGTGCATTCTTGTATTAGCAAGGCTTTGCCAGGGAAACCAGATAATGTGTGCGTGCACCCCTAAGGAGGTGGCACACATACACCTGACAAGAGTGCTCATCTGCTAAATGGGGGTCCCCCTTTGTTTAGCCCCACTTGGGTCACAGTTACCCCTCGCCCCATTTACATTAGCAAACTATTATGACCCTCGCTGATCCATTATTGATGATCAGACCTGGTCAGTAGCATGAAGAATGTCCCGAAGCGCCTCTCAGGTCTGTGAGTGCACTCGACAGCAACATTATCTTGACTAATAGGGGGCAAAGCTCTGGGCTATGCCTGCTGCATAGCCCAGGGGTAGGTCAGGGCTTCATCAATTTGGCAATCAAGTTAGTTTGGATCGTGTCTATTTTATGTGCTTAAGCTTGTTCCTTGATGTATGGGATGTTAACAAAAATATAGTAAGTAAGTAAGTTAGAGTTTATTCGGATTGTAACAATCCATGATTAAACAGCACATATAAAAACAGCAATGCATTTGTGTAGTAATGGGGTTTTCCACAATGTAATGTACTACCCTCCATTTCAAAAATAAATCCCAAACAAGTCCCCCGATGAATGAAAACTAGGATGATCAAAGCAGCACTGATTTCATCAAGGAACCAATGTTTAAATCTGCTTGTTTGTATAGTGCCAAAATGTCAACTGGAGGCAACCATTACACGAGATCTAAATGTACACCCATTATGTGTGCGGTATTTACTTAAGCGAGAGCTTACAGGTCCTTTCGTTTTGTTAGAAATCTCTGATTGCCTTTGTTTGCTCATTTATGTGACAGTGGGCATTAATCCATTCCATAACTTTCAGAAGTTTTCAAACATATTTTATTTGCTTAAGAATGTTGTTCTGTCTCTTAGGTTTGGTCGTTGGTCTGAAAATGTAATGTCCATGAGGAATATTTTACCAAAGTTCAAAAGTGAAAGTCAGCCTGGAAGTTTGCAAAATAACATCTAGCATTGGGCACCGTTGTTGCCTATGGCTCTGCGAATCACAACAAAAGGGTACATTTCCAATCTTTTTTTGCGCACAAATCTGAGCTGTGCATAGAAATTGGCCTGAGATAGAACATGCCTAAAATGAGGAAACAATCTGCAAATTGGGCAGAAAGCATTTACATCAACCAAATTGAGAATACATGAGAGTAGTGCCTAGAAAAAAATGGAACATATGGGAAAAAGAATGCACTCCTATAATGTGTCAGGGAAGCCTGGGTCACACCTCCCCATCCCTCTTCGTCTTGAGCAGGACTTTCTTAAAATCCGGAAGCTCCTCAAGACTTTCCTCTTTACCTCTTCCTTCCCTTCCTCTCTCCTCTGCTAATCTCACAGTTGCTTGTTTGGTGTTCAGGGTCCTTATGCATCCTGGGGGTCCTGACCTCCACTCCGAATCACCACCAGCTTCTGTCTATTCTCAGCACTTGCCTCACCTTCCACCCTAGAGGCTTGCACTTACCTTACATTGCACTTCAACTACTGCTCTCCCATGAGCACCCCAGCACCTATCCCATTCCCCGTCCCTTCTGCACGTGCACGTTCTGAACACTCACAAGGCATAGCAGGCCCCCCCCCCTAGAATCCCCACTGTATTTAATTTTTTTTGTTAAGTATTTTAATTGTTTCTCATCCCCTTGTCCCCTCCCTGTTGCCCTATGGGTGCTTTGAAACAGTATTTACTTCCTCTATAAGGGCCTAACAAGCGAACAATAAATAAATAAATACATTAAATAAATAAATATTTAGTGTAGTGACAAGTCAGAGACAGATTTATTTGTCTTGCAAGACAAATACTAGAGACATCCTCACCTAATGGGAACCTAATTGGTAGGATCCCCGACCGTCCTCAAAAAACTCAACCCACGACGGCACAGAGGAGTGTTTGAAATGTGGTGCACCTAATGAGGGCGCCTTCCGTATGTATTGGGCGTGTCCTTTGATTACTACATTCTGGGCTTCCGTCGCAGATATCCTTGAACAAATTACATGAATCCCTGCATCACTATCCCCCTTTAAATATTTGTTTGGGGATATTGGTAAGGTGGCCGAAACCGCCAGACGCTTATTTGATGTGACTCGTGTTGTTGGAAAACTTTGCATACTGAAAGACTGGAAATCCATAAATGCACCCTGCAGTGATGATTTTCTTCAGGATCTCATACTGGTTAATGAATCTGAAGAACAATTTGTACTAACCATATCAGCGAATTGCCGCCCCAAGGACATTTGGGCGCCGTTCAGAAGCTATCTGTGTAACACACTGTCCGACAGTGATTCCTCTTTCTTATCTACGCCTTGATTTACCACCCCTTTTTTGACATACATGCTAACATAATTGTGTTGAATAGATTGTGATGTACCTGTGATATGTTGCTGCTGTGATGACTCTCAATAAAATAAAGTTTGAAAAAAGAAGCCAACCCATAATATCGGTCTTCATAGATGGCATCCAAATCCAAGTTTCTGAGGTAACCAAAAACCTTAGGGGTGTACCTCGACACCTCCCTCACCCTTGACAGACAAGTGAACGCCATCTCCCCCTCTGCAGCCTACACGGCCAAACTCATTAATTCAGCCAAACAATTTCTAACCACAGATAGCTGCCTCACCATTGCCAGAGCGATCACAGGCACCAGACTGAACTATTGTAACTCCCTTTTTGAGGGAACCTCAAAGCGCAATCTAAAAAAAATGCAACTAATACATAACAATTCCCTGAGAGCAGCACTCACCATCCCGAAAAGAGATCACATCTCTGCGGGCTCACTGGCGATCAGGGAAAGGATTATCTTTAAGACACTTGCCATCACGCACAAATGCCTGAGTCACACTGCTCCTCAGTACCTGTCCCAGAAAATTGCAAGAACTCATTCAAAAAGACCCACACGATCTTGCCACGCTTTTAAAATCACCACACCACGAGTGAAGAGAGCCAAGGGGGGCAGAGTGAGTTTCCCGGTAGTCGCTGCCCGCCACTGGAACACCCTCCCAGTAGGCCTCTGAGCACAAGAATCCTATGGAGCCTTCCGCAAAGCCCTGAAAACCTGGATGTTCATTTGAACTTTGCCCCCTCAACCACCTATATCTCTTAGGTATGTCCTGCCAAGCATTGAATGTAACAGTTCTGCAACAGTGCCCTGATGCCCTTGGGCTTTGGCACTTTATAAATGTAAAAATAAATAAATAAATAAAAAATGCAACAACTTGACCCGGCAAGCATTGCCTGTAGTAGAATCAATTAAAAGAAACAGAAATAGAGTTCACTACAAGAGGACATTAGTTAGACCAAGCAAAGAAGGACATGGCCAGGAAGATAGCACAAGGGCAACGCTCTTGCCTTGGAAACAAGACAAAGCACTGCAACAGAGGTTTAATATAGGGTCCCGCGCTCAGAGGCTGGAGTCCGGCATGAAGCGTAGCATACAAAAACAATTTCATTGTATGAATGTTATTCTTAGACATCTGTTAACTTGAAATATTAGGCATACTGCCACCACAGATGGCAAAGTAAAAACATGGCTACAAAAAAAATGCACTTTGCACAGTTCCATGAATCAGGGTGTGTGTCTGCAGTGCAAAGTCACTTTTCAGCAGGGCAAAGTCACTTTGAACCATGCAAAATATTCCATGACTGGGGGACTTAGTTACGTTGATGAAGTATACAATGCTTTGCGACAGTGTTGAGCTTTATGCACTGATGTTAATGTGATTGTAGATGCACAAAACCTGTTTATGTATGCACAAAAGGGCCCTATTACCACCCTAGGTGTGCACACATGTTCAAGTGATTGTGCATTTCGCACACTGTGGCATGCTGTGCATATATTTTTCCACCCACCTGGTATGTATGCAGTGTGCAAGCCACACGGGGATATACCGGACTCTTACTGGTAACAGCCTATGCTGCACCTAATTACTTTTCTTTTTTTTCAAACAGACATGCAAACTTCTCATCCGCCGGAAAGGCCATCACTGTACTTTTTCGAATAGTTACCGGAGAAGACTGGAACAAAATAATGCACGACTGCATGGTAGGTTACCTCTGCACAAGGAAGTGTTGTGATTGCCTTGTGCTTTGACAATACCATTTGTTTTCAAATTTTTAAGGGGGGGTTACTTGTGTCAGATGTAATGCATGACAAAGTTCATCTGGATACCCACTTGTGAAATAAATCTCATTGGCATCATGACAATGGGCCTCATTACAAGGCTGGCATTACCCGTGCCTGTAGGACAGGCATGGCTGCCGTCGGTATTCATTTTTTTCCGGGGCCCAGAAAAGGGCAATTATCGGGTAATTAAGGCCTTGCCGGACCCAGTAATTGGCTTTTTCTGGGCGTCAGAAAAAATTCTTCCCCATTCCCATTTGAGCCCCATAGGAAGGGGGAAGGTGGTAACACTGGTACCGTTAATAATGGTACCGGTTCTACAGTCATGTTCAGCTCGCGGGTGCCGGTACGGCCACCAGGTCAGACCTGGTGGCTGCAAAGGCACCCGCGAGCACATCTCGTAGTTTGCCAGAATGGTAACAACGGCACTGGCTAGTTTACCGGTACCATTGTTACTGTACCGGCAAACTCGTAATGAGGCCCATTGTCATAAAGATTTCCTGAAGTAATGTAAAAACTATTTCGACAATGCATTTAGCTGGGGAAAAGCAGTATAACAACAAAGCAACGGGTGACCCCATCCGACGTAGCCGCTGGCCACTCAGAGTCACCTGCTGGAAAGGTGATGGCGCCAATTTCATCAAACGCTGTTGGAAAAAGAGTCAAGGGAAACAGTTTCAAAACTCCCCACATCAGACGCCAAAGGGAACACTGATCACTATCACATTCTCAAAGGGGGACATTTCTGTCAATGGATTAGTCCCATCAAGCCTAAGCATTGGGGATCACACTTAAAAAATATACCTCCTGTCGAGTTTTCCAGCCCATATTGCTCTCCAGCAAGACAGCCGCTCTGCTTTGGTGATCATCTCCATGCACAATCAAATTATTAAGTGATCCATTGCTTTCCGAAGCTAAGTCCACGCTCAATACATACCCCAATAAGACTAATAATAATAACATTCTGACTTTGAGAGCAACTCTGGCCCCCACACTCCAGCGACAAGGAATACCTGGGCCATTGTAGATCCCCCCCACCGCTGCATGTATGAAGGCCAATCCTCTGCCACCTCACATTACCACTCCATCAGCCATCAGTTGTTGTCCTGACCTCCCTCCATTCCTCATCCTCCAGTGACCAAATGAATGCCACTGAATGTTTGTGAGCAGCAATTCCCCCCAATGAATTTAGTAGCAAAGGTTTATTGATGTGCATTAAATCCCCTGGCAGCACAACTGCAAGTTCTGCGGGAATATTATTTTTAACTGCCTTTTCCCATTGTGGTTTTGCAGACCTTGCATTTCATAGGATTGAAATAACTCATTTGTTCACCTTAAGATCTGCCTCTAAATTCTATGGGCCCGATTCATTGAAGTGTTTGCACGGTTTGCACGGTTTCAAGTGACTTTGCACTGCTGAAAAGTGACTTTGGGCAATGCTAATATTAATTTTTAAAAAATAGTGTCCGGTGAGGGGGGGAGGTGGCAGCCTCCCAGCCAATGAGGTGGCTCAAAACGGGGTCTGTACCACACCAGGAAAGACCCCACTCCGAGCCCCCTCATAGTGGGAGGCCCGCATCTTTCATCACGGGGAATGAAGGTAAGTGTGCTCCCCCGCATCCCCACCCCCCTTTTCCACATATTCTCTCCCTCCCTATAATAATAATAATAATAATTTGACATTTATGTAGCGCTAGGAACCCTCAGGTATCTGAGCGCTGCTTATTATTACCCACCGTGTGTGGTGCTCATTTAGCGACCTCGGAAGGATGAAAGGCTTAGTTTGGCCCTGCCGGGATTCAAACCTGCCTCAGCAGGCTCTGCACTGATGTCAAAGCAAGTGCTCTACTCGCTGTGGCACTTGACCGACCTATAACCACCCCACTTACCTGCGCTGCTCTGTTCCTCACTGGCGCCGGGAACAGTACTATTCCTGGCACATCTGCGCCGCGCAAATAGCTGCCATCTCCTGAATCCACGGCGGCCATGTTTTTTGCATTCATTTCCTCGCGTTGATAAACGGTTTACATGCCGTTTCTCAACTCGAGAAAAATTAACTATTAGTACCAGTACAACGTGCCAGGGTACCAATAGCAATAGAACCCATGGAGGGAGGGCTTATCGGTTTGGTAATGCCCCAGGGCATTAACAGACCGGTAATACTATTGCTTAAGTGTACCATCAGGTTTTATATGCTGGGTTCCTCCTGCTTCTAAGCAGCACAGGAATACATGTTTTTATAACCCAACTGAATGGTACTAAGTTTGTCAACCTCCAAAGGATGAAAATGTGAGACACCCACTTAGAAAAGTAAAACTGCAGCCATCGTTGAATGCTATGAATGTATTAGCCAAGCACAGGCTTCTGAGCATGAACTTTATACAGTCCGTAGGCACGGTACAACAGTAAATTGTGACTAACTCTTAAGCAAAGTGCAACATATTTATTAAACAATAATTGAGGGATTTTCTCTGTTCACCTGATGGGGAGCTTAAGACCTGTTTTTTCTATTTAAAAGGTTCAGCCGCCATTTTGTACACCAGATAACAGCAGGTACTGGGAAACAGATTGTGGAAACTATGCCGGTGCACTCATGTATTTCTGCTCATTCTACGTCATCATTGCCTACATCATGCTGAATCTGCTCGTTGGTAAGTAAAAGAAAGACGCAAAGCAAACTGCTAGTTGGTATATAATGATTGGCTGAGATGTTTTGTGCTCCAATGCTGTTCTTTCACTGGATGCAGGATGGTGCTAAAATGATAAGAGGGTGGTGATAGTACAGAAAAGGGATAAATGGGTGACAAACTTACTTTCTTTCTTTCTTTCTTTCTTTCAAATTATCGAATGCGTGGCTGGACCCACGCAGGCACTTCCCCATCCAAAAGGATGATGTGCACCTACCCCACCAATCTTACACACAGCCCTCACTTTCTCATAACTCCTCCCACCGCCCCGTCTGATCCACAAAATCTAGCAGTACACTGCTCTTCTCCCTGCCTCTCACCCCGACTCCTCCCAGCAAAGCCTTCCCACTCACTTCAGCCACAACCAGCGCAGACAACCGAACCCTCATCAACTCTCTCTCCTCAACATAAGAATAAGGTTTTGAATGGCTCGGACATGCAGTGGAAGGTAGATCAGTAATCGGGGAGCCAATGATGGGAATGGCTGGACATGCCCCAAGGAATCAATGTACCAAAATGAGACGAAATGTACAGGAGAAAAGAGTTTGACGAGAAATGTAACGAAAGAGTTGAAAAGATACCAAGTACAGCTGAACCAAATAATGAATCTACTCTTCTGCCTGAATAGTAGGTCCAAGTATTCGGCCGTAGCCAAATAGTGCGCCGAATAGCAGTTTCTTTAAACCCCTTTTGCACAGATTTTTAAAAGACAAAACAATACAGGGTTTGTGAGAGCAAGGCCCAGATACCATCCCCCCATATTGTTTTGTACTTGAAAACTCTGTGCAACAGGAGTCGCCAGGCCTTGCTCCAGCTGCCCCTGATTTTTTTTATTCCCTGGGGGACCACCATGGCAAGGTCTGGTGTGGTACACCCTGTTTTGGCGCAGCCGTTTTGGCGTGGGCCGGTTCGGCGCGCCTCCTTCGCTGCAGCGGCCAATTTGGGGCTCCCATTTGGGTGCCATTAATTTTGTGCAAGGGATGTGTGGCCACGGCTGACATTTCAGCCGTGTCTAAACACCCTCATGGCAAATATGAGTGGATTATTTTTCCACAAATGCTGCACATTGACAGGTGCTGTGCCTGTTAATTGAGTCATTTGCGAGATATAAGCAGATGGTGTCTTGAAGCCTGGTCTCACAGGGTTAATGACCAAGTACCTAAACCAGGCCAGAAAGAACTTGGTATTTCAATGTGGCCCAATTCCTACTTGCTCTATATGTGATTACATAATGAATTGCAGGTGAAGTAGAAACACGCCCACAGTGTTACATAATGAATTGCAGGTCAAGTAGAAACACGCCCACAGTGGCACACCTAACCCTCTCTGGCCTAGTGGTTAATTTCTGGTCTGTTAACCGAGCAAGACCAAGATTCAAAACCCCTCTTGCTTTTTTTCAAATTAATTACATTTATGCGTGCAATTGGCGCTAGCTCTGCCTGATATTTTATGAGAACCAGTGCCTAGTCATGGGTGCCACATGCAATAAGGTCGTGTGACGCGAGCTCCACCAATATTTATCGGACCGGAAGGTTGGAGTGAGTTGGGTTGGGTTCATTGGTCCTGGCCGAGTGATGAAAAACATTTAAACAATTTGCATTGCCAGGTCCTGCTGTGCAGAGGTCCAGAGGCCCATCAATGGGTCTGGAGCTGCCTGGCAGCCTTGTGATCTTGAGCACACACGGTTGCCAGTTGCTGTGCTCTAAATGAATGCATTATTCAGGCATATACACTGCACCCATAGGATAAAACCCACACTATGACAGGCCGATGACTGAACAGCAAAGCAGCTGCTTCTAGAAAACCAATACAAAACAGGTCTATTTTTGTTATATTCTCATTTCTATATTTGCCTTTATTTTAATGTGGTACACTGGCCTGCAATCTGAGCTTTGTGCACCCTATTTGTAATGTGCCTATAGGTTTGAAATGATCGTTTGGTTTCGGCCACTTGGACTTATACGTAACACATAACAGAGACATCTAGGCCACTATCCTGATAATACACATAATACAAATTCAAGCCCAGTAATATACTTTTATTAATTTAACATTTATATAGCGCTACAAACCCTGGGGTATCTGAGTGCTGCATATTATTACCCATGGTGTGTGGTGCTCATTTATTGACCTCGGAAAGTTGATTGGCTGAGTTTGGCCCTGCCGGGATTTCAACCTACGTCAGCATGTTCTGCACAGATGTCAAAGCGAGCGCCCTACTCGCTGTGCTATCAGACCAGCGTTTACACCCTACTGGCATGGCAATCCTCAAAAACTGTGCACATTGAAAAATGTTTTTGTGAATGTGCACTCCGTGCTCCTGTGCAATGTGATGCAGACCGCATTTGTATAACTATGCTCACTGGAACTGTATTAAATTGTGACATAATAGGGAAACTCGCATCATATAAATCCTCTATTGATAACTTACAGCGCACGTCAGCAATGCCACTGTTTCTAAACGCTTCACCAACCAAATAGTAACCATTTAATCGCCCTCAGAAGAATGGCCATCTGAGTTAGCCCTACCAGGAATCAACCGTGTGACTTGCAAGTGTGTGGGTCAGGTGCTTAACCCACTGAGCTATATCAGGTGCTGGTCATTTTTTCCAACAGTGTGTAATACCTGTTATCTGCGTTTAGTGGTTGTTAAGCGCTTTAGCCGAATTGCAAGACTGGCAAATAAAGCATCAGTGTACTAAATCCACTTTTACTGAATACCAGCTATACAGAAGTGCTAAAGTGGGCAACGAGGAAGAAGGCTGGCTTTATTTGTCAGAATTGTTCTTGTAGTTGCTTCCAGTTCACACGGAACGGGTCCGGGGATGCAACGGGTCTAGATCTTAAAAGTCCATGTAATACTGCATTACATCTCGATACATACACATGGTATTGTATGCTAAAACTAGCAGTATAATGAAGTAATTTACTTGCAAATGGTCTTTTGAATCTCAGCTGCGTCAGACTGTCCTTTGCTGATTTGGATGTCACTCTTGTGCTCATGGTATCCCAAGTACGTCTTCCAAAGACTGTAAACCTTTCCCTTTATGCACCATGTCCATCGCCCCAAAACATACCAGCGCCAAGAGGTCCCCGCGCCATAGTGGCTGCGGCGCACAGGTTGCGCCGAATCGGGACCTGCGGCCGAACGCTCATGCCATAACGATGTGTGCCGAACAGGTCGCGCCGAAACGTCCTGCTCTGGGCCCGGTGACCAGCAGAGACAATTGCAGGGGCCGCCGGATCTTGCGCTGGCGGTCCCTGCTGATGCCTTTTTTCAAAAATGGGTCAGGGTTTGTTTTTAATGGGCAGGGGGTCTGCAGGTCAAGGCGTGATGATCCCCAAACCCCCTGGCAACAATTGCAGAAGGTACCCGGTATTGCCTCCAGTGGGCCCCAATGCTGCTTTTTTCTTTTTTTTTAAATGGGCAGGGGTGCCACCCGGGCAAGGCCCGCCGACCACCCTAGCAACTATTGTGGGGGTCGTTGAGTCTTTCAGTGTCAGACCCCACTGCTGCTTTTTTGTTCTAAAAAATGACAGCGGGATCATCAGGACAAGGCCCTGTGGCCCCCCCAGCAACAATTGTGGGGGTCCCAGGGTCCTGTCTCAGTGGAACCCCGCGGCTGCATTTTTTTTCAAATGGGTGCAGGGTCGCCATGGCAAGGCTCAGCGATCGCCGCAGCCAGAATTGTGTGGGATGCTAAGTCTTGCAATGGCGACCCCCGCTGCTGCTTTTTCTTTTAAATTTGACAGAGGTATTAAAATTAGATGCTTTCCTCAGAGATGTGATAAGTGCCAGGCTATTATGCAAGTCTATGCAAAAAGGACCAGCATACTCGTCCTTGGCACTTAAGGGGTTAAACTAAATTCTCTCCCACTGCTTTACATGCTTATGAAAAGAATGCAGCGATCCAATAGAAAACCTGAAGCAGAAAGGATAGTTCCATGACATTATGAAGATGTAAGGGTAGCAAGTAGATTTGCAGCTGCGCCTAGCCATTCCTTCTATGCGGATAGGAAATGAGGTCACAGGGCCATCATGTGATGCATAAGGGATCGTTAGAACAGAGGTCGGTGCAGACACTTTATTCCATGCATGAGTAGGACCGGCTGCAGGGAGCGTTGGGATGATTTCCTAGGGCCTTTCGTTAAGGCAATAGAAAAGGGGACCAATGTATGGTCTGACCAAGTCACTGGGAGAGCAAGAGGAGAAAATACAGCATTGGACATGCTAAAGACCAGGTGGAGCGTGTGTTCTTGATTACCGGCAGAGCCTTGAAGGATTCCTTGGAATTCTGATATCGATCTTTAGGCAAGAAAACTGTTCACCTGTATAAATGGGCTGCCCTCTGGTTAGAATTGCCAACAACAGGTTTTCTGCAAGTGGGAGGGACACTACCAGTTTGGCAATGAGGAAGACCCACTTTCCCCCGCATGCTCAATTGTAATAGGGATGCTGGTGCACAGTGAGGATTCAGGTCACACTGCCAGCAACACACAGAGGCAAGGAATGGGAAAAAACAACACCTGCAAATGTTCAGCCAAAGCGGAGAGAACAGATGAGGCAACAACGTAAAAAAGAGAAATACGCACCCGGGGAAGGGCGCTGAGCCAATCAGGTGGATGGAACAGCGGGCGAGAGGCCCTTCCCCGGGTGGTGCATTTTTTTCCCTTTGTTTTTCTAATGTGGGGAGGCAATAGGGAACAACTCCCTGCTGCCTCCCCAAACCACCTGATTCCCCTATCCGCCCCCACCCCCCCACTTACCTGTGGAACGGGAGCCCCCGCGCTCTGGTCCCTGAGCCCCTCCCGTCTGGCCGCCGCCATTGAAATAGAAAAGACCTTTTCGGATGACAGCAGCCATTTTGGATCCCTTTTCCATTACAATTGCAGCAGAATGATCTTTTTCTTTTTTTTATCCGACGGGAGATGGACTTGCGCTGAGCTAATCTCCCATCGAAAAAAGAAAACTATCTGCACCCTGGTAAATTCCAGGGTGCAAATAGCATTCACGCCCCGGCGAGGGCGGAGATGAGCTTTGATGGCCTGCAAGCTCGGGCTGGCGGGACGTTAAAGCCCCTGTACATCCCCCCCCCCCGCACCCCCTGCAGAAAGCTATATTAATGTGGTGCCCAGATTTGGGGCCAGGCAGGCAGAGAGGACACTGTGCCTAGGGTCAGGGCGTTCCAGTAGTTCCAGTGATTCCCTGATCCTCTTTGGCTGAGCTGGCCACAACATTCCAAAAAAGGACGCAACAGCTGTACTATTTATTGCTAAAATGACAATGTTCTGGTTATTGTCCGTGCCCTGAATTAAGGGGCAAAGCCTGGGGCCTGGGCGAGAATGGAGGGCAAATGGAGAACACTATCGTTATTCACTGTCCTCAAGGTCAATACATGCACATGTATGTAGGCCTGCATTCCCTTCTCTTCATTCTTTTCCTCCCTCAGTTTGTTGTCGGCTTTGAAAGAGCGTCACCCCGGGCCCTCTGTTGGTAGTTACAGAGTGCATTATGAGCAAACTAATTTAATGTCGCATTCCGGTATATATATTTATGTTAACTTCCTGGTTTTGTTGGTTTTTGATCATGTTTGAGTTTTCAGTTTGTAGACTATTAATGACAGCCAGAAGCCTAATGTTGCCCACCCAAGAAAACGCTCTCTTTGGGCCACACGCTATAACAGATAACCTTGGTGGGGAATCCCCCAACCGGCAAGGATTCTGCCAACTCCGCAACCATCGTTCTTTTCCCCGTGCCAAATCCCTTTAGGAAGGATCAAAAAGGCCTGAAAACACATCTCTTATACCAGGTTTTGATCCTGACTAGCAATATGTGCCTTGGTGCAGGACTTCCTGTTTCTGGGCGCTTCATCCCTTGTTAAGTGTGAGCACTCTGAGGTAGCCGTGAGATAGTGTGAGTGTTATATAAAAGCAAAAAAATCAATAAAAATTCATCATGTGATTCTCTCTCCACTAAAGGTCATCATATATGTTAACTTCAGAATACCACTGTAGGAATCCGATTATTGGGGACAACAATGTCTTCAGCCACCACACGGACAGCATTATATATGTGACTTAGGTTGTCCCAAAAAAACCTTTGTCTTTGTCTCCAGTGCTGGGATTTGTAAGCATCTGTCTCAGGAGGATAGCCCAGGGGCAACGTGCTAGCCTTGGAAGCAAGACAACACAGAGCAACACAGGTTTCGATCCCTGGGTCCGAGCTTAGAAACCTCTGGATATTAAGCTTAGAAACCTCTGGATATTAAGCAGGTATGATATGATAGGTTATAAATAACCTATCATACCTGCCTACTGGAGTATAAGCAAACATTTTCTCAGAATATGTTATGAGTCTTTTTATAATGCTCACAACAGCGGCGTAGTGGGCTTGCCACGGCAAGTCGTGTCCTTGTCGGGTCAAATTATGACCCCACCCAAGACTAGCAATCAGACCACAATGAATATGAATGGGAACCATTACATAAAACGAATTTCATTGGAGAAGTCTGTTGGTCAGTCGGGAAGCTCATTGGTCCTTACAATTGTGTGGACCTAGAGGGTAGATAGGCTGTGTTTGAAGGGCGCATCTTTGGGGAAAGAAATCAGCTTACAAATATAAATGTTCCTAACACACATTTCATAATAGATTAAATAGGCATTTATTTAAAATATTGAAAATCGAAGTGGGTATTTATGTATTCATGTAGGGTGGCTTAATATGTCCAACTATATTCAAATAGATTGTAAGTCTATGTCTAGATTTTTTGGCCATTGCATATTTGAAAATCCAATTTGCAAGATTACAATTTCATATTATTCATCTCACCACCATAGATGATTAAAACTAATTATGTTGTTATTACTGCTACAGGCAGTGATTATTAAAACTATATATTTAGGAAGAAAAAGCACATATGGTAATCATCACTTGACCAAGGACTAATCCCAATAGATGCACATACCGACAGACAGACGTCAACTCAAAGTACTGCGCTACTGTTAAAAGATGCCAGCCTAAACACTGGCTACCCACACTCTGTACAGCGCTCAGCGGCTCTCGGGCAAGGTCTGCGCTTTAAAGAAAAAATTAACTAACAAATATATGGATGTCAGCCTGAAAAAACAAAAAACATACTCAAGGAAAGGACTTACAAAATCACGCAAATGTGTATAAAACACAAAATTCCAAATACTTAGGCTAAAACTAGGGTTAAAAGGACATCTTAAAATTTAATGAGCACAGACTAAGTGCAAGTGCAAGCATTTTCTTCTTGAAAAATAAGAAAGGTTTCAGCGAACCAGACTTCAGAATGTAACAAGTGGTTGATGGCCTTAACTTTTAACATGGCGTATACAGACAGATTGGATAGGCATATGCATGTCAACCAAAGATTAAAAATAGGTTAGACAGATGCATATCTCTAAATAAGAAGTTCCATAATGGCACCTTTACATCTCTACTAGAGCTGATCAAAATATGTTGTGACGTTTATAGTGAAGACTATAAGGTTACTAAATGTGACACACAATTAAACAATTGTGCCACAGAGTGACACAAGTCAAGTCGTCTGGTAGAAAACATGTCAACATGATTTTATCAAAATCAATAAACATCAGGTTCAATACAGTAAATTTGCTACACAAATGATAAGCTGAAAAAAGTATGGTCCCAAGTCTGGATGGTTTTATTAATGAGTTTTGTAAGTTACATGAAAAAGCTAATTCCGATAAACATCTTGAGATGTAAACTGATGCAATAAAAAAAATTAGAAATGCGCTTAAAGAATTGGTAATAACATTATAACCACTGGAAAAACAATTGTTACTTCTGTTTCCATAGAAAACATTGTCTTCCATTGCACCATTATGGTGAATTAATTGATAAAAAATGAATGCTTTTTGGTTCAGACCTAGAATTGAACTTTATATCCAAAATTTGGTGGATGGTAAAAATGGTCATCAAGGACTGGTATTCAGTTGTTTTTTCTATGGGAGTTGAACAGACTTCTATTGCAATTGCCATGATCTAGTTTTGCAAACTTTCCACACTTGCTTAGACTGTACCATGCTATGCAGTGCCATTAGGAGTCTGGGTTATTCATCCTCATGCTATAGTCCATGGCCCTTTGGACACTTTTTAAAGAAATTCTTGCCCATTAAGTTAGGACCTTTGTATGACCTGCTTACAACATTTTTAGCTATGGCTCTTTTTAAGAAGGCCAGTGGCAATTCTATTTCAGTAGCGCACTAACTGCCTATTTCTCAGCTACTTTCATGGTACACTATCTGGAGAAAATTGCACAGGTCGACTATAGCACTACTTGGAGACCCATAGTTTGTTGCATGTCTTGCAGTCCGGTTTTTAAGACCGAAGAAGAATGGAAATCATAATTCTTAACATAAGAGAGCCATTATTAAGGCAGAGAGACGTGGGCAAGAGACGGCCACTTATCCTATAGAATGTGTCAGCTATATTTATACCATTGACAAATGGGATCCTCCTTGACCAACCCCCCAGGACCTTTGGGTTTTCTGGTCTGGACATGTCTTAGGTCAAGTCATTCTTGACGGGGATGTAACAGTGGGTGAGTCTTGGGCAGGATTGGTTGGAGGAGTCAGGTGTTGCCTGTGGGTTTTCATATGGCTCACCACTCTACCCCTGTCGTTTATGGTTTACTTTACCCACTAGCAGGGCTGATCTGGTGGTATGGCATGAGATTTAAGATTTACGCTGATGACACCCAGATGTTTGTAGACTTTAATCTGAGTTTGCGAGGAATTTAAAAGGTAGGAGATTTTCTGCTGCAAATCCAGAGCTTAGTAGGAGAGAATTGGATTGGCTTTGGCCTTAATGTAGGAAATACATGAGATGCAGCAAACACTCTTGAAATGGGCTAACCTGTGCCATTAGCAGATGTTCTGCTCCCTTCAATCCTGATTAGTGACTGGACATTAGAGTGCTGTTTGTTTTCTGCTGGTCTTATAAATAATGTTATCTATCTGTTATCTGATATACAATGATCAATATAGTTGTATCCCAGGTTGATCCACTGCAAAATATGGGACTACAATTCAACAGATACAATATGAAAGTAGGAATGCCAGTCATAACCAGGCCCCAGTGATAAGTGGCAGGGCTCAGGATCCGATACATGAAAATGGAAATGTTTGCAGATGGTACATGCACCCTTTGCTTTGGGGGGATCCAAAGGTTATTATAATCAGAGATGTTATAAGATATTCACCATACAGAACTATGCACTAACTTCAAAAGATCTGCTTGGGGTACCTTAATCATGGCACCCGTTAAGTGATATCTTTTCATTTTTATTATTTAACTTCCCAATAGAGCCTTCGTTAGAGCTGCAAGATCTTCAATTTCCGCATAAATTGGATCATATTAGAGTAATTGGAACACCTTACATTGCATGTAGATTAAAGCATATTTTATGTAGAGGATATAGCTAATAATATGATTAATTAATGACTGTCATAACCAGATTCGCTGAGTTTCCTTGATGAAAATTAGATACTGCAAACATACAGATCATTGAATTAAATGGAGGTCAAGCTTTCCTGTGGCAGAATCAATTTGAATATCTGTGCATCAAACCAACTATGCGCTAAACGTTTTACTCTTAATTCATTTGAGTGGTTTTATCAATATTGAGTAAAATAAGGAATACCATATTTATTATTTCCAAAAATAGATTAAAATAATGTGTTTCTGCTTCTATATCTGGTTCGTATAAATATTGGCTGCCCTCTCAAATAGTGATGTGGGAAATATGCACAGCTGCTCATTTTACTTCCAGAGGTGTGTATGACCACAACTTTTGAGTAAAATATGTGTGGCTAAATGTGATAGATTTAAAGTCAATATATTGGATACCACTCCTATTGTGGCACTACATTTATTTAATGGAAGGCCAAATGAAATGACATTGTTCTCAATTCTAGCACAATAACTTTTGTGGCGTTTTGTATGGAAACTAGTTCACTGTCAATGGGTACTTTGACTATTGTCGCTGGGTAGCATGACTACAAAAAATGATAAGGAACAAACTCATTCGTTAGGCCTAACACAAAATAATTGAAGTAACGATTGATAAAAAGGCAAAATAAATCAATTTTTACAAACTGTGCGTCATTAAATTGATAGAACTGCAATATCTACACTGAACATACTTCACCTGAAATGGGGAAGCAATTTAATTTTTTTGTTTTTTATTTTATTGTTTAAAGCGCAGGCCTAGCATGAGAGCAGCAAAGCGCTGTACAGAGTGTGGGTAGCCAGTGTTTCGGCTGGCATCTTTTATTTGGAGCGCAGTACTGTGAGGTGAGGTCTGTGCGTCGGTATGTGCGTCCATTGAAATTAGTCCCATGTCAGGTATTGTTGAAAAGGTCCATGTTAAGAGACATTTTTCTGAACCAACACCGGGATCGAGTTCCAGAGGGTGCGTGACAAGTGAAGGATTATTTGCTGGTCCTCTCTTTGTGGACAAGTTGTGATCCAAGCCAGTTGGTCCATTTGCTGCATAAGGATCCTGTGCCATCAGATATGTGGATCTCAGCCAGCACTCTTCTACTCGTGAATGCTTTGTAGAAGATGCATGCAGTCCTGAACAGAAATCTTGGCCTGGAGAGGAAGCCAATGTAGTTTGAATGGTATAGGGGTGATTGTGACGAATCAAGCTCCGTGGGCACCAGTGGTCCAGGGATGAATATTGGTTTGTAAACCATCAATCCGTCTCACACCTCTAGTACACCAGAAGGGATCTGACAGATTGCAGACACAAGTAAGTTATAAACCTCCTTGTCCAATTTTGGCGACGTGGACGGAACGGCAGGCTTATCTCTGCAAGGTCGTGGATTGTTGGTTAGTTGCAACACAGCGAAAATACAATTATTACCCAATGATAAAAGGGACTGTCCAGTCATGGGTGTATAAACATATCTACTTTATTATTATTTCAACAGACAGTTCTAGCACACTACAAAATACAACCCACCCTTTAAAAGAACACAGAGGACAGACAGTTTCATGAAGGAAAGGGATGCACTCTGGATACTGACAGAAGGGTAGTCGGTAAAGCAATCAGTCTTAACTATTCACGGTTATTTGGTTTCTGCACCAATGGAGCGAGGAGTCATAAATGTCACTAGGGGTCTTTGGAGAAGGACCAGGAGGACAGAACCACAATTTTCCTCGTGCTTGAGATGATCTTGATGCTCGACAGCATCAAGTCAGTTCCAGGAAGTTTTGCAGCTCCTGTGACAGAGTACAAGATGGGAGGCAGCTGCGGGTATCAGGCAGCTGGCAGTTCAGCAAGCGAGGCTGGATGGACAGCTGCAGGCTGGCCTACACAGTGGCTTGGGGTCAAAAAGGGCCATCTCTGTGCTGGTTGGCGGATCTGGAGCAATGGTCGAGGTGTCTCGGGTGGCTTTAGTGACTGCAGCGTGACAACAGTCAGTGGTGTAGCTGGTCGCGGTTCAAGGGCTCGACTGCTTCAGAAATGTCCTTAAAAGATGGACAGTGGTTGATGCTTGTTGTGGCAATCCTCCTAGCTTCTTCGCAGGGCTTATGTCATCCTTTAAGGGGTATGGCCCAAAGCTGAGTAGAGTGTTTGCAGGTAACAACCTTTTCCTTTGTTCAGAGACTCTGTGGCACTTCCCAACTAGGAACCTTGCTGGCAGAACCTAGCAGGGCATGTTGTGTGCTGGCTGGGTACCAGTTCTGGAGCTGCTGGATGGGTCCTCTGAGTCCGGTATCTCCTTCTGTTCCCTGGGAGATGTTTAGGGGAGGGATATTGCTAACCTCTTGAAAATGTTGGCCTTCCTTCACTGGTGGAAGATGTAAGGCAGACTGTACCTTCAGCCAATGTCCAAATGAGTCCTTCTTCTTAATGAAGTCGTTGGATGATCTGATAAGTGAAGAGATGAGCCCTCTTTAATGCCAAATGGGCCCCAGTGATTGGTGCAGGCTAAGCCTACCTTAATGAACCAATCCTGGGACCCCATCAACAATCTTATGTTATGCCTGAGGTCATAACCAGAGTGCTTTGCAACAGAAAAGGTAACGGGTGACAAAATGTACTACTAAGTCACACCCATCTTCCTCTCTGTTGTGGATCAAAGTGTCTCTCTGGTTAATGGAGCTCTCTGTGACTTGTGATCAAAGCGCAGGGTCCCTTGAGGTTTGTGTTGAGAACAGACTTCTGCCTCCCTCAAATCACATACGTTTTCCCTCTGAAAGGGGGCCCCCTGCAGTAAACAGTTGTCCCAGACATGCCATTCACTGCCCTTCATACAGAGGGATGGGAGCTAGCTTCAAGTTGACACATTGGGCCTCATTACGACCCTGGCGCTAATGGGTTAACAGTGCCGTAAAAGGTTGCGGCGCCGTTAACCCATTAGCGCCTGATTACGAGGTCTCTTTGCGGGACCCGACCTTAACGGCTGGTCTACACCAGCCATTAAAGTAGGGACCCGCAAAGGGACCTTGGTGCTAAGTACGGTACCGCAATTTGCGGTACCGTACTTAGCGCCTTCCCCATTCCCATAGAGCCCTGTGGGGCGAAAATGGGAATGGGGAAGGGCCATGGTTCAATGGGGAATTACCATCCCGGCAACCTTGGAATGGGGTGGTAATTCCCCATTGAACCATGGCGGACCTGTTACAACACCGGCACCAACCATGGTGTTAATAGCGCCATGGTTTAGCGCTGGTGTTGTAATGAGGGCCATTGCATATCAAAGAGGTGTTAGTGTCCTGCCCCCTGTTGTCAATTCTGCGCTCAGGCCTATTGCAGGCCTGTTTCAATTAACTCCCATCAGTATGTGCCGCCACCAGCAGAACTTGGACAATAGAGAGGGCAGATCCATGGGCCTTTGATATTTTAATTAGGCTGGCCATGGCCGTAGGAAGGTGTTGCCTTCGATGTACCTGTGGCTGTCACATTGAAGCTAAATGTGACAGGAAAGACTGCACCTGTAGGCTGTGTCCCCCCAGAGGACAATTGACTATGGCCCTCATTAGGACTCCGGCGGAAAACCATGGTGCTATTAGCACCATGGTAGATGCCGGAGTCCGCCATGGCAGAATGGGGAATTACCACCCCATTCCAAGGTTGGCGGGGCGGTAATTCCCCATGCCACCATGGCCCTACCCCATTCCCATTTTTGCCCCGTAGGGCATAATGGGAATGGGGAAGGCGGTAAGTACGGTACCGCAAATTGCGGTACCGTACTTACCTCGAGAGTCCCTTTGTGGGGCCCTACTTTAACGGCTGGTCTACTGGTCTATACCAGTCGTTAAGGTCGGATCCCGCAAAGGGACCTCGTAGTAAGGCGTTAAGGGTTTAACGGCGCTGACACCTTTTACGGCGCCGTTAAACCCTTAACGCCAGGGTCCTAATGAGGGCCTATGTGTTTGTTGTGCAGTGAGCAGAGGAAAATATGTGTGGATTAGCCCCACACAATTTCTGAGTTTGCTCTCCCATCATTCATTTTAACTACAAAACTTCAAAAAAGATTAGGCGATCGCACACTCCCCATGCGGATGGTTGAATTCCTCACAGTGATAGTCAGGTTTCCATGCACCCGTAACAAAACTTGCTGAAGTGTGATGGACTGCTTTTAGGGGAGCCAAGTAGGCACCTGGGAGCCCCATCAGGAGGTCATTTCCCCCAGCGATGTATGAGACCACAAAGGAATGCACTGCAGTCCAGACATTCTGTGACAGAAGATTCAGAGCCAGGCTGTTTGGACCTTCTTAGCTATGTGTTTCCGGAAGGACAGGCTGTTGTAAAGAGTTGCAGATCAAATCTTTATAGGCTTATATCATTGAGCCATTGTTGGACAAGTTGTTGTTTAGCAGGCAGACTGATGATGATAAATTCAGTCTTCAATGGGTTTATTTGAGGTAGGCAGTCGACATCCAGGATTGTAAAATGGTTAGGTAATTGTGGAGACAAGTGATGTCCTGCATGCTATTTACTCTCATGCACAACTGAGTATCATCTGCGTGTTGGTGGATGACTATATTGGGGTCTTTGAGGAGAGTGCCCGTGGCTTGTCATGATTCCTGCCCCTCATGTCCCCAGCCCTCCAAGATGTCAGGCTGAAGCCAGGCCACAATCACCTACATGGCCCTCAAGGGCCTCTCCATCCCTCCAAAGACCCAATTGGAGTCAGACTTGGCGCTTGGGGCACGAGACTCACTCACTCCCATAGGATAACATTGGGGATTGGACTTGTAGTGCATTGACGGGGACAAGATGGATGTCCCCACATATTTTGGTTCCCAGAACTGCATGTGCGGTCTAGTCTTTTGGGTGTGGTTCAGCCCAGAGACACCTGGGATACCCAGAGACTATTTGGGCCACACCCAGGCTGAGAAGCATGCTTTGCGTTTTCTGCACCTGCAGCATGACACTCACCGTGTTCGGATCGGTCTCCAGTAGGCCTGCATCTTTCTTCTGCGCTCAGCTCCTGCAAGAACAAGAACACAGTTAGGAACAGCCTTACCTTGCGGCGCTTCTGCCCATCATTAATCGCTCCTTCTGTTCTGCGGGCATCTTCGGGGGTGTCATTCCCATCCCGGCACGCTGCTTCCTAAGGAAAAGGGAAAAGAACAGAAAAAAAGTCATCAGTAAGCATTCTGCAAATCTTTGCTTATTTTTAAATACTGTACGAGCTTCAAACGCTTACCTGAATCCCAGCCGCTCTAGGGGAACTCTGTCTCCGGAACTTCTCATCCATCTGCAAGAGGGAAAAGACACTCCAGGTTAGCGTGGAAACATCTAGAGGCGCTGTATACCATGCTTTCCCACCGCATTTGTTCTTCATAACCGGCATCCACGCTGAAAACGTTGCGGCACCTAAAAGACACAGAAAAAGAACTCAGTTCAATACAAATACGAAAGGGGTGCATCGCGCATCGCACTCTCACTCACCTTCAGCGCTACTCATCTCAGCAGCACGCCGCCATCCGGACGCCGGCCATCATCTAAGGAAGGAAAGGAACGAAGTTAGAGAACTGTTCAAAAGACTCATTATACTTACCTGTCAGACTCTTGCCAGTGAAGTAACTAGGCAGCAACAAGCCTGCATCAATCAATGCACCGCTGTGCTGAAAGCAGGACGGAGAGCACACTATCCAAGAAAACAAGGTGAGCTGTGGATCAATGGGAAGGGTTGGACCCCGGGGAAGAAGGGGCTCAAGCACACAGAGACAATAGGGAGTTAAACTCTACCAATCCTGTGTTTCAGGCCCAGTCTCCAGTCTAATAGCCTCCAGGGAAAGGTTTGAGGTCGTAAGAGGTCAGAACAGGCTGAGTGACGTCCCAGTGGATACCAGGTGAGCGTTACAGGCTCCATGTAAAAGTTCAAAAGGATTGGTGAGAGGATGAGCCTTGGGGACTCTGCAGGAGACCTGGAGTGGGTTAGAATGCAATGAATTCATCTGGACAGCGTGGTGTCTGCCCGAGAGGTCGGAGGTAAATCAGTTCAGAACAGTGGTAGAGACTCCTATTCTGTCCTCAAGAAGGGAGAGAAGGATGTGGTGGTAAATGGTGTTGAATGCAGTCAAGAAGAGAAGGAGCACAAGGAAGCACAAGTCATCCTTATCCATGATTAGGAGAGCAACATCCACCACCGGCATGGTGGATATCTCGCTGCTACACTTGGGGGCGGAGACCTGACTGGTAGTCATTTAGGAGGTGAAGTTGTTTGTTTCTTGCAGGTAGTTGTGTAGCAACGGCTTTTTCCAAGATTTTGCAAACAAACAGGAGATTCATAATGGGCTGGAAGTTGGCCAGGTTGTCTGAATCTAGGGTTGTTTTTTTCAAAAGAGATTGCATGAGACCAGTCTTTAAGGTGTCGGGGAATGGCCCTTCAGTGAGGGAGGCATAAATGGTGCTGAGGAGTGTGTTGAGCGTTGGGCCCATCACTTGTTTAATAATAGAGTATCAAAATAAGTAGGTTTGAGGGAGGAAATCATTTTACAGAGATCCGGGGGAGAAAGGAGAGAGAATTTAGTCCAGAGGGGGCAGTGCACTGTGGTACAGGAGGCACTAAGGATGTCAGAGGTTGATTCAATGTTCTCTCGGATTTTGCCTATTTTTTCAATAAAAAAGGTGTTGATTCCGTTGCATTTGTCCCGAGTTGCTAGTACCTCAGGGTTGGGTGAGGGTTTTGTACGACGTTTTACTACTTCACATAGTGCTTCACTTCTGATAGAGGCTTCCACAATGGTGGTGGAGGTGGAGTAGTAAGCAGTTTTGGCCTCTGTATCCAGAATTGTATGGTTGGCGCAGAAAGTTTTGAAGTTGGCTTTTGTGCCGCCATTTCTCTAGGGCTCTGAATGAACATTTGTTTGAGGCAAGCTCAGTGGTGTACCAAGGGGTGGATGGTTTGGTCTTAGTGTAGCTGGTTTTTAGGGGGGGCATCAGTGTCCATCAGTTTCATAGAAGAGTTGTTGACTAATTATAGGAATCATTTTAGAAGGCCCAAGAAATTTCCTATGGTGGGGTAGTCTGCTTCTAGCTCATTGACGGGAAGATTTTGAATGTGCTGCATTGTGCAAGGAGACATTTAGCCTGACCTTTGTGGGCCATGGTCGAGTGGGTGACCGATAGTGAGATGGCTGTGTGGTCAGGCCAGTCAAGTGGGATAGGGTCTGGACAGGTGATGAGGGGGATGATGCGAAAACTAAGGCCCTCATTATAAGTATTCCGGTTCAGAAAAAATGTTGTAAAAACGGCTGGTAATACCAGACCCGGGATTTTTCCTAGACCAGCATACTCCGGGTTTGCCTGTGGGGGCAGTGAACTATCAGCAGGCCTGACCTGCCAGGAGTTATGGCCCCTACTGGCAAATAATTGCCCCTATCACCTGCACTGTTACTGCCGGTGCTGGTGATAGGGGTGAGCCCATTCCATGGAGTCGTACGGGACTCCATGGAATGGGAATTTACCACTGTTGCTGGCACCCATAATATCCCAGTAACACCGGGATATCAGGAGCCTTGTAATGAGGGCCAAAGTCTAATCAATTTGCTTAAGGTCAATGGAACCAATCAGTGTTAAATGTATGCTTTCGGTGTGGTTGTTGACCTGTAACTCGGGGATGTTAAAATCTCAGAGACATTATTAGAGTGTGCTAATTTGGCAGTGGAGAGTAAGTTGGTGATGTCAGCAATTAAAGATTCACTCCTTTTAGGTGGTCGGTAGGCGAGGTCGAAGATGATGGGTTCCTTGTAAGATAAAGAGAACCGGCAGGTGTGTGATTCAAATAAGCTTGTTTTGGTAGATTGAATGATGGAGCATGGTCAATCGATCATCTGGATTATTGCTACTCTGCCACCTGCCCTTCCTGGCGTGTCGGCATGTTGAATCTAGTAGATTTGGGGTAGGAGGATGTCAAAAACATTGGGGGAAGATGGAAAGCCATGTTTCAGTGATGAACAGGGCATCAAGTTTATTGCATGAGATGGCGATCTCTGCAGTGTGAGTGGCTGCTGCTGGTGCATTTATCAACATTAGAGACTGTGTGCGTGTGGCCAATGGGTGTTTGATGGGGGCAAGGGCGATATTGATGAGGTTCACTAGGTTAGCTTGCTAGGGTGCATGGCCATTCAAACCTTAGGAAGAGTGGGGATGGGCTGTGGAGGGAGGAGAAACATGGTGATGTCTTTTGGTAAGTAGCAGCGACTGCTTTGTAGGTCAAATGCAGGATAGCGAGTCTGGCACTTGGCCCTATCAGACCCCAATAGGCGCAAAGAGGTGAGGTCCTTGTCTTTGTCCATCCTTTGATGAGGACGCTGATGATGGCGGGCGCCACCCAAGGAGGACGGATGAAATATGTGGTGGGCGGAGCAGCTGAGTGGCAGGGCCTGGTCACGTGACCAGCAGCCTACTCAATGCTGACTGCCTGGAGCTGTCCTTAAGGAGAGGCTTGGAAGGCATGAAACTGGTGGTGGGTGGGGAAGCTGAGTGGCAGAGCCTGATCAGGTGACCATCAGCCTACTCAATGCTGTCTGCCTGGAGCTGGCATAGAGCCCTTAAGTAGAGGCCTGGAGAAATATCTAGTGTACTAGAGATTAACACACAAATACATACTATCACAATAGAGTAAATGGGTATAAATACAATATTAAACAATGACACAATATATTTCCTACATTAGCCAACAAAAAGGAGGGAATGGGAAGCGTGATTAATATCGATACTTTGGTGTATGAAGTATAAAATTCAATAAAAAAGAAAGTGATGGAAAATATTTTCAGAGAAGTTTTATTTAAAAACAAACACTTTTGGCACGGTGTGCTGCAGCAGTGTGTTAGGTGATAACGGGAAAGCAGACTCGGTTCTTGCTCTCAAGGACTTGGATTGTCCCATTTCTACTTCCTCAACTTCAAGGAATTTGATTAAAAACACTGCACATGCGCGGAGCACTGTGCGGTGTTGTGCAGCAGTGTGTTAGGTGAAGACGGGAAGGCGGACGCTGTTTCTTGCTGTCAAGGACTTGGATTGTCCCATTTCTACTTCCACAACTTCAAGGAATTTACTTAAAAACACAGTGCATGCGCAGAGCGCTGTGCGGTGTGCTGCAACAGTGTGTTAGGTGTCAGGTGTTTGGTGAGCGGAGAGCTGAGAATGAAACTCTAAGGCATTCTGGGTAAGACTATACTGACACTAATCACTGCTCTGCTCTGAAATATCGTACATTTACGCCAAGCAAATCGGACTTTATATTCTCCTGTCCCCCTTGATGAATGTGGAATTTGTGCTGTTATAATCTGTGTGAGTTTGGTCTGCTGATTTTGCTTAAGGTTCGCCCCGATATTGTGCTAGCTACAGGGGAACTCACACTTGTAGAGTGTGTTCCTGTGACCGCTCTCTCTTTTCATCAATGGAGGCGAAGACAAGTGTGTTTAAGCTCTATTGGCAGCGAGCGGTTTCTTTACCGTTTTGAATAAATTCAAATCTACCCTTGCCCGGAGCGGTGACTGCAGAGCTTGGCTCTTGGAACCACTGGAGGGCGCAACTTACCTTGTACCTCGGACAGTAACTCTTACTGCCTACTTACGAGCGGTGACAGTGGAGCTCTACACATGTGTGTATTTACTCTGCCCTCTGGGTAATTCTTTTTATTGACTTACTGTGAGCGGCGACAATTGAGCTTTGCTCTTGGAGCCGCTGTGGCGGACCATAATTACTATTTTACGGTTCTCTCACTACAGCTTGAGATTATTTGAAGAGTCTAACCATGTAACTACACAGTAAACTCAAGGCAAGCAAGAAAATGGAAATGGAAATTATAGTGGCTGAAAGACTACGGGGGAAGTAAGTACCCAAACTGCTATAACCAAGGAAAACAAGATAACACACTTTTTCATGGGACAACATGCAGTGGCTGAGATTCATGAGGAGCCTCCAAATACATATGGGGTATTGCCTGAAGTAGAGTCGATTCCATCAGACTTTGATAATAACAATTAATTGCTCAATCTTTGCTACAGTCTTGAAGGCCAGATAACAAACTATGAGCGTAATAATCCTTTGGATACACAACATGTTGTTGGGGAGGGTGCAGCCTGTGTTCCTGAAGATCATGCTGAGACGGAAGAGCATCCCCCTCCCTCTCTAACTGTGCCCTTGTTTAATTCTGATACACTGTCCTGTACCCCTCGGCTTAGTGTTTCACTTATAAGAATTGTAAAATCTGACCTTAAGAAGTATGGTTATGAAATCGATGCTGCCTTTACCCCAGGAAAGCAGTTAAAATTCCAAGAGCCGACCAATGAGGAACTGTAGAAAGGTAGCAAATCTAAAAATCCAATTGCTAAAGACGATATTTCTAAATCACATTGGGAATGGCTGTGCTCCTTTTTTACCACCCATTAACAATCAAAGATGAGCTAAATTAGCCATAGCCTCCTGGAATACACGGACCATGGTAATCTTTTTAGTAGCACAGGATCTTATGACTTGCTTAGGGTTTCGGATATAGGGCCTCATTACGACCCTGGCGGTAAGGGGTTAACGCCAGCGTTAGCTGCGCCGACCCCTTACCGCCAACTACGAGGTCCCTTAGCGCCATGGCGCTTTTAACACCTGCTTTTAGCAGGTGTTAGAATCCATGGCGCTAAGGGACCATGGAGTTAATTACGCCACCGTAATTTACGGTGGCGTAATTAACGCCTTCCCCACTCCCATTATGCCCTATGGGGCAAAAATGGGAATGGGGAAGGGTAAATGGGGATTGGGGACTTACCGCCCCGCCGACCTCGGAATGGGGCGGTAAGTCCGCCAACCACCATGGCGTAAACGTAGTTTACGCCATGGTGGTAAAGTCACGGCCCAGGCGGTAACTTACCGCCTGGGTCGTAATGAGGCCCATAGTCTTTTTGCAAGAGACATGGCTGCTAACTAATCCCGTCTTTGATGGTTAAACTGCAGGAAAGCAAATAAGGGTGAAAGGAGCAGACCATTCGGAGGTGTTGCCATTCTGGTACGAAACTCTATAAAGTCCTCTGAATGTATGTATATGGATAGTAGCACCAACCTATTGATTGCTGAGATCTGTATCACTGTAGGGCCTAAAATTGAACTGGTAAACATCTATGATCCACCAGGTGATGATTGTACACTTGACATTCAACTCAACATTTTCCAATGCTTGACTGATAGATTTGCTGTGGATGGTGAGTTAAATGTTGTATTGAGGGGAGATTTGAATGCCACTAACTTGTATGATCATCAGATCACCCTAAACCGAGATGAAGTGCGTAGCCCTCCTGATGTAAAATCTGAAAGGTGCAGGTCTTTTCTTGCCGAAGTTGATCTATACATGATAAATTGTTTTGGGAAAGGGTCATTAGGGGTTGAACCTACCTGGACCAATGGACACTATTTCTCGACTATTGATTACATCTATCTTAATGCCTCTCTTTGTGACCTCCTAACCCAGTTTATCATTCAGCCTACCCCCTTCAGTGACCATTCCCTTTTGACCTGTATACTGGTGGTGAAGACCACTGAACGGTTGGCAGCTGATAATATTGGTGAAGTGAATGTGCTGGGAAATGGGAACCGGCTGGGATGGTCCGATCGGACCCTGAGTAAAGCCAGTATTTGGAGCCATTGTCTCCAGATCAAAGATATGATTAAGATGACCGCAGATGAAATGATTCAATGGATCACTTTATGCATGCATAATATGATGCCTATGGGAGGCAAATTACTACCTCATTCCTCAAAAACTCATTATGCCACCCCCTTTGACAAAACAATTCACGCGGAAAAGAAAAATATGAGAAAAGCTGTAAAATCCATAGAATATACTGCCCCCTCTTGAGCATTCTATACCCTGGAAAAGCGAAAAATAGGAAATAGTTACAGGAATTGGCTATTTAGATATAGAGCTTCTAATAATAATGTAAATTGGCAAGCCATTGTTAAAACCCTTCTAGCAGGAGATACAAAAATCTCTGTGCAAATTTTAGGGCAGTCTCAGGGAAGGGCAACCAGGACTTGGCTTGCTGTATAGATAGTAAAATCTGGGTAACACACCTTGAGGACAAATGTAGGGGAAAATCTGTCTGTCTGGCAAAAAACCTATACAAAAACTTTATAATGTTGCGAGATGATGTTATCAACATCATTAAGAAGCCAAAAACATCTAGGGCCCCTGGCCCTGATGGCTTGTGTAACATTATTTTAAGCAAAATGCTGATATCTGGGCTGACATTCTACTCATTATCTTCCATAAAATCTTAGATAGTGGTGTCATACCCAAGTCTTGGAACACCTCTGTTACCATACCTATATTCAAAAGTGGAAATAGGAATCTGCCCGGAAACTACCCTGTATTAGCACTTACGGATGTGCCTAGCTCGATCTTCTGCACGTTGGTCCTTAGGGAAATAAACTGGTGGATAACCCACAATAATATCCTTAACAAAGCTCAAACTGGGTTCCACAAGAGTTAATCCACAGTGGACAATATCTTTATGGTTACAAGCAAATAATACCACTGGTACATCCTCTATGTTGATTTCTCGTCAGCATTTGACATGGTAAATAGAAATATGCTGTGTGATAAACTTGAGCGTATGGGCATGCTGGCCCACTTGCTCTATATCTGTAGGCTAATGTATGAACATAACATCCCCAGAGTAAGGTTGAATAATATAGGCCTAATGTCCGACCCCATATCAGTCAAGATGGGAGTCAGGCAGGGTTGTGCACTGGCACCCATGTTCTTCAACTTCTTCATGGCTGATATTGGCGAAATCTTCATTGAAAAAATTAACAATTTTCCCAGGATTGGCATGAATAAGCTGGTTTGGATCTGCTATGCAAACGATATTGTTGTCTTTGATAATACTTATATTGGGATATGCAATAGTGCTACGGCAATGTGCTCCTACGCTGACAAGAATGGCCTGAAAGTCAACATTAATAAACCAAAATGTATGGCCATTGGGCGTAAATGATGCAATAAGACCTCCATCCCTTGCAATATTCGTACCATCAAAAGAGTTAATTCATATAAGTATTTGGGCCATGAAGCTGTATCTGAAAAAAATCGAGTGAATGAGAAATTGCAGATTAACAAGAGAGCTGAGGTCCTTTCTACTATGGGAGTGGTCTTTTCATTCTCTAAATAATCTGCCTCCTATAGTCTGTGCGGGATACATACTGTTTCTAGACAGAAATAAGCATCAGCCTTTTTGTACGGTCTTGAGGCCTCTTTTAGTGATTGGACCTCATGGGCTGATAAAATAGAAGGTCTGATTTGGCGCAGAATTCTGGGACTGAGCAATTATACACCTGTTGAGGCTATTAGGCTGGAGATGGGATTAATTTCTCTTGATACCCTGATTAGCCTAAACAGAGCAAAACTGTATTTTAAGATCATGTTCTCATTTCCCGATATATTTCTGTCAGTAGTTCGTACGCCTATGGAGAAGGGTACTAGTGCGGCTTTGAACAAATTTAAGATCATGAATGAGGGTTTCTTTGAGAGGGTGTGTTGGACACCAAGGTGGGAATGTGGCCAAGGTGCCTTGTTGAAATCTTTGAGAAACTCTGCCGAGAATCTTGACTGGGTTAAAAGCCACGAGAGGGTTGCAAATATGAAGTAATTATCCACCTTCTCCAGGATGGTCTTTAATTATAAGGAACCACAAGAATATTTAAAACTTCATCCGTCTATGATAATATGCTGGATATTTATGAATATTAGGTTAAATTGCTTGAGCTGCTTGAAATTAGAGGTGCTTGGGCTGGAATTCCAGTACATGAAAGAACTTGTAGAATTTGCTGTGATAGACAGGAAGTGGAATCAGCTAGGCATGTTCTCACTAAATGTACTGGGATGAGTTCATCTATGAACGTTATTATTCTAAATTTGTGGAAGATCTAGACGAAAAAGCCTGTTAATCCTTCTGGCTTCGATGTTTGGTCAGAGCCGTAGCAAAATCATTGCCATAGCACAGGTATGGAAATTTGCAGATGGGACACTGCGAAAGTTCAAGGCTGATTTTAAATTACTGCAAGAACTTAATGAAATCCGATGTTTGGATCTATATTAGATATGCCGGCTCTTCCGTCCTACTGGCTCCGTTTCTACGGTTCCTTACCCGCTAGCGGTATGATCCTATTTTTCCCCTGCTCTAAACCAGCACCTCTTTTATTTCTGATTTGCATTTGATTTTCTGATTTGCTCTCCTTTTTAATCCCCTTGAAGGCACCTGCTGATGTAAGGAAATGTATTGACACATCAATTTTTCTTCTTCATGAGTAGATTGTGATTGTGATTGCTTTTTCTTTTCTTTTTCTTTTTCTAATGAATGTCTGATCTGATGTATTTTATTATTCTCATGTAAATTAATTTGTAATCTTAATATGAGAAATCTATGTGCAAAAGTTTTGTTTTTTCTTAAACTGTATACACAATAAAAAACAATAAAAATAAAAAATTCTAAATTATATTTGTACTGAATGAACAGTGAATCAATATTCATAACATACTATTTTGTTATTTGCCGTATGATTTATGCATGTTGCATACATTCATAATCATGGCTTATGTATATTAAAGTCCTGCTGTGTAAAATATATTTTTGTAAAAATATGAAAACTCATCTCAATTTTAATATTCACTGGGCCAATGGGCCTCACCTTAAAAGTCATAAGAATGAAATAAGAGCTGTAGAGCCAGCTTAATGAATATGGCGGACCTTTGCAATGTGTAGGGGAATGGAAGTTTGCAACCTTGGAAAAAGTTAACTTAAACAATGATGGAGAAGTGAAAGCTGTGTGGCTGAGTCACCAAGAGGTTACTGTGACCTATGTTTGACTTTATCCTGGAGAGTGCTAGTCAATTCACAGTTAAGTGACTATCATTAACTCTGACACTCTTGACTTACTTGCAGTAAGTGGGGAGTACGTCAGTTACTCCTAGTAACCTCTTTGTGAATTAGCAGAATACATCATACCTTCATCTTTAAATAACAGTTTCAGAACAAAATAGAAAATATGTAAATTCTATAGAGCGGGGTCTTCAGACTATGGCTGTTCAAAGGTAAAATAGGGTGGCATATATCAACAAGATTATTCTAGATCTTCAGAAAATGTAAACTTGGAAAGCTGAGTTGAAGAAATGTCAAGATGGCAGCTGTATGCCAACGTTGTATTTCTTTTTTTTCTTTTTTTTTCGACTTTTTTTTCGACTTTTTTTATTCAGGGGATCCCTGATAAATTTATCGAAAGCTTCAGTGCTTTACTAGTTAAGCAAACGTCACTTTTCTACATTTCGTGCTTCCCAGGTGCACTATGTTTTTGACTTCCACGTGACAGATCTGAGAACATCAAGACTTTTCCTCTGTCCCTGTGGTCTGGACTCCATTGATTTTCTGCATGGGTGGGGTTCTGTCACTGATCTGTCTGAAAGTTGCCTCAATTAGATTCACCATTGCCACCGACCACCTAGTGGATTCCCCTGATATTAATCTTTTCCACAGCTCGTTATCTTGGAACATCCATGGATTCTCCATCAACGGTAGTAGGTGAATTGTTCTGTTATGTTTGTTATTTTGACAGTCAAGTATTAAATGCTTCAGAGTTTCTTTCACGTCCGGTTTTTTGCATTGTCGACAATCAATGTTGTCGGAGGCAGCTCTGATGGTTAGTATTTCCTGAGTCGGAAGTAAATTTAGTCTTGCTTTCATGAGCAGCTTTCTTTTTCTTTTGTCGGGAAATTTTTTGCAGTACTTAATTGGGGATTTTACTTTGTTGAAAGTCGGAGGGAGATGAGTAAGGAGTTTGTTATTTGTTGCGATATCGAGGGTTCGTATCCAATCCGTTGTTACGATTTTTTGCTTGATTCTGTCAGGGTTTTCTTTGAGCTCTTTGACTGAGCACGCTATTTCCTGCAGTTTCTCTCTCCTTTTATTCGTCCATTTTTCTAGGGCTGCGCATTTTGCGTTGTCCATCTCGTCTATGATAATGTTGAAGGCTGGCAGGGACTCATCTAAAATAGATTTCCTAAAGAAATTCATGGCGGCTTGGTCAACCATGGATTCGAGAAATACAAGGCCTAGCTCTCTTCTGATTGCCGCCATTGAAGTTGATTTGGGAACTCCCAACACTGCTTTCCAAATTAGGCCTTCTAGTCTGGTCCAAATTTTGGCTGGGATGGAGAGTGAGACTTCCATTCCGTAGATCAGAGCAGGGGCCACTTTACCCTTGTAGAAGTTAATGGCAGGGGTCAGGGAGAACTTGCCAAACTTTTTTGCGCTGTTAGTCTTTTTGCTTTATCCCATAGGGTCTTTTGCATCGCCAAGGATGTATTTGAACTGTCCAGGTCAACTCCCAAGTATCTGATGGATTTTACTGATTCGATTTTGATGTTTTCCAAGAACCATGCTGGTTTCTTCGACTTTTTGTTCAGCGCTTTCTCGATCGTCAAAACTTTGGTTTTGTTTTTGTTGATGACGAGTCAGTTCTGGGCGATGTACTTAGCCAAGTTGTTCAGTTTACACTGTAGACCAATTATGGTCTGGTCGATTAAGATGATATCATCTGCGTATAGAAGTCTCGGTATAGTTGTATTGCCTATTTTTGGCGGGAAGCACCTGACTTCAGTTTCGGAGTGTTGGAAGTCACCTAGGAAAGAGTTGAAAAGGGCTGGAGCCAGGGGGCAGCCTTGTTTGACCCCACACGTTACCTTAATCTCTTCAGATAGAGTTCCTTGTTGTCTGAGTTTCACTCTTACGGTGTTTTCTGAGTGAAGTGCTTTAATCGGATCCAAAACTGGTTGAGGGCAGTTCCAGGCCTGTAATTTGGCCCACAGAGTGTTGCGGTCAATTTTGTCGAAAGCCTTGGATAGGTCAATAAAGGCTAGGTGGATCTTTGGAGCCCCTTCCTTTATCTTGGCCTTTAATATGTTAATGATCATGATGTTAAGCGAGGTGGATCCGTTTTTATAAAAACCCGTTTGAAGGTTGTCATTCGATGGGCCGCTTTTTTCCCACACTCTGAAGTGATGCAAGAGAAGGGAAGCATAAATCTTGCCGATGACGTCCAGTAGGGCGATTGGCCTGTAGTTAGCCGGATCTTCGCGGCAACCCTTTTTGTAAATTGGCATGATTACCGCTTTCAGCCATGACTCTGGAATTTGCTTTTTGTTCTCACATTCGGCAAAGATTTTGCTAATCACCGCCGACCATTGGGCGGGAAATTGCTTCAGTATTACATTTGTCAGGCCATCGGGCCGGGTGCTCTGGAAGACTTTAATTTCTTGATTTTTGCTTCTATGTCTTCTTGATTAGTTAAGTTTACCCAGCTTAAGTTCGTGTTTGTTTGTTTTGGCAGTGATGATTCTTTGGCCTCTTCGAATTCCGACATTATGTAGGATATCCATTTCTTCTCATCAACTGCGTTACACAGTTGTGAGGTCTGTGAGTGGGCCAACTTTTTTATCAGTGACCAGAATTCACTTGATTTTTTAGATGCAAGTCTTTTCATCATATCCTCTGCGTCATGTTGGTATTGGAGTGCCTTATGTTGTCTTAGCCAGTTGCGGTACCTTTTCATCTCCCGCTGCCAGATATCCCAGTCCTCTATGCTGTTCGATTTTCTTGCTCTTCTTTTCAGATGGCGACTCATTTTTCTTTGTTTGACCATTTTTTCGTTAAAGGCGTGGGATGGCTGGGCTATTTTATGGTTTTTTCCCCAAGGTTTTTTGTGTGGCAGTAGGAGCGGTGTGAAGTCCGGTCTTTCTCTTATGTTTTTCTGCTTGTTGGACCAAACTTTCTTCTCCCATGCGAGCCTGATTTTCAGAATGTCGTTTTCCGTTAGCCTTAGTCGAGATCTCTGGCTGCTAACTTCTGTTTCTAAAGGGTGTATCGATTTTGCTGTTCTCGATCCCTGCCAAGAGCATTTGATCAGATTGTGGTCGCTATTGTTGGTTCTTTCGACTCGGAACCTCGTTATGAATTCAATTAGACCCAACAAAATACAGATGTGGTCTAGTGTAGCGCTCGACGTTCCGCGCTCCCAGGTTGGGATATTTATTTGGTTCGGGAACAGGGTGTCGATGTTTTGAATATCTCTTCCTGCAATTAGCTCCTGCCAAGCTTTCCCTCTGTTCCTGGTGGGGTCTGATATTGTAGAGTGTTTATCGGTAGAGGAATTTGACTTTTGGAGGTTGCTACAGTTTGCGTTAAGGTCTCCGCATATTATGATTTCGATGTCTTCGAAGTCCTCACGGAGCTGGTCAATCGTGTTTCCCATGTTTGAGCAAAACATTTCGGTTGACATACGCTGTGGATTCCAGTAACAGTTGATGATGGCTAGCTTTTTTGCGAGACCTCCGCCGTGTTTGTTGTCCTGTCGGGACTATGTGGTCAAAGACACCAGCATTTCGTATGCTTCTTTCCACTTCCTCGGTTCTTCCAGGCCCAAACCTATTTTGAATGCCGTCAATAGGCCCGCTGATGGTCTTCCCAACAGACCTTTCGCTGCTGGAGAGATTTGTACTGTGAAGCTGTCAAGTGTTGGTTTAGCCATTAACCATGTCTCTTGTAAGCATATTATGTCAAAACTGCCAAGGTTCACGTCGCTCAGCTGAGTACGGTGTGCGTGGCCTCGGGTGTTCCACGATCCCAGGCAGAAAACTTCTTTTACGGGACGTTCCTCTTTAACGTTTGAGACGTGGCAGTCTAAGAGGGCTGACCCGGGTTGTTGCTATTTTTTGCTGTTCATATTCCACATTGATCTCAGCTAATTCCAGGGGCCTGGTGGTTTGCCCAATTCAAATGTTTTTTTTGTACGTTTACTCTCATCTGGCTTTACAGATGAGTCCTCTCGTGAGCGGTAATGGTGCTCATCCTTTCTTGGACTTTTGTCTTGAAGCTGGACAGGATGGTTGGAGTTTGTTTCCTGACCTTTTGTGAGGGCCAGATGTTTTTTTCGTCTTTATTTCTTCCCTATTTCTTTATTTCTGTCAAATAGAAGCCAATGGGCCTCATTACACGGTAGGCGGTAAGGGTTTACCAGTACCGGTATTTTACCGGTACCAGTAAATCCTTACCGCCTTACTACGAGGTCCCTTTGCGGGTTGGGGAATTTAACGCCTGCTTTTTGCAGGCGTTAAAAACCAACCCGCAAAGGGACCACTGGAGCTAATTATGGTACCGCAATTTGCGGTACCGTAATTAGCGCCTTCCCCATTCCCATACAACCCTATGGGGCAAAAATGGGAATGGGGAAGGGCAATGGTGGAAGGGGGAATTACCGCCCTGCCAACCTTGGAATGGGGCGGTAATTCCCCTTTCCACCAAGGAGGTGCCGGTATTTTACCGGCATGAACCATGGCGCTAATAGCGCCATGGTTCACCGCCTTCCGTGTAATGAGGCCCAATGTCTTTTAATTCTTGAAAAGCGTGGTGATGGACTTTTTTCCCGCTTTCTGATTCTATATGGATGAAAGCTTTGGCTCTTTTGTTGCTGTGGTATGGTTCTACTAGTTTGATATCTTCTGATTTCAAGTGCCTTAACGTTTGAGATCTATTCAATATCTGAAGTATCGTCGGGCGGTTGAGAGGAGCGTGGTCCTTCTTTGGGTCTAGTTGTTCTAATTTAAATAGACAAGACCATGTGTTTCCTGGATGGCTATCTTCGCCTGTTTCCGGCGGTTTTCTTGTATTTCTTCGTGTTTCTGAGTGTCCAGGTGATTCTTTGTGTTTGTGCTCCGGCTGATCGTGTTGTTTAATTGGGATTGAGTGACTCGTGTAATAGTCTTGGTAACTCCTCGTGTTGGAGGAATTGTGCCTTTCGTTTGGCGAGGTTATATGCCTTGTTTTTTCTTGTGATCCCCAGTTTGGTTTTTCTCTCTCTTCTTTGTTATCTGAGGATTTTAATTCCGTTAAGAGGAAGCCCATCTGTTTGATTTCTTTGAAAGCTAGGTAGTCGATGTTTTCAATGGCTTCAGCTTTAACGTGTAAGTATGCTTTGGTTAAGTTTCCACTGTGGTAAGGTTCAACACGCTTTAAGTCTTCTGTTCCGATCTTCCTTAGGGATTTAGTTTTTCTCATTAGTTTAATTACGGTCGATTGGTTCAGGATGAGATAATCTTTTTCTCTTTCTTGTTGTTCGAGTTTAAAGAGACAGGTTGCTCTCTTTATGTTTTGATAGTGGACGTTGGTCCTACTTCTCCATCTAGTCTTTGATTTGTCTTGCTCCTTGTGTGGATCTTGTTTTTTTTCCCCTAGGCGTCTTAGCGTGATGCTGTTCTTTACGTCCTCCTCTGTTTATTTCAAGGTGGGGGTTCTCTTTCAGTTCTTTGGTGAGATCGTCCCTCTTGGGTGTCACTTTGGTTGTTCTCTGTGGGGTAAATTTGTCTTCTGTACTGATTGAAACATTCATATGTTGAGATAAGTTCATTAGGACTTTGGGCCTCATTACACGGTAGGCGGTAAGGGTTTACCGGTACCAGTATTTTACCGGTACCGGTATTTTACCGGTACCGGTAAATCCTTACCACCTTACTACGAGGTCCCTTTGCGGGTTGGGGAATTTAACGCCCGCTTTTTGCAGGCGTTAAAAACCAACCCGCAAAGGGACCAGTGGAGCTAATTACGGTACCGCAATTTGCGCCTTCCCCATTCCCATACAACCCTATGGGGCAAAAATGGGAATGGGGAAGGGCAATGGTGAAGGGGGAATTACCGCCCTGCCAACCTTGGAATGGGGCGGTAATTCCCCTTTCCACCAAGGAGGTGCCGGTATTTTACCGGCATGAACCATGGCGCTAATAGCGCCATGGTTCACCGCCTTCCGTGTAATGAGGCCCAATGTCTTTTAATTCTTGAAAAGCGTGGTGATGGACTTTTTTCCCGCTTTCTGATTCTATATGGATGAAAGCTTTGGCTCTTTTGTTGCTGTGGTATGGTTCTACTAGTTTGATATCTTCTGATTTCAAGTGCCTTAACGTTTGAGATCTATTCAATATCTGAAGTATCGTCGGGCGGTTGAGAGGAGCGTGGTCCTTCTTTGGGTCTAGTTGTTCTAATTTAAATAGACAAGACCATGTGTTTCCTGGATGGCTATCTTCGCCTGTTTCCGGCGGTTTTCTTGTATTTCTTCGTGTTTCTGAGTGTCCAGGTGATTCTTTGTGTTTGTGCTCCGGCTGATCGTGTTGTTTAATTGGGATTGAGTGACTCGTGTAATAGTCTTGGTAACTCCTCGTGTTGGAGGAATTGTGCCTTTCGTTTGGCGAGGTTATATGCCTTGTTTTTTCTTGTGATCCCCAGTTTGGTTTTTCTCTCTCTTCTTTGTTATCTGAGGATTTTAATTCCGTTAAGAGGAAGCCCATCTGTTTGATTTCTTTGAAAGCTAGGTAGTCGATGTTTTCAATGGCTTCAGCTTTAACGTGTAAGTATGCTTTGGTTAAGTTTCCACTGTGGTAAGGTTCAACACGCTTTAAGTCTTCTGTTCCGATCTTCCTTAGGGATTTAGTTTTTCTCATTAGTTTAATTACGGTCGATTGGTTCAGGATGAGATAATCTTTTTCTCTTTCTTGTTGTTCGAGTTTAAAGAGACAGGTTGCTCTCTTTATGTTTTGATAGTGGACGTTGGTCCTACTTCTCCATCTAGTCTTTGATTTGTCTTGCTCCTTGTGTGGATCTTGTTTTTTTTCCCCTAGGCGTCTTAGCGTGATGCTGTTCTTTACGTCCTCCTCTGTTTATTTCAAGGTGGGGGTTCTCTTTCAGTTCTTTGGTGAGATCGTCCCTCTTGGGTGTCACTTTGGTTGTTCTCTGTGGGGTAAATTTGTCTTCTGTACTGATTGAAACATTCATATGTTGAGATAAGTTCATTAGGACTTTGGGCCTCATTACACGGTAGGCGGTAAGGGTTTACCGGTACCAGTATTTTACCGGTACCGGTATTTTACCGGTACCGGTAAATCCTTACCACCTTACTACGAGGTCCCTTTGCGGGTTGGGGAATTTAACGCCCGCTTTTTGCAGGCGTTAAAAACCAACCCGCAAAGGGACCAGTGGAGCTAATTACGGTACCGCAATTTGCGGTACCGTAATTAGCGCCTTCCCCATTCCCATAGAGCCCTATAGGGCAAAAATGGGAATGGGGAAGGGCAATGGTGGAAGGGGGAATTACCGCCCCGCCAACCTTGGAATGGTGCGGTAATTCCCCTTTCCACCAAGGCGGTGCCGGTATTTTACCAGCATGAACCATGGCGCTAATAGCGCCATAGTTCACCGCCTTCCGTGTAATGAGGCCCTTTGTCTAACATAAAATCTTCTGTGGTTCGTGGGGAGCTTATAATGATTATTTCTTCTGTTTGGGTCTCGGTCGGAAGTGCTAACGGTTCTTTGGCTGTTGATACAGAGTGTACCGTTTTAGCCCTTGTTTTTTCCAAGCCAACGTTTTTGTTTTGAACCGCTTTGGTTTGGCTTTGTTCCGACGCTAAATTCAGGCAGGATATATTGGTTTTGTCTAACAGCCGTTCGTGAACCAACTGTGTCGTTGATGGCCCGTCCCGTGTAATTTGTTGGACATTGGAAAGCCGTTCCAGGTTGGCAATCTTTTTTTCCAATTCTTCGATTCTAGTATTCCCCGTTTGTGTTTGTCCGTTTTTCTGATCTTCAATCGCCGTTAGGTAACTCTGAACGTGGGCAATTTTCGTAATCATGTTTGTCAAGATTGCCGTATTGTCTCGGATATCTTCTTTTATTGCCTCGTACAATTTGCAGAAGGGTGCTACTACAACTGACATTGCTGACATGATTGTGATCATGTCCGGCTTGTCGTTTGGGGTGGCTTTCTGCATTCCTGCTGCTATGTCGCTGAGGCAGCGATTTTTTGGGCGTAGAATAAGTATTGTCAAGCCTTTTTTGTGGAATCAAAGGATCTTGGTTTAGGTGTTCCGTGATGGACTTTGATCGTGATCTGCTGTTTTTAGGCTTTTGGAGAGTCTTTGTTTAGGTAATTCAAGACCGTGTTGGCACGCCTCGCCTTCAGTGGTCGTTGCTGGTGGCGTCTTTAGTAAGCCTGTCTCCAAATGTGGTTTGGTCCATGCATATCTTCGCTCTTTCACTCCTGTTGATGAACTTAGGTCTTGATCGTTTTTAGAGCTTTGCGGTGGGGTGATAGTGTTCGTTGCTTGTTCTTTCTCTGAGACGTTTTCGAATACTGGTTGTACTGTTGTTTGTGGTTGTGTTAAATCTAAGTTGTCGATTGTTTTTTCCAGAGTTGCCTGAAGAGCAGCGTTTTTTCTGGCTAGTTCCCTTTTTTGGGTCCAAATTGAGTCAGTGGTTTTCTGCTTGCTGCCTGGGGGCAGGTTGTGTGCTATTTCCAGCATCTCCGCATCAGAGAGTTCGAGCTCTGAGGTTAGTTTCCTTTTGTATTGTTGTGTGAAGAAGGCCTTTAAGGGGCATGAGAGAAGGGGGTTTGGCAGGGTGTTGTTAAGCTTTCTCCTTCTTTTGATGACTTTGACAAGTTCGTACTCCTTTGTGACATGTTTTGATTCGTTTCCAAACTTTCCCGACCCATTTTTGAGTACTGTTTTTTTTTGTAGTGTTTGTTTTACATCTTTTTTTGTTTTCGTTTTTTTATTATTTTTTTTCTTTGAAGCTTTTAGTGGTGATTTTGGCTGTCCTTCCTCAGAGTGGTTTGCAGAGTTTTCCGAATCGTTGGCTGACTCTGGGTCAAAAATTTCTTCTATCGTCGGACTTGTGATCACGCAGTTATTGGGTGTGTTAAGGACCTGCTCATTAGCACTCGTCGTTGGATTAGTCTGCGTGGTAGTCGAAGGCTTCTGCTGATGTGCAGGCGGCACGGAGGCGTCTTTGTCTTTTTCCGGCCGGTGCATCAATGCCTTTGTTGTTGGGCCCGTTCGAGACTGGTCGATGTTGTGGGGTTTCAGGTCTGGGTTAAAGGTCAGTTTGCCGGCAGCTATGACCTCTAAGGGTCTCTGTGTGCTTGAGGTCTTTGCCCCTCCTTCCTCTCCTGCATGTTTTGCAGGAGGGGGGCGCATGGGGTGGGCTTTATCCCCACGGCCTTGCGTGGGGAGTGACCCCTGTTCACCGGCTTCTTTCGTGGACCCCGGACTGTTTTCACCATTTTGCGACAGCAGTCCTTTGGTGGGTTCACTTTTCCCCGCTCCGCCTACGGCGTTCTGATCCGCCTCAGACAGGGGCCGTCCTCCGACAGCTCCTGCATCGAGGTCGCTCGCCAAGGAGGCGGGTGGAGAGTTAGTCGCGGCTGCGGGGGAAAGGGAGGCGCTTCTGCCGGATCGACAGACTCCGTGGTCCTCCCCACCTGGATCATGCCCATGATGGTTCCCGGAGGTCATTCCAGCTCAGACCCGACCGCACAGGAGTCGTCAGACATCGCGGCTGGTATTGCTGGCGCCGGGCGAAAAACCTTACTGGTCTCTGTAAGGTTACGTGCACTGTTTCTTATTTCTCTTATCTTCATAGACTCAGCGGGCTTGTGAACTTGGTTCGCCATTGTTGTTGACGTAGGGTGAATAGTTTTGGACTTAGTTGGGATTGTCCCGTCTTGGATGGTCAGCATAGAGGCGTGTTTTGAAGTTCCTCGCACCACTTCACAGAGTCATTGTTCATTATGCTGGATTGTGCGGGGTGTACAGAAGCCGTACTAGGTTGTCAAGCGGATTTCGTCCTGGGGCGCACTTATGGTTCCATTGGCGTCCTGCTACGCTTCTGCAGCGGACTGCTGCAGACTGCTCCACAAACTCAGCTCCCGAACTCCGCTCACCGCTCCGCGTTAGGATAGGGCTGATAAAGGCTACTTCTGTAAAAGAACGTAGATGGGCTGCAAGACTGCTGCAGACTGCTCCACCTTGAGTATTTCTACTCTAGATGGTGAGACTGCCTGCCTGCTTGATAGCTTTTATGGAATTGGACGACAGAACTCCGGAATAATCATTGTGAGATCATTCAGTCATGTACTCCTCGCTTGTTAATAAAAATCGCCTTAGTTCCATTGAATATGACATTTAATGATGGGCCTATATGCATACTTTCATGTGCAGGTTTGCATAATAAACATTGGGAAAATATAGGCATTAGCATGGCTGTTGCAATGTGCTGTTTTCCAATGCAGTACCACTTTGGTGCTGCTACAATGAGAAACTGCAGCATGATTCAACAGTGATTATGGCATCATTATATTTCATCCGCAGCTAGCAGCTGGAGATGCATAATTGAAGCGGCAGCGCTGAAATCATTTGAAAGGTACAGGTGAAAGAATCCATCAAGGGGGTGGACAATTGAATCAGTGGCCCAGTGTCTTATACCATATCAGTGTAGAATAAAGCACTTGGGACATAAGGTAGGCACAATCTAGAAAATGTTCCAGCTGTTACTAGTGGCAATTATAGACAGTCATCAGCCAATTGAATGATGTGTCCATTAAGCCTCCGTAGGGCAACGGGGCATAGTTGGCCAAGTTACGTAGACTTGGTCGTACTGGATGCCCGCGATGCAATGTCCGTTTCATCTGATCAACTGTAGCTGAAAACAAGGTCATTGTTGTATGAACAGTTTAACTGGTTACATTTCATTTTTTTCATTTCAGCTATCATTGTGGAAAACTTTTCCCTGTTTTACTCGACTGAAGAAGACCAACTATTAAGCTACAACGATCTTCGTCATTTTCAAATAATATGGAATATGGTGGATGATAAGCGAGAGGTAGTATACACATGAAGATATAGCCCGAACCTCTTGCATCCCCACACCAGCTCCTCTTCATATCACCACCTTCATGCACAGATGCTCATTGATCAGATTCACGCACGCTGACCACGCACTCACACATGGTCACATTCCTACAGACACACATTCTCACCCATGCAAGCAGATAAACAGAAACTGTTTATTTTGTTAAATACCTTACCTGATTATGAAGATGTGTCCCTTGCCTTGACCCTCATCTTTTCTCCTCCTAGGCCAACCCTGCAGCAGGGAGAAGAGATGGAAGTTGACCAACACTTCTCTGCTTGAGTCCCACCTCCATTAGCTCCATAGGAAGACATGAGGGGAGGGTTCAATAGATTACCCTCTTGGCTTCCTATAGGCCTTGGCTTCCTGCTGCCATCTGCTGGCTACAGGGACAGAAACCTTGCAGGCCTCCACTTGGACCAATGCCCCAGATGAGGGCCTCAATGACTTTCCCCCTTGCAACCAGCAGGCAATCATTCTGTCACTCAGAGTGCTCCTGCAATGGAGTGCTGTCCATGACAGAATGAGTATCGGATGGTGTACAATGGGTGTCTGCAGGCCAGTGCCCAAAATGCACCTGTCGCCCGTGAGCATACAATTAAGTTGTCAAACTGATTGCATTGCATTGTGGCAACTGTACTCAAAGATTCAGTTGCCTGTGAGATTGTACAAACCATCTCAAACATGCCCCAGGAAACACGAATGTTTCAATTAAACACTTCTTTAGGAAACACCTCCATAGGCATCACGGTAGTGACCCGGCTGCCGCACCCACATGCCTCTTTCCCCATCTCCTTCATTGATACCTCATCCTGTGCCAAATAAACTGGTCACTGTCAGAAATTACCTTATTGAGCCGACAATAGTAAACTAAGAATCACAGGTCCCAACAACATGACAAGGCACAAAATAGGCCTCCTTATCTTTCCAGACAACATGCCAAGAGTAGGAAACGCATCTGTGTTACCTAGTCAGCATGCCCTGAATACCCTTCATTTCTAGGTAGATGTTGCTGTGGCTTGCATACCAAACCAACATGGCAAGAAATGTCGAACCTGTGTTGAAGCTCCCACTACATATTGGGGAAACCTAAGCGGCCCAATTTGCTGTGTTTCTTGTTTCTGCTTCAGCTGCTGGTGTCCACTCCTTGTTTCTTCTGCAATGGTCAGTCTCCTGACCTGGTCCACTCAGATTTTTCATCCTGTGCCTTGTCTATGTGGGGTCGGATGTCCATGAAAAAACCGAATGGAGAAATGACCACATTATTTTATAATGTGGGGCAGACCCCCCTGCACTCCCTTCTCCCTCTACCTTAACTATTACCCTTACCACACCCCACGCCTATATATTTAGTGAAATGTCCCCAAATTTCGAATAAATTCGGTAAAAGAAATCGGTAATGTCTCCATTCGCTATTTTGTTTTCCCTGTCATTTCTGTAGATTCCTCCAGCCCACACTGTTCCTGTGCTGTGCTCATTTGTCTTGCTGTTTCCTAGTTGCCACCCACAAAACCCCCATAAGCATCCCTTAACTCTCCTTCCTGTTTGCGTTGGTACTACTGCTCCCACCCATAACACTGATGCTATGCCTGTAGCGACATGCCAACAGCAACGGATGCGCGGTGTCAGTTGCTAGGCCTATTCACCAAATATTGATACTGATGTAATATTTATGTTTGGAAACACTGTAGTGCTTGTAGTTCACACAGTTCTAGCAGATGTCGAGATGCAGTAAATACGACTTGGTTTGCAAATTGTGCCACAAACAATGATTCACAGGTGATTATTCTCTAATTCATCAGTGACCCATGTCAATTATTTGCAGGGGGTGATTCCCACGTTCCGTGTAAAGTTTCTTCTGCGACTACTCCGTGGGAGACTGGAGGTGGACCTTGACAAAGATAAACTTTTATTCAAACACATGTGCTATGAAATGGAGAGATTGCACAGTGGTGGAGATGTTACCTTTCATGATGTTCTGAGGTACAATCCTGTCTGTGTGTTTGTGTGTGCGCGCGTGTGTTGCGAATTTGTCAGGATATTTTTTGAATGTTTAATTGGAGTTCCTATGTCGCACCCCCCACCTTTCCCCGCTCCTACCCCAAGCCCTTTTAAGGTTTACTTTTCTACTGATCTTCAAACAAAAATAACCATGTGAAACCACCTAGTAATGCCTGGTGCTCTCAGAATGCTCAGCACATGAGCTGGTAATTCGTGTAACTTTGTTGCAATTATCCTTTTTCTTATTTCATTCATAAGATCCGTTCATATTTTCTTGTAAATCTTTTATAGTTTCCAAAAATGATCAGATCCTTCTGTAAAAATCACAGGGAGTATTTTACTCGAAATAATAAGCCAAAATGGCTATTCCTTTAGACAAAATTGACTCCTCGGTCTAAATGTAGCCATGAGCCAATGCATTTCGGAGGTTTACTCCATCATCAGGGTTATACATGCTAAACAGTCACATTTCATATCATACGTACAATGATGTTCAATATTTAATACATACCATTGTGTGCCATGTTTGTTCAAATTATGCACAGAAAAGAAAAAGAAAAATGTCACCATAAGAATAATTATCGTCACTATGTTCAGCTTAGAGAAATAAATATTCATGATCATAACTTTCAAGTGTATGGTGAATACCATAGATCATACCTTCACGACTGAGTCTTTTAACTGTAATTAAAACGTAACGTGTAAGTTAGATCTACGTGAGTACTGTAGTTGTATGTGTCACTGCACGTATTGATATTCAAATCAAATACCTTATATTCCCCGACTTCCCTCCTTGGAATCACCTCACCATCTGAAGGGTTATCTGCTACTGACCATGGGCGTAATTGTAGGGGGGCATGGGGGTGTTTGTGCCCCCCAACTTTCATGGCACACCATTTTGTCCCCATTCATTTCGCTGGTGCACATTTTCTTCAGATGTCCTGTCCCCCCCAACATTTTCAGCAAAGTTACTCCACTGCTACTGACTCTTCCCAGACTGTTTATTTTATTCTAGGCATCTGAGCAGGACTTTTGCTGGTCATTTTAAAGCAAATGCTAGTTGCTTGAAGGGGACCACCAACTTTTGCGATTTCATGATTATGGTGTAATTGTCAACATTTGGAAAGCGCAAAGTAAAACCGAAGAGTAAAACCAGGCAAATTGGCTGTGCTCTTCCGTTCTACTCTGCACCATGTAAGAAAGTAAACTCTGCCTGCGAATTACACTGTGAAGGGAGAGTTTCCCAATGGATTCCTATGGCATCCGCCTGCTCATCAGCTGGTGGCAGTGCAAGGGGAATGCCATAGGAATATATTCCTATGGCAGCTGTATGAACATCTCCTGCAGGCGTAAAACCAAGTGCTTTTCCAAGACAAAGGAGGAAAGGCGGAGATGAATTCGAAGAGGACGAAAATGTGCTCGAGCGGTAAAGCAAGGAATAAAAGCATTAGGCCTGGCCTTCAGGCTTTGTATTAACACTCCACCCAGTTTAAAGTGACCCTAAACTGTCTCTTTTTCTGATCGTTGTAATGGGTTCGTTAATCTGACTTAACATGGTGTACAGATGTGGCATCTTTAACCTGCAAAAGCAAAATCCTTTTAGTTTGATGCACATTTGGCATATTTGAAGTTTCAAAACCTAATGCTCCCCCTTTCTCTACTTCCCTCGCTGTGTTCTTCCCCCTATGATTGTAAAGCGCTCTGTTGCTTCCCGAAGCTAGGTCGGCGCTCAATAGATATAATAATACACATATTACACAGTTTCTGTGTTTCAACATTTAAAGTGGCATGATACGTGTGTATGAAAGGTGGCAAATTCACAGGTCAGCTGCTATCGTGCCTGTACAAAGTGCACAGAAGAAGCGTGTGTGTATCCATATCTGCTCCGTTGCTACTCGGCTGTCAGTCGCTATGTTACATACTCATGAAGCTTGAAACCAACTTCCTGGTAATCACTGACCTTACTTCTTAGCAACAGTGCATAGGTAGAATGTGTGTCCATTTATCAGAACATGCTTTAACACAGAGAGGCCATCTTCACATTGCATAACAAGAATCAGAACACTTACTCACTTGCAGATGCCATTCGGTCACGGGCAGGCAATCTAAAAACATATATAAAACCAATGAGAAACAATTTGTTTTAAAAAATTCAGAAAATGTGGCATTATTTCTAGATCAATACATGTAGATAATTAAGCAAATCAGTCAATGCAGTTTTAAATAAAAATGTTTCCTTTTGGGATCCTTAAAATATACTTACATTAAAAAATATATATATTGTTACTTTGCATAATGCAAAAAGGGCAAAACCCTCAAATACATCTAATAAATCCATATTTGTGAAATACAGGCAGTAGGAAGAGTGCTTTGTGAAAGATGTTTGTTTTTCCCACGTTTCCTGACAATACAGGCTCTGAACCAGAGTGAATAGTTCCAAGGCAGCAAAGGTAATACATGGCAAAAGGCCTGGCACACAGGCACAGCATGCAGCGCCACAGTAATTCACGCAGGATAGGACCCCTTGCCAAGCCGGCACCCAACAGCAGACAGGGTAGCCATGCCCCAAGCCTAGGGCACCAGGCATTACACCACGGCCATAGCCATAAGCTGACAGAGGCTTGGCCACATACCAGGCATGTCCCGTGGTCAATGTGGCCAGGATAATTGAGTTTGAGGCAAGGTACATTTTTGGCAGTCAACATGTTCAAGTGACATACATAAGTCACACCAAGACCACTCAAGCGTCTGTTTTCTAACAAGATCTTGAAGTGCTCTATTGGTATACGTGATATCATCCGAGCTGGGCCCGACATTTTTCATTAGGAACGCCCCGCCCCCTAAGCCAGCCTCGTGGGAGAGCAAAAGCAACTCATTGAAGAGAGTTCATGCTCATTGATCCGATGATCCACGTTGCCTTTGATTTGATGTGAGATTCTTATAGCTCTTGGTAGGGTTTTAAAATATTCTTTAAAAAAATGTCCTTAAGCGATGCCTTGCCACATTTCCAATATGAATGTATTTATTTATTTATTTAAATTAGCAACAAGCCGCCATTGCAAATCGATGAAATGCATAACATCTAGGGTAAAATGCCTCACATCTCTGCACATCTATTAGCATTGTTCCTCAATGCACACTACTTGCACCATGAAGCAATGTACAGATAACGTTCAGGCATAAAATGTTTCACGCAGCAGGCTCATCATGAGTTGGGCGCTGTCACCAATGGTATTACAGCTGGGGCTATTAGCGTTACCACCAAACCACCCAGCACTATTAGTGCCGCATCTTGGGTTTGGCGGAATAGTAATTCCCCATTGGGCCCAATGGGGAATTTTTCGACACTATTGCCACTGGCGGTATTAGGATGGCGGTAATAGCACTGAAAATCGGCAGAATCACTGCAGATTTGTCCCCAGCTCAGAGCTGGGGGTAAATCCTGCCAAACCTGTGATTTGGCAGACCCTTAAATGCGGAAGTAATAGCATTACCACCGCATTTAAGGGTTACCGCCAAACTCATGATGAGGCAGAATATCTGGAAACATTGCAAGCAATGCAGACCACGTATTGGGGTTCAATGCAGTGTGATGACGTCACGTCAGACGTCACGTCATTTAGGTTAGACTTGGCATCAGAGGCAATGGAGGTCGAGTGATGTAGAGCCCAGAGAAGGAATAGGGAGGGCCCTGCAGGTTCATCTGCCATTATCTACCCTGTATTGCTTGTTTCAAAAGTCCTGCTTAAGGAATCCTCATACCCATTGACAGAAACACCTAGACTGTGTTGCTAAATCGTTAGTTTGAATATGGGAATCGGTGGAGCCAGAAATCAGAAAATGAAGTGATAACAGCCAGGCCCACAAAAAAGGAAAGCAACAATAGGGTTCAACTATGTGCTAATGCCTGGTATTGTAAAATAGTTTAATATCAGACAAACATAGAAAGGCTTCCCTTTGATGATGGATGAGGGTTCAGGAGGGCTGTTCATGGAAGTTGATGAGTGCTACACAAACTGGAAGCAGTACATGTATAATGCAGTATGTTCCAGTGGCTCCCCATTAAAAAAGAAGGGCAGAATGGTGGACTTCCTTCATGATGGTTCAGCCCTTCGAGCCGCACCCCCAGTTGCAAGACCAGGAGGTGCAGGTGATAACTTATATGTGAATCCCCTTTAGCAATCCCAGTATGGTTTGTCGGCATTGAGGAGGCTGATGTTCACGTGCGCCTTCCAGGCAACTATATATGGACTCCAGGCCAGCTCCATGCAGTTAGAATTGAGGAAGCTGTGTGTCATGTGACCAAGCCCTGCAACTCAGTTTCTCCACTCACCACCACTTTCCACAACTGTCCAGGCCGCTATATAAGGACTCCAGGCAGACAACATTGAGGAGACTGCTAGTCACATGAATATGCTTTGCCACTCAGTTGCTCCACACATCGCCAGTTTTCTCTGCCTTGTAGGCAGATACTTAGTTATTCCAGGCATGCTCCAGGAAGATACCATTAAGGAAACTGGTAGTTGTGTGTGACCAGGCCCTGACACTCACTTGCTCTGCCCAGCACCAGTTTTCACATCTTCCAGGCAGCCGCTCAAGGACTCCAGGATAGCTCCAGGCAGGCATAATTTAGGAGGCTGCTGGTCACATGACCAGGCACTGCCACTCATTTGCTCCACCCACCATCAGTTTTTGTGCCTTCCATGCGAGTATTTAAGGCTTCCAGGCCTGCTTCAGACAGACAAAATTGACCAGGCCCTGCCATTCAACTACTCCAACCACCACCTGTTTCATCAGTCCTCCTTAGCTGTCCTCATCACCGGCATCCTCAGCAAAGGATGGTGAAGACAAGGACCTCACCTGTTCATGCCGCTTCGGGCCTGATAGGGCTAACAGCCAGACTAACTCTTCTACTTATAGTTACATCACCATGTGTCTCCTCCCTCTACAGCCTATCCCTGCCTTTGCTATAGTCGGAAAGGCTAAGGGTCCTGGGCAGCCCTGGCAAGCTCCCCTAGCGAACCTCACCAATATCCCCTTTGCCCCATCCAACACCCACGGACCACAAGCAGACACTCCCTCATGCTGATCAATGTTCACTCACCAGTTGCATATGCCGCGGAGATTGGCAATCTCATCTTGTACAAAAACCTTCATGCCACCTTCATCATGGAAACATGGTACCCCATCCTCCACCCATTTTTTGACCTCCTCCTACATCCAGGCTACTGCATCAGACTTGTCAACTAGCCAGGAAGGGTATGAGGCGGTCTGGCAATCATGCACAAGAGTGATTGGCAAAGCTCCATCATGCCCTCTCTCAGACAAGCTTGTTTCAATCACTCACCTGCCATTTCCCTTCATATCACAAAGAATCCATCACCTTACACCTCCTATACAGACCTCTTCACAGGAGTGACTCTTTCATGGTCGACATCTCCAACTTACTCTCCTCGGCCAAATTAGCACACACTAATAATGACTTTCTCAGAGATGTTAACGTCCTACGCCAACAACCACACTGGAAGACCTCTTTTTGCACTGACCAGACCCATAGACCTTAAGCAAAATGTGCCCTCGCCCACGCACAGCAAAGAAAACACCCTAGACTTAGTCTTTACATCATTCCACCTCATCTCCTGCACAGATCATATCCCACTCGGCTGGTCTGACCACACCACCATTCCACTGTCGATCACCCACTCGACCAAGGCCCTCATAGTATGGCTAAACGCCCTTGAATCAATGACACTCATTCAAAAACTTCCCAGTCAATGGACTAGAAGCAAACTTCACAGATGTCCAAACCACATGGAATGCATTGGTCCTCTCAGATTTATTCAACAACTCCACTTTGAAACTGGTGGATACTTATGCATCCCTAAAAACTATCCACACTAAGGCCAAAACAATTTCCCCTTGGTACTCCCCCGAGCTCAAGTCCAATAAATGCTCAATCACAGCCCCAGAAAAACAGTGGCATACCATAACGCTGGAGATCTCACTAACTTCAAAAGTCTGCACCAGCTGCAGGACTTTGATTACAGAGGCCAAAGCTTACTACTCCACAACCATTGCAGCAGCCTCCAACAGGATCATAGCTCTATTTGAAGTAGTAAAGTATTGTACCAAACCATCACCGGACCCCTAGGTACCAGCAACTCCGTAGAAATGCAATGGAATCAACATCTTTTTTATTGAAAAAATAAACAAAATCCATCAGATCATCAAAACAACCTGCCATATCATTTGCCACCCCTGCACCTCAGCATGCACACTGCGCCTTTGGACCAAATTCTCACCTCTTTCAAACATTCTTCCTAGTCTGACAATGTAATCACGGACTCCATCATTATACGATTGATGGGATTGACCCTCAATGCACTCCTCAGTATCATCAATGCCTCCTTCACCAAAGGGTCCTTCCTAGTCACCCTCAAGAATGGTCTCATACAACCTATTTCGAAAAAAACAACCCTAGACCCAGATGACCTAGCCAACTACCTGCCCATTATAAAACTCCTGTTTATTGGCAAAATCTTGGAAAAAGTAGTTGTTACACAACTATTCACCAGAATCGAAGAACTACACCTTCTAAACAGTTGGGGTTCCAGCTCAAGTGTAGCATTGTGACAGCCACCATCCAGGTGGTGGATGATGCCCTCCAAATCATGAATAAGGGCTATTCATTCCTCATCATCCACCTTGGCCTGTTGGCTGTATTCAACACCATTGCTCACTGTATCCTTCTCTCTCTCCTCACTGACAGGATGGGTTTCTCTGGCACTGTCCTGAAGTGGTTTACCTCCTACCTCTCGGGCAGACAGCAGACCGTTCAGATGAACGCATTGCATTATAACCAACTCCCAGTCTCCTGCAGAGTCCCAAAAGGTTACATTCTCTCACCAATAAATGTTAAACTTTATATGTGGCCATTGGGCACACTCCACAAAGTTCCCAAAATACCCATCTCCAACACGCGGATGATGCTCAGTTTTACATAAGAGTAAAAAGCCCACAGGACATCACTTGTCTCCATGATTGCCTAGCCATCATCCAGTCCTGAATGTTGACTGACTACCTCAAACTGAACCCATGCAAGACTGAATTTGTCCTCATCAGTCCCCCCGCTAAACAACAACTGGTTATGCGCCTAGAAGGATTTGATCTGCAACTCTCAGATTCAGCAAAATCCTTAGGCTTCACAATTGACAGCAGCCTGTCTTTCCAGAAACACACACCCAAGAAGGCCCAAACGGTCTGGGTCTAAATTTCCACCTTGCTCAAAATCAAACCATTCATCCCGCCACAGGACATCCGTACAGTAGTGCAAGTCCTTGTGGTCAGGCACAGCAATGGGGAAATGCTCTCATGTTGCGTCTTGCACCCACTCACTTGGCTCCCTTAAAAGCAGTTCACCATGCAGCACCACATCTTATTATGGCTGGGCAGAAATTTGACCAATTCATCCGATCCTACATGAACAACCTTGACTTCCTCTCCAGGCCAGGATACTGCTGAAGAAACTATATGTATCATCTACAAAGCAGTCACGAGTAGCACTCCACTGTACCATGTGGCTAAGATTCACACCTGCTCCTCGTGGAGAAAACCCAAGCACCTGGCTCCTATCACAACTTGTCTGCAAAGAGACACCTGCAAGCAATCTTTCTTTTGTCACACACCCTCAGGAGCTCGATCCCAGTATTGGCTTGGAATTGCCCCACAATTCTCAATGTATGCAAATTTCTCAAAACGTGGCTTTTTCTATAACACCTGACCAAAGACTGATCCCAATGTATTCACAGACAGACACAAGGCCACAACTCCCAGCACTACAATACTGTTTAAGGATGCCAGCTCCAAAACTGGCTCACACACCCTGTACAGCGCTCTGCTGCTTTAGAGCGATGTCCGTGCATTAAGCAATACAATAAAATATATTGGTGGATGCAAGGGGCAGGACCATGACAAGATAAAAGTGCCAGGCATACCAATTCATAATCGTGGCTGTGGGAAACCAACAATGGCGGAAGGTAGATGGCGATGGAAGACAGGAGAGCAAAGTGATCATGAGAGGGAGGTAGAGGTGTGGAGAGCAGGAGAGCAAAGCAGACAGAAAAGAACAGGGAAAGCAATGAAAGATGATCATGTCCATCTGACACACAGAAACGAGCGAGGAAGAAAAATAATCCAAACATAGATACGAGGAGCGCATAATAGAATGAGCTTTTTTACACAAAAAGTAAATTTCTAGAACTTGGACTGCAGGAGCTCTGTCCATTTGGAAACCCACACATACAGGCAGCTGGAGTAAGCCTATCCACCACAACAAACTAGAAACAATGAATATGCACAATTTAGCGCAGATATCCACAGTTCCAACCATCTGCAACCTCATCACTCAACACAATAGAATGAGGACATGCTAAGAAGTTAATAAATAAACACTGTAATTAAAGGGAGACAGAGAACGGAACAAGTTTAATTCAACTGCACAAACAAAGATGCAACACTCCCTCCTGAGGAACCATCTCACATGATGGGGAAACACGTGTAGAGGGATAGACAAATTGTGAAAAAACCTGACGAATGGTTGAGGGAAAAACAAACTGTTTAAACATCAGACGAATGGTAATGAGGAACTGACAAATTGTGTTTACAAAACTGTCAAAACAATCGTGAAATTGAATTGCAAGAAGAAATTGACAAATATGAACATAAGAAGCAACGCAATTCAAGTTTGTGAAAATAACAAACAAAAGCGCATAACAAAGGGTACTTGTGATTTATTCAAAAGCAGTGAAAGTGGGAGATCGGAACAAGCAGGAAAGAATGGTGGATGTATGGAAAGTAGGGGAACAGAGCAGACTGGAAAGAACAGGAAAAGCATAGCGAGTTACAAATCTGCACTGTACAGAGGGGACCAAAGAGCATAGCTTGCCCTGGAGAGGGCACAGAAGAAAAGAGTGTGTGAGATTTTGCAGGAATGGAAAGGAGGGAGTAAAAAAGCAAGAAATGTTGCATAAGAGAGTGAGGACAGCATGGGCAACAGAAGACCAGACGAGAAACAAAGAAAGGGAACAAAAGAAGTGGCATGAAATGGATAACCACAGAAAACAGCAAAGAAAGCAGCTCACACATAAGGTAAATGGAAGACCTGTGTGTGGTGAAGGATAGAATCTAGAAGGGTGGAAGTCCAGTACAACCCAGAAGAAGAGAAGAAGGATAAGGAGGGGAGGTGATGCTGGCCAGATCATTGTGGATCACTGAGGTTGAACAGTGGGGAAAGAGAAGCAATGCAGGAAGTTGCAGGAATTAGGAACTTGGCAAGGCGAGTAGAGAGGTCCTACGGAGGTAGCACCCATTCAGCTTGGACTTTTGGCAGCAATGGCAGAATCACTTGCTGGTCTTCATGGCCATGAGGCCTGTTGGGCCTAATGACTCAGATGTGACACCGACAACACCTGGAACAAGTCTAGTCAGATGGGGAGGACCACCTAAAGAGATATCAGCATCCTGACCAAGGGGCAACAGCAGAAACTTGATTATATCAATAGCAAAAGGAAAACTCCAAACCAAGCATGAAAGAAGTGCAGGCAACACTTGCAACCCCATTGACCGTTAGTGACCTTTGGCTTCCGGGAGGAAGAATCCCCAGGGAAGTGAGGGATGGACTGATACACTACGGTCACCCAGCAAGTTGGCATTGCCCCTTTTTAGTTTCATTAAAGATTGCCCATACTTTTACGAGGTCTAACCTTACCCTGGGCTCACAGACTATTTCTTGAGCGTCCAGTTGTTTGTTAATCGCACGGCTGTCATAGTGGTCTATAAGGAGTTTTAGACTTAGTATCAGTTTTTGCATCATATTGTGCCTGTAAGAAGAAGTGCAGCAGGCAGCCCATGTGGCACAGAGGGATGCCCAGGAATTTGACCTACAGTTGACTTAAGTTCTGTGAATGTCAATGTGTGTCAGGAATCATAGGACGCTCAGTTATTTTGAGTTACACCACAAGCCCCAAGCGAATAATGCCATTGAACTAGTCCTTTGAATCGATCAGTGTGCTTGGCAGAACATCTTTTAGGGCTCTTTTTCGAGTTACCCATAAAAAGGCGCCCGGGACCTATTACATTTGCACTTTGACATACACAGGTCCTTGCCTCCTTATGTTCCTCATTTGCACAGCGTAGTGCAAAAGGGCAGGGTAAAAAGGCAGGGTACACGCTTGTGCGCCACCGTTTTGCATTCTGCTGTGACAATGAATAAACACTGCCTGATGTATGCATGGCAGGCAGCGTTTACAATTTACAAATCTTATGGAGTCCTCCTTCTTTTTGCTGATGTAAAGCCTGACGGACTCTACAGGAATCCACAGCATTTGTACCGGCATGAAATTCCATGCTGGCGCAAAGACAGTAGTAGTTAGATAGTGTAGAGGAAAGGGGTGGCAGAATCAAACGTTTCTATCTGCCCCTACTCTCCGAAATACAAATTAAGGAAAATGGGGTGTAAAAGCCTTACACAAGTCTTTTACGCCTTTCATTTGTGTCTGTGGAAAGAAGAGTTGAGACTACAGAAATTGTGCACACTGGATCAGAATACAATACAACCTGTGTACTCCATTGGCCGACCTGCTTGTAAAGTGACTCTGCACACAACAGTGATCTCTCCAAAAGAAGGTGCATCAGGCAACTCAAGTTCCATCCAAAAAGCAATGCGAATTGACTTGCATTGTTGCCTTATAGTGCAAATGTGCTAATTATGCAAATATGCAAAGTGCAAAAAGCTCACACATCGATTGCAGAGCAAGGGGACTTTTCTTCTACATCACCTCGATGTCCGTATCTGCTGTTCTGCAGGTATTAGGATCATAATATGTTATATTCCGTTTGTGCCTGGCACTTTGTTTGATCAGTTGTATAGACGTTTTGTTTTATCTGGTTTTAGGAGCACCCAGACCATTGGTTTTGATATTTAACTGTGTTAGGAAATCATACAAATCGAAACTCATTAGATTCATGAACAGGAATTTGAACAGTCCGCCCATTTTGGTTTAGTGCCCATTACCTTTTACTGATGAAGCCATTACGTTTGGGCTATAACTTTAAAGTGCTGTATTGTAGGAAATATTACCCAATAAATACATCATTTGCAACAGACTATCATGTTCTTAAAAGGGGTATAGAAATATTTGTTTTGAGATTTTGGCAAATCATTCAGAAATTCAACACACACTTATTGTTGATGAAAAAAACAGTAACACTACCAATTTACCCAAATGCTGATTCCCTTTCTGGTAAAAAGTTCACCAGCATTTATTTTTCCACTTTTAATATCCTTTAATTTATAACAAAAATATATAGTTTTTTTTAACTTTAGTGATTGGCATGTGAGTTTTGAACCCGGAAACAATTCCACATTTCAAATTAGATCTTTGACTTGTGGCTTGTGCTCCCACTCCAGATACACTGTGAATACGTACAAACAGTTCATGTACATGCCATGGGATTGCCTGTTTGCAGGTGCATCGTGCAATAAATGGCAAGTGTGACACAGAAGACTGGATTCACAAAGATTTCCAATGGTGCAAATCGGCAAATACTGAGAGCATCTCAGATTTGCCCCTGCTACCAGATACCTGATTCACAAAGCAAAAATGAGGAGCACAACCAGAAAAGCCACCTGGAGCATTTCTGTGATGTCCTTGAGCAAATCCTTTGCACATGAGTATCTCAAAGATGCTTGTGAAAGCTCCAGATTTTCTCCACAATTTGGCTTCATGAATAGGGTTTTAATCAGTGGTCGAAGGGTACAAAAAAAAGTAGTGGAACTGTGCTCCCTGCTGGTCTGCCCCCGCTTCCCACAAACGTCACTGCCAACGTCCCTCTCCCAAACGCAATCCAAACCCTCAAACAAACACGACTGCTGTTTAAGGGAATGTTCAGTGCAGTGCACTGAAGTGCACGTTTCCCCATCTTCCTACACTTTTATTCCGGAACAGTTTTCATTTTAAAATAAAAGTATAGGAACAGTAAAACATTTTTTTTTAAAGTAGAGGAGTGCCGCTCGCATCTGCTCCCGCCCACTTCGACCACTGGTTCAATGGAATGCCATCTGCTGAAAGGGAGCACAGTACAGCTGATAGCCAGCCTATGAGAATCCCAGCAGTTCAGTTGGCCATTTTTGAATTGCCTTTTTATCATAGGTTTCCCCGAACTGAGGCCTTGATTTGTTCGGTTGCTCTCACCCCTCCAGCTGTGTTAGAAGTGTTCCAAAAATGTAGTGGAACTGTGACTCTGGCAGGGGACAGAGTAGGAAGGAAAGGAGCAACGTACAACATATTTTTCAAGGGTTGCAGTCATGCTGGTTGACAGCCAGTTGAGTTGAACTAGATTTCAGTTTAGCTGTAACTGATAACCGGTGGTAAAGTGGAAAAGTGTGTTTTAACTTCACAAAGAACAGTTCCAGAATGGTGAAAATGGTTGCAAAAAGTAGTAGAGCTCTTAACAGCAAAACAGAAAAGTAGTGGAACACCGCTCCCGACGGTTCCCGCTCACTTCGACTACTGGTTTTTCTGAGTACGGTGGAGATCTGACATGCCCAGCACATTTACTTAATTGCTCCAGTTCACATTTTTGTGAGTTTGGTAGATGGCCTTGTTCAAAAGGGCTAGCACTGGAGAAAGACATAACATTTCCAGGGGCATCTCATATTTGCACCTTTGACCTGGCCTAAAAAGCAAAACTTTTCTCCAGTTTGGGACTGCGTGAATTAGAATCAAATAGTAGGTGAAAATCTGAGCAAGTCATGGTTATTTCCTAATGTGCTCTGGTGAAAATATTTTAGAATCAGGCCAAGAGTTTCTAATTAAAAACTCCCTAGGTGGCCATCTTTCTTTTCCACATCAGCCTCTAAGTCAGTGGTCTTCAAACTTTTTTGTCTGGGGCCCCCCTGAGCAAAATGCACAGAATGTGATGCGCACCGTCACCTGCTCCCATCACAGTCGCTGTGCTCCCTCATCCCACTCCTACCCAGTCCATGGTCTCTCCCCACCCCATCACACACTCTGGGCTCTCTCCACTCTGCTCCCACCACTATCCCATGGTTCCTGCCCATCGTGCTCCCACCACAGTTCCCGTGCTCCCCTCATCCCGTTCCCAACATAGTCTGAGGGCCAATGGCGGATGGTTATTTTTTTAAGTGGAGGGGCATAACTATTTCCCCCAAAAATGCCTTAGCGACCGAGCACAGTGAGGGAGCCCGAACCAATAAAGTTTCCCCCCGTGATTTATTTTAAAAATAATGGGTTAAAAAGTTGCATTGTAGAGCATACTTTTTTTCAAAAAATGGGTAAATAGCCAAACAGTTTGCAATTGGTGGTGGGGGACCAGGGGGCAGGCATGACATTTTTTACTGGACATCTATGATAGATGTCCAGTAAAAAGATACCATCCCTGTCCCTTGGGCCCCACTGGGCCTAACACAATCAACATGATTATGTATGTATGCAAGGCGCTGCACATTCATACAGCAATCACTCCATCATTCACACAAGCATTCATCACCATACACTCACTCATAACACAAACATACATGCATCCATACACATGTTTAAGTAATAAAAATGAACATAAACGTACCTTCTGCATTGGCTTTCGTGTGGGTGCTGAAATGCCCTGCTCCAGGCTGCTCTCTCTGTATGTGCGACGAGGCGCAGGAGCTCCACCTCGCACACACAGACATGCAGTGCCCCAGCCAGCATTTCCAATGAGCTATGCAATGCTGGCGAAGAAAGACGCCCCAGCCTTGCATGGATCAGTGAGCATGTGCGGCTGGGGAACTGAACTGAACAGTCAAAGGGAAACAGTGCTTCCCTTTGATAGTTCAGCCAGGCCAGGAGCACTCCCTCAGCTGAGAAAAGCAGCTGAAGGAGTGCTCACTGTTTCACTGGGCTGGCGCCTCAGCTCCTCCATAATGGATGAGGGGGCCACTGGGTGGGTACCCCTCGCCATTATGGAGGAGACACCAGGCTCGGACTGGCCTATAGGGCAATGCCTGTACCAAAAATACAAAATACTAGTGTGGGCCAGTCAAAATGAGCCTCCATTTTGACCAATGTGTGCCAGTTTGATGAGTTACTTCACTATGCAGTTAGTAATTTTGACCATTGTTGCTGAATAAAAAATCTTTAAATATCACAATTTACTTACATTTTAACTTGGGTTCTATTGAAACAGTCTGTGACTAAAGGAATGAATATCCATTTACAACTGCAGGCCACTTTTTCATTGTTCCCTGAGACAGTTTCATGCTTCAGTCTGACCATGTGAGCCGCCCCTGCCCAATTCTCCCAATCTAAAAAAAGAAAAATCTCTTTTTTTTTAAATTATTATATTTTTTTTACGTTTCATGCTGAGCTCTGAGGGCCCCCCAGGGATGCACCCGCGGACCCCTTCGGGGCCGCGCCCCACAGTTTGAATACCGCTGCTCTTAAGTGAACTTTTAAAGCTGTGGGTGTAGACATCTCCTACATGAATGTGACTTAAGCTTTACATTGCTTTTAGGATGGGTTAGAGATCAGTGTTTGAAAGGTCACTTGAGAAAATGGTTATTTTGGGACGGAATTTAATAAGTCAGTCATTGGGCTGTGAGAATATTATGGTGTAAATGTAGCCTGGTTCTTAACTATAAAATGTATATCATCTACTGTCGTTTTTAGCATGAAAGGTTTAGAAGAATTCCCCACCAATTTGTAATTTTGAAAAATATGTTGTTGTGTTGGACACCAACTATCAACATTGACTGCCATTTTACAGAGGAAAATACTAATATGAAAGTGTAGTCGGCAGCGCCGCTTTTAGTAGGATGTACAGTTATGATTGGGGTTTCCCAACCCTACCCCGTGTCTCCAATGTTCTTATGGTGCGTGTTCTATCATTCTCAAACATGTTCATGTCTCGCCAGCATGCTTTCGTATCGCTCGGTGGACATCCGGAAAAGCCTTCAGCTGGAAGAGCTCCTCGCCAGAGAGCAACTGGAGTACACCATTGAAGAAGAGGTGGCGAAGCAGACGATACGCATGTGGCTGAAGAAGTGCCTGAAGCGCATCCGAGCAGTAAGTGCTTCCGGGCCTTTCCACGTGGCACGCATGCGCACAGCACTTCATAGATGAAACACCCTTGCATACGGTGCCCATTCTCGATCGTTCCACCATATCTAAGTGGTTGAGTTCAATTGTGGCGACAGCTAGAACATTTCCAATCTTACTGGCTGTTTGTGCACTTACGGTAACAGTGAAGGTCATGTTTACATTTTAAAACGTGTTCAAAGATCACACAATGCCTATTCTGATAACCTCTTTGTTTACCTTACTTTAGGGTGACCAGACGTCTGGGTTTTCCCGGGACAGTCCAGGGAAATCACCCAACGTCCCGGGAGTTTTTTTAGTTTATAAACCCCTTCTGGGGTTTTGATTACGGACCTTTTTTGCCGGGACCCGATTTCGAAATCCCGAAATCGGGTCCCGGCGCAACTTTTCCTGGGAGAATGGGCGCGTGAAATGCTTTTCATGCACCCATTTCCTCCCCTTCCCCTCCCCGGCGCTCTCCTCCAATGAGAGGAGTGTGCCTGTTAGCACACAACCCCGCCTGTGATGTCCACGTGACCGCGGTAACGTGGACATCTGAATAAAGACGAGCGCGGAGCCTGCAAACGGCAGTTCCCGCTCTGACTCCGATACCTTGTGTCTGTGTCATTCACTCCACGTATGTGCGTCACAGCAATGGGCCTGGTCCTCCTGACGCCCCACATCACACTGCCCTATCACCATTCTGATTTCTCCGGTCCAACCACTGATACACTGAAGTCAGTGCTTCAGTTAACGTTTTAGAAAGAGAAAATTATAACATTGAAAGCCTCAAAATGAGGAAGTCATTCCATGTTTTTGGAAGAGAAAATTATTCCAGGGAATAAAAAACGTTCATGATAAAAATGGTAGTTGCCATGTCAAAAGGCCAGGTAGAATTCTCCTGTCTTCTGTTTTCCAGGTTTGAGAGAAAAACAGAAAAGAAAATAGCAGTTGTTTTCGTTAAAATCTCTAACCACAGGGTGTTGAGAGAGGGAGGTGGTGACGGAATATATATACACGTACCATTGGCATGCTTAAGAAACTTTGATGCTCCGCAGCTGGAAGCGATATTGTAAACACTGGGACATCTATGGAGGTCTGATATAATTCCTAGTTTTGGAAAAGGGTTAAACTGAAGCACGGATAGTGTGGGGTTTCTCTTCGTTCCCCGACAAGTACTAGAACACTGGGAGAGACTGGAAGTGTTCTTGTGCTTTGCCAAAGGCTCACAGCTGCTGTGATTAAGTAAGGTGAAGGCCAAAGGTGGGCTTGTTAAAGGTTGCCGCGTTGCCCAGGTGGTACCTGTCGCAATGGATGCACCAACAGCATATGTTTGGTCGAGTGTCGCGTGTCTGAATCCTTCCTGCATGTTCTATTATTGCCAAATTGTGGCGATATTCTGACTCGATTCGCAGAAAAATATGCAAATCAAAATAATGCGGAGGATGTATGCGTTTGTTTTAATTTTAATTGCATGATTGAAAGAAATGTGCAGGTCACCATTTTTTTATTTTTTTTTACAAAGGTGGCCTGTGCTTATTGGGGGTCCGTGCTCCAGCAAAAATGCTGCGATGGCCAGACTCCATGCATTCATTAGTGTTGGGAGTGCATGTTGGTTCTGGGATTGCATTTCAGAGCATTGTGAAATGTAATATATATATATATATATATATATATATATATATATATATATATATATATATATATATATATATTTTTTTTTTTGGATCTATGTTTAGATAGAAATGCACGTGGGGGCAGAAACGGCTCATTCTGCTTTTAAACCACTTAAGAAAAAGGGTATGAAAGGGTCAAAAAGACAATTTCATGCATTGCTCATCCCCCTCTTCCTCTTTGAAACAAGTGCCTGGCATTGATGAATGCTGAAATGCACAGAAACACACCAGATGGCAATTTTAAATTCCACACAACTTTTTTGACTAAAGTGATGGAAAGGGCTAGCTTGCAGGAACAAAAGTTATCAGAATGAGGCCAATAGTATTTTCAGAATCCGTCTCCTTCTATTGGGAAACGGTACCCCAAACTAACCTTACTATTGGCCCTATGCAATTTGTGTATATCAAACTGGACATCAAATGTCAAGCAAAAGATTGGTTAGCACTGTCTTTTTCTCTGTCTCTATCACTCTCTTGCTCCAGCTCTCCTCTAGCTGCCATGTCTCTCTCCCACTCTCACTCCATGTTCCTTTCACTGTATCTCTTTTTCTGTCTTTTTTCGTCCTATCTCTGTGGCTCTCACTTTCAGACTCTCACACTTTCTGCCTCTCTTTCTATCTCTCAAAGCAGACTAATTAATTTAACCATGAGCATTATTGAAGGATCAAATGCGCAATGGGCCATTAGCCAATCAGGTGGCTGAAACAGTGGGTGAGAAAATAATACATCCTCTGCTTACTGTTCCAGACACCCGAGGCCCTTCCCAGGTTCCCAGGTGGCACCATTTTTTTTTATGTGGGAGGCAACAGAGAGCCTTTCTCTGTTGCCCCCCCCCAAAAAAACAACCAAGCCCTTTGCTCCTCCCAAATTACCTGCAAAACCAGAGCTTTGAGCTCCGCCCGTGCTCCTTCCGATCCCAGCCGCCACCATAGAAATGGAAAAGGTACTTAGTCCCTTTTCCCTATGCATAGCTCTCAACCATTTGTGTTGCAAAGGCGGGTGAAATCACCCGATTTTGTTTTTGGCGGCTGAGACGCCCATTAGAATGAATGGGCGTGCAGGAGGTTTGGCGGGTGAGTCAGCCCTTTACAAGGCGGGTGACACCCGCCAAAAGCGTGTGAGTTGAGAGCTATGCCCTATGGTGGCAGCCATGTTTTTAATACTCAGGAGATTGGCTGTGCAAGCAGCCCAAATCTCCCAAACTCCCAAGGGAAAAAGAAACCATTTGCACCCCGGATAAACCCCAGGGGTGCTAATGGCTTTCACCCCTGCATTTCTCGGGCTGCTATGGCTCTGGCTGGCGGGTCGTTGCCGGTCATGCCTGCCCCCCGCCGTGGGGGTGTAAGCCATACTGTTAAGAACGGGGAAAAGCTTTTGGACGAGAGATATCACATTTAGCATATACAGCTGGATCACCAATCAGAAGCAAAATAGTGCCTTCTTTCTTTCACTGTGACGTGGGGGCCATTCCTTCCCTTTTGAGTCTAACTTTTTTATGCACGTCCATGGCCGTTTTTTCACGTCACAGGGTCAGACATACGGGTATAAAATTTGCAGACAGAGACAGAAATAGCGGCAGAGACATGCAAATCAAATGTCACGCAATGGTAGAAACCTGGAATACTCCTGCACTTCCTAGCTGCCTCCATGCTGTTTAATAGTATCTTGTGCATCTTCCCTGGGGAGCTGTTTCATTGCCCCTTTTTAATGGTGAGACGTATGGCATCTTGCTCGCGCGCCAGATGTGCACGTGCTCACTCTGTCCTTTTCCAGGAACCACTAACGGGTCTGATTTACAGAGCGTTTGATTTACAGAGCGTTTTTCAGTGGGACTTTCCCATTCAAAAAGGCTTCTGTGAATCAGAGCCATTATGTCCGTGTGTGTACTGCCCTCTGTGCATTTCGCGTGCAAAGTGAATGGAAATGTACATGAAATCCCTCCTCCCCGATGCTCAAAAGCATGCTCCACAAGCGCATAGGGACTATTTCCATATGACGCAGTTTGTAACAAAACACGTATAAGTCGGTGTAGAGATATCGCGAGAGCGCGCGCTCTCGCGAGATCTCGTCGCGGACCAAAGCTCCGCCCCCGCGCGCTTCGCGCGCACTACGGGACGAGCGGAGGACGCGATAAGGTGCGTCCTGCTGAGCCCTCCTCATACGGGGCCCGCTCCTTTTGAATCTTGGACACCGACATAAGGCAGCTGCCTCCCAGCCACATTAGGCCCCTTGGCCTCTGTTATTGAGGCACACATGTTGTGTGCATCCTGCATGAAACCAATGATAGAATAAATACAACGTTTACAAGCTCGGAGACTCCTGTCTTCATTACAAGCATTTTACTACATAAATTGGCGACGAGGATCACCACCAGAACTCACGGAAGAGCATGCAAGGAGCAACGCCACCGCCACCCTTTCTCCAAACTCCAGGTAGGCCTGCCATCCCGTGGCCACAATGGCAGCCCCTATTCACGACATATGTGGAGGCCCTAGGTGGGGCAGGGTTCTCAGCGGCGAGGCGCAGGGCCATGTTACTAAATGCCCTGGGAGTGGAAGGTCAAAGAATATTCGAGAGTCTCACCCCGATACCGGTGGCTGGCGACAATGACGATGTTTTCAAGGAGGCAGTCAGGAGAATCATAAAAAGGTTTGCCAGTAAAGAGAACACAGTGCTCCACAGGATACGGTTTTACACGCGAAGGCAAGAAATGTCTGAACCAGTTGACGATTACGTCACCAAGCTGAGGGAATTAGCAGCGCTGTGTAATTTTGGCAACAATGCGGAGAGCCTCCTATGTGACATGTTGGTCGTCCACACTAACAGTCGGAAGGTCCAAGATAAGTTTATTGTGGAAAAGGAACTGCATTTGGAGAAAGCGATTGAGATCGCCAGAGCAGTCGAGGAAACGGCGGGAAGACGAAAGGAGCTTACTGGGGCCCAGAGTTCCGCTGAAATACAAGCTGTGGGTTTCCATGCAAGAAGAGAAAGGCCGACAACCGACACGAGAGAAGGGAGAGGGAACAGGAAAGAACCCCTAAAGTGTCACAGGTGCACCAGCACGAAACACCTGGCGTTTGACAGGGAGTGCCCAGCCAGAGACAAGGAGTGCTCCATTTGTAAACGCATTGGCCATTTCTCCATTGTGTGTCGGTGTCATCTTTCGAGGACCATTTTCACGTGTTTCCGATGTTCAGATTCCGATGAAGAATAAACGAGGATGTCGTCAATGTAAACAACAACACACACATCTATGAGCTCTCTGAGGACATCGTTCATAAAATATTGAAAGGCGGCCGGGGCATTGCAAAGTCCGAAGGGCATGACCTGATATTCAAATAGTCCATACTTGGTGCGGAAGGCCGTCTTTCATTCATCGCCCTCTTTTACTCGTACCAAGTGGTAAGCTCCTCTAAGATCCAGCTTTGTATATATGCATGCTTTTCTGACTTGGTCCAGGAGTTCAGGGATCAAAGGTAACGGATATCTATTCTTAACGGTGATCTGGTTCAGGGAGCGATAATCTATACAAGTTCTAAGGTCTCCTTCCTTTTTTGGAACGAAGAACAAAGCTGAAGAAGCAGGGGACTTGGAAGGACGAATAAACCCATTTGCCAGGTATTGATCCAGGTATTGTCGAAGGTGAAGGTTCTCAGGCTCGGTGAGGGCATAAATTCTACTACAAGGAGGAGTAGATCCAGGTATCAAGTCTATCTGGCAGTCATAAGACCTATGAGGAGGTAGAGAGTTAGCCTGATCCTTCCGGAAAACATCTTGGTATTCTAGGTATTCGGGAGGTAACTGGGGAGTCTCTAAAGAAATTGCTGCCAGTGCAACATCAGGTGGAGGGTGACAAGTAGAGACACATTCTGGAAACTGGACCGTTCTTGCTCGCCAATCGATCAGAGGATTGTGTTTCTCTAACCAAGGTATTCCTAGAATAATCTGAAACTGAGGGGCCTTGATCACATCGAACACGATCTTCTCATGGTGTCCATCTTGACTTACTAGCGTCACCTCTTGAGTGGTATGCGTTACTGACCCGGAGGCTATCTCCGTACCATCCACCGTAGTAATGACGTCCTTTACAGAATTGGGACAAAGAGTTAGATTCATCCTCAAAACCATTTCATGATCCACATAATTGCCGATGGCACCGCTGTCGACGTAAGCTTCAATTGCATGTAATCGATCCGGATTATCAGGGCTAATGAGGACCATAGGTATCACGAAATGCGAGGTCACGGAACTGGTTTTCACGCTCGGCAAGAGGACCTCTATTCTTGTCGGGCGAGGTCATTTCCCTGCTCAGAGTTTGTAACTTTGGTAACTGCAGCTCCTACTGCCTTCTTGGCAGGTTTCACCGGACAGTCTCGAAGAAAGTGCCCTGAGTTTCCGCAATAGAGGCATAATTGCAACTGTTTTCTCCTTTCCCGCTCCTTTTGTGTTAGAGGACCTTTCAGACCCCCTATTTGCATGGGTTCCCCGGGGTCTACTCCTTTGGAAGGAGTTGGCGGTTTGGAAAATACTCGAGCATCAAACTTGGAACGATCGGCCTTCCTGTTCTGCAGTCTGTGATCTATTTGAACGACTAAGTCTATATAGTCCGAACAATCTTGTGGGGGGTTCACTACTTGGGCTAACACATCTTTGAGCTCTCCACGTAGACCTCTATAAAACAGCGTAATCCTTTTGTCCTCAGGCCATTGAGTTTCCACTATCAGTCTGTTGAAAGACGCAATATAAGCCAAAAGGTCTTGATTACCTTGTCGCAACGAAAGAAGCTCATTGTCCAAGGCCCTCCCCTGTGAATGTCTTGCGAACAGTTTTTCCATACTGAGCTGAAAAGCTTGAAAATCATGGAGGACCGGATCATCTTGATTTACTAGAGGGATCGACCAGTCTGCCGCATTGCCACTAAGGTACGAAAGCACGAAAGCTACTTTAGCTTGATCAGTTGGAAAGGCTGCTGGCCGGCATAAGAAATGCAACCGGCACTGATTGATAAATACTGCAAACCTCTTTGGGTCACCAGAAAATCGTTCGGGCGGAGCCAGAGGTACATTCCCAGGTAGGTTGATCTGCACTGGATTCATAGAGGATGTAGAAGGAAGATTTCCCCCAGATGCGGGTAACGGGGTCTGTCCGGCTTGTGACTGTAGCAATTGTCTAGCGAGATCATCTGTTCGCTCCTTGGAAATATTCAGTTCCCTTCTTAGAGCGTTCGTTTCCTGACGGGCTGCATGCACTTCTGCCCTTAGTTCCCCAAGTAACTGGGCTAGCTGGTCGGTATCCGAGGTTTCCATAGCGCCTGGACGGGAGTTTTGTGGTAGGCTTTGCGTTCTGTAACGCTCACCTGATTCCTGTAGAGGTGCCGGTCTTGACTGGGCGTATACCGTATCTGCAAAGGTGATGTGTAACACACGGCTGGCTCTTTGGGCTGGACCTCTGTGCACTGTATGTCTGACTTGAAGGGTAAGATGTCTGCAGATAGAAAATATGGGATTAAGGAACTGGGTTATTGAATGTCTCTCTTTTCTTCCCTTTCTCTTCTCCTGTAGAACCCCAAAGGTTAACGCTCTCACCTTAGGTAAGTGAACGCCGTGCTCTCCATCTGCCTCGGGGCAGGGTGCTGTAACCAGTTTCTTCACTGGATAAGGGGAGCAGGCCTCTTGACTTCAGAGGACTGCTGTCCGTCGTTTACTGCACGAACGGTAAGTTTCGAGTAATTCTAATGTCTTTGAAGTCTTTAGTAATGATGTTTCTTGTTTTGCAGGGTTCCAGCGATGGCGGATGACGGGCTGAAGTGAGTTGAAGATGGAGCCCGTGTGATGAATAGAAGCGCCTGGATGCACGTAAGTAAGCGCTTGTTGCCTGCTTCACGATGCGCTCTAACTGTCTTTTTATTTTGCAGGTACAAGTTCGGAGCGGCTGCAGGGGGCCGGAATACCCACTGGGTTAGATGTGGAAAGGAGTAATGGCACGTGAGTATTAAAGTTCCCCAATGTCTTTAAACGCACCTTGTTTTGTCTTTCAGATGCCGGAATGCAGTGTGAAGACCTCCGGAGCGCACGAAGAGTAGGTAAGCCTTTGTCTTTCAGATGCCGGAATGCAGCGCGAGGCGTTGGTGACAGCCGATGGACCAGGTAAGTGAAGAGCTGTCACTGAAGACCGTAATGCTAACCTGTTCTTTCTTGTCTTTATAGGTGTTGCTGAAGACTGGATTCAGGATGGTAAGCCTTTTTCCTTAGGCCCAGGATCAGATGCAGAAGACACGATCAGCGTTCTGCTGCAGAGGATGCAGAATAACGCAAAGCAAGATTCATCCATCGGGTGTGGTTTAAATAGCCTCCTGTAGTGCTTAGGTGTCTCCTTCCACAGCCACGCCTAGGTAAGAAAAGAATGTGTTTTCAACGTAACTGAAGTTGAATTCTTGGGATTCATATTATCACCTGGCGGAGTGCGTATGGATTCAAAGAAGGTCGATGCAGTTCTCAAATGGCCATCACCATCCTCCGTAAAAGGTGTGCAAAGCATGTTAGGCTTCGCTAACTTTTACCGCAGGTTTATCCCCGAATTCTCTCGAATAGTCCAGCCCATCACTGCCTTGTTAAAGAAAAACAAACGTTTTGAATGGTCTACCGAGGCGGAACAAGCTTTCCAGGATTTGAAGACTAAATTTATCTCTGCACCAATCTTAAAACACCCTCGCCCCGAACTCCCCTACATCGTGGAAACTGATGCTTCAAGCCTTGCCATGGGGGCAGTTCTATCACAAAAGGACCCGGTAACCAATCAGTTGCATCCCGTGGCATTTTGGTCCCGCAAATTCTCGCCTCCTGAAATCAATTACACGATTACTGACAAGGAACTTCTGGCTATCAAGTCTGCCTTTAAGGCTTGGCGGCATTATCTGCTGGGGGCCCGACACACCGTTACTGTGATTACGGATCACCGAAACCTGCAATATTTGAAAACCGCAAAAGCCCAATCCTCTAGACAACTCCGTTGGGCATTATTCTTTGCCGAGTTTGACTTCATAATTACCTATCGACCTGGTACAAAGAACGGTAAAGCTGATACCCTTTCTCGGATGGGAGTGGAAGAACACTTGATCAACCCTAAACCTGTACCAATCATTCCCGAACAAAGAATTCTGGGTGTAATCGCCACAGAATCCATAGAGGAAGTTAAGGATAAGGCCAGGCAACTTGTAACTCCAGCAGACATACAGAATTGGCATCTGCAGGGAAAGGACTTTGCAGTAAAGGACAACTTATTGTATTTCCAAGAACGATTATACCTACCCAGCACAGATTTACAGAAAAAAGTAATCTCTTGTTATCACGATTCTTTAATGGAAGAACATCCCGGTATGGCCAAGACCTCAGAAAAGATCAAGCGCTACTTCTGGTGGCCGTCTTGGAAAAAAGATATCAGAGACTTTATAATGTCCTGTGGAGTATGCGCCCAAAACAAGAGTCAAAAGGAAAGACCAGCAGGCCTCTTACGCCCTATTGACATCCCACCTCGCCCTTGGCATACGCTTTCTATGGACTTCATCACCGATCTACCTCCATGCTCCGGATACAATACGATTCTAGTAATCGTGGACTTATTCTCCAAGATGGCGCATTTCATTCCGCTCAAAGGCTTGCCAACAGCAGCAACTCTGGCCCGAGAATTTCTCGAAAACATCGTCCGACTGCACGGTTTTCCTTCGGTTCTAATTTCGGATCGAGGTAGTCAATTTATTTCTCATTTTTGGCGAAGTTGCTGTCGGTCGGCTCAAATTGATGTGAGACTATCGACCAGTCACCACCCTCAGACCGACGGACAAACCGAGAGGACCAATCAAACTCTGGAACAGTATTTACGCTGCATGCTGCAACAAACTGAAAAAACTTGGAAAGACATCCTTTGGATAGCCGAATATGCCTACAATAACATTCGGGAACTGGGAAAACCCCGTTTTTTCTTTTGTACGGCAGTCACCCTCGAACCTCGGAGTTGGATCCCCTCCAAGATCTTGAAACACCAGCAGTAGACTACCTGCATTCTACAATCACCCAAGCCTTTAAGGAAGCTGTTACTCACCTTCAAAGGGCTAAAGAACAATACAAGAAAGGAGCAGATCAACATCGGAAGGAAGCCCCTCAATATCAAGTAGGGGATCAAGTCTGGTTATCCACCAAATATCTACCTCTAAACCCAAGATACCTTGGTCCCTATTCCATCACTACCATAGTAAACCCAGTAGCGGTCAAGTTGGACTTGCCCCCGCACATGAAGATACATCCGGTCTTCCACGTCTCTCTATTAAAACCCGTGCAACCTCAAACCCGACTAACTAAATCTCCAAAACCTATCCTAGTTGATGGAGAACTCGAGTTTGAAGTCAAAAGCATTCTGGACTCCAAGATCTCCAAATCTAAACTATTTTACCTAATTGACTGGAAAGGCTACGGCCCCCAAGAGAGATCCTGGGAACCTGCTGAATATGTCCACGCTCCTCGCCTAATCAAAAGATTTCACCGAACATTTCCTGACAAGCCAAAACCCCCGGAGAAGCCCGGTTTGGGAGGGGCCTTGAGGGGGGGTACTGTCATGATCTCTGCTTCCAAAAGGTCAGGGTTTTCCCAACTCCCTTGGAAGCAGATCCATAACCCAGGTTCCGAGTGCCAACCAGTCCCAATTGGGACCTTTTGGACCCAGTCCTGGCGCCAGTGGCACCAGGCTCATAAATATGCCCAGTCCCAGCGCTGGAAGCGCCGGGCTCATAATGCTTGGGTGGACTTACCATCAGCAGACCATGCTGCTTACTTGCCTGCCAGTTGAGCCTCTGATCCTCTTCTGTTTGGAACTACTTTTCCTGTTGGGTGGGGCAGGAGCCACTCCCTAGATTCAGAACACTGGAACTCTTCTGGAAAGCAGGAACTCTTTTCTTACCTAGGCGTGGCTGTGGAAGGAGACACCTAAGCACTACAGGAGGCTATTTAAACCACACCCGATGGATGAATCTTGCTTTGCGTTATTCTGCATCCTCTGCAGCAGAACGCTCATCGTGTCTTCTGCATCTGATCCTGGGCCTAAGGAAAAAGGCTTACCATCCTGAATCCAGTCTTCAGCAACACCTATAAAGACAAGAAAGAACAGGTTAGCATTACGGTCTTCAGTGACAGCTCTTCACTTACCTGGTCCATCGGCTGTCACCAACGCCTCGCGCTGCATTCCCGCATCTGAAAGACAAAGGCTTACCTACTCTTCGTGCGCTCCGGAGTTCTTCACACTGCATTCCGGCATCTGAAAGACAAAACAAGGTGCGTTTAAAGACATTGGGGAACTTTAATACTCACGTGCCATTACTCCTTTCCACATCTAACCCAGTGGGTATTCCGGCACCCTGCAGCCGCTCCGAACTTGTACCTGCAAAATAAAAAGACAGTTAGAGCGCATCGTGAAGCAGGCAACAAGCGCTTACTTACGTGCTTCCAGGTGCTTCTATTCATCACACGGGCTCCATCTTCAACTCACTTCAGCCCGTCATCCGCCATCGCCGGAACCCTGCAAAACAAGAAACATCATTACTAAAGACTTTAAAGACATTAGAATTACTCGAAACTTACCGTTCGTGCAGTAAACGACAGACAGCAGTCCTCTGAAGTCAAGAGGCCTGCTCCCCTTATCCAGTGAAGAAACTGGTTACAGCACCCTGCCCCGAGGCAGATGGAGAGCACGGCGTTCAGTTACCTAAGGTGAGAGCGTTAACCTTTGGGGTTCTACAGGAGAAGAGAAAGGGAAGAAGAGAGAGACATTCAATAACCCAGTTCCTTAATCCCATATTTTCTATCTGCAGACATCTTACCCTTCAAGTCAGACATACAGTGCACAGAGGTCCAGCCCAAAGAGCCAGCCGTGTGTTACACATCACCTTTGCAGATACGGTATACGCCCAGTCAAGACCGGCGCCTCTACGGGAATCAGGTGAGCGTTACAGTCGGTGGAGGAACAAGAAAGCCTCCAGCCTTAATGCAGATCGCAATACAGAGAAAGAATCATCTTCAGAAGATGAAGGAAGACCCACAGTCATCATGGTGAACAGCACAAGAGCAAGGAGAGAGAAACCTCACTGCATGATCAAGATTGATGGCATGGAAACAAGGGTCATGGCAGATTCAGGTTCGGATCTAACGATCATTCCCCTTCGCACGTATAAGGACATGGTGGGAAAAGAAAAGGTGCAAGTGCTTATGACGAGGCACAAACCCACGGTTTTTGGAGGGGCGTCAGTCGAACTGTTAGGATACATCAAAGCCAAAGTAGAATTCAAAGGAAGGGAAACCACAACCAGGGTCTACTTCAGTCACGAAGGCCCAGCAGTGCTAGGGTGGGACGACCAAGACAAGCTAAAAATCAGACTGGATCCCAGCACCGAAGATCAGGTCCTGTCGGTCAGGGTGACGAGCGGACCTGTCGTCAAAAGCGACTACCCAACACTTTTCTCGGAGGAGCCGGGGCACATTAAGGGTTTTCTGCACAAAATAGTGCTCAAAAGGAATGCGGTCCCTGTAAAGCACCGAGTGAGGCCAGTACCAGCCACGGCAAGGGACATCCTCAGAAGTCAGTTGGAAAAGATGAAGATGGAGGGTGTCATCGAAGAAATCGAAGCATCTGAATGGCTGAGCCCTGTCGTCCTTATAAAGAAACCCCAATCACAGGAACTGAGAGTATGCATAGATCTACGCAGTTTAAACTTGGAAGTCATCACAGATAACTACCCTCTTCCAAGCATAAATGAACTCATTCTGTTAATGAAAGAAGCCAGAATATTTTCAAAACTGGACATGAGGAATGCATACCACCAAATACAGCTACATGAAGAGTCGAAACCCCTCACGGCATTCATCACTCCATTTGGCACCTACCAATTCACCAAGATGCCATTCGGGTTGTCATCAGCAGCATCGGCTTTCCAACGCATGATGGATGTCTTGCTAAGGAAAGTTAAAAACGTGGTGTACTTCCAGGATGACATCCTCGTGTATGCGGAGGATGAGCAGACGCACGACGCCACGTTAAGAATTGTCCTAAACAAGCTACAAGAAGCAGGGGTGCGGTTACGGTATGAAAAATGCTTGTTCAGAGTGAAAGAAGTTGAATACTTAGGGTACAAGATTTCAGAAAAAGGTATCAGTCCCAAACAGAATCTCATGCAAGCAATCATTAAAGCACCGGAACCAAACAGCAAAGAGGAAGTAAGGTCATTTCTGGGGCTGGTTGAATACTATGCGAAGTTCATACCGAAGTTTTCCGAGACCACGGCACCCCTTCGTGACGTACACAAAAAGGGCTCAGAATTTGTATGGCAAGAACCCCAAAGGACGGCGATGGTGAATATAAAACAGCACATCATAGATGCCCCGTGCCTTCAACCGTTTAATCCGGCGTGGGTAACAGTCGTAACCACCGACGCCAGTGCTTATGGACTGGGAGCAGTGCTAACACAAAAGAAAGGTGACACTGAACATGTGGTGGCCTTTGCATCGAAGGCATTATCGGAAGCGGAACAGAACTATTCCACCATTGAAAAAGAAATGTTGGCCTGCGCATGGGCGGTGGAACACTTCAGGACGTATGTATGGGGCACCAAATTCAAGTTAGTAACTGATCATAAGCCCCTCATCCATATGCTCAGCCCGGGTGGCACAAAAGTATCCACACCCAGATTGGCACGCATTGCAGCCAAGCTGCAAGAGTACACGTTTGAGATCCAGCATATCTCAGGTTGGAAAAATTCACAAGCTGACTGCATGTCGAGACTGCCGGAGGGTAAGGATAAAGCCACCACGTTCCTTCATGGAGAATGCATAGTTGCATCCATCATGGACTTGAGAGCGCCAGATTACCTGGAACTCAGTGAGAGACACTGGGAAGAGGAAGATGGGAAAGACCCCACCATGGCCATGATTCGCAAATGGACCAAGGAAGGGTGGCCAACTGAAAAGGCGTTGCCCGAGGGCATGAGACCCTACTGGAAGGTGTCGGACGAACTGTCTGAAACGGAGGGGATAATTATGAAATCAGATCAGATTATTCCTCCCACAGGAATGAGAAGGATCATCCTATGTAGAGCCCACGGAGGCCACTTGGGAAACACCATGACCCGTCGCAGAGTGAGAGAGGCTTACTGGTGGCCATCCATGGACCAGGAGATTCGATCCATGATAGAACGTTGCCATGAATGTCTCAACAGCGACAAGAGACTTAAGGTTCGCCAAGCACCCCTAATACCCACGGAAATTCCAGAAGCCGTGTGGTCAAAGCTTGGCATTGACTTCATAGGGCCTTTGGAAGCAATGGCACCTGAACACCGGTATGGCATAGTACTGGTTGATTATCTATCCAAGTGGGTGGAGGCCGCGTTCGTCCCGAACATAACCACGGCAACCGTTATAGAAGTACTCACAGAAATTTTTCAGAGGGAAGGCCTCCCCAAGGAAGTGGTTACAGACAACGGGGTGCAACTAGTCTCAAAAGACATGGAGGAATTCTTAAAAAGAAATCACATAAAACAAAGGAAAGCGGCCCTATATCACCCCCAAGCCAATGGGCTTGTAGAGAGGGCCAACAGGTTCATAAAAGGCGCCATCCAATTAGCAACGGCTTCGGGCATGGACCCGCTCAAAACCACCAAGGAGGCCATAGCGGCCCACAGACTCACTCCAAATGGGATCACCCAAATATCCCCGTTCAAAATGTTGAGAGGGAGGAGTGCGGCATCCACGCTGATTCCACCATGGTTGTCGAAAATACGAGAAGATGAAGTGGTGGACATGGCAGAAGTAGTCTGGAGAATCGAAAGCAACAAGTCACGCATGAAATTATGGAGTGATAGGAGAAGAAGAACCAAGCAAGCGTCCGACATAGGAAAAGGAGACTTGGTAAAAATCCAGTTGCCGAAGAAAGATCAGGTCACAGGGTCTCGGTTTAGCCGACCCATCAAAGTGATTCACAAAGGAACAAATCATGTTCGTACGGAAGACGGGCGAGCGTGGAATCTTGAAAGAGTGGCACTATACCAGAAGACTCGGGGAAGAGCGAAGACCCCAGAGAGATCACGAACGGAAACCGAAAGAGACTACGGAGCAGGTGAAGAACGAGAACCAGAAGGAGACGACAGAGAGAGGGTGGAAACTGAGGTCGAACCGGAAGCACTGGGTACAGATCCCGATCAGGAGCAACAGGAGAATTGCACCAGAACTGATGATCGGCCCAGAAGAGAACACAGAAGACTGGTGAGATATAATGACTATGTTTTACAGTGATTCCGCTGTGCATTGAAAAAGGGAGATGTGTAGAGATATCGCGAGAGCGCGCGCTCTCGCGAGATCTCATTGCGGACCAAAGCTCCGTCCCCGCGCGCTTCGCGCGCACTACGGGACGAGCGGAGGACGCGATAAGGCGCGTCCTGCTGAGCCCTCCTCATACGGGGCCCGCTCCTTTTGAATCTTGGACACCGACATAAGGCAGCTGCCTCCCAGCCACATTAGGCCCGTTGGCCTCTGTTATTGAGGCACACATGTTGTGTGCATCCTGCATGAAACCAATGATAGAATAAATACAACGTTTACAAGCTCGGAGACTCCTGTCTTCATTACAAGCATTTTACTACAGTCGGTCCCTCATTTAAATATTTTGACCCAAAATATTATAGAACTACGTTTAACTATTATTTGATAAGATTTGCCTCAGAAAATTAAATAGAATAACAAATACACATATTTAAGATTTAATGCAATAAAGAATAACATATTTCTTTTTTTCTTTTAGAAACAGCAGCAGTCATGCAGCATTATCCACAGCCTTCGAGAGAGCCAGCAGCAGGAGTTGAGCCGATTCTTGAACCCACCGAGCATCGAGACAACGCAGCCAAGTGATGACGTGGGCAGCAACAACCAGGACAACAGTATGCAGCCAGAGGTAGTGTGCTGCGCTTCCGCTGGGCGCCGCGCATGCGCATGCGCACTTTTCAGACTGAGTTACTGTAGATCTGCAAAGTACTGCACTACATTTGTTTTCGAAAATTAAACAAAACAGATGTGATGTTTCTATTCATTTTTAAAAGGAATTTCTACTGTGACCGGTGTACTTTGCCCATAATATTTGAATGCGTGTAAAAAAACATATACATGTGAAAAACAGAAACGCAACCTTAGATTTTAGATTCATAGCGTGTGGTTTTCTACATTGGTCGAAGTGTATGAAAAGAAGTAGTGGAACTATTCCAGCATTCCAAAACGTTTTTTTTAAAAAAAATAAAGGTATAGGAACAGTAAAATGTAACACAAAAAAGTAGAGGAACACTGTTCCCAACCTCTCCCGCCCACTTTGACCATTGGTTTTCTGTGGCAAAACATTTTTGCAGACACTTCTAACGCTTGGCGGTTTGCTGCCCTACGTTTCCTTGTTGAGTTATTTCCGACATCGCAGCGATTAATCACTGCTGGTTTTTATGTATTAACTTCGTACCTCTGCACTAATGTAATTCTTATATTTATACTGTTCAATGCGGTGACATTTTAAATATGATTGCAACATTGTGTGTTTAATTGTTTGTATTTGTTGCTGTTTCGTTTTGTTTGATATGGTCTGTTAAAAGTTCTAATATTGAACTAAACATAACATAAAAACTAATTAAAAAACTGGAAATGCAACCTTATGAAACTCACACTTGAAAGCTAGGTACCAAAATTGAGCAATCAATGAATAGAGTGGTTCTAAAGTGACACAGGTCACAAAGATTCAAGTGATCCCAAACTATAAAAGATCATCGAGGCAGAAAGAGGAGAGGATTCCAAGGAGAGTGTGATTGGGAGGGAGGAGGAAGAGAGGATGGACATAGCAGAAGAGAAGGAGAATTAAAAGAAAACATTCTAAGACCACAAATACAAACAAAGGTAATATTAGGCCTCTAGGGTTTTCAAATGAAGTCGTACAAAGTGGGTGAAAAAGGGAACACAGTAGATCGCAAGAGCACAAAAATAGGAAACTGATAAAGAAAATCAGTGAAAGGAAAAGGCACCTCAGGACGGGAGCATAACCATGGCAGAAAATCAGCGGTTTCGGTCAAAAAGAGTAGAATTAAATGATATAACTATGATCTAAAAGTAATAGCTGTTCATGAAGAAAGAACAGAGAAAGAAGTTCTCCTTACAAAATATGTGTTTAGAGGATAATACAAGAACAAGCCAAATAGGTCTGATGAAACGCTTTAATTGGTGACCATGAAACTGGATGGACTGGATGATGGATGTAGGAAATTGTTTGATGTTGTTCCGTTTAAAAAAAATAAGGTGTGTTCCTGTACTTATGGCATTTCTCTTAAAGATCAGAAAGGTGCTTGATAGTAGGTGAAGGGTAAAGGAAGTTTACTCGGATGAAGGGAACATGTTTTGAGGCGTGCTGCATAGTTCAATATTGACAGAAGCTCTGCATAGGGTTTTTATTTGCAGGATTGGAGACGACATGCCAGAGAAAGTATGTTTCTTTACAAATAGTACAGGGATTTAACAGTTCTCACCCCAGGCAGAGTAGAGCTTGAAGACCATTTTTGAAGATTGTGATGGTTACACTATCAAAAAAATCAGGAAAACGATACAATAATTTACATCAAATTATGTTTGAGAATGATTAGTTAGAAAATTTTAAGTTACTAAGAAAAACATAAAAACGCTGTTTTCAGGTTACTTGCATTTATTTTCCCATAGAGAAAAAGTGCAGTTTTTGAACAGCCGTAGCGTGAAAACCGCTTGCATTTTTGGATCAAATAAGAAACCATTTCGTCACAAAGGATTAACTTAACTTTCTTTACTGTTTGGGGGTAAATCCATCCAGTAGTTTTTAAAATATTCGACAGAGAACAGGTGTCTGTCTGCTCCTTAAACCTTTATATTGGTCTTGCAGGAGGAGTCTGGAGTTATTCCGTCTGGTAATTGGTAAAATATTTGATGGAGAAGAGGGTGCCCCCTTCTCCCAAAATTATAGCTATATATGTGTCCTACAATGCATCAGCGAAACTTTTCAGAAAAGAAAAAGCCGCCATTTTATTTCTCGTTGCAAGAGATAATTGCGGTTATGATGGGTATAACTTGGGTTATCCGAAAACAAAAAGTGAAGAAAATGCCATTTGGAGAAAGAAAAAGGATGAAATGGCATCATGCTAGAGGTGGGGACAGGGAAAGAGGACACCATGTGAAATTGAAGAGTTGGGGGTTGGGGGACTGGGGACAAATTTCAGAGCTTAAAAGTTTTCGCTTTACCGGGGTTATCCAGCTGGATAACCGTGGTTATGATAGAAAACTAGATCGGGAATGAAAGTGCGTCAGAGGAAAGGAAAAGTATTGGGGGGAATGGGATAGGGCAGGGAGTGAAAAATAACTCAATGGGAGTGGGGGAGCATGGCACAAGGAGGGGGCATTTGGTGAGTGCCTGGGAGGGAAGGGCATAGTTTCGGTTTTGGCACGCTTTTGACAGTTACCCACAGTTATTTGTGTGTGTTTATGGATAACTGCGGTTATCTGTAGTACATTTAAAAAAGTGAAAAAATTTGATTAAGACCAAAAAAGTGTCATTTTACAGCTACAGTGAGGTGGGAGGTAATGTGTGTGGCCGAAGGCTATAGCTATTGGGCTGTTTTAAGGAACCGAATGGTACAATATGGAAAATGGTCACAGCTGAAGGCCATGGCTTGTGGGACTCTACGAAACCTAGTGGGCAACATGTCAAGGGGCCATGGTGAAAGGCCATGGCTAGTGTGTCCAAAAGAAACCTAGTGGTGTGGCCAGAGCTGAAGGTCGGGTCCAATAGTCATGGCCAAAGGTCATGGCTTGTGGGCCCATTTAGAAAACCTACTGGAGCAATATGTAGAGTGGCCACAGCTGAAGGCCTTGGTCATGGGCGAAGGCCATGGCTAGTAAGCGAGAAAGAAGGGTAGTGTTTTAAAAGATAGGCCCTGGCTCGTGGGCCTGTAAGGCATGTAAAGTTGGCCCTGGCCACCTATTGGATCCGAAAGAAAGATAATGGGGGAACATGTACAGTGGACACTGCAGCTAGTGGGCAACATGTCAAGGGGCTACAGCCAAAGGCCCTGCCTAATCGGAGCAAAAGACGTGTATATTGGCCAAGGACAAATCCTGTGGCCACCTAGTCAGTCCAAAAGAAAGATATTGGGGGAACATGTACAGTAGACACGGCCAAAGGACATGGTTGGGGCCCATTTAGGAAACCTATTGGAGCAATATGTAGAGTGGCCACGCCCAAAGGCCGTGGACACTGGGCATGTCCGAAAGTCATGTCTGATGGGACTGGAAGAAAGCTTTTGGGGCAACATGTAAAGGGGCCATGGCTAGTGAGCGGAAAAGAAAGATAGTGTTTCAAAAAATATCGAAGGCCCTGGCTAGTCCGCATGAAAGACATGCATATTGGCCAAAGCAAAAACACTTGGCCAACTAGTGGGTCCAAAAGAAAGATATTGGGGGAGCATATTGTACACTAGCACCCTGAAGAGTCTCTTGTGCTAGATGGGTTTACCAAGAAACATCTCAGACCAAATAACCAGACAGACTCAAAGAATATGGCAAAGTACTACTTTATTCTCAATTTAATAAAGTAGGGTCAACTGGCAGACATCGGACTGATGCATGCACACTCACACACAAACGTGATTACACAGGCGTTTTATACACCAATATGCATCATCTATGACATCATGCTGCATGGCAAACTGTAAATCCTATCGACGGGTGGGATTGGTTAGAGTAACATTACTATTTATAGAATACATATAGGTTAGTACTTCATTGGCTGTCTCTTATATGTGAGGCACGCCTCAAACTTCCTCTAAATATGGATACTACTTATTATAGTGGAGAAAAATGGCAGCGGATTGGTCTATGCAAGAATATATAGCAGGTCGCCCCATAGGCCCACAGATTGGTTGGCATTCCCACCCAACTTTGGACTTTCGGCTCGGCTAGTAGCACATAAGCAAAACGAAACCGACAGGCTTGAGTCACATCTGATTACTCCCCACTTTCCCAATTAGCCAGAATGTCCTCTTTGTAGTTGACCTTGTAGCTTGCTCTCTGTTCTGGAATATTCAAAGGAGTTTAAGCACATCACTATCTTCATCCAAAGCTTAACCCCTTTACTGCCATGGGTTTTCCCTCCCAGTGCCAAGGCCTTTTTAGTGATTTCCGTATTTCCCCAAGCAAATCCTTCCAACATTTTCCCCTTTATTAACCCCTTAAGTGCCACCGACGAGCCGGCTCGTCGGTGGCAACCTGGAGGGGTTTCCACTGACGAGCCGGCTAGTCGCTGGCACTTAAGGGGTTAATGAATAGCCCTTGTTTTTGACTTCTGGATCACATGTGAAGAGACCACAAATTTGTCCATCTCAACCTTCTATTTACTGCTATTAGATTTTTATTATGCTGGGTGTCATTGCTCCTCTTGGCCTCTAGAGACTTGATCACTCCATCTTTTAGGAGCCTTGTTCATTGTTAATTGTCCAATACTTTGGCTCTTGCAAATGTTTTCTTCTTCTTTAATCTAAGAGAAATATGCCTCACATCCATGATCATCTGTTTGCCACCCTTTGTGCTTTGCAGCTATTCCTTGAAATAGCATCCTTGATCCCAGGCCAACATAGACTACGCTTTGTTTGCACACAAAGCTTTTTTCCAGTTTCCCCTGACTTTGCAGCCCTGGTCTGTTTCTGAGGTAGCTGAACTGAATCTTTGCACAAGCCGGCGTCCATTTTCCTATCATGGCCGTCCTTGCCATGCTATGTTTTCCTCTATAGCACGCTTCTATGTGTCTCATCTACCTTGCATTGCTGTTTATTTACACTTATTGGTCAACAAGTTATTTCATTCTTCTTTGTATATATGATTACTTTATCGTTTTGTATATATTTCTCTTATCACTTCAGTTACATTGTTACTTCGATCCACTGAATTTCAAGGGTTTTGTTGTGTTATGTTTAATCAATTTAACTACACTTTAACTTAGTGTTTTCCTTGAACTTGAACTTCAAGGGTTTTGTTATACCATAGTTTTATTTGGCCTTTTGATGTGACAGCCTTGTGGTTGGAGCATTGAGGCATGTATTCAATACACCAAGAAAGTTATCGTGATTTTAAAAAGACTTGAAAAGAACATATATATATATAAAGCCCTTGAAATTCTGTGGATAGGGGAAGTGATGACCAGCTTAACTTGCGCAATTCCTGCCAGCCCATGAGCACATATATGTTATAAGAGAAGAGATTCCCAATGGCATACAAAATGGGATTATGGGGGACATTGCATAATGGGGACATCAATGGGATTACGCCGAGGTAAGCTGGTCATGACTTCCCACATCCACTGTATGTGAAGGGTTTTGTTGCATTACATTTGTTCAGCTTAACTACACTCTAAATAAAGATTTTTCAGTGAATTTCAAGTGTTTTGTTATACCATAGTTTTTTTATACACCACTAGCATGGACTTCGGCCGTGTCCACTGTACCTGTTCCCCCAATATCTTTTTTTTTTACCCACTAGATTGCCACGAGATTTCACCTTGGCCAATATACATGTCTTTTGGGCTGACTAGACATGGCCTTTGGTATCTTTTGCAACACTACCTTTCTTTCCTACTCACTAGCCATGGCCTTCACCCATGACCATTAGCCCTGGCCTTGGGCTGTGGCCCTTTACATGTTGCCCCAAAAGCTTTCTTCCGGTCCCAGTCCCCATGGCCTTCGGACGTGTCCACTGTACTTGTTCCCCCAATATCTTTCTTTTGAACTGACTAGGTTGCCACCTGATTTGACCTTTGCAAATATACATGTCTTTCAGGCTGACTAGCCAGAGCCTTTGACCCTGGCCATTGAGCAAAGCCTTTGGCCTTACCCACTGTATCTTTTGAAACACAACCTTTCTTTCCTGCTTACTATCCATGGCCTTCGCCCATGACCATTGTCCCGGCCTTTGGCTGTGGACCCTTTACATATGGCCTGATTGCTTTCTTCCGGTCCTGCTAGGCATAGCCTTCAGACATGCCCAGTTCCCACAGCCTTCAGCGTGGCCACTATACATATTGCTCCAATAGGTTTCCTAAATGGGCACAAGGCCAAGGCTAGTGACCTGGCCTTCTGCAGTGGCCATACCGCTAGGTTACTTTGGGGCACACTAACCATGGTTTGTGGCCATGGCCTTTTGCTGTGCCCCCTTGAGATGTCACCCACTAGGTACCATATTAACTGTACATGTTCCCCAATATCTTTCTTCCTGACCCACTAGGTGGCCACAGCCTACTATGCATGTTTTTCGGGCCCACTAGCCAGGGCCTATCTTTTAAACACTACCCTTCATTCCCGCTCACTAGCCATGGACTTTGCACATGGCCATTGGTTCTGTTCTTCACCCGTGGCCCCTTTACATTTTGCCCCAATAGCTTTCTTCCAGTCCAACTAGCCATGGCCTTTGGCCATGCCCTGTGCCCACGGCCTTCAGCTGTGGCCACTCTGCATATTGGTCTAATAGGTTTCCTGAATTGGGCAACTAGCCATGGCCTTTGGCCATGGCTACTGGGCCCGGTCTTCGGCCGTGGCCACACCACTAGGTTTCTTTTGGGCACACTAGCCATGGCCTTTCGCTGTGAACCCTTGACATGTTGCCCTTCCAGTTTCATTCCAGCCACTAGCAACGGCCTTTGGCCGTGTCCACTTTCCATGTTGCACCATTTGTTTCTTTAAAGTAACCCAGTAGCCATAGCCTTCGGCAACAACCATTACCACCCACCTCACTGTAGCTTTGAAATTCCCCTTTTTTGTCTTAATCTTATTTTGTTACTCTTTTAAAAAAATCTTTTTCCACATAACCGTGGTTATCAATGTACTACAGATAACCGCAGTTATCTGCAAACGCACACAGATAACCGTGGGTAACCGTCAAAAGCGTGCAAAATACCAAATTCTTCCCAGCCCTCCCAGGCACTGACCAAATGCCCCTCCTCTCGTGCCATGATCCCCCAGCTCCCTTAGGTTATTTTTTCTCCCTAGCCCTCTCCCCTTCCCCCAAACATTTGTCCTTTCGTCTGATGCACATTAATTCCCAATCTAGTTTTTTATCATAACCACGGTTATCCCACCATATAACCCTGCTTATTCAAAAACATTTGAGCTCTGAACTTGGTTGCAAGCCCCCCCTCCCAACTCCCCAATTTCACATGGTGTCCTCTTTCCCTCTGCCCATTTCTAGCCCGATGACATTTCATGCTTCTTCTTCCTCCAAATTGAATTTTTTTCCAATTTTAGTTTTCGGCTAACACTAGTTATACCCGTCATAATCGCAGTTATCCCTTGCATCGAGGAAACAAATTGCTGCTTTTTCTTTTCTGTGAAGTCTTGCTCATACAGGGACACATATATAGCTATGATTTTGGGAGAAGGGGGCACCCCCTTCTCTGTCAAATATTTTAACACTACTGGACGGAATAACCCCAGACTCCTCCCGCAAATTTTTATAAGCCTCTCTCAGCCTCTCTGCTGCAAAGCATCAAGACCAATATAAAGGTTTTAAGGAAGCAGGGGGAATCCCAGTTTCCGTCGAATATTTTAAAAACTACTGGGTGGCTTTACCCCAAACCAGTCAGGAAATTTTTGTCAGCACTTTGTGACCAAATTGTTTCTTATTTGGTCCAAATCTGCTAAGCTGTTTTCATGCGACGGCTGTTCAAAAACTGCACTTTTTCTCTGTAGGAAAATGAATGGGAGTTGGCAGAAACTGTGTTTTTATCTTTTCTGAATTACGTTTTACATTTTTTTGATGAATTGTTCCCAGAATGTCCAGTTTGGGGTGGGGAGGGCCTCGACAAACCCTTGGTTGAGAAAATGTCTTCCAAATCAATCCAGCATGTCAAAAGTTATTTACCACTTTCAGTCTCTCTGCTGAAAAGCACAAATAACACTATAAAAGTTTTAAGGCGCAGGGGGCACCCTGTTCTCTGTTGAATATTTTTAAAAAGGACTGGATGAATTTACCCCAAACCAGTCATGGAATTTAAGTCAATGCTTTGTGCCTAAATTGTTTGGTCCAAATCTGCCAAGCAGTTTTGACGCTACGGCTGTTCAAAAACTGTACTTTTTCCCTATGGAAAAATAAATGAAAGTAGCCTGAAAACAGTGTGTATAGGTTTTCTTAATAACTTATTATTATTTTTTTTTTTGCTTTTATCAATTTTATGATTTTGCAAAATGGTTTTCTATCTTCCTCTTCGTTTTCTGTTTTCTTCTGCTTTCTTGCACTTAGGTTTGTCTGTTTCGAGACCATTGCTTTAGGCGGCCAAGTTTGCTGCGAGGAGTTCCGTCTCTTTTTTGGCACATTCGTCCAAGGCGGCTTTTAGGATTTTTGCCATTGCTAGGGACCATGAAGTCCTTGAGCCACTCATTAAACGGGACCACCACACTTCTTTGTCGTACTGAGAGAAAGGTTCAAGTAGAGGGCCGAGGAATGCTCTTCTCCTTTTGATGGTTTTCGGGCAGTTTAAGAGGAGATGTTTCACTGACTCCTTTTCTGATAGGATTTTGCACAGACGACAATGGTTTGTAGCAGAGAGGCCCCTAATGGTCCTGACTTCATTAGTTGGCAATAAGTTCAACCTTGCCCTTAGGAGAGTAGAGCAGAGAGCTCTATCGGGAAATCTTTTGATGATTTCAGTCATAGTGTTCAATTTTTTCGGTTGAGATGATAGGTGTTTTAGGAGTTTATTTTTTTCCGCAATTGTTTGAGTTTCAATCCAGTCTTCTTGGTCCATTTTCCTTTTTACTTTGGTTGGATTTTGGATCAATGTCTCTTCTGTGCATGCAATGTTAGCCAGACTTGTTCTTTGTTTGACGGCCAAAGTATTCAGCATCTTGCAGCTATCGTTGTTCATTTCCGTATTTATCAGATTATATAGCGGTGGAGATTCAGGCATGAGCACTTTCCTGAAGAGGGACATTTCTCCTGCCTCTTTTACTGCTTTCAGGGAGCGTAGGCCCAGTTGTCGTCTGATGGCTGCAATCAATGTCGAATTCGGAAATTGGAGGACTTTACGCCAGAAGTACCCCTCTAGTTTTTCTCAAACTGTCGGTGGGATCATGGGCAAAGCTTCTCCTCCGTAAACCAGGCATGGGACCACTTTTCCTTTATAGAATTTTAGGACCGGTAACAGAGAGAACCGACCGTATTTTCTGTCGATGACCTGAGCCTGGGTTGTGAGCTTTCGTGTTTTTTCCCAGAGATGTTTTTGCATTGCAGCTTCTGTTTTGGAGCTGTCTATCATCACGCCGATGTATTTGAAGTTTTTGATGACCTCCAGGGCTGCTTTTTCAATGTGCCAACTCGATTTTTTTTACTTCTTTCCAGGTGGTTTTTCCATTATCAAGATTTTAGTTTTCTGCTTGTTTATCTCCAGATTGTTTGCGGATATGTAAGAGGCCAAATTGTCCAGTTGTCCAGTTGTCTTTGGAGGCCAATTTCTGTCTGGTCAAGGAGGATAATGTCATCAGCATAAAGAAGTCGAGCTAGGGGTGTTTGGCCAATTTTTGGCAGAAAAGATCTTGTTTGATTTGCACTTTCTTTGTAGTCGCCTAGGAAAGAGATGACCAGGGCAGGGGCCAGTGGACATCCCTGCTTGACTCCACGGAATGTTGGTATTACTTCAGAGAGTAAGCCTTGGTGGGTCAGTTTAACTCTCCTGTGTGGAGGGCTTTGATGGGTTCTAGTATTGCGGTCGGGCAATTCCAGGAGGACAATTTGGACCATGGCATCTCTCTATCGACTTGGTTGAATGCCTGGGTGAGGTCTATGAAAGCTAGGAAAACCTTTCCTGATCCTTCCATGAGTTTGTTCTTTAAGATACTAAGGATCATGATGTTCACTGTAGTTCCACAGTTCTTCATGAAGCCCGCTTGGAAAGGGTCGTTGCATTCAGCAGATTTTACCCAAGTTTGAAAGCTCCTTTGTAGAAATGAACCATAGATCTTTCCGATGGTGTCTAGCAAAGCAATTGGGCGGTAGTTTGCTGGAACCGACCTGTCTCCTTTCTTGTATATGGGGGCGACCACGGAAGTGGACCATGAACCTGGATTTGTTCTCGAAAGGGGACAGTTTTTGAAGACTTGACTGATAAAGGTGGCCCATTCCAACGGGTGGTTTTTCAAATCGGTGTTGGTAATTCCATCGGGTCCCGGTGCTCTTGACGATTTTAGCCTTTTTATGGTTGACAAGATGTCATCAATATCAGAGAAGTCCTCCCAGGCGGTATGTTCTGATGGCTCGTCTATAGTAAGTGAATTCACATTTGGGAGCTTGAAAATAGAAGAGAAGTGAGTTTTCCAGGCGTCCTAAGCGACACAGTTTGATGTTGGAGCGGTCGTGGGGTTATCGTTCTTTTTTATCAATTGCCAAAAGGCTCCCGAGTTTTTGTCTGTCAGTTTCCTTAGCATTTCTTCGGCATCTTGTTGATATAGGGCGGATCTGTGAAATCTTAACCAAGACTTGTATCTTTTTTGTTCTACCGTGTAGATTTTCACTGCGTCACTTGATTTTAAAGTTGCCGCTTGTCTCTTCAGTTTTCGCAGTTTTCGCCTTTTAATTACCTACTCCCTGTTGTACTCGTGCATTGGGTGGACAGAGAGCCTTGCTTTTTTCTGTGTTTTTGAATAGTAGGGAATTAGCAGAGGTTGGTAGTCTGCTAGATGAATTAGGGGCCCAGTTTCTCTATATTGTTGCTTTGCGTAGTTTCTAGTAAGTTATCTGATCCTTTCAGTTGTGAGTCTGAAATGATTTCCTTGGGCTGTAAGTTCCTGGGCTTCAGACAGGTACACTCTTGTGCTAAACTCCGAAGGCAAGCTGATTTTCAAGATGTTATGGTCGCTGGCAGAGGTCCGCAATACTTGGAATGAGGCAATCTGAGTTAGCATGCCCTCAGATGTGAAGATGTAGTCAATGGTTCCCTTTTGCGCACCTCTTTCCCAAGTCGGGATGGGATTTGCTGGGGGAAGGGCCTCCTCGATGTTATGAAGGTTTCTGGTGTTCATTAATGATTGCCATTTCTGCCCTCGAGACTCTGCCTGAATTTTTGTGGTGGGTGGTGTTCTGTCCGTTTTTCGGGCCCTTCGCGTTTAATTTGCCACTTATTATGATTAGCGCCTCTTCCTGAGCTGCTAGGATTCCATCGATCTCTGTTTCGATGATTTTAAGGAATTTCTCATCGCTGATAGACTACGGATTCCAATACGTAGTGATTATGGCCAGCCATTGGATCTCCTTTTTTTTTCTCAGTCTTTGATACAGAGGGGGGTGCCCATTCCACCAGCACCGCTAGATGGTTTTGAGTAGCGGCTAAACATTTCTTGATTGTCAGACCAGCTCTGGTCCGGACTGCTACCAGGAGACCGGAGGACGGGCGGCCCAGTCGACCTTTGCTGGCAGGTGAGACCATTACTGAGAAGTCATCGATTCCTGGTTTGTCAAGGAGCCATGTTTCTTGCAGCGTTATGATATCGTATTCCGCAAGGTTGACTTCGCCTGGTCTTGTTAGATGGCTAAATCCTCTAGTGTTCCAAGACATCATTGTAATAACGGAGCCATCTTGAGTCTTTGTGTATTGTGAGGCTGCTGAAGATGGTTGTTGGGTCTTTTCTCTATTTGGCAGACTCACTGATGTTGGTTGCTATTTTTTCGTCGAGGACTTAGGAGCTTTAGGCAACCACGCTAGTAGTTGTTTGATAGGAGCAAATGTTGACGAAGTAGTTGAGGATTGAAGAGGAGACCTCTCGCTCATCACTTCTTTTAGTTTGTCATTCGCTTTTTTGATTGATGTTTTAGATAGTCCATGTAGAACTGGGCTTGAGTTTCTTTCTTCTCTTACCCACCCTGAGGGGTTTTGACTTCCTTTTCTTTTTGAACATTTGACCTCTTCGCCGAGGTCCTGACAGGTGGCCGTCCGATGGCTTGCTGGTTTAGCTTGTTCGCGGGCGCTCCAATTTGTTTCCGTTGGTGGTGGATTTTGAATGGAGCGCGAATTCGACGAATGATTGGTTTCCTTGTCTGACGAACTTATCCATTCTGTGATGGTATAGCCACGTTTGAGGAGGTCGATGGAGTCTTCTCTTGAACCCCTCCTCACCGCGTGAACTTTAACGTGAAGAAAGACCTTGGCCCTGTGTCCTTTGTGGTAAGGCTCGACTAGCATTAAGTCTGCCGTTGTCAAGTGCCTAAAATCTTTGGTATGTTTCAGGATTTTTAGGATGGTGCCTCTATTCAATGTTATTGCTTCAGAGTTTTATGGAATCTGTTCTATCTTGAAAATGGTAGACGGGGGCAAATTATGCTGAGGCCTGTGGAGTCGTGAGGAGAATTTTTGCCTGTTAGGACTTCTTTGCTTTTTCGGGCTGTAGCGTCTTCTGGGACTGTCCGGGCTTCTTCTGCTTCTTAGCTTAGGGTTCTGATAGTCCTTTGATTCTGTTTCTTTTTGACGATTCTTTGGAGATGAAGGAAAGTTTTTCGTCGCTTGTGGACCTCTCGGATGTCTGAAGTTATTAGCTTGGGACTCTTCAATGTATGAGCCACTTGTTCGTCTGTGTTTTTTCGGGAGAGGCGAGGCGGGCTTGTTACTTTTTGTGGGCGTTGTTTGCTTGCCAAAGTGCCAATTTTGTGGGTCGACAGCACTCTTCGGCGATATATGGATGGTTAGGTTCATGAGGTTTTCATCACTCATAAAATCCTCTGCTGTGATTGGGGACTTTTTCATTTTCTAACAAATAATTCCCAAAGTTTCCAGTTGAGTGGGGCTCTTGATAGACTGTTTTTTGGAACATTTCTTTTAAATCCATCCAGTAAGTCAAATGTTGCTAGCCTCTCTCAACCTCTCTGTTGTAAAAAGCACCAATGCAGATATGAAGGTTTTAAGGGGAAGGGAGCACCCCTTCCTCTGTCAAATATTTTAAAAACGCCAGGATGGATTTACCCCAAACTAGTCAAGAAATTAAAGTCAACGCTTTTTGCCCAAATTGTTTCTGAATTGGTCAAAATCTATTTGCCTATCAATTTTTCACACTAAGGCTGTTCAAAAACTGCACTTTTTCCCTATGGGAAAATTAATCGGTTAAAACTGTGACTCTGTGGTGTTTTGTTTTCTTAATAACATTTTAATTGTATGACGTATTGTTTGCAGAGGGGTAGGAGGGCCTTGATAAACATTTTGTTTTGAGTCTTTCATCCAAATCCATCCAGCAAATCAAAAGTTATTAGCAATAGAATTTTGGGGAATAAATTGCTGCTTTTTCATTTCTGAAAATCTTGTCAGCCTCTCTGCTGCAAAGCACCATGGGTGATATAATTTTGGGGGACCCCCCCCCTTTTGTACCTGGTCAAATTCCATCCAGTGGCTTTGGCTGTGGGCATAGCAGAATGGGGATTTTTTCTCTGTGGGAAAATGCATGGGGACTAGGCCGAAACAGCATGTTTTACTTTCTTAATAACTTTCTTATTTTTTAATGGATCCTTCAATGGCCTTTTAAAGGCCTTCTGCCATGCACACTGTATTGTTTTGTGGTGGCACTGGCCAAGGCTGCCCGTCAGCCGTGCCCACTGTATATTTTAAATCAGTAACCGGCCAATAGCCATGGACTTTGGCCACAGCCGTGCCCACTGTACTGTTCTAAAACACTAACTGTGCACTGGCAATGGCCTTCGACTGTGCACACTGTAGTTATTAAATCACTCCGTAGCCACTAGAAATACTTGTTCCATGTGATGCACTTTTATTGCCTAATAAGATTTTCTTTTGTAGACTTGATTATTGGACTGAATAACCACGACTATGGAAAAACGTTTGTGCTGCAAACTCGGTTCCTAGCCCACCTCAAACTCCCATATTTCACATGGCGCCCTCTCCGGCCACATCTCTAGCCTGTTGCCATTTCACAATTTTTCCGCCTCCAAATGCCATTTTTCAGCTTTTCGTTTTCTTGTATAGCCACGTCTATCTCTTGCATCGGGTAAAAAAAAAAGACAGCAGGTTTTCATTTCGGAAAAGTCTCTCTGCCGCAATGCATCATGCATCACAGGGATATCACTATATTTTTGAGAGAAGGAGCAACGGTCTCAATTTTTCTGGCAAGTTTGGTGAGGTTTCGTCAACGGGGGGGCAAAGTTATAGGGTGTAAATCCATCCAGTCGTTTTTTTTAAAATGACCAAAAAGTAATTTCAAAACAATTAGAGGTATCTGGGTTCGGTCCGCGGACCCATTTCCCTGTTTGGTCCGCGACAGGCATCCGATTGGCCTAGAGGGTGCCGTGATGTCTGCAGACTTCAAGCACGCCCACTGATTGGATGGTGAAAAGCCTAAAGTGCTTCAGATTTTTGGAAATGCCCGCCATGTTGGATTCACGGACAGCGGCCGGTGTCCACGGACACCGCAGAAAAAACATATTAAAAAACACAGCATTGCACTCGTCAAACTTATCAAACAATCTCTGGGGAGATTTGGGATGATGAGGATGGGATGGGATATGGCCATAAGAAGCCAAAGAATTGGTGTTTTTCATCCCCGAAGTCCGCGAACAGTCCTGATGTCCGGGTACAGTCCTGTGATGTTTGCGAACACTTCAGATGTTCCGGGACATCTATGCCTATTTTTGCATTACATGGTGGATGAAAAACAGTTTTTGGATGGCTTATAAGTTTGGCGCCACTCAATGAAACTGCATGACATTTCAGAATTCTATTCTAGACCTGATTCCAAATGGTTTTGCAAAGTATGGTGGGATTCTGTCAAGAGGGGGCAAAATTAGAGGGGATCCCAAAATATTGTAAAGGTTTATAAATGTGGTGCCATTTGACGAATCTACACACAAGTTTGCAAAAAGATTTTAGATCTAGACATAAATGTTGTTGTAAAATTTGGATGGATTTTGTAGAGAGGGGGCTAAATTAGAGGGGGGTCTCAACATTTTTAAATGGCTTATAACTTTGTTGCCGTTTGACGAATGTGGACAAAAGTTTTCAGAAAGATTATAGATCAAACCTTCCATGTTTGTGTACAGACTGAATGGATTTTGTCAAGTGGGAGCTAAGTGATATTATTATTGTATCTACATACATTTTGACACTTTTGAAAAAATAAAACAAGGGCTGGTTTCAAGCAAACTCGTGTAAGGAGCATTGTCAAGGTCCTTAAAGCATGGTTTTGCAAATGTGCATGTGTTTTATTTTTTGACAAGTGTCCTAATGTAGGTACAAAAAATAGTGATATACCTTTGATGACTGAGTTATAACCTGTGGCCATGGGCAGAGGCTAGATTGTCCGGGTCATGTATTAGCTCATGACCCGGACAATCTGGCTACTGGCCATGACCGCAAGGGACGAAATATTGTGTTAAAGTGTCCGTGTCCATCTGGAACCAGCTATGGGGTAAAGTTATTCGAAAGTAGGCTAGGTTTGAAAGGGAAAAAAATTGCTTGTGATAATATGGTGTGTCCCGCTGTAGGAAGAAAAATCTATCTTTCAGCACCCTGGGTTCCCGCTTTGGGAACCCGGGGTGCTAATTGCCTTTATCCCCCATTGCAAGGGCTGCAATGGAGGATAATGGTCTAGAGCCCTCTTTATTTATTTATTTATTTATAATGCTCTGAAGCCCGCAGGCATCAGGGCGCACATAGACACAGAGACCCAGATAAAATCGCTGGCATTGAAATCTCTGGATCTCTTGACTCCATTGATCCTACAGTTTCATGTGAGGTGTTTTTTACTATGGGATTCTCGGCTTTGAGCGCCATATGTAATAAAACAGCTCCGCAAAAACCAAAAGCCAAGAAAGTCTCTCAACCTTGGTTTTCAGTTAATTTGCAAGAATTACGCAAGCTAGTTGGTAGGACCAGCCAGACTTGGTTTAAAAAGCCTACTTTAGAAAATCAAATCAAAGCTAAAAAGGCCCTGTTGGGATACAAGCTGGCCATTTGTTCGGCCAAGAAAGACTTCTTGGGGAAAAAATTGCAGTCTGCTTGTAATCAACAGAGAGAATTGTTTTCTATCATATCTAGGTTTTGTAATCCGGACTGTAAAAATTCAGTGCCTGACTTCACAGAAGCACGAGCCAATCTGTTCAACTCTTTCTTTAAAGATAAGATTAAACGAATAAGGATAGATATTGAACAGACAATCTGTGTAAGCCCACCGATATGTACAATAAATTCTGCAGTATCCAAACTTGGCAGTCTTCAAAATCAGATTCCTTTATCTGTTTTTGACTTTCACTCAGTCACCAAAAAAGATATCTATCAACTCATTACCACTCTTAAACCTCCAATTGATTCCCTTTCTCCCCTACCAGCCTATGTAGCTAAAAAATTGGCGCGTGAACTCACCCTATTTATGACCACTTTTGTTTATAAGTCTCTATTAACAGGGACTGTTCCAGAGAGCCTAAAGATATCCATAGTCTCACCTCTATTGAAAAAACCATCACTGGACGCAGAGGTTCTGCAAAATTATCGCCCTATTGCAGGACTGCCATGGCCAGGAAAAATACTTGAGAAGGTGGTTACTAATCAGCTCCAGGAGTTTGTTGAACACAAACTATTATTAGACAAATTCCAATCGGGTTTCCAACCAAAATTCAGAACTGAGACGGCCCTCCTAGTGGTACAGGATGAATTATTGAAGGCCGTGGACCAGGGAGCTTATACTTTTAGTGATGCTGGACCTGTCCGCGGCCTTTGATACAGTAAATCATGAAATCCTCCTAGAACGACTACAGGAGGTAGGAAGAGTCTCAGACTCAGTATTGAAATGGTTTAAGTCCTTTCTGACTAACCGTCAGCAGCGTGTGAGACTGTTGGAGTCCTTGTCGAACCTCATCTGTTTAAGTTGTGGAGTCCCACAGCGATCCTCTTTGTCCCCACTACTGTTTAATTTATATATTTGACCTCTCCTGGAAATCCTAAGATGCTATGGGTTGGATTTCCATTCATATGCCGATGATACCCAGATATTCGTACAAATTACCTATTTCCAGGAGGCATTCAGCAAACTGGAGCAATGTTTGACAGAGGTAAGCAGCTGGATGCCAAAGAACTACTTACAGCTTACGACGCGGGAAACGCGGAAACGACATTTTCAGTTGGTATTGATCCCAGTTATTACATCTTCAGTAATGGTTACAAGAAACAATGTTGGATATGCCCTGATTTGAGAAAGGCACCTTGCCGAAACACGTGTAATCTATAGGGCAATTTAATTAAACTTTCCTATCACATAACCCTATTTGGATTCAGCCTTATTTTTTCTGGCGCAGTAATAAGGTGCAGTCATAGCAGCTTGTTTCTTGTACTTACAGCTTAATGCTGCTAAGACCGAACTTATGTTATTCGGTCCTAAGCACCTGCTGACAGCTGCCAAAAAGCTGCCTGTTCCAACAATGTTGGGTAGAAATGTACAATTCGTTTAAAAAATTAAAAATCTGGGATGTATGTGGCAAGAAGATTTGGGTAGTGAAATACAGGTGAGAGCAAAGACTAAAGCAGTCTATTTTGTCAAGCACTTCCTTACATTCCCAAAGAGGCTCATGCCGCTGTGGTAGGGGCGCTAACCAGTGCCCACCTTGACTACTGTAACAGCCAACTGATGGGCATCCCTTCCAAACAACTTCAGCGACTTCAGAGAGCCCAGAATGCGGCCATCAGATTGATATTTAAACTAAGTAAATTCATTCATGTATCACCATATCTTCGAAAGCTACACTGGCTCTCAATTGCTGATCGCATCAAATTTAAGACAGCCTGCATTATTTTTAAATGCATAAATGGTATTGCCCCTCTGTATCTAAGAGAGCTAATTCAGCCATATCATCCAATAAGACAATTACGCTCCAGCGATAGCCATCTTCTGATCATTCCTCACTCAGCCTATATCTCTCGAGGTGACAGAAGATTCACTGTCTTTGGTCCCAGGCTGTGGAACTCTTTACCTTTGCAATTTAGGACCATGAGCTCTCTTCTGCAATTCCGCCAAGCATTGAAAACCTTTCTCTTTAGGTAGATAGCCCTGTTTTTTTGGGGGGCCTTGTCTTGACTTATATCCTCTACCTTTGATGTTGCCATCTGCGCCAAAATACGATTAAGTTCGTCATGTGCGCACTATAAATACAAAAAAATCAAATCAAATCACTTTGCTTGGTCCGCCAGGCTGTTATCCCCTGTTCCGGTCCCTGGAACGGGTGATGAATGTCACATTATACCCATTAGCATAACACAAAATGCTAATGGAAATGTTGGAAAAAAGTATTGAGTCTATGTACTTTACTGAGAAATGTAAAGTAGATGGAGTCTATAAGATTTTCTTTTAGTTCTTTTTTTTAACTGTGAAAGGTGATTCCTAAAATAACCTTTCTTTTGTTGTTTTAAAAACAAAAATGTGCAGGAGAGGTTAGAACCTAAGGTGAGTAGGGAAATGAGGGAAGAGGCACCAAGCACTAATATGGAGGGGCAGGTAGACAGGGGAAGATGTTGCGCATGTGTTACTTCTAAGGTAATGGGCACTGTTTCTCGTGCTCCTTGATGACAGCTACAAACACATGTCAAAATTGCTTCCCCTGCAGAGTGGTGTGTTGCAGTATAAACAGAGGACTGTTGTCTTCCAAAGATATGGATCAACAGCCTCTTTTATTGCTTGCAAGGTAGCTTGTGGGATTTTGTGTCCCACAGTAATAGGATGTGTGGTGATAGTATTGTTTGAGGAAGATGATGTGGAGGCAGACAGCCTACTACTTGCTAAGAAAGGAACAATCTTTCTGAGAGCATTGCGATAGTTGGTTTTGGTGTGCTGGTGCATGGAGGTGGTCCCGTAGGAGTAATGTCCAGGTAGTCTGTGACTGAGTACCCAGTGCATTTCACTTTTGTAGCTTTAGCCTTTGGAACATTCCCAACAGTGGTAAAGAACTGCCACACCCATGATTCTCTCTGGGTGTTAGAGGTAGGCACTTCCTCTACCTCATCTTCTTGTCCTCTTCATTGTCTTTGGAAATACTGTGCTTTTTTTGTTTTGTGGGTCTCCAGCCAGTGGTGGTGGTGGCTCTTGGGACGGAGGGATGGCAATAGCTGGTGCCATATTTAGATAAATAGCAGTTCTGCTACTATTCTTGCAGGTATGTGCTTTGTACTAGATTGTTAATGGATAATGAGTAAGAATAGGTGTAGGAGCTGTGCAAGGATACATTTTGAGCTTGAAAGTTCCTAGATCAGTAGAAAATTCAGTTCCGAACTGTGTTCAAAGCAAGGACCAGAACGCGAAGTGCAAACGCGTTCATGAACACGTCATCATGCCGTGCATAAGTGCATGGTCACGTGGCACTGTCCGGAAGCTTCACAATGACGTCAGACGTTCGCGGACATCGACAGAAGCAAAAACAATGGAAAAAGTATAAAAGTGTTAAAAATTACACTAGAGTTTTAAGGTGAAACGTTGTAAATTGGACAGAAAAATTGCTATATTGGGGTAAGTATGATATTAGTAAGTTGTAGGAAAATAGCATGCACTGGTAAAAACCCATGGGATTCTCTGAAAAAACTTTGTTAAAGAGACGTTATGGTTAATTTGCATCAATAAAAACCTATACAATTCACTGAAAAAACTTTGTTAAAGGGACTTTATGGTTAAGTTGCACTAATAAAAACCTATGAAATTCAATGAAAAAACTTTGTTAAAGGGGCGTTATTGTTAAGTTGCACTTATAAAAAACTATGAAATGTAATGAAAAAACGTTAAAGGGATTTAATTGCTTACAAGTAAAACTGAAAAACCTAAGCAACCACAACTCGTGCCACCATCGTGCACTGCTAATACCAACACCCAAGATACTGAAGATGATATCACAAATGTCATTGGTGACATCATTGATGACATCACAAACCTTGACCACTTGTTTTTGTTTTTTATCTAGGCCAGGTCGTTTTGTTCAATGACAGTTAGAATATTAAAATTCAAAAGGTGCTGTATATCTAGACGTTAACCTTGTCATATGTTCTTAAAGTACTTTCCTTAGGGTTTGGTCTCAGCTCATGGTCCACGTGCATGGGGCAATAGGCAGGCCTCAACCACACAATTAATTTGTATACATAAAGATAAACTTTAATGCTATTAACATATTCTGATGATACTGTTTCTTTCTTCCTTACTTTAGTTTCCCTGTACGTGCCTCTGATTTGTATGCATTGTGGGTCATCATATATATTCATATGTATTGTTTGTACTAGCACAACTGTGTAGTAAGTCTAGAATTGTTAGCTAGTTATTACATGTTTAACATTACACAATCACCCCTGACATCGTGTAACCAACATTATAAACACAACCACTTGTAGGATCTTTTCATAAAAATTAATTTCACATGTGGTGTTATCAATGACATTTGTGATGTCATCTTTGATGTCATGGGTGTTAGTCTTAGCAGTTAATGGTGGTGGCGGTTTTTCGGTTTTACTTGTAACCATAATGTCCTGTTAACAACGTTTTTTCATTGAATATATATATATGTAAACTATTTTCTAACACACACTCATGGGCTGATCGGCTCCAGACTGTCTGCTCCATTTACTCAAGCCTGGATCATCCCTACCCTTTCAGAGAAGGGAACCTCTACCCTTGTCCATAACTAATTCTGAAAAGAAAACTGTTAGGACAAAATGTGTTAAAAATAGCTGATAGATAACTGACAATTCCTGCACTAGTTAGGCACAATGTCTGACCAACCTCTCCTGTTCTGCTCAAGAGTTCACAAAAACATGGACTCATACGTTTTGTCACTCAGGCATTTGCAGATATGCTAACCATGGCTTGCATAGTCAGTAGCCATCAAACAGTGGATATGGAAAATATCCCATCATAGAGAATGGGATGTGCAAAATCCAAACCTACGCCTACAATCCACCATGAAGGACCTGCTCCTTTTTAAACACCAAGACCAACAAATCAGAAAATGGAGGAAATCCCAAACATTAGCAAATAAGAGCCTCTCAACAGAATTAAAGGGTGTGTAGACTTGAACAGTGGTTCATATGTCAATAAAGAAAACCAAAAAACTCTCTGCATGGGATGAGTCCTTAGGCTGACCTCGAGGTCAGACCACTGACCAAATCTCAGAGGGCATTTGCCCATTTTTACAGTTGTATGGGTAAGATAACATAATAGTTAGATGGGGAGAAACCGTTGGATCCTCAATTGGCTAATCCAACCAGCCCACAGAACCCACAGGGAGATAATCGGCTTGCCCTACTGACCACTACACAACTAGTGCTAATACCTCTATTGCCTATCATGACCTGTGGTCATCAAGAGCACAAATAGAGCATAATACATCTTCTCTAAGAAAGATAAAGGACTGATTCACAAAAAGCTCACATCTGCTGTTCCAGCCAGTTTCAAAAATAGTTGTCGGCAGACCACCATAATGTGATATGATATGATATTTATACGCGCCTGTACACATGTGTTTCTAGGCGCGATGGAGGTGAGAGCTGTAAAATGCCACCCGCGATACTGCTTGTGCTAATGTTCTACAAGCTTTTTCCTCCCGATACCCATACCAGCCCCATGCAGTATAACCACCACATAATGTACCTGGTGCTTACAGGTTGCTGCTGCCTCAATTAAAAATGTGCAGGCCAAGTGGCCGCTATACCACATCAAGGAAATTCCTGCACTAGTCAAAACATCAGCCTGTCTACACGGTTTCTAGTCATTGCATCAAATGCCAAACTGTTGAATGCCATACCATAGAAGACAAAGCATCGAGAAAAAAAGCATTGAATGCATTTTTTTTATTCATTTTTTTTAATGGGGGTTTTCCCCCAAACTTCCTTTTTTTAACCTTTACAAGCCATTATAATTAAACTAAACCCTTTACCATTTAAAAAAATGCATTTGATGCTTTTTTTAAAAGCATTATTTTCTATTTTATGGCATTCAACGTTTTGGTATTCTATGCAATGACCAGATACCGTCTACACGGGTGCAGTGGACAGGATGACTGTTGTACACAGTACGACTATGACGAAAATTATTGTGCCCTACTCACACTAAGGAATCTTCACTGCACATGAGACTTGCCCTTAGCTTATTAGAGGAACGTTGTTCCACTGCAATATAGAAATATACACCAGGACACTGTCAATGTGAAATAAACATTCAGACTAGTTTAGCTGAATGGTGCCTAACCAATGTCCCACTGAACGTACCACATGGCCAAATGTTTTTCCCACGGGGTTGGGGGCAGTCAACCCACTGAACTGAGTTTTTGAATGAATTGAAATGTATACATAGGTGAACTCATTCTCATATTTTGTCCCTTCAGACAAGTAGCCAACAACAACTGCTGAGCCCAACTCTTTCCGATAGAGGGGGATATCGACAAGACTCAACAGAAGCCGGGAAGCCCCAAAGAAAATTTGGGCAATGGCGTTTGCCAGCAGGTGAGAAGAAGAGCATTACTCTAAGATTACTTTTACACACCATGCTTCCCCTTCAAAATTGCCTTGACAACCGTTCACACAAAGCTATTTACATTGCATGGATATTTTTTTCTCATTGTATTTTAGTGTAAATGTATAAGCGTAAGAATCATGGTGTGAGTAACACATGGACATTATTCCACACATTGTTCAAATGATATCTTCTTAAAAAGCTTGGAAAGTTCAATGACATTGTGATAAACATAATCATTGACTCTCTATGGCATGTTTATCTTTGAACAACAAGAATTCTATCATGATATCCTTTTGTATTTGCTTTTCTAGCACCAAAGCCTATCAGTCACTCTGTGTCTTCTGTTAACCTGCGTTCCGGTGGACGGACAACTGTGAAGTCTGTGGTCTCTAAGATGAACCCAATGTCTGATACCGTGTCTTGTGGATCAGAGGTCAAAAAATGGTGGACCAGGCAACTCACAGTGGAGAGTGATGAAAGTGGCGATGACCTTCTTGACATGTGACGCCAGTGGGAGGGAGGGCGTAGGGGAAGTTACTGTATGTTGTGAAAAATTACATTATTATTATTTTTTTGTATTTATTTCTATTCAGTATATTTGTGAAAATGTTTTTTCTAACTAACTGTCATCCTGCCATGTGTACAAATGACAGTTTTATGCAAAGACCTAACAGCACATGGAAGCATTGAAGAATGTTTAGCAGCAGTAATCCACACACTATTAGCTCTAATCTTGCAAGTTGTTTTTGCAATCTGTTGCCATGATGGAAATACAGTGGTTGTAGACTGTAGCCTGCAACTTGGAGCTCTTCAGATATGCTGGACTACAACTCCCATGATCCCTCACCTGTGACTTTTCTGGCTTTGGTAGATGAAAGTTGCAGTCGAAAAGGTTGTAGAGCCATCCTCTATGAATGTTATTGGGAAACATGTTTCTGCTTGTAAATGAGGCTGCTGTTGCCTGAATAGTGAGCTGTAGGCAAAACAATCTGGTATACGGTAGCATACCATGGCAACTAGCATGCTTTATGCCAAAATACTGTGGTTCCTCCAACAGAGGTAAGTCCCTTCTTAAAACATCCAAAGATCTTTGTAATTATGACGCCTTTGCATTATTTTGCTGATCCCAGTTCACCTCCCTCTGTTTCTCTGGCAAGATTTCACTATGTATTAAATAACCTCGAAATGCCAGCAGGAAGCATATACTATTTTTACAAAAAGCTAATTCTGAAGATACATTTATATTTTCTTTTCTTGCCATTTTCTTTTTTTTTATAAACAATGACATTAGACAAGTTAAAAAGATTAACTCAGAAAATTAATCATTAGCTTTAAATGAAATGTAAATATGTTTTTTTAAATAATGCAAGAACGTCAACTTTCATAAAGGATATTTGAAGGGTTAATATGCTGCATGGCCAAATTACGTGGTTTAAGAGAATCTAAGAAGCAAAGCTGTGACTATGTGTTTCATTATTCTTGTGGTTCATGTTCCAGTCATATTCTCTGTTTTTTGTATAAAACCGGAAATCAATTGTACACATGAGGGAAAGTTTTGTAGCAAAAATAGCATTGCAAAATTGGATCTTTCATGTACTTTTGTACTATACTTGTAAACAGCAAATTAAGAAGAAAGCCCATCTAAAGCAGGGCTGGCCTTGTAAAGTCAATAAACAGTAAATCTAGCTAGCTAGGTTATCTGATTGTTCACAATGTATATGGATAAGAAAACTGACATACAATGTGCTCGATTCAAAAAACCTTTTTGAGGCAATTGGAGAAATATGTTAGCGCATCTCCTTCACTTGCATCCACTAAACTTGTGCCCAGCTCATAAAGGGATTTAGGATGGATGCATCATAGATGTGCATATTCAGATGTCTTGTTCCCATGTGCACAATTGCAAAACCATGCAATCTGAGGGAAATTTCACACTATTTAAAAGCCATTGCAATTCACAAATGGGATGTGCTTTGAAATGTGTCAAGATGAAAAGCACCCTTAGCCCATGGTCCTGTCTGGAACAGGCATAGTGACACATGCAACGCACAAAAAGGATATTTGTGAATCTTCTTTGCATTCTTTCTTCCGGCAATTGAATGTATATCCTTCAAACAGGGATAGAAATGCTTTTAACATAAAACAAATATATGTAGATATCTCTGTCTTAAGCCTATTAAGGGCCAGTTATGGAGAAATGCTCTCCTAGCATCCTCTTGAAAGCTTGGAGCTTATGATGCTGTCGGTTGCACACGCTCCATAGCAATGTATGCAAGGAACCCGCAGATGGACATATCACGTTATACGCTGGCCCGTGCACATCTGGGACACGGAATTGCAATTGATTTTATTTGTGTATATATCAGCTCATTCAGAAAAGTTGATTGGATTGTATTATATGGGTTGACAATTCCAGTACTGATTAAAAGTCATGTTTCAATAGGAAATGCAAAGGATGACGTAGACCCTTGACCTAAGAAAAAGTCAGTTACAGGAAGTGTTGACATACGTGCACACTGGGGCGGTGATTTCATTGTATGATCAAGACATGTTCACTTATCCACTAGCTTTTGCAATTTAGGACCGTTTGTAAGGCACATTGACAAACTAGTGTAAGAGAGAGCATTGCTCTACCTGAACCAATGATCAAATAATGAGACACATCTTTAGTGTACTAGGGTCTGGCACAAATTGTATATAATACTGTTTTTAAGTAAACGTCTGACTTGTGGTCTAATAACGGAGTTCATATTCCCCTTCAAATGTATATGTCAAGGTCACAAATGCATAAATTTCAATCTTAAGAGTAAACAAAGTTGCAGGGTTTTTTGTCGTGATATTCAGAAAAGCATATTTTTTTGTACTTTACATTTGTGTTTGATGTATTATACATTATATTGTATTTTTCATTTTAAATTGCCAAACTATACATTTCAACAAAAATTGATGTTTTGAAAGCCGGTTTCTATTGCTGATAATGTAAATGCTACTCAGGATGTCTGCGGTGTTTAAACATAATGCACCATTATCAAGAAGGACAGTACACTGTTTTGTGCTAGTTTGAAGTTAAGATTTTATATGTAACAAATGTTGAATTTATAAATATACTGTGCTGTATTTTCAATAAATTATTGAAGAGCAGGACAAAACTGCCTAGTTGTTTAGAGTTTTTTGCAAGTATATGTTTTGTTAATCTGGGAATCTTGTCAGGCCTTCAAATGAAAAATGGAAAATAAATGTTTTCTAGTCCAGCATCAATCTTAAGAAATACAGAAGTTTGCGGATTGTGAGAAATGTATTAGTTCCAAAAAGGACAGGAAAACGTGTTTGTCATGATTACTTATTTTGTATGCACCTATGATCGTGACACAAAACACAGACACAGTGGTTCTCCCACTTAGCAGGAAATTCCCAGATTGCCATGAGTCCATCTTTCTTCTTGATCACCACTGAAGATCAAGATAGTTTTGAGGGTTGCTGATTGGATTAACATCACATTAAAGGTGGTGTTTGAGGGTTGCTGATTGGAATAACATCAAATTAAAGGTGGTGTTTGAGGGTTGCTGATTGGATTAACATCATATTAAAGGTGATGTTTATAACTAATGAAACATATGCAATGAAGTTATTAAAATGTTTCATCAAGTGCTCCACCCACAAAGGCATATGACCAATGTGTTTAAATAGTGTAAATAGTGCATGATAGAATTTGACGTTTAGTAGCCACAAATTTGAAAAATAGCAGTCTGCAGTGTGCCATGCTCGTATTTGGCTTGCCTGCACGTGCCTCACTGGGACCAAATCCTGGTGTGCGGTGTGCTTTTACCCTCCACGGCTGTTGCTTTCCCTCCTGTAGTTGGGTGAACTGCTGTCAGGAGCTACTGTGCACAGGGGGAAGAAGCAAAGTGGTGCACTGTGTGCAAGGAGCAGGGAGCAGAGCTTGAACAGACGCCGTATCTGGAATGCTTCATTTTAGATCATATCGCAATCCTACAACTACCATTTAAAAACCTTAAATGGCGCCAGCAAAGTGGAGTAAAGATGACTATATAGCTAACAAAATTAACCTATGAAGGGTTCTTTCATCACCCCCAACCAGCCCCCGAGTCACACGATTTCAAAAAGTCATCCAGCAAGCAGAGTTCTTTTTTGGGGTACTAGTGGGGATCTTAGTGAATAATGCATTGCCAACTCTCAATCGGACAGTGACAGCCTGGACAACCCTTCTCAAGCAATACAAATGGAAAATGCATGCACAAAAAGGTGCATTGCAAGTTGAACGATTTGACAAAGCTCTTAAAATGTTTGTGCCTGTGCACACCACTGTTTGGGTGACAAAAAACAACGATCAAGACGCAGGTAACGATCATGCTGCAGGAGCAAACATAGGGGAAGGCATCTGCTGGTGAGGCCGCATCAGAAACTGTGAATGTGGGCGATATCAAATGCAACCCCACTATAGCCAGTTCATGCAGGGTGCAGACCATTGTGAAGATCTAACAGAGGCCTTGCTGGGTGGGGCTGAGGGGGCTATAGCCCCGGGTCTTTTGGTTGTAGCCCCGGATGGAAGCTCAGGGGCTACAACCAAAAGGCTAGCTAGCCCCGAGTCGCGACAGTCCCGACGCCCCGAAACTTTTCCAGACCTAGCAACACCCCTGAGGTCTAAGCACATTGATCTAAGCGTCCCAGGAGTATAGCTTAGCGCAATGTACTCGCCTTGGAAACAAGACGACACGGAGCAACGCAAGTTCAATCCCCTGGTCCACGCTTAGAAACCTCTGGGTATTAAGCGTGTTATAAATACGCAACTAAGACATATTTCTGTTACAGTGCCTTGATGCCTCCAGGTTGTGTGAGCGCTTTAAAATGCAAATAAATCAAAAAAAATAAATTAAGTACACATGCAAGGGGAGCCACCAACTGATAAGGGGTACACACAATGCAACAAATCAGGAAATGTGATGTAATCAATTTCTGTTAGGGAAGAGTTGTTTGACTAATTCACAGAAGCCGGACTGCGGGAAAGAGCTTGGCATGTGTTCTCTTCCATGTGCAACTGAGCACAGCCGGTTCCTCTCCACCCTTCAGGGAAATGGTTGAATTAGCACAGGTCCGTGACCTGTGATCTTCAGATTTGGACAAACCGCGCAGCACTGCTGCAGAAAAAGATGGAATTTGGGGGTCAGGAATGAAAGAAAATCGAGGACAAATACATTGCAAAGAAGGACAGTTCATTAGCTCAGAACATGTGACGGTTTCTGTAATTGCACAAAGTTTTAAACAGCATTGTTTAGTTTGGACTATAACATCTATAAGCCTAAACTACCGCATTATAGTACAGAAAGGGAGAAATAGCACATGAGGAGGGACACACAGCTTGTAGGTGTTGTTTGGTTATTTGCCCACCCATGGACTGCCCATGGCCATGCTAATCCCTATGGCCATGCCCACGCAGATCCTACCCCTCTCCTCCCAAAGCACCTGCTCATGGGAACTCTTTGAGCTCTCTTTAATCAAGCCTTACCATCAAACCGTGTGCTCAAAGTGCCTGCCAGTGTTTTTTCAAAGCAGTCTTATGAGAGTTAATGGCTTAATTGGAGTTATAAACCTGCTTCTGGTGTTATAAAAATGTCTTAACCAGGTTGCCTTAAGCACTCGATTTATATGCACTCTATGTGTCTTCTCTGAAGTCCTGTTAAAATAGGCATTGCAAAGCCAGCAGTTTTAGTTTGTGTATTAGTGTTCGGCATTTGCCGGGCACTGCTACTAGATGCCCAGGTACTCGCACCATTTTGCACCTGCTATCATCAAAGGCCAGTTAATAGCACTACGGCTTTGCCATGCCTGCACAAAAGCTCAAACTGTTAGCCTTGCCAATGCGTGTTTGTGTATATTCTGTGCTTTCGAAAGGGAAGTGTGCACAGTGACCTGCACTTAATATGCACTGCTTGTGGGAACAGCTATGCAGTGGATTTGGGCCCTACCTTATATGCAAGTGCAGTGAGAATTGTTGGCCTCCTGGCCAGTAACAAATGTCAATACCAAATATGTAGGGCGGATGATTACACACTGCCAATTTAATTTTAGACTACTTCTGAATTCAAAGGTGTATGAGCGAGGGCCCAGGCAGCTACCATGTGATGTCATAACTTTGTGGTGCCCTAGTGAATGTGCATGGTGAGGAATACAGGTGATCCTGCAAAGGTTTATGGTGATATAGCATCCACCCTGGCAGCAGGAATTGCACCATTGTGCAGTAGCACCAGCTTCACACCAAGCCCGCGCCCCGAGAGAGCAAGTGGCGGCTTTTCTCTGCCCTGAGGTGGTATGACAACTGTACCGTCATGGCCATTCCGTGGTGGTCGTTGGAAAAGGAGGGAAGGCCTGGACCACAAGGTGTTCAAGGAGGGAGCGGTACTTGACCCTGATGGGGACAATCAGTGGATTACTGTGGCGGGCTAACCACTTATTCAATGGCATTTTGTTGCCCTCCTAGAACTCTGAAGTCTCCCATGATAACCATTTTACAAACAAACTATTAAAAATCAGATCCACCCAACAGTAATCTCATCAGATGAGAGACGCATCACGCCTATGAGGTCATGATTGGGTATCTGACCCTTTGCCACCACAACCCAGGAAGATGGCTTAGCAGAAGGCCATTTCCTGATTGAATATTACGCCCATTCCCTGTGGTATCTTGAAATCTGGAGGAGGCCCATCCCAACTGATTGGCACTGGAAGTCCCTCGAAGGCTTTTGCATCTTCCTGGTATCTAGCAATCCAATGTAATTGATCAAAACTAAATATAACTGGAACCATTCATACTACTTCTAACTTGCTCTCAACTGAGTCTTTATTTAAGAGAGCATCATTTTATGTAAGTATTGTGGGCATTAGATAAACCTTTAAGTGATATCACATTAAGATTGAACGTCATGGCTTTAATGAACTTTAATTAATAAGCAAAGAGCCAAACTTTCATGACCCAGATCACTTTTCACATACACGACATGACTTAAAAAGAAGCCATGTCCAGCATTTGTGATCTCGTTTCAGTCCTCTGCTATCTAGATCCCCAGTCTTCACTAACATCCCACCCCAACACTTTCGCCTTCCCAAAAGTTCCCCTCCACTCTCGCCAATGACAGTATCCCCATCTTTCCCCCCACTTCACAGCCGGATTTCAGAGTACTTGATATAGCACAACTATCACAAAGAATCCAGTTTTAGAGTGCTTGGCAATTTATGTTACCTATTACCAAGCTCAGTTTATTACATGGCCGTTGGAAAGCAAAGGGCTCAGCTAACCTAACCAGGGTATTGGACCTGTGACACACAGCATCGTCCTGTTTTCAAGGTGGGCCTGTTACACTTGAGCGATCTTCTCGACTAAAAAGAGACCAGTATTTTTAGTGTGTGCAGAGAGTGTAACTTGCAGGACTATTTGGTCAGTAAAGTACACCAGTTTTCTTGATAGATTGAGACATTATAATAGATCATATGCTTTAACTAAGTGAATACGCATCACTCATGTAATAGCTACTCTTACCCAGAAGCCAGCGACGCCCTCTTAATCAGTTCCATTCTCTCTACTCCACAAATAGCTCTATCCGTTCTCCAAAGACTCCTTTGTCAGGTTTTGAGATGAGGATAGGGGGATCATGGGATCTGGTGCCACCATCCTCTACGTGACATAGGGCCTGCAGGAGGAATGAAGAGGGTCGCCCATTTCTCAACCCATGTCTAACATATGTTGCTTATCGCATCACTCTGATATTCCCCTTGAAATGTATCACACAAAATGCATATTAAAATCCCTAACTGCTAAAGGTCCCAACAAAGTCTTTTCAGAATCACAGTGCCCCTCAGCAATCCAAATATCTGTTCTGGCATGGACTGTGTCACTACATTGTTTGTGCAACTGGGATAATTAACAGACGTGTGCACTTGCAAATGGACTTGTGGCAATAAGACCCACAGTAGGCAGAGCAGTCACAGGGTGACACGGGGAGCAGCTGGATAACATTCTGCAATGGTTCAATGCTAAACAAACAACAAGGTTCCACAGCATCATGGATGCTTGAGTGGTGGATACCCTTACCTACAGTTTTCTCAGCAGAACACCGCTCCCAATTGCACCACAAAGTAACTGAGTTTGAAAATCGAATATGAATTTAAGTAGCCAACCTCCACATGAAAGGAACCACACACCAGCTGACTGGGGATTGACATGTTAAGACCAACTGGCCAGGTCTGCAGGAAGATTATAACCAGTGGTCGAAGTGAGCGGGAGCGGACGGGAGCGGTGCGCTCCTATACTATATTTTATTTTAAAAAGAAACCGTTCCGGAACGGTTTCGTTTTAAAATAACAATGTAGGAAGAGGTTGTAACTTGCACTTTCAGTGCACTGCACTGAACATTCCCTTAAACTGCAGGCAAATGTGGTTGGGGGTTTGTATTGTGTATGGGAGGGGGCAGGGCGATGGGGTTTGTGAGGGGCGGGGCAGGCCTGTAGGGAACAAAGCTCCACTACTTCTTTTCTTACACTGCGACCACTGATTATAACTACCTGTAGTTTCATTTCAGGTTGGTGGATGTTGGAAGAAAGGAAGGTAGGCAGTGGTTGCAAGGAAGGGTGTGTAAAGGAGGAGGTAGAGTGAGGTAGCTAGAGCATGCAGGCGAAGGATGAATAGTGCACACATCTCTAGAAGAAAAAAAGAGACAGTGACAGAGCTCTGGAGTGGAGAGAAGAGAGTAACAGAGACAGATAAAATCCCAGAGTGGGGGGTGAGGAGAAAGAACAAAGGACGTATGACACCTGTGATGAGGAGGAGGGAGAGTATAGGGATGAAAAGTTAGAATTTCCCAGGAGAGAAGAAGAAAAGATAGGAGGGGAGATGAAGATGCTCCGATCATTGTGGGGCTTTGAGGGTGAAAAGGCAAAAGAAGACAAAATAGCTAGGGAATCTTGTAGTGATTTGGTTTCCTTGTTGCTTTTAGAAGTATGAGTGGAATGTTGGGTGAGCGACATGGAATGCAGCCTGTGAGAATGTTGATGTATGGTTGAGAGTTCTAAGTGAGTCTGTTGGAGTTATGTAGCCTACCTTAGAGGATGCCGGTGCATGTTGTCATAGGCGCTGATGAACTTGTCAAGTTGAACTTAAAAGATGTACTGGAAATTGATTGAATGAACAAATAGAACATCACCAGATGTCAGAGTCATCACAGGGAACCCAGAGCTTTACATTGGCGACGAGGATGCTGGCTGTGCTGGGGGGACAGCACTAAGGAGGGCACATGCACCGCCCCCAACCCAAGAAGAAGATCCTCTCAGATAGGGTGAGCGCTTTATGCTGTAGGCGCAGGAGGGCCCAGCACAAAGGGCACAGGCGCAGGAGAGTGTGAGCAGTGCCAGAGCCAGGGGCCAGCTGATCTGCCAGCAGTTGGACAGGTCAAGCACAGTGAACGGCAGAGGAACTTTGGCAGGGCTGAGGGCCAAGTGACTGTCTGAAGGGATTTGGCAACCCAAAGCTGTGGCATGAAAGGGCTTGTAGCCCATGGCAGCAGCATTTGAAGAGGCTTGGAGCCTGAGTTGCGCCTTGGACATTTTGAAGCCATGCCGTGCAACTGAGGCGTTTGGAGCCATTGAGTGAAACTTGGAGGGGCTTATAGCCCAGGGCAGTAGCATTTGAAGAGGCTTGGAGTTTGAGCTGTGCCCTAGAGACTTTGGAGACATGCTGTGCAGCTGAGGGGCTTGAAGCTTTTGAGTGAGCCCTGAGGGGTTGGAGCCCATTGCAAATGAGAAGAGTCTTGGAGCCTACAAAAATAGTGAGAGCAAGGAGCTATGTGGAGCCTGTAGCAGCATTAGGAGGAGCTTGGAGCCCATTACAGCATTTGGAGGGGCTTGGAGCCCAGGGTTTGGGGCCCTTTTAGGGAGACTGGAAGGGTGCCAATAGCTTTGCAGAGTTGTGGCATCTGCAGAGTTTTGCAGCGTTTGGTGGAAGTGCTTGCCATCAGCAAAGCAGTGGAGGGCAGCACAAGGCTGTAACATATCTGGTGGGGAAAATCATTCAGGCCCATATTCTCATCTTGGTGCAGTGAAGGTACTAAACAGCATGATTCCCTGCACCAAAAGAGGACACCCAGGCTCCACTGCTGTTCTGAAGTGGGCCTGGGCGTCCTCGTAGAGCATGGCAGTGATCTGTGAGGATTGTGCCTGTTTTCAGCTGTTACGTGCGCAATCCAATCTCGGCAGCATTTTTGTAAAATAACGACAGATTTGTTATTTTACAAAAATGCTGCCGAGAACACAGTTTAACACGTTCCTATACACCAAAGTGAGCAGCTTCAACATTGCAGGATGTTGAAGGTGCTCACTCTGGTGTATAGGAAAGTGTTCATATACACCCTTATGGTGTATATGAACACTGTCATTTAAAGCGAGCAGCCTCAACGTTGCAGCATGCAACGTTGAAAATGCCTGCTTTGGTTTAAATGAAAGTGTTCATATACACCCGTGCAGTGTATATGAACACTTTCATTTAAAGCGAGCACCTTCAACGTTAGAGCATGCAACGTTGAAGCTTCTCGCTTTGGTGTAAATGGAAGTGTTCATATACACCCGTGCAGTGTATATGAACACTTTCATTTACATCAAAGCGAGCAGCTTCAATGTTGCAGTATGCAACTTTGAAGCTGCTAGGTTTGGTGTAAATTGAAGTGTTCAAATACACCAGTGTGTTGTATATGGACACTTTCATGTACACCAAAGCAAGCAGCTTCAATGTAACATAATACAACACACAGGTGTATATGAACACTTTCATTTACACCAAACAAGGCTTCTTGTGGCACTCCTCCAGTTTAATGGCACCCAAAGGGTACCGTATTTGTGCGCATTTTTAGCGCACATATTAAACTGGCGGAGTGCCACAAAAATGGGCTTTCAAAAAGCCAGTTTCCGAATGTGGCGTTTGCTAGGTTGGTTTCCAACCCATCCCAGCAACCGCCACATATATTCCGAAATTGGCACATTCCTTCCGACTTCGGAGGAATGTGCCAACTTCAGAATAGGTCTTAAGTACCGAAAAGGTTGTTTAGCCTTTTAACGTCCTCTTCGGTACTTAACACCTACATGAGAATATGGGCCTCAGTCAAGCAGGTACTTTTATTTTTAAAGGGGAGTTGGCAGCAGGAGCAGTACAGGAGCACACATGGGATGTGTTCCCTTAAGGTACTTTTGTTCAAGTGGGTGCAGCAATGGGAGCAGCAAATGGAAAAAATGTGTTTTGTTGTTCAGATTTTGAGTATTTGTCATACCAATGTTATTGTAGGGATGTTATTTATATAAGAGGTTTCTGTGATGTGAGGCCTGGTGCAACATATGTGTGCATGGCAGGAGGTGAGCGTATTTTGGTTTAGCGTGTCGTGGCCTCTGTTTAGAAGTGGCAGGACAGTGAGTATGGGTAAAACGTGTTGGATTTGGAGCAATGTTAATTTTAATAGATATGGAACAGTTTTGTTTAATGCATGTTTTTCCCACAGATGGACTCTTTTTAAACAAAAGTAATGTGGACTGGTCAAGGTAATGCTAATAGGAGTCAGAAATGCATTTGATTTTTGCCACACTAATATTTATTTTTGCAGGTGGGACTTGTGTTCCTATTTTGAAGACGAAGAAGCTTCGTTTTCTAGAAATGTTAAGTGTTTTGCAGTAGTGACGCTGTTGCAAGGTGGGGATCTATATGCGAGGGTCCTTGTTTGTGTGCTGGAGTTTTTAGTTATGTGGTGATTGTTGTGCTTGTGTGCTGGAAGTGCTAAGTGAGTCGTGTGTTAATTGGGGATGTTTCTTCACTGCAGTTGTGTTACCTAGTTTGGTTTCAGGGAACACAGGTGACGGATAGGGGGTGGCAACACTGCACCATGGGTGTTCTTGTGTGTTGTTCGCTCTGGCGTTTGGAACATCCAGCCTGGTTCTTCTGAAAATTGGGTGCACAGCATGGTGTTGTGTGTTTATTGTGGCTGTGAGGAGAGAGTAGTGTATGTGTAGTGCAAGTAGTGTGCGGTTCTTGTGGTGAATGTGAAGCATTTGGCGATGTGGTGTGGGATGTGTTGATGTTTCCTCATAGAAGTGGTTGGCCTGTGTGGTGGTTCATAAGGATACAGGTGACGGATGGGGGTGGCGTCATTGCACTTTAGGTGTTCATGTTGTTTTGTGTCGTTTCACTCGTGTGTTTGGAACGCCCAGCCTGATTTTTTGGATTGTGTGTGTGCACAGCTCTGAGTTGTGTGTGTGGTGAGTAATGTATGGTTAGTTGGCTAGGTGGTGCAGGCTGTGTTTAAGGGTGAGAAAAGTGAGATGCCTGAGGTCGTGGGGATTTGTAGTGGTGCAAGTTTCAGTGTTGGTGTCCTTTCTTCACTGTGTAGAAAAGGGGAATGGCACTGTTGGAATGTGTTTTAGTACCATTTATGATGGTGACGTTTTCAGGGTGTACGAGTGTGGTGAGTGTAGTTTTTGGTTTTGGTTGTGATGCACGTGCAGGGTATGGAGTGTGTGTGTGTTGTGAGTGTGACTTGGTTTTGGTAGGTGTAGTTTGTGTTCCTTAAAGAGGGAGATATGTAGTGATTTGGTTTCCTTGTTGCTTTTGTAGTGGAATGTTGGGTGGGTGACATGGAATGCAGCCTGTGAGAATGTTGATGTTTGGTTGAGAGTTCTGAGTGAGTCTGTTGGAGTTGGGTAGCCTACATGAGAGGATGCCGGTGCATGTTGTCATAGGCTCTGATGAACCTGTCAAGTTGAACTTAAAAGATGTACTGGAAATTCATTAAAGGAACAACTAGAACATCACCAGATGTCAGAGTCATCACTGGGAACCCAGAGATTTACAAATCTGTTCTGGAAGACACCCACCAGTATTCTGGGTGTATGCTTTGAGCTCTCTGGACCCAGTAAGATCTAAAGCAACTTGACCTAAAAGTGGCAAGGCTTGAAGTAAGTCTGAACCCCGTAACTCTGGCAGGTGGGAAGGACCACCTGCAGAGACCTCAACATCTGACTAAAGCAGCGATTGCAGAAGAAAGCATTCGTGCCAAGAAAAAAGTGCGGGGTGAGTGACTTTTGCTTCACAATCAGGAGGTGGCGTCTCAGGTAAGAGGGGGATGGGCTGATGGAGTGCAGTTTCTGTTGTTTTGAAAGGCACTCATTCTTCTACTCAGCCCACCTCCATGTATGTTGTTAAACACAATTCTTTAAACTTTACTTCATGAGTCCCGGATTGTCTGTTGATTCTTTGCCCATGACACACCCCTGATCTGGAATCCCATATAGAATCATAAATTGGTCACATGACACTGTTATGCCAATAGGGATAAACAGAGAACTTGAGAGGCTGCGGGTTGCCAAGTATTTTGCTCTGTATTGTAATTAAATATCCCTATGGCATGTATATTTACTGTTTTATTAGCCTGTATCTGACTGAGAATTGGCAGTGACCTCATGCCATCCCTCCTTCCCCCGCAACAATCCCACCCCACAATCTCGGACAAGAAACAGGCTGTTTTAATCTGAATACTGTGTTAGATTTAAAATAATAAATCAAGCACTTAACAAGTTGTCCCCTAGCTTCCAAAAATGGAGAGGTCTTCCACGCTACTACAAATAAATACAGGCAGCTTGTCTACAGAAAGAAAAATGCGACCTTCCTGCTTTGTCTCTGTAACTTTTTTCGTTCCACATGTAATGTCCAACTTACTTTGCACAATCACACTAACATTCACAGACAAACAAATATGAACGACTAATCTGGACAAAAGGCGCAGGAATTTTACTAGAGATAGACAAAGAAATTTAATTGTTTGATTTAACTTTTGTGAAATATCACTCTACATTGCAGAAAGATGTCTATCAGAAATCCACCACCACTGAAATCAAAAGGTGAAGCCGCTCTCAGTATAAACCTTGAAACAAAAAAAGTATTTAGTTTTGTCTGGAACTATTAATAAGTAGTGACATTATAGAAATACATACTTTACATGAAGTTCAGTAATTCTCTGATTTAAATCTAAAATGTTGGACACTATGAACAATTGTTTTGATTCAATCTGTTATGATGTTGGATTTGTGGCAAAACATTTTAAAGACTTGGGTTTCCAGGAATTCTGCTGCTTTTGGAAGGCAAGGACTCTCAATATTTTCAAGGAATCAGGCTTATCAATTAGAACACTAGTTCCATGAGTTTATTAAAGAATGTATGTCAGTTACTTTATTGACCCTGGCAGACACCAATCAAAGGACTTTCCATTACACATTGCAATACAATATGAGATGTCTAAATCCTCCAGCGATCCCAAATTGCTGGAGGAAATCCTTATTATGATTTTTTTACATAGGATTTAAATTGTAATTATAAATTACAAAGCACATACTCTGTTCACTACATTCCCTTTTTCAGTGATACAGCTTTTAAATATGGTTCTGTAAAATACTTTTAACTTCTACTCAGATTTCGTTAATTCCTGGGAAATAATCTTGGGTTATGGTACTCACTTTTTGTTTGTCTTTCAAATGTCCAGGGAAGGTAAGGATCCCGACTGGCCTCTGGTAGTTCTGCTAGGTAAGCTATTCCTTTCAGTCTGTGAACCTATCATGCGATTCAGGACCAGTAAGGGCTGGTGAACCCTCCCGAAGAAACTCCTCACCTCTTTCCTCTGAAGAGCTGTTCAGGTCCTCGGTTGTCACCCTCCTTAAATTCTTCTTGTCTATTGGCTTCTTTATCTTGACCCTTTTCTCCTTTCGGTCGTGAAGGTAGGGTCTGGCTCCCCCAGAGGCCACCTCGAAAAGAAGAGTTATATAGCCAAAGGGAACTCCAGGGAGCCAGCCCTTGTAGCAAGGAAAACGCCTTGGGCAACAAAAAACCCTGTGTGAGTCTTTTGGGTGGCAGCTTCTGGTTGGGTAATGCCAATAAACACGTCGGTTGGATGTTTTACAGAAGTCTACTGTTTCTTGCACAGGAAACCAGTTCCTCCAGCGAGTGAGAAGCAGTACCAGATGGATGGAAGCTTGGGAGAGCAGAAATCAAAGAGAAGCACTCAAAGAGGAAGGAGTATAGAAGATAAGTACAGGGAATGCTAAAGAGTGAAACCTGAGATTCGGGAAAGGAACGTGCAGAGGCACAGTAGTGTAGTTAGAATGGCTTACGTATAAAGACGGAGCCGAAGCTGGGAAGCAAAGATAAGAAGAGGTAGCCGTAGCCGGAATGAAAGGAAGAGCTTACCGTAACGGGAAGATGAGGTAAGACGACGGCGAGCATCGTTTGAAACAAGCACAAAAGAGGAAACAAAGAAAGAAGGGGTAGCGTGCGAGAATGCGGGACAGAGTAGGAGGAACAAAGAACGGGGAAAAAGTAGAGCGTGACAGGAACGAACGCAGAGAGTCAAATCAGTGGGATCCAAGGAAACGGATACAATGCACCGAGCGTCTATCCTCAGCGCGTCTTATAGTCACGTTACCTCTTCTGGCGTTGGCCATTTTGGGAGAGGACTAGACTGTAGTATCCTAAGAGTGCTATGCATAATACATGAGACACTCTCACCTCGAGAGGACTGCACGTGAGACCGAGTGAGCAAGGAAGAATTCCTTAATAGAATACGGACAGTGGCAGTTGGAGAAGAAGAGGAGAGAAGAGAAGCCGGCAGTTCATGTCCCCTTATGTTAATACATATATCTTTATAAAACTATAATAAATATCCGTTAATAAATATATAGATAGCAACCCCATTAAGTGTCATCAATACTTCAATGGTGACGAGGATGCTGAAACCCAGTGTGGCCGTTGAGAAGGATCTCCGGCCACGGAGAAGGTAGGAACGGTGTTTGTGATCGGAGCCTTTTACCGCCTATACGTAACAATTTTAACACTTTAATGAACTATCTCCAGCGTCTGGAAAGCACCGGCAGGATATCCATACATATATTGTTTACATCCGTTTCCTACACTCCCGAAACGTTTTGCGGCTATACCGCATCCAATGAGTAACGCAGTACCAGGAAGAGCAGTACCATCCAATGAAAAGTATCGTGCAACGCTTTAACATTGACGGAAAGGAAGTGTCACATTTCAGTGGGCGGGTCTTATCACTGACAATAAATCTATGCCGCAGCGATAATAGGCGGTTTCCATTACACGTTATGGGATGTAACACGAACTATTCAAACACTGTATTGAATCAGAACATTGTAATAAAAGGAAGCATTTTCTTTTACACATTGCGCCTGTAATATAATTACTGTTAATTAAGCAGCATCTATACCAAATACGAGCCGCACAGCCGAAGTAGAATACATTGCAGCTATTTTAGTGTTGCATGAAATTCAAATTGCTTGTTATCCATACAACCTACGCTGGAGTATGATGATAATAACATTATAACGCCTCTGCTTTGTGTGAATCTGCCACTACCAACGTACGAGGAAACAAAAAGGGAACTCTACTGGTCAAAGTACAGTACTGCAGCCATATATTTGAAGATTATTCACTGTGTTAATTATTATAAAATGTACTAGAATATTTAACACTGGAAAATAAGGTGCTATATACATTAATGATGTGTTGTTTGTAGCACACATCAAGCAAATACCCAACTGAGTCACATCAGTGTCAAGGAATCTTGAGTTGTACTTCGAACCCACTATCAGTAAGGGAAGAACAAAATGGCATTTCAAGGGGTCCAACCTCCTCAGATGTTTCTACCGGAAGTAGGTGAACCAATTCTTTCATAGAAGCGTTGGCTTAAGGCATTTGAACACTACACAAATGTAATTTGTGGCGCAACATACAGTATTGAGAGAAAGAAATCCTTGTTGATGCATTGTTTGGGTCCGGCTGGACAAGAAAAATTTGAAGACCTTCCAGATTTGATGGGCGAAGAATTAGGGGACATGAGCGAATATGAAATACCTATAGCCAAACTTAATAAACATTATAAGAAAATGAGCACCATACTGGAAAGGTACAAATTTCGCAAAAGAGTTCAAGAGCAGAATGAAACAGTAGAACAATATGTTACGGCTTTAAGAAAATTGGCTCGCAATTGCAAATTTAATGGACAACTAGAAGAGCGGATAAGAGACCAATTTATGCTTGAGTGTAAAAGTGGCAAAGTAAGAGAGAGACTATGGTCTGAAGATGACCCCTCACTCGATATAGTATTAAGACTGGCCAAGGAAGTTGAGCATACTGAATCGTGTGTTTTGACTTTAGAGAACAGAATAAAAGAGGTGTCACTCAAACCCTCCGTTAGCATGGTACAGCCTGAATTGGAAGAGGAGATAGGCATGATAAGAGGTGCTAGGAAGAATAAATTATCTCCAAACCACAATAAGGCAATGTCAAACCTCAACAATCCACATCGGAGGAGTGCAGGAAATTCGGAGGTGTACAAGAACCGTGCAATAGTGAAAATACCAGACAGAGTTGATGTAAGAAAGAGGGACAGACTTGAATCAAATAGGTGGTCCACGATGGGAGGAGATCATCAAAACAAGGGACAAGCATATCAAAGTGGAAGGGGAAGGTCCAGACTAAGAGGATGCTATAGGTGCGGCAGTCCATCACACTGGGCGAATAATAAAGAATGTCCAGCACTCAAAATCATTTGCAGAAGATATGGAGGAAAAGGACATCTAGCGAAGTGCTGTAGATCTAACCAGTATGATTATAATAGCTCCAACTGGATTGGTGATGATGATGAGGAAGGTGAATGTGTGTTCATGGTTTCGGACGAGGATACACAGGTTGAAAGTCCCAGAACAAAAGTCTTAATAAATGGGACTCCCACAATAATGATGGTGGATTCAGGCACCAAATATACTTTAATTCCAGAAGAGACGTGGAAGATGTGTGAACCAGAATATCTACGTGAAGTAGATGTGAAGCCCAAAGCATACGGAGGAGCTAGAATAGATCGCATAGGCTGGTTTATGGCACAACTAGAATTCAAGGATAGACAGTCATACGGTCGCATTTATGTTTCAAAGAGGGGTGAGACGGCTTTACTTAGTTGGACCCATCAGAAATGACTTAAAGTGCGATTAGACCCAAATGCCGAAGATACAGTATTTCAAGTTGAAGGAAGTAACATTGAGAATATCCAAAAGGTTAAGAATTAAATATTCAAGGATGATGTTATAGGTTGCCTGAAAGGATTTTCACATCGCATTGTGTTAAAGGCGGGTTCTAAGCCTGTAAATCAGAAACTCAGAGGTGTACCATTAGCTCTCCGTACAGAGGTTAAAGAAGAACTGCTCAAATTGGAGAAACAAGGCATAATAGAGAGAACTGACGCTGCGGAGTGGATATCACCAATGGTTATTGTGAGAAAGCCAACAGGAAAGGTGAGATTATGTGTTGATATGAGGGAATTGAACAAATGTGTGGTTCCGGATAGGCACCCGTTACCCAATATACAGGAACTAATATCAACGTTGGGACCAGCGAAAGTATTCTCCACCTTAGACCTCACTGGTGCCTATCACCAGATCAGACTATATGATGACTCTAAACATCTTACTGCTTTTATAACACCAGAAGGTCTTTATCAATTTCGGAGGATGCCTTTTGGCCTTATATCAGCTGCATCTGCCTTACAGAGAGTTAACCAGAGAATTTTAGGAGATCTGGATGGAGTTGTTTTCTTTCAAGATCACGTATTAGTCTACGCCAATGACCAGAAGGAACATGATTTAAGACTCAATGGAGTACTACAGAAATTATACCAGGCAGGCATGGTATTGAGTAGTGTCAAGTCTAAAATAAACAGAAAAGAAATTGAGTACTTAGGACACATAATATTTGGAGAGGGCATCAAACCAAAGAGGGACTTGGTGGAATCCATTAAATCTATGATGGCACCGAGTAACAAGGAACAGCTCAGAACATTCCTTGGGATGGCTGAATACTATGCTAAGTTCATAGAGAACTATTCAGACCACACAGTAGAGTTGAGAAAAATACTGAAGATAAATAAGAAATATGTGTGGAATAAAGCAAGTGATAAAGAATTCCGTTTCATTAAAGAAGCCCTTGCTAGAGCCCCGGCTTTGTAACGTTTTGTGAGAGGAAGGAGGACTGTAATCACAACTGATGCAAGTGAAGTGGGGCTTGGTGCATCTTTGACACAATACCATGATGGACAGGAATGTGTGATTGCTTTTGCCTCTAGACTTTTGAAAGGAGTGGAAAAGAACTATGCCACTATTGAGAAGGAAGCCCTGGCAATAAAATGGGCCACAGAGAAGTTTCGGAATTTTGTGTGGGGAGTACAGTTCAAGGTACATACAGATCACAAGCCATTGGTTCAAATATTTAATACTAAGGGTCTCGACAAAGTATCTAGTAGAATCAGGAGATGGGTGTCCAGACATCAAGAATTTGAATTCAAAGTTATACACATTCCAGGGTCAAAAAATGTCACGGCGGATTGTTTATCTCGCCTAACTGGTCAAGAGGAGGATGATGATGATCCCGAAGAACACAAGCTTGTTTGTGTAGTTTCAGATCAAGCCATTTTTAAACAAGATTGGAAAGATGAAATGGAGAAAGATGAAACGTTGATGGAAGTGGCAAGAAATGTTGAGGAAGGAAGATGGAGGAAAAATGAGGTGTTATGTTCAGAAGTCAAAGGATTCTGGGATGTAAGAGAAGAACTGTATTTGCAGAGTGGGTATCTCATGAAGGGTGATAAGATGAGACCCCCTACCAATCTGAGAGAGAAGATAATGCATCTAGGCCACGAAGGTCACCAGGGAATAGTAAAGACAAAAAAAAGAATCAGAAATACATATTGGTGGCCCGGTTGTTATCGTAAAATAGAGGACCGGATAAGAAAGTGTATTCTTTGCTCAAATAGCGATAAAGTATGCAAGGGTGCTAGTTATCCGATGGTGTTGAGAGAAGTTCCAGAGAGTCCGTGGAGTAAAATTGCTATGGATGTGATTGGTCCTATATGGAGTGATGGTTATTCAATGTTTGGGTTAGTTGTCATTGATATGTTAACCAGATGGGTTGAAATCACATTTTTGCCACAGGTCACTACACGGAAGGTTATTGAGTTCCTGGAAGAAGTATGTAAAAGGGAAGGTTATCCTCATGAAATTCTCACAGACAATGGTTCCCAGTTTAAATCCAAAGAATTAGAGAATTATTTGAGTGATAGATCTATTACTCACAAATGTTGTGCAATTTACCATCCTCAGGCCAATGGCATTGTGGAACGATGTAACAGAATAATCAAGAATGCCATAAAGTTGGCCTGGGCAAATGGTGAAGATTGGAAAAGGGCTGTTAAGGTGTCATGCATGCTGGACGCTACGCTCGTAGAACAGCTAGACCGTTCTACTCTAAATGGAGGCTATTCGATACGTTACCGGGAAAACGACGTTTACACTTTACACGTCGCTAACTTCACGTGACTTGCTTCGTCACGTGAACTACGGTATCACGTATTTAAGCAGCGTAGAAACTTCACTCGCGGCTTCTGATCGTCTCTATTGGCGTCGTGTAGCTGAACCTCTGATCTACAACCTGATAATTTCCTACAGCTACTTTTGGGCCTTCGGTAGCGTGTGTTCCGCCACACGCTGATTTCCTGGAACTATCCCTTCGCGTGCTATTCCACACGCGCTCTTCGTCTGCAAGTGCGGCCGGCCCAGGCTGCGTGAATCCTGCCCGCGTGTAAAATCCACACGCGCTCTTTGTCCTCATACGCGGCTGGCCAAGGCTGCGTAAATCCTGCCCGCGTGTAACATCCACACGCGCTCTTCGTCTTCAAGTGCGGCCGGCCCAGGCTGCGTGAATCCTGCCCGCGTGTAAAATCCACACGCGCTCTTTGTCTTCATACGCGGCTGGCCAAGGCTGCGTAAATCCTGCCCGCGTGTAACATCCACACGCGCTCTTCGTCTTCAAGTGCGGCCGGCCCAGGCTGCGCGAATCCTGCCCGCGTGTAAAGTCCACACGCGCTCTTTGTCTTCATACGCGGCTGGCCAAGGCTGCGTAAATCCTGCCCGCGTGTAACTTCCACACGCGCTCTTCGTCTTCAAGTGCGGCCGGCCCAGGCTGCGTGAATCCTGCCCGCGTGTAAAGTCCACACGCGCTCTTTGTCTTCATACGCGGCTGGCCAAGGCTGCGTAAATCCTGCCCGCGTGTAACATCCACACGCTCACGTTGTCTTCAAACACTGTTTTCTTCTACCTCCTGCATCTGTGGAATTAACAGAAGGATTGATCCCTAAGTGGGAAGGAAGCCTTTCAAGGATTATTGGAAGTGACTTTGAACTGAACTTTGAACGCTATCCTGTGGTGAATTCAACCCGTATCTAGCGTGAGCCTCGTTCCGTCCGGGATAAGTCTCCCTTACTAATTTTCCCTTCCCTGTCGTTTTGTTCTTCATTTCGAATCCATCAAGAGACTTCTGGATTGTTCTACCCAGAGATACAGGTCAGTGTGATCATTCCTGTCATTATCTAACTCATCATACTCAGGTTGGAGCAGTTATTCATGATACTTTAATTTGTCCTAGGCTGGATTACTATACCTTACCCACGCCCTTTCCAGTGATCCATCGCTCTGCCTGTTTTATCAGCCAGAGGGTTGTATCATTTGGAAGGTCTTTGTTGACTTCACGACTATCAAGTCGGGTGAACAAGGATCCGGAAGACCCTACCTCCTGTATCCTTTTGAATATTGTATCCTTTTCGTTTGATACTTTGGTGCATTCTGACATAAGGACACATTATTAGCTCATAGATTTACACCTCACAGCACAACGGGGGTTTCTCCTTTTGAGCTGAGTACGGCTAGAAAAGCAAATACCAAACTTTATCCAGGTTGGATGAGTGCTGTGGCAGGTAATGAAATCAATTTGGATGGAGTGAAGGAGAATATATTACAGAGTTAATTAAATAATAAGAGGTTCCATGACAGGAAGTATTTCAGGAAAAGTCCAGGACCATATGCTGGCTGTCTAGTAAGGATCAAACTTCCAGTGACATTGTGGAAAGATGGATGTCATTGGTCTACGCCTATTAGAGTGGTAGAGGTATTTTCGCATGCTGTGAAAACGAAAGATGGCAGAGTATGGAATAATGAAATAGTGATGGTGTTAAGGGATGAAGAGATGGAGAGTGAGATCGATGGAAGGTTTGAGAAGGGTGAAGAGAGAAGTGTAGAATATGATGGAAGAACTATGAGTGGTGGAAGTGAGTGGAGTGAGAATAGGAGAGATAGTTTGACCTGTGGTGTGTCCTCCTTGGCGAACTACTCAGATATTCTTCGGGATGGTGCTGCGAAGAAGAGAGACAAGGAGGGGTCCCAGCGAGCTACCTCAAGATGTACGCACTGGAGGTGACAGAACTATGTAACAGCTTTAATGTGCTTATAGCCACATCTTTATCAACAAATGTAAGAAGATGGGGAGAAAGGTGGTTCCAAAAAATATATTCTTATTTTATTTAGTGATTACTCATAAGTTAAAACAAGACCAACAGGTCACGTTTGCAAATTTAGACAACATAAAACAAAATTAATAGGAAGACAATTCATTTAACACTTTTTTGTCCTAGTGTTCACTCCTTGAATACATTGAATTTCAAGTGATGTTAGTAACACATGGGTGACTTTGCAAGGTACAGTTCATATCCGACTATTTGCAGGGTCCCCATATACATTGTGTCGACATGAGTGAATCTGTTTCCAGCCTTCTTCGTAGACACATAAATGGACTATTAGTTATTCTTGGGTATTTGAGCCGATTGTGCAAGGCTTTCTTCAGGACACATCAACCCCGTATCTTACGGAGCATACCAGTGTTATTGCAAAATTATCTCCACATATCTATAAAAAACCAGAGACATACATATAAATATTAAGTTGGCCAACCACTCCATTTTCTCTAATATTTATCTTAAGCCATGGGTGAAACAATGCTGTCAACCTCTCATTTTTTTTGCATGCACATCGTATACATTCATTACTATGACTGTACTGTGCTTCTTTACAGTCAGATCGATACATACTAAGATACAATCGATTCCATTTTTTGCTATCTTTCAAGACTCTTGTTAATTTAGCCCCATTTGTGGACTTCTATTCATGCTGCGTTAGTGCCAGATGAAAAGACTAGGGCAGGAAAGGTGACAGAAGGAGGGAGAGAGGAGTGAGAGGGGGGGAGAGGAGGAGGGAGGGACAGATAACAAGGGAGACATTAAGGTGACTTTTTTTAACTCCGTCCAACCATATTGTAAAATGTGGAGTCAAAAGAGCCTACCTATATGGCTCTTATCATTCATAGAAGACCGACAAGATCAATCATAAGTGAAGTGCTTGTCACAGACGGGCTGCTTATCGTGTTAGTACACAACTGTGGAAAAAGAACCACCAGGGACAAAGGACTCAATTACTTATTTGTCAATAGTTATTGGTTGGCATCTCAAAGGAATGCATGTGACTGCGCCTACCTATTGTGGTCCTGCACAGTTATTTAGATGGGTTAGTCTCTAGCATTCAGTAACAGGATGAGTTGCTGTGGGTGATTATGCGTGAACACCTAATGAGGGAAACGCATATGTCAAGCCAGATCGGACTCAAACCGCTGATTTAATAACAAACAGAGAAGCATGTGTCTACTTAAACATAGCTTACTTTGGGCCTCATCATGACTTCGGTGGTAACCCTTAAATCCGGCGGTAGCGCTATTACCGCCGGATTTAAGGGTCCGCTGAATCAGGGCTTCGGCGGATTTCTCCCCAGCTCTGAGCTGGGGGGAAATCCGCCGAAAATTCACGCTATTACCGCCGGCGGGAAATCCGCCGGCGGTATTAGCGCAAAGATTCCTCATTGAGCCCAATGGGGAATGGGGCATTCCCGAATGGGCTCAGTGGGGAATGGGGACTTACATTACCGCCGAACTCGTGATCCGGCGCTATTAGCGCCGGGGAGTTGGGCGGTAGGGCTAATACCGCCCGCGCTAATAGCGTTACCGTTACCGCCCAAGTCGTGATGAGGCCCTTTGTCTAGTGAGCCTGGCAAAACTCCACGCCTCACAGCGGGGACGGAATTCGGCGCGGGACGGGGTGGTTTCTTTGCTTTTTACACTCGCCAAGTCGTAGGTAGAATTACGATGAATGGCTGGGGTGTGTTGTACACCTAATAAACGACATCACGGGGTATTGAACAACATTAATATTATTCTAAAGTACGAGATGAAACAGGCAAACGTATGCCGGCAGGACGCTTACTTTTAGGGGCGAGATCCCCGAGTGCATCCGGTGGAACTGAAGAACATGGGTGCCGGTGAGATTCCGACCGAGACTCCGACCTGATTTCCATCACGTGATCACGCTACGTGCTATATAGCTGGGTCACGTGATGCAATCAATCACAGGACTAGTCTGTGGCAAGGAAATGGCCACACTTTCTTGTCGGCCATGTTAGAAGTAAATCACATACGTATTGCAGGCAGTAGCGCAGCCGGACAAATGCCGACTTCCCTATGTTTGATTGACAATGTACATGGCCCCCAAAAATAGCAGTACCAGGTCAATGGTGTCAAAAATCACATTAGATGTAATGTTTCAGGCAGGATAATCACAATCATAAATTATTTACGTATCAACAGACCCCACTCTATGTATAGATTTAGTCCATGTTTTACTGAATCCAGATTATAAATCCATTTTTGTTCTTATCTACGCAGTTTTTTGTCTGTGTCGCCACCACGTGGGTGGTGGTCGACTTTTTGTATAACACACCAGAAAATGTCATCATGAGAATGGTTCGCCTTCTTATAATGTTCAACTAATGGTTTATCGGGGGTACCATTTTGTATGCAGCGGCGATGTTCGCCAATTCTAGTGCGGACCGATCTTTTTGTTTTGCCAATGTATAGAATCCACAGGAGCATTTGATACAGTAGACCACCCACTTGGTGGCGCAATTGCTGAACGTGTTCAGATTCCAGTTTCTCCCTTTTAGCTCAATGGATTTTAAATTTTGTGTAAATTTGCACACATTTAAAATGCCCTATGACCGGCGGCAGATGCCATAGTGTGGATTGGGTCTGATCATTCCTCTTGATGGTAGGATAGGTATGGACCAGTTTGTCCCTGAGATTGGTCAACCGTTTAAAGGCAAAACGAGGTGGGGAAATATGGAATTCCTCAGTGTTGATTATTTTCCAATTTTTTTAGGATTACCTTCCTTCAGTCATTACTTATCGGGGTAAAAGACGAGACACATGTTATTTTATCTAACGTGTTTTTTTTTTAGAGAGGCACTCTGTTCCTGTGATATCGGCTGCCCTTTTATATGCTCTTCTCACAATGTGGGAGGGATAACCTCTTGCCTTCAGATTTCCTTTTAATGCCATGCTCTGATGTTTAAAATCTCCTTTGTCAGTACAGTTACGCCTGATCCGGAGAAACTGACCAAAGGGTAGATTCTCTCTTAATGATTGTGGATGATAACTTTGAAATTGGAGTAGCATATTTTTTTGAGTTGGCTTTTTGTGCAAGCTAGTTCCAATTTTATTCTCAGGCATGCAATAGATCAAGAGATCTAGAAAGGCATTTTTTACTGTGTTAGATTCGCACGTGAAACTTATTGATTCTTCTTTTGCACTTAACCACGTAGGTGGTAATCCTAAAAAATTGGAAAATAATCAGCACTGAGGATTTCCTTATTCCCCCACCTCGTTTTGCCTTTAAACGGTTGACCAATCTCAGAGACAAACTGGTCCATACCTATCCTACCATCAAGAGGAATGATCAGACCCAATCCACACTATGGCATATACCGCCGGTCATAGGGCATTTTAAATGTGGCAATTGCACCATGTGCAAATTTACACAAAATTTAAAATACATTGAGCTAAAAGGGAGAAACTGCAATCTGAACACGTTCAGCAATTGCGCCACCAAGTGGGTGGTCTACTGTATCAAATGCCCCTGTGGACTTGTATACATTGGCAAAACAAAAAGATCGGTCCACACTAGAATTGGCGAACATCGCCACTGCATAAAAAATGGTACCCCCGATAAATCATTAGTTGAACATTATAAGAAGGCGAAACATTCTCATGATGAAATTTTCTGGTGTGTTGTACAAAAGGTCGAACACCACCCACGTGGTGGCGACACAGACAAAAAACTGCGTAGATTAGAACAAAAATGGATTTATAATCTGGATTCAGTAAAACATGGACTAAATCTATACATAGAGTGGGGTCTGTTCATACGTAAATAATTTATGATTGTGATTATCCTGCCTGAAACATTACATCTAATGTGATTTTCAACACCATTGGCCTGGTACTGCCATTTTTGGGGGCAATGTACATTGTCAATCAAACATAGGCAAGTCAGCATTTGTCCGGCTGCGCTACGGCCTGCAATACGTATGTGATTTACTTCTAACATGGCCGACAAGAAAGTGCGGCCATTTCCTTGCCACGGACTAGTCCTGTGTTTGATTGCATCACGTGACCCAGCTATATAGCACGTAGCGTGATCACGTGATGGAAATCAGGTTGGAGTCTCAGTCGGAATCTCACCGGCACCCGCGTTCTTCAGTTCCACCGGATGCACTCGGGGATCTCGCCCCTAAAATTAAGTGTCCTTCCGGCATACGTTTGCCTGTGTCATCTCGTACTTTAGAATAATACTAATGTTGTTCAATACCCCGTGATGTCGTTTATTAGGTGTACAACACACCCCAGCCATTCATCGTAATTCTACCTACGACTTGGCGAGGGAAAAAAGCAAAGAAACCACCCTGTCCTGCGCCGAACTCTGTCCCCGCTGTGAGGCGTGGAGTTTTGCCAGGCTCACTAGACAAAATAAGCTATGTGTAAGTAGACACATGCTTCTCTGTTTGTTTTTAAATCAGCGGTTTGAGTCAGTTCTGGCTTGACATATGCGTTTCCCTCAGTAGGTGTTCGCGCATAATGACCCACCGTAACTCATCCTGTTACTGAATGCTAGAGACTAACCCATCTAAATAACTGTGCGGGACCACAAAAGGTAGGCGCAGTCACATGCTTTCTTTTGAGATGCCAACCAATACCTATTGGCAAATAAGTAATTGAGTCCTTTGTCCCTGGTGGTTCTTTTTCCACAGTTGTGTACTAACACGATAAGCAACCCGTCCGTGACAAGCACTTCACTTACGATTGATCTTGTCGGTCTTCTATAAATGATAAGAGCCATATAGGTAGGCTCTTTTGACTCCACATTTTACAATATGGTTGGACGGAGTTAAAAAAAGTCACATTAATGTCTCCCATGTTATCTGTCCCTCAATCCTCCTCTTCCCCCCTCTCAGTACTCTCTCCCCTCTTCCGTCACCTTTCCTGCCCTAGTCTTTTCATCTGGCACTAACGCAGCATGAATAGAAGTCACAAATGGGGCTAAATTAACAAGAGTCTTGAAAGATAGCAAACAATTGAATCGATTGTAACTTAGTATGTATCGATCTGACTGTAAAGAAGCACAGTACAGTCATAGTAATGAATGTATACGATGTGCACGCAAATAAAATGAGAGTTTGACAGCATTGTTTCACCCATGGCTTAAGATAAATATTAGAGAAAATGGAGTGGTTGGCCAATTTAATATTTATATGTATGTCTCTGGTTTTTTATAGATATGTGGAGATAATTTTGCAATTACACTGGTACACTCCGTAAGATACGGGGTTGACGTGTCCTGAAAAAGCCTTGCACAATCGGTTCAAATACCCAAGAATAACTAATAGTCCATTTGTGTGTCTACGAAGAAGGCTGGAAACAGATTCACTCATGTCGACACAATGTATATGGGGACCCTGCAAATAGTCGGATATGAACTGTACCTTGCAAAGTCACCCATGTGTTACTAACATCACTTGAAATTCAATGTATTCAAGGAGTGAACACTAGGACAAAAAAGTGTTAAATGAATTGTCTTCCTATAAGTTTTGTTTTATGTTGTCTAAATTTGCAAATGTGACCTGTTGGTCTTGTTTTAACTTATGAGTAAACACTAAATAAAATAAGAATATATTTTTTGGAACCACCTTTCTCCCCATCTTCTTACATTTGTTGATAAAGATGTGGCTATAAGCACATTAAAGTTGTTACATAGTTCTGTCACCTCCAGTGCGTACATCTTGAGGTAGCTCGGTGGGACCCCTCTTTGTCTCTCTGACATTTAGTCCTCCCCCACGAGACCCTATCAAAAAAGAGGACCACTGTATATTCAGTCCGCTCATTTGAGTTTTCTACATGGTGCTGAGAAGAAGTCCAAAGCCGGAAGAAGCTACAGACGACCGAGACATCTTTCAGACTATGTGAATAAATAGAATTGATGTTGTTCCGTAAGGAAGAGGGATGTGTAGTATCCTAAGAGTGCTATGCATAATACGTGAGACACTCTCACCTCGAGAGGACCGCACGTGAGACCGGAGTGAGCAAGGAAGAATTCCATAATAGAATACGGACAGTGGCAGTTGGAGAAGAAGAGGAGAGAAGAGAAGGCGGCAATTCCTATCCCCTTATGTTAATACATATATCTTTATAAAACTATAATAAATATCCATTAATATATAGATACCAACCCCATTAAGTGTCATCAACTTGGAGATAAATATGGTTGCCTAAACAAGATCGACCCCCTAATATGCACAATAGTCCGGTCATGATCTTAGTAGAAGAAGTATGGGGCACAGCCGTGAGAAAATATCAGTTGGCGACCTTCCCTTCTCCCCTTACTCCTTTATTTTATAACCCGGAATTCACCATGGGCCAGGAACTGCAAGCATTTGCTAAATGGGAACGAGCGGGTGTACTAGATTGAATGATATGTTTCAGGGTGATGTTCCAAAACCTTTCATACAATGTAAATTAGAATTTGGCCTTTCGGAATCATGTTGCTTCCAGTACTTTCAAGTGTGGCACTAGATATTAGCTCCCCCTAACAAGAAAGCAGCAATCAGAGATCTTACTCCATTTGAAAAATGTGTATCTTCCAACCCTGGAAATAAAGCTCTGATCTCTACTGTATACAAAATCAAATCCGTCACGACTCCTAACTGCACATTGCCATGTAGACATCATTGGCATCAGGTGCTGGGGGCGGGGATGGGGAAGAAGATCGTAAGAGGTTATGGAAGCAAATACCAATGGTATAAGCTTATGGTACAATGGCACTACATTCCAAGCCGGCTACATAAAATGAAGTCGACCATCTCTGACAAGTGCTGGTGAGAATGCTGGGAGACCGGCGATTGGGTACAGATATGGTGGGGCTGTCCGATGCTGGCAAAATATTGGGAAGAAATAAATAAATATATGTCACACATTTTTAAACTTCACGAGCTTAGATCACTTAAATTGTGCCTTATAGTTGTTCTTGAAACAGATCTGTGCCAAAGTTCTCAACAACAGTGCAAAGCTGTTATCATTTTACAGATAGCGGCTCTTCTGGTATTGCTCAGAATTGGAAATGAAAAGATACACCAAATGTCAGTCAATGGTTCTCCAAAGTCTGGAACGTTCTTGCTCTTGAATGGATGACTTACTTAGTACAGGGCGATCATTCCAAATTCGCTAAAGATTGGGGCTTGGTCCTGGACTTTTTTTCAAGGTGACTATGACATTGCTTTTTGCCCAAAGAAACATCGTATTTTGGGCATTGCTTGAACTATCGGACTTGGGTTTAGGCATGTACTACGGGGAGTCTGTGTGGATGTGGTGAAGGGAAAGGGGACTGGGGGACCAGTGGTGGGGTTATTGTTTGTTGTTATCCAAAATACCAATACAAATAAAAGAAAACAAAAAACAAAACTTGGCTGTTCGAGTAATCACTGTCAGCTAAACTCTTGATTACATACTCTGCTGGAACACTCCACTTTAGATCTTCCTCCTGATATTACTTTTTTCCTCAATGACTTCTCTATCACTGACCTGCCACCTACCTGCTGTACCCGGTTCTGCGCCTTGATGCCCCTATCTTTAGCAAGCTGCTACAAATTCAAAATAAATATAGTAGCACTGACAGACACTATCAGATCCCAGCTGAGACCATAAGTGGCTATCCTGTTCCCCTGCAGAAAGGGTACAGGATGATAACACAGGACAGTACCTCAATAAATGATAATGTATCAAAGTTACTGTCACAGTACAGTACAGTAACAGGACAGTACCTTCGATAAATTAATATGTATCGAAGTTACTGCGACAGTATAGTACAGTAACAGTAACAGGACAGTAACTTCGATAAATAATCATTTATCAAAGTTACTGTCACAGTAGCACTGACAGACACTATCAGCTCCCAACTGAGACCATAAGTGGCAATCCTCTTCCCTTGCAGAAAGGGAACAGGATAATATCACAGGACAGTACCTCGATAAATGATCATGTATCGAAGTTACTGTCACAGTACAGTAACAGGACAGTAACTTCGACAAATAATCATTTATCAAAGTTACTGTCACAGTAGCACTGACAGACACTATATGCTCCCAACTGAGACCATGGGCCTCATTACGAGTTTGGAGGCAGCCATACCCTTTTTAAGGGCATGGCTGCCTCCAAACTCGGGTCTGGTTTCCTTCAATGAGGAATTATCGGGCCATTCCAACCTTGGAGGACCCAGTAATTCCTCATTCAATGTACCCATCCCCATCCGCACTTGAGCCCCCATAGGGCTCAATGGTAATGGGGAGGGAGCTAACAACGGGCCCGTTAATAACGGGACCGTTGTTAGCTCCCTGGTCCCCTCGCGGGACCTGCAAAGGACGTCTGGTCTGACCAGACGTCCAGAGCGGGTCCCGCAAGGGAACCTCGTAATAGGGCGGAATGGGATTAACGGCACTGGCACCTTTACCGGCGCCGTTAAACCCATTCCGCCTGCCTCGTAATGAGGCCCCATAAGTGGCAAGCATCTTCCCTTGCAGAAAGGGAACACCAGGCCTCCCAAAAGAGGTGACTCTGGGAAACATTCCTCTCATAGGGTTCGCTATGGGAGGGATGCAAATTGTTCAGTTATTAAATGTGAATAACTTTCTGTGAACCACATGGGGATAACCTGGAAATATGAAAGGTATGGAAGATACTATCACAAGCTTGGCACTGAATGCAGATAAATACAATATTAGTTCCATGTCTTTGCATCGCTTGTATTTACTGCACAGGTTTTTACCGCTGAGTTAATACACAGTGTGCCCCTACCTTGCTCACCCATTCAACCTCGGGTTGCCTCTTTGAAGAGGGGTCACCCCTTTTTCATCCTCCCTCTGAATCAGGCTCCCACAGAAGAGGGGTTTCACCCACTTTTCACCCCTGCGCAACTATGTCTTTCCTTGATCTGCAGCACTGCTGTGCTTCTCCCCCTTCCACTTCATGCACACAATGCCTTACCCCCTACATGCTCCCAACCTGATCCTTACACACACAAGACCTGTCCCCCTCCTATGCACACACACCGCACCACTTCTGGCCACACAGTTCTTTGCTGCAATGCAATTGCGGCGTGATAAACACTTACATTGCCCTTCCAAAGTGGCAAAGACATAGACATGCCACCAAAATATGAATTAAGACCCTGTCACTCATATCCTGGTGGTTGTGAAGTGTTTTGTTTGTCCTTTACATTTCGAATAAGAAAAGAATTGTATACATTGTTTTTCCCAAGTACAGCTTAAGTTGGTGGGGGAAGATGTAACAGACACTTGCCATTTGCAATACTCCAATCATGTTTGTAGTGCACACTGTGGTGAATCAGAAAAAGGAGTCAGATGACTTAATGACATGTTCAAAATGGTTTCATTTAAAATAAAGGAACACTCCTAACTTGCCCTATTGCTATGAAGGAAGTTCCCTAGCTAACAAAGCTAAAGTTAAGGGTGCATTTCAAGTCCAACATAAAGTCTTTGGTCCGAACCCTAACCAACTAACCGGCTCAAAACTTTGGAAAAATACCTAACTAAAAGGAAAAAGGGAGGCTTGCACAACCACCTCAGTATGAGCTTCTGCCTGGCCCAAACTTGGAATTGCCTTGCTCCCAGTCCTAACGTCTCTCTTGGAAGCACAATGGTATCTTTTCCACAATCTTCATTTCAAGTTATCTTTCGTTAAATCATAATTATCTTCTGTATGGATTTCACTCTCCCTTGATTAAAGAAAAAGTCAATTGGTAGTGCTACCGGCGCCGTTGTTACCATACTGCCACATTACGAGGTCTGCTTGCGGGTGCTGCAGACTAGGCGTGCAGAGCGGCACCCGTGAGCAGAACTCGTGATTGCAGTGGCACCGTTATAAACGGTGCCAGTGCAACCATGCTCCCCACCCCCATTCTGCCCTATTTGGCAGAATGGGGATCGGGAGCCCGGCCATAGCGGCACCCGCGAATGGGCAATTACCGGCCCATTCAACTCATAATGGGCCGGTAATGGCCCATTCGCTGGTGCCGGTAGCGAGTTTGACGGTAGCCGTACCCTTATTAAGGGCACGGCTACCGCCAAACTCGTAATGAGGCCCAATCTCTGATTTTCAAATCTTTAAATTATCTTCTGTAGGGATTTCACTCTCCCTTGATTAAAGAAAAAGACAGACTCTGATTTTTAGCTGATCTAACCCCTCCAGGATTACATGAAAAAGATACTTCTTTCTTTCTCACCTTCAAGCTGTTGGGCCTTCCCAAAGTTCTGTGGTTCTGTGGTCATTATTTTACTTTTCAAGTACACAATTTCTCTTAAGGCGTCTGCCCACTTGGGAAACACAACTTCTCATAGTTTCTTGTACTTTGGTATTCGTGCTGCAGGGCATTCACCTTTCTTTGACCCTCTCTTAGTGCAGGAATTGTATCTGTCCTTCTTTGATATTCTTGTTGACTATTCCAGCCTTGGTACATAGTGTGCGTCTCTTGTTCGCTTTAGTTTTGTTGGGCTATGAGCCCGTTACCTTCTTTTATGCTTGTGTGTACTGCGTGATTATCTCAGACCTGAATTACAATGTTCGTCTTTCTTTCACCCAGGTTTAGTGAGGCTGTGCGCCCGTTACACTCCCTTGAGTTCTTGTATCTTTGCTGCCTATTCCAGCCTTGAATTGCAGCATTCGTACTTCTTTCACCCAGGTGTAATGGGGCTGTGCGCTCATTACACTCCTTTGAGTTCTCGTATCTTTGGTGGCTATTCCAACCTTGAATTGCAGTATTGGTATTTCTTTCACCTAGGTTTAATGGGGCCATGTGCCCCTCTGTGGGCCTGTTACACTACCTTGAGCTGTTGTGTACTTGGTGGATATTCCAGCCTTAAATTGTAATATTGGTATTTCTTTCACCCAAGTTTAATGGGACTGTGCGCCTGTTAAATTTTCTTAAGTTCTCGAACCAGCGTTGGTTCCGGTATTCGTGGACACTAGCAGTCACATTCCTCGTTTGTGTGCACAAGTTGGCGCAGTCTACTTCCCCGTCGATACCTCTCTTGGTTGGAAAAGTGGTTGCCAAGGGGAGCTCGGGACCACAGGCTCTGTTCCGCTTTTGGGTCTCCGCGTTATTTGCTGGGCACCCAGCCCACACTGTCCCTCAGTGGTCACGCCACCCGATCAAGGTTCTCACCTTCCAACATCAGCTAGGGGGATCTCGCTTTCCTCATGCCAATGCTGGCTCCGTGGCTTGACGTGGGTCCGCCCCTCCAGGATGTCAATGCTACAGAGGCGTAGCACTCTGTAGCACTTACTATCTTTATTCCAAAGGAGTCTCTCTCCTTATACACGTCATTGGAACACCAGGGATTTTGTCCATCTTCCTTGTCTATGGTATCTAGACATCATTCAGCATTACCTTCAGGCAATAGAGACACAAAATATATAGCCAAAGTCTCTCCAAAATCCATATAGGCAGACAAGGTGTTTTGTGCAGGGAGTTCCTTGGTGGAATGGGAGTCCTTGTCCCCAAGAGGGAAGTCACTCCTGGTGAGGTCCCACTTGCTCAGACACCTAGGGGAGGTTTTTGCTTGGCAGGCTCGCCTCCCTAGCATAAAAGGGGGTGGCTCCCTGTGGAGGGAAGGGATACATTGTCCAGATTCATCACAACACATAGTAGCAGTTGTGTTTATTTTATGCATTTGACAGAGTGCAAACTTGGCGCAAGTGCTTACACTGTAACACTCAGGAACAGGGAGAAAATAGGCTATAAAACAACAGCTTTTCCTCAGCCCACTAAGAGCCAAGTGAAAGTTTCAAGTTCCCTTTTAATCCAGAGCTAACCTGCAAAACACTTCCCAGTATACCTATTTAGGAAACAGACAAGTTTTTAAATAGCCTAGTCATTAAGGAACTATTTGTAGGGACACTGGGAGAGTATTCCAAATCTTGGGAATGGCACACACGTGTGATAGAGTGACTTCTGCTCTGCAGGGGTATAAGATGAGTAGTGGCTTAACCACCGACTCAGCACCTACACTTCCACAGACCAAAAGTGATCCCAATCATAAAGGTAAAACATGCAGAGCTAATATATATGCGTACTTGGCCTTTTGTAGTAACGTGTGCTGAGGCAAGGCTATGCTCTCAAAACGGGCTTAGATGTGATCTAGTAGCAACGAAAACAGTGAAGCAAAATAGTCCAAAATAAAGGGAATGTGCAATCAAGGTTTTATACAAATATATTTGCTTTAATTGAACACACCAATGTATAAATTACTATAAAAACACTGTATAATAAGTCACGCTTGTACAGAAGATCAGGGAAATGAGATGCAATCACTCTGAATATTCAAAAGGAGAGAAAAAGGCAATAAAGCACGACAGTGTTAAAATATGATATAGTTCATGCGTGAAAAGGGATCAAAAGTGAGCTAACCAGTCTCTAGGACCCAAAGATGGATTATGGGGACAGATAGAAGTCAATAATGCCTTCTTGCTGTTCTTCGTGATTGTGCAGAATCAAACCGAGCTTTGAACTAAACTGCTGTGCATGTCGAACCAGGTTCAGGTGTGGCAATTCGTGCTGGGTCAAGTGGTGGGCCGGCATCTAGTCGGTTTAAAGGAGAAGCTTGGTGTGTTTCGAGTGCGGCATTCTGGTCGTGCAGTTCAGATGGCTCACCATGATCAGATCAAGAGATGAGTCGGTTTCAGACAATGGTAACTACTGGTTCAGGTTGATTAATGAGGCAGTGCTCCAGCTGTTCGAGTGGAGGTCCATCGATTCCATGCGATAATTTAGGTGGTCCGAGGCAATGTTACAAAAGGCAGCAGTTCTAGTTGGCCTGCATCAGCAAGCAGATTGTTTGAGCCGAACAGGTGACGTGCTCTGCTTAGCACGATGTGGCAGCAATTCTGTTTAAAAGGTGTGATACAGTGGTAGTTTGAAGTTCTATGGGGGCCAAAAGCAGCACCATTGAGTACCTCTTGTTTGAGTACGGTAAACACAGTTCTAATGCATTTTGACTAGTTTGAAGCTGTAGTTTTTATCAGGTCCTCCATATGCTATAAGACCCACTGCAGGGACTCTAGAACAGGAAAAGTCCATTCAGGTTCTGCCCTCCCAGCCTAGGAAGGTTTGGTGTTCCCAATGTGCCCTCAGAGTGGGTAGGGAGCAGAGCTTGCCCCTGACTTGGACAACTCCTTCCTCACTTCAATGGCTGAGGGCTTTGGAAAGATCAACTCTCCCAAAACAGGTCCAAATGAATTCTTCCTTAAGTCTTGAAGGCCGTAAGGGAATAAATGTAGGAGTGGGAGACCCGCTCTCCTATAGGAAAAAGTCTACAGATAATTTAACAAAAGCAAGCATGATTTAACGGGTCCAATCCCTGTTCTTTGGACAAGTGGGCTTTGCCTGCTTGCATCATACCCAAAGTGATTTGTGCTAAAGGAAGCATAGGAGAGAGGAAGGAAAGAGAGGTACAGAGAGAAACAAGATGGTGGACCCCTTTACCAGTTGTGCTGACCTCCTTCTGTCGATTCCATGTGATAAAATCGCGGCAAAAATTGCAGTGATTACAAAATATTGCGGCAAAAATGCTGTGGTTTTTGCGCTGCAATCCATGTAAAGGCTGCGGGGGACACCCCTGCAACCCCCGGACACATTATACCATTTAAGGGGAGCGGGGGACACTCCCACAACTCCCGCTCCCCTTAAATGGTATAATGGGGCATACCTTTACCAGGTCAAACCACAGCATTTTTGGCGCGATTTTTTTTTTTTACCGCTACATTTTTGCCGCGATTTTATTACCTGATACCCTTCTGTCTACACTAACCACGCCCTCTTATCAGACCCAAAGCATCAAAGGCCCTTTTGTATGTAACATCCTGGTGGCAGGTGAATTCTTTTGTGTAGGGTGTGCCCTTTGATTCCTGTTTCCCAAGAAAAATGATGCTGAGGTCCTTTCTCGCAGGAGTTGTTACCTGACCTTACAAATGATGAAAAGAAGGCATCCCCCACTAGTTTTGGTCTTGCTGGATGCAGCCGTGCTAGCCAATCTATGGGCAGGGGGGATACACACAGCCTGTTCATGGCTCGGCTGGCTCACAGTGTTGACACAGATTCAGGTGTGGCTTTAATAATTGTGAGAAATACCAGCCACCCTACCCTAACCTCATGTATGGCTTACATTTAAAGTTTACACCATGATAGTAACGATCATAGGTATGGGTTTTTGGGCCTGGGGTGCATAACTCAAGTGCAACTCCTGTACTGAAGTGACTTGGCTATCACTGCATCTGTTAAGTGGGCACCTGTGACCCCCTGAACCTGCCCTATGCCACTCTAGAACAGGCGCTGCACATCAGGATACTGATCCAGCAGAGCACAGGTGCACACTGTGGCCCTGATTCATGGTGATTTGCTGGCAGAATGGCACACAAATCCCAGTTTTACACGCAAATATTTCCATGAATCAGGGCCTATGCGTTTGGCATGCAGCTAGTGTAACGGAGATCTAATTAGCAGATTGCCCTTCCTGAGATAGAATTGCTTATATCATTTTATTAGGTTAATAAAAATAAAAAAGGGCAGGGCTTCTACACCCTTGATAGGTGGCAGTGCATCACATGGGATGAAATGAGAAAAGGACTATAGCTAATGCACATGCTATTTAGCACAACCATTTTCATTTCCCCATACGGGCCGCGTATGATCAATATGAATGCAAATTGTCCCCCGTACCAAGGTACCTTGATAGTAATCAGGTCTTTCCCTCAGCTTCTAGAATAGGCGATCTGCCTAGAGCGTTGATCAAACCCTGCGCATAGAAATGGTTTAAACAAATAACGAGATTCTCGAGGTAGTTCCCCTGGGTCATGCGGGCTTGCGCTATGAATAGCAGAAGAAAGCTTCGTCTCCAAGCATTGCTCTGAAAGAGAGCTTCAGAGAGTACACACTGAACGTTCGCCGGCACGTTGGACTCGCCGTCTTGCCTCCTGCTGGGCTCTGGGTCAGGTAGAGCTGTGTACTCCTTGATGCTTCAACAATTTATATTCCAATCCACCCATACAGATATCACCCACTGAGACAGACCAGTGCTGAGACAATCCAATTACTATTTATATTTAAAGAATGACAGGTGGTTTGCTAGATTGCGACACCTTCGGAAGCGCAGTGCTATTTTCTACGAAACAGATAAAGATGGGCCTGCTTTGATTTTGCAAAGACCATGGCTATATGGAGGTAAAATGTGTTATTGTTGAAGGATCAGAGGGCGCAATCTGACATGAAATGCAAGATTGCATAGAACATTGGCTCATACTGTCCTAGTCAAGCTAGAGGCATAGACAGGGTAGGGCCTGTGCGGCCCAGGCCCACCCAAAATCTGTAAATGTCCACTCAGCAGCGCTGTGTGGACATTAACAATGTCACTGCGGTGGGCCTAACTACATTAGCTTTAGACCCCACTTGTTAGACAATCCAAAATTGGGGGATTCTGCAACTCTGCGCAGAAAAGAATCTTACTCCATGTTTTGGCTGGGCAGTGTGGGTAGCTGCGATCGGATAGGATAGGCTGTGATCTAGTGGCTTTCCGTCAATTAGTGTGTGGGAACAGTTCTGGACGCCTTATTGATTGAAGCATAACGCGTCGTAGATGTTCACAGATGTGCATGGGACGGTCTGGTCCATTGATTGGCTAAAATGTCCGTGCAACAGTAGTCGAGGAGATTCAGATTCTCTGATCGGAAGGAATACTAGTCACTCAGGGAAGCCTGGAGCGGGGTCAACCCTAATTCAGCAGCATGGAGAGGAGATGCAATAGGGGTGGATAGCAAATGCTTTCTGCTCTGACGTGTGGTGGGTGGCCAATTCAAAGGCAAAATAATACTAAGATGACACCTAGACAACACCAAACCTTGTAAAAAGTCCCACAAGCAGTGAATACAGCCAAAAGGCATGGGATAACAGTAAGTGTGGGCAAACTAGAAGGCACGGTCTGTGAGCAGATTGGGAATCAGAGACCAGGGACCAGGGTACCAAAACATGTTGTGTGTACAATTTGCAGATGGGCAGGAAACACACAAGAAAAGAATGTGCATGATTCAGAACCAGTCACATCAGTCTCTGGATGTTTTCAGGTGCTGCAGCAGCACACATACATTTGTTCACAACACTTTGAAGAAAAGCGTGCAAGAGGCGTGCACGCTTGCTCGCTTTAAGCAAGAACCACAGGTCAATAAAAGGCTTGTGCTTCTCCTGTAATGCTCACTGGCAAAAGGATCAGGAGGTTCCTGAGCAGCATGAGCAAGGGGAAATGGAAGTCATTGAACCCAGAGACTCTGGGAACACATCAGGCGTAGGCAAGTAGTGTGGTGGTTATGAAGGAAAATTGGTGATCTCCTGCATTAGAAGACAAGGAGAGAAGTAGTGAGGCGAGCAGACTGGAGGGGAACACAGTCCCTGTCTTCAAATCCTATTCAGGGCCATAGCACAGGTCCAGGAGTGGCAGCTGGATAATCAGAGGGGTACAAATACACGGCCGATTTCAAAGACTATGAACCTAGAGTCCGGATGTTCCCCCCAACATTGGGATCCAGCAAAATCTCACGCCTACTATACGCGGACGACATAATACTCTTTGATGTAACCCCGATCGGCCTTCAGAGGCAGATAAATAACCTCGACTCCTATTTAAAAGAAAACAACCTCTTGATGAACTTGGAAAAGACAAAGATCATGATCTTAAGCGGAAACGAAAGGAAGCTGGAGAAATTCACATGGGCGGTAAATAACACCAAAATTGAATTGGTGGACAGCTTCAAATATCTGGGCGTTACCATCAACAAGAACAGTAATGAAACAGTGATGCAGGAGATCATCATGTCCAAAGCGAGACCGCTCATCTCACAATCTTGGGCAGTTCTGAAAAAATATGGAAAATTCACTATGGCGCCAGTGGTGACTTTTTACAAGTCTAAAGTGATTCCAACTCTTACCTACGGGGCAGAAGCTCTACCAAATCTTCCAACATCCTTTTGGTCAAAACTGGAAGGATTTTATTGGAGAAAGGTTCTCAACCTTCCTGACTCGCTACCAATGGTGTTAATAAGAAGGGAACTCTCTCTACAATCGCTGGTCTCCATAGTAGCCCGCAACGAAGCCATGCTATTTCGAAAGTCTTTACTTCCAAGCCCCCCTCTGATCATGCAAGAAATTCAACATGAAATTCAGTCGGGCTCATGTAAAATGCTAACAAAATGGGCGGCAAAGATCGACTCAATGCTAGAGGGCGCTGGAAGCTCTAAAAACGAACTAATCTACAATCCTTCTAAGTTTAAACTGCGTCTATTACATCAAGACTGGATCGACACATTGGAAAAAGCAGCCGCATCGAAGCTGTTTACAGATCTGCCTCCACAGCTGACAAAAGTGAACGAACTCAAGTCCTACTTGTTAAAAGGGCCGGACTCAAACCTCAGAGTGAACTTCTTAAGAATCCGCCGGAACATTCTCCACACAAGGGAAGTTCTATCCCGAAGAAAATTGGTTTCGGACGACGCCTGCAGATTCTGTAGAAAGTCAGCGATGCCAGAAACCATAAGACACCTCCTGTTAAACTGCCTAGGAGTCACGGGCCCCCGCAAGAGACACCTGGGACATTTGTTTAAAAACCTACACATCTATGATGAAGAGGAATGGTGGTGTCGGCTATTAAGTGGGGAGAAGACCTCTTGGGTGATCGCGGTGGTGGGCTTCTTCCGAGAAATTGAACTACTTCGCTGACGGGGAAGGTGTGAGTGGGCAGGTCTACTAGTTGGGCGTCCTTACCTCGATTTCTCCTGGGGGGTAGCTGAACTTCACTCTGATTCGGAATCTGAATTCAAACCGAAAAAGATCGATCTGATGGAGCCCCTCAGGGAATCACGAGATGATGGGGCTCAGGACAAAGAACGATCGTGGGAACTCTGGAATAGTTAATGTGGAGATTTGTCTCTTTTTCTACTTTGTAAAAATTGTTTCATACAATTAAATCAAATAAAAAAAAAAAAAATTAAAAAAAAATTTCCCACAAATGTCAGAGTGCCCTGGCGTAGCAATGGACCCTGAGCCAACCATTGGGGGTTCAGGGGAATTTTCCCCCACCAAGCATTCTTTTTTTAAATAATGGCCTACAATGGGGCATCATGCAGCACACTTTCTGTGACGAATTGGGTCAAATACCGGACAGTTAGTTATTGGTTTTGTAGGGTAACTCTAATCCAAGAATGGAACCGATGCAAGTCTCCAACGGTGCACAAGAGCATTTTCCAACTCATGTTCATGATGCCTCTGCCCACAATATATGCAAGTATTATAGAATTAATTCCTGGGTTATCACCCGAATTTTGCACGCAAGTTGTCTAGGATCGTATATTTTACAACAACAACACAAGCCTTGAGAAAGAGCAGCGCTCGAAACACGTGTCGGCTGGTTCAACAGTTGCTTGGCTTTGAAATTTCTTCAATATTAAATTCAATATTAAGGGTGAATTTGCACAGTATGGTTGTTTCACTGTAATTTAATTGATTTACTTTGTGGAACGGTAAGCAGAGGCTCCACGCATAGACACAGCCACCCGCAGCACATGCCCGTTATATTTTACAGTAAATGGAACTCTAGTTACAAGCGCTGGATTTCCAGTTCTTTTCTGCTTCCAGTTGGTTCTTGAAAAAAACACAGCAAGATATTGGTAACCATAGGCAATATTTATCACTGGCGACATTCACAACCCATATCCAGAGGATCTCAGAAAGTGACCTCCTCCTACATGACTTCCAATCAAGCTTCAGAACTGCAAGAGCAACCGGGTCCCCCCTAATTGACATTTATAAAAACCTCCTTCAAGACTAGGTTACGGGCCATCCAGCCCTCATCCTATTTGCCCTGGCAATGGCATGTGACACTTTGGAACATAATGTTCTGCAACTTTGCCTCCAACACAACCTTAAGGTAGGCAAAATCACTCTCAGCCTGTTCAAATCATTCCTGGTGGCAAACGTATGTCAGGTAAACCTGGGTAACTACATCTCCCCAGATCACTCAACCTTGTGGACTCACCCATGGATCAACAAAACAGTAACCTTCAAACCATCTGTCAACCTCCATGGTACTTTCCTACTTCCATTCTTATGTTATACTAATAACTTACAAATCCTTATCAAATTGGGTCATGATCCAAAATATCTCATATCCATTTCTACATCCATATCCCTGATCCATGAATGGATGACTGATAGCAGCCCTCTCCTCAAAGCAGACAAAGCAGACATCAAACTGTTCTGGCATGTCCGCACAAACATGTCCCCTTTTCCAGCGATATCTGCCATTGCACCCCCACCTGAATGCTCTAAGAAGTCAGGAAACAATGGGGTTCCTATTCAACTCATTTCGATTGTTGAAATCCCAAATCAACACCATTGGCGAATTTGGAAAATGTCTTATCCTCACACAGAATAATATCACACTGCTCTTAGGGACCGAAGAAATAATGGACCTCGTCCTCCTGCATCTGCACTACTGCAACAATCTGCTGGCAGGCGTACCCAAAAAACTCATTAAGCACATGTAGATTATCCAGAATACAGCAGCCTGACTTACCCTTGAGGTAACAAGAAGAAATCAAATCTCCCCAGTCCTTGAATCCCTCTGCTTGCTCCCAATCGATCTGAGGATCACCTATTGGATCATTTGGGTAAACCAAAAGGCAATACGTGACCTCACTCCAAAAAATGTAAATCAATTATTTAAAACCATGTCCCCTCGAGGATCCTAAGATTGTCACAGTACCAGCTCCTCATAACCTCCAGATTCAAGAAAATCAAAGTAGCTGCAAAACACTTTTCTGCCATTGTACCAAAGCTGTGGAACAACATGTTCATTTGAAAGAATCCAAAGACCAACATATCTACCTTCTCACACAAGCTGACATGTCAGCTGCCAATGTCATGGATGCCAATGAGCAATGTACAAATAAGGCCTTCCTTTTCAGGCAATGATTGGTCCTGTGCTGCCCTCAATCTAAGGACTTCCCTGCTTAGCCGCGCCGCCCCTCGCCAAAGTAACGTATCTATTTGAGAGCATATCCTTAATCTGAGTGTTAATGTCATTGACAGAATCATTTTTAACAGCCAGGATGGCTCGTTCACACAGCCACTCGTGAAGTAACACTTTAGCACCATCCGTAAGAGAATGACAGAATTGCCTGTCGCACATCTTTACATAGCTAGAATGCCACCTGCTTCACACTCGCCTCTCAGGTACGTTTGCATCCCATACACCTTGCCTTCAACTCCCATACGCCTTCGCCTTACGCATCTCATACGCCTCTGCCCCCATAGACCAACACTCCGCCAACCCACAAACCATTTTTGACTTTTATATATATATATATAGATGGTGGTGTAATGATTGCATGTTTCAACACTAGATGACTCTAGTACTGGGAGGGTTGGGACTCTGATTGACATCCCTGGCATTGCCGATGTCCGTGCAGTGGGCGGATTTCAAAGGGCAGAGATTATCTTTGACATTTCTAGAATGTTCACAGGGGTGCATGTGATGAATTGTGGATTGCCACGGGGCTCTGGCTCGGGCGCAGAATATGAAAGGTTATCAATTTCATTTTAATGTGACAGACAATCCAAGATATGGGATTTTTGCACCACAAGAGACCAAGAGCTCAGCCCCCTTATGCTATTTGTATTCATGTGTGCCTTCAAAGCAAATGACAGCCAGATGAAAATGGTCTCGAACTGCCTTCTTCATATTCACTGACACTTACTCTGATAAAGATAAAGATAATAAAATGTGATTGTTTTATGAGGATGAATAAGGCGCAAACAAGGGGAAGGTGTTCTCTGTCACTGGAACAGCTCAGGATACATGGATCTCCAAATGCTGTGGGGTTTGGTCCTGTAATAGAATCTGTAGGGGATTTCCCGTTTCCCAAAGAAACACATGGGATATTAAACTTAGCACTCTGACCAGCGATTGGACTGGTGCCATTGCCACCAATATCCTCAGACTTCTCTTGACACAGTATGGAACCTTTAGTTTGTTCTTTTTTGCGACACTCGACTGGCCTGCTTGGTCCCCATCAGGTCCATCAGCGTATTGTTGCTCGCCACAAGTCAACTTTTTGCTCTATTTTATCAAATGCATCCCTTTTTCAGTTCCACTATCAATGAACTTCACAAAGAGCCACACCTCACATGTATAACAAAAAAAGGACAGCCAGCCAAAGGGGTTTTCAGAAGACATTGGGCCTCATTAGAAGTGTGCCGGTCTGGAAACAACGATGCCGGTAAGCGTACCGGCACTGTTGTTTCTGGAACAGCACACTCCAGCTTTGCCTGCCGGAGCCGTTGTGCCCGACAAGGCTGACCCTGCTGGACACAGCGGCCATAGTAGGCAAGCCGTCACAGAACCACTGGCACCGTTAATAATGGTGCTTCCGTGTTCCACATTTTTTCCCATTGTTCCCCAGTAATTCCCCATTCCCATAGAGTCCTAGAGGACTCTATGGGAATGGGGAATTACTATTTACCGGCGCTTGACTTTCCAGACCGCCAGGATTGTAATCCCCCGGTGTTACCGGCAAGTCAGGTGCCAGTAAATAATTACGGGTCTGGCGGCAACCCGCCGGTATTACCAGCACAGTTACCGCCGGCCTCGTAATGAGGCCCATTATCCACTTTCAATCAATGTGTCGATATATGATACAACAAGCAATGTATTCTTATTATTGTATATGTGGAAGGCACCGGCCCACAAAGCGAGATCCCTGGGCCTCTCCTCCCAGGTGCAGACCTCCAAACGCTTTGCTTTTCTAACTTGCCCCTTTTAAATCATATTTCGAATTACTCTTTCAGTAAAAGACTTTGTGCCCACTTTGTCTAGCGGTTCAAAATTTCGCGAAAAACAGTTCACTGCTTCGAAAAGAATCCAACTACAAGGCCGGCTGAGTTCCCTCGCCACTCCTTTCCTAATTTGAAAGCACTCCAGCCGAGCTCGCGCATCATCCCGACAACAAGCATTCCCAAGGGGAAGAGACATGGCGCCATGCCCGCTTTCTTCCGGTTTATGGATGCCAAAAACAATTGTGATCAGTGAAGTTTAGCGGGCTTTAATTGAAACCTGTTCTAAACTGCATCACATTCAATATCAATGCACTCTGCAGTTGTCACTCACTGTTCTCGCTATTTAGTCAGCCTATGGAAGATATTTGCTAACTACGCTGGAATAATGTGTTTCATTGGAAGGATTATGTAAGGATACATTGTGGAAGCACTTTTATCATCTTAGAAATTCTTTCAAGAAACATGCTATATATTGTCCATTGCAGGGGTCTGCAACCTGCTTCCCTACTGTCTATACTGGCCAGGGTTGATGGGAGTTGTAGTCCAGAACATCTGCAGATCCAAACATTGTAAACAAGTCAGCTATGGTTACACAAACAAATATGACTACAATTCACTTTACTCAATGGTGCAGATAGCTGAAAACCGTATCAGGATTCACAAGACTGCTCTGCAGAAAACCAGGAGATGCCCGGAGTATCTCAGATTTGCTCCTGCTACCTCAGACCTTATTTAACAATCCTAAAACTGGAGCAGATCTGGGGCTACTTATGGTATCTTTGGAATGCTTATGTGCAAACGTGATTCCCAAATATTCTCTCAAGGGCATCTCACAGATGCTCCAGGAAGTTCCGGAATCCCTCTAGTTTTAGTCTTCATGAATTAAGTAAAAGGCAGCTGGGGCAAATGTGAGGTGCTCAAAGCATCTCCTGATTTGCTCCAGTGCAAATATTTGTTAAGGAGGCCCAAGGTGGGCTGAGATGATCTTGGTTGCCCTAATTCACAAAATAAAGATGAAGGTGTCAAAGGTGGTTCACAGAAGTGGGGTAGCACTGTGGCAGAATTGGTACAGGTGCAATGCCACAGCATGTCTGCTGCATATCAAAGTGCATCCCTGATATACTATCTGTGTCATTCCTATTGCTCTTCCTAGTGCCGCTGACCGCACCTGTCAGAAGCCAAGTAGAGAGGAAAGATCAACCCTCCGAGGGTGGGGGTGGGGAGTAGATTTTTAAACCGCCAGTAGCATTTCTCTGCCCCAAATTGAGACCATCATGCAATGCTAGTTCTATATTTTTTTGAGTTCCCACCCCAAAAACTAACATTGAAAAATTGTTTCTGCAATGACAAGCCCTTTTAAGCACATCTCTGCAGATGTGGGTCCTTGGATCACTTGAGGAGGGGTGGGGGGTCTGTCAGCCCCATCTCACAAGGAGGCAAGGCATACAGAAGAAATGCACCCAATACTTAGGAATGCAAGGAGGAGCTAGCTAAGCACCTTTGAACCCGCAGCCAGTGCCTCTTACTCCCAGGAAGTCACTATGGTGAATCCATTGCCCACAAGTGCCTCTCCAATACAGCCCCCCTTACTTCACCCAAAGAATCACCAAAGCTCACTCCTCAAGACCCACTAGGACCCCCTACACTGATCGACTACTCATGCCCATAGTAAAGCGATGCAAAGCCAGAGGCTCAAGATTCCCTTTCCTTGCTGCGAAACTCTGGCATGACCTCCCCCCACCTTGATGGCTGAGAAATCCTACTGGATCTTTTGTAAAGCTCTCAAAACTCAGCTCTTCTCCTAACGCGCAACCCCACCTACCCACCGCGCCCATTTGTCTGATCTCTATCACCACCACTCTGCATTAACATGGATGATAATGCTTCTCAATTATGTAACTGTGCTACAGTTGTAATTGCACCTATGCCACCCTTGTTTTTACGTGACTTAAATCACAGTTGTATGAGAAAGTATGTTTTCTTGACTTGTACCTGCAACAGCAACTCAATGGGCCTCATTCCGAGTATGGCGGTAAGGGATAGCGGCCACCGGTAACGAGACCGGTGGCGGTAATCCCTTACCGCCATACTCCGAGTTCCCTTTGCGCCCTCGCCCTTAACGCCTGCTTTGAGCAGGTGTTAAAGTCGAGGGCGCAAAGGGGCCTCCAAGCCAATAACGGTGACCGTAATGAACGGTCACCGTTATTTGCATCTTCCCCATTCCCATTGAGCCCTATGGGGGCTCATTTGGGAATGGGGAAGAGTCTTGGTGAATGGGGAATTACCGCCCCGCCGACCTTGGAATGGGGCGGTAATTCCGCCATCCACCAAGGCGCTGCCGGTCCGGGTACGGCGTCAACCAAGGCGTTAATAGCGCCATTGGTTAGCGCCGTACTCGGAATGAGGCCCAATGCCTCTGGGTCGTATGTGCGCTATACAAATTAAATAAATAAATAAATAAATAAATAAATACATAAATAAATAAATAAGAGCCCTCCAGGGAGAGAACTGTGGGGGCATAGATGTGGATGACTTTGCCACATGCATTCTGCCATTTACCTCTTTCTAAAGTGATTGGCTGTACTGCATATAAATATTACAGGTAGGTACAAGGTTTAGTTTTCAACCAGTACTCTGATGGGACGTTAAATAATGCTGATGCAGGTCTTCCACTTTGTTTTAACTTTGTGTAATGCTGAAAATGTATCATGGTGACAGGTGGTGGAGCCAATAACAGCTATCTGGGGCTCTCGACAGCAGTGAACACATGATACGTCTGTATTTTACAGGTGGATAGCCCCAAAAACGCAGTGCTAGAGTACATTAGCAATGCATGGCCTGCATAGGTCCTATACACATTGGCCCTCATTACGAGTTTGGTGGTATCTGGGCGGTAAATCCACCCAAATACCATCAGACTGACTTACCATCACCACCACTTGGTCCAGCGGTATTACTGCCAGATTACAAGTGGCGGTGGTGGTGTAAATCGCCTTTTTATTTTAGTCCACAGGTATCAATTGGACTTTTTTGGTGGCATTACCACAGTGGTAATTCTGCCACACTAATTCTGCTGATTTTCCTGATTTTTCAGCTAAGAGTTTGAGGATTTACCTCCAGAATTTTGCTAGAGGTAAATCCTCCACTCCATGGTCATATTCGTAGTATGGCAAAGCGGGAATATTGGCGATAATTCCATTACAGACAATTAATGAGGCCCAATTGTGCTTTATTGGCAGGACTAGATCCGGCTTTGCTGGTGTAGGTGAACGCTATATAGGAAGGCCCAGTGCAGGTGGAGATTATCTCAAGTATTCTTACTCAAAGTGGTATAAGAGAAGCAGAGATGAACGAGGGAGATACTGGTGCTATGTATGACAGAATAACACTGAGGGTCTGTAACAGACAACTAGACATTTTAACCCTCATGGATAGTCTGCACAGTGTATTCTGTGATAGTGTTGTCAATGAGAGATGATGGACGGAGGTTATTACAGTCATTCATTGGTCCATTGCAAGTTGAGGGTCAGCGTACCACACCTTCACATAAATACTGTGTGAGTTCATAGTCAGGTTATAATTCCAAAACACTGTCAACAACCTTGTATGTCTAATAGATGTCATCCGACGCTTTGGGATACACCAAAATATAGTTATTAGGTTGGCAGTCAACAAAAAGAAGTAAGGAGTGAGGAAAATTCACTTTGAACCTATTTAAAATGAGTCCTACAGACACTGAACAAAAATAGGGTAAGAACCGAATTCCAATTGAGGTCAAAGAGAGAACTTGATATGGTCAAGAATAGGCGTCAATCCTGCGCAAGTGGAAAAATTGAAAATAAATTGTTAGTACATAAAATGTGCATCTACTCATGCAAGTTGGAGGTGTTAGATTTGAAGCCTTTTGGAACTGGAAACACCAGCTGCAATTATTTACCACAAACACTTTGGGCCTGATTCATGGAATATTTGCCCAGTTCAAAGTGAATTTGCACTGCTGAAAAGTGACTTTGCACTGCCGACACAAACCCTGATTCATGGAACCGTGCAAAGTGAACTTTTGCCATGCAAAGTCTGAGAAAAGTCTGAGCAAAGTCAGTGCATAGTCATTTTTGCACTACAAAATGACTTTGCCGGATGTTGCAATATAAAACACATTAACCTCAGTTGAGTTAATTTCTTAAATTTAAATCATAACTCACCTTATTGTTATTCTAATTCATAGGTTGGCTAATACATGTTTTGCACATAGACGAAATCTATTATTATGTCTCTTGGAATGGGGAACAACGCGTGAAAATATGGGCGTCACGGGGGAAGTACAGGAGGCAAGTGCGCGGAACGCCCACACGCTCGCCCACAACTCGTATTCATGGAATCGAATAGGGCAAACCAGCACATGGTCAAAGATGCGCACAGGGCCAAACAAGTCCACCACAAGAAAGCAGGCGGTTGCGTCACTGCGCTTGAAATAACTGTGCGCCAAAATGTGTGCTAAGAAAAAGCACCTATATACAGCTATGATGAATGATCCATACTGTGGCCCTCTAGGACAAATGAGGTGCAAAGGGGTACCGACAAACACGGACACCGGCTGTGTGAAAAATAGCGTGTGCGTGTATTACGGGGTGCGCGGGAACTTCCACACGCGATTGGCCAGGGTACGTGTATTCCGGGGTGCACGGGAAGTTTCACACGCAATTTCAACAGGATACGTGTATTCCAAGGTGCGCGGGAAGTTTCACACGCGAATTCTCAGGGTACGTATATTTCGGTGTGCGCATGAAGTTCCACACGCGATTTCAGCAGGGTACGTGTACTCCGGGTGCGTGTGAAATTCCACACGCAAATCCTGCAGCCTACGTGTATTTCGGGGGTGCCGGGGAGTCCTACACATGAATTGGCCGTGTGGGTCCTCCCAGCTGTCACCTCTACACCCTCCACGGCCCCTGCAGGCGGCCCACACCACAGGGGACTACCCTGCACCCCTGCACATGTCCCGCAGGCAGCCCATCCACCATGGCCATGCCCCCCAGCCAACCCACATGTCAGCTTGCACTACTGCCCACCAACTCATGTCCCCCTGCACCCCCACCCCCCTGCATCCAGGGGCACCCTCCACCAGGCCCCCACTCCTGTCTCCCTGCACCCCCACCCCCTGCATCCAGAGGCACCCTCCACCAGGCCCCCACTCCTGTCTCCCTGCACCCCCACCCCCCTGCATCCAGGGGCACCCTCCACCAGGCCCCCACTCATGTCCAACTCATGTCCCCCTGCATCCCCACCCCCCAGCATCCAGGGGCACCCTCCACCAGGCCCCCACTCCTGTCTGCCTGCACCCCCACCCCCTGCATCCAGGGGCACCCTCCACCAGGCCCCCACTCATGTCCAACTCATGTCCCCCTGCACCCCCACCCCCAGCATCCAGGGGCACCCTCCACCAGGCCCCCACTCCTGTCTCCCTGTACCCCCACCCCCCTGCATCCAGGGGAACCCTCCACCAGGCCCCCACTCATGTCCAACTCATGTCCCCCTACACCCCCACCCCACAGCATCCAGGGACACCCTCCACCAGGCCCCACTCATGTCCAACTCATGTCCCCCTGCACTCCCACCCCCCTGCATCCAGGGGCACCCTCCACCAGGCCCCCACTCCTGTCTCCCTGCACCCCCACCCCCCTGCATCCAGGGTCACCCTCCACCAGGCCCCACTCATGTCCAACTCATGTCCCCCTGCACCCCCACCCCCCTGCATCCAGGGGCACCCTCCACCAGGCCCCCACTCCTGTCTCCCTGCACCCCCACACCCCTGCATCCAGGGGCACCCTCCACCAGGCCCCCACTCATGTCTCCCTGCACCCCCAACCCTCTGCATCCAGGGGCACCCTCCACCAGGCCCCCACTCCTGTCTCCCTGCACCCCCACCCCCCTGCATCCAGGGGCACCCCCACCCCCCTGCATCCAGGGGCACCCTCCACCAGGCCCCCACTCCTGTCTCCCTGCACCTCCACCCCCCTGCATCCAGGGGCACCCTCCACAAGGCCCCCACTCATGTCCAACTCATGTCCCCCTGCACCCCCACCCCCCTGCATCCAGGGGCACCCTCCACCAGGCCCCACTCATGTCCAACTTATGTCCCCCTGCACCCCCACCCCCCTGCATCCAGGGGCACCCTCCACCAGACCCCCACTCATGTCTCTCACCCCCCACCTCCCAGCAGTGCGATTTGCCTGGGTATGTGTATTTCAGTGGTGTGCGGGTAGTCTTACACGCGATTTCATCAGGGTACGTGTATTATGGGTCCGCGTGAACTTCCACACACGATATCAGCAGGGTACGTGTATTACGTGTGTCACATGAACTTCCACACGCGACTGGGCCTGTGAGAGTGGGGTACGTGTAGTCCTGGGGTGGGCAGGAATATTTACTTGCGACTGGGCCTGAGGGAGCGTGTCACGTGTATTCCTGGGGTGGGCGGGAAGATTTACACGGTCGCCTACAACGCGCCCAAAAAAAAGGTCCAATCCGGAAACACGGTGCACGTCCCGCGCAGCATAAAAGAGTGCACAAACAACAAACAAGCTCAGACGCAAGGATGAATATACCGTTCCTAGCAGCAGTGGCCGTGGGATACCGCAGGAGGAGGATAGTCAGGGCCAGAATCTTCACACCCAGAACCAGCCTATTTGGTATGCCTGATGACCAGGACTATGGGAGGTACAGGTTTCCACCACACATAATACTCAACCTGGTCAGTGAGTGGGAGGATGACCTCACATCACCCACCCTGTGCTCCCAAGCACTCAGCCCCCTGGAGAAGGTCCTCAATGTACTGCACTTCTTGGCTACCGGATCATTTCAGCGGACAAGTGCCATAGTGGGGGGGGGGTGTCACAGGCCACGCAGTCACGGTGCCTACACCAGGTGTTGGCCATCATCACTGCACACCCATCAGTCCGCAGGCACATATACCTGCCCAGAACACCTGCAGAAAGGCAGGCTGTCAGCCAGGATTTCTACAGGGTGGCACAATTCCCCAAAGTGCTAGGTGCCATTGATTGCGTGAGTATAAATGCCACAGCACACGCATGCATGACAGATACAGAGTAATGTCACTACCCCACTAATGATCCCCATCACCACCTCCCCAGGGGACAGTGCCTACCCTCTGAGCACCCACATGATGACGCTAATTCGGAACCCCATCACGCCTCCCGAGGTAAGATACAACACAGCCCATATTGCAACCCGGGGCATAGTGGAGCGCTCATTCGGAGTCACGCTTTTGCTCCCTTGACCGTTCTGGCGGGCAGCTGTTATACGCTCCCCCAGTAGTGTGCAGGATCATAGTGGGAGCATGTGTCCTGCACAATGTTGCAACATGCCGGGGCCTGGCTGTGGACATGGTGGTGCCCCCACATCCCCAACCACATGCACGCCTGCTGCGCAATGGGAGGAGAAAGGGCACAGGGTGAGGCAGCCCGTATGCAGCTGGTGGCCAATTACTTCACATAGAAATAATACCCCTGTGGAGTGCACACAGCCCTGGCACATACCATCTGACAATCAATGATGACTCAATCTGACAATTCTGATGAATTAAGGGACAGTCAACTGTCAGAACCATAGCAGCCTGAGATTTTTCACCTGGAAGTGTCACAATGTGTGCATCCCTACCTACACAAACACCACCAATGCAGTGTCATCAAAAGACACACTTCTATGCTGCAAAAATGAATACCCACTTGCAAAATACAACATGAGAACAGTGTCATGTCACCCAACCCCTCCCCGGCACCGCCACACAACACACCATGGCATGTCATGCTATTTGAGAGCAAACAAATGAATCCCCACAACATGACACAAGTGTCACCAACTATAGTGTCACTAATGGAAACTGGCCACACATGAAATGCTCACAGTAATGCAGGACCAACAACACACATTACCAAATATTTACCAATAATACTAATCACCTACACAACCTCCAACCGACCATAAACATGACAGTACGGACTTTAAAAATTGGTAGCCTCACTACCTGATAATGCCAGCACTTGGAACACTTCCAACTGTACAGTGTTAGTGCCACGCAAAAGTGTAGGTGCACTGCTTACAACATGGACTCCATTTCCAAAGTAGACCGCCTTGTGAAGACATGAGAAATGTACCTGCAAATTAGGAGGATGAGATGGATGCAGAGGCACATTTCAATACACCATGCAGTGTACAATACAACAACAATATGCACTAGGAATGTATACACAGTATTGACTATAGACTGCCCACACATCAAATGGGAGTCCAACGTCACTGTGTAAATCAATGTCACTTGGGCACACCCTTTGCAAGCCCATGGAAACGGGAAGCAGGAGGGGTGTGTGCCACACAAACCCAAGCATCTGACCCAAATTCAGGACAAGCCTGCATGTGCCCAGCCACAATACAGCGTATGCCCACGGGAGCCACACAAGGCAACACACTGTCCAAAAAATCAAAAATCAAAAATGGCCATGAATGGGCCAGCGGGGGTGGGGGAGGCCACCCAGGAGGTCCGAGGACAGGGTGCACACCAAAACTCACCTGTGTGGATCTTGCGAAAAAAAAACACCTCCATGGGCTCATGGTCTGCACGGCTACCCTATTGTGGGAGAATCGCTGCTGTCGCTCTCCTCACCCTCTGCAGCTGCATCAGGAGGTGGTGGCACTATGGGAGGCAGCCCACGCAAAGCCCTAGTCTGGTCCTGCATGGCAGCAAGCATGCGGGTGTGGAAGGTCTGGTTCTGGAGGATAATCGTGCGGAGGTCCCCATGCAAAAACTCACGGGATGCCCGGACCTCCTCCCTACTTGCCTGCATCTCAGCTGAGAGCGTACGTGTGAGCCGCTCCAGCTGCTGTTCTGTCCTCGTGTTAGCTGAAGCCTCAAGCTCAACCAGAGTTACCCTGAGCTGACGGAGTTCCACCCTCAGGGCTTCCCTGTGGCCCTGGGACTCAATAGAAATGGCTTCCCGCAGAGTCTCCAGTGCCGCCCGCCTGTCCCTGTTGGACGCCAACATGTCCTCCCTGTGTGACTGGCAAATGGAGTCTGTTGCCTGCTGTAGTTGTTCAATCAGCCTTTCTTGGGGGACAATGGAAGTGGCCACCCTATCCATGACCTGAACCATCATCTCAGTTGATGCTGCCTGTTGGTTTGCCATACCGTATATGGATTGCTCCCATGCGGTATTGCCAGGTGGCGTACGGCCACCGCGCCGGCGGGCACAACACCTGTCTGGGGCAAGGCAAACTGCGCCTTGCTGTGCCGGCACTGCCTGAGGCTGCAGGACTGCATTCCCCCTCTGATCTGCTGGCCCAGGAACAGGATCAGATGTAGCGGAGTGTGACCCTGCATCCGTAACCACCAAAGGCGGACCTACCAACACTGACATCCCCATTGAGGGTTCTACCCCTGGTGCAGGTGGGTTGGACAGTACAGAATCCCTCCCAGAAACACTTACCTACGACGGCACATAGGTCTCATCATCCGAATCGACACCTGAATAGAGCTCGGGGGAGGTGCACCCAGAGACACCCCTTGAGATGATGGACTGCAGCAAGTGTGGGTTCTCACCCACCACCACACCACGTCCCTCACTGGTGCCCGGTCGGGCCTGAGACCCCTCCTGGGTCTGCACCATCTCCACAACCCCAGCAGTATCAAGTGCGTCATCCCCTGCAAAGACATGAAAGAAAAGAAATGGGAACAGGCATTAGCACCATGGCACACAATTAGGGCTGAGAAGCAACAGAAACAGTACTTCATTGACACATGTCCCACATGACTATAACCCTCCCATGCATGCACTGTCACTGCGTATGAAGGGGAGGCAAATGGCACACATTGATGACACCAAGATGGAAGACCAACAAATTTGCTGCATGCTGGCTAGCAGTGCCATCACACATTGGCCTGTGATTGGCATGTCCAATGCACATACATGACACATGCCATCACACAGATGGCATGTACCCTAGCCATGTCACACATGTGACAATAGGACTGAGAAATGCCTAGTGAAAGTGGTGGAATGCAGACAATCAGCCTGAATGAACACAAATAATATGCAACTATGTTGTAGCAAGATGACACTTCAAGGGCAACTGGCGTGAGGTTGGGCTGAATGTCTACTGTTGCCAGAAGGGATACTGCAACACCCAAATCCTGGTGCACAGAATGTATTGGATGAAGCACATGGGTGACCCAAACCACTCAGGCACACACACCCTCACCTGGCACTCAATCAGAAGCACTCACACACACACCATGCACATGGATGACACACACATGCATGTGCACTCACCGGACAATGCTTTGTAATCTGGCAGGTCTCCCACGCCTTGGATCTGTTCCTCTGTGACGTAGGTCCCAGCAACATACTCATGTGGAGTGAGTTCTATGTCCTCTGCTGGAGACCCACCTCCAGTCACTAGAGTTGCGGCATGACTTGAGGCCAGCTTTTTCTTTGCCCTGCGCTTCAGGTCATTCCAGCGCTTGTAGCAATCATTAGCTGTGCGCCTCACGAATCCAAGGGCACTTATGAGGTCCACGATGGTCTGCCAGTGTGCCTGAAGTTGTGCAGGTGTGGTCTTGCATCCTGCATTAATCACCATTTCGCTGTCATGTGCGGACACATACTCCAAGAGTGCATCAAGTTCGGACTGATTGAAGCTGGGCTTCCTTGGCGGGCCGGACTGTGTAGCCGTGTCTGGGGCATCAGCCTGTACTGGACGAGCACTCTTCCTCTTCCGCTTGGAAGGTGGTGGTGATACTGAGAGTCCTACGCCGCTCTGGACACTAGGGGCAGGAGCCCCGGTGGACTGTGGACTAGGAGTGTGGGAATGAACACTCACCATGGGACTTGGTGCAGGCATTAGCTGAAGTGTGATGTAGTCAGGGGCAACGTCAGAAGGATGGACTAGGACCGACACTGTCCTGGCTAGAAGACTCAGAGCTGGGGTGGATGGAGCCACAGCTGCCCCTGCAGCCTCCCCACCCTGCCTACTCGGGGCAGCAGATGACATAGCTGCCCCTGATCCACGTCGGCTGGTGACACCAACGTGCACCGCCACACGTGGCCTAAACCTGCTGACCTGGAAGTCAGCCATGGAGTCACCCTGTGCCAGGTCTGGTGCCACAATGGGCTGGTCCAACAAGGGTTGAGCAGGGATGGTGTCAGCCACGTTACCCTCAACCAGGGGGGGGGGCATGGGTGTCCCTGACTGGTCACCCACACATGGGTCCCGGCTACGTCCCCTACCGTATCCACCATGGCCACCTTTTGTGGCTCACCCACCTTTGCCACTATTACCGCGTGCTCACCTCCCAACCATGGCACTGATGTTGTTGTGCGTATGGGAGTTGCAGTAAACTATTGTCCTGGGCAATTGGGGTCAAAGGGGTAGGGTACTAGATGGAATTCGTACCCTAGTGCTCTAGCAAGGCTGTATGTGACCCCTGGGGGAGATGACGGGTCACGCAACGCACAGGCACTCCGAAAAAAGGAGATAATGTGCACGCAACCCCTCCTAGCCCACGTGCGTGGAAAAATAAACCTGCACTACGCTGTGGCACCCAGAAACACAAAAATGAACGTATGCGTGTCACACGCAGCCTAGACTGACCTCTGAAGGGGTAGGCAAATACGTGCGCAACTCCCCGTCTGCCAGGAAAAATCGCATGAAAAATACGCCCGTGTGCGCGTTGGCAACACCCCCGCCAAAAGAAGAATTGTACGCTGTCTGAGGAGACAGGACAACAGGAAAAGTGAACGCTGTTTGAGGAAACAGACCCAGGAAAAAGACAAGAAGAGAAAAAGCTGTCAGAGGTAACAGGGAGTACGAACTAGGAACTCTATGAAGTAAATCGCGTGTGAACCGACAAGAAGTACAGATTTCACCCACTCGCTCTCCACGAAAAGCACGTACAAGGAAATGGCATTCTACATGTACCTTTTAAACATGCCCACACGTCCAGCGTCACTTAGGCGTGTACGCGCTAAGGCCCCATCCTCCAATTACACAAGCTGACACTCTGACGTGCAGTCATTGGACGTGTAACATGCACCCGTGTACAGGGAAACGGCCGCGCACGCACGTCACAGACGCGCATATGCACTGGTGGCCTTTGGGCCAATGAATTTGCGTACGTGTGCTGACGCGCTTACGCGCTAAGGCCCTTTCCTCGAATTACACGCAGACGTGCTGGATTTTCACATGCCAAATCACTCCGTATCAAGCTGGCCACGCGTAAGCACACGGAAGACCACGCTCCTGCCCAGAAGGCCGAATTACTGCCCCCCAGAGCCCCGAGCAAGCTGCCACCTGCCATATGCTGCTGCCTGATTGCCTGCTGCCCACATGCCCTGCCATTTGCTGCCTGCACTTCAGCCAGGGGTGCTGTTGCTGTGACCACCCCTGCTGGAACCGAAGACTCCCGACTGGGATTCCATCACTCCACAGACCAGCCCCAGGACCCAGTTGCCCACCCACTCCTGCCTCTGGGGTTGTCATGTCGGGCACTGCAACATCTGGCACCACTGACAACCCCCGGCCAGAGAGGCAGAGGGGCACCAGCTTCACTGCCACCGAAGTTGGTGTCCTGGTGGAGCAAGTCCTGGGGCAGTATGATGCCCTCTTCGGAAGTCTGCGCGCTGACAAGGAAGGACGGACTCGGATCTGGACGGACATCGTGACTGCCATCAATGTGGAGGGGGTGGCAGTCCGACTATTCCATCATGTCAAGAAGCGCTGGGAGGACTTCAGGTCCAGCACCCTCAACAAGGCCCGGCGCCTCTTGAAGGCAGCGGATGTTAAGGGGCGCCAGGGCCACTTGTCGGATGATCAAATGAGGGTCCTGGAATGCATATCCCCAGCGCTCCACGTCCAGGTCCTTGAGAGGCAGACCCGTCTGGAGTCGAGCGGTAAGTGTACATGCATCATGATTGTGAGCTGTGCGTGTGGTGATGTGCCAGTAGTGTGCAGATTGCACATGTGTTTTATGGGGCCAAGTATGGGGGGGTGTACAGGGCCGTGAGGCTACCACATGCAAGGGCTGTCATGTGTGAGACATGGATGGTGCTTGTGTGTGTTGGCTTGCATGCGAAATGCAGTTGTGTGGGCACACATGTTTGAATGAATGTGTATGTAAGTAGGCATGTTCGTGATGTCACACATGGATGTTGTTTTCAGCTGCATGTATCAGCACTGTGTACATGTGCATATGTGTGTATTTGACAAGGGTGCAACAGTGATGCAACATGGATGCATGTGACAGCGGGATGTGGAAGCCTGATTGGCAGATGTGACATGGATGCCAATCTGAACAATGCGACAGTTGGCAGAGGTGTACACATGCATGCAAGTGTGGTGGTGTGTGTGCATGTGTAGTGCACTCCCTGTGTTGCATGTGATGTCTGGCTCACCTTTGTCTGCTCATGCTGTTGTATGTGTATGGATGGTGCTGGCTGTTGCGATATGGCTGTGGTATGGCTCATGTGTGCGGGTTGAAATGACGTGTGTTGGCGATTGTGATGCCATGTCTGAGGTTTGCCAATGCCACTCATGTACAACTGTCATGTGTGTATGTGTCCATTGTACAGTGCCCTGATGCCTGTGTTTTATTTCTCCCTGTCTGCAGCGTCAACTGATGAAGAGGGCGGAGAAGGCGCTGTGGAGCACAGCGGCGGGGATCGCACCGCCAGCCGGAGATGCAAGGCCCGGCTCCCCTCCCAGGTTGTGATCTCGTCGAGGAGTGAGGAGTCCGGTGCCGTGTCCCAGGCCGCAGCTGCCGGGGGGAGGTCCAAGAGGCGGAGGTCAGAGTTGGACTCCTCGGCAGCAGAAGGGGCAGCTGGGACCCCATAGGGCCCAACGGGGGAAGATGGCACGGAGTCATCCAGGTTGGTGGGGGGTTTGGTGGAGGAGGAAGCCGTGCAAGCGACAGAGACGGGGTCTGGAGGTGGGGATTCCACTGGTGCTAGTGGAGCAGTGCAGGACCAGGGACAGGAGGCAGCACAGGCCGCCCCGGAGGTGCCTGTGTGCAATCCTGTCCCTGATCCTGTCACTGCATCATCTTGCACCAGCAGGGATGCCTACCTCCAGACCCGTTTTCAGGCAGGGGATGAGCTCACAACAACTGGCCTTCCTCTGCCTGCGGACGTGGCTAACCAGGTACAGGTTGAGCGGGTCCTGACTGGTGTGGCGTTGCGTCAACGGGCCATGCGAGGTGATCTGCAGTCTTTTCATGAGGAGACTGCACATCATCTCGAATGGCTCGTTGACTGCGTCGGCCTACTGGGACAGGTCACCCAGGCCGGATTCCTCCGTTTGCTGCAGCTTGCTCCGACCCCCTCCTTGACTGAACACCCTATGCGCCAGTCGTCCTCCGTGGAATCTTCCCACCCATTTGTCACCTGGGTGCCCTGTGGAGCTGCCTCTGACGGTGCGGCCAGGCTGGTGGAGGAGGCATCCCTGCCACAGTCGGGAGTCGGACGTCCAGCAGGGGTGGCCACATCAACGACTGCACCCCAGCCGGTGGAGGATATGCAGGTAGCAGGAGCCAGGGCACGGGCACAGGCACAGCAGCAGCAGCAACGAGGTGGGAGCCATGATGGCTCGGGGCCTTTGACATCGGAGGGGCAGGCATCGGCCGGAGGGCAGGAGGACCCAGGACGGGAAGTGTCTTCCGTGTGGCAGCGGTTGGGCCACGCCATAGATGCGGAGCGGCAACGGGTGGAAGAGGCACGGCTCACGATGGTCAGGGCGGAGAACTCCATGCAGAGGGCCCTGAGGCGGGCCGAGTGCCTCGAGGCAATCCGCAGGGAGTTGGAGGTGAACATGTCGTCGACCCTGCGGACCCTCGGGGCCATGGAGGAGGACCGCCTCCGGGACATTGAGCAGGAGTTCGATGATGCCCTGGCCCGGAACATCCCGAAGTGAGCCGTCGGACTGGCCCGCTGCCCTTGTAAATAGTTCTGTAGTTAGTGTTAGGTTTCCTTTGCTTTTTTATATTTTTTGGACCTTTTGGACAATGGACCACAATTTTGTATATAGTTTTTTTTATTAGGTAGTGTTATTAGATAGGTTTCATTTCTTCTGTTGGGATCATGGACCCTGGATTGTTTATCTGTATATAGTGACTGTTGGAATATTTTTTTTTTATTTTGATTTTACCCATGGAGCAATGGATTTTGGTTTTAATTTTCCATTGGATTTACTTTTGTGAACTGTGACTTTGGACAACTTTCCTTTGGATTATGATTTGTGGTTTTACATTATTTTACGGACATGCTGCTTTTTGTTTTTAATTCCCATTTTCGTTTGTTTATTTTTGATTCCATTTATGGTGCTTTTAATGCATATTTTTTCATCATACTTCAATGTGTAGTATCATCTCATTGGTTTCATGCATATCATGATATGGGTTTTGACATTCACTGACACCCATTGTGTGTATGTGAGGGACATGTATTCATTTACATACTTGCCATTGGGGTTGTATCATGTAATTGGCATTTCTAAGTGGGTGGATGCAATACTTGGGTGAGTGTTTGGCATGTGGAGGCTGCCCATAAGGGCCAGGGATCTAGATTGTGATGATGTGTTGGCTGGGGGACATGTGTGGGGGCCTGCTGGCAGGTGCCCCTGACTGGTGGGGGGTGGGGGTGCTGGGAGACATGAATGGGGCCTGGAGGAGGGTGCCCCTGGATGCAGGGGGGTGGGGGTGCTGGGGGACATGAGTTGGACATGAGTGGGGGCCTGGTGGAGGGTGCCCCACAGTGCTGGGTGGTGGGGGTGCAGGGGGACATGAGTTGGACATGAGTGGGGCCTGGTGGAGGGTGCCCCTGGATGCAGGGGGTTGAGGGTGCAGGTGGACATGAGTTGGATATGAGTGGGGCCTGGTGGAGGGAGCCCCTGGATGCAGGGGGGTGGGGGTGCAGGGGGACATGAGTTGGACATGAGTGGGGGCCTGGTGGGGGTGCCCCACAGTGCTGGGGGTGGGGGTGCAGGGGGACATGAGTTGGACATGAGTGGGGCCTGGTGGAGGGTTCCCCTGGATGCAGGGGGGTGGGGGTTCAGGGAGACATGAGTGGGGCCTGGTGGAGGGTGCCCCTGGATGCAGGGGGGTGGGGGTGCAGGGGAACATGAGTTGGACATGAATGGGGGCCTGGTGGAGGGGGCCCCACAGTGCTGGGGGTGGGGGTGCTGGGAGACATGCATTGGTGGGCAGTGGTGCAAGGTGACATGTGGGTTGGCTGGGGGGCATGGCCATGGTGGATGGGCTGCCTGCGGGACATGTGCAGGGTAGTCCCCTGTGGTGTGGGCCGCCTGCAGGGGCCGTGGAGGGTGTAGAGTGAACAGCTGGGAGGACCCACACGGCCGATTCACGTGTAGGACTCCCCGGAAGCCCCGGAATACACGGAGGATGCTGGATTTGCGTGTGGAATTTCCCACGCACCTTGGAATACACATACCCTGCTGAAATCGCGTGTGGAACTTCACGCGCAACCCAAAATACACGTACACAGGGCAATCGCATGTGGAACTTCCCGCACACCCTGAAATACACGTACCCAGGGCAATTGCGTGTGGAACTTCCCGTGCACCCCGAAATACACGTACCCAGGGCAATCGCGTGTGGAACTTCCCAAGCAACCCCGAAATACACGTACCCAGGGCAATCGCGTGTGGAACTTCCCGCGAACCCGTAATACACGTACCCTGCTGATATCGCGTGTGGAAGTTCACGCGGACCCATAATACACGTACCCTGATGAATTTGCGTTTCAGACTACACGCGCACCCCTGAAATACACGTACCCAGGCGAATCGCACTGCTGGGGGGTGGTGGGGGTGGTAGACAGGAGTGGGGGCCTGGTGGAGGGTGCCCCTGGATGCAGGGGGGTGGGGGTGCAGGGGGACATGAGTTGGACATGAGTGGGAGCCTGCTGGCAGGTGCCCCTGACTGGTGGGGGGTGGGGGTGCTGGGAGACATGAGTTGGACATGAGTGGGGGCCTGGTGGAGGGTGCCCCACAGTGCTGGGGGGTGGGAGTGCAGGGGGACATGAGTTGGACATGAGTGGGGCCTGGTGGAGGGTGCCCCTGGATGCAGGGGGGTGGGGGTGCAGGGGGACATGAGTTGGACATGAGTGGGGGCCTGGTGGAGGGTGCCCCACAGTGCTGGGGGGTGGGGGTGCAGGGGGACATGAGTTGGACATGAGTGGGGCCTGGTGGAGGGTGCCCCTGGATGCAGGGGGTGGGGGTGCAGGGAGACATGAGTGGGGCCTGGTGGAGGGTGCCCTTGGATGCAGAGGGTTGGGGTGCAGGGGGACTTGAGTTGGACATGAGTGGGGGCCTGGTGGAAGGTGCCCCACAGTGCTGTGGGGTGGGGGTGCTGGGAGACATGCGTTGGTGGGCAGTGGTACAAGGTGACATGTGGGTTGGCTGGGGAGCATGGCCATGGTGGATGGGCTGCCTGCGGGACATGTGCAGGGTAGTCCCCTGTGGTGTGGACCGCCTGCAGGGGCCGTGGAGTGTGTAGAGTGAACAGCTGGGAGGACCCACACGGCCGATTCACGTGTAGGACTCCCCGGCACCCCCGAAATACACATAGGCTGCTGGATTCACGTGTGGAATTTCCTGCGCACCTTGGAATACACATACCCTGCTGAAATCGCGTGTGGAACTTCACACGCAACCCGAAATACACGTACACAGGGCAATCGCGTGTGGAACTTCCCGCGCACCCGAAATACACGTACCCAGGCCAATCGCGTGTGGAACTTCCCGCGCACCCTGAAATACACGTACCCAGGGCAATCGCGTTCGGAACTTCCCGCACACCCCGAAATACACGTACCCAGGGCAATCGCATGTGGAACTTCCCAAGCAACCCTGAAATACACGTACCCAGGGCAATCGCGTGTGGAACTTCCCGCGAACCCCGTAATACACGTACCCTGCTGATATCGCATGTGGAAGTTCACGCGGACCCATAATACACGTACCCTGGTGAATTTGCGTGTCAGACTACACGCGCACCCCTGAAATACACGTACCCAGGCGAATCGCGCTGCTGGGGGGAGGGGGGGTGGTAAACAGGAGTGGGGGCCTGGTGGAGGGTGCCCCTGGATGCTGGGGGGTGGGGGTGCAGGGAGACAGGAGTGGGGGCCTGGTGGAGGGTGCCCCTGGATGCTGGGGTGGGTGGGGCGCAGGGGGACATGAGTTGGACATGTGTGGGGGCCTGGAGGAGGGTGGCCCTGGATGCAGGGGGGTGGGGGTGCAGGGGGACATGAGTTGGACATGAGTGGGGCCTGGTGGAGGGTGCCCTGCACTGCGGGGGGTGGGGGTGCTGGGAGACATGAGTGGGGGCCTGGTGAAGGGTGCACCACAGTGCTGGGGGGTGGGGGTGCAGGGGGACATGAGTTGGACATGTGTGGGGGCCTGCTGGCAGGTGCCCCACAGTGCTGGGGGGTGAGGGTGCTGGGAGCCATGCGTTGTTGATCAGTGGTGCAAGGTGACATGTGGGTTGGCTGGGGGGCATGCCCATGGTGGATGGGCTGCCTGCGGGACATGAGCACGGGTGCCGGGTAGTCCCCTGTGGTGTGGGCTGCCTGCAGGGGCCGTGGAGGGTGTAGAGGGAACACCTGGGAGGACCCACACAGCCAATTCACATGTAGTACTCCCTGCGCACCCCTGGAATACACGTGCCCTGATGGATTCGCGTGTATTACTTCACGTGCACCCCTGATGTACACGTACCCAGGACAATCGCGTGTGAAACTTCCCGCAAACCACTGAAATACACGTTCCCCGCTTGGCGTTTGCTGTTTGTCAGCCCAGTGAACTGGTCCAGGGTTAGCGCAGACATTTGCGATGAATTGGGAATTTTGATGGCTTTTCCTTGCGCGAGGGCGTTCTTGGGGGCGTAACTGGCGCTGCTGCAGGGTCGCTGCGCCACTCTGCGCCTCGGCTGGTTTTGGAGGCTAAAATCCATGAATACGCTGTGCAATGAAATGGATTTTATCGCATGCGGCTGGCGCAGTGTATCGCACGGGGACACTGTGTGCCAGCCGCGTGTGCCACTTTTGTGAGAAATTCTATGAATTACCCTATTTTGTCGTCATTTCATATTGTTTGACATTTTTTATAATGTAACAATAATAATCCATCTTGAGCATACCACAGCAGCAGTCAATGATAAAATTATGCTTTTGACAATGTCTTTTAACACTGCAAGCTGATTACTTTATATCAAAGAGCTTACATTTGACTAATTTTCAGATATATATCTGTATTGAATAATACTCGTGTTTTATTGTATCATATTGTTGGCATTAGTTATGTTGTTTAAATTAGTTATGACCATTCATAAAGCCAATGTCTACTGTGTCAATTTATAATTGGCAATATCAATATTGGTTTGGCTTCCTTTAAGTGGCATCGTGCTGTTTCCATTTGTTATGGAAATTAACGTAGTCAAATTTATAAAACTATATATCTGCTGAATTAGCATTAGACTTTTAAATTCTTACATTCCTTTAGAGATATACATTTAATTTGTTTTACTTACTTAATCCAAGGACTGTTGTCTTGTTCTTAAAAATCATTTTCACCTCCTTCTGCCTCATCATTTTTTCTGTATCCTCTCCTCTTTCACTTGTGATTGCTTTCTCCAAACCGAAGAACAGTACTTTTGAAATATCTTCAAATTCTTGTTTTTCTTTCTGGTGTAGACCCATAGGACAGCTGTAATCTTTCAGTTTCATAGTTCTGATATGCTAAGTAATTCTCTCTGTCAACTTTCTTATTGTGTGACCAATATAAATCTTTACATACACACAAATAATAACATAAATCACAAAGTTGTTTTACAGTTCATGACTTGTGTAACATCATACACATTGTTATGTAAAGCAGTGTATGTGATGATTTTATCCACATTGTATTTGCAATTATTGCACCAACCACACTTATAAATACCTTTTAATTCAGTTTTTAACCATGTTTTTATTTTTTATTTCTTTTGTGTCACACAATAGCTGTGAGACAGCATGTTTTTTAATTTCATTGCGTTCTTAAGTATAATCAACAGTTTAATTCCCTGATTCATGGCATTTTTAGCATGGACAAAGGGACTTTGCACTCTAAAATACCCTTTTACACCACTCTGTGAATCATGGTGTCAGTTTATAACCCCATTGATAGAATCTTTTTTTGACGATTACCTTGATACTTACCTTAATTATAGTCCGACAACCAATGCGCACTATAATATACATATTATAGGGGCGACACTAGTTAAGCCTATATATGTATATATCCAACAGTTCAAACAAGCGGTGCATAGGCACCACACAGAAGCACATCACTGCAGACCTTCATCACAGAAAAACAAGGTTGCAGTCACATAAAGTTGGTACTTTATTCAATTCCTAAGCCCAGGCTGAAAAATCAAAGCAAAGGGTATTACATGTTTCACTACTACCACACAGCCTGTTTACAAACACAATTCACACTGGGTTGTCAGACCATTTATGCAATCTCTCTGGTTCTGTTTTAGATTGCTTCAGTCCTTTGGTAGTGTTTACACCACTGTAGGCTTATCACCAGACAGAGCAAAAAAGTGTCAGCCATTTTTACTTTACTTTACTTTATTATATTTATATAGCGCAACCAATAGACCCGAAGGCGTGAGGGCACGGACAAAACAAACAACATAAATACATATAGGCTCATATGATCAAGAATTAAGAATCTGACAGAGATAGGGCATAACAGTCAGTGGCATGATCGCCGCAGATCGAAAATTAAAAATACACAGGTATAATGCTATCAAAAAGAAGTAAAAACAAAGTCAGGAAGGAACTCCCTGAGGTAAATAATTTCAAAGAATCAAATTGCAGTTCGATGATCCTTTGGGCAAATATTTGCATCGTCTGAGAAAAGCAGATAAGGAGCTAGCCCCACAATCCACTAAAATGCATTCACTGTCTGGTTGCGAGCACCAGTCTCTCAACTCAATCCTACGGATGATTAATAAATCAGTAAGTCTAGTCACACCTGGACCTGTTCTCTGACGCATCCACACACGAACCTTGTTGCGCAGGGCTTCTTTAGACTCTTTGACATTGGTTTTCCGGATATTAGTTATAATAAAGTTTCTGTGGTCCATTACAAAGTCATGGTAGGACATGTCCTTTATTGTAGGCATTTGTGACTTTAGGACATGTCCTTTATTGTAGGCTTTTTTAACTGTAGATTTCGTAGCATTGTCCTCTTGAGTAGCATTGTCCTCTTGAGTTTAGCGTTCATAACTATCGATTGTTTGATCTTTTTATGTTCAGCATTCAGCTCATGTGATGGAGCCGTTTCCTGTGGTAAAACTACTCTAGGGGTTTTTATCTTTTTCATGTATTCTAGCATTGACCCAGTGGACCCCAAAGACTCCATGCTGCAGGAGTCAGTTTGGGTCGCTTGATCTGACGTTTTCCTTTGTATAATGGTTTGACAGGCGATATTCACTCCAGAAACCTTGGACAAATCGCAGGTGCTAGCAGACTAATGTGTCTGGGAGAGGGTACTTACTTTAGGCTGTCGTGAGTCTGCTACCAAATCATTTAGAGCGTTTGCCAGGATGCCAAGATCAAATGGGTCCTTAAATAGCAGTAATTCTTTAGCGATGTTGGCCATAAGCACAGACCATTGAGATGGACCTGAATACTCAGATTGGGCCAGATTGGGTATGACCCTCCCTTGTAGGGTGAGAGAAAGTAGGGGTGTAGGTGTCTGAGGCCTTGTCAGTAATAGATCCTTTATGAGAAACTCTGACGCCCTACTATCCATGGAGCTGTGTGTACTAATCAAGGATGTCTGTGCTATAAGATCAGTCATCAGAGAAGGGCTATCGAAATCCTGTGTTAGGTGGGGAACTTTATCCGGGAAAACAGGATCTTCGGCTAGTGTCATTCTTAGGTTCGCCCATTCATTGCATTTCAGGCATGAAGCTGTTGCTCTGCAAAAACGATTTGATGAACATATGCTTTAAAATATATATAGGATACATTCCAATTCATAGTTCCCCAAAACGAAAAAACAATTAATTAGAAAAAAAAACATTTGGGGTATAATTCACAGATGACACAAGCCATCACAATTTAACACTGCACATTGCATTAATTGATGTTAAAAATCATAATACAATAAATATTTTAAAAAGCTGCATCGTTATCTTGAAAACATTTCTTTAAAGTGCATAGTGCTGTAAACCTTATACGGACAATGCATCACTTACAGAAGGTTTTAAAGTGCATATAGCTTGTTTTACAACTAGTTGCAAACTTAAGTGCATAGTGCTAAACAATAGGATATATCACCATGAATAGTATATTTCATGTTGATAGCACATGCTGCTCATAAAAACAAATATACGGGTAATCCAAACACTGAGCATAAAGTTTAACAAATATATGTGAACATCTATACTACTGTCAAATCAGGAAGTCATTTGCATAAAGTGCTTGGTGCTGTAAACTTGATCTGAACAGTAAAATACATGTACATTTGCAAATATCGCAACAATCAAGAAACAACCTTCTCTGCAAAAGCCATACATAATGGTTAATAATACTCCTTTACAATAGCATACATTGGAGTCACTTTAAGGTGCATAGTGCTGTTCCTGAGATGAAAAAAAATAACAATGATTATTCTTGTTCTATAAAGGTGCCTAGTGCTGATGACCATTAAGCAGTACCGGGCTAGAACCATATAATACTGACAACACAAACCAGACTCACAAGCATCAATAAAAATAAAATAACATTCTTGGAAACATGTCATTAAACCTAAACCCATTCACAGTGTATACCATCAGTGAATTGATGTGGAATTTCAATCTACATATTAGAAACACACCCAATCAAGCAATAGAGTAAGTACTGAAAAAGGAAAAGAAAGAGAACAAGAACAAAAAAGATGAATGAGTATGAAAAATATCAAAAATATCAAGAATTATGGAAATATTCGGGAAAATCAATCAACCAACATTTCAAAGAGCCAATATGTATGTCTCATACCTGTGCCCTAAATTCATTATTGTATCTATGGGCATCAGTTGATTCTAAAATGCAGAAGCAGAGATGCAAAGGGATCAATGTTTAACATTAAAGATGAATATAAGACCCATAATGTTTCTATAAAAAGTTTACAGTTCTTCACCTATATTTTCTCCATTGCTGGCATGATATAAATTCTTGACTCCCTCCTCTTGCAGACTGTAATATACTCAATAGTCCAAAAAACTTAGAACCAGTCAAATCACTCCCATGTGTTTCTATAAAGTGCTTAGCCATGGAATAAGATTGATCATTGTTCTTAATGGCACAAATGTGTTGCAGTATACATTTTTCAATTTGCACATCGTGCTACCAATGTACCACTTGTTACAATCACATATAAGTACATACACTACACGCTCGGTGTTATGAAATATATTATCTTTGATCTCAACTTTATGTTTCAAAACTGGATGCTCATATGTGGCACACTTGAGTTCAAATTGATAAGCTTTATATTTCATACACTTATAAAAACCACGGCCAGTGTCCTGCATCCACTGTGTACCAGAATGTATGAGTTCCTTCTGCAGGGAAATAGACACAAGCAAATCTTTGCAAGAGGTTGAACACCTATAACTGATACTGTGATTATTGGACAAAACTTTCACCAGATTTCTATCCAGCCGTAGCACATGCCAGTGTTAAGTCATAATTTCTCGGACACCTTTTGAACAACCCTTAACAGTGATGATGATCCTGGACTCATCAGACCTTTTTTCTTTTAATATATTTACATTCCTGGTTCTAAGAAGTTCTTCCCTTGGCATCTTCCAGACTTTCAGATGTACCCGCTCAATAACTTTCTTCAGGTATGCCAGGTCTCTGAATTCTTTAGCAGTCATTTTACTCGCCGTTTCAAAGAAATGCATGGTAGAGCAATTTCTGTGGAGTCTCAGGAGCTCTATATATAGTATGCTGTAAATTAGGCTTTTGGGATAGCTGCCGAACATTGTAAGGGATCGGTCAAACCTGTGGGCTTCCTGTGTAGGTCAGTCTCTATTTTACCTATGTTTTGTTTAACTAACAAATCAAAAAACATGACCCCTTTGTGGCTATGGGAGTCTGTGAATTTCAAATTGAATGTATTATCATTGACAATGTCAACAAATTCAAGCCACACAATGTCTATCAATTTCCAAATGAAATGACCAAGAGGTTGTCTATAAAACCCAGCCACAATATGATTGTATCAGTAAAATCAGTGTTCTAATCGGACCAAACAAAAAATGTATCAAACCAACCCATTGTGAGATTTGCATTCCTGGGGCAAAAGTTGACCCCATCGCGGACCTTTGCAATTATCTGTAATACTTACCATCAAATAAAAAGCCATTGGTTGTGAGACATAGTTGTATCATCCCAAGGATCATTTCTGCGTGCTTTAAATAATTTGATGATATAGAACATGTAGTATTGTTCAATTGTCTATTTGCCTCCCGTAGATAATCTTTTCTGTTCATGAGGACTGGATTTCTGCCCTTACCTGAGGGTTTGATAATGCACGATGAAAGGTCTTCTAATTCTTGGAATGCCTGCCTTAGTTTGTATTCAAGTTGTTGTGTTTAGATGTTGCTGTGTTACACAATTTTATCAAATTGCTGATAATCATACTTTAAAAGGCCTCAATAAGTCCTCCCGAAGGTGCAGGTGGTTTGAATTTAGATTTACTCTTCAATTTTGACTTTTTCCACCAATCAATGTTAATTCCCAACTTCTACCAGACAACCGGCACTTGAGAATCACTAGGTTCCAATTGGTTCTTCGGTATGAGATTAGTTAGAGGATCAATGTCTTCAATGGCAATGTTGATTCTTCCGATCTGCGGTGTTGTCTACTTTTTAGAATATGGATTTGTCAGAAAGAAATGTTTTAGATGCATTTTTTGCATACGAAAGAAATCAATGTGGGGCTGGACATAATTGAATTTAGAAGTGGGGCAAAAATGAAGACCCAAATAAAGTACATTTTCTTAGTCTTTTGTCAACATATGGTCCAACAATTTGATAATTTTTGTAAAGGTGCTTTCGCCTATTTTTTCTGGTCAGTCTCCCATAGCGTGACAATCACACCATACTGCTGTTGGTTTCGTTTTTGCCCTCTTCTGGGTTTTTTTCTTGCTCCTCCTCACATGATTCCTCTTGATCTTGTTGTTTTATTTGTTCTGCTGTCTTTGCATAACAGACACATTTAGTCTAAACAATTTAATGTTACTACTTCCTCCTCATTTTTCCTTGTAGAGGCATCTGACTCTGATTTTGTGGGCAAATTAGCACCGATATATGTATATATTTACAGCTGAGCTGTCGGTCTGTGGACATTCCTTAGATCATAGCACTTGCATTATATGGCGATATGTTGGTCCAAACATTGACACAATTTGTTTTTGATGAAATTACATACATGAATAATCAGTGACTTTGTTGTCTCTTTCTCTGTATCTCTTCTTGGGATATTAATGCTTTCATGGCACTTATATGGATATGTATTAGTAATAGGTGAACAGGTATATTATTATTGCACCTTAAATTAACTTTTTTAATACAAAACACAGTATTCCAGAATATGGCCTTTCGTATTAGAATGGGCACTTCATTTATTTCTATCAAGAAGCCTTGATTTTATGGATAAATTACATCATTTTAATGTGTAGGTTAGAAACCTGTCTTTAGTGTTTAGTTTTACAGCTTAACTTTATAACTGTATATATCAATTTGAAATATAGGAATTATGATGCTGATGGATGCATCCTATGTAGTAGTCATTCAATGTACATTTGCACTTCATTGAATGTACTGATGTACACTGATATGTGCATATGGAAGATATGGATTCCCTTTACACGTATAAATGACAGTCTTTGCCTAAAATCTAACTATTAATATGTAATATCACTTTATTATTATATGGATTTGGTTCATTCCTTCTTATCAAAATGAAATTACTGTGATATAAGATGCTTTATTCCAAATCAAAATATATATATATTCATGTCTCTGATAGAAATATTGCTGTACGATTCCCTATATGCTTTTTATAGGAATAAAAATGTGTATGGAACTTTAGAAGATCGCATCCATTGTAACACATTTTTACTCTACGGTTGCAAATGCTTCGAAAGCAAAAGGAGGACTATGTAACTGTATGCATTACTTGGCCTTGGTAACTTGTTAATCTGATGAAGCGTGTGATCAGGTGAAATGCGTTAGTCATGTGTTGTTTTATTCACCATTAAAGCTGCTGTTCGGATATTACTGTGACCTGGAGATGATTGTTTGGTGTGCCACCACTGCTTTGAGACAAGGTTTTCCCTGTCTCTCTTTATTTATATTGTGCACCGCTAGTTAAGGTGAAACCTATCATTCATAGGAAAAGCAAAAATTCTGTCGGCCTCATTACAAGATTGGCAGTTGTTCAGCATTAATTCCGTCGAACTATCACCAAACTCATTTAACATTATCGCCACTTGGTCCTGCAGACATATGGCAGGATTACAAGTGGTGGGATTGTGGTGTAAATCCCCATTTTCAGAGTCCATAGGACTCAATGGGGTTTTCATAGGAATTACCTCTGACAGTAGTTCTGCTGTGGTAATTCCACTGAAAAACAGCTATAAGGTGTCAGTTTCACCTCCAGCTTTGTGCACTTCCCCACTGCCAATCTCGAAATTCAGCGATGCAGGAATGTATTGGGAATGTAGCAGTAACAGAATTACTGCAGCATTCCCACCAATTGTTATTGCACTACTCTCGTAATGAGGCCCTATGTCTAAAAACATTTCAACAATATAACACATCAGCAGGAAATTCTCCAAACAAGATGTCTTGCCAGGGCCCCCCAAAACTGGAACATTTCGTATAAATCCATGTTACAGTTCAAAAGATATGAAAGGTCAAAGAATTGTGTGTTTTTCACTGTTTGCAATGGTTTTACCATAGGCAAAAGGCAAAGATTTGCTGACACAGACAACCCAAAACCCAGGAAAGATTTTTGCCAAATAAGAAACAAGTTGGGCATAATGCACTTAAAGGAAACCCTTAGTTGGTTTGGTGTAAATCCATCCAGTAGATTTTTAAATAAAATTGGTAAAGAGAGGCATGACCTTGCACCCAAAATGTTAGTTATATCACCCATGAGGAATTGCTTGACTTGAGTCTTTTCATTCCTGAAAATCCAGCGTCTTGAAATTTGAGATTCAGATCTGGATTTGTTTTTTGGAAAGTGCCCTAAAGTGATATGAGGGGTAAGAAGGGACTTTGGGGAGCATGTCGGCAGGTTAAGAGAGGAGGATTTGTGAAAGTTTGGAGTTGAAGAATAGTGTATATTTGTTCCTGTTTTTTCCTAGCATTTTTCTGAGATCAAGATATGAATTTTGATTCATTAGTAGTGGAAAAAGAAAAGAGTAAATATTTCATAAATATAAAATATTGGGTTTTTTTAATCACAGAAAATTAGGCCAAGAGGAGTATTTTAAGTTAGTTTAGAAAGCAATCCCTGTTTTAATTTTACAATAAAGACAGTGATTGCCTCTTGAAATAACCTAAAATGTGTGGGAGGAGGGCATAATAGGGCTATTATTGTTTGGGGATGTTGGAATTGCTTTAAAAGCTTTTATTTGGTTCATGACATTAAATAAAAAGTGTGCAGCAGAAGACCGAGTGGTGCTGATGCATGATGTCAATTCCCTTTGTTTTGATTGGACAAACCTTTCACGTAGCTTAAAGGTGAAGACATGTCAGCAGTGACAATCTCCATTACCCCACATCCCTCTTCTTCATCCCATTAACCCAATAGCAATACATGTCATTACCCTCTGTGTGTAATTCGCCCATCCGCACGATGGGTGTGCTCTCACCTGGGCTTTTTTGAAATTTTATATGAAATTGAATGATGGTAGATTAACCTCCGGAAAATGTATGGGGCTAATCTGTACGCATTTTCCTCTCCTCGCTGCATGACAAAAGCATAGACCAGTCTACTCTGGGTAGACACAGCCTACAGGCGCTGTCCCCCTGTCAAATATTTTGAATATAACAGCCAGGAATACACCTGTCATCTCAAAAGGGGGAAGGCCAATCCTTCCTCGTGCCATGCCCAGCCTAATTAACTAACAAAGCCTCCATGGATCCTCCTTTTCCCTTTGTTTAGTCTCTGCTGCTGGTGGCAGCTTTGCATACTAAGTAGAGTTTAATTCAAACATGCCTGCATGGGGCCTGACTGCAGTGTTTAACAAAGGAGACAGGGAACCCCAACAACCTTTATCATGCACTGTGTCAATTGAATTAAACAAAAAGAATGTATCCCTGTTGCAAATTCGATTAAAGTGTATAAGAAAACAACTTGCCACTATAGCTCCGTATAAGACATAAGAGTCTATGATGCATAGGTCTGATACAGAACACCCCATTCTTAATGTTGCAAAAAGAAATTGCTTCTAATTCGTAAAGTATAGATAGCTCACTAATACACATAATGCAAATTTAACCAAACAACAAATGTGGTTCTAAATAACACACATAATTATGTTTAGAACATTCAAAATCATCAAAAAACATGAATACTGATGGTACAAACATGTGCAGTACTTGAAGTTTTGTGATATAGAATAAAAAATAAATATAAACATTGCTCATTTGATAATTCAAATGTCTATGCGTTCTTGTGTTGTTCTTGCTATGCATTCTTATGCATGCTGTCAATGAAATGGCCCAGAAGCCGACTTCTTTTGCAGTGACTGGATCAAGTGTCCCAGTGTCAAAAAATTATTATCGTTCAGGGTCATTAAGGTGCAAGAAATCTCTGCCAGCTCCCACTTCTCAGTATCAAGGGCAGTGACCTGTCATGACAGGGACTATGCGTTTACAGCAGGCAACTCCTGTAGCGGGACCTCATTCAAATGGTACGAGAATGTGGTTTGCAGGAGACAGAATGTCTGTTCTCGTCGCAACTTCAAGGGCGACATGACACTTTAATCAGGAACCACAGAGAGCTCCATTAACTAGAGCAGAGTTCTTCAAACTGTGGGGCATGCCCCCCATGGGGGTGCCCTGCTGAATCCCAGGGGGGCACGAGCCCCCATCCTGAAAAGTAAACAAAAATCTTTTTTATGGGAGAAAGAAAAAGCTGAACTGGGGAGAGCACTGGGCAGGTGTGACTCGCCCATAATAGATGAGGGGGCATCGACCCAGTGGCCCCCTCACCCATTATGGAGAAGCCAAGGAGCCAGCCGAGTGAAACACTGAGTGCTCCCTCAGCTGCTTTTTCCAGCTGAGGGAGTGCTCCTGGGCTGGCTGAACTGTCAAAGGGAAACACTGTTTCACTTTGACAGGTCAGTTCCCCAGCCGCACATGCTCAATGAGCCATGCAAGATTCAGGGTTCTTTGCTTCACCAACCTTGCATAGATCATTGGAAATGCTGACTGGGGAACTGCATGTCTGTATGTGCGAGGAGGAGCTCCTGCGCCGCCTAGCACAGGGCAGGCTGGGGCAGGGAGTTGCCGTACCCACACTTAGGCCCCTGACCATGTGCAAGAACCAGAAGGTTTTTGCTTCCTGCTTCCATGATACAGGAGCTGGAGCACTGATGAGGAAACCTCCGGACCGTGGCAGAAGGTGAATGATGGAGTGATTGGTGTGTGTGTGTGTGTGTGTGTGTGTGTGTGTGCGTGCCTGAATGCGTGTGTGTGTGTGTGGTAGGGTGTAAAACAAAAGGCATTTTAAAATGCCTTTGTTGCACATTCCCCCCTACCCACCAGCCAAAATCAGCTCTCCTTCTGAAGAACTATGGATCTCGGTCCTAAGTGAATGTGTTTTTTTTAAAACAACAAAAAAAAAAAAATATTAAAGTTATCCCGTAAAAAATACCATGCTTTCCCCCTGGCCCCCCAGCGCCTTGTATACACACATAATCACTTTGATTGTGTGCATGTGTTAGGTGCTGTGAGGCCCAGGGGACAGGGGTGATATCTTTTTACAGGACATCTATCATAGATGTCCAGTAAAAATACCATTCCTGCCCCGGAAGCCCCCCAGCGCCAATTGCAAACTGTTTAGGTTTTTACCCAATATTTTTTAAAAGTATGCTAAAAAATGCAACATTTTAACCTATTATTTAAAAAAGATTCCTGGGGGTAACACTGGAAACCCTCCTTGATTACCTTTGGATCCCTCACTGCGGTCAGTTGCTGTGGCATATCTGGGAGAAATAATGATGCCCCTCCACTTAAAAAAATCACCAGCCGCCAATGGCCCTGCGACTGTGCTGGAAGCGGGGTGAGGCGGGCCCAGGAACTTTGGAGGGAGCAGGATGGAGGGAGCCATAGCATAGTGTTGGGGGCAGGGTGGTGAGATCCCAGGGTCTGTGTAGGGGTGGGGAGAGCCCAGGGGCTGAGTTAGGAGTGGGATGAGGGAGCCCAGAGACTGTGATGGGAGCAGGTGGGGGAGCCCACGCACTATACTGGGACTGGGGTGTGGGAACGGCTTGTGATAGTTTACAGCCATTTGGGCTTACTGTCCATTTTTGGCACTTTTGCGGGGGCCTGGCCTGCCCATATATTGCTCAGGGGGGTCCTCGGGTCAAAGATGTTTGAAGACCACTGAACTAGAGGGACCTTTTGATCCACAACAGACAGGAAGAATGGTGGGACTTAGTATTACATGTTTTTACCACTTTACCTTTTCTGATGCAAAGCACTCTGGTTATGACCTCATGTTAATGTTAATGTTAATGTTAATGTTAAAGGACATTTGTTCCGCGCACTATCACCACCGTAGTGGTCCCTTGGCGCTCTACCTCATGCATACAGGAGATTGTTGGTGGGGACCCAGCATTGGTTCATTAAGTTAGGCTTAGCCTACACCAATCACTGTGGCCCATTTAGCTTTAAGAGAGGGCAGAGCCCCTCTTTTGGTCAGATCTTCTAAAGACTTTGCAAGGAGTAACAAAAAGAACTTAGCATTGGACAGTGGCTGAAGGTACTGTCTGCCTTACAGCTTCCGCCAGTGAAGGAAGGCCAGGACTTCCAAAGAGGAAAGCAAGGTCCCTCCCTTAAACATCCCCCAAGGAACAGAGGGAGATACTGAAGCCAGGTGGCCCTGCAGCAGCTCCAGAGTTGGTACACAGCCAGCACACAGCGTGCCCCTTTTGGCTCTGCAGCAAGCTTCCTAGGTGGGAAATGCCAGAGAGTCTCTGAACCAAACCAAGGACAAGGCAATTGCCTGCAACACTCTACTCAGCTTTGGGGTGCACGCCTTAAATGACGACATAAACCCAGTGAGGAAGCTAGGAGCAGTGCATTGACTCGCATCTACCGACGTCCCCCTTAAAGGACATTTTTGAGCCAGTCGAGCCCCTCGAGCTGCAACCGACTACGCTGCTAACTGTTGTTAAGCTGCAGTCGCTAACACCATCCGAGATGCCTCAACCAGTGCTTGAGACCCGCCAAACAGCACTGAGACAACAATTCCGGCCCCCAAGCAGCTGTGTAGGCCAGCCTGCAGCCGCTCATCCAACCTTGCTCGCTGAACTGCCTGCTGCCTAATACCCGCAGCTGTCTCTTGAACTCTGTTGCAGAGTGCATCCCTTTTCCTTCGTGAAACTGTCCGTCCTCTGTTTTCCTTTACACAGTGGGTTGTATTTTGTAATGTGCTAGAAATGTATGTTGTATTAATAATAAAGGTCGATATTTTTATACAACCTTGAGTGGACCTTCCCTTTTCTCATTACGTAATAATTGTACTTTCACGTTGTTGCAACTAACCAACGATAAACCTGCTGTTCCGTCTACGTTACCAAAATTGGACAAGGAGGATAATAATTTGCTTGTGTTTCCAATCTGTTGGGATCCCTTCTGGTGTACTAGAGGTTTGGGGCTGATTGATGGTTTACAAACCGATATTCATCCCTGGACCACTGATGCCCCGGAAGCACATTCGTCACACCCCCACATCCCTCTTCCTCATTCCAGTACCCCAAAAGTAATCTTTTGCATTACCCTTACATCCCTCTTCCTCTTCCCAGTACCACAAATGTAATCCATGTTTTTACTCCCACATCCTTGTTCCTTGTCTCAGTACCCCATTAGTAATCCATTCTTATTTAGTGGACAAAAATAGATGAAATACTCAACAAACCCCATGTTGCATAGCTAAATAACAAATATGGATAACAAAGTGTAGCGGGGATGATCCTCCAATGCACCTTATAGGGAGACAGGTGTAGGCGGGCACCCAATATACAACTTAACCCTTCACTTACAACCTGACCCGCCTCTTACCTGTCTCCAAACCCCGCTCTCCTGGGTTTGAGGTCACCCTGGTGTTCTTTGATGAGAAGAAGGTAAGGGTAGGAAAGATCAAGAGGTCAGGGCAGGTCGGTTCCCCAAATACCCCTAAGGAGAAAACACATGGTTAGAGTAACTGGAGCACAAAAGGAGAGGGGAACAAAAGGAATGCTGGTGTACGCTTCTTTTTAGTTGCTTTAAGCTTTCTTATATACTTTCCCAGTACACCAGCAGGGTTTTGTGAGTTTTTTACAAAAAGGAGGAAAACACTGGACAATATATACAACTTAAATTCTCCTAAGCAGCTGCGTTACTAAAACCATGAAACACAAAAATATAAAAAGAGTCCTTTAAAAATATGAACTGTCTTTAAAAATATATACACAATCTATACAGTGCAGTGTATTAAAAAACAATTTTAAAAGACCTTACTTAGAAGACAACCTGTCCATGACTGTATCAAGGTCCTTGCTGCTTGCTTGGTCTTCCTTCCTTCTTCCTGCGCTCTTTGCTGGTGACTCTTTGGACAGTGGGCGGCAGGCGGCATCAGCAGCAAAAGCAGTGTGTGGGGGCCCCAAAGTCTTTAAGTCTTTATGTAGGCTGGGCTGCGTATTTTAGATGCAGCCCAGCACTAAGAGGCAGTGTGCGAGCCCCACACTACTCACGCCACCTGGGTCACATCTGCCAGGTGTGGCCCAGGGAGTTCTGGTGGTCCGCCTGTAAGGGAGATGGTCCTTATTATTAAATTAAGCCCCTAGGAGGGCAAAAACACATTCAAGGCACTCGCCTGCTATGGGGAGCGCCAGTAATTAAATGTGCCCTGGAAAGAGGGCCACCTGGCATGCAGCAGCAATAGTTAGGGTGCTCCCCTGCATATCAGGCGAGCGCTTACAGGGCCCAAGAAGTGGTGGCTTCAGGCACTAAGCAGAGTGCCATGAACCTTGTTGCAGGGTTTCACCAAAACACCCCGGTGCACCCCTCGCATCTGCAACATTATTTTGTTTTCCTTTTGAGGAAAGGGACCCTTGCGTGCACACACACAAGTATCCCTTACTCTAGTATTTTTTTTTCTTCCTGATCCCTGGTGCGGCTCTTGCGCCAGGGATGCGATTTTCTTTTTTGATTTTAGGGATACCCGGCGCGGCTTGCTTCGCGGACCCAATTTTCATTTCTTTTTCATTTTGGGATCCCTGGCGCAGCTTCACACACCGACGATCCTTTCTTACAAAAGGACATGACATCAGTTATGATATCAGAAAGAAAAGGCAGAAGTACAGGTGGTCGGAGATATAGCATAACAAAACCCTTGAAATTCAGTGAAAAAACTTTTGTTGAAGTGGCGTTAAAGTGCTGATTAATGCAACAAAATCCTTACAATTCATCCAGTGTTGGAAGATGTATAACCAGGGCCATCTTAAGCACTTTTGGGGCCCTGGGTACAGACATCTTTGGGGCCCCCTTCCACCAAACCAAAGGAATGAAGGGATCAAGAATATTGGTCACGTCCCCCACCCGTCGCGCTCACAACCTATAGGTTGATATGCTGTCTCGCAGAATAATATGCATGTTTACTCCCTTTAATTCCCCTTACCCTCTTCATTCTTAAACTAATCAGAAAGATAAACTAGTAGCATTTGAAGACCAACATTAGCATTCTACGAAGAGGTTACTGTACTAGTACACACAGGATACTATTTATCAATAACGTCCAGGAAGGTATGCAGTTTGTAGTATTAATGCAGGACCGTATGTAAAAAGTACATGTAACCCATAATCGACAGAGAACTCCCATTAGCTGCCTCACGGAATGCAAAAGTGCTCATGCATGGATAGAGACCACCAATTGGAAGGAAGGAGAACTCTACACATACCGTAGCATGGATAGTGGAGGCAGATTAGAATCTATCCGGAAGGTGTCTTTATCCAGACAGAGATTAGAAGTGGGATATGGTTTTCAAATAGTGTTACCATTAGATAGCAAAGGAACAAATGCCTGTGGTGTGTGATATAAATATGCTCACTAGTAACACAATGAAACCATGAATAAGGCTTTTATGAAGATCATACCATGAGAAGGAAATCACTCTGAAGGGCTGACAATTTTGAAAGATTTAGGGACTGGCAATATTGAGAGGTTGGGTATACAAGACTAAATGAGATGGCCAGGATCACACACTGGTTAAGGGGTGAAGCTGGGATGTGTGCCAACTCTGCAATTTCTGCATTTGAACACTTTATTTTCCAGTTCTTACCATGAACTAAAACAATCTCATTTTATAAAAACAGACATGGAAAGTAGGCAAATCACATTACCAAACCTGACCATTTTTAAACAAAATATTATAGAAGGGTGTTATGCAAAATAGGAATGATGCGAGCTTCATTCTCTCATCAAGGAAAGCATATAAGAACCAGCATACCAATCAATGTGATTTAACATATTGAATCTGGGTTTGTCTTTTATATTTTAAAGCTTTAAATACTTCCAAAACAATGGCTTGTGGCATTTTCATTTATAAACGTGCACACAATTAAAAACCTTTGCCTTTTACCAAAAAGCAAACCATTTTTTTGTGTCAAACAAACAGACCTTAAAACATGCTTGCCCGAGCTTGCAACATATGGTCTGCTCTCTTCTGTCTACCAACCCTTCCAACCCTTCCGCCCAAATGGCCTACATAAGACAAAAGATCAATTAATGTGCTAAACGATACCAGCAGCATGCAAGAAGGCAAACCTCACAGAAGACAGCACAGTAATGTAAGATATATTAGATGATTTGACCAGGATCACTGCACTGTCTGCTGACAAATCCAGGATACAAGCATGAACGCTTTCATTCCATAGCCTTGAATTTGGATACTTATTCACCGCTTGGACTAACAGTTTATGCCATCGTTGGAGGAGATTACCTAGGTTTTACAACACCCCATCTGAACAAACCAATTTCTAGACCTTCACCATACGGATGATATGTTAGTTTTTATAGCAACCCCTATCTGGTGCAGGTACATTGCTGATAATAGCACCTGTTGTGCTGCAAGACTAATTACATGTGCAAAAAAAGTGGAAGGCGAGGCACGCACTCCAGTTCCCAGTCAATAATACCTGTTGCAAGTAGTAACTGGGTTAAATTGCAAAAATGAACAAGTATTAACAGGGTTGAGTCCCATCTGCTGCAGTTCAGTTGCTCTGTTGTTCTTCTCCTCCAAGCGCTTTCTTGTCACAAACAATCATCAGGGAGGCTGTATTTCTTTACAGGTGTTACTAATTAGTTGCTCTTTCAGTCTCAAAGGATTCTGGTAGCTGTATTGATAACATTTTAACAATTCTGGTGACCAGGAACCAACACCCCTCCAAGAGCAGAAGTACATGTGCAGGCAGGTTTATAAACTTCAGACATAGGAAAGGCTCAGCCAGCCCTGCTGGGATGTGATATTCTAATTTTGCATATGAACACATATCTCTGCAATGGGTGCTTCACACACTGAGCTAACCTCTGAACAATTGTGGCACTCAATTTATCAATATGCATTTCACCGTTGCCTATTGCACATGATCAACATAATTCTCACAGGAAGAAAAGAATGCCACAGAGTTGTGCTGTAAGGTACACGCAAACTTTGTATATCACAGTGAACACAGAAAGCAATACATGATGAATTGATCAAGGCAGAATGTACTTGTCAAAACAGAAAGGCAATGGGTTTAGAGCCTCAGCAGCACCCCATAAAATATCCTGACATGTACTATTTAAGACTGGTGAACAATGGAATCTTACTTCTTCAGATCAGGCAGCCTTAAAGGGCCCGAAAACAAGAAATGTTGACGGGCACCACCCAGTCTTCTTTAATTATTCTTCAATGTTCATAAGTTAACAAAAATTTGAAAATCTTCTTAAATAAATTTTGAGGTGCATACCGCCATAAAGACCTAGAGACACCTAGGTCCAAAAGGATCCAAGAAAACAAAAAAAGTGGAGTGTTACACACCCCACTAGACGGTTGCTCTCTCTTTCGTACCTCTGATTGAGGTTACCGTATTAAGTTAGAAAAATATATGTCATTGTCAATAAGTCATGTGTCCAAAAGTGATGTATGTTTCTTCACACTTGGGTGCTCATACTTTACTTAGAGTGTAAGCATGTGTATTCCATTAGATCATTATGGAAGAAAACTACCAGATAGGGCTCGTATAAAACAGAGGGGATCATTTTAATGTTGCCAATGCATTTCGGAGAATATTTATCTCCTTCGTCAGGGCCATGCCCCCTAAGCATCAATCGTAATATTGACATTTTGCAAAACCAAACAAAACAGAGATTATTACATATATGGATGTGTAAATAGAAAATTACATACCAATAGACGAATTCAGGGAGTTTTCAAATCCAAGAATTGAGATAAAACAACAAAACAAAGTGTACATCAATTACAAGGCCTTATTATATAATACATTTCTCCTCTCTTTTTCAACTCTTAATTCAAGTCAATACCTCTTTAATTTCTTTTCTTCTCGAGATCACTGAACCCAATGCGGTTCAGAAAATAGAATTTCCCTGAAATTAAACATATATCCTGTCAGAAACACCTAATCATCCCGATCATTACTGTGAATCACTCATATAGAAAAAGGTGAATGCACACTGCTTACTTACACGTTGTTCCTTGTCTGCATGTAGCTCACGTAGAGTAAACTCACTCCTTTAAACAAAGTGAGAGTTAACCTTGTAAGTACCCATAGTAATATCCAGATCCTGAAACTATTCTTAACTTCTCCACAAAAAGCATAACGCTCTAAAAGGTCAAGTATCACCACTTCTATTTCTAATACCTTTGGCCGTGTAATGGGGAACGAGTACGCGTGCCTGCTGTACTCATAAGTACTCATAGCCAAACGGGGTTAACCCACCCGCGTTGAGATAATCCAATACTTAAACACAGAAAAGATCAACCTTGTAAATGCCTGTGATAATATCCAGGTCCTGACATTACCCGTAACGTTTCTACCCAGAAACACAACGTTACGCATGGAGCAGCATCTCTGCTTACCTCAATTCTCCCTTGTCCGTGCAGCGAGGAATGCGCACGCGTCCTCGCAGCACTTGTATATATTGGTAGTTATGGTAACAAGCGGCCGACGTCCGAGTGTGACACACCCGTAGGTGTGTCACAGCTCAGACGCCTCGTACCCCAGCTGTGCTCAGAATACAGCTGTGCTCAGAGAACAGCGCCGGGATGCGTTGCCATCATATTTGCTCTGATCACACGTTTTTGACACTATCCACAACATTTCAACCCTTTTAGACATAACGTTCAACACGGAGCAGCCTTTCTGCTTACCTTTCATTTCCCTTATCCGTGCAGCGAGGAACGCGCACGCGTCCTCGCTGTACTTGTGTATATTAGTTGTCATGGTAGCTAGCGGCTGACGTCTGAGTGCGACCCACCTGAAGGTGTGTCGCGACTCAGACGTCTCGCACCCCAGCCGCGCTCGAAGAACAGCGGCTGGGACGTGCTGCCACCATATTGGATGCGACCACACGTTTGAGTGAAATAAGCCAAAAGTGATCAGATTTCTAATAATGAGCAAAAGTTATTCCATACCTCGACATATGCTAAATAATACACCTAGTTAAAAAATCGAAAATTCGTGATGGCTAGAAGGACAATGTGTGTACAGCTGATTATAGAGGCTTTACAAATAGACAATTTTCATACAATGATGAGGAAGGCAAATCAAAAGAACAAAATAACAAAATATAAGCCATATAATAACAAGTCGCTTAATGGGACAGGATACACTTCTAGAACATCAATGTGAGGTAATTTAGATGTGCATTTAAAAATAACAGTAGTACACAAGTGGCCTATGCAGTTACAGATAACAATGGTAGTTAATCTCATCGTTCATTCCTGCTGGACTCAGACAGCCCAATTTATCAATCCAAAAAGTCTCTCTTTGATCCAATTTGATGTTCATATTATCATGTGGATTCCTTGACCTCACTACTTCCAGAATCTGAAATCTTATCTGAGATACATGATGTTTATTTTCTATCCAATGTCTCGCTACTGTTGAACCCATGTTGGCATTTCTTATGCACGACCGGTGCTCGTTCCAACGTACTTTGGCCATTCTTTTAGTTTTACCCACATAGTGTAAGCCACATTTAATCAGGTAAATGATGTTAGTACTATCACATGTGGCGTAGTCTTTGAGTTTGATTTTCTGGCCTGTACGTGAATGGCTGACTGTGTCCCCTTTGGTAACGAAGTTGCAATTAGTACAATGTAAACATGGAAACGTTCCCTTTCTGTCAGTACTGGTTTTCCTTGTGGGTGGTCTCGTGGATATAGGTTCATCTCTTAAATTCCTACTTCTTTGGTAGGCAAACGTAGGAAATTCTTTAAACAGATGTTGCACCCTGTTGTCACAAGTGAGTATCGGCCAGTTCTTCTTGATTATGTTCTTAATCTTTTTGCTTTGAACGGAGAACTTTGATACATATACCAAATTAGGTGAATCTCTAGACTTATCTCCAGTTTCTAATAAACAGTTTCTGTTCATGGTTTCTGCTCTCTCAGTAGCTCGAGTGATGTCTGTTTCTGTATATCCACGTGCTAGAAATTTGTTACACATGTCCAGTTGTTCCTGTTCATATTCGGATGGATCACTGATTATTCTCTTGATGCGTAACATCTGGCTATAAGGTAAGTTCTGAAGTAAACTAGGCTGATGGAAGCTTACCCGATGAAGGAGATTATTCCTATCTGTCTCTTTGCGGTATAAAGATGTTTTGAATCCAGTGTCCATTTTACTGACAAGTACATCAAGAAAATGGATCTGTGTACTAGAGTATTCATAGGTGAATTGAAGCCGTTGATCTATAGAATTCAGGTATTCAAAAAATTGTATAAGTTCGTCTTCTGTTCCCAACCAAATTCCGAAAATGTCATCTATGAATCTGGTCCATATATGTATTTGTTGCTCCCATCTAGGATACTTGAGTATGTGATATGTTTCAAATTTGAACATAAAACAGTTCGCGTATGTGGGAGCCATCGTGGCTCCCATCGCCGTTCCTGAGACTTGAAGGAAGAACTGGTCTTTAAATTGGAAGTACGAATTCTCAGCTATGAACTGAAGTAACAAGAGAATAAACTCTTTCTGTGCTTTAATCTCTGGAGATGTTAGTAGCATCCATTCAATTGCTTCCTGTCCCAGGTCATGGGGAATTGAAGTATATAAACTGGCGACATCGATTGTAAACAGAATACCATCTGGTCTAAATGTGCTTTCCATTAGTTTGTTAAGGAAGTGGGTAGTGTCCCTTAGATAAGTTTGAGTTTGCTGTATGATTGGTTGTAGGAAAAAATCTATATATTTCCCTAAAGGTTGTAAAATGCTACCAATTCCCAACACAATGGGTCTTCCTGGCGGTTGTGTGGGATTCTTGTGAATTTTAGGAAGAGTGTAAAAATTCGGGATATGAGGATGTTTACACAACAGAAAATTAAAAGTCTTGGAGTTAATCCATCCCAATTCTAGGGCCTTTTGTAGGAGTTCCTCTAAATTAGTTTGGATGTCCACTGTGGGGTCAAGGTCTAATGTGACATATACATTAGTGTCTCTTAGTTGTCTCCAGCATTAATTTTCATAATATGTTGTGTCCATTACGACCAGAGCTCCGCCCTTATCTGCTGGACGTATTGTTATTGATTCTGTACCATATAAGTTCCTGATCAGTTTGAGTTCATGTGGCTTCAGGTTTTTATGCACCGGACTTTTAAAGCTCATTTTTTCAAATTCCTTAGTTACTTTTCTTTGGAAGATCTCTACTGATGGAATCGTGATCGGTGGTATAAAAGTACTTTTAGCTCTAAATTCTTGGTACTCACATTCATCATCTACCGATGTGGCTTGATCACTCATCTCTAGTTCATCAAAAAAACACTTTGAGTTTAAGTTTCCTTACGAATCTGAATAGCTCTATCTTGCTATTAAATAAAGATGTTCCATAAGTGGGGACAAAACTCAGACCTTTCTTTAAAGTTCTGGTTTCTGATGGTGTCAATGGGCGACTAGATATATTGACCACTAAGTTTTCTTCTGTAATCGGGTTTGTGGACCTTCCCTTTGATTTTCTTTTGCCCCTTCTCGTTCTTTTCGGCGTGCGCCTAAAAAAATCCCTGCACGAGTGTTAGTTAGTTCCACTCTGGTAGAGAGTTGCTCGTTGTTAGTAGAGCCAGTGGGCCAGTGGTTGATTGTGTTTTATTTCTCCCAACGGATGCCTGTTCTCGACTTTGTATTTCTTTGGAGGAATCTGTATCTGAACTCGAAGTGTTATCTGATTGGTTATTAGGATTTGTTCTAGGTCTCTGTATCGGTCTAGGTCCGTACTTCTCTATCCATGAATACACCTCGTCATTCAAATAATCATATGCATCTCTCTTGAGCTTGCGAATCTTCTTCTGTTCAAGTTCTCTTTTATAATCTTCAAGTTTATTGTTAATTTCAGTCAATATTAGATCAAAATCTTCTTTACCCAAACTCCCCACTAACTCCTTCGCTATCTATGTGATTTCAGTGTCCAATGTAGTTAGATCCTTGCATAATTCTTGGAGGAGTGATTCACAGTAATGATCGGGATGATTAGGTGTTTCTGACACGATATATGTTTATTTCAGGGAAATTCTGTTTTCTGAACCGCATTGGGTTCAGTGATCTCGAGAAGAAAACAAATTAAAGAGGTATTGACTTGAATTAAGAGTTGAAAAAGAGAGGAGAAATGTATTATATAATAAGGCCTTGTAATTGATGTACACTTTGTTTTGTTGTTTTATCTCAATTCTTGGATTTGAAAACTCCCTGAATTCGGCTATTGGTATGTAATTTTCTATTTACACATCCATATATGTAATAATCTCTGTTTTGTTTGGTTTTGCAAAATGTCAATATTACGATTGATGATTAGGGGGCATGGCCCTGACGAAGGAGATAAATATTCTCCGAAATGCATTGGCACAATTAAAATGATCCCCTCTGTTTTATACGAGCCCTATGTGGTAGTTTTCTTCCATAATGATCTAATGGAATACACATGCTTACACTCTAAGTAAAGTATGAGCACCCAAGTGTGAAGAAACATACATCACTTTTGGACGCATGACTTTTTGACAATGACATATATTTTTCTAACTTAATACGGTAGCCTTAAAGGGCCCCCCACCGAGGTGGGGGCCCTGGGCAAGTGCCCCTTTTGCCCTCCCATGAAAACCGCTCTGACCTTAACGTTACTTCAACTAAAGCCTAAGCCTTTTTCATTGAATGTTAAGGGTTTTGTTGCCCTGAGCTTATTCTCCTTAAAGGGGGAAAATATTATTATCCCGATGGATCCGGCATGTTTTTTTAAGCATAGTGCAATCGCCTGTGACTCGTTTCTGCCCTGTTCAGCTATCTTCCCAGTACGAAGACCCTGCGAATAGCTACTTACACTTACAGAACCAATTTTAATCGTTACTGGAGTTTTATTTAAATATTTGTCGTATAATGGCAGCAATACTGCCATACCAGTACGAGCCTGAGTAATTAGAGGAGGAACTAATAGAAAGAGATAGATGCGGAAACGATGGTGAATCAGACAATAGTTGGGAAGACGAATCACCAGAGCATGAGCCTGAGCCTAGTTGCATGGAAGATGTTTCAACTTGGTGTACCTGCAATCGTTGCAAGGTCACGCCAATTGAGGCGGAGAACTGCTGCTGCCGATAAAACTCTGGATGCATGTCCTACATATCAGAAGAAAGCACACCACTGCTATGCATTACCAAGCTGAATTACTTCAGGGCAGCCTGCCTCACAGGTCTGTGTTACACATTATGATGGTGCTTATGCACGAACTTCGTGCAACAGTTCGCCCTCACAATCCAAACTAACGACTAAGTATACTCTAAATGTGATGTAATTTTGACAACTGAGACGACTAACATTTCATGTAGATCTCCTACATTTTCGTAACTTCGATCGATCACTGAGGAAAGAATTTAGTATTTAAATTGAATATATTTCTATCGCTTATTGCAAATCACAGTGTTCATCGCTTATGTTTCTCTATCGCCCAAACGGTTATCGCTTGAATGGGTGTTCACTTTTGTAATCTGTCTATACGTCATAGCCCAAGTACATTTTACTTGAAAGTTACTTTTCTAAGGGCAACTAAGCCAAAGAATTTAGGATGCATTTTCGACTAAGGTGGTACACTTATCTGGTTCCTTCATTTAAAATGTTTATGTTTCTCTTTCACAGGTGGTTCAGGCTGGTGGCCTACTGTTCGTTTACATGGTGGCTTTATGGAAGGCTTGGATTCCGCGTTCGTTGAGTAATACCTTGTGTGGGATTCTTGTGAATTTTAGGAAGAGTGTAAAAATTCGGGATACGAGGATGTTTACACAACAGAAAATTAAAAGTCTTGGAGTTAATCCATCCCAATTCTAGGGCCTTTTGTAGGAGTTCCTCTAAATTAGTTTGGATGTCCACTGTGGGGTCAAGGTCTAATGTGACATATACATTAGTGTCTCTTAGTTGTCTCCAGCATTAATTTTCATAATATGTTGTGTCCATTACGACCAGAGCTCCGCCCTTATCTGCTGGACGTATTGTTATTGATTCTGTACCATATAAGTTCCTGATCAGTTTGAGTTCATGTGGCTTCAGGTTTTTATGCACCGGACGTTTAAAGCTCATTTTTTCAAATTCCTTAGTTACTTTTCTTTGGAAGATCTCTACTGATGGAATCGTGATCGGTGGTATAAAAGTACTTTTAGCTCTAAATTCTTGGTACTCACATTCATCATCTACCGATGTGGCTTGATCACTCATCTCTAGTTCATCAAAAAAACACTTTGAGTTTAAGTTTCCTTACGAATCTGAATAGCTCTATCTTGCTATTAAATAAAGATGTTCCATAAGTGGGGACAAAACTCAGACCTTTCTGTAAAGTTCTGGTTTCTGATGGTGTCAATGGGCGACTAGATATATTGACCACTAAGTTTTCTTCTGTAATCGGGTTTGTGGACCTTCCCTTTGATTTTCTTTTGCCCCTTCTCGTTCTTTTCGGCGTGCGCCTAAAAAAATCCCTGCACGAGTGTTAGTTAGTTCCACTCTGGTAGAGAGTTGCTCGTTGTTAGTAGAGCCAGTGGGCCAGTGGTTGATTGTGTTTTATTTCTCCCAACGGATGCCTGTTCTCGACTTTGTATTTCTTTGGAGGAATCTGTATCTGAACTCGAAGTGTTATCTGATTGGTTATTAGGATTTGTTCTAGGTCTCTGTATCGGTCTAGGTCCGTACTTCTCTATCCATGAATACACCTCGTCATTCAAATAATCATATGCATCTCTCTTGAGCTTGCGAATCTTCTTCTGTTCAAGTTCTCTTTTATAATCTTCAAGTTTATTGTTAATTTCAGTCAATATTAGATCAAAATCTTCTTTACCCAAACTCCCCACTAACTCCTTCGCTATCTATGTGATTTCAGTGTCCAATGTAGTTAGATCCTTGCATAATTCTTGGAGGAGTGATTCACAGTAATGATCGGGATGATTAGGTGTTTCTGACACGATATATGTTTATTTCAGGGAAATTCTGTTTTCTGAACCGCATTGGGTTCAGTGATCTCGAGAAGAAAACAAATTAAAGAGGTATTGACTTGAATTAAGAGTTGAAAAAGAGAGGAGAAATGTATTATATAATAAGGCCTTGTAATTGATGTACACTTTGTTTTGTTGTTTTATCTCAATTCTTGGATTTGAAAACTCCCTGAATTCGGCTATTGGTATGTAATTTTCTATTTACACATCCATATATGTAATAATCTCTGTTTTGTTTGGTTTTGCAAAATGTCAATATTACGATTGATGATTAGGGGGCATGGCCCTGACGAAGGAGATAAATATTCTCTGAAATGCATTGGCACAATTAAAATGATCCCCTCTGTTTTATACGAGCCCTATGTGGTAGTTTTCTTCCATAATGATCTAATGGAATACACATGCTTACACTCTAAGTAAAGTATGAGCACCCAAGTGTGAAGAAACATACATCACTTTTGGACGCATGACTTTTTGACAATGACATATATTTTTCTAACTTAATACGGTAGCCTTAAAGGGCCCCCCACCGAGGTGGGGGCCCTGGGCAAGTGCCCCTTTTGCCCTCCCATGAAAACCGCTCTGACCTTAACGTTACTTCAACTAAAGCCTAAGCCTTTTTCATTGAATGTTAAGGGTTTTGTTGCCCTGAGCTTATTCTCCTTAAAGGGGGAAAATATTATTATCCCGATGGATCCGGCATGTTTTTTTAAGCATAGTGCAATCGCCTGTGACTCGTTTCTGCCCTGTTCAGCTATCTTCCCAGTACGAAGACCCTGCGAATAGCTACTTACACTTACAGAACCAATTTTAATCGTTACTGGAGTTTTATTTAAATATTTGTCGTATAATGGCAGCAATACCGCCATACCAGTACGAGCCTGAGTAATTAGAGGAGGAACTAATAGAAAGAGATAGATGCGGAAACGATGGTGAATCAGACAATAGTTGGGAAGACGAATCACCAGAGCATGAGCCTGAGCCTAGTTGCATGGAAGATGTTTCAACTTGGTGTACCTGCAATCGTTGCAAGGTCACGCCAATTGAGGCGGAGAACTGCTGCTGCCGATAAAACTCTGGATGCATGTCCTACATATCAGAAGAAAGCACACCACTGCTATGCATTACCAAGCTGAATTACTTCAGGGCAGCCTGCCTCACAGGTCTGTGTTACACATTATGATGGTGCTTATGCACGAACTTCGTGCAACAGTTCGCCCTCACAATCCAAACTAACGACTAAGTATACTCTAAATGTGATGTAATTTTGACAACTGAGACGACTAACATTTCATGTAGATCTCCTACATTTTCGTAACTTCGATCGATCACTGAGGAAAGAATTTAGTATTTAAATTGAATATATTTCTATCGCTTATTGCAAATCACAGTGTTCATCGCTTATGTTTCTCTATCGCCCAAACGGTTATCGCTTGAATGGGTGTTCACTTTTGTAATCTGTCTATACGTCATAGCCCAAGTACATTTTACTTGAAAGTTACTTTTCTAAGGGCAACTAAGCCAAAGAATTTAGGATGCATTTTCGACTAAGGTGGTACACTTATCTGGTTCCTTCATTTAAAATGTTTATGTTTCTCTTTCACAGGTGGTTCAGGCTGGTGGCCTACTGTTCGTTTACATGGTGGCTTTATGGGAGGCTTGGATTCCGCGTTCGTTGAGTAATACCTGCCTGTGTCATTCGAGCCATTCGCGCTGAATTCACCAATGACAGCGGACAGTACAGGGGATTTTCTTACACTGTGCTGCAACCACAAGTATACGTGTAGTTTGTTCGTGCCATCAACATCACCAAACTAAATAAAATACAAATGATCATATGCAAATAGTTGTTTGAATTTTTTCAGTGAGTCAAGAGCACGCTCAATCGTCTACGAAGGTCACAAAAGAATGGTTGGTGCCCTTTTGCGCCTTTCCATGTCCCCATCCATCCCTCTTCCAGTAGTGGGTGGGTGGGAACGTTCAATGTGCTAAACACCATGTAGACCTCAACGGGATCTTCCGCACGGTGACCATTGTTCACATGGCCAGCCCAGACCCAGTGTCTCCAGACTCCCCTCTCCAAGAGCCCGCCCCTGCAATCCACACAGGTTTGTGTCCCTTCAGCAGTGTTCCTGGCCTTCGGCGCTCTCCTCGTGCCCATCCATCCCCCTCCAGTATCAATGGCAGTTCACACCTACGGCCCGGTGGGTGGGAACACTCCAGTTGATGAACACCTTGTACACCTCAAAGGGATATTCCGCACGCTGACCGTTGTTCAGATGGCCAGCCCAGACCCATTGTCTCCAGACTCCCCTCCACAAGAGCCCGCCTCTGCAATCAACATAAATTTGTGTCCCTTCAGCGGTGTTCTGGGCCTTCGGCACTCTCCTCATGCCCATACATCCCCCCTCCAGTATGAATGGCAGTTCACACCTATGGCCTGGTGGGTGGGAACACTCCAGTTGACAAACACCATGTACTCCTCAAAGGGATCTTCTGCATGGTGACCGTTGTTCACATGGCCAGCCCAGACCCAGTGTCTCCAAACTCCCCTCTTCAAGAGTCCGACCCTGCAATCAACATATGTTTGTGTCCCTTCAGGTGTTCCGGGCCTTCAGTGCTCTCCTCGTGCCCATCCATCCTCCCTCCAATGGAAGATGTCACCCATGGACACGGTCTTACTGGGGCATAAAATTATCTCATGGACATTAGCTACATATAGAAGTAACTCACCAAACTGGCACACATGGCACAAAAAAGTTCTACTTTCATATTTGAAAACCACCCACAAAGACATTTTGCGTTTGTGTTTCATCTGTGTCCCTATTGTCCTATATGCTGTACGAGCTGGCATATGCCTTTGCGCTCACAAAAGGGGATGGGTGGGTGTGGCAAAAGTGAAACATTGTCATTGAGGGAATTTGGGTGTCAGCGAACATGTCACACATACACTCCCACTTTTCTATGCCTTTATAAGAAACTAGATATTTACGAGTAGAACATCTCAGAGATCATCAAGCTATGTATTCATCGAGCGACCTATTCCCCGGATACCTGTTCCCCAGATACCTGTTCCACTGATACCTGTCCCACAGCAATCTGTCCCACGGCAACCTCTTCCCCTGCTTGCTGAATCGGATAATTTTTGTGCCCCCAAAGTAAGGGTAGGTCACCTATTTACTTCTCTATGATCATCGATCACTGCTTTGACAGTTTCTGTCTAATTCCACCAAATGTACCCAGTATTGTAAAGTTCATTTATCGCAAAGACTTTGTCATCATTATAGAATGTTAGAAGTATTTTTATCTTGCCAAATTTCATTTTCCATCGCTGTGCATTGTAATGGAATGGAATGTTTTGTGGTACATGTTAGCAAGTGAAGGGATCCATTCCCCAACACAACATCCAAAACTCAGAATAATGGTTAAACACATATAATTGCAAAACACATATAGTGAACCATTGGTTTTCTTCTCCTTCAGTTGTGATACACGTGGTCAGCTGTGCCCATCTCCCCGGGGTGAAGGTCGGGCTTGCAGACAGTTGCATGGCTAAACTAACTATCTAATTGTAATTCCAGAAGATGAGAACATGAGAGAAAAAACACTCATAAACCATTGACACAGATGGGTGTGCTTTAGTGTGCACTGACAGGTCTATGGTCATGATACCCTTTACCCCTGGGGGTCTATAAAACACAGGATCCCAGACCCAGGTGCCAGTCTGGGGGGTGTTTGATCTGTTCGATGCCTCATCATTTAAATGAACATGTGCTGATCTAAAGGTAGACAATGGAGGGTGTTCTGACTTGCTCACTTCCAAGGGTCAGATGTGTATCTGCATCAGAGAGGTTGAGGTGCACTGGCGGAGTGAGAACTGTGTTTGCGTGGAGCTGACAGGAGGAGGAGGGGGGAGCCAGGACTGGCTGTACGAATCGCATTGCAGAGGGTGAGAGATAAGCTTTTTAGAGTTCATTTCTAGGCCTAGCACAACATGGCAATTGGTGTGGCAAGAAATTGAGTCTTAGGGCAAAGGCTTTGGGCCTCATTACGACCCTGGCGGTAAGGGGTTTACGCCAGCGTTAGCTGCGCCGACCCCTTACCGCCAATTACGAGGTCCCTTAGCGCCATGGAGGTTTTAACACCCGCTTTTAGCGGGTGTTAAAATCCATGGCGCTAAGGGACCATGGAGTTAATTACGCCACCGTAATTTACGGTGGCGTAATTAACGCCTTCCCCACTCCCATTATGCCCTATGGGGCAAAAATGGGAATGGGGAAGGGTAAATGGGGATTGGGGACTTACCGCCCCGCCAAGGTCGGAATGGGGCGGTAAGTCCGCCAACCACCATGGCGTAAACGTAGTTTACGCCATGGTGGTAAAGTGACGGCCCAGGCGGTAACTTACCGCCTGGGTCGTAATGAGGCCCTTTGTCTCTTGCTTTCACTTATTTTATTGTTATCAGGTTAGAATTGAGCAAGTCAGCAAACAAAGGGGGACGTCTCCCGCCTTCAGCAGATCCCATTTTACACGGGAATGTCAAGGGGGGTATGAAATACCTCCTCTCCCCAACACAAGCAGGTTTTCTTTAGATGCTTGGAAGTTAGTTCAACAGGCGAGTAGCATGTAACGATTATCAATCAATTTCTGAAGAATTGTATCCAAGAGTTCATTTTACTAGTTTATGCAGCTTTTCTATCTTTTCATACTTAGCTGTGTTATAATTATGTATTTTCATTCATACAGTATTATTAGCTTTAATGAATTATATTTTTTTATACAGATCAAAGACTTATCAAGAATGCCTTCATGTGTCATCAACTGTTGTCCTTCCTTGCCATGCCAAATCTCTGGGCACAGTACTTCATGCATTCCTGAAGGTTATTGATTTAATCAGAAGATGGCTCCCAAATTGCGGTTTCGCAATGCACAAGATTGAAAGTAGAGCCCAGGCTGTCAAGGACGACATGAGGTCCAATCGATTCCGCCTCTGCAGCCTGCACTTTACCAACGATATGTATGAACAATCAATGTATGAACAATCAAATTACACCAAAAAGCGAAAACCAAGAATTCTTCGTAAATTGCTTCCAAATGCAATTCCGACAGAATTTCGGCACACAGTGGCTGAGGTGAGTAGTGGAGGATTCATTTGCCTTTTTTTTGGTATGCAGGGCGATGGTCCACATAAATAAATGTTCTGTAACGTCTCTCGATTTATTTAAAGTAGTGTATTGAAAAGGTATCATCAAGAATGGTTCAGAGCTTTAGTGTATGTTTACATCCTAGTTCTATTAATCAGGTTTCCATGGTTACCAGATTCACCTGAATTTTTATATTTCACTTTATACTACTTCATTATTCCCCTCTCTCTCTCTCTCTTTCTTTCTCTCTCTCTCTCTCTCTCTCTCTCTCTCTCTTTCTCTTTCTCTCTCTCACCTCTAATAATTCAGTGAAATGTGAGCCTTGTTAAAAATGTCCATATTGACCAATAAAAGTCGCATAATGGCCCTCATTACAACACCGGCGCTAAACCATGGCGCTATTAGCACCATGGTTGCTGCCGGTGTTGTAACGGGTCTGCCATGGTTCAATGGGGAATTACCACCCCATTCCAAGGTTGGCGGGGCGGTAATTCCCCATTGAACCATGGCCCTTCCCCATTCCCATTTTCGCCCCATAGGGCTCTATGGGAATGGGGAAGGCGCTAAGTACGGTACCGCAAATTGTGGTGTAGACCAGCCGTTAAGGTCGGGTCCCGCAAAGGGACCTCGTATTAAGGCGCTAAGTGTTTAACGGCGCCCCAGCCTTTTACGGCGCCGTTAAACACTTAGCGCCAGGGTCGTAATGAGGCCCAATGTGTTTTAAATGTGTGGTTTGACATATCCTTCTTTATGTAGAGCACATTGATGGAAGCACAGACCCTCACCAGTGTGGCCAAATTTCTAATACTAATTTACATTTCCCGTTGTACCATTTCCTGACAATGTGCTGAAAATGAAGGAGCAAGATTCTTCATCAATTTATTTTCCAGAGTCCACATCAACCTCACTCACATCAACCTCACTCGCCTATCAGGTAATTATATTGCACTAGTCCTTTATATGCAATTGAATTATGTGCATGTGTTATGCTTGGATTATCACACAAAATACACAGGGAATTTTTAAAATGTACGCCTCATCTGGGGTTCTAGACCTTCCTGTCAAAATACATGACAATATCACTCAAAACAGGAGCAGGATTGGGGTCATTATTGTGACTCTTTCGTTACCCGAAAATATTTTTTTATGTTCCCTATTCTGACCCTGGCCAGAAGAGCACCCTCACCCTGAGTGGGGGTCTCTCACTAGGTTGCGGTGGTGCAACGCCTATCTAACAGGGATAGGGAAGAAATGCTAACCCTAGCTCTACAATGAGTAGTGAACTTTCATAGTTTGGTCATTCTGGGAACTCGTCCCAGAGGGACATAACAAATGAGTTGGTGCGGTAAAACATTTCACGGAGGAGTTTTTTCGAAAAGTTTATCACCCTCAGTGGAGTGTGCTCCAATCAGCCCCATTAAAATATGTGCAAAAAACGTACGGTTTACACAAAGTTGTTTTAAAACTAATTTCCTTCGTCTTTTCTCACGTGCATCTATTCCTTTTTTACACAGCCAAAGAAGACTACAATTTATTGCATAGTATTTGAGAAACACTTTGAAGGGTACACCGTATATCATAGGAGGCCAGTCATATCATATAGACCCTTGGCATTCACAATAAGTTATTGGTAAACATGTATCTCATGTAGATTAGAGACATCCATGAAGTCTTGGTTCGACCAGTTTCGATGATATGTTCATTTGTATCATCTTCATCAGGACCAATTTCTTTCTTAGAAGCGTCAGTCATCCATCCGTATATCCAACCTAGGATGTTAAAGTAGAAAAAGCCTGTTTAAGGCCGGATTCTTATTAGGGGATATAATTTAACCAAAGCATTGAATGCAGTTTTGAAATTTGGGGTACACGGCAATTGTAAACAAGTGTCGCCTTCCCCCAATGTGCTAGGTGCACACCACACCTTGAGGACAAGCACTGTAGAACAAAACCCTATTATGCAGAGGGCAGATGTTTTGCTCCATGGTGACACAAAAACACAATACCTCAAACGCGTTCAATCCACGTTAGGTGAGCATTTCATTCTTGCTGACTCAATGCATGTGGTCGGTGATGATGGTATGGCTTTGTCTCTTAATCCTGAATGTTTGATCCGGGAATAAATCACAGTGGGCTGTTTTAAATGAAAGGAAAAGTGGCCTCTTAGTTTTTTGACCGGCGTTCTTTTAGACAAAATGTAAGCTCACATGTGCCCTTATAAAGACAATCATATTTTGTTGCGGTCCGTTATTTCAGACTGATACAGTCTAATCACACGATGGTGACATCAGTTTTTAGGTTAAGCTGGCCGGTGTAATAATGTTTTTCATCGTCTCTCCAGGTACGGAATGATGGCCAGGTTGGGACCTGCAAGTGAAAATTATGGGGAGCCCAACGTTTACGCTACCGTTAATCGTAAAAGAAACACAGTGGAATTTGTCTCGCGTCCTGCTCGCGATGCGCCTGGGTGCTTTATCTTAGTATGTACCTGTTAATAAATTGGACCACATGGAACCATCGGGTCATGGGTCTCACGTTGCAGTTCCCGTTTGTTTTCAACCACCGGTTCTGGGGCCGTGGTTGACGCCCGACTTCTAACGAGTGAGAAAAATAGTACGGTTTGCTTACCTCCTGCTGCATCTGTTGCTGGCTTTCTGCTGCGAGGCTCCGTTTGGAATCTCGCACGAATGACCAGTGTAGATAGTTTTCACGGTGAGCAACCTTCTATATTTATGCATCTCTGTTTTGCTAAACATAGATGACGGAGTGGAGCTTTTCAGATAACGCGGCAGCCATTTTTGACAGGCGAATGTCAAAGCGTGCTCTCAATGCTGAATTTTCTTTTCTGCCAAGGGGACCTCCATCCACTTTGTCCTGCTGGCTGCACAAGTCCGCAGGGCTAGACACTGGAAAAGGGGGCACCTCCCAACAGTCCAGGAATGGTCCGCCACAGCCAAAGATATTTACTTAATGGAAAAGATCTCAGCGGCGTGACAAAGGAGTAGCGCCCTGGTGGAAACGGAATGGCAACAGTTTCACAATGTGTTTCAATAAGGGGAGGAGGGATGAGCAAAAAGGGGAAAGGACCACCCGGGCCAATACATGTGAAGCCTGGACATGGGGCACCAAAAGGACAAACTGGCCTTATGGGGGGCAGTTAAGGCCCACCTGACCCGAGACTGTTTGCCGAGAGTAAGCCTTGAACATTGGTGCCTGAGCAGTATCTTAACCCGTACCTGGGGGGTTTGGGGAGGTAGTAGAACATGTTGTTTAGTTTGGGAGGGTATCTCCCTCAATGTCTGGTTTCGAAATATGGTATGTTCCTAAAAATAAAACCAATAAAGAGAAATAAAAACAATGTAAAAAGTAAAGGGACGGAGTGCAAAGGCCTAAGCATGATAAAAGATATATTGCCTCTGTGTACATTTATAATTTTTTTCGGTAATCTAGTTCCATTAAGAAAACACTCGAAACAAATATTATAGATATAAAACTATTGTTATTAATCCACATTACTTTCCTGTCGGCATAGCACCTCGATGTCCAAAATGCATAAAAGTGTACCATCAATAACATTACTTCACAGTGATGATTGCAATAATATCAGATGGCACATTAGAATAACAGTAAAAGTACAAATAAAAATAAAAACGGAACCAGTCCATTCCGTAAATTAGGTTGGGCTAGTTTATGTGTACTTCACCAGGCCATACATAAAGATTGTCTTAGAGTGAAATAAATAGAATCTTAATAGCTCACAAGCTTTTATACAGTTGCTCTAATACCATGCACGTTTACACCAATTTTAACCATCTCCTCGTGCGTGCATGCTGCTTGTAAATGTCTGTGTGTGTGTGTAAATGTGAGTCAAAGATATAAGTATGGTGGATGGTAACAGCTACTTGCAGATCACGTGCATAAAAGAGCTCCATGTTTCCCACTTTGCCTGTCGAAATACCTGAGGCAAATTTTCTCCTGAAATAAAAAAAAGACTATGGGCCACATTACAAGTGTGCCCGTCTGGTGAAAATGCTGGTTAAAAAAAGATGATCATTCCGGCTCTGGCATTTTTACCAGACTGGCACAGTTCAAGGATGCCAGTGGGGGCTTTGGATCGCTCAGCAGGCCTGCCCTGCCGGGAGTTCAGGCCCGTACCAGCAAACAAATGACTGAATCACTGGCACCGTTATTACCTGTGCCGGCGATTGGGATACCAGCAAATTTATAATCAGCCCCATTTGTCTAAAATGCTGGGTGGCATAATATCAGGGTATTGCCCGAAGCCGAACATTTTCTTGATGGCTGAAAAGTGAACAGTCATGAAACTCCTAAGGATCTTATCTAGGTTCATTCTATGAACCATTAGCAATAGGCCCTTTTGGAATATATAATGTCCTAAGTGTTAATATCCTCAGGGCAACTCCACTGTTATGACAGATGCCAGATGTTTGGTATCAGGATTAAAGACTGAACAATTATCGAGAAAGCTGTTGAAGAGTAATGATAACTCGGTAATGTTGCCTGTTTTGCAATACTCGGATGCTCTCTTAAAGATTGGAAGTGTGTAAGGCATCAGGCCGAATTGAAATTGTTTTGTATGAAAATGGCATGTATGGTGAAACAAATTTAAGTGTATTTTAGATTGATCGTTTATTTAGTAATACACTGTTAAATGTTTATAAGAGCCAAACAACACTTTTACAAACAAATAAATATTGGTGCAGCTAAGTCGCAAAAGGCATTGTTGAAAATGCTTCAACCACCTGTACTCCAGAGACCCCCGGCCAGCCCATAGAGCCGAGGTTCGCTCAGATGTACTTTAAGACGAAATAGCTGCACCCTTCATATGGATTGGGGTGCAGATTTATTACTCCAACACCAATCAATAAGGACAAGTCAATGGTTTGGCAAAGGGAGTCCGTTTAATGACAAGTACAAAAAACAGGGAGTTATGGATTTCAGCAGTGATGTGATCGTCCTTCTCGCTTCAACTCCAATGAACTTCATACAAGTTGTAACATTTATACTCAAAACTCGTCATAATTGACGTGTAACACTCAAAAGTTAAAATGCAATTCTATTGGTTAGGAAAAGGTAACTTTAGTATAGGTACTATATCTGTATATGGTAACGGAGTGAGGGGATTGGGTAAACACTGTCAGGTGGGCGTCTAAGCCCTTCCTTCAAAAATTACTACTGTAGACGTCACTAAAAGTATGACGTCTCATTGGTTCGACTAACTATAGGACCCTAGATTATTTTGACTATTGTGATTGGGTTGGCACCAACCCCATGCATAATTTTCTACTTTGCTTAGCAGCACGCAGAACGGTCAGCCAGGTGCAAGGTGCCCCTTAGTTACCCGGCCGTCCTCCAGTCCTTGTTACAATCAATCATAACTTTAATAGCCATGTGTCAATTAGTACATTGAAACTGCATCTTCTGTCTGGAAAAGTTCTGATATCTCTGCTTGGTCCGGTCCCAAGCATAGGTGTGAAACTGTGCTTCTTCTTGCTCGGCTGGTCACATGATACCCACAAAGTGAATTTGTCTTGTTTCTCTTAATTTGTGTATTTGATTTTCGTTTCACCCACCACCTGCCTTCGTCTTCTTATCTCGATCCGTCAGAGGCAGGATGTTCTGTTCTTAGTTTCAATTAAAAGTAGCTACTGTTCATAGCTTCTATTGGTATGACCTTGGCTTCTCTGGCACGAGTTGCCTCTGCCGAGTTTCGATTCAGCCGTCTCTCCTTGTGTTACTAGAATATGAATCTTCTTGCGTTTGGCCTTTAGTAACCTGGGTTGGTTCTGCTTTTGTGCAAAGTAGAAATAATCTTATAATGAAGTGCTTCGTTTGAGGTAGATTATGTATAATGGCGCTTGCAGCACTATTCTTCTAATAAGCATAGCAAGCCGCACTGTTTTCTTATCTTTCTTGCGGTTCCAAGCATATTTACAGGTGTAAACTAGTTGAATGTCTTCATCTTGCTTACAGCTTGAACTTCTTTGTCTTTCAACAACCGTCTCCCCTTGAGGTTCAAGATATCTTTATCCATGGCATTTCATCTCTGTGTGTCATTCTTTGGTTGACATTTCTTCTATCTGTGAGTCTGTCTGGGTCCTCGTGATGTCACCATTCCATTAAGACTTTTTGGTTTCTTCCGGGACAGTACTTAGGCAATCTTCATTTCGTTTCATTTGCTGGTAGAGTTTCCTCAATGGATACCTTACTGTCCATGGTTTTCTGGGTATCGGTACTTCAATAGGTGTCGCTCTTCTAATAGGCACTGGGCAGAGCCCCACTGCGGCTCTCTGCTGGTTTATTTGCTCATCATACGTCACATATTTTGGTGTGAACATTCCTGGAACTTCAAAATGGGTGACTGGAGTGCAGGCTTTATTTGGGACCTCCTCTACAAGCCATAGCCTAGCAAACCTTTCCATGCGTACTACTTCTTTTAATACAATTCTATTCTGGTTCTCCTCTCCTGGCACAAGTGTGAATCCACCACATAACTGGTTTCCGGGCAAACTGATGATCCGCCCCTTGATCCCCACCGATGAGTGAATATGAAGCATTGGTGTCTAGCATAGAGCCATGACTTCAAATTAAAAAGAATATTTTCTATAGTTGCTAGAGAATCAATAGTAGAAAAGCCCAGAGTTCAGCACCATACTCCCCCCCCCTCTGGGCGATACATCGACCACTTTTACTTTCGTCTTTGGATTCATCTTACTCGGTTCTTCTGTGTTCACCTTCACTCCATCACCTGGGTTCATCCATTCTTCCTCTTCTGGATCTGTACATGATGGTTTGAAGAAGTGTCTCTTTGGAGTCCAGATTTTTATTACTCCTTTCAGGCTTCCTGCTGTCCGTACATGTTCGTCTTTATTCCATGTCATCAATTGACATTGTCCATTTGGGCTGCAATAAACCCATCTTTCCTCATAGTTTCTGTGCTTCCTGGGGTAGAGAAACTTTGTTCCCTCTGGTGCGTGAATGCTGGCCTTCACAAAGTCTCTTATATCTTCATCAGTCAGGTCTTTGGGCTTCCATCCTGGCTTGACATCAATCATGAGCTTCATCACTATAGCTTTTTTCGCAGTCTTCTGGCACTGAGAGATTATTATCTTCATAAAGAAAAATCCTAGCAATATCATCACAAGCAGGGATCCCAGGAACTTGAATGCATCTGCCATCCATCGCGGGACCCATGAGAATAGTGATCCAAACCAGCTGTCATCATCAACTTCGTCAGTTTCATCGATCATCTGGTTCTGCAGTTTTTTCAGCATACCTATGGCTTCTGTTAAAGTTCCATTTTCCTCATCGTGAGAAGGTATAAATGTGCATCATGATTCTCCGATTTTTGCATGAGAATAGTGATCCAAACCAGCTGTCATCATCAACTTCGTCAGTTTCATCGATCATCTGGTTCTGCAGTTTTTTCAGCATACCTATGGCTTCTGTTAAAGTTCCATTTTCCTCATCGTGAGAAGGTATAAATGTGCAACTTGATTCTCCGATTTTTGCACAAACTCCTCCATCCATAGCTGTGATCATGTCAAGGACATATCTGTTCTGGAGAGCCATCAGTCGGATGTCTCTTAACTCTTCCTTGATTGCATTAAATCCTTTTATTGTCGTGTTGATGGTCTGCAGTAACTCCCATCTGGTTATCTGCAACCATTTAGTATTTACTCCAACTTGGATTCACGGCATGAAAATTGTTGTGAACACTGATGAGGTGAGGCTAAACAGCCTGTGTTTATATGGGATTGCATGAAAGGCTTCTTCTGATTTAGCAGAGAAGTAATTTTCTCTCTTCATTTGAGTTAGCAGTTCCACAGGTTGTTTCTTCCTCAGATGAGCATCTGCTTTCGGGAAACTGTCAATATTCAGGTCACTCTTTGGTATCACTAATGCTGGAACGTGGACATTCACTATTGCACTATTGTGCATATACCTCCCTAGTCTCTTGGAAGTCTGATGTATGCTTTAGATCCACATGCCCAATAATGATCCATAATTACGGCAGTGCCATGAACCATTCCTGGGGCGTCGAAAACTCATCCCCATGCTGCATGGTAGGAGTGCACAAACAAAGCATTCCCCTTCTGAACTTCGTCTTCCAACTTCTTTCATGTGCTGCTACCAAATGTTATTTCCCAAATATGCTGTGCTGTGCTGTCCTGTGCTGTCCAGGTAGTCGTTTAGTTCATTGTCATCTCCATGCATGCTTCTCTTGATTCTTAGTGTTTTCCTGTAATTTGCTAGTTCCCTGAATGCATCTGTATGGCTCCTTCTTGCTGGATGGTTCTCAGGTATCCTGTTCCATGGTGCAGGCTTCCTCATCTGTGCCATTTGAGTAGACAAAAGTCTGGCAGTTCTTCCTTGTCCTCATACATCTTTTTCCTGCTGGTTATAAATGCCCATCTCATTCACCCTCACATTGGTCCGGTATATGGCTGGACTGTGGAACTTGCACTTGTTCCTTTCGTTGGAACATATATGTTTGTTACTGCTTTCTCTGCGGCTTTCTTCTTCAGCTCCTCTAGTCTTTCCACTATGTCTGCATCCTTCATTTGGCTCTTTACTTTATTTGTAGTGATATTTTCCATAGGAGGCAGTCTTTTCTTCTCTGAGGCTTTGAATTGTGGTTCTGCAGTCATTGACACTAGGCCTGTTGCGTGTGCATTCAGTGTTTGCATGCATGTGGTTGTCAGTAATCTTTCTTCATTCACTCTTTGCCGACCCTGTCTCCGGCCTTTCTTTTTGTTTGTTACCACAAGTGTGTGTGTGTGTCATTGCTAATCACATCCATTTCAAGCTCATTCTTTCCCCCTATGTAAGGTCTGGGTGCTTTTGTGGGTTTCATGCGTGCATCATTAGGTGAGTGCACTGGAATTGGAATGCTTTGTGCACCGATACAAAATGCAGTTCTGATCATTAATGACAGTAAAACAATGATGAATATGATACACAAATACATTATGCCCCTGTAGGTCAGGCGGCAGCATTTACTTCCAGAGAAATGTGGGCGTCTCTCCCCCTGTGGGAGGACCAGATTGCTGCTCTGGATACCCGTCTCAATCATACGCCAAATGTCTACCCTTTACTATACTTCTTTAACCAATATTGTCTGTCAGACTCTGTGTTCAAGAGGTTCAGGCATCCGACAAGGGTTCCTCCTCTTCCGGACGGTGAATTGTCTCTTATTTCAGGATACAGTTCTTTTGCTAAATTATGGGAAAAATCAAATCAAAATAACACTTTGGCCAGTCCTTTTACTGTGCATGTTCAAAGTAGGTCAGCTCCCAGTCCACGCCTCAGATTTGTTTCAGCCCCGAAGACATTTTGTATCCTTATCGATATGAAGAATAGAGAAAAATAACAACAAATGGAAGAATGGAAAACCCCTGACACTGCTTCCTCGATCTGTCCCCCGGCAGAAAGCTTTTTAGAATCTCCTCAGATAGTTCTGTTGATGGTTCGAGAGTTCTATTTGTAGTATGATTTTATGCAAGAGCATGCCTATCTGTACAACATTAGCTGGATCTCTGATGAATGTGAGGATGTCAACATTGATCGGTCTCCCCACTAGCTCTGGAAAGTCAGTGACTAGATGAAAGAGGACGTTGTGAACCAATCTGCTGTCTTCTAGTGACAGGGACATCCATCCTGTCTTGCTGTGTTTTTCAGGATTGTATGCTCTCTCTTCAATGTAAACAATGTCTGCACTGTCCATTCGCAATAAGATTTGGACAGTCTTCGATTATACGAAAGAACAATGTGTTGACAAGCTCATTTATTTCCTTCTTTGTTTGAGACATTTGGTTTCTCCTCACTGTATTCAGGAAGTAAGAGGAATTGTTCGGCAATTACAGTAAGCAGTCTTCTTATTGTCTTTTGGTTTTCAGGATCTTGAAGAAAGTCAGTGACACTGGTGAGCCTTCTCACCAATGAAGGGTATGATCTTAGCACTAGATTAAAGTATGTTACCACGTCTTTGGTGATGTCACTACTGTGGGACACCATAAGTAATTCCGAATAGGGTCTCGGCGTGGAATGAGTCTGAATACTGTATTTTCTTCCAATTTATGTGTCCTCGGTCAACATTTGGCATATTCCTTTTTATCAAGTCCTTAGATGTGCCTCAGTCCAATGTTTAAAGTTAACAGACTATGTTGTGGCTTATGTGGGCAATTTTCTTCTTCACCCTGCAACTAGGATGCACTTAGTGTCATTTTTTATGTCCTTATCTTATCCCCTTTTTTGCTTAGAGGATGTGTCCGATTTAAGCCACAATTTACAAAAGTTCTTTATCTTTGTCTGGCTGGTCATGCGTCCTTTTTCTTCGTCATGGATCTCGTCTGCACTTGCTGCAGTTCCTCCCCGTCGCTTGTAGACTCCTCTCATTGGGATGCAGGCAGGGGGCCTTCTCCGATGTAGGGTTTGATATCACCAAGGAAAATCCAAGCTCCCCTGCCTAGTAGTTTCACTGCAGAAGGAGTGCAGTCTTTCACTGTGAAGGGACTGTTCCATTTTGGCTCATCCCACTTTTTCCTCGTATGGTTCCTGACAAGGACGGTGTCTACAGGGAAAAAGGATAGTACACAAAGTCCTTGAGCTGCGACGTTAGTAGTATCTTGTTCTGTGTCCCATGCTGCCCTGCACCCCTTTCGTCGTCGCTGCAGCTGGTCTGAAATTACAATAAGGCAAGATGTCATGCAGTTCAGGTAATTTTGCATTTCAGACCCTAACATTTCTCCTGTTGACTGGGCATCACATCTAGCTCTATCTCGGGATGTCAGAGGAGTATGCATTCTTCTTCCTGTGGCTATCTCATGTGGCGTAAGATGATGGTCAGAACCGGGTTGGTTCTTAAGTACATACAGTGCCAAAGGAAGGCAATGCAACCATCCCTTTCTTAGAGTAAGCTTCAACTTGGAAATCCTTTCCTTTAATAAGCCGTTGAGCTTCTCACAGCGCCCACTACCTTGTGGATGATACGCCAACGAGAACTTGTGCTTTATGCCAAGCAGCAAGCTAATATGTTTGAATATTGCATTAACAAAGGGAGGGCCTTTATCTGATCTCATGACCTCGCACACCCCCCACCTGGGGAACATCTCTCTCACAAAAAATGTGGCCACAGAAGTAGAGTCTGGGTGTGTACACGGACCTGCCTCAATCCATCTAGAGAATGGATACACCACAACAATTAAGTATCTGTACCCATTACATACTTGAATTATGTCGACATAATCGATATGCAAGTGCTGAAAAGGCCCATTTGGCATGGGGATGACTCCTCTCATTACTTTTAATGTGTGCCCAGCTGTGAATTGTTGGCAAATTATACAGTTTACTTTAAAAAATGTAACATGCTTGGTTAAATTCGGCATGAACCAGTCTTCTGCGAGCGTTGCTGCTAGATTCTCTTTTGTCATGTGTGCCGGGTAATGTAACTGCTCCAGCGCTATTTTCAATAGGGATACAGGCATCACTGATTTACCAGTGATGTCTTGTCGCCACAAGCTGTCAGAGGTGTTTAAAGAACACCCTAGACGTTTCCAAAGATTCTTCTCTTCCTGTGGTGCCTCCCCTTGGAGTTCCATCAACTGGGTTTGCCCAAGATTGTTATATCCTTCAGGTGTAGTTCATGCAACCATCATCCTTTCATTGATAGGGATGACTTCCACTTCCATGATCGTCTCACTTGGATGCCATACGCTTGGCATCCGTGTCTGCTGCGTGATTTCTATGTGAGAAAAAGCTGTCCCCTTCATGTGGGCGCCACATTTCACGACCGCTATGCCCACTGGAAGCTGTAGTGCCTTGATCAGCCTCTCCAATAAGGCTGTGTGCTGTACTGGCATGCCGTCTGCTTGGAGGTAGCCCCTCCTTTTCCAGCGTGGTAAGCCTGCATGCACTGTCAACGTCACATAGGCGGAGTCACTGTACACCATGACTTCCTGGTCTGCGTGATTCTCAATGGCAAGTATCAACGCCAATAATTCTGCAGCCTGTGCTGAATAATGAGATGGTATTCTCGCACTAATAAGTACTCGAATTCTCCATTTGCTGCATGCTTCATCACAGCAATGCCTGTATTTTTTTGTCTGTCACTTTGATCGATCCTTGAAGAACCGTTAATAAAGACGATATCACCTTCTGCCAAGGCATTTTCTTTTACCCTGGGAATTTCGTCATAGAATTCTTCATAGTTTGCACAGTCATGTTTCTGCTCTCCTTCAGTGACTGGCTCTGCTATAAACGCAGCTGGGTTCACCATTTTACATCAGACTACCTTAATCGATGGATTTGATGTGATCACTTCATAAGCAGTAGCTCTCTGAGATGTCAATGTGTCTTTTGGTTTCTCTAGAATGGCAAATTGTGAGTGCTCAATGTACAACAGCATGGAGCATCCCATCACAAGGGTTGTTGCCTACTCTATGGCGAATGCTGCGGCAGCTAAACTTTGTTCGCACAGAAAATGTCCTCTCATTTCTGGGTCCAAATTTCCACTATAGTATGCCAGGGGCTTGTACCCCAGCGTGGTCCTCTGTGTGAGTACTGCTGTCATAACGCTGCAATTTGTGTGTGAAAACAGGTAAAATTCCTCTGCATAATTGGGAATCCCTAGAACTGGTGCTGTGCAAATGGCTTTTTTGAGTTCAGCAAATCCTTTCTCCATGGTCTCAGACCATTCAATCTTTTCTTTTGTCACTTGGGCCTTCTTTAGGACCTGACGTAAAGGCTTAGTGTAAGAGCTATAGTGGAAGACACATGCTCTGACATAGTTGTATAGGCCTAAAAAGCTCTACATCTGTTTTATCGTATGTAGCTTAGCCGTGTTCAGTATGGCTTCAGCCCTTTCTGGGGTCACTCTTTTTCCCTCATGTGAGATCAGCTGGCCTATGTACAGCACTTCCTGTTGACAATATTGTAGCTTTTCCTTGTCAACCTTATATCCTTTCTCAGCCAGTATAGTCAACAGCTGAACAGAATCTTGCCTGCATTGCTCCTCTGTCGTGCTGCAGATCAAGATGTCATCCACATATTGCAGGACAACACTTTTTAATGCAATATTGCTTAAGTCCATCTGCAGGACTCTGTTGAAAATAGACGGAGACTCACAGTACCCCTTGGGTAGCCTTGTGCTTTTCAGACGCATCTGTCTAAATGTGAATGACGTCAGATCTTGTAAGTCACGGTGCAACAGGATTGAGAAAACTGCATTTTTCAAATCAATCACCGTGAAATATTTTGCCTCAACAGGTATATTACATAGGATTGTAGCTGGGTTAGGGACTAAAGGGAACTCGGCCTCAACAATATCATTTATTGGGTGTAAATCCTGGATTAGCCTCCAAGACCCTCCCTTTGATTTCTTGATCGGATAAACCGAAGTATTGCATGATGACTGATGTCAGTAAGATGCCCTGCTCCATCATCACTGAAATTGTCTTAAAAATCCCTTCATCTGCCTCTCTGGACATGTGATATTGTTGTGCACTTGGGAGAATTGCTCCTGGTTTTAGCTTAATTCTCACTTCTCCAACCCCTTTCAATAGACCTACGTCATAGGGGCCTGTGGTCCACACTGAGACAGGCACCTGGGCCATATCGCCATCAAAATATTCAGGACGGTTTCGTTCCAACATCATTCTTTGAGGCATTTCCCTTTTGATCATTCTCACCAAAAAGGTGAGACTCACTTCCACCACGGTCTCTCCCATATCTGGTTGCTCTTCGAACAGTTCGTCATCTGTGACATCGGTCAATCGATATTTTTTGTTTTTTTTTTGTTTTTTTGTTCTAGTTGAAATTAATCAACCTTTCAAAACAAAATTTAAGTATAAATGCATCAATATTCACACATTTAAAACATTGTAATACACATTATACAAAGGCAAAAAGAGAAAAGAAAAGAAATATAAAACATACATAGCAGAATTATGCGATACCATAAAATCAAAATTAATCCAATGCATCACAGGTTTAGCTAATCACTAAGTACCAGAAAAGTGAACCAAAATATCGCAGCATCAATTCATTCTGATTCCAATTCTAAGTGTAAACTTTGCAGAAAGTTTATAGCAGCAATCTGTAGAGGGAGATAGTTTGATCCTATGATTAAGGACCAAGTTAGATCTTCGGATGCAAGCTGTAAATAGTTGCAATGTCGTGCGAAATGTATTTCACGAAGTGGACGGAGAACAGGGCATTCTGTGATTAGATGCCTCATGGTCTCTCGTACCTCCGCCAACAAGCAAAAACGACAAAAGTTTTCTGCTTGAGTTATTAGTTTTCTTTTTGCCAACAGATCTTTGGTGTCCCATAAATTAAGACGCAATTTCATAATGAGGCGTCGGCATTTGGCTGAGGGACAACGTATTAAATATGCAGACAGTATGCGCATTTCTTTGTGAGGAAATCGGATTACATCAGCATCAACATATGTGAGACATCTCTGCCTATTAGCAATCCAGTCTGTTTGATATATTTTTGATTTCGCTTTATCTGGATTATATAACAAGAGGATTAATGATACCTCTGCTTCAATTAACACATGATAGACAGATGATAGCCATGATGTAATAAACTGATGCTTACTTGAAAATAAATATGATGAAATAAGTTTCAAGAATGCTTCAGTAGCGGTAGAAACTAAGCATTTTCTAAGAAAAGCACATTTTCGCCAATTTATGACAGCTTGTAGTGAAATTAATCCAAGCTCATACCTCAACCAGGGGACTGGTATACAGTTTGGCAAATGCAAGATACGGCGCCAGTATCTCCCCTCCCATTTTGTTAACAAGTCAGATGGGATATCTTGAAAGGTGTCTAACCCATATATAAGTGCTGGGATAGCTTTTGATGTCCAGAAGTGCCAAGCTGGTAGGACCGAAAATTTGCCATATTTATGCATCAATATGATAGCCTGTGATGTGAGGGATGTTAATCTCATTTCAATGCGCAAAATATGACCCTTTGGGTGTTTACCAGTCTCAAACACAACACCCAAGTAGCCATACTGTGGCACTCTCATGATCGGTATGTTATTCATGGACCATACATATGAGGTTCCACGTCTTTTGGGACAATACACAACAATTTGTGTTTTAGTGAAATTCACTTTCAGTTCATTGGAAACAGTATATGTCATAAATGCATTTAAAAGGCGCTGGAGTCCCACTTGTGTCCTAGCAATTAAGACTAGGTCGTCTGCATAAAAGAGAGTTTGTATGGGATAACCGTTCAGTTTTGGTGAATCCGAGACAACATTCTGCAGTGCAAATCTTACATCCTGAATAAAGTAATTAAATATGGCAGATGCTAGTAAACATCCTTGTTTGAGCCCTCTTGCGGTCAAGATTTTTTGTGACAGAAGGCCCCCCAGAGTCAATCGTACCATGATTGATGTATCTGAATGAAGGGCATGTATTATATGTATTATGTCACCCGTTTCTTGCGCTCAAGTAGCAACACCGTCTTGGTTCAGCCCCCATCTATCCTGAAAAGATTTGGGGATATTAGCTTTGACTCTTGGGCTCCAGCTCTCTGGAATGCTCTCCCTAAATACCTCTCTAATAGTGAGTCTCTGCCTATCTTCAAAAAGAAATTGAAGACCTTCCTGTTTGATAAAGGATAGGTCCTCTTCTGTCCTCTTAGCGTAGCTCTCTCGGTACTTGAAATCAGTTCTCCGTTATCTTCTTCCTCATTCTGCTGGTCTTTATGAGGTTTAGATTTCACCAGTTTTCATGTCTTTTCGTTCTCCTTGTCTGATATTGTTTTCTGTTGTTTTTGTCCCTTTCCTCCTCTTGTGAGCGCCCTGAGGCCTATGGGTTGGTGGCGCAATACAAAAATATAGATAGATAGATAGATATCCATAAGCATTGTAGGACAATGATCTCCGCGCAGCTTATTCATTAGGAGTACCCGGCTAACAGAGTCAAAGGCTGCATGGAGATCAATGAATGCAATAAAAACTGACTGCTCCCCATGTAGACACTGCATTTTAATTGCATTTAAGCAAAAAAGGTTTATTGAAGTCCCCATGCCCGCCACGAAACCCGTTTGATGGGGATCGCGTAAGTTTGTACGGAGTGTCCAAGCATTAAATTGGGATAGAATGATCTTTGCAAATACCTTCCCCGGCGCATCGAGGAGGGCTAGCGGTCGGTAACTAGGAGGTAAACACCGATTTCCCTTCTTGAAAATTGGTATTATGATTGACGTTTTCCAAGTTGATGGTATTTTATGGGTATCAAGAATGTTTTTAAATATGAGATGCAAAATATATGCCCATGATTTTGGGTCTGATTTGAACATGGCATTCGATAGTCCATCTGGACCTTGAGCTTTTGATGAGCTGAGTTTTGCTATAATCGACAAAATCAGCTCCTCAGACACATCAAGTTGCCAGGGATCATTTCTAGCCGGTTTGTATTCAAAATTGGCAAAGGCTGGGTCATCATATAAGTTAGAAAAATGCATGCACCAGTCTTTTTCGGAGACGCCATTGATTTGGGCGTCACCTTGTAGAGTGTCATGCTGATTGTTGAACATTTGCCACATTTGTGCTGAATTTTTATGTTTCATGGCTGCCAACATAGTGAGACTATCACGTTGAAATCTAAGGGATTTCCTTTGCCTGAGCCAATTTTTATATCGGCACTTGCCAGTGTTCAAAAGTTGTCGACAATATGGGCCATTCTGGAAGAGTATGTTTTTCCTTATTCTCCGATATTCCGCTTTTATGATCTTGATGGAAGAATCGTAAATATGCGGATGGCTGACATGATTATGTTTTACAATGGCAATAGTGCGAGTAAATGGTTTTAAAAGGTCTGAATATGAGACCCCATTGGTGCGCCATGCATCATCTTCCAGAATGGTTGTAAAAGTCTCCATCCCCCGAGCACTCCACTTGAGTCGATTTCTAGCGTTGTTAACCAATGGTACAGCAGTGTGCATCTGATGTGGTAGGCTGTGTTCACAAAACCATGCCAATTGTGCTACTAAGAGACAATGATCACTGTTCGGATGGGGCATGATTGAGAAATAGTGGACACTTTGAAACAACATTGTGCTCACGTAGATGTAGTCTAGCGTGCTTGTGCTAGCTCCCCGATGCCAGGTGAAATTGGAATGTGTATCCCCTTCTACTGACCCATTTAGTTTATGTAGATTTCTGTCTGCCATCAAAGTTGCCCATTTATGGGCCGCAGGGGAAAGATTGGTACCATCACAGCAGTCCAGATTGAGGTCTCCAGCTACGATGGTGTGAATAATCGATGTTCGAGCAGAAATTAGATTCAATACTTCTTCCATACCATCAAAAAAGACTACATCACTCATGGTGAGGGGATTGCGATAGATGTTCAATAGGGCTAATTCTTGTGTATTGCCCTTAATAAGTACTAATTGGATCTGAGCGCCTACCGTAGCCCACGGAGCAAGGGAAAACCCACTAGCGCTGTGAACACCCACTAATAGACCTGACGAGGGACGGCCTCCACTTGGAAGCGCAGGAAGTAGAACGATATCATAGCCGTCCCAGATTGGAGGAGCAAGGAGCCAAGTCTCTTGAAGAGCTATCAACTGATATTTATCATTAAAATCTGCAAAAGTACGCGGAAGATGATGATAGCCCCTCGTATTCCAACTTAATAGAGAAATGGTACTTGCCACATCCTCTATTGATGGTTACTGTTGCATATAATCATCAATCGGGGCATCATTCAGCTCATACTTCACACCACCATAAATTTTCGATTTAGGTCTTAGGTATTGGGTTTGCTCAGACATTTTTTTAGGTTCTTCCGCTAGTAGAAAGCCCATAGTGAACAGTTGCATTCTGCATTGCCAAATTGCATCTCTAACCAGTCCTGAGGGAATCCATAGCCTAACAATTGATGTTGATAGCTCGGAAATGAATTCTATTTGTTCAATGTCATTAGACACAAGTTTTTTAAGATCGTTGATGTCTCGGAAGATGTTAAGAACGCTTTTACGGTTCAGATCGTAGGTAGGAAAATTTCCCTCTCTGCATTTTAGAATAAGTGTGTAAAAATGTTCACGTCGTGGATTAAGATGACGTGACACCGTCTCCCTAATATTTTTCGGGGGCGCCCATTGCAAGCTGGGCATACCCTGTAGTTTATACTCACGGTAATCCTTGTCATCTTCTCTCTTTTGATTTTGAGAAGAAGCCAAAGATGGAAGCTTTCTGTCTTCCATAGCACCAGAGGACTTAATCAAGGCATTTTTCGCCTGAGCAAGGCTAGTGGCCAGGTAGTCATCAATCGTTTGTTTAAAGTTTGCTAACTGTATGGGCAATACAGAATCAGTTGGAGTTAATTTGAGCTTTTGTTTTTTTTTGCACGTCTGAGTATGGTACAGTACTAGTTGGAGGCATCATTGATCTCAGCCCACTTTTTATATTCAATGTACCTTGACTCTGCTCATTATCTCCTTCTCTGATATTCCTTATGTCAGGAGTGCAACATTTTCCAAAGTGTCTTCTATGTGCATCATTTTGTGATTTTAGAACCAAATATTGCTTATCGGCCTCAATATTCCGCTCTATGGAGGATACCAACTTTGACAAAGGTGACGAAGAATCTTCCAATATTTTGTCATTAGACTGTGTCGCTAATATCACAGGTCCATGTGTGTACTCTACAGAGGATTTCACAAGATCAGAGTGAAGCAAATTTTGTTGTGTGATTGATTTAGATTTAGCAGTCTGATCTGCCAGAGATGCCGAATTTGCAAGAATCAACTGAGCCTCCTCATTGATTTTTTTCAGAGAGTAATCAGTCCGTGAGGCACCTGAAAACATCAGGGGTTGCCCATCCTTGAAAGGGAGGTTTGTATGTGGTATTTCTTTACCTTGTAATGCAGATGACTTACCCAGGGCTTTGAAAAAGGAATTCAAGGTTTTTTTTGTTTGTTTTACATTGACCATATTCTTGGTCTTTTTTAAGGCCAGTGGTTTCTTTGGAGCAACCTTGGGGTTCCTAGCTTTTAATGCATCCAAATGGCCCACACATTGTATATTTTTTTTGCTATGAGACGACTCAAGTAACAGAGGTACCACTTCAACAACTGTTGTAGTGTCTGTTTGAGCCGTCAAATTAGGTTCATGTTGCACTAATGGGCTACCAGTCTCTTTTTCAATTGGGCGAATGATGCCAGTAATAAAAGGTAATGCAGTATATTTTACGTTGTCTGGAACCGGCACATGAATAGGGGTAGACTCAGGCATTGCCGACTTCGACGTTTCGCTCCTCCCTGTGTAGTCAGAGTTCGTTATAACACTTGATGGTAAAACTATGTTTTTTTCTACAGATGAAACATAATGGGCTGATAGCCATTTCATTAGATCGTTGAATTGTCTTGATTGTTGTGACACCTTTGTGTCTAAGGACTCAAATAACTTACAAAGGCTCATAATAGTTGTATTGATGGCTAACATAGCCGGTTGTATCATAGCTGCGTGTTGTGAGAGTAAGTCAGTCTCAGCTATTTTTGGGGGTCTCGGTGTAGGCAATGCAAATGAATGTAACATAGAAACAGAGGTGTGTGATTGAGACAGCGATTGAGACTGATCATTCGTACATAGTTTACTATGCTGTTGATCTACAGGTGGATATATTGACATACTCCATGCGATTGGAGACTCACTTAGATTAGACTCTGCAGTAGAGTTTGTATGATCTTGCAACAGGGAGGGAAAGAAAATTGGAGAAGTGCCAAGCCGTGGTGAAGATAAGCGAGGACAATTTCGCGTTGACGCCAGCATTGTAATATCTGATAATGGGCGCGCGTTCGCCGCCGCATTCGGAGTGTTGAGAGCAAGAGAATTGCTCTTTAAAATGGAATGAGCCCCTTCCTTTGAAACCTTCAAATGAGAGGTAGACATTGAGGATATGGATACAATAGAATCGTCTGTATTCACATCAAAACAAAACTTAGGTGTTGCTGATGTAGTTTTACCTGTGTCTATGGAACAGAAAGAATGGGCAGAGAGGAATTCTTGTGGATTTATATTAATTCTATCATCCAAAATCGGATTTGTGCAGACTGTGGATGGAATATACATGTTTGCAATTTGCGGAGGCATGTTAGTCGTGAGCCGATATGCCATAATTTATTGGAGGTGGATATCAAAACCTCCAACTCAAAATTCACTTTGTATGGACAAGTTTGAATTATGACACACGATCTCACATAAAACAATTAATCAGGGCCGCCCCAGCCGCAGCGCACCTCGCACAGCGAACAGCCAACAGTACTCGTGGTACTCGCTAGGTGCGCAGCGCGGGTGCGCAGAAGTGGCGGTTTTTGAAGGAAACAGGAAAAGGTGCGGCCAAATCTGGGGCGGGCACTCTGAAAAATAAACACAAACAAGGGTGGTAAGTATGGTGTCTATGACATGGGTATTGTGAGTCTAAGCACGTTATGGACGTTTTGTGGGCGTACTATACAGATATCTGTGACGCCCCTTTGGGGCGTACTATACAGCAGTCACCAACTAGAGAAGTCCAATATTAGAGATAAACCCAACACGTGGTGGTATTGTCTTTGCAAGTATCTCTGAAATCACCTTTCAACTTCCTGAGTCGAAGTCAGGCAAACAAGTGTTGCCAGCAAAGACGTCCTCCGGCCGAATTGTCACGAAGTGGAGGATGTGAAGGATTCCCAGGCAGCCGGTCCTCACAGCCAACAGTACTCGTGGTACTCGCTAGGTGCGCAGCGCGGGTGCGCAGAAGTGGCGGTTTTTGAAGGAAACAGGAAAAGGTGCGGCCAAATCTGGGGCGGGCACTCTTTCAACTTCCTGAGTCGAAGTCAGGCAAACAAGTGTTGCCAGTAAAGACGTCCTCCGGCCGAATTGTCACGAAGTGGAGGATGTGGAGGATGTGAAGGATTCCCAGGCAGCCGGTCCTCACAGCCAACAGTACTCGTGATATACTTCTTCAATGGCGATTACTGCGCACCATAGTCGGCCTTCGACGTCATAACCGTCAATCAAGGCCACTGTCCCTCATACTGCAGCTGTGTATATCATCAAGGAAAATACTTGTCCCTTCTCCTCATGCATGGGTATTCTTGGTCTAAATAGGAACTCATATGGAGTTCTCATGGTTCTGTCTGCAAGGCCTGGCAGCCCTGCCATTAGTATGTGCATACCATATGCAAATATTTCTGGCTCTAATGGTATAGCCCTCATAGCTGTGTGTCCTGCATATGCTCTGATCATTTCACATACATTTGAATAATGCATTCCTGGAGTTGAACATACTATGCCCTCCTCCGTGAATGAGATTGTCATGTTTAACTTTGTTATTAAATCTCTACCCAAAATGTTTACTGGGGTCTGACGAGAATATAGTAAAGGCACATTCATTTCACATTCTCCTATAAAGACTGGAAGTGCATTTGTGAAGGGAACACGACTTGTGGCTCCTGTGAAACTCTGAGTATTTATGGCCTTGCCGGATAAGGAAAACTTGCTTTCACGTATACACAAGTGTGTTGCACCATTATCAACTAAGAAGGAGTATTCTTTATCCCCTATAACAACATCTACCCTAGGTTCCAGGTGAGAGTCTGGTGTCACTGAAAGGATAGAAAACATCAGGGTTCCCAGTCAGCTGTCCTAGTCCATATACAAATTTGGCCCACTGTGTGCTGGTGGATTTCCCCCATTACCAGTGCTACTTCTCATTCCAGGGCTCGTGGTCTGCCCTGAGCTCGTTGTTTGTGACAATTGTAGCAGTGACTGTTGGGACTGCCCTTGTGGAAAACTCACTACATTTTGGGGCTGTGGGTTTTTGCTGAGCTCCTGGTGTTTGCTGTTGAACCGTGTGATTCTTTGTAACTCCCTGCTGTAAAACTGGAGGTGGATTCACCATGCCTGCTCCTATACCTTGGCCGTTTTGCATCATGCCTTGGTTTCTGCATGTGCATGCTAAATGTCCCGTCATCCCACACAACCAGCATACTGGTGGTGGTTGGATCATTTGCCCATTTGACATTTCTTGATTGCCATTTTGCATATTCTCGAAACCTCCTTGGTTATTCTGAAAGCCTCCCTGATTACTCTGCCATCCTCTTCCCCTAAATCTTCATCCCCGTAGGTAAAACCTTGTATTGCCCTGGTTATTCTGCTGTGGATTAGTCACCTGCTGCATGCTGCGCTGGTTATCATGGCTCCCTCAAGAGCATACTTTGACAATTTCTTCTGCACCAATTTCATGCAGCTTCCTTTTTGCGATTCTTTTCTTGCAGCAGTCTGCAATAATGTGCAATGGTCAGCTGTATTTCTTTCCAAGGTTTAGCCTCAATTCCTACCAATTTCTTGAGCTGCTTCTGTACCGGCTCTGGCAGCCCTTGGCACAATATATGGTAGAACACAGGCATAGATTTCGTCCAGGATTCTTGAGTCTCAAGTACCCATTCGTCTTGAAAATTCTGTATGTAAATTAACAGATCCTCAGACGCCTTCATTTTTCGTGTCATTATAGCTCCCATATCAGAAGTGTCTGGATACAGCACTCATAGCGCTTTCCATACTGTGGCTCTACAATAGATAAATGGAGCTCCGTCATGTGCGGTAATAAGTGTGGTTACACCAGGGTAGCCTGCTTGTGTCCACACATCGTCTGCTCTCTCACCAAGTATGGCGATTAGGAGATCCTTAATATCCCCTATAGCTAACGTGTTTCCTCCTGTCATTTTTTCTAACTCATGTATCCACTTTCCGGCTCCCGTTGTCAGCATTTGAAGCTTGTTTTTCAAGTTTTCTCGATCCATGTGTGGCCATGGAATATATTGTGGTCTTACTCCCCCCTTCTCGAGTAGCAGAAATTGGGATGCATAGCCCTCTCTCTCTTCTTTCATTGTTCTCCTGTCTATTGCAGGGGTAATATTCCCATATCGCCGTCTGCCTGGCAATCTCCTGAGCCTGTCCACGAAGGGCGGTGATGACACCCCCTTCTGACCGTGAGATACTTCTTTGTGTCAGTCTGACTGTATGGCTGACTCTGATGCCCTCAGTGCAGACTCGCTAGTGTCTGACCATCTTATACCTTTTCCCTTGGGAGTCGTCTTTTGCTCCGTCTCTCTTCCTCCTTTTCCTCGTGCTCCTCCCTTTCTGAGTCAGACATTGCCTGTGCCCAACTCGTGCCACTTCTCGTGTCTTCTTTGTTCCTACTTAATTCTAGTCTATCCAGGGTTAGTTCTCTATCCCCACTACTTCGGGAGACATCCTCAGTGTCGTACAGCTGAGTGCTCTCCAGGCGCTCGTTTTGCCCCTCCCTTTGGGGTATTTGTTCTAGCCCCATTTCATCATATATTCTATCGATTGTTTCTCTGATGCTTCTGGTCCATATTCCACATTCACCCATATTCACCCTAGACGTGCCTGGTACTGAATCGTATGCAGGAAAAAATTCTTCTATATCTTCCCAATCTACTACAGGATCAGGTTTTTTAACCTCTCTCCCCAGATATTCAAGCTCGCATGCTCTCTACCTTCGCTTACGTTCTACATCGTCATCAAATTCTCTGTGCTTCCTCGTCTCTTCTCTGACCCTATCTTCTTCATTTTTCTTTTCATTTCTTCGTTCATCTGCCCTTTAGATTTCCTCATCTCTTTGTCTCTTTATTCTTTTCTTTCGTATTCTTTCCTCTTCCCCTGACCTTGGCTGCTTCTGTCTGTCTTCATCATTGGCTGCTCTCTGTTTGCGATCGAGCTGTCTTTCTTGTTCTTCGCAATATAGCTGTTCTCGCCTTTGTCTATCTTTTTTCCTTATTCTTTCATCTCTCAATTCCTTCTCATTCCCCTTTCTCTGTACCTCTTCTAGCCTCTCTTTTTTTTGCATCATCAGTGCCTTTGCCATCGAGTTTCAATAAAATTTGCCCTCCCATCCATTCGTTCTTTGCGAATGCTATCTCATCAGTTCTATCTTCATTTCCCTTCCATCTTTCCCCTTCTCTCTCTTTATTGAGAGCTGTACTTGTCTGTGTCTGGTCCCTTCTTTCATCCTTGCGTCTCTCCTTTTTCCTTGGGACCGTGGAGGCGATATCCTTATCCTTTTCTCTCCCTTGATTTTCATCACTACTTTGCATGGGTGGCTTATATGCCGGGTTACTATACCCTGTAGCTGCTTTAAATTCTCTTAGCGGGTATATCCCCTCATCTTTGTTCTCTTCAACCTTTGTTTCGGATGGGGCAGGCAGCGGAGTAGGCGTCTCACCTCCCTCTGTGCATACATTAAGTATCCAATCTGTTGGCGGCTCCTCTTCCTTTCCCTGTTCATACATTTTCCAAAGTTCTAGAAAAGTGAGGCGTTTGCCTAACTTTTTACCTGTGTATGTGGCATGCAAATATGTTGTCATGTGTTGCAAGACAGCTTTAGATAAGGACCCCCCTTGTAGCCATGGCCTAAACATTTTGTTGGTGGTCCCTTTTACCCACTCTGTACTGTATTTTTTCAGCTTTGGGGCATGTTTCGGCAACTGTTTGCATAGGTGTGCTAATGGAGTTATGTCTTCCATGGTTAGGTCTATTCCTTTTCTCCTTATATAACACTTGTGAATGCTTCAATAATATGAGTGAGCACCAAACACTGCAAGCTCCAATCCAGATTTTTTCACAATATTTTATATCTTCTATTTTATTTAAAAAACATCCATTTGCATGCGATGTTACCTCAGCTATTCAATCGCGTAAAATTGAAATCAGTTTTCTCAAAGAAATGTTTCGACTTGTAACGTCACAACAAACAACATGTAAAACAGACGTTTAACAGACTAGATGAACACCAGCTGGTCACAGGTATCTCTGCCTCTAATCATTACCCCTTCATGGAGTTTAAACGTACCCCTTTCACGGCGTCTTTAATCGCCATGGTAGTCTATTTGTTCCCCATTATGTGGGACTCTGGATACACGTTTCTTGTAGCCGCTTATGTCAAAAGCGTAGGGATAAGGCGAATCCTCTCACTTCTCGGGTGTCCCCCCCAGTAACCACTCTCTTCTCAGGTGTCCTCCCCGGTAACCTCTCTTTTGTTTATTTATCCTTGAGTCATTATCCCCTTATATATATACATTCTTCTCTATTTCTAGCTATGTTTTGTTTTTCCATCTCCCTCCGTTACCTTTTCCCTTTTACTTGTGTTAAAGCATGCACTTTTGCCAAAACATTCACTTTCTTTCACTCACCGTTCGCATTGTTCCTCTCTAGACCCTCGGGATCACCGCCTTTGTTACCGCCTTCTTCGGTTTTTCGCCCGCTCATCTGCCCGTAGGAATGGGAAGGGGTTAGGTGGGTAACACGGGTTCCTTCAGACCCTGGTCTGCAGACTTCTTTTACACTACCACTGTCTACACGGAGCTTCACGGTCTACTCAGACGAATGGCAAAGGACTCATGATATTGCCAAAGACCTAGAGTTACTTTATGTCAACGATCAATCGGTGTCTTATTCTAATCAATATAATTGATAACCATCAATCTCTGCTACCAAGTGTACTCCAGAGACCGGCCAGCCCATAGAGCTGAGGTTCGCTCAGAAGTACTTTAAGACGAGATAGCTGCACCCTTGAGATGGATGGGGGTCCAGATTTTTTACTCCAACGCCAATCAATAAGGACAAATCAATGGTTTGGCAAAGGGAGTCCGTTTAATGACAAGTACAAAAAACGAGGAGTTATGGATTTCAGCAGTGATGCGATCACCCTTCTCGCTTCAACTCCAACGAACTTGATACAAGTTGTAACATTTATACTCAAAACTCATCATAATTGACGTGTAACACTCAAAAGTTAACATGCAATTCTATTGGTTAGGATAAGGTAACTTTACTATAGGTACTATATCTGTATATGGTAAATGAGTGAGGGGATTGGGTAAACACTGTCAGGTGGGCGTCTAAGCTCTTCCTTCAAAAATGACTACTGTAGACGTCACTAAAAGTACGACGTCTCATTGGTTCGACTAACTATAGGACCCTAGATTATTTGGTCCATTGTGATTGGGTTGGCACCAACCCCATGCATAGTTTTCTACTTTGCTTAGCAGCACGCAGAACGGTCAGCCAGGTGCGAGGTGCCCCTTAGTTACCCGGCCTTCCTCCAGTCCTTGTTACAATCAATCATAACTTTAATAGCTATGTGTCAATTAGTACATTGTGGTTGGCCTCGAAACTGCATCTTCTGTCTGGAAAAGTTCTGATATCTCTGCTTGTTCCGCTGCCAAGCGTACGTGTGAACCCGTGCTTCTTCTTGCTCGGCTGGTCACGTGATTCCCACAACGTGAATTTGTCTTGGTTCTCTCAATATGTGTATTTGATTTTCGTTTCACCCGCCACCTGCCTTCGCCTTCTTATCTCGATCCGTCAGAGGCAGGATATTCTTTCTTAGTTTCAATTGAAAGTAGCTACTGTTCATAGCTTCTATTGGTATGAACTTGGCTTCTCTGGCACGAGTTGCCTATGCCGAGTTTCGATTCAGCCGTCTCTCCTCGTGTTACTAGAATATGAATCTTCTTGCGTTTGGCCTTTAGTAACCTGGGTTGGTTCTGCTTTTGTGCAAAGTAGAAATAATCTTATAATGAAGTGCTTCGTTTAAGGTAGATTATGTATAATGGCGCTCGCTGCACTATTCTTCTACTAAGCATAGCAAGCTGCACTGTTTTCTTATCTTTCTTGCGGTTCCAAGAATATTTACAGGTGTAAACTAGTTGAATGTCTTCATCTTGCTTACAGCTTCAACTTTTTTGTGTTTCAACTACGTTCTCCCCCTTGAGGTTCAAGATATCTTTATCCATGGCGTTTTGTCTCTGTGTGTCATTCTTTGGTTGACATTTGTTCTATCTGTGAGTCTGTCTGGGTCCTCGTGACATCACCATTCATCTTCCATTAAGACCTTTTTTGGTTTCTTCCGGGACAGTACTTAGGCAATCTTCATTTCGTTTCATTTGCTGGTAGGATTTTCTCAATGGATACCTTACTGTCCATGGTTTTCTGGGTATCGGTACTTCAATAGGTGATGCTCTTCTAATAGGCACTGGGCAGAGGCCCACCATGGCTCTCTGCTGGTTTATTTGCTCATCATACGTCACATATTTTGGTGTGAACGTTGCTGGAACTTCAAAATGGGTGACTGGAGTGCAGGCTTTATCTGGGACCTCCTCTACAAGCCATAGCCTAGCAAACCTTTCCATGCGTACTACTTCTTTTAATACAATTCTATTCTGGTTCTCTTCTCCTGGCACAAGTGTGAATCCACCACATAACTGGTTTCCGGGCAAACTGATGATCCAGCCCCTTGATCCCCACCGATGAGTGATTATGAAGCATTGGTGTCTAGCATAGAGCCATGACTACAGATTAAAAAGAATATTTTCTATAGTTGCTAGAGAATCAATAGTAGAAAAGCCCAGAGTTCAGCACCATACATAGACAAGCGAAAAGACCTTTATCTATGCCTTGTATGGTGGCAGATATGGTCAGCTTGCCCATTTTGGCATCAAATATTAAGACAGCAATAAAGACATGGGTTAGTGATAACTTTGGTATTTAATATGCTGTACACTGGCTCCCAATACAGGCAATCTAATCCCGCAATAGTCATATGCCTTCACTTCTTTTAGACACAAACTCGTGGACCAGAACCTATTGTTGGTTTTAATTATTTTTGTTTTGGCTGTATTGATAACCAAATCGGTGTTAATTCAAAAATGTGTCAAATGCCGTTAGTCATTTCAAATGTTAAATCTCTGTTGGGTAAATAAAAACTGCATCAACCTCATAGAGTATATTATTTTGGTTTATACCGTGCACCGCTACCACCCAAGGGCAATCTCCAGGCACTCACATGGCTCTGCAAGAGAAGAGGGTGGGGTGTGTTAGTGAGGATAGGATGATGGGTTAGGTTCAGAACCAGGAGGAACTTTGTGTTGCATGTGGGAGTTGGTTCAAGAGGGCCCTCTTGTTGTGACCATATGGTTCGGACTCAGTGCCTCAGATGAGTGCTAGTGTTTGTTGTGTGGGTCATATGAAGTGAGGGTGGAGTAGAGGTTGTGCACATTGGTTAGTTGTATCCCTAAGAGATCCAGAGTCACGAATGACTGTTTGGTGTTTGATTATATTGTGTTGGTGTGCATTTATGTAGTGTTGATGGATTTATGGACTATGGGCCAGTGTATGTTCCCTCTAAGGTTAATTCCGGAGTCTCAGAGAGTTGGTTGGTTGGGTGCAAGCATTAGATTAGTTCTCGTCGTTTGTTTATGTGTAGCCTGGCTACCCTAGTAATGTATAGTAGCGTTGATAAGGTTGGAGGAGCAGGAAAGGGGGGAATTGGTTAGTAGATCAGTTAGTTTGACAGTGCCTCTGAAGTGTGTCTTCGGTTGCCGCTCAATGGTACCTACCAAAGTTCTTGGTTGCGGTCCGTCAGCCAGCCACGCCTCCTCTCCAAGCATGGAGGCTAACTTCCCCTGCGGATTTGAGGGCAGAGGCTTGGTTGTACCTAGTGGGTTCCTAGTTACTGAGTGGGCATTAGTCGGAGCAGTTGGGTGTTGACCTGTTGTGTGGTTGGCTTCTGAGTGGGTGCACAGCTGGTATTATAATAAATTGAGGGAGTGGTGCTCGGCCAGGTAACCTTAGTTATATGGGTGACCAATGTGAGCCTGATTCCTCAATGTAATGCTTTACCTGTCTCGGCTTCCCTGTGTTCATAATTGCACATTGGGCATCTTTCCCTCTGTTGATTGGGTGGGCTACTCTTCACCAATCTCTATAGGTGTAGGTATGACTGGGGGAGGCGGGGTGTGTGGGCAGGGGTATTGTGGTACTCTGCAATTTCATCACTGTTGTCTGTGACTGCGTCGCTTAGTGTGTTTCTTTTGGTCTGCAATGCTTTTTCTGCCATTGTCTCTTCGCGCTTGTCTGTTCAATAGCCAGCATTTAAGTCATTTCCTGAGGGTGATGTGGTCTTCTGTGGTTCTAATTTCTTTGGGCATGGTGTTCCATGGGTTATCAATTAGATCTGAGAATGCTATTCCTTCGAATTTCCTCTTTCTGTACTGCGTTGTCTCTATTTGTAGGTCGTTGCTTGATTTTAGGCTCCTTCTTGGCTGGTAGAGGCTGATTTTCACCTGGAGGAATTCTGTTCCTTGTCTGTGCAAGGACTTATTGGGGATGCAGAGGTCTTTGAATGTGATGCATTTGGTTTTGTAGTGTTGGTTGTGGTGGTCCACCTATAATGGAAATGTCTGCTTTAGCTTCTACCCTCACCCCAATACAAGTGTAATCTCATAAGTGCTGAAACTTGTACACAACCCTGACCAACCTCTTGCGTATAGGGAAGTCATCTGTCTTCTGCTTTCGGGCCGTACTAACACACGCTGAATTGTGAAACTAGTGCAGTCTCAACAGATGACTCATTTCCTCATTTATTTGCATTTCATTGAGTCAACGAGAGCTTTGATTCATTTTAACAGAATAAAAGGTGGGTCCAAGATTTATGATTGTCAGTAATGTTGCCTCCCTCATGAATAGCACATATTTCAATGTTGTTTCTTGACCTTCCCTAAATTCAGCCTAGCCTGATCAAAGCAATTTCTTCCCTTCTATCTGTGCCTCTAATGGAGACAGCAGAAGCTTACTGAATATTTTACACAGAGAGTCCAAAACTGTATAAGCCTATTGTTTCTGGGTGCTGGTTGCCATTTTTAGGTCTGGCTAGAGAGGGGATTCGCTCTCAGCCACAGCTCTACAAGATACACATAAGTGGGAGCATGGTGCCAGTCAGCATGCAGAGCAAATGCATAATGCAGAAGGTTCTGCTATAGTGGTGCCATTTTGCCAGAGGAAGTGAAACTGTCTACATTGGGGAGAGATTTGCTAAGTGATTCTTTTAAAAGCATGTTTTCTACTCAATGGGCCCAATTCTTAGCAACTAATACAGTTTTTAAAAACAAATCTCAGATGAAGCGCTTATTTATTTGCATAAGTGTTAGAAATTGGTAGGTCACTTTCCTTTCAAAGGTGATTTGTGCATTTCGGGTGGTTGGGGTGTGACTGGACAGCACATCGTTCTCAACCTAACGTGAAGCTGGTGCCTACCACCCAGGTGGGTGCTGGGATCACATTTCACAGGGACAATTTAGGAGTGGAATGGGAACCAAAAGAGGCCCAGGAAATATTTTTCAAAGTGGCCCCATATTAAACATTTTCAGCTAGCCCAACCCTTTCCTATGAGGAAATTAGGAAATGCCACACAAAAGAGGCCCATGGTGCAGAGGCCTACCAGGAAATCTCCAACATTCCCTATATGCCAGTCCACCACTAGTGACAACCGTTGTGCCCCCGAAACGATTAAAAAAGGAAAAAAGCCTTTAAATCATAAATACTCATTGGACCGCAGCCGTTCATACTGTGATGTTTCACCTAAAAGAATGCATGAGAAGGTCATGGATGGCCTTGTCATGCAATGTGCATCCCCTCCTACACCAGTTAAAAAAAAAAAGCCGAGGGGAATGTCTTCGTTTTCTGCTCCTTCTAAGGTGCAAACTGGTTTTTAATTCAGGATCTGCTTTAAAATGTGCATAACCCCTCCTGATGTGCAAATAAATGTGCAAAGAGGATAAAAGTGGCATTTGAACATGTCTGCCTTGCACACAGTGAAATGACGTTTCATAATAGGGCATATTTTTGGGGCTAAAATGATCGTATGTGGTAGCTCCCACATCTCATCATTTGCACCAACATTTTTTTTAATATAACCTAAGTTTTAGCACAACATCAGATACTGGGTAAGGTTGTTTCCTGAAATTCGATCTCGTAAGGATGACTCAGAAAATGCGCACCATCCATTGTACTACTCAGCCTGCTTTAAATGAGAATACAGAAGAAAGCACCTGCCATGTGGCAGCGGATCACCTATAAGACAACAAGTCTGCCTGTAGAAGGACAGACTACAGAGGGCCCTGCCAAGCTTTATAGGTTTGCACAAATTCAACTCATAGCTCCACCACATGAGCAGCACCCTCAAAATCCAAACTGCTCTGGAAAAGAAAAGTATGAGGAAAATTGAAGCAACCCTGCAAGCACAGTCCTTATTAAAAACGGAGATGCTTAAACTGCAAAATGTAGCACTACAGACTATGATCCAAAAGGCGCAGGGTCTCTAGAGAGCTGACCAACAACTACCAAAGAAGTTCCTCAGGATATACTGCACAAAGCTCACTTTCCAGAATAACAAGTTTAACAATCGATCACTCATATTCCCAATCCGCATGTGAAAAAGGAACATTTCGGTTTATTGGATAATGAATGATCCGGGAGAAAATCCCTGTGGATAAGGGAAATACAATCCTGAAATGGAACTTAGGTGGCAAACTCAAAAGGTTGACAGTGAGATAGCCCCTACCTACCTTACCTGAGTTGAAGCTCAAAGCTCTGTTTTGTTGAAAACTAATAAACATTCTACTTTCAAATGAAAATATCTGCAACTACATACCATATGGTATGACCCCGAAGAGATGAACCCAGGCTAAAGGGTATCGGGTAATAATGTCCCCATACATAATGTCCCCATACATAATGTCCCCATGCATAATGTCCCCATACATAATGTCCCCATTCATAATGTCCACATGCATAATGTCCCCATACATAATGTCCCCATGCATAATGTCCCCATGCATAATGTCCCCATACATAATGTCGCTGGGAAAAGCCACTGGCGACATTATATATGGTGACATTATGTATGGGTATGGCTTGCAGGGATGTGTCCTGCTCCCCTTGTAAAAATAAATGAAAATCAGGGGGTGTACCCTGCATGTTCAATGTAATAATGGCTCTGCAAAAAACTGCGACTTTTTTTTCAGGAGACGTTTTTGCGGGTACATTATTACATGGAACCGGCTAAAGGGATCTCAGATCAGAGCAATCTTACGGATAATGCACAGAGGCAGCAGTATAGGGCCAAATTATGCAAAGTGTCTCTGACTAACCCAATATAGAAAATCTTGATTTCATAATTGAAGAAAGTAAAAGTAAAGGTTGCCTGACCTCAGACCTCCCCAAATGAAGGCATGGGTTCTGTAAAAGAAAACAGCGACAGTTCCCTGGGTCACTGCGACCAATTTTCCAGCACAGTGCTCGTCCAGTAATAAGATGACTTTGTATAGTTCTAGGTGGACTACAGCTTTGACTTTGCAGAATTACACAGAAAGTAAAAAAGAGCAAACAACTCCTTACATGCGAACAATTAGCCAATATATTGATGTGGACAATACAGCTAAAATAGTCACAGAAACTTGATACAAAAAGTACTGCAATATTTTGCACACAAACAAAACAGGTGGAAAAAGTGAAAAAGTATAAAGATATACAGCCTAGGTGGTCTAGCATCAATTGCAACTAAATACACGAGGCCTACCCCAAAAATATTTTGAATACATATATAATCCATACTTTCATTTAGCATCTTGCCCCACAGTGGTGCAACAAACATTTGGAAACATATTTAATAAAGAAAATCTTCTAATAATGATTGGTTGTCAAGTTCAAGAAAAGTATTAAAAAAAACATTGAAAATGTATATGACATTCATGTATGGGCCTGGGTGAAGAGCCTGAAAAGACATTTTGTCACGCACTCCACTCCCTCTGGGGGTCCCATTCCTCATCCCCGTGCCCCAAACACCCCTCGCCCTCTTGCCCGGTTCCGGGACTCACAGGTTGTCTCTTCGCCCCAGTTGCCACGGCGCCGACTGCCACAAAGCTTGGGTCGGCATGGTCTTTGCACGTGGAGACGTCTACCTCCCTGGCGTCTTCCGTGGCGGCTGCTAGACCGACTTCTTCCACGTCACATGACCGCCGCCTTCCGCTCACGTGTTTCTGGACTACACTCACGTGATGCGCTCGCGGGTCATGTGACTGGGAGGAATTAGCAGCGCCAGTATTTAAACGGCTCTGTTGCGGGGCTTCGGTGCTTCACAGCTGTTTCTTCGGATTCCTGTACGGCGCTACATACCTTTTGTTTCACACCTTTTGGATCTTGACCTCGGATATGTTTCATGGACTGGCAATGGATAAACCTTGGTACTTGCTTTTGGATCAGTATTACAACCACGGACTACTTCACGGACTCCTTCTGTGTTCCGCCCTTCTTGTGCGGATTCTGGCATCAGGTGGGCCTGGCACTTGCAACCTTGCTGGGATACTTACATTCTGGAAGAACAACTTTGCTGGGTCTCGGAACCTTCCCATAGGTTAAACCGCCACTCCACAGACACCTTTTGTAAGACCATTCCACTTACTTGTTGATTGGTTGTTGATACTGTTTTGGCTTAACACTTAACCGGTGTTTCCTTAACAGTGGTTCGGGGTTCCACGAGTACCGCAGTTCCGGAAAGAACATCTGCCACCTGTGGCCTCAAATGCGGCACAGAGAGTGACTTTGATTCTCTCTGTGCGGCACTTGTGGACAGAGGACTCTTCGGCTACACGACAGTCAAGACACAACACATTTGCATTATTGAAAATATTCATGGGCCTGGCATTGATAATGTGGACAACCGGCGAATATTCGCAGGTGTCAGGTGCCGGAACATCAGGTTCTTAATTGAATAAGCTCTTTTTGAAAAGAAAGACTGGCTGGTGAGCGGTGGAAGTGTTTTTATGTTAAAAACAAATGTTGTTTTGCCCTCTTGGGGTCTGACCTCACACCACAGGGCTTGATTTAAAAAAAAAAAAATAATGATTTGCCTCTTGAGAATATTCTAAGAATTCGAGGGGTCACCTCAACTCCGAAACACCCCAAAATCCAAGTGATTTGGTTTCAGACATATAAATATACCACGACGGGGTGCGAAGCTGTGTGTTTGGTGGAGGCATTATAATTATAATTATATATTTGCTTATTTATAACACGCTTAATACCGAGAGGTTTCTAAGTGCGGACCCGGGGATCGAGCCTGTGTTGCTCTGTGTCATCTTGCTTCCAAGATGAGCGATTTGCACCTGAGCTATCCTCCCGAGAGGATGCTGGCAAGAAATGCTGAACTATTCCTGGAGTGTTTCTTCACCTTCTACTGTCTGAAAGGAGGAGCTTACACAGTAAAAGCTTGACAGTGGCGTGGAGCGTGGCATGGTGTTCAAAGCAGTGTGTCTGGTGGAGGCATTGCTGGCAAGAGCCCCTGAACTATTCCAGGAGTGTTTCTTCCCCTTCTACTGTCTGAAACGAGAAGCTTGCACAGTAAAAGCTTGACACCAGCATGGAGTGCGATGCAGTTTTCGAAGCTGTGTGTCTGGTGGAGGCATTGCTGGCAAGAGACCCTGAACTGCTCCTGTAGTGTTTCTTTACCTTCTACTGTCTGAAAGGAGGAGCTTTCACAGTAAAAGCTTGACACCAGCATGGAGCGGCACGCCTCGCTGCGTGGTGTGCAAAGTTGTGTGTTTGGTGTGTTTGGAGCTTTTTGGACCTGAGAGCTTCTTTTCTTGCTTCTCTGGAATAGCTCATCAGGACACCGTGCTCCCCATTACAGTGAGTGACACATTAACTGTTATCCTGCATGTCTCCTCTCTTGCCTAGTGATAGGTGTAGTAGTATTTATTGCTGCTGTTGATCTCACCGTGGGGTATTAAGCCCATCCTTTGCTGTGCACACCAGATTTACAGCAGAGGCCCTGGCGAGTGCTGATGTACGATCTCAGGAGTGGTGGGAAATCGAGGATACCCCTAATTACATGATCTTAGATGCAGAGATGCTGGTGGCAACAACAAACCTACTGCTTCCTCTATCTTCAAGGGAGGGTTTGTTTACGCTGTTTTTAGGCGCACCCATGGAGCCCTCATTGCCTACATACTCACAGAGGATTATAACTTCTTTTTTCTTCCGATGTCGGAGACACGGAAGAACACTCTTGGAGAGATTTATTCTGATTTGGGCATTGTTTTGACCCAGACGTGTACATCTGAGTGTCCACCTTTGAATTCTTGGGCTTCGGTGGAATGCCTAACTGCCTCTCCTCCCCAGTTCCCCTTTTTATTACTCACACTGCTTCAATAGACTTAAGTCCCGAGGACACTCTGCCTGACTTGTCGATGGGGTCCAACTTACCCAACCACAAACAAAATAATTTTCTGTAGTCTGACTCATTTCTATCTTCCTCAGAATCTTTGCCAAATCCCCCCCGCACCCCCTCTGGCCCTCAGTCTGGCTCTCAGCAGCTTTGAGAAAGTTTGAGGGTGGTCCAAGTGAAGGCTTTTCACTTAAATTAACCAAGTGCTCTGGATACTTGTTCCATCTACAAAGAGAAACTAAATCCAATTCAGTGTTGTTGGAGTCACTACTGTTTAAATTCGATCCCATTTTTTTGCATGTGGCAGCAAAAGCGTTTTTATTCTTGCATAGGAAAGCTTCCACTGAAATACATCTTTCAAAGAATGCTGATAGTAATGACAGTCTGACTGACCAATGTCATCAACCCAGGGTGGAGGCCTCAAAATCCGTGTTGGACGTTGTGCATCCCTCACATGGTGAAGTGATAAAAGCCCCTGTGGTGGCTAGAGAGCCCCTCGCCTCTGCTGTTTTACATCTGACGGACCCTCCGTCCCCCCAGGTTGTTGTACCTCGGCTTGGTCCGCGAAGCCGACATGTGGTTCTTCCTGAGGATTCTCTACTACATCCTGGGGATCTTATTTCAACTGTGGAAATTATGTGTGTAGAGGACGAAATAAATGAATTTAAATCCAGCCAATCGTGTTGAGATTTTATCTTCCTCTAAATCTCCAACTTGTCACAAAAAGCGTGGTATGCAGATTAAGAAACCTAAAATAAATATCCCTAATCTAATTCATGTAGCCAATATTTATAATCAGAGGTTGTTTACATGAGCTCTTCATACATCTAAGTGGATTAAGAATAGTAAAGTGGGGATTAGCTCCAAAAATGTGTACATGAGCCAAAAACGTTACTTTAAACATGAGCCTTAATGTTATGTATTTCATTTTTAACTTGAGTGGCCTGCATACCTGATGATTTTTCTTAAACACTTGTAGTATTTATCAAATAATAAAAAATGGACAATAGAGAGATTGTGGGAAGGCCAACATAAACATGCATACAAATATTCAGTGACACAAAAACAAATGCATAAATCGTTTCTAGTTTCTTGCTTAACCCCTTAAGTGACAAGGACGAGTATGCTCGTCCTTTTTGCATAGATTGCATCATTTTTCATGAGTGTTGACACCAGCCCTAATGTAGATTGAACGGTGCCTTCCTTGGCTTTCTCTGGGCTAGTTACACTGCGGTTCTGTAACATAGCACTTTGACAAAACATATTATTGTACAAATGTATATTACAGGATGCGTGAACGGCAGGGTATGTAGCAAAAACATAACGTTTTACACAAAACACATGTTGGATAAAACAGAAATTTTAAAAAAGTACAAAGTTAAAAATCGAACAAATTTCAATTGCAACATGCTATATAACATTATACACCATTCAAGTATTAATTTTGGTAATGGCCTAAAATGTCACTCTCACAATTATGACAGCCGAAAATGGCGACTTTGTTTTTTTTTAGACCCCCCCTTACACCACATATATATGTGGGGGGAAATATGATATAATATTGATATGGGGGGCTGCGTGGGGTCTCCCCCACATATATATATATATATATATATATATATATATATATATATATATATATATATATATGTGTGAAACGTGCCGGAGGACGCGTAGACCCTTTCTCCTTTGTTTTTCGCTCGAATGGCATTGTACTTCTGTTTACTCCACACCAGATTTTTTTGTTGCCATTCTATATCGCTCTCTGACGCTAGCTTGGTATGCTGCGGTCTGGACCTCAACCTTAGCACATGTTATGTTAGCTCGCATTTTCTCTGGTCTTATTTGCTATTTTTGCTTCGACTTTTTTTACGGCTTGGCTTGTAGTGGCTTAAACATGCAGGACACCTGGGCAGCAGCTCGACTCATTCAGGCCAAGCACTTATTTAGCGAACAGCAGGAGTTGCCTATTTCTTTGCCTACTACTTGGGCTAAAAAGGCTAATTCGAATCATAGTACCGAGATCACCTTACTCAAAGACATTGAGAAGTTGCTCAAGAAGGAGATCTCGAAATGGTGGGAGGAGCACTCACTGCAGAACTATTTGGACGTTGGACGTATCCCTCGAGGATTGCGCATCATGACAATGCCATCATTTGAGGACCAAGATCCCTGCATGCTCCAAGAATGGGGGAAAGCCAGCAAGGGCTGTTCTGCTCATTTTCTTACCATCTTGGTAAAATTTGCCAAATCTGATCGTGGCTTGGCTCTTGAAGAACTTGACAAAAAGGAAACAGAACTCAATAAGGTTCCCAGCACAGAGGAGGGCAAGCAGTTACGCACAAAAATTAATGAGGCTCTTATTATATATGAAGAAGACATCAAACAGCGCAAACATCGTAAGTTCATAAGGGACAAACTTGACTATGAAACTAGCAGGATATTCACCTTTGCCAAACGCTTTGATTCTTTACGGAAACCTGTCATTAAGCCTGCTTCCGTTGCATCTGGTGATCCTGGTGCTGCCTCATCTGAGTCCGATGTGTTAGTCTCGGAAAATGAGGAACCAATCGTCAAACTTAATTTTTTAGATGAGATGCGGCTACTCTGCCAAGATGGGAAAAACCTAAAACGTGGCAGAGGTCAGGGCAAGCCAAGAGGAAGAGGAAAAGGACAGAGACCTCGAAAAGGACTCGCCGAAGCCGACGTGGGAAACGGCTTGGGTGCAACCAGGAGGGCAGATCAACACGCTCTGGAGCGGAAAAATAACCACCAACACTATGAAGATGTGCCAAATAATTAATCTGTCCTCCCATATACTCATTAAGCCCCAAACCTCGGTTCTCTCTCTTGGGCTTAATTTTTGCCCTACCAAGGCTTTTGACTATGTCCAAGCACGTTTAGACCTTGACAAATTCTTTCGGAAGATCAAGCTCAAAAATGTTTCATTCTAAACCCCACTGTCATGAAGCCTTCTATACCTCGGACTGGCGGTACTAACCTTCTCATTTCCGATATTCCATCGCTTTTGGATCTTGCCAGTCTTGAAGACGCCCAGTTCGATCCTGTTAATGTTGATTTCACTGATTTCACTGATTTCGACATTGACCCTTGCTGGGATGTACATACAAAGCTCAAGAACAAATCCAGATTCAATCCGCAGTTCCCCGTGGGTGGTTGTTTGGAAGCTTTTTATGATTTATGTGTCAGTGATTTGAGAAAACTACGGACTAACACCGACAGAGTTAAATATAATCTCACTGCATCACAATTAAAGGCCATAGGTGAATTACAAAACCTGCCCAATATTGTCATTAAGCAGGCTGGCAAGGGGTCGAATATCGTGATCCAAGATAGAGTCCATTATGTTTTTGAAGCCAACCGCCAACTTAGGGACCGACTGTGTTATGCCAAATTACTCAAAAATCCTTTTCACGATATACAGTCGGAATTAAATAATCTCTGCACCAAGTGGGCTGATAATGTACTTCTTGAGGAGGATCTAGTTAAATTTCTTGTTCCCTCTTGTCACACCATCCCCACCACTTATTTTTTACCGAAGACACACAAATCTCTTACCCACCCACCCGGGAGACCTATTGTTACGTTATGTGGTTCCCTTCTTGAACACTTGGCCCAATTTATTGATGAGACTCTTTTTCCTTTTGTTTCCGTTTTGCCATCTTATTTGCAGGCCACAAGGGATTTTCTACAACATATCAATGATACTCCCAGGGAAGAGGGTTTTCTTTTGGCCACCCTTGATGTTGTATCATTGTATACCTCTATTGATCATCAAGTTGGCATGCAAGCCTGTCAATTTTTCTTGGAAACACGGTCATTGAATTTTCATGGTCACAGCTCCATGATTTTGGAGATGTTGCTTTTCTGCCTCACCAATAATGTCTTTTTGTTTGATGGCACTTTTTACCGGCAAGTCAGGTGTACTGCTATGGGTAGTACCTTTGCCACATCGTATGCGAACTTGACGATGGGTTGGTGGGAGGCTACATTCTTACACGATCTACTTGCATCCAGCTTTTCCACCCAAATTGTTGCCTGGTGGCGCTACATCGATGATGTGTTTGTAATATGGAAGGGGACCGTCGGTGATTGGCAACTTTTTGTGAGAACCATCAATACTAACACAGTGAATTTATGTTTTACTGAATGCCATAATACCACAGAGGTAATTTATCTCGATGTGGTGGTAACCCTGGACACATCTGGTTTCCACACAGTTCTTCACAAGAAACCCTCTCACACTGGCTTACCCTTGCATGCTACCAGTTGTCATCCGGGGCCATGTAAACGCAGCATTCCCTACGGCGAATTTATTCGCTACCGTAGAAATTGCACCGATTTGTTTGCATTTGACCAGCACTGTGCTCGAGCAGCCACCTAACTTTTTGCAACAAGGGTATACCAAAAAGAACATTGAAATGGCCTATAATAAAGCCAGAGGCCTGTGCAGGGACAAATTACTGTATGACATTCAATCGTGTAAGACTGATACAGATGATGACCCTAGACTCATTGTCTCCTTCGATAATGCCTCCAAGAATGTACGTAGGATTATTGAGCGACATTGGCGTGTTTTAACTTTGGATCAAGATTTATGCTCTGTACTTTCTAAACGCCCTACCATTACGTACAAAAGAGTACCATCGCTCAGAGACAAGTTAGTCTCCAGCTTTCTGTCACCTATCGATAAAAGTCCTCCTTCCTCCAATTGGCTGGCGGTCTCCCCCATTGGTTTTACCAAATGTACTAAATTTAAAGCGTGTGCCCACGCGTCTCCCTGCAAATTCTTTTTGCATCCAGTAACCAAGAGCAAGCAAATCATCAATTACTCCATCAATTGTGACACTACTTATGTTGTCTATGTTCTTGCATGCCCCAGCAGGAAGTGGTACCACCTGTAAGCTTAAACTCAGGATTCTCCAGCATCTCAGGGCAATCAAAAACTCTGATTCCGCGTACCCCATGGCTAAACACTTCGTGCAGGAACATGCGAATGACTCAAACTTGCTTACCATCTTTGCAGTGGCACACATCCCTATTCATCCCAGGGGTGGAGACTGTGTTTTAAAGTTAAGACAATTGGAGACACGATTTATTTTGGACCTCAATACCAAGTTCCCTAATGGACATAATCTTGATGAGGATCTTTATACGTTCCTTGGGACTTGAGACTGGCTGACATTTCTACTTTCATTTTCTGTCATTCCCTCCCTCTTGCTGACTTATCTCGATTTTTCTTTTGGGTTTGGTGGCTTCAGCTTCTATTTTTCTCCATATTTTGCATCCTTGGCCTGATTGTGTTACTTTACACCTTATTTTCTTCTGTGTTCTTACATTTATTTTCTTTTTATTAGACTTATGTATGTTTATTCGTCTATCTGCTGCAGCACGATTTGATGGGACTTGAGCTCTTTATTGTTATTTTTTTATTATTATTCTTAGTTGTCCTTTTTCCATTCTCGTGGTCCCACCTTCCCCTGTATGTAGTTTCACAGTCTCCCCCCTCTTTACATTTGTACTTTTGTACTAACATATTTTTGTCAATATTAGCTATTCCGTCTTTCCATCACCCTTGTAGATTCTATGACTCTGGGCATCTTTGACATTAACTTCTTCTTTTTTGGTCAGCCATGTACTGTGTGATTTTATATGTGTTCCTTGTTATCATTCCGGCTCTTGTATATTACATCTTTCGAGGTTGCGATTGTTTCTTTTTAACGATGCCGATACTTTGCAATTGTTGCAATTTTTGACTCCGCAATAATGGCCCGGTATATTTGCACATTAGTATGCTGCTTACACTTGCACTTTATTACTATTTTTTCAGGGCCATCATGCTGTCTCTTGCATTGTTTTATATTTGTACACTGCTACCTTGTTGTAGCGCATTAGAGCTATGCAACTATGCTGCTAAATTACATGCACTTGCACTTTATTCCATTTGCCTGACTGCTGCTATTTGCCTTGTTTACACATATTGCTATTGTCACTTTTATCTTGCAATTTTGCACACTAATTGGCTGCTAGAACTGTTTTTAATATCTTATTATGCCTCATTCATCGGCATTAGTTATGTATATCTATGTCCTATGATGCTCCAGATTGATGTCATTTATTCTTTAGTGTTATTGTTAGACGGTGTGTTTATTTCCATTTTTACATAATGGTTTTATTCATTAGGGCCGGATGTGTAAAATATTTTTTTTGACTGTGTCAGTACATCATTGATTCCAATTTTGTACTACTACTGTTGCTTATATCTGGTGGTACCCTGGAACCATGGCCCTGCCTACATGGAAGGCGTGCTCCCGATTTTAACTCATGGTCATTTTGCCATGTTTCACATTTCTATGCACTTACTGCAATTTTTATTGTGGTGCCACTTGGCCTTTAATTTTGCTATTTTTGCCATTCCTTTCCAATATGGCCACCGCCTTTTCCATTTGTCCAGGTACCCATGTAGTTCCAGGGAAATAGTAAAAGGACTTCCTTTGTCATATTATAAAAGTGCTCTAGTCCTTCCTCTCTTCGCGTGAACAAGCACTCAGTTGAGTGTGAAACGCGTTGTGTGCGGGTCGTGTGTACTAGGCGTCCTGCCTCTGTTTTTGCCGCTGCTCCTCAGCCGTATTTTGTGTATTTTTTGTTTATTTTTTGGTCACATTAAATACTCTAAGACCTTTATTTTCTTTGTGAGCTGTGCTATGTGTGTTTCCTCATGGATTTTGGTCTTTTCATTGACCGCGGAGAGTGTGGTTCACTTTCTCCTCTTTTTTGTTATATATATATATATATATATATGGTGTAAATGGGGTTTAAAAAATAAATAAAATTAAAAAATCAGCACTTTCGGCCATCGTAATTATGACGGTCGCAGTGATCACATAGATCCTTAATTTTAAAATAGGAGATTAAAAAATAATATGAATGTATCACTAATTCCAAAGAGTTTGTGTTTGTGATGTATCCAGAAATGTACTGAAGCTAGTGCTAGCCCCATATGTTCGCTGCTTAGACAGGGAGGCCAGAATGCTTCCAATGACAACAATTCTGCTGATGGACAAAGTTTCGGAAGAAGGTATAACTCTCTGATGAAGTACAAGGGCAGACCAAAAGAAGATATTTAAACATTTCTATCATCTGTGGAGACTTACAAATTCAACAGTGGTGGGCCAGGCATTTAATTCCCATTCTCAGACCTGTGGCCGCTAGGTTTTCTAAAAGACTGAATCTAAACTTTAGGAAAAGTCAACTAAAAAATGTATCAGTAAAGTAACATATGTACTTTTGGGAGTATCCACACCAGGATTCATAATTTTGTGGATGGATCATAAACTCTCACAGTCTAGCCCTCTTTTCTACCACTGTCCAATTGTTTAACCAATCCCAGTAAATTGCTTTGTTTTAACATTTTTGAAGTTCGACTTGAGTGCTTCTTCCAAATTGCAGACAAAGAAAGAGTATTTTTTCTCTCTAAAAGAAGTGAAATGGTTGGAGGTTTGTTCCATCATGAGTGCTCTCAATAGATGTTGTATGTCACTTTCTTAGGTATGCTGACATTTTATTTAGCAGAAACCTCTTATGATTGTAAGAGTTGTGGTAAGGGCAACTTACTATAGTTCGATTCTTATGAGCATTATTGTGGTATTTTATGGAAGGCCAAAGCAAGAATGCCACAACTTGCCTTCAATGTCATGTGAAGGATTTTCAATGTTCGTGGGGAGCACCTCAAGTCTGCATGATATGGCCAGCACACATTTCTGTTTATGTTGGGTTTTGATAGGAGGAATTAATCAATAAGCGCTATGAGAAACCTTGGGCGTTCTCACATTTTCTCCCCTCTGATCTTTTGCTCAGTTGACCAGGGAAGGGCCATCGCTTTTGGATCCCAAACCTGGGAGCGGACAAGCGAGGGAGGATCACCTGAGTGGTGGGTCCTTGGGGGTCGGAAGCAGAATGCCTCTGGGTGAGACACGGTATTCAATACATCATAGTGATGGTCTATCCTTTGCATTCATGGGTTATTGTCAACGCTGCATAAACCTCCCTCCTCCAGGTTAGCAGAATATTGGGACCAGAACAGAAAAGTGGGGGAAAAAGTCTACTACCTATCTCAGAAAACGTCCTGAGATTAGAAAAGTGGATCGGGCAATCACAAGGGACAGACACTTCCTTTTATAAAAACCACATCAACAATTCTCATTTAACCTCACATGGTTCCAAGAAGAAGAGCAGAGTATTTAGGGGCGAGACATGGTATTCCTCCTGTCCTGGTGACAATCCATCCTACCCCACTCTGCCTTGTAGGCTTCTGTGACTGTAGATTACCCCTTGACAAAATACAAAGTACTGCAAAGAGGATGCGGCATCTTCGATTGAGGAAGATTACCTGTGAAAGAAACCATTATGGTACTGGTATGAAGAAGAGGAGACATTGAAGGTCAGGCATGTCCCAGTGATTGGCTTGATTGGAGTCAGGCGAGCAAATCAAGGGAGATACACCTGAGAACCCTTAACAGGGTGCAGGTGCAGAAAAATCCAAACATCAGCACAGAGAAGCCAGCGCGAGGAGAAGTAGGAACGCCAATCCAGTCTGTGAGTGTCCCAGGGTGAAAGAATCACCGGAAGTCTGCGTGAGAATGTAGGCAGTGTGCATGTGGCTAGGGAGCCGTGTCCCCAGGGAGCCAGAGTGAAGGATCAAAGGGAGGCACGTGTGTGGGCGGTCTCTTTCCTTGCGGCCAGAGACTGCTCGTTATCCTAGCTGAGAGCACCAGTCCAGGGCTGTACAAGGGGCAGGTGGGAGAACCCTGCCCTCATCAACGAAGGACGAGAACGCCAGGAGCTCAGACGCTACCGCTGGTGAGTTTCAATGTATAAAGGAAACCCAGCGCTTCTAATCTGCATTGATACAGAGTAGCCGAGTGATCCCGAACGCCATACTCTTAAAGACATAGAAGTGCAGCAGCCAATGAATGCCTGATTGGTAAGTGACAAACATGTGAAACACAAGAGCGCAATAGAACTCCCAAGGTTGCTGAATGGAAAGGGAAGAAGCTGATCTGGGGAGCAGGCGAAGTGGGAGCGAAAGCACGAAAAGTGCATAAAGAACGATTAAGAAGCCAGAATTAGGCACGTGAGCCAAAAGGAATTATGGGTCAGAGAGAAAGAACCCATAGGAGAAAATAATGATGCAAACAGGACCTTGAAAGGAGATGAAGATCCTAGAGTATTAGAGGGTGTCAGAGAAGTGTCCCGAACCTGTGAAAGTGAACTGAATTGTCAAGAGAAAAAAGTGGGCCAGAGAAGTGCCCAGAACACGTGAAAGTGAACTGAACTTCCAAGCAGAGGCTAAGGGTATGCATAACGCCTATAAACAATGTGTTTCAAAGTGCTTCAAAGCAAGGGTGGGAACAAGGGAAAATACAATGACATTCTTACAGGCCATGAACAGTAAGGATGTGAAATTAACTATCGTACTCAGCCTGGTGACATTTCAGATAGTGCAAGAGCTAAGACATAGATAAGGAAGGAAGTGGGAGCGTGGGAAGGAAATGGAAACAGGTAACTACCCTACTAGGCCTGACGACATTTCAGGTACAGCCGGAGATTAACAAAAGGTGAGGGAGAGGGGTGCAGAAAGGGAGGGGATGAACAAAACAAGCGACTATCGTACTAGGCCTGACGACATTTCAGATGGAGCCGGAGATTAACAAAAGGTGAGGGAGAGGGGTGCAGAAAGGGAGGGGAGGCATGCCTTCATCTCTATTGTGCTTTATCATCGATTCCATATAGTTTTGGCAGGGAGGAGCTATTGAATTTCAGATGGCGAGAAGACATTATCAGCTTCCGTGATACAACTTCACCCATTTCCTTATAGACTTTCACTCCTTTCAAGGGCCTTCATTGGGGAAGGAGAGGCACTTTATAGAACGAGGTAATCTTGCTTTGATCTTTACCTCTGCTTTTCTCTGTCCTGCTTTTCACAGTCTTCGTAGGAGAAGGTCTGAAGATCTCTCGTTCGAGGCATTTACATCAACTTTATCTCCTTCAGAAGCGCCCTCCCTGACACTGCATAAGTTGTAAATAGCCATGTTCCTCTCTGACTTTTTATTCACGGAGTGAGAGCCGGTCGGGTTCCACTTGACAAAAAGCGTTCCGGACAGGCACCGCCCACTGCACCTTCCGCACCAACTGCCAACAACGTTGCTTTGCTCGAGCGAACCCGAGCCAGGTATTGGAATTCTCCGTGTTGCCTCTTTCTCAGGTGCACAACTGCAGGAAACCACGCCCCCTGCTGAACACAATGCAACAACTTGTTCTCTGCAATGCTGGGATTAAAACATGCAACCTACATATTGAATACGGATTTTGGCAACAACTTGTTAACCTCCCGAATTGCAGACTCTGGCTTAGAAAGCTAAGACTTTTACTGGCCATTAAATTCTCCTCATGTACTAGACTAAAGGAAGTTCACTATCAAGTAAGTTATTACATACCCTCAAATGTACATTTAAATCTTTCTTCATTTTCCCCTTGTGTTGATTTGAGACTAGAACTCCTTGGCCTGAGGTTGAAGTCTAATCCTCTGCATGGTGTGCTAAACCATTTCCCCCACCCAAATGATAACTATCATGGGGAATTTGTGATCAAATTTATTTGCAAAATGGAGGACACTTAAACCTAAACATATAGAGAAATACCTAAAAGGATCACATTTTGTTTTTCTTTTAAACACTCGCAGCTTGAGACAGACACTATTTGTTTGTGTTCAAAAATACAACACAGAATTTAGAAAAGCAGGCCGAGACACACCTCACCTCAAATTCATTGTTTATCTGCAGGGCTTTCTACAAACATGCCTGATTAATAGATTCACTTCAGGTGCTAGAGTTGCCAGATTACCAAAGTAACCGAAGAGAAGTGTGATTCCCAAGGAAATGATAGCCCTGCCAGCACACACAGAAAAGACACGTGTTTCCTTCTGCTAGAAACTGCCAACATCACGCTTGGTGCACTAAAGAGAGCCCACAATCAGCATGTCTAAGTAATCCACTTCTCCCAGGACTGGCAGGGAGTTATGAGGAGTGTGAAGTCAAGAAAGTCAACCAGCACAGCCAGACCCTTTTTCCAATCTATATATAACTCCCTGAGAACATCAGCAGTAGGATACAGGAAGGTTTGAGGAACAGCAAGCATACAGTCAGAAACATAATAATCCTAAATAAATATATGATAAGATATGATGTGGCATTTATAACGTGCCTTTACACAAGTGTTTCTAGGCGCGACAAGACAAGGAGGGGGAAACAAAGGGAGGGCAAAATAACCATTTTACTAGGCTGGGTGTCATTCAGATTGCGCAAGTGCAGGGAAGATGATGGAGATGATTGATGATATAGATGATAACAAGCTCAAGAGAACCGATTCACCCAGCAGTTCCTGCTTCTAAGTAAAAAAAAAGTGACCGCAACATCTTACTTACATAAGGAGCTGGAGAGAACAGATCTCCCCAACAGTGCTGCCTCTTATATAAATGGGCTCAAGAGGATTGTGAAACACCTCTATTCAGCCTAGAACACAACTAGACCCAGCTGTGCAACACAAGAGCCCCTGATTCATATTCCCAATTGCTACCCTTTAAGTGGCCATCGAAGGAGACGGAGAAGGGGAAGGGTGAGATGTGGTTGGCATCACGAGCGCTACGGCAAATATCGCTCAAAATGTCCTGGCCCAAATGGCCTGTGGATATTCTTAAAGGGAAGAACATACTTAGAGCAGAAATGTATCCAAAGGCTTTTCCAGATAGCACAAGCAGACTTTACCCATGGCATGCTGTCGAGGGCCCAATTGAATTTGCTTTTAGCGGACAACATACAAAATGGAGTATCGTGGTGAGAAGATTTTATACGCAGCTGAGGAGAGGAGTTTTGATTTCAAAACAATGAAAAGAGAAACATATCTTTTTAGAGGGCTTGTAATCATCTGTCTGCTGGGTGCTGGCTCACTTCATAGAGCAAGGACTGTGAAAATGGAGGCCGATAAGGAGGTAATACAGATAATGTGGTTGAGTACAGAGGGAGTCTCACTTGCTCGTTTTGAATAGAGAATAGTAGAAGCAAATGGTGGGCTGGCCAATTTGCAAACGTTTTGCAGATCCAAGACAGCGCCGCTTGCACCCTCTCGTGTGCAAGTCTCATTGATAATTGGATGTCTGCTAATTGGCCGGGCAGCAGGTGGGTATCCTTTCCATTTGAAAGACTGCAGGAGCGGCGCTGCAGAATGTGTAGATAAGTGCTCTGCCAGTCTCTGACTCAGAAGAAAGGGAGGGAATATCCCCCATCTCCTCCAGTTTGCGATCCTCTAGTCTTATGTTTGTAGCGCATCCCCCTGCGGCATTAAAAGACTTCTCCCAAATGTATCATCACCCAGCTGCTTCTCTTTGGTGATCAGCATATCCCTGTGCCAAACAGTGGAACACACCTCGCAAGGTACCACCACTCCCAACCATGTATGCACAGGGGAGGATATATGCATTGCTTGAAGAGGGAGAGATAGCTCAGCAAGTTAAGCACTCGATCGAGATGTTTATGTGCAACGTGTAGGTCCAGGTTCTTATCTCACCATGACTGACGTATCCCTTCATCATTCTGGTGTAAATAAATTAAGAACCATAAGATTGGCATCCATTAATTAAGTTTTTGTCACGCATTAGTTACATGAGCATCCTCTAAGGCGGGTCCAGGCTTCGAACTTGTGTTACTTACTGTGAGTATGGCTCTGGAGTGGGGGGTTTATCTCCTCCCACTTTCTGCCGAAAATCGGCAAAATTGGCAGAATGAATATGGCAATAATCCCACCGGCTGTAATTCCACCAGCAATAAAAAAAAACAAAATGGGTATTAACTCTGCCACCGCCACTTGTAATCTGGCAGGAATTCCGCCGGACCAAGTGCCGATAATGGTAATTCCTTTGGGCAGTATTTCGGCAGATTTACTGCCAGAATACCGCACAACGCTTCATGAGGCCCTGCTGCGACACTGAGCTATCCGCCTGGCCACAAGTTTGAAGCCTAATATTAAAACCTAGTATTCACAATACATAGAAGCAAGAGGAAACACAATGTAGGACATGAAAAAAAGTCTATTGTACCTCTCCCTTGACAAACACCCAAGGCCTCTCTTTGTCATTTTCAGTGATGTCAGGTGAAATGACTGGCGCGCTAGAATGATTGTGGAGTGTTTGGCGCCCCATCCCTTGAGCTCATCGTGACTGGTTGCGCTTCTTTGGCCACCAGACTCCTAGAGCATACAATGGCTTTACATCAATTCGTCCCACGCTTCACAAGCAATGAATTGAGAATCATTTCACTGTACCATTGAGAAGCTATTTTCATTCTTCTTGGCGCACAATGCATTCTGGGGGACAATGAGGTGTGTCATCTTTTGAAATGATAAAGAGCCTGACAGCGGTAAAAAAATAAAAAGAGAGAGAGAGAGGGGGGGCTTTCTGAGCTATCAAAATGCACACAATGGTAATTTTAATAAGTCCTTTACAAATGCAATTACGAGCATGGTCGTTAGGCACTCTCAAACTCATCGGCATCTATTGAGGGGGCTGGGTACGCTGTGAGGGGGACACGATGAGTTTGTGCAGCGGGGAGAGCGACGAGGGAGGGAGTTGGTTCAAGGCTTCTGTTTGCTGCCTCGGGTTATTATTTTAGTGTTTTCTTCCCGACTCCCGCCATTTATAGAGCTCGCTCAGCGCGCGCGTCCTAGGGAACAACAATTGTGACAGAAACTTCGCGCGGTACCTCAGCTCGGCTGATTTGCTATTCAGCCGGCTCGCCTCCGCTGTGGAGAAAGGCGCGGATTGGAACTCGTGCCGTTTGTTTGTCGCACAGTAATAACTCGCTGTTCCTGCTTCTCTAAAGAACTCGTGAGTTCGCTTATGACAAAGGGTTGCGAAGCTGTTGGCATCTGGCGCCCGGCGGCGCGTCGAGAGGGAGCGAGTGTTGCTGGGCGCTACCCACGCAGCCAGCATTAGCAGCTGGCATGGTCCACCGTGCACCGCTCTGCAGCCATGCACACCGGGTACCGGCAAAGGGTACCGATGGGGAAACAACGTTAATCAATAACATACTACGTTATCTCATTCCATTTCTCAACTTGTGAGTTTTATAGACACTGGGATTTGTAATTTGAGGAAAAAGACTGCGGCCTATCAGGACCCTAGAAAGTTCACACTTAGATATCTCACGGTGCGTGAGGCCGCACCGGGGGTGGACTGACCCCCAGGGAACTCTGCACCCTGGGCCTCTTTTATGTGTTAGGCTATTTTATTTCCACATGTTCTTATGAGAAAAGGTTAGGCTTGCTGAAAATGTGTAATATGGGACCACTTTGAACATTATTTCCAGGGCCTCTTTTGGTTCCCAGTCCACCCCTGGGCCGAACCAATTGCATGTGAGCGCTACACAAATTCCATACATAACATGCATAACGTAACAGACTTGTTACGAGTTGCACAGTTTTCTGGCAGTAAATTCGCAGGAATACCGCCCAACGGATTTACCGTTACCGCCACGGATTACAAGTGGTGGTGACAGAGTAAGTCTCCATTGGACTCTATGGGACACTGTTGGTGGAAACAATGCAGCGGTAATTCCACCAAAAAGTGACAGACAGCTGGCGGATTGACCTCTAGCTCATGGCTTTAATGCAGCGGTAGCAGCCGTAGTGCCACGGCATTTTTATCCCATAGTCCAACTCGTAATGAGGCCCTGGGCGAATTTTAATGACCCGGGGCACGTTGGGGCACGTTGCTGCAAGCAAGTGCTTTGCTGTTATTTGGTTTAAGCAGCCAACGGTACTAAATTGCACAAGGCCACGTTGCACAGGGGGATGAAAAAATACAGTTGGGTGCATGTTCCAATTATTACACGTATTTACGTCTCTTTTACTGTGTCGTTGCCATGTACGCACATCAAGTGACGCATTTTGTTTTGAAAGCAACGCACTTGACAAATGCATTTAAAAAATAAAAGAAAGGCACATGACAGGAACACCGGTGTGATTGACCAACGACATGTCCGATATTGACTTCTGCATTTAACCCCCATGGACCAAGAAAGCAGAGCAGCGCAATTTGCCTCAGCCAGATGAATGTGCACAGCTGAGCACGCTCATTTTAGACGTGCCCGTGAAGCACCAGCTAAAAATAAATACATGCACCGATGGTGGCTCTCGGTACTGAAAGTTGAAGCAGCATTACTTGCCGTAGGAAACTAACAAGCCACCACGACTGACAAACAATAGCAACTCTGTCGCATCCTTGCTGTTTTGCTGAGGACAAATATAACCTACATTCAAACGCGAGTTGCCAACACGCCATAATATTCTTGCCAATTCTCATTATATACTCCAGATGGCGCCCTTACACTTCGGTAAAAGTTAGGGTCCTAGCTTAAAATATGTGGTTTTGTCATATTGACATGTACTTTGCTGGCAAGACCTACTGCCACCTTCGTCCTACATTTGCAGTCTCTGACACAACATGGCCACCACGAAAACATCATCACGTGATGCTGCCTTCCAATGAATTCAGAGAGGATCTCCTATAAAATGCTGTAAGCTATTTACGCATGCTATTTAAGAAAGAAATAAGTTTTAACAAATGTATCCGAAAAGGATGACGGCCATGATGTTTGCCAGACGGAAGATAATCGAAGGACAGCGAATGCAAACAAATAAATGGATGTCTCAAGAAATGCTAGAAAGCAGTGTACGGCGGCTGGAGGTGGAGCCTGTGTGGCATGTACAGAGAGTGGCCTGTTGGCACGTGCTACCCTGGAATCTGATTGGCCATCCCGTTATCCTAAACTATGATCATTGTGTGTGTGTATGTGCGCTCGTACTTCATGCCACCCCTACACAAGTCAGTGCTCCACTTGTACCACCCCAGTCAAAAGAGTCTGGGCACTCCACTGATCCCTGTGGCTGGCTGCCATTTCTGTCAGCTTGACTGACTTCATGGCGGGCGCCTCTCCTGTCGCGGCTGCGGTGGGATAATGTGTCCTGCCAATGTTGCAGTGGGACCGGGGGGCCCTGGCAGCGCCCCGGCTCAACCCCACTTTTTGGAGACTGCCGGGGCCCTCGGCAGGGCCCTGCCCACTTACAGCACTTCCCGTGACCCTGTGAACCCTGACCCTGTGAACATTGTGATCAGCGACATCTAACAAAAGTTGGAACGCTGCATGGAGCACACGCTCAGGAAAGTTCATGTTAAGTGCAGTCAGCAGTCGGCGGACACCAAAGGGCCGAGCCGCCGTGTAAGAATCTGTCCGTTAATCTCTATTAAGGACACAGACCTCTCAGCCCAGAGAAAAAGGCTAGAAGGAGGACGAAAGAATAGGTCCGGTCGTGAGTATGAAGATAATCTCCTGTACATTACAGAAGCCCCAGTGGAGCAAGACAATGGACACTTATCATTTAAGAAGTAAAGAGCTGGGAGCAGCGGAGGAGAGATGCCAGAGGGAGTTCCGACACTCAATTGCCCCAAATAAGAGTGAAAAGGCAAATTTGCATGAACAATATGGTATAAAGACATTTGAAAGAAAATTACCAATTTTTGGGGGCCAATGTCATGGCCCGTAGGAAAAAGATGGCACTCCAACAAGAGGATTGTGCCTCTACCAGTCCTTACCGGATATCTCCATTTCTGTCACACAGAAACAAAACCCAAGATCAAAACGATCAAAGAGGGGAAGGTTGGAATCAACCCGCCCTCCCTTCTAGTGATCCTGGGCAATGAACTACGGGACCAACATCAAGCCCAGTAAGGTTGCACATGGAAGATTTGATAAGTGACAACCATAGGGAAGAGGATGAGATGATGTTGTAGATAAGTCTCAGCCTGGAACAATAACCTAATAAGGGTCACTTTGCCCATCAATCGATGTCTGGTTCAACGGACTTACAAATATTGTTTTCCCCTGACAGATGTGCTATGTCTCTGTTCAGTGAAGGGAGGATGTCGATGCTGCAAAATTCCAAAAGCCAAGATATAAACCATACAAAAATTAACATGAGGAAAGGACTTTGAGCTTCCCTTGGCCCTGCACCCTCTCCTACCAATGAGGCAAAAAAATCTTGGGGTCATCTTCGACTTCACTATCTCCTTCTCTTCTCACATCTCAGATATCTCCAAAAAGTCTTACTACAAACTGCCCTGGTTCTCTATAGGCTGGACTATTGCAACAGCCTCTTTCTCAATCTTCCTATTTCTACTCTCCGTTCTCTACAAATCCTCCAGAACAGAACCGCAAGACTTATCCCTGGTCTCAAGCGTAGGGACCGCATCTCTCCAGCGCTGAAATCCCTCCACTGGCTCCCGTGGCTGCAAGGATCAAGTTCAAGACCCTTTGTAAAATCCACAAGGCTTTCTAGGGGTCTGCACTATCTACAACGCTCTCTTCCTAAATACTCTCCCTCTAGAGTCCTCTGCTCATCCTCCTCCAACTCTCTGCGGGTGAGCTGCTTTCACAAACAGAGATTTGGGGGTAGATCAGTGGTGGCCGCTTTTATAGAGCGGGGAGCACCGCCCCCCCATCCAGGACCCCCACACCTCCCAGAGAAGTGTCTCCCAACTTGAAGTTGTGCTGTGAGCAGCAGCGCAATGATTCATAAAAAAAATATTTGCCTAAACTCACTCTCTCCGACTGTGTATGTTATTCCCTTCACCTTGCCTGCGTCATCCTCTATTGGGCTGGCTGCCACAGGGGCGCGTCCCGTTTTATGCAGATCTTTTCTGCAGTAAAGTATGTGGAGTTCTTAGCTCCACGCACTTTACTTAACCCCATCAAACTAGGAGGCTGGCAGGGCGCTAGAGGGGTGGCCCCGCCAGCATAAATATGTGCGCAAACAGCGCAGTGGATCTTCACCTCGTCAGCACATAGCAACAGAAATGTCATTGGCTGTTTGCCAGCCAATGACATTTCAGTGTGGGTTGGGTCAGGTGATGTGCGCATGGAGCGTGCCTGCCACACTGCCACCTTCACTTTGTCTTGGGAATTCTGCTGCTGATGGAGGTGTTGCAGCTGCACAGCAGGCCACCATTTGTCAAATCCGGGCTCCCTGGACAGGCATCGCTTTCCGCTGGTAAGTAAAAAGCTAACTTAAAGTTAACTTGCTGTTGCAGGTAGCACTGCGTGGCCGGGCTTCATTCCCCAGTGCAGGCTGCTCCACGGCCACCTGGAAACCTGCCCTGGGAAATGCAGGGGCCTAATTTTGTTCGATGAGGACGACTCGAGACTGCACCATTTCTAGGCCAGGCCAGGTAGGCCCTGCATAGCCTGGCCAGGGAGAGAGAGGAGAGCCCTCCCGGAGCGTCGATACAGGCTGCATCGATTCAGGGCCTACCCAGCCTGGCCTGCTATATGGGAGCATGCTCAAATCATCCTGATGTGACAGTACACATCATAGTTTGTTTCTCAGAGTCCAGTACTTAGCCATCAAGAAGGTTAAGCACTGGGTTCTGGAGATGGCCCTTGAGATGGATGGAGTAGGTTAGGCAGTGCAGGGGCAGCAGGGGGCCACTGTTACCCCATTACTTTGAACAAAATTATATTCCAGACTAAACTCTTTAATCTGGAATATAATTTATATGAATACTGTCTTTGGCGGATCGAGCGAGTGAGTGACGGTGTTGGTGACCCATGACGAACACCAACTGTTACGACTGTTGTTCGTCATGGGTCACCGACACTGTCGACTCCACTGCACGGTTTTCAAAATATCATATGAGATGGCATTTTGAAAACCATGCAGGGAGGGGCACGTCGTATAGCTGGCCTCAAGCAGCCCTGGCTCGCAACTCTCGCTCCCAGTTCTGTCAATTTGTTATGCAAGTTTTGTGCATTTGTGTGTGTTCTAGCTATGGGCATGTTTTGGTAACTGTGCACGCATTGTGCGTGTGTGTGAAAGGGCAATGAAGTATCAAGGTGTAGTGGAACAAAGCTGTAGTAATGTTTCCCCTGCTCTCTAGTCCATCCATCAGTCTACCCCATCTCCCTCTGTTATATTCCTTGCTTTCTGAACTCTTTCCATCCATCTTTTTTTCTCTTTCCCAAGAGTCCCACCTCTCCCTGTGGGTTCCCTGACGGCGCAGTGTCCATAAATAAATTCAGAGCATTTGTGTTTTATTTGCCCTGACAAGCCAGCACAGTAATGCCAAAGTGAACGCATCAGGTCCCTGGAACAAAGCATCATTTGCAGTATCTGTACATTACAACCTTCTAGGTCGTGTGTGTCACCTGAGCTTTCATTGAAGTACACACTTTCATACTGGCTCCAAAATCGTGTTCACGTCTTCAAGCAAAATTGAATACACCACTTTGCAGACCAGCCTTGTGCATTTATTGTTTCTTATGTTTTGGTTGCAGGGCGCCTGAAGCTGCTTTACTTTAAGTGTGCTTCTGGCTCCTATTCATTTGTTGATTCTTATCAAGTTTGCCAGCCTGTGAATGGGTGGGTCCTCCTATAAGGCACTTCTCGCCATAAGAGAATATCAAACTGCATGGGGGGCACAATTCGATGGCGTGAAGCTGCAAGTGCAAACATCTGCTTGTAGCCTGGTAACCAGGGAGCAATTTATCATGAGTGGTCTCCATTTCTTTTGAAAGCAAGCATTGGCAGTGCCAACAGTTTGGGCTTTTATGTAGGCATGGGACAGACACTTGCCAGACAATTTCATAGTAGCATTAACTCCTGTTGATGGTAGAAGGTGCAAAATGGTGGGAGTACCTGGGATTCTATTAGCACTGCCAGGCAAAGGCCTAATACTGATACACAAGCGAAAACTGTTGGCTTTGCCAATGCTTGTTTTCAACCAGTGAATGTCAAATAGTGCTTCTAAATCGAGTACCTGAAGGCTGACCTGGTGAAGACATTTTTATAATGCCAGTAGTGCTTTTAGAGCTCCTATTACGTCATTAACACTCAGAAGACTTCTTTGAAAAAACACCGGCAGGCACAAAGTTTGATGGTAATGCTTGATGAAGCTAGCTCCAGAGCTCTCAGGAGGATGTATATTGCACAGGGAAGAGCGGGCAGGAGGTGAGTGGGAATGGCCATAGGGATTAGCTTTGCTGTGGGTAAATAATCAATCAGCACCTACAAGTTGTCTGTCCCTCCTCCTATGCCAATTTCTCCCTAACTGTACAAATACAATACTATATTGTTAGTCTGGTACTACTATATTTTCAATGTACTCACTTGTCCACAATAGTATTTCAGTCAGGGGACCCAGCAGTTACACTGAAAACGAATATTTTTAATTAAGTGTTAAACCAGTAATATTTTAGCTTAGTTTCTCCCCTTTTAGAACATGCCCAGCTACCCACCTTAGTAAGAGGATGAACGCACATTAATGCCAGTAACAGCATGACAAAATTATATTCTTACAGCATTAGTGGTTATCTATATAATTCGTTTCATGCATACACCATAGTACCAGCTATTCTCAATACAAATCTGCTGTAAAATACACCATCACACTTGCACATATGAAAATAATGTACCACCATTATTATGTAAAACCTAATGCTTTTTATGTCATATTTCTGTGGGTTTGGACAGTAAATTGCATATTTTGGAAGCCATTTTTCAAAGATTTTCACAGGGGAGAACCCCTCCACACCCCTATTGATGTGGTGCTGGCTATCTCGCTGCGCTCACTCGCTTCCAAATTCAGACATGGCAATGTACGCCCCACCACCTTTCAAAGTCATCAGCCGCCACTGGGGTAGATCTTTATCATCTGCAGGTGCCTCCCTCTGGAAACACCTCCCTGACTGTCTCCATCTTGAGCCTGAGAACCTTAAATTACAGAAACTCCTCAAGACCTTAATCTTATCGTCCTCCTTCTCTCTCCCTCTCCCCTGCTAACCTCCGTTCTTTTTCTCTCCAAACTCCTTGCTCCTTCTCCTACCTAACTCTGTTCAGTTTCTGCTGACTGGTTGCCTGGTTCACCTCCAGAGCCTTATAGGTCCCAGGCTCACCCGCTAGTCTTTTGAACTTGCCTCTGGGCCACTGCACTATGTTCAGCATTACTTCACTTTCAGTTTACGCCCCATGAGCGAGGCAACCTTTCTGCACTTAACCCAGAGCCCGGTTGGACTGGAAGCGTTTCTTCCTCCCTGTCCCCCTCTTCCTCTGACCTCCGTCTGTTTGCATGCATGACCTAAATGTACTAGGACTAGTAAGTTTGTCTCTCCTGCCCTCCCCCCGCCCTATTTTCGGTCTCCCCTCCCTAGCTTGGTTGCAACTGTAACACTTCATGCACTTGCACTTGGAGAAATGCATTCAGGCCTAGTACTCTAGTTTTTCTGTTTAGATCATTCGGAAACCACAAAGCCTAAGAATAATTACTGTATTCCCTTGTTCCCTTTCCGCCTTGAAGCATTTTGAAGCACTCCACCAGTGTATAAGTGCTGTATACAGAAACAATTACAATTACAATGTATTCCTTGACAATATTAGCTATGAAGTGAGAGTAAATTCTGCAAAACCTGACCAGATCTTAAAACTACAGGAACAGAAACTAACAAACTATGTGGAGAAAGATTCCTAAAGAAAATGCTTTTAAAAAAAAGAAACTCTAGTTCCAACAGAGATATACTTGGGATGCTTGGTAGAATTATTTGAGAACCAGCAAAACAAGGTTGTCGCAATAAAGCAACCGAAGGCAGAGATTCAAGAGGTCCACTTAGGAGTTAAGTCTTTAAGAAACAGTAAAATCATAAGAGATGGGGAAGCAAGGAAAAGCTTCTAAGTTACAAAACAAAAAATAAAAAAAAACAAAAGAAATAGAAAATACAGAGCTCCCAATAATTATTCCACGCATTATTTAGCAGTCCTATGTTAAAGAATAAGCTCCAAAAAGCAGCAATGACAAGAAACCTAAGTGAGAGCGAGAAAAAAAGGAGCCATCTCATCAGATGAAAAAAAGGCCCAAAACAAAGCAGGCAAGACTCCAGTCTGGGTCTTCTAGGAGTGGCGGTGATGTCGACCCCCAAACATCTGTACTTCAAGTGGACAACCAGATAATAGATAAGAATAGAATACAGGTCAAGGCCCAGTGATAAGGAATATTAGTGCCTCGTCCGCCATGTTTTTACATACCTGCAAGCATTAATTGGTGCATTTCCAATCCTTACCTGAGCAGTAATTCCTCTTTGGATATTCCGTCACATGCTCGACTCCGCTAAATGTTCTTTCCCTCTCCATCTTCTATTTGACGGCTGCCATTAACTTCGGTGTACACAGCTTCTTCATCTGAACCCGCATTACTGCTGAAAAAGACAATCCTGCATTATTCTCGAACCATGTACGACCTGCGGCATGGCAAATCCGACAACAAATTGTCCAACCATGGCACCTTACCAGATCCTGTCTATTACAGTGAAAAAGCTGCTAGCATCTCCTTTAGCTTAACCGGGCCTCTTTCCATAGAGGAGTGGCTGGAGGATTTCAGTATTGAAATAGAAAACAGACTTCCAAAGTCTGCAACATTGCAAAACAGCTCACATTTAACCAATGTGCCTGGATGTAATGAAAGATGTAGAAGTAATCGTGACATGGCTTTATATAGTCATTTATATAAACATATTGTACACAATGCTGGAAGCCGTATTAGTACGACCATTAATACATTAATAGTCCGGAATGCACTGTCTAGTCTTTCTAGACAAAAGCATACTTCAAACTGCTGCATTCGGAGAAGAACAGACATGAAGCGGTGAAGATTTGAATCCCCCTTAAAACGATTAGTATCCTGGGGGATTTTACCCCAGACTACTAATGGCAGTAACCCCTCACCACGAGGCAATACTGTAATACCCCCCCCCCTCCCCCCCCCGGATCGTGGCTTATTTCCTACTTAATGGAGTCATAAGAAACAGGTGAATAAACTGTTCTATTAAAAAAGGATTGCAATTTCTACAGAAGAGGAGGGACAAAAGTCCACAGAACAAATAGATAGTCTTATAACAATGCCTGCTCTGCAAATGTACTGTAATGTCTCCCACAAAATAGGCATGGATGCTCTATTTCTGAAACATTGCGAGGATCCATTAAATAAGCAAAAATCCAATCCTTTTACTCAGAAATACCACAGCTGAGAGTGATAACGTCAGCAGACATAGATCAGGTGGAGTTCAGAGATGAAGAAAACATCAATTTAGTAGCACTACATATTCCATCAAAACCAGTATTCAAATTAATACAGGAGGAGCCGGAGTGTTTGTTGAGACTGGGCTACAATGGATTTCAAGTTAAATTGAAGATAATTAACAGTAAGATAAAAGGGAGAAAGGGGCAAATGACACTGGCTTGTGGTAATCAAATTAGAGATGTCAGGCTATGGGAGAACATTTCAAAATTAGAATACAAAATGAGGAAAGGAGCACTAGGATAATGCTAGTAGATGAGACAAAACAAACAGACAGAAATAAGGATTGGTCCTGGTTACCAGGGACTTTATCTCAATCAACAACATTGAAGTGGAATCACAGACCTCTCTATTGATAAACATCTAAAGCTAATATCTTGGTACTCAAGAGGATATAATAGCATCCAAAAATGGACTTCTTCGTGAAATGTCTTAACTGAATTGCATGTGCATTGTATCCAAGAAACATGGCTCTTGGGAGACCCCACAACAGATGGGTTCTAAACCTATACTCAAAGATCGAAGAAAGGGGGAAAAGGATGTCCTTTTGGGCTTTGCTTGTGGCTATAAATAACCAGTTAGAGGTAGAGGCAAAATTGTGGAGGGATAAAAAAGAGGGATTACTAGCTGTATCTGTAAGTGGGTTTAATAATTGGGGCTTGAATAACATCTTAATAGTAAATGTTTACAGAAATATACCAATGGCAGAAGAAGTTCAGTTTTTGGATAGTCTGTATAGTATGCTATCATCATGGTTAGAGTGTGACTTTACAAAAGAGGTCATTTTAATGGGTGATTTAAATTGTATTTGTATGGAAAAATATGAATTTCAAATAGAAGATCAACTAAGAAAACAAAAATCTAACAAATCAAATTCGGCGTACCAAGAAAGGTATATGGCCAAGAGGCAAGATGGAATGAGATAATGGAGCAGTGGGATATGCACAGAACACATTGACATCTTATGAGTGACAGACCAGCAAACTCTACATGGTACAACAATAAGATCTGTTGCATAATTGACTATATATTTGTCACCAGACATGTCTTTAGGCAATGTACCTACATGGAAATTATAAAAACAGTAGAAAGTGACCAGGGGATTCTCCAATTAAAAATAAAAATGGAGGATGAAATGAAATAGCGAAGGGACCGGTTAATATAATGGTCAATGCACAAGTACATAGAATTCTAAGAAGTCCAAGAACAAGTGCCAAATTAAATAGAAAGATAAGGTTAAAATAGGATACCCCTAGGCAGGTTGGAAAGACAGATACTCTTTGAGTCTTTATCATTTCATAGATTTTTGAACTCCTTGTGGTCAGAGCCTAGGAAGATAGTTTTAGGAATAAATAAAAAGTAGAAAAAAGGACATCTTCATGTATGACCCATTAGTGAAAAGTACCAAAAATGAATTAATTTGAGAATTCAAATTAATTGAAAGAAATGGGATCAATGAGGAGGAAGAATTAAAGAAAAAGAAGGGAATCCTAAAGAAAAAAATCTAAGAACCACTATAAAATAAAATTACTAAATAGAGACGGCCCTCATATGCAAAATATTTTAAGATATAAGAGCTCAGCATTATTTTGGGGCTGTATAGACACCTTGAATTATAAGAATAAAACTGTACAGTTAAATCCAATATCAAAGGAAAAGTGGGAAAAGTACTTTTACAAAATCTTTAAGAGCCCCAAAGAAATGTAAGCGTCAGCTGGTATTATGCCTAGATTCAAAAAGGAGTTTCAATATTGAGGAGGACAATTATTTATTTATTTTATTCATGAGCAGCAAGCCCAGGTGGTATACCCACACGTGTACTTAAAGAGTATACTACCCTAGGGTCAGAAATATTGCACCCAGTGTTTAATAAAAATAAGTAGTTCATACACAATGCCTATCTCACTATCTCATGGCATAATGCCCATATTGTTCCAACTTTCATGAGAAGTACCAAACAACCATCACCCAATAACATTACTAGATACCTGTAATAAAGTGTTTTCAGCACACCTTTTAAAAGAAATTCAAAAATGGGTAACATAAAGTGTTTACCAGAAATCCAAACAGGGTTTATGCCAGACCAAGGAACGGCCGTAAATGGGCTAATAATGTCAATACAGCAAAGCCAGGGATAAGGGTTTACTTTGTAAGCATTGACGTATCAGGGGCCTATGATGCTATCAACAAGAATACTCTTTGGAGGAAATTAAGTAACTGAAAAATGATGTTTGGCATGCCACTGAAACAATGGCACAAGTCAGAATTAATTTGGAGAGTGATCTAAAAGATAGGATTATTACGGGGAAGAACCTCTGACAGGGCTGTGTGCTAGTCGAACCTATTTAATCTGCATCTGTCTGACTTGGGAGAAGTATTTAAGGGGGTTAGATCTTCCCCGCCTAAAGTGGGGGCTTGAAGAATACAGTGGCTAGAGTTAGCTGAAGATATTATGATCTACGAGTATACACCTGTGGGCCTACAACGCAGTCTCGAACAGCTTGTAAAATATACTGAACAAAATGGTCTCATAATAAACAGTTTAAATACGGTTATATTCTATTTTACGGGTTCAACATAAAAGAGATTTCACAACTGGTATATTGGAATTGATCAAATTACAGTTGTGAGAGAAACAACATATTTGGGGTTTCAACTGACAACTAGACCCAATAACGGGGCTGTTGAGAAAAGACTGAGACTTAAGTCCACAACATATATAGCTCAACTTATAATCATTAAATTCTGCTTTGGGAGATGTTCTTTGTGGCCCGTGATATCATACTACAACCAAAAAAAAAGTAGTACCAGGTATGATATACGGGCTGAAATGTAACCAGCATCCCACTAAAGCCCTTCTTGTGAATTCAGAAGGTCTGGTGTGGATATCCGTCTTTGCTCTTCTGTGTATCCCATTATATGCAATTCAGAATTAAATAGGACTAATATCCCTATCAGCCAGGATTCTCTGGAAATGCCTACAACTATCCTTAAAAAGAATTGTTCCACTTGAAAATACTTTATTTAAAGATCTAGTGAAAATCCAGCTCCCATTAGGGTCACTGGTATTGGGTGATTTGTTAATCGAATGTAAAACACTTAGATGGAATTACATGTTCAAAAAAACGTATTAATGAGAAAACCATTAAAAGTTAAGAAAAAACATTGGGAGCTTGACCAGTGTCAAACACAATCAGAAGTAAAAATATACAAACTATATAAAGCGATTGTGCTGATAGGCTCTAGACATGGTAGTATAGCGGGATAGTACAGCTTATTTCCATGCCCCAATGTAAGATAAATGTTCTCAGGGATACGTTTTAATCTATATTTGACAAAGCAAGTAATGCGGATAAGATGTGGACTTCCATTAGAAGATCAACCAGGTCGATTCTGTGGATCGAAAGACCTTCAGAAACTCTCTATCATTTCATTTTCATATCCCACAAATTATTAGAAATACGGTTACAGTGTTTTAGAACATTTGTGAATGATGTAAGAGAGTGTTGAAAGATGCCCTATGGGAGCGTATGAGAAGGGGCGATTATGTACCCTTACTTATAGTATTGTAAAATGTTTTGATGAAATGTCCATCTTTTAAAGATAAGCTGAATGGATTTAAAAGGAATTTATATGAATGATATAACAAACATGTATTTGTGTATTTGATCACATTGTGGTATATGATATGTGAAAGGTCTATAATGGATCAAACCTCTATAAGTAAATAAATAAATAAAAAAGAATGGCTCACTCACTGTTTGACATGAATCCCCATACCAGTACCAACCAATATATTGTAAATGTTGTTTTTATCCTGTTTCTTTATTTCGGCGAGACTGGCTCACTTGCATTCAAAAGAAGCTAGTCTTGAGTGATTATATGCTTTTGCCACAGTGTAGTGTAATTCAGCTTATACCATTGAAGAAACTGTAGTACCATTATTAATTATTTCCCCATGAAGCAGACAGGGGTCTGCAACCCTTGAATTTCAAGTTATTATGGACTACAACTCCCATCAGCCATGGCCAACGGGTGATACATCGTTGTGTGCCAAGTCACAGACCCAACCTCTCATTCAAGTAAGGAAAACAATGCATTTTGAGTCTGTTGTCGGGGCCAGAGTTGAACTGAGAAACAAAGGTGACCCTGGAAATGTTTGAAGAAGGCTATTCAAGGAAAAATTTGAAGACACAACAAGCAAGTGGTCTAAGAGGGAGACCCTTTTGAAGGACATGGGGCAGATACTCAAGGTGGACCAACCAACTAGCAGGGGGAGGTCTACAGCAAGGCACCTACGCCTAACACCCAAGTCTCCTCTATGGAAGTCGCAGTGTTCTTTCCTCTCCTCCTGGCTCTTTAATGTCTACCTAAAACCCTTAATATTCCCATTGCTCCTTTCTCCAGCTCTTTGCAAACCTTAGTGGATGACAGACATATGGCCTTCTGACTGGGTTGTTCGGTGCCAAACCCACAGCTCATCTCTTCCTGCCTCACCCATATTTAGGATTGGATGATAGGCCTGTCTGAATGTCTCCAAGATAGGGATTATCTACATGGACTCCTCAGTTACAACTCCCCAACTTTTCAGCTGGATGCCTACTATGGCTTCTCCTTCTATCCTGGTTTGTCATGCTAAAATCCCAGGGGTTATCTTTGATGATCCCCTCACGTTCTACCCCATATTCAAGAACCCACACGAAAATCACCTTTCCACTTACATATGCTCAATTGTATCATTTATGTTCTCAATAGAATGCTTAAGAGTGATATTTGTACAAATCACCCTTTTTGAATCCCTGGAAATGTGTAGTAGTCTCATGTATCTGTGGCTGCAAGTGGTGATGTCAGAATGTAGGTGTTATAGTGAATGGTATGATTGTATCTGATAGAGTGTTATGTGGTAGTCAGTTACATCTGAGGCTGGCAAGGTTGTGGATGGCCAGTGGTGTATGTCATGTCTTAAACTTATCTGTACCTATTGGATTTACCATGGTGTTGTGATAGACATTAAAGCTGCTTCCAAGATACTGGGGCTGGTGTCATTTGTTATCTAAATAACCCACAACATTTTTGGCGACAAGGTAGTCTTACATCCTCTGCAGAGGAACAGGTACACAGGAACAGTCCATGGGATGGACGCTGTCAATAAGGATGACCATTGCCCCCCAGGGACTCATCCATACCTTTACTTTACTTTATTCTATTTGTAATACTCACCAAGGACCCTGAGGTTTACGGGCGCACATAAACAGAGCACACAAGACAGACAGAAAAGTGGAACATTCCTGGGGAGAGAGAGGTACACAGTCTAGATACACTGATTCTGGATATTAGGTTCATAGCAGTCATCAGAAAAATAACAGGGTTTTAAGCCTCTTTCTGAAAACTGCTGTTGAGCCCTTTTCTCTAAGGTCGAGCAGAAGGGCTTTCCATGCCCTGGGTGTGGCTATACCAAACGCACAGTTCATAGCCTTGCTGGATTTGCAGGCTGGCATCTTCAGCTGATTGGTATTGTTAGACCTGAGGAGCCTTAGACTAGGTTTCTTAAATAATACCTCACTCAAGTAAACTGGCATTGATAGGGCACAGCATTTGTGGGCGATTAAAAGTAGACGATAATTAATCCTGGCCTCCCTGGGAGCCAGTGCAAACCACGTCTGGCGTCCGAGATGTCATCTTTCCATTTAAGTCCGGTGACAACTCTCACCGCACTATTTTGAATGACTTGGAGGCAGTTGCATTCTGATTTGGGGATGCCAACTAGCAGAATACTGCAGTAGTTTATCTTTGACCCCAAAATAGCCCTTGCTATTAGTTCAGAGTTCTTTTGCGAAATGAATGGCCGGAGGTGAGCCAGCAGCTTTATATAGTAGGCTGCGGAAGAAACTATGCTGCTCAAATGGGCTTTCATGTTCAAGTTCTGGTCTAGTACGACACCTAGTATTCCACTTCCTTCTTTGTCATAATATCACACCCTGTGATAGAAAAACACTCGTAGTGAGGCCCTAACTTCCTTACACCACCAACTAAATGCCAGCGGGAAAAGATGGCCATGCAGGGCAGCACCTTGGTCAAGGGAGTTCGCCACCCACGTGGTGCCATTTGAATTCACAGGAGTGCCTGAGTTGGCGCACCGTGCTGTGGGGCACAGGAATGAGGGCACTGGGAATTGCAATTCCATATCCACGTGTGGCAGGCCCAACCGAGTGTCAAGAGGAATGGCAGACAGGGAGGAGTGGCAAGGCACGAGAAGCCAAAGCCTTGCCCTGGATCCTTGACTTATTTTTCAGTTGTTTTCCCACTCTCCATGTAAGCGGAGCCATGCAAGCTTTTCCACTGTTGCACACCGGCAATTAAGTGATGATGTTGCACTTGGTGAGTCCGCTTATATCATTGTGTGAGGCATCCACACTTGCTGGTCGAGGTTGTCATAGGGTTGACGAGCTGAGCTGGGCTGTGTTCAATGAGGCGGGCGCGTTGAGCATATGGCCCTTGGTACATGTATCTGTTACTGGATGGGATTACACCAGAATAATTCTGAGTCCAAATAACCAGACAAACTCAAGAAGATGGTAAGTTACTGTTTTATTAACAATGATCTAAAACAGGGAGGTTACAACGAACATCAGCAGATGTATGCTCAGTCTCTCAGTGATTTCCCAAAAAATAACATTTATATTCTTCATTATGCGTCAGAGTGACATCATACTACGTGGCAATAGTGAAAAACCTATCAAGGGTTGGGATTGGGTAAGGGACACATCTAGATATACAATCATATAGGAGCTAGGTTTATTATTGGCTGTCCGATATTAGGTGGACAACCTATGCCTACCTCGTCATACGTGTCATTTAAGCAAAACCAGTTATCCAGTGTTTCATTGGTTTCTTAAGCTATAAGCTCCTTTGTTATATGAATTAATACAATTGGTTTGGCATGCTTGTGCCATGTCCAGAACATGTGGTTCAATTAGCAGCATGTAAGCCAAGATCCAGGTGCAAGTAGATAGAACATGGGGCTGCCATACCACCTAATTTCCCCAGCATCTATCATCACCCAGGCCCACAGCCATGAAATTGTCTTTGTACTTGACCTTGCAGAGCATTCTCATCCTGGCAATGCACGGGTGTCAGAGCACTCGCTATTGTGTCTGCAACTGCAAGTTCAAACTCTATGTTCATCCTTGACTCAAGTGACAAGAGACCACGATTCTGTTTATTCTGCAAGCTTTTAAATGTTTTAAATGAATTAAGACTTGGCATCCTTTGTGTTCTTTCTTGCACGTTAACGAGAGATGATTCATCCTCCACACACAAGTTCTTCTTCAGAGTAGATAGCTGACCTTGACTTCTCAGTTCTTGACTTCAGGCCAGACATCCTCCCAACGTAGCTCCGATAACCTGCTTTTCTACTGCGACACAGCTTTTCATTCTTTCTTAATGATTCTTTGGCTTACTATTCCATGATACCAATGTCCAGTTTCTATACAATGACAGCAGAGCCTGCATTCTATTCACTACTTGTAGCTAACCTATATGATGATTTGATCTATCTTACGTTACAGTTTCTGTACATTCATTAAACTTCTGTTTTCTGCAGCACTTTGTTAACGTGTAATGTTCTTCTTTTTTACTTTAATAGTCACTCGATTCTTTACTTCGTCATTTGTCTTCTAGGAGCCATACATCATCTTTATTAAGTATCTTTGGACATTGTGCATACTTTCTTATGATGCCATCAGTTAATTTTCTTAGCTATCTCTCATATTCCTTCAGTTAGGAAGATACATCTCGAGGATACATTCGATATGGTCGTCTCAATGGATAATGTCTTCCATATGCTCGCTGTATTATTGGTACAGTAGCTGAGGTTAGACAGGGCATGGTCTCAAGGCTTTAATACAGGGGAGGTAAGGGGTACAGGATCTCCTGAATATATATATACGTCTGCTCCTTTACATTCCCCCCTCTGGTCGAGCCCTCCACCGCCTCCTCAAGTATTCCTGCTTCTTTGGATCTTTTCTTGAAGAAAGGTTTATTTGGTATCCATATCTTTGACACCCCCCTCAGGGGTGCCTGCACTTTTGGTATGTAATTGCATTCCCCAAATGGGTTACAGAAAACCCAACGACACACATAATTCTTATGATCTCTTGGATACAGGAACTTTGTTACCTCAGTTGCCACAATACTTGCTTTTATGTGGTCTCTGATGGTACTTTCAGTCTGAGCGTTGTCTTCTGTTTCACCTTTTACATCGATCATGATCTTCATTCCTGCTGCTTTCTTTGCTGTTTTCTGGCATTGTACAATTATTGTCCTTATAACACAGTCTGAACATTATCATCACAATTATTTCTCAAAGGAACTTGAATATACTTGCGATCCAGTCTGGAATCCATGAAAACAGGTATGAGAACCAATCGTCATCTCCAATATCCTCTGTCTCTTCCTCCATTTTCGTGTGTAGTTCTCTCAACATAGTTATGGCATCCGTCAGAGTCCCCTTCTCACCGTCGTGAGATGGTGAGAAAGTACAGCAAGACGGCCAACCTTGGCACAAACACCTCCTTTCATTGCTGTAATCTTATCAAGGACATACCTGTTCTGGAAGGTCATCAACCTTAGGGCCCTCAATTCTTCATTTATGGCATTAAATCCTTTTATAGTGGTGTTGATTGTCTGTGACAGCTCCCATCTGGTAATCTGAAGCCATTTGGCATTCACTACTGTTTGGAGTCCAGGCATGAATATAGATGTCATTATCATAGCAGTCTTGCTAAACAACGTGTGTTCATCAGGGATATCTTCAAAAGCCTTTATTGATTTTGATGAGAAATAATTTTCTCTTTTCATCCACCAGAGTGCGAGTGACCTTCTTTTTTTCAAGTGCTCATCCAATTGTGGAAATCACTCGATCTTCAGGTCGCTCCGAGGAAGCGCCAAGGCTGGAACATGGGTTCCTGGTTGGCTTTATGTATGCTCTAGATCCACAGGTCCAATAATGATCCATTAGGACACCGGTCTCTTTCCTCATTCCTGGGACATCAATTATGTTCTTGTACCCCTTATTTTATCCAACTTGGATTTTACCTGTGCTTTGAAAGCACATTGTTGTGTTCACCTATGGGACCACAGCCTGTGGTCCTGCTTCATCATCCACCCATGTCAGCAGTTTAGAGTTCTTGGCCAACGACTTTAAGCACTTGTCATTTACCTTCTGCACCTCATACACTGGTTCCTTCCTTAGTAGATGAGCTGCACAGGAGATATCATCCCATCTTCCCATCCTTTGGTTGTAATCACTTGTCCATAGATTAACAGCTGTGAGTGCTCCCAGCATCCAAGCATTCCAGTTTTTTCAGTTTTGTCAGAGAAATTCATCCTCTTCATCTCTTTGTCTTGTCCCGCAGAAGGATATACAAGCATCTTGTCTGTCCATCCAGGCTCTTTTTCCATTTGTTTTGTCTTGATATAATTATCCTGATATCGAAACACTATCTTGATTGCCATCGCATGGTTGCCCACCTCGTTTGGAACTGACCTAGTAGTCCATGCTGCTTGATGGCTGAGGCACTTCGCATCATGTGCCGGCATCTCCTTTGAAATGAATGTCCTTATTTTACTCATGGCATAGGGGATGAGAGAGCAGACACAGCAACTCTCATCAGATGCTCTCTCCCCCACCTTTTTTCATATGTTGGTAACACATCTTATTCCCCAGGTGAGCTGAATTATCAAGATAGGTATTTATCCCCTGATAATCTTCGTCTGCATCCCTCTTATGTCGCCTTACATGCCCAAATAGGTCAAAGAAATTATCATCATTTGTAATCATACTCAGAAAAACCACGTGTCGTGTTTTCGATTGAACCATCAGCATGATAAAGACTTTGAAATGTAAGATACAGAAAGAAAAAGAGAAAGTCCATGCATGTATACATCAGGCATAAGAGTCTAGAAAAACATTTTGAATGCCACGCCATTTCTGTGTGAATTGCTAGTCTCCCTGCAACTGCATTTTCTTCATCCTGAATCATATTTAATACCATTTATTCCAATCACATTTGCAGTTGCACAATCTGCTCAATTATTGCAATTAAATGTTTTATTATCACTGGGCCATTTTTTGAATCATGAAGAAGCATGAGAATATTAAAATCTCTCCTAACAAGGGTAGGGTATGATTGAAAATGGCAACTACAAGCCTATGTGTGTCACTGTCGATGGGTATCATGTATTATCCTTGAAATAGAGATGCTCCTAAGAAGGAATCAGGGTATTGAATTCTCTTCCAATCTCTAATAAGGCGCTTCGGCATAGTATCAATATGATTTTGCTTTATCATTATTTTTTTCCAAAGAATCTCTAAAAGTACATTTAAGCTCTGAAATTCTCTACAAGCCCATGCACCTCCTGCTAACATTTGAAGAAGTGTTCAATGAATTCCAGTCAAAAAAGAAATATCTTTTCAATCTTGCACTGTTTTATCATCCTTCTTCCTGTTCATCAATCAGGTCTGCACACGCAGCAATTCTTCTTCTTGTCATGCTTCTTGGTCAGCAGGTACTAAAGGGAGGGTCTTGCATTTATAGATCTTTTCATTGCACAAATGTAACCAATCGCCTCTTCCAGATACCTTGAATGCAGTAGGGGAATCTTCTTCTATACAGAAAAGTCCATTAAACCTTGGCCCATACAATCTACGGGTAAAGTTTTTAATAAGTACTTGGTCACCAACATACAACTTTGGTGGTGGCAATAATTCACTCGGATTGGTTACTGGGCCGTCCTCTTCTGTGTTCCATGACCCCTCCCTCTGATGCTTGACTTGATCTGAAACAAAAGAAACCCTGGTAGTCATACATGTCAAATAATCGTGCATTTCATCACCTAGAGTCTGCGCTACACTCTGGGCATCACTCCTGACTCTACATGGGGGAATAAGGGGCATCATCAAGCAGCGCCCTGTTACAAGCACATGGGGCATAAGGTGATGGTCCGAACCTGGCTGATTTCGAAGGGCATACAAGGCTAAGGGTAGACAATATATCCATCCCTTGTTCAACGTTAATCTAATCTTTGCTATCCTTTACTTAAGGAGGCCATTGAGTCTCTCACATATCTCATTTGCTAATGGGTGATAAGCAAATAAAAACATATCATTAATAGGAGCACTAGTTGTTCAAACAGCTCATTGACAAAATGTGGCCCATTATCGGACCTCAATACTTCGCACACATCCCATCTCGGAAATACTTTGCACACTAGAAACTTCACTGCGCAAGTAGCATTAGGTTGTGAACAAGGACCGGCTTTGATCCATCGGGAAAAGGGACACACCACCACTAATAGATACCTATGTCCATTACATGTCTGCAGCATATCGCCATTGTCGATATGCAAATGCTGAAACGGACCATTCAGACGGGGTATTGTTCCTCTGATTGTTCTTAGTGTATGCCCAGCTGTTATCTTCTGACACACATACAATTCACAATGTACTGTACAAAGTGTTCCAACAAATTGGGGACAAACCAGTCTTCTGCAATGGTGAGAGCAAGACTTTCTCAGGTTATATGTGCAGGCTAATGCAGCTGCTCAAGTGCCACTTTCATTAATTCCGCTGGCATCACTGGCTCTCCAGTGCTTTCCTGTCTCCATAGTGCTTCCGTGGGGGATAATAAACACCCCTGCATTTCCATAACCCTTTTCTTCTTGCGGGGCTCTACCCTGTATCTCTATTAGTTGCATAATTGACAGCATATTAATTCCCTCTCATACTAACATGCTTCGGTTTTATACTTCTTTAATATTTTCAGTTTCGAAACTTGACATTTTGGAAGAATATGCAACCCTTTTGGCTTCTTCATCTGTAGCTTCGTTTTCTGTGAGAGATAAAGTCTGTTTGTTCAGTACGTGCTGAGCATTTCACAACCGCTATGGCCACGGGGAGTTGTAGTACCTTAATGAGCCTGTCCAATAAAGATGCATGTTGCACTGGAGTGCCGGCTGCATGGAGATAAACCGTCCTTTTCCAGCGTGACAGCCCTGCGTGTATAGTTGATGTCACATAGGCGGAGTGACTGTACACCGTCACTTCCTGACCTTTGTGTTTCTCAGGCTCAACAATAAGAGCTGCCAATTCTGCTGCCTGTGCTGAAAAATGTGACGGTAGTCTTGCACTCGCCACTACCTCAAATTCAACATTTAATCTATGTCTTACAACTGCGGATCCTGACTGCCTCGCCACACTAGTTGGGTCCATTTTTGAAGAATCATTAAGAAAGAGAATCTCCCCTCCCACTACAGCATTATCTTTCACACAGGGTATATCATAATAGAATTCAACATAATTAGAGCAGTCATGCACATGATCACCTTCTTCGATAGGTTTAGCTAGAAACGTGGTTGGGTTCACTATTTCACATCTGACAATTTAAATCGCTGGATTAGAAATCATCACTTCATATGCAGATGCTCTTTGTGACGTCAATGTACCTTTGGGTTTCTCTAAAATAGCAAATAAGGCATGCTCCACGTATGGAGTCATGGAACAGCCCATGGTAATACTTGTGGACTTCTCAATTGCAAGTGCAGCAGCATCCAAAGATTGTTCACATGGAAAATGTCCTCTTATAACTGGGTCTAAAATCCCACTGTAATACACCAAAGATTTATACCCGAGGGTTGGTTTTTGTGTGTGTACTGCTGTCATTACTGACTCATTGGTGTGTGAAAACAAAAATACAATTCTTCGCTATAATTGGGAATTCCTAAAACTTGAGCTGTACAGATTGCTCTTTTTAATTCTTCAAATCCTTCCTCCATTTTTTCAGTCCACTCTATCTTTTCCTTATCAACTTGTGCTTTCTTAAGTGCTTGAGTGTGTGCTGTAATCGAACCCCCAGGCCCTGCAATATTTGCATATGCCCAGAAATTGCTGCATTTGCCTCACTGTTTTGGCTTTGATGTTTTCATGATAGCCTCAGCTCTTTCAGGTGTCACTTTCTTTTCTTCATGTGAGATTAACTGACCTATGTACAACACCTCTTCCTGGCAATACTGTAATTTCTCCTTGTCTACCTTGTATCCCTTGTCTGCCAATATAGTTATCAACTGCACAGAGTCCTGCCTACATTCATCCTCTGTTTCACTGCTGCTTAATATGTCATCTGCGCACGGAGTCAGAGTCCACTCTTGAGTTCAATGTTGCCCAAATCCATCTATAGGACACTGTTAAAAATTGACGGGGACTCATAGTACCCTTGAGGTAAACGGGTATGTTTTAGTCTCTTTTGCCTGAATGTAAAGGATGTAAGGTCTTGTCAGTCTTTATTCAGCGGGATCGAGAAAAACACAGTCTTTAAATAGATCACAGTGAACTACTTAGCTTCAAATGGGATGCTACACAATATTGTTGCAGGATTCGGAAACTAATGGAAACCCTGCTTCTACAATCTTATTAAGAGGGCGCAAGTCCTGGATAAATCTCCACGACCCCCCTTTAGACTGTTTAATCAGATACACTGCAGTATTGCACGGGGATTTCGATAGCACTAGAATTCCCTGATTCATCAACGCTGAAATAGTTTTAAATATGCCTTTATCAGCTTCTCGAGACATAGGGTGCAGTTTTGCTTGGGTTAAAATTGCTCCTGGCTTGAGTTTTATTTTAACCTCTCCTATTCTGTTTATTAAGCCTACATCATATGGGCCCATAGTCCAAAGGACACTTGGCACCTTTTGTAGGTCCTCCTGAAAGAACGCTGGTCGTTGCCGCATTAGCGCCATTCCCTGTGGGACTTCCCTTTTCTCAATTATTATCCAATATGTAATGCTTCTAAAAAACACTACCTCATCATCTATATGTTCATCTCTAAACATATTGTAACCTGTTATGTCAGTCAATCTGAATCCCTCCATGAGGGCTTTCACTGTCCTCCATGCTCTTCTTTCGTCATCTACTCCTTCAAGCATTGCTATTTATCCTCGTACTATAGCTGCTTCCAATTCTATAGGAACAGTCTGCCCTTCTTCCTCATCCATAGGTACTTGTGGTCTAAATAAGAATTCACCGGGTATCCTCACAATCTTCCCTAATAATCCAGGTAGCCATGTTAATAGAATGCTCACCCCCTAAATGAAGGCTTCCGGATCTAGCGGGACTCCCTGTAGAGCCACTTGTCCTGTAAATGCTCCGACATTTAAATAGTGTATTCCTGGAGTGGAGCACACTATTTCTCGATCAGTGAATGAAATTGTCATGTTAAGTTTCCTCATTAAATCTCTACCTAGAATATTAACTGCCATTTGTTGCGAATATAACAAGGGGACAGGCATGTCAGACTACCCTATAGAAACAGGTAATTTGTCTGTAAAAGGAACTAAATTCGAAGCTCCAGAGAACCCTGGATCATTCATGGCAATACCTGACTTTGGGTACTCTCACTCCCTGATGCAAGAGCGAGCCACCCCAATATCTATGAGAAAACAAAAAGATGTGTCTCCTTTCATCACATTGAGCCTTGGTTCCTCTTGGGGGTCTGGTGTTACTGATAGTACTGAATACGTCAAGTCACCATATGAGCTGTCCTTTTGAGGGTACAAATTCATCCCTGTCCCCGTGAAAGGATTCCCTCCTATCACAGTGACACCTCCTATTCTAGGTGTCATTATTTGCCCTGTATTCGCATTCTGTTGTGTTTGCATAAGTGCTTGTTGCGATTGCCCTTGCGGTGGGTGCATTTTCACCGACCACTGCTGCTGTGCCTGCTGTGCTTGCAGCGCCTGTGTCTGATAAGATGTGTGGTCCTGGGCAAAGCCATCTTGTGTTTGTGTACTGTATGGCGGTGGATAAGCTGTCCCCCCTCTTGAAGGTTGTCCATTTTGTTGCATATTTCCTCAGCCTCTACATACATGCACAATTTGCCCTGTTATCCCACAATTCCAACACACTGGGGGTAGCCCTCTGGCAAACCCACCATTAAATCCTCCCTAATTATTCTGACTCCCACCCTCGGCATTTTGAAATCCACCATGGTTGTTCTAAAATCCACCTTGGGTGTTCTGAAATCCACCTCTTCCTCTAAATCGTCCACCTCTATCTCGTGGCAAAATCCCATACCAACTTTGATCCACTTGGTGTGCATTATTCGCCTGTGATGCACCTGTTATTTATTGCGTCCCTACTCCTTCGACACTTGTCAATACTGCCCCCTCTATAGAAAATGTTGACAATTTATTTCGTAACTAACTTAGCTTCCTCATTCTTGCTGTTCTCATCTTTCTTTCTGTTCTTTTCTTGTAATAACCGACAATGATGCATGATAGTTAACTGTATATAGCTCACGACTTCGCTTCCATTCCTACTTGTTTTTTCATTTGTCTCTGAATTTGTTCTGGCTACCCCTGACACAAAATATGATAGAATAGTGACGCTGTTTTTTCCCATGGTTCACTTGTTTCAAGCTGCCATCTCTCTTGAATATCCTGAATATAAGCATTTACGTGCAATAAGCACTTATCTACTTTCATTTTACGTGTCATAATTGTGCCCATATCAGACATATCAGGATACTGTAACTTGAGAGCCCACCAAACATCTGCCCTGCAATTATTAAATGGCTTCCATCATGCACTGTGTTTTGTGCTGTCACACTCGCATATCCCCCTCATCTCCAAATGTCATCAGCTCTCTCCCCAAGAATAGCTGTCAGTAGACCTTTTATGTCTCCTATGGCCAGTGTGTTTCTCCCTGTCATTTTCTCTAATTTGTATATTCATTTCCCAGCCCCCGAAATCAAACTAGGAAACTTACAATTTAAGTTATCCATATCCATCTGGGGCCATGGAATATATTGCAGTCTTGCCCCCCCCACATTCTCTAGCCAGGGGAACTGTGAGAACCCCATCCCATAACTGGATCCCATTATTAATTTACCCAATGCGGGGGTAATCGTCCATATTCGCCTTCGTGCTGGTAACAACCTTAACCTGCTCAAATAGGGTGGGGATTCTCCCTCCACACTACACAATTGTCTTCAGGAAAGTTCAGAATATGGTGTCAGGTCTGGTGTTCTCTCCTTAGGGTGTTCCAGATCTGACCATCTTACCTTCTTATCCAAATGTTGACTTCCCAGGGGGATGCATGTAACCTCCCCGTCTATCTCACAACCTGCCTCTCTTTCCTCGACTGACATTGTTAGACCCCAACTGGTGTGACTATCATCTTTCTCTTCTCTATCTAAATGTAATCTACTTAACAACAATGCTCAGCGTTCATCACTGAACATGTTTTCATCTTCCTCCCGTGGTTTATGTATCAGGGATCGTTTGCCACTCCCTGGAGTCCCACGCTCCCTGTTCTGCATCATTTGCTGATATATTTTGTCAATTCTCTCTCCAATAATTTCTGCATCATATTGTTCCTCTTCCTGTTCTACTTTAAGCATGTTTTTACTCGTTTCTTTCATTGGGAGATCTTTGCTTATCATGTCCCATCGTCCCTGTATTTCATCGCTATGTCTTACTCACTCCTTAAGAACGAGACTGACAACACGACCTGGCTGCCTTCTATTCTGTTCTATTCCTTTTTCCACCTCCCTTTGCTTTCTCACATCTCTCCTTGCCCTCTCTTCTTCTTGCTTCTGTGCTTCCCTTCTTATTTATTCCCTTTGTTCTTCTTCTTCTCTTATTTTCTGTAATCATTTTTCTTTCACTCATAGCGCCTCTTCTTCCTCTCTTTTCCTTTCTCTCCTATCCCTTTCTTCTATTTCTTTCTTTCTTCTGTCGTACTTCCTTTGTTTCTCCACCCGCTTTTCGTTTTTTCCTTGGTCTTCTCTATATATCTGTCCCCGTCGTTCCCTGCTTTTTCTTCCTTGCTCAACCACTTTTCTTGTTCCCTATCCTTCTTTTCTTGCTCGTCCTTGTTTTCTTTTTGCCTAATCTCCTTGATGCTCTTCCCATCTAACTTGAGTAATATCTGTCCTCCCAGCATTACCTCATCAGCCATGTGCTTTTCTCCTTTCCATTTCTCTGCGTATATCTGTTATATATATATTCGATCTTGCCTTTTTTTTTCTTTAGCTCGTATGAACTTACAGGCATCTTCCTTCCTTTTGCTCTCTGCTGGACTGTCATCGCTACTATAAGCGGGGGTTCATACGTTAGGTTACTATACCCGCCTCTGCTTTTTCTAAAAGGTAAAATCCTGTCTCCCCTGCATCTACGCTCTTAATCTCAGATGGAGTAAGAGGAGCCGAGGGCTCAATGTGCTCCCCTTTATGCTGATTAAGCATCCACTCCTCCAATAAAGGACCCTCTTTCTCCTCTTAGTACATTTTCCAAAGTTCTGAAACTGCCAGTCTTTTCTCTAATTTCTTTCCTGTGTACACAGTGTGCACATATGTGGTTATGTGTTGTAATACTGCCATTGACAATGATCCCCCTTGTGGCCATGGCATGAACATTTTGTCAGCTGTGCCCTTTACCCATTATGCACTGTACTGTTTGAGCTTCTGCGCATGTCGTGGTAATGTTTTACAAAGATGCACAAGAGGAGTGTCCTCCATGATGACAATAGCAAAACAAAAGAGGTGATGACTGGAAGGTTTAGAATAGATCTTAACCTCTGGCATTGCTCTGGGCAACCCTCCAGACCATTGTTCTTTGCCTGCCAAGCCATTACAAAAGGGGAAAGACCATATGCAAATCAGGCTTGGTCCCACCCCCAAAGGGGTAGTCCAGCCCGAACTGCTAGGTCACATTCCTTCTGCATGAGACCACAAGCATCCCCAGACATGTTTCAGCCTTGTTGAGCATCATCATTGAAGAGTAGCTTGGATCTCTAGGCACTGCAGGCACGGGACCCACATATGGGCATACCCGTCCCACTCGGGGTGACAACAGCAAAACAAAAGAGGTGATGACTGGAAGGTTTAGAATAGATCTTAACCTCTGGTATTGCTCTGGGCAACCCTCCAGACCATCGTTCTTTGCCTGCCAAGCAATTACAAAAGGGGAAAGACCATATGCAAATCAGGCTTGGTCCCACCCCCAAAAGGGGTAGTCCATCCGAAACTGCTAGGTCACATCCCTTCTGCACGAGACCACGAGCATCCCCAGACATTTTTCAGCCTTGTTGGGTGTCACCAGTGAGGAGTAGCTTGGGTTTCTGGGTTCAGCAGACACGGGACCCACGTCTGGGCCTACCCGTACCACTCGGGGTGACAAAAGCAAAACAAAAGAGGTGATGACTGGAAGGTTTAGAATAGATCTTTACCTCTGGCATTGCTCTCAGCAACCCTCCAGACCATCATTGTCTCACTATGTGAGAGAGTGTATGCCAAGACATGGGTGCCTTGCTCACTGCGCCATTGGGAACCAAGCTGCACCTCACTGAGGAGGCCCAAAAAGGCTGAAACATGTCTGGGGTTGCTTGTGTTTCCATGCAGAGCAGACCTGGCCTAGCAGTTCGGGCTGGGCTGCTACCATTGGTGGCAGTACCTGATGGATTTGCATATGGCTGGACCCCTTTTGCAATGGCGCAATGGTCTAAAATACTGTGGTGTGGAAGGTTGCCCAGAGCAATGCCAGTGGTTCAGATTCATTCAAAACCTTCCACCCATCATTTTTGTGATTATACTTTGTCTCACTATGTGAGAGGGGGTATGCCCAGATGTGGGTCCCTTGCTCGCTGAGCCATAGGGAACCAAGCTGCACCTTACTGAGGAGGCCCAACGAGGCTGAAACATGTCTGGGGTTGCTTGTGTTTCCGTGTAGAGGGGACCTGGCCTAACAGTTAAGGCTGGGCGGCTACCATTGGTGGCAGTACCTGACTGATTTGCATATGGCTGGACTTTTTTGCAAAGGCACATACGGGCTAAAAAATGGTGGTGTGGAAGGTTGCCCAGAGCAGTACCAGTGGTTCAGATTCATTCAAGACCTTCCACCCATCACTTTTGTGGTTACTCCATGATGACAAGTCACAATTAACCGTCGATACTTACCAGATTATTAATAAATCTCTACCTATCTCAAAGCTTATTGCTCAACGCTTTTAATCTCAAAAACAATAAATATGAGCAAGCACCATCAATCGCCTTTCAGTCCTCTTTTGTTTCAACAACCTATCTATCTTCTGATTGGTGCCAATCACTTACTACACTTAACTCAAAACAACGTCACTTCCAACCTTCACAGCTTATTACCTCTCAAAATTTCATGCATCAAATAACACTCAAAATAATAACACAATACACATTAATAACTCTTGTGATCACCTTCTCTTTTCCCTATAATCATTTATAGTAAGCGGTATTCATTCCTTGCCTCCACTTATATTACCCTGTACAGAGTTTAAGACGTCACCTTACGTGGTCCTGACCATGCTTATTCTCTCTTTTAATATTCTGACTGGAATTTGAGAAGTCTTCTTCTATCTCCCTTGAAATAGGATTACAGAGGTGTTTCTTTATCCACACAAAATTTCCTGTTACCCAAAAATATCACAATCCCGCCCCTTTATATTGCCATTTCCCTTAGTCTACTTGCATCCATTTAATCATCTTGAGGCCTTCATTTTCGAATCCTCCTCCAATACGACCTGTTCACCTTCGGTTCATGGAGCGACCATGGAAACCGAGCAGGGATTTCTTTAAAGAGGGACCTGCCCACCATCTCGTTTCTTCTTGCAGGTTTATTTCTATCGGCCGCTCTCCACAGGAAACTCCACGATCTTCCAGTTTATGGCGGAGGATTCCTGATCGTCCTAAACTCTTAAGTCAAACAATTTTAGATCTGAAACCATCCGCATTGCTACCACATGAGCATATGGCCCTGGGAACATGCATCTCTTACTGGATGGGATTACACCAGAATACGTCCAAATAACCAGTCAAACTCAAGAAGGTGGCAAGTTACTGTTTTATTAACAATTATCTAAAACAGGGAGGTTACAACGAACATCAACGGATGGACGCTTAGTCTCTCAGTAATTTCCACAAAAAATACTATTTATATACTTCATTATGCCTCAGAGTGACATCATACTACGTGGCAATAGTGAAAAACCTATCACAGGAGGGAATTGGTTAAGGGACACATCTAGATATACAATCATATAGGCTAGGTTTGTTATTGGCTGTCCGATATTAGGTGGACAACTTATGCCTACCTCTTCATATGTGTCATGTAAACAAAATCAGTAACACAGTGTTTCAATGGTTTCTGAAGCTATAAGATCTATTGCTATACGGACTAATATAATTGGTTTGGCACGCTTGTGCCATGTCCAGAACATTTGGTTTAATTAGCAGCACTTAAGCCAAGATCCAGGTGCAAGTAGATGTGGCATGGGGCTGCTCTACCACCCAATTAGTTCAGCATCTCTCATCGCCCATGCCTTCTGCCATGAAATTGTCTTTGTACTTGGCCTTGCAGAGTATTCTCATCCTGGGAATGCACGGGAGTGAGGGCACGCACTATCATGTCTGTAACTTCAAGTTCAAACACTATTTTCATCCTTGACTCACGTGACAAGAGACCACGATTCTGTTCATTCTGCACGCTTTTAAATGTTTTAAATGAATTAAGACTAGGCATCCTTTGTGTTCTTTCTTGCACCTTAACGTTAGAGGATTCATCCTCCGCACACACGTTCTTCTTCAGAGTAGATAGCTTACCTCGACTTCTCCGTTTTTGACTTCCGGCCAGACAGCCTTCCAACGCAGCTCCAATAACCTGCTTTTCTACTGCGACACAGATTTTCATTTTTTCTATATGATTATTTGTCTTACTATTTCATGATACCAGTGTCCAGTTTCTATACAATGGCTGCACCGCCTGCATTCTATTCACTACTTGTAGCTAGCCTACACGATGACTTGATCTATCTTGCGTTCCAGCGTCTGTACAGTCATTAAACTTCTGTTTTCTACAGCACTTTGTTAACGTGTAATCTTCTTGTTTTACACTTTAATAATTCACTAAATTCTTTACTTTGTCATTTGTCCTCTAGGATCCATACATCGTCTTCATTCAGTATCTTAGGACGTCGTGCACACTTTCTTATGATGTCAACAGTTCATTTTCTTAGCTCTTTATCATATTTCTTCAGGAAGTTCCTCCTGCAGGCTGTCATCAACTTGAGGATACATTCGATATGGTGATCTCAATGGACACCGTCTTCCATATGCTCGCTGCATTATTGGTACAGTAGCTGAGGTTAGACAGGACATGGTCTCATGGCTTCAATACAGGGGAGCTAGGGGGGTAGGATCTCCTGCGGATATATACGTCAGCTCCTCTACAGCGTCAACAAAGGAAACATTTTGGAGGTGGTGCAGCACTGAGGGTGGCTTCGATGAGTATGATAGGATGAATCCTAGGTGTCCACTGGAGCAGATGGGTGCGGGACGGACCGGTTCAGCCTCAGCCCACGACACAGGTCATGATGTCAACAGGGCATCAACACAAAGGGGGACAAAGAGGAGGACTGCGTTGTTGGACCCGCATGGACCAATAAGAAGTATGGTGGGGGCAGATCCTGACAATGGTGTCATGGACAGCTCTGACTCTGATTCATGTGGGGTATGCAGTCAGGACAGTTTGGAAGGGAGTATATATATCCTGGTTGCAAAAACTCTTCAGGAACTTGCAGGAGTTGGGCCCTGACTTATGGATTTTATTCCAGAAGCTCTGGAAACTTGAAAATTAAGTGTTGGTTTGGTTATAGCGTGAGGTAGATGTCTGAGAGCCCTTTTAGTTTAGCGTGTTGTGGTTTATGTTTTGGCCTCATGTGTAGGTCTGTGGGGAGGAGCAGTCATTGCACGTGCATGGGGTGGGTGTGGATTTGCATTATGGTGGACATTTTGGACTTGTGGGTGTGGGTAGTATGCTCACAATTTTGTGGTTACTTGGACTTGAGAGTGCATGGTATTTCCACAGGATCATGGGACGTTTAACTTGGATTTTTTGTGGCAATCGCGGTAAAACATTTGGAGCACGTTGAGGAGGTCCATAAGTATTAATTGGGAATTTGACATGAGGGTTCAGTGTTATTTTTTTGTTGTTGTTGAGATTATTTGAAAACTTTGGGGCATTTGTGATTGTTGTTTTTGTCCTGTTTTCTTTTTTTGTTGTCTGCAGTTGGTGTAAGAGAGTGCAGTTCATTTGTCCAGTACCACCATTTCTATGCTGGTTGAAAGTGCTGATGCAGTTTGGGAGATTGGTGTTGTTGCTCAGTGAGTGGTGAGTGATGTATAGTAGTTTGTGTTAAAGTGGTCCCAGAATGACCAGTCGGATTCCATTTGCTGTTTGTAGGATTGTGGATGCAGTGAAGTGCTGCAATGAGGCAATTAGCCTAAGTATGTGTAGGATGATGTAGGTATATGCACTTATGTCTATGAGTTGCCTTTCAGGTTCTGTTGGAGTGTTTCAAGGACCCTTGCCTGCAATGATGTGCTGCAAGCAGACGATTATCTTTAAATTCACGGTTGCTCTGAGGTGCTGCAAATTAGGTATGATATGATTGGTTATTTATAACACGCTTAATACCCAGAGGTTTCTAAACGCGAACCAGGGATCGAACCTGTGTCGCTCCGTGTCTTCTTGCTTGCAAGGTGAGCACGTTTCCTCTGAGCTATCCTCCCGAGACAGGCGAGTAACTTTAGATATTGTGGGGTTCATGGTTGCAGTTAGGTGCTGCTGGGAGGCATGTAGCTTGATATGTTTATATTTACGGCTGCAGTGTGGCGCTACAAGTGAGGTACTGTTATCAGTTCGGCATGTGGCTCAGGCTGCATTTTCTTTATTGATGTTTTGATAGTAATTCAAGAGGTGGTGCCAACACCACATTTGTGCACAGTCGAAATCGATCCATTTGCTGCACAGTAGCTTTAGTCTGTGCTGTTGCTTTCATTGTGTGGCCATTGGTTTTTATGGCGTGTTTTAAGGTTCTGACTACACCCCGAGTGAGTTTTGCTGGGTGTTATTTTCCAAATGTTTTTAGTTTCTCTCAAATCTTTACGTGGTGTCCACATGTGAGCTGTGGAGGGCATTTCTGTGTTTTGGTTGAGGGCGATCACGCCAGCAGTGTTCTTCCTTTTTTGGGTGAATGTGGTAGTGGGCTGTGCCTGGTTGTGTTTTGTGGAGTGTGGAAGTTTCCAGTTTATCCAGTCTTTGTGGAGTTCATTTGTTGTGGTAGGGAAATGTGTTAACTGTCCAATAGAAGGAGAGGTGTGGTAGTCTCAAGTATCTGTGGGTGCAAAGGGTGATGTCAGAATGTAGGTATCATAGTGGAATGTTATGTTTGCATCTGATAGAGTCTTCTGTGGGAATCAGTTATATATGAGGATGGCAAGGGTGTGGATGGCCAGTGGTGTGTGCTATGTCTTAAACATACCTCTACCTATTGGATTTACCTTGATGTGGTGATAAACATTAAAGCTACTTACAAGATACCGGGTCTGCCATCATATGTCATCCAAGGAGCCCACAGCAAAATGCTCATTTTATTGGAACAAAAGAGCGAGAGAAATTCCTAATTAAAATAGCAACCTAGAACTGAAGATGTCCAGTGCCACTCATTAAAATGGCAGCAGTCCAAAAGCCGTGCAGGGGGCATCTGAAAACAAAACAAAGCTTTCCTCTATTTTCGATTACCAATCATGCATTCTTGTGTTCATTCTCAAATGTGTACAAACCTTTTGTAAATGCAAAGACAGTGCATTCAGACTTTAGCTAACAGGTTGCTACTATAGAGCTTCCTATAATATTTTTGAACACAAGGAAAATATTGAAAGAACTGGGAGCTATTCTTTTGTAAATCCATCCACATAAACACAATTTAAAAATAGTTATACATGCACATAGATTCAAGGACTGTATGAATGGATATAGTAAATACTTTGGCATACACTGTCCAAAACCTCCATTCCAAGATGGCCACCACTGTTCCATGTTTTTATTCCTTCTATTTTTGACAGAGCAGCTTTGGAGTCAACAAAGACAATCAACTTTCCGTGAGTGATATGCAGCTGCTTGCATATTGCACCTCCATTAAGTTACAAATGTCCAAGACAAGTGGTTTATGTCCCGCAAAGCGAAGTACGAACTGCTCTGGTGTCATCAAGGCTGGATTATTACAAAAGCGTTTATTTAGGCCTTCCTAAAACCAGATCAATCTTAGGGTTTAGCATAGCGGCTGCATCGCATCAGCCTGGAAAGCCCACCCCTTACGACGTACAATGACTGAATTGTTTTAAGTCTCTGTCCCTCATCCACCATACACACTAGGACTCTGGTTCAAACAACCTGAAGTCAAAAAACAACAAATAGCGTTGCACCAGACTTTTAAGTTCATCAGGCCCGAGACAGCCGTTCAAGAATAAAAAGCTTGACCGAAAACATGAGACACTGAGGTAGATGGTTTATGGAATTATCTGCAAACCTCCACCAGACCATCTTTTTAGTAAGGGTCTCTAAGTGTAGCTTTTCAAAGCGTCTTCTGATACCTAAACCTCCTCCATAAAGGATCTTAATGTCCTGGCTGCTGAAGGGCTTGACATCTCGACGTTTGCACTTATAAGATGTTATCCCCTAGGTGTGTTTCACTTCTTAAATGCCCTTTTTTGTCTGCATTGCCATGCGCCCAGGCTCTTCTCCCAATCCCTCCAACACTGCTTAACTGATCAAGACTGTAGCAAGGCTGGACACGATCAGACTGCTTTCCTATCTCCCCTCGCCCTCACTTCTCCTTCCACTTGGCATGCTACAAATACAACTGCTTTCACAGTTAGGACCTTATGCATCACTAATATATTAAATAAATAAATGGGGGCACCCCAAAACAAGGAACTCTGCACGCATGTCTGATACCACTGACAGCAGAGTGGGGAATAAGCCATTCTACAATGAGAACTCATTTAGAGATAAAAATGTGTCTAAGCCCACAAGATTCAAGGGAAAAAGAACCAGTGAGCCCACAGGATTGGAAGATGTAGGCAATCTACAGGAGTCTACAGAGCAGAGGATGCCTGGATAGCCAAAGGGTCTAGGCAAAGACTCCAGACAGACCTCATGAGCAAAAGGCCACTGAGAAGGTTTTTACAAAGGATGCCATCATCTGAAAGGAACCCTCAAGATTGCCATAGATGAGACCTGTAGATCCAAGGAGGACCCGCCCCTGCAACACAGCAAAACAGAGCAAGAGAGGGTAGGAGCATACAGACCCTGAGGTAATGATGTGCAATCCCCGTCCCCCCTGTTCTCCAGAGAAAAAACGGATTAAAAAGAAGGATAGAAGTGTTAGCTTAGAGGGTAACCAAATCATGGCAAGTCAATGTTGCTGGGTGCCACAGCGTATCATGTACTGCTTTTTTTCTTATTCCGGAAGCTATCCTGGTATTGTGTACGCATTTCTTTTGTTTCGGGGTGCCTGCGCATTACGCATACCGTACTATCGACACCTGACATTTGAGCCTTGCTGTGAAACAGAACTACGTCTCTCATCACGTAGACTGCCCCCTCACTCATATTGCCCAGGACAATAACTTGGTGTGCCTTCCATATTTCTGTTACACTTGCAACATGAGTGTAAAGGCCCCAAGAGGGAAAGGGGGCAAATGGGGTTCGGGGTCAGTGCTGTGGAAGCAGCTGCTCCAGCCCCAAGGGGGCAAGGGCGTGCTGTGGAAACAGCTGCCCCAGCCCCAAGGGTTCAGTGGTGTGCTGTGGAAGCAGCTGCACCAGCCCCAAGGGGTCATGCCATGCCCCAGGCCACTTGTGGTCCGGCATCTGGATCCCAAACTGGTCCCAGCCACTCAGAGGTGGCACCAACACCTTGTGGCACCTGTGGCAAGAAGGCAAAGCCTGCACAGCAGGAACAGGCTCAACCCCATGACACGGCACAGGACACTGGCACATTGAGGAAGAAGAACTTCCATCATAAAGAACTCCAGATCCTCATGAACTATGTGACTAGTCACCACCGCTACATGTGTCAGCATCCGGGGGGGGGGGGGAGTGACACACATACAACACTTCAGCATATGGTGCATTGACAGCATGTCATGTACGAATTCAACGCCTTAGGGTTTGAGAAGTGCACTCCTGCACCGGTAGTGAAGCACTGGAATTATCTCACCCGTTGCACCAAGTCCAAGCTGAGTGCCAACCTGCCCTCTGCTCCAACAACTGGTGTGGGATCACCAGAGGAGGAGGAGCTGGCCCAGAATGACGAGGCTATGAGCCAGTTCATACTACTGGAGCAGGTACAAGGCATGGGGGCCTGGAAAATTACAAGAAACATGCCCGGTGAGTGACCAACATTGTGCATCCTGAGTATGTGAAGTAATGCATCACCAGGATATATAATTGTGGTGGACATCTGGCTGCATTGGAATGATTCCCCTGGGTGAACCATGTCATGTGGTGGACTGACTCCTGTCCAGTGGGCACAATAGTGGATACAAACCATGTGGTGTACATCAGTGTACATCAGTGGAACATGTGTGTGTAACACTTTCTCATCCCCCACAAGCATCCCCCAACATCTGCAACATGATACCACTATGTGCACAGTAGTTTGCTGCATTGCTCAAGTGTGTGACCCTACTCTGCCCCAAATCCTAGTTGCACTTCATGCCATGCAGGGTATTGAAATACTTTTCACACACCATCCAAGCTGACATACAACACGCCTTATGGCATGCCCTGAGTGAGTGTGCATATGTTCAGACTGTACACATGCCTGCTGCCCCAATGGCAATGACTCCCTAGGCAAATAGTTGTGATGCCTGCTCCCTGTTACCCTCCCACACTCAGCCCACACTCCATGTGCCCACGCCCCTCTCCCTCTTGTGGGTCACTGTACCTTGTTCATCTGGGACTATTTGCTGTTTCCCTAACTTATGGCATGCTCTCTTTGTCTATGGTCCCTGTACCAAGGAAACACTGGTGCGGCATGTGATGGATGCCGCCTTGTATGTGCATATGTATGGCTGCCTGTTGCCATGTCATGAAATTGCACATCACAGAGACACATGTCCATGCCCATTTCACTGGTATAAGTCAAACGTGTGCAGTAGCATGGCCACTAACATGCTTCTTGACAGCCCTGTTGGTTGGCAATGTGTCCACTGGCACCATGGCCCTGGGCAGGGAATTTGTTGGCCAGTCTGCATATGCCATGCTCACATTGCCTGCTGGCCATAGTGTGTGGATGCTGCATTTCTTCTGGCTACATGCCCTGCATTTTGTTGCATGACAGGTATATGATACAAATGTTTACTGTAGACACGTTGCACATGACTCCCCATGTCTTTTTCTGTCCATGTGCAGGTGGGTATCTGGTGTTTCCATCAAATTTATATCCATCAAATGTATATTCATCGAAATGTATTCATTGAAATGCTTTTCCTTCAAAAAGCATATTCATTGAATGAATTTCGATGGATTTTAGGGTTAGGACAAGGGTTAGAATTAGCGTAAGAGTTAGGGCAAGGGTTAGAGTTAGGGTTAGGGCAAGGGTTAGAATTAGGGTTAGGGCAAGGGTAAGGGTTAGATTTAGGGTTAGGGTTAGGGGGTGCCCTTGCAGGTTGGAGGTTTGGGGCTGAATCCCCCCAATAAAGAAAAAATACTAAAACGTTACATGAAGCTAGCAAGTGCCGTAATACTTTGAAGATTTCAGCACTGGAGAGCTCCATGTAACATTTTAACATGAAAAATAAATGCATCAAAATGCTATCTTTTACATTTAAAACTACATATCCATCGAAACTTGTCCATTCCCATATTTGATGTACAAGTTTCGATGGATATTCACTTTTACATGTAAAAGATAGCATTCTGATACATTTATTTCCAATGGATAATTTTCGATAGAAAAATTTCCGTTGGAAAATTTTTCATTGAAAATACCATAAACCGTGCAGGTGAGGATGCAACAGATGCAGAGGAGGAGGAGGATTAAGAAGAGTCTGTGGTGCTTCAGACCACTAGTGGAAGACGTGGTGTGGCAGGCCGTGAGAACCCATTGGTGCTCCAGACCATCCTAAGCCATGCTGCAAACTCTTCGGAATCTTTGGACTCATCTGGCTCTGATGCAGAACCAGATGTGCAGTCCTCAGTGCTGGCAGAGGAGAGTGCACCAATGGGTGGAGCAGTTGTGGCCCGTGAGTCTGCAGGGGGCCAGCTGCCTTCACAAGGCCAGTCAGTGGTGCCCCCCGCCTGCGGTGGTTACGGCTGCAAGGCCACCCTCCCATGTATTGGTTTTTTGTTCTGGGACAGATATCCAAGGGAGGGTTGCAGACCTGCAGCCAAGGAAAGGGGCATCACTGCAAGGGCGAGGGCCATGCGCCCTTGCATCAGGCAGGCGTGGGCCTCGCACATGTGGGGGATGTGTGCAGCCTGGGCAGACAGAGTGGGAGCAGCAGATGTTGCATTCCGCACACCGACAGGGTTCTGCCTTTGAGAGTTTGGCTGAGGGCATGGATAGGGTGGTCACTTCCATGACCCCCCTAGCAACACAGATGGCGCAACAGCTGCATGTCATGCGGTCCACATGCTGCACCCAGAGACTGCGAATGAAGGTCAACATCAGGGGCCTACGGGCATATATGAAGTGTCTGCAGACATCCCTGCTTGCAGAGGGTCGTGCACACATGGATGCCCTGAGGCATGAGATGTGGGCCCACAGGAGTACAATCCATGAGGAACATGCAACCACCAGAAGACTGTTCCATCAGGAGGTGTTAACATTGAGGCAGACAATCTCAGAGTAACTCCATGCAGCCTGTGAGGTTGTGCATAGTGACCTGACAGCCCTCAGTCGGCTGGTGGATTAATCAGTGTCACGCATGGCGGCTGCCACTGAGGACCAGGCCGGGGCACTGCATGGTCAGCCTCCAGCACCACTTCCACCTGCAGATTCAGCGCAGGATGGGGGTGTCAGCACAGAAATTTTTTTATTTGACGTCCATCCATGTGGATGTCGACATGCACCCTAGCCCCCCACCCCCTGTCCATGATGGACATTTTATTTGTTTCTGTATTTTTGCTACTTTTTTAGGCCCCAGGCCCGGATGTTGGCATTTTATTTTTGAGATTCCCTTTCCAGGTTTCTTTTTTATTTATTTTTTATTTTTTACTTGAGTTGTGCAGTTGCCCTCTCAAGGCAATGGCGTATGCAGTGGTGGACATGCAGGCATTCAGAGTGAGGTCAACTTGCATGTTTGCATGGTGGTGATCAGGATGGCATGTTCAGGTAACTATGGGTTCAGTGTATCCTGACACATGTGTGCTGTGTGAATAGTACTTAACTATACCCGTTGTAATGTCTTGTACCATTTTGTTTCAGTAATCCGTAATGAGGCGGTGACTGCTGTTCCGGGGAGATGCCCTGCACCCTTTGACGTCCATGCTCCCCATGCCCTCTTGACACTCAATTAAGGGCACAGCTCCCGGTGAAGGTGATGCAGGATTCACATCATGCCGGCTCGGTCAGCAGGTAAGCATGAGCACTGTCTTGCATGTTCAGCATGCATCATTGTTCCCCTCTTTTGCTGCATGTGGAAGTTTCCTTATATGTGCTTCGCATGCTAGCATGGCAGGATGGTTTATCAAGTGGTACTCATGTCACTGTCTGCCTCCCTCAGTCAACTCAGTTATGGCCGCACCTACTGTGGTGTAGTGCATGTCCATGGCCATCTCAAATACAGACAGTGTACTCCTTGATATGTTTTTTACTTGGCCTTCCCTCTCACTGTCACTCTCTCTCTCTGTTGTGCTTCGTAGCACTTATGAGCAGATCACAATCTATGTCCGGTCACCCTCTTGCACCCTGTGGTCCTTCTGCAGTGGGTTGTCTTAGCATTTTTTCATCCTCCATTCATGTGTTGTCATGGATGTGCAGTTTCTTTCTGTTGTTAATATGCATGTCTTTGCATTTAGGGGATGTGTCTCCTAGTGGGTTGCATTGTATGCAAGGCAGGTGGGTACCCTGTGCAGGTAAGTGAAGGGCATTTGCAGACACTTATGTGGTGTTTGACTGGGAGTCTTGCACTGTGTGTGATCACTTTGGATTGACTTGTCTTGTGGGGCACCGGTACTACTTCATGGGTGCATGTGTCATATGGTGTGCTTCTGGTCATAGGTCTGGGCATGGTGTGGTTCTATGGATTACTGGGGCCACAGGTTGCAGATTCCAAATTGTGGGTGTTCCAGCTGTGTGTGCCTTTCGTGGGCGGTTGGGAGTGGGCGGCAGTGCCAGCTGTTTGTGTGTCCTGTGACAGGTGTTGATGGTTGTGCTGGTGTGTGTTTCAGTGCACTTTGCCCATATGTACTAAGTGACACTTTTCATCCCATGCAATGTTTGGGTGTGATGGTTCTACAGCACATTTGGCCTCTCCTGCTCAGGGTTCCAAATTGATGGTGTGCAGCCCCAGTTACAATCCACAAACTTGTAACCATTGATGCACATTTTTGGGATGCTATGTTGTGTACAGGCACACTACGTTGTGCAGTGTTGGTGTTTTCACATGCATGTCCCATCCATGCTGCACCGTGTTGTTTGCAGCTTCAAGTGGACCGCTGCTGAGTGCATGGTGCTGATGCATTCAATTGAATGCACAATGGAACCAATTGTCTGCCGTCACAACGAAGTCTGCATTGACCTTGCACTTTTCCCTTGCATCCTACCCTTTGCATGAATTTATCCTTGTTGGCAGCTTCACATTGCTTTGCCATCTCTGTTTATGTCTTCCATGGCAGTTGCCTCAGTGGCCAGCCTTCCAGTCTGACATCGGCCTCTGTGAAATGCTGCCTCCGACATGGTCCTGCATGGAGTGCAAGAAGTATTTGTGTGCTGGCCTTTTGTGCTTTGCATCATGTGCTCGCATGACTGTGTTCACTGCATTGTCCTCCTACTACCTGGTGATGGCATGCCTTATCATGTCATTGCTTGTCTTCCAGGGGGGTCCCTGCTTTTTTGGGATCTCAATTATCTGCATTTCTGATATCTTCTCATTTCATTTTCAAGCAGCATGTTGACTGATGTGTGTGCTGTGTATGTTCCATCGGCTTGGAAATGGGGATATGTGACATGCACATTTGCTGCATGTCATTCAGGGTGTCAGGCAGTGTGGGGGGTGTGGTTGTTTGTCAGTGTGTGTGTTTTGTGTGTTTGAATTGCATGCAGTGTGCAGGTGTTGCTGCATGTGTGCTGGGACACATGTTGATGGTTGTCTTTTGAGTTGATGTTTGCATGTGTTGCATGTCACTGAGGGGGGCACGTGGGTCTGTGCTTTTTGGGTGCATGGATGAATTGGCTGCATTCAGCTTGTATTTTTTCATTGTCTGCAGATCCTTCCATCAGGGAATGATGGCTATTTCATGGGATGAATTCTGACTGTCGACTGCATGCCCGGGGACAGGTAAGATGTGTATTTATCTTGATCCTTATGGAATGGCTATATTAATTACTGCATGTCTGGATGGTGGCCATTCGGGTGTGTTGCTCTCTTTGTCACAATTGTCAATTACCTCTTGTTGAGTGGCTCATTTGGGGTGGGATTTATTGTGGTCATGTTGCCAGAATCTGTCACATGTGGATCCTTACTGCACTACTTTTCCACACCCCACAATAGGGACATGGGACATGTTTGTGCACAGCATGCACATTTTCGAACATGTGTGCAGCTTTATGCCATTGTGCTTCTTGTATTTTGTGGACATGGTACTTTTGCAGGCCATGTATTGCTTGCAGCTCAGACATGATGCTTGATGAATTTCAGGATTTATCATTGCTTACACATTTGACCGGTATGTTAGTTAGTCATATGGGATGTTTTTTTGTGCCTAAGGGGTGATTTCATTCAATGGTTGCCATGGTGGAAGTGGTGTATTCCATCTTCAGTGAATGCACACACATTTGCACTTCCAAGGGCACTTACTCAGGGTGGTTTTGTGGGCAAAGTGTATTGGCCCATTATCATCATTGAATGGTACCTGGGATTTGGTTGGATCGTGTGCACACCACGGGGGAAAAGATTTTAGGTGCAAAAAGATTGCACAAGCTGGGTACGTGCAGCCTCTGTAGGTGTGGATGGTGTGCCACCACCATGTCCACTGGGATGCCACGCCATGTTGTAACACTGTGCAGGACACATGGTGCCACAATGATCCTGCAGACTACTGGTGGTGCATATAGCAACACACCACCAGAGTGGTAAAGGGTGCGGAAACGTGACTTGAGCACTTCGAATGTGTGCTCCACTATGCCCCAAGTCACAATATGGGCAGTGTTGTACCTTACTTCGCAGGTGTGTTGGGGTTGTGTATGGGCATCATCATGTATGTGCTCAGAGGGTAGGCACTGTTCACTGTAGATGTGAGAATGGTTGTCATTGGCATTTGTTGACAGCGTCTATTGGTCTGTGTGCAACATGCATGCATGTGCATGGCCATTCATACTCACCAATGGGCCATGTGTTGTCATGCGTCCCGGCTTCCAGGGCCCGGTGTAGCGGGGACATCCTGAAGATGTAACTATCATGTGTGCTACCAGGATAGTTGGCATACACTTCAGTAAGGATGCTCTTGGCATCACACACAACCTGAACATTGATGGAGTGCCAATGATTCCGGTTGCAGTAGATGTGCTCTGTTGTTCTAGGTGGATGTAGAGCAACATGGGTGCAATAAATAGCACCTTTGGAAAGTGTGCCATCCCATAAAAATCCTGGACCACTGCTTGCCTTTCTGATGGTGTTCTGGGTATATAGATATGCCGGCGGACAGAAGGTCATGCAGTTATGATTGCCAACACCTGGTGTAGAAAGTGAGACTGCGTGGCCTGCGAGATGCCACCTACTATGGCATTGGTCCGCTGGAATAACCCAGTGGCCAAAAAATGCAGAGCAGTGAGCACCTTTTGCAAGGGGCTCAGTGCTTGGGAGCACATGGTGGGTGATGTGAGGTCATCTTCCCACTCCATGACCAGGTCTAGGATGATATGGGGGGGAACCTATACCTGCCATAGACCTGGTCATCAGGCATCCCAAAAAGGCTGGTCTGTGGGTGGAAGATCCAGGCCCTGGCCATTCCCCTCCTCCTACGGTGTCCCCGGATGTTTGCTGCAACAAATGGTGCATTAATTGTCACTGTATCCATGCGTTTGTTGTGCTTGTGTGCTTTATATGCATTTGTTAAGATGCACGCTGAGGTTTATGCCTGCTAACGCGTGGCTGAGGTGTTCTGGGATTTGTGCATGTTTTTTCGCGCCCCATCGTTCCCTGTTCAATTCCATTAATATGTTTATTTTGCGCGCATATGGGCAGGAGATTGACGGTGGAATGTCCCTCATAACGCCAACATTTTAGCTTGTTCTTCCTCATTCTGCATGTTTCGCCCCCTTTTTAGGTGGCTGTGCAGGCCCGGCCCACCCTCTTCTTGGAGTCTCACGCAAGGCGTTCGTCGAGTCGCAGTGATGTGACGGACCTGCGTGGATTCCTCACAAGTCCCAGGTAACCCCCACACATTGCTTACCAGAAATCGGTGAACGGGGATTTGCACCTGATTTCGCGCGCAATTCCCATATTTTCCCCACAGAATATTCCATGAATTGGGGCCTGCGGGTCTTGTTTTGTAAAGAGAACGGCTTTAAAGCACTTATTTGTGTGGCCGTTATAGTACCTGAGCAACTAATGGAACTTGAGCTATCATTTGCAAAATCCTTGCAGATTCCACTTGGTCCACACGCATCTTGTGACTAAAGAAACTTCTTGATAACTTGAGACTTTGCTCTTTGTCCAGATAATAATTCATGAAGTACAATGCCAGTTGTAGATGTGTTGCTTGGGAGACAGGTTACTTTAATCTTTTTCCACACTATTTAGTACTATTTAAGCTGCAGAAGGAGAGTTTAGTGAACGAAAATGTGATGCAACTATCGTCCTAGTGTTAAAACTGGATCTCATCATTTTAAATAGGTTTCGTGTATCATCATTAATTGAAGGCTGAGTGAAATCCTGAATGATCAAAACATTGACACTAGGGACACAGACGCTGCTAAGATATTGGAAGAGCCAGCATGCCTTCAGTTCCTCCCAATGCATAAGTGAAACATGGAGTTTGGATTTACTTGTGGAAAATCCCATGTCTCATATGATTAATATTTTTGGTTTAGTTCAGTTCCATGCCAGTTCCTTCACTTCTGGATGCGAGGCAGGCAGAAGGACTGCATGAGATAGATATTCAGATCATTATAACTTTTCATTGGGTGTTCTTTGCAGTAATCTGTATTACTCCTTGCCATCGCCACTTGCCATTGTCATTATTAGTTGAAGGGCTGCACTCACTGAGAGAGAAAAACTTTTGGCTTTTCCAACTTAAAAAGTGAGTTATTTTATTGTTTATTTATAATGCGCTTAAAACCAGCAAGTGGTTTCTAAGCATGGGATCAGGATTAGAACATGTGTTGCACCGCTAGGTCTTGTTTCCAGACTTTGCCCTGAGCTATCCTTCTTTTCAACTCCTTCTTACCCCTCATAGTTTAAGAATCTCACCTACCCCCAATGATATCAAGTTTGTTCACCAGCACAGGAGGGATATTGGGCTGGGAAAGGATTGGTATCTACAGACTGTCCCTTTTCAGGTGGACTAGAGATAGTGCAGATTACAATACAGTCTCCCATGACCACTCGAACCCTCCCATAATACTTGATGACTAAGATAAAAGTTACACGTCGACCATTCTATAAGAAATAAATAACATTGACAGCTGTCTGGAGTGCACACCAGTGTTTGTTTGTTTTTTATTTATTTATGGAGAGCCGTCCTGACCTACCAATGGCCCAAATCTGACTGATAGCGTGCCTTCCGGACAAAGCTGGTTGCCCCAAACTGATGTATGAGGAGATGCCCATTTGGTGGCAAATCATATATCAGACTTGGAGACTGTTACGCATGCAGATCCGGAAATTGATTTTGAACACATGAAAGGACTCTAATCATATTAAATTCTCCTTCACATTAAAACATGACAAGAGCCATCCTCCTAGCATTTAAGATGAAGGATTTGCATGGATCAAGCATGGACCAGGCATATATTGTTTTCTACAGTTCCTTGTCAATGAGGAGGCAGAGTCCGCCAGAATGGCAGTTGATGCCCCAATGCAAGAGGTTTAAGTGATTAATCGTACCCACATGGTGCAAAGATGTATGCCGCCTCAAGGAAAATTACATTTTCATGTCATACTCCCATGCAATGGGGCTGGTGTGGCTGTTTGCACTGTCACCCTGTTCCCTATTGGTGCCCCCCTCCTAGTGGCACCTTACGCAGTCGACTAGAATTGCCTTTCTGGGGATCCAGCCCTGCATAGAAATACAAAACAGTTTCACAAAACACTCCATTCCCTTACAGACTTCCTTCATTACCTTTTTATTCCTTTTTTTTCATGGAGGAGGTTAATTAGGAAACTTGTTCTGATCACCCTAAAACGTTCAAATGATCTACGTTACTTGTCATCAATGACTGTAACCTCAGCCAACATTCTAGGCGCCTTCTGTTGTGATATGATGCCTGTTGCATCGGTGAGCAAACTCTCATGCATGTATTGCTTGATTCCTCATCTTGCATAGCTTAAAAGAAAATGAACAAACTGCACCTTTCTAGCTTCTTCACAGTGTGACACTAGATGGAACGACAATGCCCATCTGCGAGGTAAAGCCATGCACAACATGTTTCGTTAGCTACTGTTCGCTGGCATTGTCATGGAATGAGTAACATTTTGATCCACACACGTGGACCCTTCCACAACCATTTGAAGGAGATCCATGCCCTTCAAATTCTTTAATTGATCTGACTCTCACACTCAGAAGTGAAAGAGAGAAGAAGCACTCGAGTGCATATTGTAAACACCACTGCGACTCTCCACTCCTCTTGAGCAAATCTTTATACAGACAGACACCGCTGTCACCATTTTAGTCAGAACCATGCACTCCAAATTCTTCAATTTGCCTGTCTATCACACTCTGAAGGGAAATTGAGAGGTAGCGCTCGTGTGCATATTGTGAGCACCACAAGTCATCTCTACCCCTATTGAGCATATATTTTGGAGAACAGTGGCAGTCTACAGAATTCGGATACTCTTCAATCAAAAATGAGAAAGTAGGAGGATTTATTATGAAACAAGTTTGCGTTTCCTCATTGCAAAATGTAAATATCCTGCACCCAAGAGACTCTTGTGCCGAGACACACATTAATTGTTGCAAGGATATCCCACTGGATGATATACACCAACATTTGAAAACCATGTGGATGACAAGGTGAACCCGAGCCACATTATTGAAATATCTTGGTTGGTTGAGAATCTAGGCACTAAGGGCTGCTATGATTGCAAAAAAGATTCTCTAATGCATAACAAAGTTGATAATTGTCATTTAGTGGAGAGATTTGACACTTCAAGCGATGCATGGATTCCATTTGAAAACCCAGAATTAAGAACAAAGATGCGTTTTACATGGAGAATTAAAGAAAGTATACATGTGACATAAGTGAGAGAATGTAAACGTTGATGTTCATTTTATTATGTTATGTTTTGAATTCTTATATAGCTCACCGTCACCCAAAGGTATCATGGCGCTAGAGAGGAAAAGATAGAACCCAGAACACAACTATCGGCTATCTGCAACTGACTTCAAAATAAATGTGTTTTTAACGCTTTCCTAAATGCCCAATGATTGGAGATTTTTTTTTCATTGCCAAGGGCAGCTTGTTTATATTTGCAATAAGTAATCAGAGTGAGAAGATTTGACATAAATAAGCTGTATGAAGACTAACCCTTCAAATGTGTCTTGTTTTGAACCTTGCCTGATTATTTGTTTTCAATATGGTTAGATGAAACAAGTTTTGAATTTTGTCCTTGTCGTGGACCTTCTTGTTTTAAGAGGTGTAGACACTGAGGGGGTAATTCATAGAAATAAGTGCACAAGTGGCGCACGCGGCTGGCGCACAGTGTGCGTGTGCGGTAGTCTGCGCCAGCCGGGTGCGCCAAAACCCATTTCAGCGCACAGCGTATTCATGGATTTCAACATCCATAACCAGCCGTGGCGCAGAGTGGCGCAGCGACCCTGCAGCAGCGCCAGTTACACCCCCAACCCCGCCCTGTGCGCCATGAACAGCGCAAAAATCCAGTACATGGCGCAAAGGCCAGTGGACTAGCATACAGCCCTCCACCCATGAAAACATGTGTAAAACTCCCCACGCACGCCCCAGTATACACGTACCCTGCTCGCGGCAGCAAAAATGCATGTAAAACTCCCCGCGCACCCCTCTGAATACACGTACCCCGCGCGCGCCAGCGAAAAAGCATGTAAAACTCCCAGCGCACGCCCCAGAATACACATACCCCGCTCACACAAGGCCTATTGCGTGTAAAACTCTCCGTGCACCCCAGTAATACACGTACCCCGCTCACACAAGGCCTATCGTGTGTAAAACTCCCCGCGCAGCCCAGTAATACACGTACCCCGCTCACACAAGGCCTATCACATGTAAAACTCCCCGTGCACCCTAGTAACACACGTACCCTGCTCACACAAGGCTTATTGTGTGTAAAACTCCCCGCGCACGCCCCAGAATACATGTACCCCGCTTGTGCCAGGTAAATCGCATAGTAAAAGCACCCCCTGTGGCTTGGGCTGCCTGTGGGCCATGCCCAGGGTGGATGGGGGTGCCTGCGTGTATTTGGGGGGTGCGTGGGAAGTATCACACGCGATAGGGTCTGGGCGAGCGGGGTACATGTATTTGGGGGGTGCGCTGGGAGTTTTACACGCGTTAGGCCTTGTGTGAGTGGGGTACGTGTATTACTGGGGTGCGCGGGGAGTTTTACACGCGTTTTCACTGGCGCGAGCGGGGTACGTGCATTCTGGGGCGTGCGCGGGGAGTTTTACACGCATTTTCGCTGGCGCGCGCACGGGGTACTTATATTCAGAGGGGTGCGCAGGGAGTTTTACACACATTTTGGCGGTGAGGTCCCTCCCTGGTGTGTCCCTAACCCCCTCCCCATGCCCTGCATGCAACCCACACTACAGGAAAGCACCCTACACCCCTGGGCATGCCCCACAGGCAGCCCATCACCCCAGGTCATGCCCCGCAGGCAGCCCGAATGTCACCATGCACCTGGGAGCTTTGACACATGTCACCCGCCCCACCCCCAGTGACGGGTAGCTGCCAGCAGGCCCCGACTCATGTGCCCCCACCCCCACCCCCAGTGACGGGTACCTGCCAGCAGGCCCCAACTCATGTGCCCTCACCCCCACCCCCAGTGACGGGTACCTGCCAGCAGGCCCCGATACGTGGCTCATCAAACACCATGTTCACTCAAAACAGATCCATGGGCCTAATGCCTACACAAATCCCCTCTGCCCCCCAGACCAAGCACGCAAGCATCCACTGCCCCCACTCACAAATTACACATGCAAGTCTCAAAAGAACCACCGTGGGCATGCATAAATGTACAACAGAACCACAAAGTGGCAACACATGACAGAAGCGATGCTCATTGAGCAATGCCCAAAACCAATGAGAGTACACAACACCAATAATGAAGAAATCGGATGTGTATTAAAATACGTAATTGAAAAACACAAAGCCAAATCAAACTAGTAAATGAAGAAAAGACAAAATCAAAAAAATGATGATGAATCCAATGTAAACCAAAAAAACACAAGAGAAAAAAAGGGAAGTGGGCCATTCCAAAAGTCCAAATAAAGTACCTGAAAAAATAAAAAAAAACATTGATCCATGGTGATGACAGAATAACCAAAGTATGTACAAGTCTTGATTTATATACACTGAAAGTTTGAACGGTCCATGATGTCCAAACAAAAGGAAACCTACCAGAAAACCCTATAGAAATGACTATGTACATGAAGTGGAGCAAAGTCCATGAACTCCAAAAATAAAGAAATGATCAACAAAGGAAACCTAACACTAATGAACTATATACAATGGCGGCGGGCAAGTCCTACGGCTCACTAGTTGATTTCCTGGCCCAGGACATCATCGAACTCCTGTTCAATGTCCTGGAGATGGGCCTGTTCCCTGGCCCCGAGGTCTCGCAGGGATACTGCCATGTCCACCTCCAACTCACTGCGAATTCCCTCGAGGCACTCAGCCCGCCTCAGCGCCCTGCGCATGGAGTTCTCCGCCATGACCATAGTGAGCCGTGCCTCCTCCGCCCGCTGCCAATCCGCATCTATCCGCTGGCCCAACCGCTGCCACACGGAAGACACTCCCATTCCAGGGTCCTCCTGCCTTCCGGCCGATGCCTGCCCCTCTGATGTTGATGGCCCTGAGCCATGATGCCTCCCACGTTGAGCCTGCCGCTGCCTCCGACGCAACTGCCTCTGTCAGCACAACGGCATACAGGCTGATGGAATCCACCAGTGCTGTCGTGCACGTGCCCTGCCCGATGATGGCAGCACATCCTCCATCTGCTGGGGTCCAGTTGCTGGACCTCCGACTCCCGACTGTGGCAGGGATGGGATCTCCACTGAGCTGGCTGCGTTGGTCAGGGCAGGTCCACAGGGGGCCCTGGTGGCATCTGGGCCGGAAGATGGCATGGAGAACGACTGGCGCATAGTCTCCACAAAGGAGGAGAGGGCCGTCAGAGTGGCCGACACATGTACAAAACCCCCGACCATGGCCCCTTCCAACTGGGCCACATTGGCACGCAGCTCTTTGTGGTGACGTGCGTGCTCCCCCTAGGAAGCACGCACGTCATCACAAATGTCACGTGTACGCAATGCGACACCAATCAGGACGGTCTCCATACGGTCAGGGGTCCCCTCGTGCGCAGGTAGAGGTGTGTCAGATGACGTAGACCTCCCCCCTACCTGCGGACGGGCCTGGGATGGGGCATCCCTCCTGGTGCATGGTGGTGCAGTCACAGTGTCAGGTACAGTGACATGCACAGGCCCCTCCATGGCGACCTGTGTTGCCTCCTGCCCCTGGGCTGCACCACTTGCACCAGTGGTACCACCCCCACCAGGCCCCATGTGCGGCTCAGTAGCAGCCTCTTCCTCCTCTGTGCCAACCACCAACCTGGATGGCTCCACACCGTCTTCCGCCATTGCAAGCCCCTGTGGGGGCCCAACCACCTCTTCCGCTGCAGCCGTAGTGGCAGAAGCGGCACCAGTCCCCTCGTTCCCAGATGATGATAATTCCTGGGAGGGTGACTGGGCCCTGCGTCGCCGGCCGGTGGAGGCATCCCCGCCGCTTTGCTCCACAGCGCCATCTCTGCTGCCCTCTTCTTCACTTGCCTCTGTGTAGAGGGAGACATAGAACACAAGCATCAGGGTACTCTACAATAGTCCCCTAGACAGGAAGCAATAGCAGATGAGTGGCACTGTCAAACGTCACTTCCATCATGTCCCTCCACAACACATGGGTCAGTGCAGACAACACACATGCAGAAACAGGCATGGCGCATGCAATGAACATTTGCATACATGTCCAGGGAACTCTTGAAACATACAAGGGTGGTTTGAAACTCACATGCATCATGGGTCATGCCTATCACATGCACACACACCACTGTAGTTTCACACAGCAATACATGGCCACTTACCGCTCGACTCCAGCCGGGCCTGCATCCTGAGGATCTGGTGGTGAAGCACTGGGCGAATGCGCTCCAGGACCCTCATCTGCTGGTTGGTAAGCTGGCCCTGCTTCTAAGATGCGCCCGGCCTTCTTGAGGGTCCTGGACTTGTAGTCCTCCCAGCGCTTCTGGACGTGTTTGATGTCGTGGGGTGCCACCCCCTCCGCGTTGATGGCACCCACTATGTCCGTCCAGATCCTCCTCCATCCTTCCTTGTCGGCGCGTGATGGTGTGAAGAGGGCATCATACTGACCCAGGACTCACTCAACCAGGATGCCAACTTCATTGGAAGTGAAGCTGACAGCCCTCTGCCTCTCTGGCTGGGCGTTGCCACTGGTGCCGGAAGGTGTTGTGTTGGACATGGCAACCCCCGAGGCAGCTGTGGGTGGGCAACTGAGTCCTGGAGCTGGGCTGTGGAGCGATGGAATACCAGTCGGGAGTCCTCTGTTCCAGCAGGGTTGGTCACAGCAACTGGACCCCTGGAGATGGCAGATCTGCAGGCACCAAATGGCAGGGCACAGTGGCAGCAGGCAGCAGCAGATGGCTCATGGGAGGCTGCCCGGGAGTCTGGGGGCAGGAAGATGGCCTTCTGGGCAGGAGTGTGGTCTTCCATGTGTTCTTGCATGGCCAGCTTGATATGGAGTGATTTGGCACGTGAAAAAACTGCACATCAGCGTGTAATTTGAGGAAAGGCCCTTAGCGCGTAAGCGCATAAGTGACGTGATGCGCACGGGCGTTTCCTACTTTGGGGTTCACACGCGATTACTTCACAGCGGTTGCAGTGCCTACGCGTATTTCTTTTACATGCAGACGGTGAGTCGTGCATGCTATTGCTATTGCACGCTATTTTCCCCACTGCGGGTGCCCCTGTTTGTCGCGTACCCCATTTATTGGGGGTCATTGTAGCCAGCGTGTTGTTCGCGTATGCTTTTTCGTGTTCCTGGGTGCCACAGCTTACTGCGTGTGGTTTTTTTACATGCACGTGGGCTACAGGGGTTGCGTATACGTTTTTATTGTATTTTGGGGTGCCTGGGCATTGCGTGACATGTCATTTCTCCTAGGAGGCCTCAGAATGGGACATTCATCGTAGCTGTATGAACATGTTTGTTGTTTGTGCGCACTTTTATGCTGTGCCGGGAGGCTTCCGCCTGCCTTCGTGTGGCGGACGGGTTTAGGCCTGTGCGTGTCTTTTGGCGTGCATGTTTCCCCTATTCGATTCCATGAATACGTGTAGTTTGCTTGCGTGTGGGCGTTCTGTGTATTTCCCTGCAGTACTTCCCCAGTTACGCCTTCTTTTTCACACATTGTTTCCCATTCCGCGTGTTACGCCCCATGTCCCGCCCCCTTTTTGGTGTGTGTGCCGACGTTGTGTGCTTTTCCTGTGTGCGTCACGCACGGCGTTCTGGATGTTGCAATGACGTGTGCGCCACGCACGGGTTTGGCGCACATCCCGAGGGATGCGCCTGTTTTTTCACGCTTGCGCCAAGATTTTAGGCACACGTTTGTTCCCTGAATCGGCCCCTGAATGTCATCCCCAACCAAGGTACTATGCTGTATTTAAGCTTATGTATGTTTGTACATGTTTCATAACCAGAGCTTTGGTAGTGTACACATTTGAGGACACGAATTGCAAGAGGGAGCATCCATGGTTGCTGGGTTCAAACTTCTCCACAAGTCCATTACTTTTTTGGTTTTGCAAATGTTAGGGGAAATGTCCTAAAATAGCTCAACAATTTAAACTCAGTGTTTGCCTAAAATGTAAAATAGAACTGTGCTGTGTTTTTGCCCCATACACCACAGCCCACTTGAAATGCAAATGCATAAGGCAGCGCTCACCACCAAAATGGTTGCAGTGAGGGAATAGTCCCTCGTAACCAGGACTAATGTCTGGCAGAAGGACTCCCAGGACCCCCCTTGTCAATTTGCATATTTAAGTAACTTTGGGTCTCACCCTAAGTTACTAGGGGAATCCAGACGTGGACCACTTGCTCACTATTCTTAGAGAGGCACAGCTCCTCCCTACTGATGAGGTCCAACCACACCGAAACACGTGTCTGGGGATGCTGTTGGTACTCTTGTTCAGAGGAGAATTGCCTAGCATTTCGGTGCTGGACTGCCCCAGGGCAGGACAAAGACTGCTATGTTTGCGATATTTCTGCTCTGTGAAAGATAGTGAGCTAAAGACTCTAGGTAAGTCCCTCGTAACCAGGACTAATGTCTGGCAGAGGGACTCCCAGGACCCCCCTTGTCAATTTGTATATTTAAGTAACTTTGGGTCTCACCCTGAGTTACTAGGGGAATCCAGACGTGGACCCCTTGCTCACTATTCTTAGAGAGGCACAGCTCCTCCCTACTGATGAGGTCCAACCAGACCGAAACAAGTGTCTGGGGATGCTGTTGGTACTCTTGTTCAGAGGAGAATTGCCTAGCATTTCGGTGCTGGACTGCCCCAGGGAAGGACAAAGACTGATATGTTTGGGATATTTCTTCTCTGTGAAAAATAGTGAGCTAAAGACTCTGGGTAAGTCCCTCGTAACCAGGACTAATGTCTGGCAGAGGGACTCCCAGGACCCCCCTTGTCAATTTGCATATTTAAGTAACTTTGGGTCTCACCCTAAGTTACTAGGAGAATCCAGACGTGGACCGCTTGCTCACTATTCTTAGAGAGGCACAGCTCCTCCCTACTGATGAGGTCCAACCAGACCGAAACACGTGTCTGGGGATGCTGTTGGTACTCTTGTTCAGAGGAGAATTGCCTAGCATTTCGGTGCTGGACTGCCCCAGGGCAGGACAAAGACTGATATGTTTGGGATATTTCTTCTCTGTGAAAGATAGTGAGCTAAAGACTCTGGGTAAGTCCCTCGTAACCAGGACTAATGTCTGGCAGAGCGACTCCCAGGACCCCCCTTGTCAATTTGCAATGAGGGAATGCCAAGCATACTCCAGTCACTGCCCACAGGGGGGATAGTTATGGAAGAATGGGAAAGGGCCAGGAGCAGCACCTGTACATGCAGATTGGCAGAGGTGAATGAAATGGAACTTCAGGAACAGAGCATTGCTTGTGTAGGGGGGTGGCACACTTTTGATAAATGGTAGCTGAAATTGTGCTTCAAAGCACAATCAACCTGAATGTGTAGGTACTATGAATCTGCATGCTCAATGCTATTTCTTTTATTTCACTTCTCCACTAACATGTCTACAGTAATAAGGTCAGAACTCAGAACCATGCGTTGTGTTACTGTGTACTCTACCAAAGAAACACAGACCTTTGGCAATCTTGCTTCTCAGCATTCTATCACCTGGTCCGGTATTTCTATTAGCCCGTCGTGCATCTGAATTCTTATCACCCATTGTCATGGAGAATTGGTGGGCTACTAGAGGTTTCAGTAGGGACCTGGAAGATTAATCCAGAAAATGGTATAAGACAAAAAGCCTGCATGCTTGTGGCGGGAAGAGTGTGGCATATACCCAAATTATCCAAGATGTCCATCGCCTTGGATGGCTTAGCAGATATGTTATTGAACTTATTCAAGTTCTCACTAAATGTCTTCCAAGCGATTGGCTGACTTTCACAAAAGTAGCATTTACCTTTGAAAAACCAATAGTAGTAGATCCTTTAACAACATGAGAATAATATTGAACAGGCCACCTGTGCTCATAAGATCCAATGAGGGCGAACCGAGCTGGAATATAAATGTCACTGAAGCCATAGCGTATACTACAGCCCTCAGTCTCCAGACTGACTGTAGCCCTATGAGGTTGCATGTGTTCAATTGAAGTGAATCAATACTAAAATTCAAAGAAAGCAGCTGATGCAGATATTAAAGCCCAAGACTTAGAACCGTGGCCATGATTATGAAATGGCCTAATTCGTGGTGTGAGGGATGGGAAACTGAGTAGTAGTTTGCGGCTGGCTAGATTCCAGCAAATGCAGCCTGCCAATGGCTATGGAGGAAGGGGCAAAGGGCAGAAAAGCAGCATCTGGGCATGACACAGCAAGCAATTATCATAAACAGGCAAACAGCTGGGAGATGGTCTTTGTCACAATTGAACTCTGTCCATAACATTAGAATGAGAAAAAATACTCTTTGCAGTGCTAAATCATAATTTAGAAATTGCAGTAATGGGATTACGTTATGACGTAGGGTAATAAAGCCTCCTTCATACTTCATCAAGCAAACAATATTTTTCTGTCCCTGCTGATCGAGTTTCAGATTTTGACTCTTTGGAGGTTGTTGTCAACAGTAGCCTTTATATCAACAGCCAATAGTGCTGTAAAATAAGAGTAAAAGATCATTGGTCATCTAGGGGGAGTTGATATTTGACAGATGGAAGGATTACGAGCACCTGTGAGCAGGGTCACTAGTTCTGCCCCAGCAACGGTCGCCTAGGCGGGATCAAAGTGCATATATGTATGAATTCAGGTTCATAATTATATTTTACAGCCTCAGCTAATTCCCCCTATACTATCAATTCCCTGACGGAATCTGTTCTTCATGTTTTAAAGAGCAATTGCATAGCAAGTGTTTATACAATGAAATGTGCATTTTAGATATGGCGCTTTACTGTAATGGAGCCCATATTATGCATCTTGCATATAAGTAAAATACAAAAAAGTGAAATACCTTTAACTGAGAGGATGAGTAATGAGGCTTTCCCAGCAAGTTTTCTAGCATTTAGTCCACCAATGCCCTGGCTATAATGTGCACCCGAGTGTTTATAGCTGAGAACAATGCACCAATTTGTGTTGTGGACAGGGCATGCATATGCACGCATGATAACTCCTATTTAATGACAAGGAAACACCTACTGGAGAAAGAATACACATATATTATGGGGGTGTATCAGATGCATCATAGGGCCATTTTTTGGAGCCCAAATAGCGGTGATATGTGTCGATGAAATAACCGTTTCAGGTGAGAAAAATGTGCAATATGTCAAAATGTCACTCTCAAGTTGAATGATGTGCTCCATGCTTCATCGTATTCCTCCGTAAGCCTATGGGCCTCATTACAAACTCCTCGAGTTTGTCTACATTACCAAGCACATTAATGTTGATTTATGATTTATACAGTTCTGTGCCCCTAAAATGGGAGGAACCATTGTTTTTTTAAAAATTGAGAGTCCCAATAGCAATATGAAGTGTAATCAATTTTCTACCGTAGCCTTGCCACGTATGAAATATGATGACGTTGATCCCTAATCTTATTCATCGAACAGCCCAAATGGTAGAGTCTTTATTAAAGGCAGGGCCATCCTCGTTATTACCAATCATGTTGTTCTTTCCAATTCCAGCTGTTGCACAAATCGGTGATGTACCTGATGTGTTAACTCGGGGATTAAATTTGCCAGTCTACGATTCCATGCTTTCTCATACTGAGTTTTAGATACATGTTTAATTCTGTTCCATTTCTGGCACTTCTGGGATCATCTCTTCTTCCAAATTAATTATAAATAATGACCCATTACAAGACTTTGATTTTAAATCCCTGTTTTGAGACTTACTTCATCACTGGCACTACTAGATACAAATGCAGCCAATATTCCATAATCCCCTGTGGTCCTCAAGTTCCCTAAATACTTATTTTATTTTGGGAACTATGATCTCCTTATTTAGTTCTATTCACTGAATGTCTGTTAGCCTCTGAAGGCCTGTTCCTGGCAGATGATTCTCAACCATATCATATTCCTCTCACCCAGACTCATGCAGTGTCCATTTCCTCTCATCTTCAAATATTGCTTTGCCACTGGTTCCTGTACATATTTTCTGAAACTCATGCCTGGCTTCTTCCAACCTTCTCAGAATCTGATTGTTGACTTAATTTTCTTCTCCCCCCCCCATTTTCTGCCTTCCCTTTGTGTGAATGATCATCCATGGATCATGAATGAGGATCAAACAGTCTTCATTATCTCTGTCATGATGGGTGGAATCAATGCCTGAAGGGTCTAAGGCCTTGGTGGCAGGATGGATAAACCCAAAGTGTCTTATTGACAGATTATTTGGGAGTAGTGATCTTCTCCTGATTCCCTAAACTAATTTACAGTCTCAGGAACATAGCGCCTAGATGCTTCTTGGCAGTTTCTATCCGAGGGATGTAGCACACTGCTCACTTCTTCACACTCCTACCAACAAGTATTTCTCCACACTCCCTTAGTGTTTTGTCAGGCTTTGATATTGTTACTATCAAGCCAGATATTCCCCTCTTGGGCTTCATGTCCATCCAAGAACCAGCGCATATTATCCTCTACTCGGGTTACCCTCATGGGCCAGTTATTTACCTTCTCCTTAATATGTTTTCAGAGTTGGGTCCTGCCCTGTTGCAGCCACTGGCCTATGCAGCACAGGCACCTGAATGGGGCTCCCACGGCAGCAGCCTTTTCCACCATCATCTCATCCTCCTGGTTCCTACTCTAGAGTGGGAACTCCCTCACTCCCCAGTCTCTGCCCTCCCCCCCATCTGCTTCACCTACTGCTGAGCCCTGGACTCTGATGTTTAATTGATGTGAATGTCCACTGATGGCTCTAATTGGCTCTTCCCTAGATGTTCTTGTCCCCCAAATTGCGGTTGGTAGTCCCTTTCCCGTGTTTTGTTGTCCTTCCTATTGTTTATCAACATCATCATCATCTAAATCACTTTATTCTACATGTGTGTCTTACAGCATTCATTACATAAATACAATTAATAAAACAATGAATCAACATGTTTTAAGTATCAATGCAGTACACAGAATTTAGATAATAAAACCCATCTCATAATAGATAAAAGGCAGAATATCAAGACACTCACTAAAGTCCTTAATTCATGCGCTTCTCTAATACACTTTATGTGAAAAACATTTCATTATTTGTGTTTGACAGTTCATTTTCGGTTCAACCAAGCTCTGTGTAAGTATTTCCTCGCTAATTCTGTAATTCGTATGTCTTACATTGATTTATAAAGAGACGTTGCCATCGCTACAAGTCTAATGTTTTTCGTACGCAAGAGGGTTTTAGATCGGCTGGCCCCAGCTGCGAATATTCTGGGCAAAGGAACATGAGGTGTTCTGGTACTTCCTTAGTATATTTGCATACTGGGCATTCTTCCTTGTATCACTCATCCCATTTGTGCAATATGGCTGCAAGTGGTAAGCTGCCAAAGCGAAACTGTATATAGGGGGATCTGTTGTTTATCCCGTTTCCATGCTCGTTACTTCCCTATTGGTGATTAGAAATAATTACAACTGGGGTGGCAATGGCGGATGGCTGAAATAGCCTTTCCGCCATTTTAAATTCAGGTGGAATGTTAATGGCAGGCCTCCCTTCTGAACATAGGGGAAGTCGCCTGCAGAAAAGGTAAATGAATTCATCATCTGTGAGACAGCAAGTAAGGGAAGGCTGCACTCGCTGGCGAGACCCGCAATGTCGATATTTATAGGCGCAGTCCCTGAACAGAGTTTTTTTCAACACTAAGAATAAGTACTCAGTCACTCTCCGCGAAGGAGGTGTTGTCTGGGTAGTCTGACCAGATTTACTTTTTAATAACATAAATCGCCCATTTGCCTCATCCAGGCAGCACCTCTTGTAGCAGGTGGGCATCCACGCCCCCAAACCCCTCCAATCCCAAACAGAGGCCTGTCTAGTGTAGCTTTGTCACACCTAGCAAATCCATTTTTATTTATTTTTTATTTATTTTGCATTTTTAAAGCGCTCACACAGCAGGGGGGGGCATCGAGGCACTGTTTATTTTAGTTGCGTAGTTGTATTTATAACTCGCTTAAATTCCCAGAGGTTTCTAAGCGCGGACCCGGGGATCAAACCTGTATTGCTTTGTGTCATCTTGCTTCTAAGGCGAGCACGTTGCCGCTGAGCTATCCTCCCGGGACATGGGATTGTATACATGGCACTGTAATCCCTCAATCTGATTATTCTCTGCTTGAACGCCTCAATTCTTGTATTCCTACAAACAACTTAATCATCCAATAGGATTGAATTCACCCTCTTGGGTGTATGCCTTAGAGGTAACCCACCAACCTGTTAGATTTTCATAGTCCTTCTTGAACTGCTCACATTACCTTATAGGCCCCTAATCTCCCGTTTGAATAATGGGTCATACAGCAACAATCTAATATGTTTTCTGACTGCGCTTGCCCTCTTACTGCGGCATCTTCTGAAATCAAAACTGGATCCATTTTAGATTTGCTTGAGTAATTCTTCTACCTATACGAAAAAGAGATAATTCATGTTTTCTTGTAGTCCTTCCTACCACACATTGATTAAATTAAAATTGGTTATTAGTCTTAGCATTTCTGTTCCATTATTGACCATGAAGGTACCAGAAACATTATCTCTGATCTTCCTATTTCTTGAACAGATATCTAATGATGTGTCCATGACGACATTAAAGTAGCCCCCTACAAAATAAGGCTCCTCGAATGTTGCTATCTACAAATTTCTGGATATCATGATGGTTTGGTCCATAAAGGGAACCCCTGGTAACCTTGAACCAAGGTCCTCCAAACCTTCAAATTATCCACCTTCCTGCTTGCTGTTCAACTGTTCCTGCAATCCTCATGTTGTTTTCACATTAAGATTTGCGCTAATTACACCCCTCACTCTTGCCTAGCATCTGCTAACAACCTCTTGGCCAATCAAGTCTTTTGTGACACCTCTTTCTTAGCTTATCATACATGCGATTCATGGAAAAACAATTCCCATCTTCTGTTCATTTATGCATGAAAAGATGTTTTGTGTTTTTCCAGAGGAATGCTGATCACGTTTTATTCCTGAAACAACCACGTCTCATTTTATCCTTAGGACTCATAGTAACTCTTTGATTTAATCAGCTATCACTACTCATCTGCTGTTTTCCCCATTGTTATGACCCGGTCTGGGTCATAGTGATATAATCAGGATACAGTTGCAGGTATGCTTAATGGTTGCTTTATTCAGGTTCTTCAGTTTACAGGTACAAATCAGGTCTCATCAAGTCCATAAGGAGATAGGAGGAAATCATGAGAGAAACCCACTGGCTCCCACCACCCAGGCTTCCTTAGATCAACTGCCTGGGTTAGAACCCATTCATACACAAACACTCCACGCTAGCTCATGCATTCCACTAATGACATCACCACATACATACAGCATACAGAAGGTGAACCATAGAAAGGAAGGCTAATCCTAACACCTCCTTCCCTTACAAACCATGCAAAGAAAGATTAATCCTAACATCTTCCCTTACAAACCATAGAAAGGAAGGCTAATCCTACCACCTCCTTCCCTTACAATCCCAAACAATCCAGTCTCACGCCTCAAGCACACCGTGACCTAAAGCGGTCATCACACCTAACCATTGGAAGGGCCTCAAGCATCGATGCCCTGCCAGTCACTCTAAAAGACCAAGAAATTAACAGCTGGACAAACAGGCGTAACTAACAATCAGGTAGCGGCACCCCACCAACTAAACAACAAAACTTCTGTCCTTCAAGAAATCACGCATCACCTTCCACCCGTCGCCGCCACCAACGGGTCACCAGCCTGCCACGCTGGAACACAGACCTGCCCCTCTGGGCTACTAACCAGCATTCTATACACAACCTGAGGAAACAAAACACCTCCCGTCCACCACTGCCACTGGTAGACCTCAGGACTGCCACACCTGAGCACAAACGGCCACCTATACGGGCTGGCACGAAGTCCGCTACACACCTACAAGGAACATGTCTAACCTACTACACCAGACCGTAGACTCATGGCAACGAAAGAGACAGGCGCCTCCAATCAACCAAAACACACTCACTTGACTCATCCTCAACCACTCAACATTCATAGCAACACGGAGAACAGAGGCAACCAGTGGAGAATCAGTCAACCATACCACCATACTTCCTCGAGGAGTTGGCCAGACACCTCGAGCCCTCATGGCTACTAAGAGCAACCAGGTAACCCCACTACCGAGATGTTCTGTTGCCATGCTCCCAGAACCACCCAGAACAAAATCCAGAATGACCCCAGAAGCAACACTTCAAGTAAAAACAATAATAATCAATCACTCACCATCATGGCTCAGCACAAAACACTATCCTGACTCCTCTGAACCACACAAATCACTACCCTGACTCCTCTTGAGCCACGCAATTTACCATCATGACTCCGCAAAGCCACACAAATGACTATCATGACTCAGCAGAGCCTCACCAATTACTATCAAGACTCCGCAGAGCCGATTGACCAGACTACCACTAGTCACACTATTCACTACCATGACTCCACAGAGCCGCTTGACCAGACTACCACTAGTCACACAATTCACCATCACAACTCCGCAGCCGCTTGACCAGACTACCACTAGTCACACAAATCGCTATCAAGACTCCGCAGAGCTGCTTGACCAGACTACACTAGTCACACAAATCACTATCAAGACTCATGTGAGCCACATGACTAGACTACCACTAGTCACACAAATCACTATCAAGACTCCTCTGAGCCACTTGACTAGACTACCACTAGTCACACAAATCACTATCAAGACTCCTGTGAGCCACATGACTAGACTACCACTAGTCACACAAATCACTATCAAGACTCCTCTGAGCCACTTGACTAGACTACCACTAGTCACCTACACAATGACTCCGCAGAGTCACTAGAATAACCACAACCAGTCAGAGCACAAACACTTCACACTGGTTACATGCACGCCATGCATCTTCAAACAGTTTCGCAGCATAACCACTCAACTCTTAAGAAAAAAAAACATGTTGGTTATTAGCAGGTGAAAATTGTGGAGTGCGGGCAGGGCCCTACCCACACTCATATCAAAAGAACATGTTCCTACAATTCACTTAGCAAAAGCAAATACATCAATTTGACATTACTCTGAAGTAATGTCTGTAGAGTCAAAATCTATAAGTCCATGTTGTCCAATCCATGACACAACGCTACAAGCTGCAAATCCTCAACATCATTAAACACTACATATTAGGGAGCATACAAATCAATTCCTTTTAACACACCCCACAAATTGTTACCCAGTCATCAGCACAAATACGCAAACTTGCATCTAACCTAACCTTTATGAATTCCTTGTCATATGATTAAAGAATGTAACTTAATACACTCTGCACATTTCAGCAAATGTTATTAAGAGTGTAAACCTCCACACTCATTGTGATTTTTAAAAGTCCAAAGCTGACCCTCCTGCAATGCCTCAAAATTGGTTAAACACTAACATGTTAATCCCTAAACCACAATTGCACCTCCAATCACCCATGCATCCGCAACAACCTTCCGTTCAAGGTAATGCTTCAAATGACATTACTAAGGTACAGGAGGGAACACTTAATTTAGTCATTTACGCCCCACGATGCAGTGCAATTTTCAAAACCTTGGTATTTTCATTTTCATCGGTTTGACAAAACAATGGGAGCTGCATAGCGTCCATAATGAGTATAAAAATCAGCTTCAAAAATCTTTTACCATATAGATGGTGCAACTAGACATCAAAAACAGCTTAATCCACTGAGGAGCAGCTGTTAACTATTGTAACCACTCCACACAGGTACGCTCCTAGCGGTCTGCTTCCCACTTATCCTCATATGTTTTGGCTGCCTCCCGAGAATTGCCCCGTGACTGCTCTACGGTCTACAAACTTAACGAAGATCGCTTCCTGGTCACGTTATGACGTTTTTTAAGGTGCCTTACTCCAAAGTCACTCTTCATTCTCACTGGTCCCCTCATTGCACCTCGTATCATCAGCGCCAGCAACACCAACCGTAACGAACTTCCTAGCGCGAATGTAAGTAGAATGATCATTCCATCTGATTGCCATATCCTACTGATGCTCACATGACGTCACCAGTCAGCCTCTGTCCTCCAGACCTCACGGAGCTCCGCAGCTCCAAACGGCCCCCTCGGTTGTCGCGGCCGGCGGAAACAGCAACTTCCAGCATTCACAACTTCACTCAGCGATCACTCTTCTAGACGCAGCACCCTTTCTATCTTCTGCCCTGGGGCCCCACTTCGCTCTCCAGTTTAAGGGCAACATTACTCTTGTGAACTGCTGCCTAATGGAGGCACAGTGCTTGGCAGGATACTCTCTTCACAATCTACCGGGACAGCCTGCTTTTCTGCCTTGGATGCCACTCTTGCTGAAACCTGGATGCTTACCAGTACAGCCTGCTTTACTCCGCCCTAGGTGGCTGTCCTTGCGCCTAACAAGGCACTGTCACTTTCTCAGCCCTGGGTGGTGGGACTCTTCTTGGACCATGGGGGGCAGTGGGTTCCCTCTCCTTGTACAGTCTCTCACTTGAGCTTCCCTCCTGCTCTGCACCCCCCACAGCAGTATCTCCTTTCTCTTTATCCTGGACCACACACACAGGTACCTGTTGCCTTGTTCCCTTAAGGGTCCATCCATATCCAGTCCCCTCCAAGACCAGACCTCGTCGCCAATTGTTATGACCCGGTCCGGGTCATAGTGATATAATCAGGATACAGTTGCAGGTATGCTTAATGGTTGCTTTATTCAGGTTCTTCAGTTTACAGGTACAAATAAGGTCTCATCAAGTCCATAAGGAGATAGGAGGAAATCATGAGAGAAACCCACTGGCTCCCACCACCCAGGCTTCCTTAGATCAACTGCCTGGGTTAGAACCCATTCATACACAAACACTCCACGCTAGCTCATGCATTCCACTAATGACATCACCACATACATACAGCATACAGAAGGTGAACCATAGAAAGGAAGGCTAATCCTAACACCCATCTTTATCACCACTGTCTGTGCCCTCCCACATCCCTGACTAACTTTCCAACCCCTTTTTCTTCAGAGCTCTTTCCTTCTCCACCTCCACATATGTTCCACCTTCCCTTCATATTGGAACCCATCTTCTTCTTGTCTGTGTCCACCGCTACCCATTTGGCCACCTTGACCATCTCCAACCTGTTTACTACATCTCAATCTTTAACTACCCACTTCCAGCCTACGCAAGCCTCCTTAAAAGCCGACCTCATCAACTGGAGTCTAGGCTTGCATCTATCCCAATTGCTGCTTCAAAGAAACTAGTCCCGCATGATTAACTTCTGTATTTTCCTTTCACTATTTTAGAGCCTTCACTTCAGAGTCCAGAAAACAACCCATGTCCTTTCCATTTACCTTTTCACCAGGCTGACCAACCCCCATTTGATGTTTGGGATCAAGAGTTTTATGAATCTTCCATCTTCTCTCTGAGCTTTCGTCGCTTTGATTAGCTTGAGAAAATATCCTCTGATCCTCACATGTAATAGGTTAACTCACAGTCACAGCCTAGCAGAGTTGCTCTCAAAGGTTCTATGTGACAATTTTTCATAGAAACAGAAATTATTGAATGTCTACATCGATGAAGTCTGCTGTGGCAAAAACTCCCAATCCCGCTCTCAAAGACGGACATTTCCCTTATAAACCCTTATATGGTCTCTCTTTGACACCTTTCAGAATGGAACATTATGTGCCCCCTATACCTTTATATCACACTGTCATTCCTTTAGATATATAAAGGAGTCTCTCAACAGTCCCATCATGAGATGCCCAGCAACTACCCTCTCCTCACCTTAATTCCAAACACTCCGAACGTAGTTCTGCCGTTTCAATTTTTCAAATCTTCCTGCTTTGTTCTCAAAATGTTGATCTGCAGCTGACTCTCATCCAACTCCTGGGAATGATTTGCTGTTACTGTCTCTATCTCAGCTCCTCTAGTATCATTATAATCAATTGCTAAATTGACCTCTTGCATTACTAAGTTACTGCTCTCCTGGTGAATTCCTGCTTCCCTTTTCTTCTCAAGCAACATTTCACATGTTGTATATGGCTTCCGTTTAAGCTTCTAATGCTGTACACTCAAACCCAAAAGTTGACATCACCATTGTGAAATATGAAAGTCACATTTCATGGTGGTTGTATCACAAACCAGCATACCTACCTTACTCGGTTGCCAGAACAAACATTGCCCAGACCCTTCTCATGACATTCCCACTGACTCCTCATAGCACCTCTGGCCACACCCAAACAGAAAGTGACGGCCTCCTTAGAGGAAAGGATCCTGCCTTTCCTCTAAGAAGTTTGCAATGGTTGAAAGACAGCCACATGCAATGAAACATTGTACATCTGTGACTATCAACTATTGCTCTTGTTGCCTATCAGATGTGACTCTGAACCCCTCAGTGGAATAATTCTCTTCAGTTAATTGTCACCCGTGTACAATTCTATATATGTCTCCTTCCCCTATCTTGTTTCTTCTTTAATTTTCATTGCATCCACTCAACCTCTATATCTTCTCCCTCCTCTCCTTACAGTGTGGCAAGCAGCCAAATCACACACTGACTGATCACATACCAGACCTTGTTCCTCTTTCTTCTCAACCACCTGATGCACTTTCCCAATATCTGCCCTGACTTTTAATTAGCTACTGAACCCTGAGCTTTCCACTAAATCCCCCATATCTGTCTAAATAAGCAATTAGCCCCGAGCTGAGGGCGGGGGGCATTAACTCTTCAGGTAATGCCCCGGGGCCCATAGTTACAGCCACAAGCGAAGCAAGGGCTTAACACAGGCCCTGGGGCATTACCTGAAGCGGTAATGCCCCCTAACTAGAGCTTATTGCTATTAGTATCCTAGCATGCTGTACCTGTGATTACTAATTGTTTCTGGTCCAAAATATTACAAGGCCATATTTCTTGGCACAATAATCTAAAGGCATTGTCTAGGCCGAATATTCTAAGGGGAATTGGTCCATGGCACAGTACTCTAAAGGATATTATTCCACTGCACAACTACTTGTCAGTATTTGTCCTGGCACAACATTATTTTTTTGTGTTCTTTTGTATGTTAGCCCACTCATTTTAATGTACAGTTTATTGTATGGCATAGGGGCATAGAATTCATAATGGGCATTATATGACCTTTGATGCGGCTCCATTTTTCAGATTGACAAGATTTCTATTATTGTTCAAACATTTTCTTTGCTGTTCAACTACACAAATTCGCAATGGTAACACGAGTAGACTGAAACAAGCGGTCATTGAGCTTTCCACAACTGCGAGGCATTTTGAGAACTGTATCTGGCATTGTCCTACTCTAAATGTGGAGTTCTTATTGCTGCAACCTAAGCCTCTGATGAAAAGCTGTACACAGCTTGAAACACGTGTCAGGCTTCTCTTCGCACAAACAATAAAAGCTTTTCTTAGCACAAACAACTAATTATAATTTCTTGGCGCAGTGAGACTGGGAACATCTTTGTTTTTCTACATACTTTTGGAGTTGGAGAGGGCTAATGCAACCGAGGCTCCATTGAAGATAGTGAACTTAATATTGGTTGGAAACTTGCAAATTATGAAATGAGTACATGGGGTTCCTAGCTGATTATGTTTGAAATGGAACAAGGAAGGTTTAGTCTAGCGATTAAAACCTGGCTTTTCTCTGCAAGACTCTCGCTCGGCTGTCCACATCTTCTTGTTGGTAACTATCAGTTCTAGGAGGCCATCTTGATTGCTCTTTTAAAGGGCCTACCGAGCTAGCAATGGTTGTAAATTTGATCAAATATGTACAGTCGGAACCCAATGCCTTATGGGGCTTTCTCTCCCACACGCATTTCTGCTCTAAGGAACTCTCTCATTTGCCATTGTCGCGAGGACTGTTTCCCGCCCCCAAGATGTTGATGAGGTGATGTGAATGGCAAGCACGCCCCCTATGAAAAACTGTTCCAGCACAACTAACTGCAAGCGGGGCTGTGTGTCTGCCACTCATGTGATATTCTGCCTGCCTATCGGGAGCAGTAGGGGAGGCAGCTTTTGGTGCCGGGGGGCTGGAGAATAGGGCGCCAGCAGGAGGCTGGGGGCGCACTGCCCAGTTGCTTGGACGATCTAAGAAGTACCCTTAGGCTCAGATTAAAAACAAATGAAACGTAAATTGCTAAACTTTAAATTTTTATTTCTATATGCTTTTAGTAGAATTTAGTAGAAGTAAGTATCATTTGTATATTGTTACTTAGCATTGCTCAGTTTTACATAGTCAATCCGCGCCTTGACTTCTAGGGCTTTTAGCAATACCTTGAATTTCAGATATGATTGGTGAAATTTGGAATAGGTCACAGCTAGTTATATTACCTATACTTCTACTTCTTCCTTGTCTTCTGTGTTAGATGACAATGCTTTGGGTGCATTCACCTGACTCTACCTTATTGTGGTAAGTTTTTCTACGTCTTGTTTTCTTTTCACTCGCTGCGGCCGATTGGCACACTCAGAGGTGGCTTGTTCATAATGGCTGCCCATTATGGAGGAGCAGCGGCTTAAACTGTCAAAGGGAAGCATGGTATCTTTTGGACAGTTTCTGTGGACCCGGTGCGCCTGTCCAATGGACCATGCATTTTACCTCCCCATCCTGGCCCTTTGTTGATGTATGCTGAGAAACGGCATGTCTGACAATCATATGATATGATAGGTCATTTATAGCGCGCTGAATACTCAGAGGTTTGTAAGTGCGCACCTGGCGATCGAACCTGTGTTGGTCCGTGACATCTTGCTTCCGATGGCGAGCACGTTGCCCCTGAGCTATCCTCCCGAGCAGGCACTCCTGCACCCCTGACACATTCAGAGGACATGGGGTTCTGCTTCAGGGATGCTCCGACTCCTGCATGCATGTGCTGAAACCAGGAAGCCCTCTTTGCTTCCTGGTTCCTGTTCACGATGCGGTAGCTGGGCAGCTTCCAAGGAGGTGCCAATGGTAAGGAGCAGCCGCATCCAGACCAGGAAAGAAAGTAACATTATTTCCATGTGTTTAAAGCTTACTGTGTGTATGCATGCATGTATGTGTGTGTAATTACTAAGTGCATAATTTATAGGTGTGTGTGTGTGAATGAGAGGGTGTGTGCTTTTGAGTGTTCATATGAATGAGTGACTGAATGCTGTATGAATGTATGTGCGTGTTCTTGCGTTTGCTGGTCTGGGCACTCATTTTAGTGGGGAGGTGGGAGGGAGAAGAGACAGAGGGTGCACAGGATTTTTTACTGGGCATCAATGATAAAGCATACAGGATAGGTGTTATTATGTGTCCAGACTGGCCTACATTGCTGTAGGAAGTTTGGACACGCGTTCTTATTGTGGCAGTGCATTTAAAATGGCAAAGCCAACAGGAGTATGTTTTTACTCGGGGATACTGGCATATTTTGGCAGAGCCACCTTGGACATGTTTTCTTATAGTATAATTACTGGCATTATGCGCAAAGCACTCAAACCATCTATGGGAGTACCCGCTCAACCATACACTGGCATGGAAAGCATTAAAAACCAACTCAATAGTGTGTATGGGGACAGTTCCTAATAGCTATAATAAGGAATTCTGAGGGATAAATAAATATCTCCCTTTCTAAAACTCTGACTCTTACTGTGAGAGTCTTTCCTACCTAGTGTATTCCAGGCGAAAAGTGAAACAAGGCTATGAGATAAATAGAACAATATGTATTCCTCTGTCACAGTGCTTCGTGCAATAAGCATATATGATATAATAGACAACTATACTAAGTTAATCCACAAGACAAAATAATACACCTGAGCGCTTGCTGCTGCGATGTGTGTGTGATCTGCAGGTTGCAGGCTCGAATCCCTGCAAGGCCAACCCAGCCTTTCATCCTTCTGAGGTTGATAAATGTGTACCAATGCAGGTTGGGAGATATTGTATGAATATTTGTTCTAAATAAAGTGCTTAAGCGTAAGTGCTATATTTTTTTTATTTTCTTATTTATTATTGCTTGGTTTAGACAAAACCTTTCACTTTCCAAAATCAAAACAATTAAAATATCCACAAACACAAATCATCGTTCACTCGAGCAAATAAGAATTTGCTCCTCATTTCATCAGTCAAAATTGCACATTGGTTATTACACTCAAAAAAATTAAAACCTTCTAAAAACAATTCATTCTTAGGAATCCTGATTATTCTTTGCAAGTTAAGTCATGTTGTTTCTCATGATGTGTAGCCTAAACATCTACCATCTTTCCCTGGACACCGTTCAGCTAAAACCAGCTATTAATGAGGGCCCATTAGGATGTCATCCAAAAACCTTAGTAAGGCTATAGTTTGGTTCAAGTTATCATCCCTTATAAGCTTGAGCCACTAATCGTCCACAGACATAGAAGTGAAGCTGTTCATTATTTTACCTACATATAGGGTTCTTTTCTCCGTTAGTCCTTCACGTAACAGGGTCAGGTGGTAGAGTATTTCTTTGGTGTCTAATTTATTACAGAATCTGCAGTTACTATCCAACTCTTGCCATTGATTCCTATTTATCAAGACCTCTTTTGTGAGGAGAAGGTTCAATCTAAATCTTTGTAGTTTTGCTCTCATGAGTGGATATAGGAATTGTCTAAGATAAGTCAGGACGGAGTTCCTCTGCCTACATTCAACCTTAAAGTTTGAGTAAGATTTATACTGATCTCTTGCTGCGATCGCATCTACCCAGACTTCCTCCATTGCTTCATTTTAATAGCATCTGGATTGTGCTGTAGGTCCATTTCAGAAGATCTTAGTACATGATAGGGACCAGGTATTTAGAATATGTAAGCTGAATTATTCAAGTTGTCTTGCATGACCTTAAACCCTCGAACTGAGGGGTTGGGTAGGCACTTCCTGTACAATGACAGAGTTTTCCATTCCATCATTGCACGTAGAGAGGTGAGACCTAATTCATCCCTGATTGCAGGCATTGGTGTACTCATCGGTAGGTCTAACACTCTCTTCCAAAACCTACCCTCCAAGGTTATCCACCAGGTGCGGTCCATAGCTAAGAAGACTTCTGCACTGTAGGTGGCTATGGCCATCACTTTGGCCTTAGAGAATTGAATAACTGGGAGCAAGGAAAATTGACCAAATCTCTTTAGCAGAATTTGTGCTTGTGAGGCCAGATGGTTGATTCTCATTTTCAGTCGTAAGATCCTTGGGGCGTCGTTCAAGCTGGTGTTTATCAACATCCCCAAATATGTAAACAGTGATTACTTCGATGCATTCTTTATTTAACTGCCAAACTGGTCTAGCTTTTTTTCTCCCAAACGCAGATTCCAAGATTTTGATTTTCGTTTTTGGAACATTAACTCTAAGTTTATTTGTTTTAACATACTCCTGGAGTTTGTTTAGTTGGCGTTGGAGTCCAATAGGGGTTTGGTCAACTAGGACCAGGTCATCTGCATAAAGCAGATGACCTAGATGCCACTCGCCAATTTTCGGTAGGAAAGATCTAACTTCAGATAATGAAGTTCCCAAATCCGAGATGCAAAAATTAAACAAGTCTGCCGCTAAGGGACAGCCTTGTTTGAGGCCAAGTATCGCCTCACTACTTTCGGAGAGGTGGCCTCTGTTATCAAGTCTAACTCTTAGACTGGTACCAGAGTAGAAAGATTTTATGGATGGCATAGAGTAAACCTCCTGGACAACCACATACTCATTGTTTGTTCCAAGATTCAGGTTGGTGAAGGCCGGTGGACGCAGTTTCAATGTTCAAGTTCCCAACACTTGGAATCCATTACCTCTCAGAGTTAGAGCTGCTGAGACGCCACTTAGGTTTCAAGAAGGAGCTGAAAACGTTTCTCTTAAACCTGCCGCCTGATTAGGATTGCCCTCTACTATGGAGCTCTCCCTGTATTGACCTATGGGTTCTGCCTCCGGCTTCCCTTTTTCGCTCTGTTTTTAAACCTATTTGTTCTCGTCTGTTTTGTTTGATTATGCGTGTGCGCTCTGAGGCCTATGGGCATGTGGTGCAATGGTACAAGTATACTTAATAAATAATAAATAAAAAATAGCAACTGGCGGTCAACCGAATCGAACGCCTGTTTGAGGTCGACAAATGCCAGATAGATGTGTTTTTTGCTCTCGAGTAACCTGTATATATTCAACAGGAATACGTTCAAGGGAGACCTGACTTGCTTGACAAAGCCGGCTTGATGGAGGTCAGGTCGAAAACTAGCCGAGTCCGAAATGCGCTGCTTCAAGGTCTTCAAAACCAATGAGGTGTATATTTTGCCAATGATATCGAGCAAGTACTATATAATAACACATCATTGTCATTTGGCCTTGGACATATGCTTGCATTCACAGTAATTTGGTAATATGGGCCTATACACACTGATATTAACAATGCATATGGTGATCCATTCTTGTATGAACATTTCATTAGAGTGATATCGTAACCATATTTTTCGTAGTGTACAATGCTATGTGATGCCACTTCCTGTTTTGTCAAGGGGTGAAAGGTTATGTTTCATTGCTTCCCATAATGTCACTTTGGGGTGGGGTCAAATTACATCCCTTCCTGTGATGTCATCAGAGATCAAGGGTCGTGTGATGTCCCTTCCACTACCCCTGGCATTTTGTTGAAATGACACCCCTGCTGCACGGGGTCGCTGTCTCACTTTTCTATGCCACGGGCCTGCCTCTTTCTCCACTTCCTAGGTTTCCAAAGATTATCAACCTTGGTTCCCTGGCATAATTAGACGGGAATCTGGCACATTTTCCCCTCCAGAACAGGATCCCACTCAGAAAATCAAAAAATGGTGCAGCTGCTATTTTTTCCGCATGTTTGACAGATGGCATTGAAGGCTCGATCACGAGCCGGTTTGGAAATGGCACAGGGAAATGCACGATTCAACGTGACCTTTCTAACCCATTTTTGCGTGTTTTCACTGCTGAGAACAGCAAGGGGAGGAACCACTTCTGCCCAGTGTACATGTCTAAGCCTTTGTCTGGAAAACTAACATATTTTATCTTTGTCACTCCTTCCAGGCACATCATCTTGAATTGCACTCCCAGAACCTGCGTGGCGGCTTGGTGGTAGCCTTTGAGTACATTAGTGTTAGGCACATGTGTTCAGGGGTCATGTCCAAAAAATAAAGTGGGGGACTCAGTCATAAAAAGAAATTGCAGGGACTCATTAGCATACCAATTGAATGTGGCTTCCCCAGAAATTACTCCGCCCATCCGCGTGTACCCTCGACTTGTGCCCTGCATGTATTCATATAATGTATGCTCACGCAGTGCCCCCACAAAATGTGCAGGTCATCTTTGCACATTGGGCGACCTGCGCTTTTCGTAGGAATTGGCCATTTGAATAGAAGCAGTATTTTCAGGTGCCCAATTCTTTATGAAATAGACCATGAGGGCCTCAGTAAGAGTATGACGGCAATGGTGGAACATGCAGGATTTGGTAACACTGTACGTTTTAACAGTCCTCCAATTTCTGAATTTCATCTGAGAAGAGATTCAAGTCCAATTGGGTCTGTGTGGAAAAAACGTCTGCCACGCAAAAGCATTACCTCATGCGATATTAACGCGTGCTGTAATATGCCACTTCCCCTATGTGGACCTGTGTGACTTCGAAATGTGGGATAACCGAAGGGCCCTCATGACTCTGAATCAGGAATAGTTACCGCAGTTAATGCTCCCAACAAGATGCAGGACATCCATGCTGGATTCTAAACACTTCCCACCATACCCCTGGACAAACCTGCATCCTTCTGAGCTTTGCAACCAGTCAACTTGTAGACCTTCATCAGGACCTCCAAGAAACATAAAGCCTCAGGTACTTATCGAGTCCCATGCCTGGCACATCCTAAAACAGGATCACTTTGTGCCTGCCCATGGCTTTACAACACTTTTGTCTCTCCGGGGTGCTTCCCATCAGATCTGATAAAAAGAACTATCCCCTTTCCAAAAAAAGTTAAACTCTGAATTTACCATACCAGCAAACTTGGAAGCAAGACCACGCAGAGAAACAGAGGTTCGAATCCCGGATCCACGCTTAGAAAGCGAACTCAGGTATGGTATCAGGCGGGTTATGAAAAAACAATCAAATAAATAAATAACTAACTAGCGACCCATAGCAAATATCTATGAGGTAATATCACCAAACCCTTCATGCGGCCCCAGGAGTTTGCCCTTTTGTGGAAGGATGCTGCTTTTCCAGGAGCATCTTTGTTGAGTCTTTTTTCGAGGCTGCTTTCATGTCTTTGAAAGTCTGTGGAGCAATGTCTGCATTCATATCTACATACATCCTGGCGCGCTTCCATCGCTGCAATGTCATTTTGCACACCGGCAAACACTGCCCAGGTGCAAAAAATTGAATCGAACAATTTGTGCAACGATGGGTTGCAGTGCAAAATGGCAAGTCACTTTTTGTAAAGTCTATGTCCAATGGTGTTGAGTACTTCGGCATGAATCACATACAGCGTGTTACCCCTTGCGGACTCCAATTTTTTAAACATATATATATATAAATGATTTCTGAGTAGTTTAGGGAAAGCGGCCTGTTTTTAGTCTGGCACCTCAGCAAGGCATCACCCACAGCACAAGGCCCTATTTTGCTTCTTGACAAATTGGGAGGCAGGGGCAAACACCTTCATACAAGAGCTCTCTTTCTTCTGACCACTGAAAATGGGATTTGCCAGGATTCAGTAATGAGAGCAGCGGAAGGGGGAGGCGAGAGGGTGTAACCACCTGTTATGAGGTTTCCCAAAACATCAGCTATTCAAAGGATACCACTTATGATGTCTGCATGGGGCATAATTGCAATGTGGCGCCCTCTGGCCCTTCTCAACAGTAATTGCCATTCTCAGCATGAACCTGTTGCACCTGTGCAGTGGAGGCCGCCATTTTCTTAGCATCCCCAGTTGTCCAGGGACATATACATCTGGTGACACGAGTCTTGTGAAATTACACGAAATATTTACAAACACCCCTCTGCTGTCAGCCATCTCACGCTCTCCACTCCATTCCTATGGGAATGAGAGTCCCAACCCTATCTCTTTACAGTAGGGCTATTCTTCTTTACAGTAGGGCTATTCTTGCCGATGCACAGAATGATAAAACCCAGTCCTATTTTCTGAATGACCTTAAACATTTGTGTATATTTGCCGATGAAAATGATCATATGTGCACCATTTTCATGCTCGATATCATGAAAGTCTGAATGAATTTTACTATTCGGTCATCGAGCTGCTTTAAAGAGGATATGTGTCTCATTTTAATTTATTTATTTGTCTAGCTATATAAAGCGAGGACCATACTTCAAAGGATATTAGAGCTATGTGCAATGGACAGGTGCACTCATTACAGGACAAGGCAAGAAATTAAGCTTTGGATGCAAATTCAGCAACATTGGAGAACGTTTATCCGTATAGTTCTGTCTCCACAAAATGGCAAAAATGAAACCTGGGGACAGTGATCAAAAGCTCACCTGTGAGAAAAATGGAGGAAGCTCCTTGTGTCAATGGACTTCAATGAGGACCATTATTGACCAATAGTAAGAACAGAAGATAATCAGGTTATGCATTTGGTGAAGCTTCACGATGATGGATTCTATCAGACTTAAAAGTGTGGCTTTCCTCTCTATTGTCCTTGGTGTCAAGTCCTAAAATTTAAAGTGAGGGGACTCATCAACAAACGTGATGGGATGTGACGTCACCAGAAATGAGCATATCAAGGTGAAATATGCCCCTTTCATTAAATTGGCTTTGCATAACCACCCAAATTGCACAGGACAAATGGCATTTGCCTTTCATAAAATCAACACACACACAAAACCAAGACAGGATATTTTCCTCTAATAGTGTTTTTAAAAACGTTAAAATGCGTGCATGTTTTAAACTCCAAGAACCAATACAAATGTTTACCCCTGGGACTTGCAGTATCGAAATGTGATATTTCACCTTTAGTTGTTTGTGATTTTTGATCAGGTTATAAAGTGCAGTGGTGAAGTGTCCGGCCTACAAACCTGACGACTGCGGTTTGATCCCCAAGGTCTGTTTTAATTCATAATCCATGTTCCCGCGATGGGTCGCCCACATTTCATGAAGTTCTATATTTTGTGTGCAGGATTTATCCGTGGCCATTGTAATAATGGCTGACATGCCGGCAGTCTAGTAAAGAAGATTACTGGTAAGTGATCCGGGCATTCGTTGTTCTCACGTTTGTGACGTTGCATATTTCCAACATGCTGCATCCGTACGCCTGATAGCGCGAGAGGTGCTTGTGCAGGTTTCTGCAGACCGAGGCCCTTATGAGGGACACACCATTGTTTAAAAGGAATCTCATGTCATGTTATGTTATGTTATGTTATGTTATGTTATGTTAAGTTGTTATGTTATGTTATGTTAAGTTGTTATGTTATGTTATGTTATGTTATGTTATGTTATGTTAAGATGTTATGTTATGTTATGTTATGTTATGTTATTTGAGATTTGTGTAGCCCCTACTGTCATTGTTATGGCTTTGAAGCACTCTGGGGTGAAAGGCCCTTTGGAAGACCACAGACTGTGCAAACATCAAAATAAAAAGAGAATTACATTGCGTGTGAATAGCATTTAGATTTAGGTGAATATTCTATTACTGGCAGTGATGACTAGTTTCAAACATTTGAAGAATCATGCAGGCCTTGTGTTTAGGCACAGAGTCGATTGCTATGTCATTGACTAGGTGACAGCTGAACCTACCCGGTCATGTTATATTGCATCACTTTGTAGGTCTTACTCTGTTTGGATGGAGAGAGGAGGGTCCAGGGCAAAGTTATTGCCGGGACATATTTGGATGGACGCCAGCTGCTTCGCCGAGCACGACAAGTGCATACTGTTTAAATTAGGGATAGATGAGCCTTAAAGTGCTCAACTCAAATGCGGTTAGCATCTTAAAACAATAGGTGCATATCTGCTTTACACAAAGTGCAGAGGGGGATCATGTCAAGCGGAACTCCACATTAAATTAGATAATATTCAAAAGACTTAGAATGAATGGTCATGGGCAGGCTGAATCAGATCACAATACAAAAAACATTTAAATAGGACACATTTTATTGATAACAAATACACAAAAACATATTAAATCGACAAAGCTAACCCGTAATGCACATTGGGTTTCCATAGTTAAGAGAAAGCACAAATGGGTAAAGTGCTAGTGCATCTGACATGTAAGTGCAATATCTGAATAACACACAAAGACAGAACGGGGGGACAGAACTTCAACCAAGTGAAGGGAATCACGTGAGAGAAGGCTGTTGCTCCCGGGTCTGCGAAAAATAGAACTTTCACAAATGTGTATGAGAAATGCTCAATCAATAGTTTCATAGTCTCAAATTATAGAACTGAGCAACCTCATTAGGTAGGGTGCGGTTAGTCAACTACAACGCCCTAGGGGCATCACACAAGAATAACAAGTGTCAACCTATTAGGACTTTATGTGGAATAAATAGTTTTGACGGAATAAAGCCTTAAACTAGAAACCAGCTTATGCCCGTCTTCTTCAGCACAGCGCACTCCTTTGTACTTGAAAGCCTAAGGGGGTAATTCATAGAATTTAGCGCACAAGTGGCGCACGCGGATGGCGCACAGTGTGCGCGTGCGAATCTCTGCGCCAGCCGCGTGCGCTAAAATCCATTTCCGCGCACAGCGTATTCATGGATTTTAGCTACCAAAACCAGCCATGGCGCACAGTGGCGCAGCGACCCTGCAGCAGCGCCAGTTACGCCCCCAAGAACGCCCCTTGCACAGGGAAAAGCCATCAAAATCCCCAATCCAGCACAAAGGGCTGTGCTAACCCTGTACCAGCACAGCAAGCGGGGAACGTGTATTACTGGGGTTCGTGGGAAGTTTCACACGCGAAAAGGCCTGTGCGAGTGGGATACCTGTATTACTGGGGTTCGCGGGAAGTCTCACACGCGATTGGCCCTGTGCGAGTGGGGTACGTGTATTACTGGGGTTCGTGGGAAGTTTCACACGCGATTGGCCCTGTGCGAGTGGGGTACGTGTATCACTGGGGTTCGTGGGAAGTTTCACACGCGATTGGCCCCGTGCGAGTGGGGTACGTGTATTACTGGGGATCGCGGGAAGTTTCATACGCGATTGGTCCTGTGCGAGTGTGGTACGTGTATTACTGGGGTTCGCGGGAAGTTTCACATGCGATTGGCCCTGTGCGAGTGGGGTACGTGTATTACTGGGGTTTGTGTGAAGTTTCACACGCGAAAGGGCCTGTGCGAGTGAGGTACGTGTATTACTGGGGTTCGCGTGAAGTCTCACACGTGATATGGGCAGGGTACATGTATTTCGGGGGTTCGCAGGAAGTTTCACACACGATTGGCCCTGTGCGAGTGGGGTACGTGTATTACTGGGGTTCGTGGGAAGTTTCACACGCGATTGGCCCTATGCGAGTGGGGTACATGTATTACTGGGTTTGCAGGAAGTTTCACACGCGAAAGGGCCTGTGCGAGTGGGGTACGTGTATTACTGGGGTTCGCGTGAAGTCTCACACGCGATATGAGCAGGGTATGTGTATTTCGGGGGTGCACAGGAAGTTTCACACGCGAAAGGGCCTCTGCGAGTGGAGTACGTGTATTACTGGGGTTCGCGGGAAGTTTCACACGCGAAAGGGCCTGTGCGAGTGGGCTACGTGTATCACTGGGGTTCGCGGGAAGTTTAACACGCAATTGGCCCTGTGCGAGTGGGGTACGTGTATTACTGGGGTTCGCAGGAAGTTTCACACGCGAAAGATCCTGTGCGAGTGGGGTACATGTATTACTGGGGTCCGCGTGAAGTCTCACACGCGATATGAGCAGGGTACGTGTATTTCGGGGGTGCACGGGGAGTCCTACATGTGAATTGGCAGTGTGGGTCCTCCCAGGTGTTCCCTCTACACCCTCCACGGCCCCTGCAGGCAGCCCACAACACAGGGGACTACCCTGCACCCCTAGTCATGTCCCGCAGGCAGCCCATCCACCATGGGCATGCCCCCCAGCCAAGCCACATGTCAGCTTGCACTACTGATCACCAACTCATGTCCCCCTGCACCCCCACCCCCCAGCAGTGCGGTGCACCTGCCAGCAGACCCCCACTCATGTCCCCCTGCACCCCCACCCCCCAGCAGTGCGGGGCACCTGCCAGCAGGCCCCCACTCATGTCCCCCTGCACCCCCACCCCCAGCAGTGCAGGGCACCTGCCAGCAGGCCCCCACTCATGTCCCCCTGCACCCCCACCCCCCAGCTGTGCAGGGCACCTGCCAGCAGGCCCCCACTCATGTCCCCCTGTACCCCCACACCCCAGCAGTGCAGGGCACCTGCCAGCAGGCCCCCACTCATGTCTCACTCATGTCCCCCTGCACCCCCACCCCCAGCAGTAGAGGGCACCTGCCAGCAGGCCCCCACTCATGTCCCACTCATGTCCCCCTGCACCCCCACCCCCAGCAGTAGAGGGCACCTGCCAGCAGGCCCCCACTCATGTCCCACTCATGTCCCACTGCACCCCCACCCCCAGCAGTGAAATGCCGATCTCATGACACAAACCAAAAGTCAACTATGTACATCAACACATGTCCGTCACACACATACACTGGTTGGCATTGCTTGTGTAAACCCACATTTTCACATGCATCAACCCAATGAGCGAATCCCACACATGGAACTAAAAAATGAAAATGTATTATGTACATAAAATCAAAAATGAAATGTAAGCATACCAAAATATGAAACATGAAATGAAAAGCATGTGAAAAAGATGATTGAATGAAAATGATAACCAATCCCAAAAAATTAGAAGGAAAAACAGTCCAAAGTCACCCTCCAACAACGCAAATCCAAAGGAAATGTAAAAAAAAAATCTACATTACTTCATGTTCATAATAAAAAAAAAAGAGAAATCAATCCATAGTCCAACTATTTACAATCCATTGTCCGAAAAAAATAAATCCATTGCTCCATGTCCATAATGCAAAAAAAAAAAATAATGAATACTTGATGAAACTATATACAATCCATTGTCCAAGGATGTAAAGGGTCCATGATCCCAACCAAACAAATGAAACCTACCTAACAAACTACCTAAAAATATAACTATATACAAATTTGTGTGGCATTGTCCATTGACCACAAATAAAAGGAAAAAGAAAAGGAAACCTAACTCTAAAAACTATTTAAAAGGGCAGCAGGCTAGTCCGACGGCTCACTTTTGGATGTCCCGGGCCAGGGCATCATCGAACTCCTGCTCGATGTCCGGGAGGCGGTCCTCTTCCATGGCCCCGAGGGTTCTCAGGGACGATGACATCTGGACCTCCAGGTCCCTGCGAATTGCCTCGAGGCACTCGGCCCGCCTCAGAGCCCTATGCATGGAGTTCTCCGCCCTGACCATCGTGAGCCGTGCCTCTTCTGCCCGCTGCCGCTCTGCATCTATAGCATGGCCTAACCGCTGCCACACGGAAGACACTTCCAGTCCTGGGTCCTCCTGTCCTCTGGCCGATGCCTGCCCCTCCGATGTTGAAGGCCCTGAGCCATCATGGCTCCCACCTTGTTGCTGCTGCTGCTGTGCCTCTGCCTGTGCCCTGGCTCTTGCTGCCTGCACACCCTCCTCCGGCTGGGGTGCAGCCGGAAAACGCTGCAGGTCACCTCGCATGCCCCGTTGACACAACGCTATCCCACTCAGGACAGGCTCAACCCGGTCCCGGATTGCCACGTCCGCAGGGAGAGGAAGGCCAGTTGTTGTAAGCGGATCCCCTCCCTGAAAACGGGTCTGGACGTAGGCATCCCTGCTGGTGCAGGATGATGCAGTCACAGGATCGGGGACAGGATTACACACAGGCACCTCCGCGGGGGCCTGTGCTGCCTCCCGTCCCTGCCCCTGCACTGCACCACTAGCACCACTAGCACCAGTGGAATCCCCACCTCCAGACCCCATCTCTGTCCCTTGCACGGCCTCCTCCTCCACCAAACCCCCCACCAACCTGGATGACTCTGTGCCATCTTCCTCCGTCTGACCCTGTGGGGTCTCAGCTGCCCCTTCTGCTGCCGAGTAGTCCAACTCCGACCTCCGCCTCTTGGGCCTACCCTCAGCAGCTGCGGCCTGGGACGTGGCACCGGACTCCTCACTCCCTGACGAGATGACAACCTGGGAGGGGAGCCGGGCTTTGTGTCTCGGGCTGGCGGTGCGATCCCTGCTGCTGTGCTCCACAGCACCCTCTCCGCCTTCTTCATCAGTTGACGCTGCAGACAGGGAGAGATAGGACACAGGCATCAGGGCACTGTACAATGGACCGAAACACACATGACAGTTGCACATGAGTGGCAGTGTCAAACTTCAGACATGGCATCACAATCCCCAACACACATGTCATTTCAACTCACACACATGAGCAATTCTAAAGCCATATCACAACAGCCAGCACCATCCATACACATACAACAGCATGAGCATCCAAAGGTGAGCCAGACATCACATGAAACACAGGGAGTGCAGTAGACATGCACACACGCCACCACACTTACATGCATGTCTACATCTCGTCCAACTGTTGCAGTGATGAGATTGCCATACATGTCAGATCTGCCATTCAGCCTTCTACATATCAGTGTCACATGCATCCATTTTGCATCACAGTTGCACACTTGTCAAGTACACACACATGCACATGTACACAATGCAGATACATGCATTAGGAACCACCATCCATGCCACAACCATGCCAATGTACATACACAGAAATTCAAACATGTGTGCTCCCACACCTGCATTTGTCCAGCATGCTTACCAACACATACACCATCAATGTGTCTCACACATGAGAGGACACACATGTGGGAGCCTCACGCCCATGTTCATACACATCCCTACATGGCCCTACAAAAACACATGTGCAACCTGCACACTACTGGCACACCATGACACGCACAGCATCCAATCACTCTGCATGTACACTTACCGCTCGACTCCAGACGGGTCTGCCTCTCAATGATCTGGACGTAGAGCGCTGGGCATATGCGTTCCAGGACCCTCATTTGGTGGTCCGACAGCTGCCCCGGCGCCCCTCGGCATCTGCTGCCTTTGCGAGGCGCCGGGCCTTGTTGAGGGTCCTGGACCTGAAGTCCTCCCAGCGCTTCTTGACATGATGTAAGTCGCGGACTGCCACCCCCTCCGCGTTGATGGCAGTCACAATGTCATCCAGATCCTGGTCCGTCCTTCATTGTCGGCGCGCGAACTTCCAACGAGGGCATCATACTGCCCCAGGACTTGCTCCACCAGGACACCAACTTCCCTGGCACTGAAGCTGGTGGCCCTCTGCTTCTCTGGCTGGGGGTTGCCAGTGCTGCCCGATGGTGTTCTGCTGGACATGGCAACCCCAGAGGCAGGAGTGGGTGGGCAACTGGGTCCTGGGGCTGGGCTGTGGAGCGATGGAATCCCAGTCGGGAGTCTTCAGTTCCAGCAGGGGTGGTCACAGCAACTGCATCCCTGGCTGATGTGCAGGCAGCAAATGGCAGTGCACGTGGGCAGCAGGCAGTCAGGCAGCAGCAGATTGCAGGTGGGAGCGTGCTCGGGGCCCTGGGGGGCAGGAAAATGGCCTTCAAGGCAGGAGCGTGGTCTTCCGTGTGTGTACGCGTGGCCAGCTTGATACGGAGTGATTTGGCACGTGAAAAAATTGCACGTCAGCATGTAATTCCAGGAAAGGACCTTAGCACGTAAGTGTGTCAGCACACGTACACGATTTCATTGGTCCAAAGGCCCTTAGCGCGTAAGCGCGTCTGTGACGCATCGCACACGGGCGTTGCCCTTTCACGTGGAAAACTTCCTGCGAACACCAGGAATACACGTACCCCACTCGTTCGCGTGTAAAACTTCCCGCGAACACCAGGAATACACGTACCCCACTCGCACAGGGCCCTTTTGCGTGTAAAACTTCCTGCGAACCCCAGGAATACACGTACCCTACTCGCACAGGGCCCTTTCGCGTGTAAAACTTCCCGCGAACCCCAGGAATACACGTACCCCACTCGCACAGGGCCCTTTTGCGTGTAAAACTTCCTGCGAACCCCAGGAATACACGTACCCTACTCGCACAGGGCCCTTTCGCGTGTAAAACTTCACGCATTGAACATTGAACAAAAAAGATTAAAGGAGGAAAAAAGCCAGAAGGAATCACAGTCTTTTTGGAATAAATGAATAGGAAAGCAGTTCATGGTGGATATGTATATTTCAATGTCCAAAGTCTGCAGTAGAAATCAGCGTGCCTCACCATGATTAAAGCTACAGAAAAACAAAAGAGAGGGAAAAGAATGGAAAAATGCACCATTCGTAGGTCCTGCCAACTAAACAATAGAAAAGGGCAGTCCTTGTAAATACTGAATACGTTATGAGTATAATCCAACCTCATCCTATGTTTGTCATTTGACACCTAGCATAATATTCCTGTTTTTAAACAATTTTGAATTGAATGTACTGTGTGGAAAAGCCATCGCCAGAGGTAGAAAAGCGCGAGCAGGACCTAATGGACATACCCCTCTGAGAACAAGAGCATAGCGCTCCATTCTCAATCATCGGAACTTCCGCTAATTACAAAGCGGTGTGTAATTTTTAGCGTGCATCTTAGTCTGAATGGAAAACAAATAGGCATAGATGTAGTCCATTAGTTGAAGTGTGGCATTGTTTGCAAACAAAACAGGGCAGGTCCAGCCACAATATGTGACAATGGATGCATTTGGGTAGTTGGGACATAGGGTGTAAATTGCATTTTATCACCATCTGAGGTAGGTTCTTCGGTTGTATGCATAATTACATATGGCGACCCAGAAAAACCGAACATAGAAAAAATCAACATCATACTCATTGGATACATTATCAACATCATAAACCATAGCAGCGTATGTAAAAATGGGGGTTTTCACAGTTCGATTTTTGTGCAGAGTGGTTAAATTAGCATTCACGGAAGCACTGTGGGTCCAAATTACTTTAAAGCCATTCCAAATGAGGCTTGACCCTTCTTGTATTAGTTGTACTACATTCCCCGCCTCCTTTATATCCCCTAATATAAAGGACACGCTCCAATACAGGCCAAGGCAAAACAACATCACAGAAAAAAATGATGGCCCCAAAATAGAGGGCACAATCGTAATTTTAATTTCTAGTACTACTTATTTCTACCCTATCACTATCTACATTTGTGGCGTTGTTAGTGAGGGCCCTCCTTTCCACCTGAAGGGGCGATATAAATGGGTTAAGTACACTAAATAATCCATGTTTTTCTTTTTTCTCTTCATAATATATCACTATCATATTCATTTACATCTTTACCATACCCATTTTTTGAAGCAAAATAAGGGATGACAGAAAAGATAAGAGAAGACAGCGGGAGGGAGCTGAGGGAAACGAGGTAGATGGAGATATATATATATATATATATATGTATATGTATATGTATATATATATATATATATCGTTAAGACATGGAGGATGGAAAAAACCGCACTCCAAGCATGAGATCTGCAGGTCCCAGTAAACAAAGTAGCAAAACTCGAATCCAAGAAACAGAAAAAAGAGTTTAATAGATGGTTAAAAATAGTAGGCAAAGAACACACAGCAAACAGAACAGAACACCAGGGCAGTGTCCTTAATATATATATTTATATTTATTATCTCATTCGGCAACATTCTTTGGTCGTTACTTGTTTCTTTATGTTATAGCCCTAGTTTTCAGTATTCTTTTTATTTCTTTAGCACTCTTTTCTTTAGGGAATCGCGACCTCTTGTTCATGTGGCTGTTCACTCTGGGGTGCGGTACTCTCATTTGCCTTTCTCACATCTGAAAGGTGCACCCAGTACTTTAATCCCTTCACTTTACTGCTGAGGGTGTGCAATATATTACTTCATAGGGACTTCATAGGGACCATAAAACCATGGGGAGTTCCACCTACGCACGAAACTGCGCATGTATACGTGTTCACCAGGCATTAACTGTGCTGCTGGGCTGTCCTGTGCGGGTTTATTTGTATCAGTTTCATTTTCTTGGGTAAACTGAGGTGCTATTTGTTTTGCTATACTCCGCACAGCCTGTGTCAATTGGGTGAGATATTCCTGAAATTCATCCCCTAGCACTGTGGCAGCTCTGTGAGCGTCTGATGCTCTTCTTACTGGAGACAGTAGTGTTTGGAAGCGCCTTCCCATCACTATTTCGTGCAGGCTTAAATGATGGTCCTTACTTGGCTGCATTCTGAGTTGTAACAGTGCTAGAGGCAAGCAATATACCCAGTTGTTCTTGAGGGTGTGACATAATTTAGAAAATCTGCTCTTGAGGAGGGTGTTTATCTTTTCTACCACTCCATTAGCTTGCAGGTGATAAATCAAACAAAGTTTATGTTTTACCCCTCAAAATGTGGTAACTTTTTTGAAAAGATCGTTTACAAAGTGTGTGCCGTTGTCTGAATGCATCACATCACATATTGCCTACCTTGGGAATACCTCCCTTACCAAAAATGTGGCCACGCACTTGGCATCTGGTTGTACACACGGTCCTGCTTCCAACCAACGTGAGAAGGGGCACACCGCTACTATGAGGTACCTTGCTCCATTACGTCTTTCACCCATGTCAGCATAATCTATGTGCAGTTCTCAAAATGGTCCTGATGGCCGTGGCAGTGTTCCTCGCAATGTCCTAAGTGTCGAACCTGAACTGTATGTTTGACAAGTTGTGCATTCAATTATTAATTTCAAATTGGGGATGAACCATTCTTCTTGGATGTCTGCTGCAGTGTGCTGTTTTGTTACATTTGCTGGAAAGTGAAGTTGTTGGAATGCTATCTGTAATAACTCTACTGGCATCACTACTTTCCCTGTCATTTGCTGGCACCATAGTAGGTCTGTGGACGATTGCACCCTCATTCCTCACATAATTCCCCCTCCTCGGGTGGGGCCCGTCTCTGTAACTCTATTATTTGAAGTATGAGTGTAGAACTGTACCCTTCTTCCTTGTCTTCTGGGGTTGATTCTTTTACTATACATTCTACAGATTGTGGGATGTTAAAGTATGCTGCTTCTTTCACGGCGGCATCTGCTGCCGTGTTACCGAGCAAGATTGCGTCTGTGTTATATGTATGTGCTTGGCACTTCACTAAGGCCACTACTGATGGTTCTGCTAATGCGTCAATGAGGTCATTAAGTAGTGCTGCATGTTGTACAGGGGAGACATCCACTATCCTGAATCCCCTTCGTCGCCATTGTGACAAACCCAAGTGTACCGCCGTTGTCACGTATCCCGAGTCAGAGTATATCGTCACTGCACAGCCTTTGGCTGTACGCAATGCTTCAATTAATGCAATGAGTTCTGCTGCTTGTGCCAAAAAATGTGAGGGCAGGCACTTCTGCACTATCACTTCGTATTCTTCCCCTTCAATTCTTACCATAGCTGCCCCTCCATGCTTTACTCTCGTTTCACAATCAATAGATGCTGACCCATCTACAAAGTATATTTCACCTCCTTCTAGGGCATTTTCACTTGCTTTAGGGATGTCATCGTCTTACCCTTCATATGTAGTGCAATCGTGTGCTTGCATGTCCTCCATTGTGCAGGGCTTTGTAAAGAATGTGGCTGGGTTTACAGTTTTGCATCATACAATGTGCACGTTTGGGCTTGATATTATTATTTCATATGCAGTTGCTCTCTGTGTGGTGAGTGTGGACCTTGACCTTTCTAGAATGGCAAATAGAGAGTGTTCAACAAACAGTGTGACCGAGCAGCCCATCACTATGGTGGTGCTTTATTCTATTGCGAAAATGGTGGCTTCAAGGGCCTGTTCGCATACAAAGTGTCCTTGCTTTACTGAATCTATGGTGCCACTGTAGTATGCCAATGGCTTATGACCAAGGGATGTTTTTTTGTGTGAGTACTGCTGTCATTAGTGTTACATCGCAATGTGAGAATAGGTAAAACTCCCACTCATAATCTGGAGTCGCTAAAACGGGTGCGTGTGTAATGAGATCTTTCAGTTTAAAGAATTGTGTGATAATTTCTTGTGTCCATTTTATGGGGCGCTGCTCTTGTGTGCTTCTTTCAGTGCTTGGAGAAGGGGGCCTGTGTACGCAGCATAGTCTAGTATCCATGCACGGCAATATTTGCATATGCCAAGGAACTTTTGCATTTCTTTTACTGTCTTAGGCATCATGGTGTGGCGTATTGCTGTTTCTCTGACTGGTATAGTTCTTTTAACATCCTTTGAAATTAGCTATCCTAGATACAGTACTTCTGCTTGGCAGTATTGTAGTTTACCCTTATCCACCTTGTACCCTTTTGCTGCTAATTAGTTCAATAATGTTATTGAATCTGCTCTACATTGCTCTTCACTTTTGGTGCAGATAAGGAGATTGTCCAAGTACTGAATTATTGTGCTTTTTACATCAATGTTGCCAAGGCCTTTGTACAAAATTCGATTAAATATGCTGGGACTTTCCCAGTACCTTTGAGGTAGCCTGCAATGTTCATATCTTTTCCCCCCTAAGGTGAATGCTGTTAGGTATTGGCAACTGGGGTCAAGTGGTACTGAGAAGAAGGCATTCTTCAAATCCACAACTGTGAAACACGCAGCATTTTTTGGGATGCTGCATAAAATGAATGCAGGGTTTGGCACTAAAGGGAACTCTTTTTTTATTATGTCATTAAGTAGGCAGAGATCCTGGATCATCCTCTCTGTCCCGCCCCTTGCCTTTTTTTATCTGATATATCGCAGTATTGCATGGTGAATTTGATGGCACAATTATACCTTGTTGTAGTAATGCGCTTATTGTTTCTTTTATTCCTTCTTCCGCTTCTCGGGACAGTGGATATTGTTTTACTCTAGGCGGTACTGTGCCTGGTTTTAGTTTAATTTTTATAGGTGTTACTCCTCGTAAGAATCCTACATCATGGAGCCCTGTTGTCCATAATTCTTGTGGTACTTCTCTCACATCTTGATCAAATATGGAGGGCGGTGCACTGACACTGGCCATGAGGGGGTTATGTATCTCTCTGTGTTGGATCATCATGTCACATGGCACACATATTTCCATTATTATTTCCCCGTCAGTGTCATTGTCAGTGAACAGCTCTTCATCTGCCACATCTCTCAGCGCTATATTTGGGTCTATGCACAATACTGTTCTCCACTCACATCCATGCGTGTCCAGTCCTATTGCCACAATACGTTTGCCTGATACTTGCACCTCCTGTAGATCGATTGAAAGGACAGTGCCAGACACAATCTCTGGGCTTACCACAGGGCAGAAAACAAAATCAGATGGCACCCACCATTCTTTCTGGGTGATCTCTGGTACCACTCTAGCCAGAACCTGTATCCCATAGATGAACATGTCAACATCCGTGGGCACCCCCTTACTGCAACCTCATTTGTCATGGTACTGATCATTAGTATTGCTCGCACTGGACACACCCCTGGAGTGGAGCACACTATTCCCCTTTCTGTAAAAGAGATGGTCATATTAAGTTTACTGAGGAAGTCCCTCCCCAGCAAATTTATGGGCAAATCTTCTTGATACAGCAGGGGTGCCCAAACCGTTTTCCATCCCACTGTTATATCCAGATCTTTTGTATAAGGAACTTTTAAAATTGCCCCAGAAAACCCCATGCATTTCCAAGTTTTTCCCTAAGAGGGGAAACCGGCCCTCGATAAGGCACAACTTTTCCGCTCCAGAGTCCACCATAAAGATGAACTGTTTGTTTCCTATCTCCGCCCCCCACTAGTGGTTCCTCTTCTGCATGTAGGGTAGTCGATAGGACTGGACACGCAAGTGCTTTCTGTGGGCTGTCCTAATTGGGTATATGTGTATGTTCCTGGGACAGAGAAAACGCTGTGTTCAATTACTGATGTACCGCGAAACGGTGCTGGTGCGCCATTGGTGGTGGTAGCAAAAATGTTGGGATGGGCGTTCCCCATCATACTCTGGCGTGCTGTGTTGGGCTGCATGCTTTGCGGTTGTGCTTGTGGTATGTGTTGAATATGTTGTGTTCATTGCGAGTAGTCATTATAATTTTGCTTGCTCCCATTGGTAGTTCATAGGGGCTGCCTAGGTGGGGGTGGCCAAATTGTTGTTCGTTTCCCATGGGACGGGTCCTTGATAGTATCCCATAGGTTGTGCTCGACATTCCTGTGAAAAGTGTCCCCACCTCCCACAATTCCAGCAGACCCTTGACCCCCTCTTTGCATCCCTTGTCCCCCAAAACCTCTATTTCCTTGACCTCCAAATCCCCCTCTCTGTCCCATGTACCCACTTCGTCTTCTTGTGGGCCTTCCCTGCCATTGGGGTCCTTCGTTCTGCTCCTCTCCTGCCCATTGCTCCTGTCCGTTTGCAGACCATGTGGCTACCATCCTTGCCAGTGTACTCCCTGACCCCTCATCCTCATCCCCATCTCCCTGTCTCTCGGTGGGTAGGGCTGTGTTAATCGCAGCGACCTTCACCAATTTATTCTGTACAAGCTTCGCTTCGTCAGCCAACCTTCTCTGTGCAATTTCTTTCTCTCTTTCTTTGATCCTCCTACAATGATGTACTATGATGCTCTGAATCTCAGGCCATCTTTTGGCTTCTGTCCCAGCTATTGTATCCAAGGCCTTCTGTACCTCCTTTGGGAGGCCTCTCTTGATGATAAAGTAAAAAAGGGAGGTGGATTGGTCCCAAGCCGTGCCCGTTTCTGATCTCCACCTCCTGCACCCGAAGAATGAATTGTGCAGCCTCCTCCGCCTCACCCATAGTACACTGCATTATCAAGTGTAAATCTGGGGTATCAGGGAAAGTTCTCTGCAGTGCATTCCACACTTGTGCTCTCACATTGTTAAAGGCTGACCCATCATGGCAGTCACAATTTATTGTTGCTCCTGGGAAACCTGCCTTCACCCACACCCCGTCTGCTTGGTCTCCCACTGCAGACACTAATAAACATTTTACATCCCCTATGGCCAAAGGCACTCCTGCTGTGTTTTTTCGAATGCACGTATCCACTTTCCTGCCCCTCCCGAAAGTGGGGGGAGTACCTTCAACGGGTTATTTTTGTCCATCGGTGCCGATGGTATGTAATGGGGTCTCCCTGCTTCTTTGTGGATGAGAGACATTTGCAATCTTGCTTTATTATTATTACTTCCCTTTTTACTTACTTTTACTCCTTTAGATTTGCCCAATGACATGTTTCCCAACCTGCTCCTCAACCTTCCCTGCCATCTTTGCCTTACTACCCCATCCTCTGGGTCCTCTCGTAGTGGTAGGGATAATCCTGCTGCTGCGGCCCCCTCTTCGTACTCCTCTAAATCACTCCAAACCTCGTCTATTCCTCTGTCTGAGTCTCCACTTCCTTGTTCCTCCCCTACTTGGCTGTCTCCTTGTTCTGCCCGCACAATTTTATGGGGATATCATTAAGATGGAAGACAAACTCTCCTGACTTCCACTCATGTTCGGGCCCTGTTGGTAAATTTCCCTGTGGTAGCTGCAAAGGTGTTGGGCCACCCTCTGCGCTTGATGGGGCCTCCCCTCCCCAGGACAACATTTGTCCTCTGTCACATAATGCTGGTAATCGTGTTAATTCCATCTGTGTGGAGGCAAGTTGTCTTTCCAAATCCCCAGTGAGACGTGCTCGGTTTACTGGAGGGGCGCTCGTAGGTCCGTACACCCCTCTTGGATCATAAGGAGGCAGGGCTGTGGCTGCGGTGGTTGAAGAGGCACTTGGTTCGGGAAAATAAAATGGGTCACTGTACACCGCAGAGGGCCTAGTTAGTAGTGGATATAATCTAGTGAGGTCATTGTCCTCCGCTTTTACCACTTTTTCTTCAGTTGTTACTCCCCCCCTCCTGTTGGGGCTGGTGCCACTTCTGGCGATACCTCTTTTATTACGTCATTACCAGGGGATGCATCTTCAAACATCCTCCAAAGGTCTAATATTTCACATCTATTTTGGAGCTGCTTACCTCGATACTTTGCCTGCAGGTGGGTTGTCACAAGATCTAACACTCTTTTATCAAATAACCCTCCTTCTGGCCACACTTGAGACGATCCCTCTCCCTCTATTTTTGTGATCCACTGTTCATGATATTTTTGTATTTTTTCACTATACAGGGGGAGGTGCTGGCAGATATGAACTAAAGGTGTGTCTCCCCCCATGATTCTCCTGTTTACCTTTGCAGTTACTCGTGTGCGTGTAGTGTGTCACAAATACAATTGAAAAGATACTTCTTTTTACTCTGGCAGTACTTCAACACTCACTGTATAATATCACAAAAACCTTGTTACTTACACCTTCTTGCTTCTATATGAACGACAAAGGACACACTTTCAATACTTCTTACATGGACGACAAACTTACATATACTTTTTGAACGGACCAACAAATTTCACTTAAATGGCAGTTAACATATAACGTGTATTTTGCTTTGTTGCTAGTTATACTCCTACCCTATCCTAGTCACACTTTTCCATATTCTGTTCTCCCATTCACTCTTCTTGCCCCCCTCCCTGGGCCCTGTCGGGCTGACTTCTTAAAGAGTTATACTTACAGGAAGAAGATTTTACTAAATGTAATAATATCCCCCGAGTCTACTCAATATACGAGACTCCTACGTTTTGTATCTCCACTTATTTCCTGCACTGGTCGAGACAATGCTACACAGCGCTGCCTTCTACCTCCCTTGGAGCTAGGTTCCCGTACTCTTCCTGTATTCTGTTACCTCTGTATTCACAACCTAATGGCCATATAAAGAAAAGAGAAGAAAAAGCCTATCAGTTACACTCACACACTCCATAGGCCCTAAATCTGACTCCCCCTATCTTCTTATTGCTGTCCTTACACCAGTTATTTTTTCCAAATTCCCCTTCTTTGAGGTTCTCGCAACCAGTACTCACATGTCCAGGACGATCCGAGAGCCTCTGTTTATGGTCTATCCACAATCGGGGCCGCACCCCAACCAAGCCGTGACCCGCCTTGGCGAGCAGTCGGGTATTTGCAATGCGAGGACCCTTGGAACCTCTTCTTTTGTGCGTACACTGGTCAGCCGCAGGAGGCAATGGTTTTGCTGGGGGCGTCCCGGATCTCGCCGCACGGCACAGGGGTTTCTCTCGGTGCACCCTCGGTCACGTCCCAGGAGTCACCAAGTGAAAGTACTCACTCCCCACAATACCAATAAAACTCAGAATAAAGGACACATCCGAGTAGGGAATGAGACCATGAGAGTTGATTGCGAGTTTGTCAAAGATTTATATGATATTCAGCATCCAGAGAACTCTGCTGCCTTGAGAGCGCTCTGGCAAACAATACAGATAAAATATGTTTTAAAGGGTTACAGCGACATCAGTGATGAGTTCTATACAGACTACAAGTTGCAGTTTCATTGGTTAGAAAGGAGGTGCACATATAGTTCTTTATGGGACGGCTTCAAGGGATTGTCTGATGACTTGGCAGGAGGGTGGACATCACGTAATTCAGCTGGGCCGGTCCGTGCGAGGTGGAGGTTAGAACAGGTCGGAGAGGCGGCTGTACCTCACTAGCTAATCTATACACTTATTCTAGACATGCAATAAACAATGAGCATAAATATACCTTTGAATAAATCTTAGAGGCCTATAAATTGTACATACATAATGGCATTGTCTTACATTGGGTCATTCATAAGGTGAAGGGTGTGGGGTCTTGCCTTCTGCGATATCCTGGAGACTGGGCTGGTCTGGCACATCAGGACGAGGAGGGGAGTGGAGTGGCACATGTTAGTTTAGGGCAGGATATGCTGTGGCGGGAGTCTGGGTTTATTGGGGACTCTCTGGCGTAGTTAGCACAGCGGGGGCACACTTCTGTTACATCAAAAGAGTACCTTAAGAGGGCACAGGGTAACACAAGCAGTAATTATCCAACAGCGGGGGAGAGGGGTGCAGCAGCAGGTTTGTGGATATGGATGAGCTACAAGTCATGGTTCAGACCGGTTCACACACAGGACGGTGATCTCAGAGGAAGACTGATAAGATACATAGTTTTAATTGTAGCAGTTAGCTTCAGTGCATCCGGGAGAAATGGACTTGGGACACGCAGAAAAGGTGGGGGCAGTTGGTGCTCGCTGTGCACAGGGATGCTGAGGGGAGAGGAGACTTTGTAGTGCTGAGATGCGGCCTAGTCCAAAGATGGAGTCGAGGGCACACAAAATGGAGTCCAAGTGTGTCTTGCAATAGCCCCACCTCTGTCTCTGCTGAGGTCTTATTTCTCATGGCAGCAATAGGGTGATGGAGGCGTCCCCCACTAGTGCAAGAGCAAGCGGTTTTATTTCGTGTAGAATGTATGGGGGGCTAATTCGCCCCTTCCTTCATTACACCAGCGTATAGTGAATTAGAAGGAATGCACTGTGTTTGCTTTTAAGGGAGGCAAGTTTTTATCAATGTTGTCCTGCGTTATGCTGTGTTTTGAGGGCAGAAACCCACTTAGTGGGCTTGACATTTCTTACACAGGAAGGCTCTAAACATCAGGAAAAATGTTTTATTGATGAATTTCAATGCTTGAATATTTGCTCATTTGCACATGATATGTATGTATGTATTTATTTACATATATTATGCTTTGTGTTTTTATGGAATTATTTTATTTCAAAATAAACTTGACTTGGTAATTGGATTCGCAGACTTTGCAAAACTTGCAACTAATGATGTGCAGTTTCAATAATCACCCTCTCTCCCTGAATAATGGGGCAGAATGGCTGCAATACCCAAACAGTAGTAAACAGTGTATTTTCACATTCATTAAACTATGTTTTTACCTGTGTTAATGACTTGCTGGCATAGGCAATAATCCTCTCACTTGAAACGTGTTTCTGTAACGAAACTGCTGAAGCACATATGTCTGTAAAAGCGATTTCTAGGAAGACATTTTGATTTCTCCTTGGGTAAGCTAATCATGGGGCCCCGTTCACACAGTCATTCTATTTAACTACAGCCTCATCTTGGTCATCCCGCATTTCCAAGGCACCCCCTATTTCAACAGCTTAGTTAAGGGTTGTGTGATTTCTGCATTGTCCTCATTAAATGTTGTATTGTAACTTTTCATACCCAATAGACTTTTCAAACTCTTCACATTAGTAGGATTCTTACATTTTTGACTAGCCGCCATCCTTTTCTTCTGTGGGTTCAAACCATCTTCAGTGATTTCATCTCCCAGGAAATTACCCCTTTCTCTGCACTATTGGGCCTTTGGTAATGATATTTTTTTCTCAGCCCTTTGTAAGTGACTGAGTACATGTCTTATTTCATTGAAATTATTTTGTATGTCCTCACTTTTAATCAGGACATCATTCACATACATTACAGCCTGTCTTCCTACCACATCCATCAGCATCTTATTCAGTAAAATTCTAATTGACTCCCACTATTAATATAACCGAAGGGGACTCTTTGCAACGCATACTGCCTTCATCAGAAAGTCAAAACAAAAATGTACATCCCTGCTAATGATATGCACCAGTATTCAGCATATACAATGTGGTGAAAACATTTGACTCTTGTTTGTACAAGGCCTTGTTCAGTGAATGTAAGCAGCCATCTTGAAACAGGTACTCTCTTATTAAGCTCCCTTAACTCTGTCTGCGATCTCCACTGACTATTAGCCTTTAATACTCCAAGAATAGGAGTGTTTGATGTACTATTAACAGGTCTATTTATCCTACTCAATTGTAATGATGTTTGCCAATGGCTCCAAACATGCTAAAGGTAGCCTATACTATCTCACAAAAACAGGTTTCATTTACTAACCTTCTGGTAACGTAGTGACATAAAGCTCAGTATGCCCACAATCAGACCAATCTTGGCCAAATACATTTGTGAATTCTATACATATCTTCCTCAACTGGTCTCTAAGTCATTTGTACAGTCATCTACAGCCTGAATTTGTTCCTCTATAAGTGTAGATAATTCAGAAAAATCTCCCAGAGTTGGAATTTCTGTGCTTTCCCCCAATTGTGTGGCAGTATCTTTTTCAATTGAAGCCACTCTCAGATAGCTTGACAATTCCATCCTAAGTGATTGCCTTTTCTATGGACCCATATTACCAAACTGAAACAAAATGCAATATTCCTGTGGATGAAATATTACATCCTTGGATTCATGTGGATGTAATGACTGCACCCTGAAGACTCATGTCTGTTTTGAGTCAATAAACTCAAGCAGTTCCTCTCCCAAGGTGACATCACCTTCAGAAATATTGCCAATGACGATGTTGTTTAGATCTGCGGTATGATATGATTTATTTTTGAATTGCCATCCCTAGTGTGATACCTTCTTCCAAATGAATCTACTGACATACATGCTTATACACCAATATCCATATTGTATTGTCCCCAAATTCCATGAGTGGACTATATTCACACTGTAATCCATCTTGTCTCATGACTTCATTGATACACACGTATGCATCAGACTCCACAAGCTTCTGTTCCCTTCTGGATTTCACTGTCACTGTAAATTGCCTTGATAATGCAGAAATTAAAACATCCCTCTTTCCCTGTAGTTCAATTGCACATGGCATTAGCTGTGCATAACAAAACATGTGTTTTTTGTTCTCAGATTCTATTGGGCCATCACTCAATCTGGACCAAACTTTTTGTGTCGGTACGCCCAGACCCATTTTTATCCAATGCATGATATCATTTCCCAGATAGAACTCGGCCTTAGTTCCACTTATTACCCACAGATTGTGCTGAATGCACTTAAATAGTATTTACTTATTGTCAAGTATTTGCTTAAACACTTTCTCATTGATAAAACCCCTTTCTTGTTGTAGGGCAAACTCTGCCTCAATCTTTCCCGGATACCATCTGTACGGACAACCCCCATTCAGGTAGATCTCAGCAACAGCCGATATATATTGTTGCAGGCCTTTAATGGGTTGGTTTATTACATGGTACTGTGTCTTCCTCATGCAAATATAATCTCGCTTGGTGGCCATGGGTGTTTGTGGGGGGGGGGGAGGGGTTCATGTGCTCCTGTGACTACACCCTGCCTTAGTGCAAGAAACCAGTTGAAGTGGGCTGGGGATCCCCAATATGCCTCGTCCGGTCCAACATCCACTAACTCTGGACGCCCCCTTTGACTACTTCACTGTTGATACCTAAGGTTCAGAAGCCAGCCCTTTTGTGTTTCCATAGCTTGTAATAAACTAGGAAACCAACCATCTTTGGACATTGGAGACTTGGCGAAGGTTAGCTCAGCTTTCCCGTCTACACAATCTGAAATATCCTTGTACAGTTTTAACACAGGCCAATGTTTGCAGATTATGGCTTGAATACATATGGCTTCTGTGTTATAACTTGTGATGATTTTTACATGGCCTGCATCGGCATCATGGGTAAAATGTTCCTGTGGTGGTTTTGTCATAGTGATTTGTGGTTTCAAAAAATAATTACACATTCTTTGTGAGGTTTTGTTGGAAGGTGCATTCATGGCTTTTTATGATCGCTTTGTGCTTCAAATATTTTTTCAATCGTTCTTGCCTCCTTTTCAAAACCTCTTTCAGAATTGATGTTTCACTTTTCAGGTGAGTTCACAAGCTTCTCCTCTGTTTGCTGTATCTCTGTTATATAGCTTTGCTATCTGAAAAGGCAAATGGAACCAGGCTAGCTAAAATTCCAAATGAGACTCTGTTCATGTGCTCTGTCCATTCAGCCACCAAACAGGGTTTGAAACCTCAAAGCTGGGAATTCTTAATATTCGTAAGCCCCTTCATGTGTGTTTAATATACAACTATTTTAGTCACATGTTAAACTCCTACCACTTGGACATTTCTTTTTCTTTAGTTTCCCTAATTTGTGAATTTCTTGCTGGATATGATATGTTATTTATCACGCACTTAATACCCAGAGGTTTGTAAGCACGGACACAGGGATCGAACCTGTGTTGCTACGTGTTGTCTTCCTTACAAGGGGAGCACATTGCCCCAGAGCTATCCTCCCAATCACATGACCTCCTAAACTTATCTGCACATAAAAGTTTGCAGCAGGGTTTGATGCCTGATGTCAGATTGCTCTCGAAGTACCTCTATGTTGCCATTAATTACCCCTTTCCAACACCTTAGATGAGCGATACAAAAAGAATGCTTGCACTAGGTCAGGGATTACCCCATAATCAGAGAAACCACAACAAACGCAGGGACCTTTACTTGTCCTAAAGATATTTGTGAACCCCACACTGCCCAACATTTAAGCTAAAAGAAATAACCTACTAATCAGATCATTAATGCAACAGAATTTGCAGCGACAGTACCTTTGTAGTCTTCTAGAGCAGACCAATTGCTTGTGAATGCAGTTGCAGGTACTCTGCTGCCAAATGAATTGGCTTTGACAGTTATTGTGTTACTTGCTCTTTGGTACCCGTTCTTTGAGAGCAAAGACTGCCAACTTCAGAGAGGTCAGTCGTGTTTCTGCCTCTCTGAGGCCTTTTGAGACTTTGTTCAGATCAGTTCCCAGGAAGGTTACCTCCCCAACCGCTTCCCAGCTTTATTTCCCACATCCTCTTGAGAGTTCTAAAATGGCTTCCGTCCAGTAGTTCCAATAATCGTAACTCCAGCGAGGTGCTACAGTTTCTATCTGGATTGTTATAATACCTTGTTGATGATTCCCTCTGTTGGGCCTTGGCTTGATTGTCTTTGCCCATTTTGCTTCAGTGCTATTGTCCTCTGGATTTCTTATGTTACCTCTCCAAGCTAGACTGTTTGCTGCAGTGTTGTACAGGCAGCCTTTTTATTTCATGAGTTGCAGGATGTGTCAGGGGGCCGTAAGTTTGGGTGGTCCATGGGATGCCTCCAGTGCCTGAACACTTGCATGCCTATTGCAGAGACTCCACTTAGCCCAACATCCAATTGGAAATTCTAGGTAGGCAAAGCTTTGCATTGGTCCACCATAGGCACCATACCTGCTGTCTGGCTGTCATTCCATGGGCAGCCTACTAATGTTAATGCAGGGATCATGGTACCTCAACCTAGCCACTTCTGCTTTTCTCCTAAGTCTTCACACTCAAGAGCGAGCAACCCTCTCTCCCCTTTCCAAATCGAACCCCCTGAAGAGACAGCTCTGCACTGGTGAATGGTCGAGCAGCTAAATATCACTCCCTTGCTGCTGCACCTCACTAATCCTCAGCATACTCCATTTCCCATTTTGCCTGCTCCCGTTGACAGGCAAGGGTCGCTCTCAGGATCGCCTTCTCACTGTATCTTTTATCTTTAGCCTAATCAGTGGGGTGAATGAACACTGCCCCACCGCCATCCTCAGCATGGCTGCACTGAGGCACCATCTCAACACATATCTGTTGATCATAGATGCTTCACATAAATTGTCTGGAGGACCATTAGCCATTAGCTGGCCATCTTGAAACCAGACAATGCCTTGCAGCTTCAGAAGGAGAGTCTGAGATCCAGCAATTCCTTTGACTATCTGATTAGGTATCTCTGGGACCAGACCCTTTTTGACATTATAGCATCTTTCTAGTTGTTTACAATCCTGGGGAGCAAAATATTATGGCAGGATTATTGCAGAGCCAGCAGGAGATCATGACTCCTGCTCTGGCAGCATTCTGCATCAAACCTTGGAGGCTACGTTCAGCATATGATCTCTGTATCTGAGCATAATAGATTGTACATGGTCATATGGGGATGTTTCAGAACAATTGGTACTGTGTTTGCCAATGGTACAAAGGTACAAGTGGCTGTATCTGGCTTATGGTGACTCTTCCTGGATATAGAAATTTGTGCCTGTGGATATGAGACTACACTGCGGCAAATGTGGCTGTAAGTGGTCACAGGAGGCTGTAGCTAGACACATCAGGCTTCACAAAGTAGTTAAGGCTTTACCAGGGCATATGAACATCCACAGGACACAAGGTGGCAGTACATCTGGCCTATGATCGCTATGCAAGACATGCCCTAATTAATAGACGATTTTTAACTTAGCAGTCTTTTATCTGATTTGGTTCATTTTTGGTAATTTTATTAATCGTACATGTATTGCACTTTTTTACTTTATTGCTGCCACTTCCTGTGATGTAAAGAGGGTCAAAGATCATGTGACTTCACATCCTAAACTGTGAAATATCATGTGATTTCCCCTGCTGACATGGCATCAGAGGGTCAAGAAGCATGTGATGGTGTTGTGACTATTTCAGGCTATTTTGCGAATCAACATCATTTTGGAAGATGGAGTTGTGGGAGGGGCAGTGGGATTAGACTAGCATCAGAGAGGAGAAAGAAATGCAAGAGGTGAGGAGTTTTGAGAACTTTGAGCAGCAGGTAGGATAGATGAGGAGAAGGAGTACAGGGATTGGGCATCAGGAGAGAGTTATTGAAGTAGGGATTGAAGAGAATGGTGTTGGACTTGCAGATGTTTGCAGTAGCAGGGTTTACAGTAGTGATGTCATGGGATTCGGGAACCGAAGTAGGGACAGGTGAAATGGGGCCTTTCCATTTATTATATTCCACCCTCTCATTGCATAGTCGCCCCTCTACTGCAGTACCTTCTTCTACACTCTTCAAGTTCACATCCACCCCAACTCTATGCCCCGTCTCCCACAGAGTACACCCTCAACTATTCCAAAGTCCTGTCAACCATACTACAAATACCTCTAAGACATAGCAGAGTCCCACATCATAACCTTACATGTTTCTCTTTTTCTCCAATTGACTTCCATTCAAACATCCTTCGCTATTCCTACACTATTCTAAACTCCTGTACCCCACCCACATACACCAACTATGTATATATTGTTGATTGGCAAGAAACAAGCTGTGATCACAGATGGAATTTCATCTCTCATCACCCCGAATGGCAAGCACACAAACCCCCTACCCCAACTCCAATCACTTTGATCGCCTGCAACTACTGCTGTGCATGCCTTCTCTGCCACCATCTTACTCCAATCATATGTCACTTCTACTCAAATCTTTCCCACCCAAATGTAATCTCATAATCTTTCTCCCTTATAGACTAATCCACCCAATCCTTACTTAGATACCCTCTCCTTCATGCCCCACTCAACACCATGACCTTCTCATCAAATGCCCCTCGTATCCTGTGTGGTCTATTTCAGAACCCCTTCGCTTTCAGAAATATACCATGTCACCCACACTCCCGTTCCCCCTCACTTGCACCGTCCTACTCCAATCCCCTTCCACCCCCCAAATCTCCCTTTCAAAATGTTGTCAATTAGCAAGCATATGCTAAGGGTGTTAAACGGGAAATCATATTGTGCCTCCTTCTAATATATATTGGCCTAAGACTAGTCGCTCTGCGAAGAAAACCGCGTTGCAAAGTTCTGATTTTAGATCGACTTCGCTGCCATTTTAGGATCATCCGCCATTTTGATTTCTGTTCATATGTAATTCTGTGTTCTAAAATGGTGGACTGTGTTTCCAACTTGTAACCGAGCCTTCCCGACCTTTGTGCCTAGTTAATGGTTAGACTGTCCGAGGGCCGAATGTTTAGACTGGGTAATGAGACCTTGTCCCATACATGACTTGTGTTGTCTGCACCAACAAGCCTCATCCACGAACATACATCGAGGACAATGTAATGTAAATGTCGAGCGTGGACACTGGCAGAACTGCATCGTGAAGGGATATGTGCTCAGGCTTACTGCTAAATCCAAGAATACACTTTTTCATTGTAACTTGTCCGAAATGTAAACTGAAGTAATCCATGTGCATATTGTTGTATGAGCCATAATTGAACTCGGCACGAACTCTAAACCACAGATTATTAACTTGTAGAGGGGCTGGACATTATTACTGAATTGTATAAATATGTGAATATCTAGATGTCCAGTACCTCTCACTCCTCACACTGAAGGGCTGGTACTCATTGTGATATATTGAGGGCCAGATACCTATCTGAATTTCTGTTTCTTTGTAACTGCGCAGTAGAATAAAGATCTGTGAATCTTTATAGCCCGTGTTTAGTGTATTTCCTTTAGTGGTACTCAGCCTCGATATTTCCTTTGCTTTTACAAGGGAGGTAGTGACATCACATGCCCTTTAACTACCCTGATGAGTGGACAGTCAATTACAGAAGGTAATTGACATCCCATTCATCAGTCATAAAAATTGGGTGTTTAGGGGCATAAGTCACTGCTTCTGGAAAAGCCTCAGGCTTCTAGACAAGAATGGTTATAGTGTTATGACCCAAACCTTTCTTTCTAGGAGGGTGTCAGTGTGAGACCCCAGCCTCCATCCTTTAAGAATGTCTCAGTTAGATGCCCTCTCTGGTGAGTAGTGTGTCAGTGTCAGAATCTACCAGGCTGGGAGGTTATCGGAGTCAGGCCCCTTATGATTGGAAGGTAGAAGAAATTGGGAAAAGCAGATAAAGTGGAGTGGGAGAATAGAGAGTGATTTAACGTAGGGTGAGGGAGAAGTAGAATGGAGAGGAGAGCAGTGCAGATTGGTGTACAAGGGAATTGCTATATTGAAAGGGGCATTGAAAAGGCAGGATTGGAGTATGAGTGGAGCATGGAGATAGAGAGAAATAAAACAGCTAGTGGGAAGGATTTAGAGGATTGTGGGCGCCATGGGGTGCCCAGGATCTAGCACTAAATGAAATATCTCCAGGTGCAAGACGACTGACTCAATCAATCTACCAAACCGTGGTAGGGTTTAAAGGAACAGGGCCCTTAACGGCCCACATGTTTGTTAACTGGATTAAGGAAGCATATGTTACCTCCTATAAAATCAGGGGGCACACAATGGTGAAGAGCTGTGCTCTTATGCGTATTTTAGGTCAGCATAGTTTAATATCTACCGCCTGTTAAAATAAAAATACAAAAATGACACAAACACATATTTTGTGTGCAAAATGATTAATTTCATTTAAAAATATAGTCATGTGCTTTAATTTATATGTAAATATTTAAATATACCAATGGATATGTGTAATGTTGAGTTTTTTTACAATGTATAGTGTTGCTTTGATGCAGTGATTCTAACTGGAATACAATACCTGATTTGCCTGCTCACTGTATTACTTACCTGTATGCATAAAGCATTGCTGTTCCCATAAGAAAAATGAAACACTCTAAGCAGGCACCATTTTATTATTGACGTATCACTTCAATTACTGATTGGCCATCCGCCCAATGGCTGGCCTTTGTATGTCCCATCAAGGGGTCACTGTGCACTTCTAAGGTAAAATGGTGACAGATAATTGACACTCCTCTGTGGACAGCGTTAGATGGAGTAGCCCACTGGCGGCTTTTTGTCAAAGGCTCTCATTTCCTGCAGGGAGAGGTGAGGGGCGTAATAGTAGATTGGGGAAGTGCCTCCAGTCGTCCCCTGCAGCATCAGGAAGGCCTAACCTAGGCCCGAGATTCCATTTATGCCCCCTCCCTCTTCCCCATTTCTTACAGAGTTTAGTCATCTGCCAGCGCGTCTGCACAGTGTGTCAGACAAATAAATAAAAAAAGGGAAACCAGAAATCCGCTGTGCCCACCTTCTTCACAAACCCTAGAATGCAGGCCCCATGTCGGAGAGCATAGAGGAACATGGATAAAGAAACCAATGCCCGCAGGTCGCGTGGCATTCTTTTGTGCATGGTTGTGCATGATGTGGGTCAGGAAAAACAACGTCCTGTCTTGTGCCTGATACCTCTAGTACAGGAGTCTAGAAATCTTCGGCTCTCCAGATGCTTTGGACTACAACTCCCATCCACCCTACTCAAAATAGTCAATGGAAGGGGGAGGAACGATAGCTGAGGGGCACCGCCTTTGTCTTGGAAGCAAGACAACGCAGGGCAACATGGGTTTGAATCCCGATCCCATGTTTAGAAACCACTCCTGGTATTAAGCACGCTATAAATGAACAATTATAATACTATAATTAAAATAAATAATTATAATGGTCAGGGATCATGGGAGTGACAGTCCAAAACATCTTAAACCTAGTAGGAAAATAAATAAATCAACAGGCCTCCTGAGTGGGAAAGGACCTGCCTCCATGTCTTCTGCATTCACCAGCATGAACAATTACAAGAGGAGAAAAACACTTTCAAGGTCCGGGGCTGCCCTGTCCCACTGTGCCGCTGCATAGAAGAGAAGTACACCTCCAGTTTGAGTGGCAGCCGGTTGCCTTCGCTCTGGTCTTGGGGATGGGGGAAAGTAGGAATAATTAACCTTAGGAAGTGGCTGCAATCACCCTGCTCCCTGTTTTCACATTCTGTAGATAAAAAAAAAGCTCATTCCCTAATATGGCATCCTTTTCTACCCTGAGTGTCCCCAGCCACTGATTCGGCTTTGTCTGTAAGAGGAGGGAAGATCAAGTTGTCCTCTGCAACAACAGAAAATGGCACTATGCCACGGGGCTCTGTCATCTTCACAGGTCAACATGTGCCAGACACAGCCTCTCCTGCAGGTGAGAACAATGTATGAAGAAGAAAGCAAAAGCCAAGTGGAATGGCCTTTAACACATGGACTGTAAGACAGGCAAAAGCAATCGCAATAACTGCTGACCATGACTATGACCCAGGCTCGGACTGGCCTATAGGGCAATAGGGCAATGCCCGAACCAAAAACGCAAAATGCTAGTGTGGGCAGTTTGTTTGGTCAAAGTGGGCCACTTTTTTGGCCCATGTGGGTCAGTTTGATAAGTTACTTCACCATGCGGCTAGTAGTTTTGACCAGTGTTACTGAATGGTTATTCTTTAAAATTCACAATTTGCATCACATTTTATCAAAAACCTCTCCCATGGGTACTACTCAAACAGTCTATGAATAGCCATTTGCAACACTGGGACACTTTTTTCATTGGTGCCTGAGACAATTGTACACCCCAGTCCGACCCTGGCCAGACCTTACCCTCTTTAAAGAATACATTGCTACAGAGGAGCTGCTAAAACCTGTAAGGTCCCTTCCCCAGCCCAACCAGCAGGCATGAACCTATTGCTCAGTTTCCAGAGAAGACTTAAGCCAACTCCATCATTTATACAGGGATAAGCACACATATTTCAGCCACAAGATCTTTATGGAGGAATTTCACTCAGCCATGAGTGACCATTCAAGCCAGACTGCAGCCCAGGCAGCACTGCTTTCCATGAAAGAAAGACAAAACTTAGGGTGAAGATTCCCCAAACCCGCCGGCCTCTTTAAACGTCTCCAGTTTTGACAATTTCTTTAAAGCATCCATACTGACAACTAACAGAAGAAGGAAGCTATTTGACCAGCCCTTCTGGCTCTCTGAGCACCGCAGTGCCCATGTGGCAATAACCCATTACCGCCTTTGGTAATGCTCCCGGGGCCTGAAGTTACAAGTCCGAGCGCAGCGAGGGCCTTAACGGTGGCCCCGGGGCATTACCATAAGGCGGTAATGGCCCGCCGGCGAGGCGGTTATTGCCATTAGTATTCGGGGATTTACAGGCTCGGGATACTAGTTTTCCCGAGTTTGCAGCCCCGGAACACTAATGGGTGACGAAACCTTTTCAAGCGGTAGTTCTTTTGCCATTTGAAAAGGTTTTGTCGCAGTACGTGTTGGTTCTAGAAACACTAGAACGTGCGTACTGCTTCATTAGTACAGAGCAACAGGGCACCATTTTGGGCCAAGTTGCTCCGTACTAATGAATGGAAGAAAAAGAAAAATATAAAAAGGCCACCTTGGAAAAGGAGAAGGGGCTACGTGTGGTCCCTTCTCCCTTTCCAAGATTACCTTTAAAAATAAAACAAAAAATGAGTGTACCGGGCACGGCGTGCCGGGTTCTGATATACATTAAGAAACAGGAAGAGGTATCCATCATAGGGAAGATGCCTTACCCCGCCCTTCCGATCTTTGTGAGCCTAGCCGTGCTTAGCAACATTAAAAAACAGGAAGAAATCTACCCAGCTGGGCCAGGCTTAAGTAAAGACACAGAAGAATAATTCACTCTGAAGAACGAGGAAAACACCTTCTGCCAGCCCCTCCTTCAAGCTGTCCATGGCATCCAGCAGGCCAGTGCATTATCCTGGAGCAGGTACTGTGGTCCAGACACATAAGCCAGTTTGTATTGTTCTCTATTTTTATTTTGAGGGTGCCCTGAGGTTTCTTTTGGATTTGGCAATTTTGTGGTATTTTTGTGTGGTGTTATTTTTTGTAGTCTGCAGATACCATTACTTAGAAGTGACTTGGACGACTAGGGTGAACTCAGTAAACCTAACCAATTATTAACCAATTAATAAGTTAAAGCAAAATGGCTGGTGGCTACTTTAAAGTGACACTTGAAGAAGAAGGGATCCTGCAACAGGAGTTTAAGGAAGAGAAAACGGACTTTCTAAAATAAGACACTGCAATTAGAGATAAGACTACTCAAACATATGTGTACACACTGTTCTTCACCAACTTTACTTTTACATGTGTATATTTGCAAGGTGAAGAAGGACGCTGACCTCTGATTAAGAAAGATATTATTATTTATCTATCAGGGAATATACAAGGCTGAAACATGTCAGGGGTTGCTTGTGTTTCCGTGCAGAGGGGCCCTGGCCTAAAAAAAACTTTTTTCCTAAACGAAAACCTAAAAAATATATATATAACAAAAAAAAAAATTCGATCATTTGTCCTGTCGACCAAGTTGTGTCGACCATTTGTCTGTCGACCATTTGACTAGACACCGGTGGCAGTACCTGACTGATTTGCATATGGCTGGACCCCTTTTAGAATAGATGGGCTAAAAAATGGTGGTGTGGAAGGTTGCCCAGAGACGTGTCACTAGTTCAGATTAATTCTAAGCCTTCCACCCATCACTTTTTTGGAAATATATTGCCTACTTTTAATAAGGTAGTGAATTAAAAAATGCGTTGTATCTAAGACCTTTTGATATTTATTACTGAGTTTTTAGCCCATTGTTGGGGCTGTTATTTGTTTATTTAGTTGTTGGTTGGTTTTTTATATTTATTTATTTCATACAAAGTTTACCCCGAGAGTGGTTTTAAATACACTTGCGAGAGGCACTGTTTATTGAGATTGTCTGGACTTTGCTTGAATTACTTTGTACCTGATTTTGGAGGGTTGTTTAATCAGTCTTTACAGGGTGGTGAGCGGTGGAGGGAGGCACTCCAGGAGTATACCATGCTTTAACTACTGGTGGAGGCACTTCATCGGCACAGATGCGAGGAGGTGGTACTATCTCCTTAGGCCCAGCACCTGATCATAGGAACACACTCAGGTACTTGTATGAGTGTGCCCAGCTATTGTGGTCTCACTTACAGGTTGCCTTAGTTCGGTTTACATATTCAGGGGCCACGTATAGAACCATTACACCGAGCAAAGTGTTTCACGGAGTTGGACGCTTTTATAGTTAACTTCCTGAGAAGTTCACACCAGTGAAAATTGTACCTTCTAAGAATTCTGAAAAAGAAAGCCAGTCTTAGATGAAAACAAGTTAAAAGGCAGAGCGCCCAGCAATGGAAGCAACATGAATTTCATCCCCACACATTTCCCTACATCACCATAAAATGATTTTGGGACTGTAAAAAAGTAGGAAACAGATGGTAATGAAGTGAGCTGAAAGGGTGGGGGGCTTCGGGTCATCAGGACAAGCATCTTCAGACGTTTCCCAGGGCACAGCCCTGCACCCAATCACCCAGTCTGGGAACTAGCAAAAGAAATGATTGAGTTTTCATCCTAAAAAAACGTGTCCATGTTTGGGTGTATTGAAGAGATAGAAAGCAGGCTCACGCGTCTGAGCGTGCCTGCAATTGACACATGGAACCTTTGAAAGGGGCTGAAAGCAAAGTCCGGATGTGCTTTCGCGCGTGCTTCTGTGCGTGGGCAAAGAGGCCGATTAGGTGAATGAGTTCCCTGGGAATAATGTTTGTTTTTTCTCTAGTGTAACCATTCAATATTAAAGGAACAAACTGCAATACACAGATGTCGGTCTGAAAGGGGTACAGCTGGAGCCCACACAGGGCTTCTGGAGCTACAACACAGGGGAAATGGCCAGACTTCAAGAGCCTGGTGCTGCTTTTCGCCATCGCTTTGCATTTACGATTGTGTAATTCATTGAAAGATTATAATTGGCGTTCAGGGTGATCAAATATTGGGCAGTGGTGCCAGTTTCCCCACGCTTGAAAATCTTACAGATCTTTGTTTACTCCACTGGTGAAAAAGAATGAGAAAGTCTTAATTAGAGGTTATTGGATGAATTCTCTTATGATGGTTTTAATCTGTATAAAGTGTATCCTTTTTTAAATTCTGTTTCATTCATTCTCCCATGATGGTTTTAATCTGTTTCAAGTTTGTGTTTTTTTTTTCTTGTCTCATCCACTAAGGTGGAGGGGAATTTGTGGAACTGTTTTTAAATTTGTTAGTGCATTGATTGTAGCATTATTGATTGGTATTTTTATGGTGAACAACCGTGATACAGTGATGGTGATGATGATGATGATAAAGTCTTCTAAATATACCCCAGACTTCACAAGCTATCTAACAGCAGAATAATTAACAAGTTGCTATTAGAAGCCTTGAGCAAGAGAACAATAATAAGAAGGTAAAAAGAAAATGTGAGGATTGTTTGTAAAAAAACGAGCCAAGGATAAGAGCCGAATAATAGCCAAGTTGATCAGGGAAAGGAAATCATGTGCAGTATGATTTGAGGAGATAAGACAATGAATATATAGGATTGTCCAAGAAGAGTCTACATTTGTTAACATGCATTTGAATGGCTCCCTAATGTGTCAGCAGCCTCCTTCTTCTTCTTCTTAATTATCGGATGCATGGGCGGAACCACGCAGGCGCTTACCCATCCTAAAGGATGATGTGCACCAGACCCACCAATCGATACTTAGTTCACATAAACTCACAACTCCTCCCACCGCCCGTCTGCCTCACAAAATCCAACATCACACTGTTCCTCCTCCTGCCTCTCTCCCGGACACCTCCCAGCAAAGCCTTCCCACTCAGCTCAGCCACACCCAGCGCAGACAATCGAACCCTCATCAATTCTCTCTCCTCAACATGTCTCTCACAACTAAGCAGGAAATGTCCCACAGTCTCAGGCACCCCACACACCGCACAATCCCTCGACACACGCTTCCCCACTCGAAAAAAACAATCATTCAGTCCCGCATGCCCTATCCTCAACCGATTCAGCATCACCTCCTCCCCCCTCCTCCATTCCAGACTCCCCGCATCCACCTTCACCGACACTTTCCCACAAACACCAAACATCCGCCTGCCCTTCACCCTACTCACCCACCTCTCCTGCCACTCATCCATGACCCGTCTCACCACCACCGCCTTCACCTCATCCACACTCAAAGGTAATCTCACATCAACCGCTCCCCTTCTCATACCCACACCCGCCTCCAGATCCACCAACTCATTACCCAAAATGCCACTGTGTCTAGGGACACACGCCAACTCCAAATCCATTCCCCCGAGCACGCACCGATCGATCTTCCTCCTGATGTCCATAATCACGTCCTTCCTATCACAATCCCCCGCCACAATCGCCGCAATCCACTCAATGAATCTGAAAATATCACCACCTTCTCTAACCCCAACTCGCACACCCTATCAACAGGGAACACTAAGGGTAGAACACGCTGGATGTCACTGTGGCAGCTCTATGATGTCACAGGGCTTAAAGGACATGCATATGTTAAACGACTGCACAGGGGAGGCCTCCACTACAGCAGAGGCGCATCAAGCATTGCGGAAGTAGGATCTAACTGAGAAGGCAGTCTTTTTTCTCAGGATCATTGATGGCCTGATTATGTTCAATAATTTAGAAGAAGTACATTGTCTTCTGATTTTTCTCTTTTCCAATCTCCAGTCAGTAGGCACTTAGTGTCACCCACACTTCTCTGATGTCAGGATGACATGTGGTAAATTCTCCATTGTGACAAGTCTCTGGTATAAAAGGCTAGTCGCCAGTGAGCTGCTGCATTGGAGGCCAGGACATTGGCCGGGGAGGCTCAATGGTGAAGCTATGGGCCCTGGAGGGTGACCAGGAACAACAGACAGAAGTGGGCAAGGGGTGCAGGTTCAAGGGGAAGAAGGTGAGTAAATAAATCAAATAAACAAAATGAACTGAATACCAAAATGAATAAAAAGATTAAACCCTCCTTTCACCGTTAACCTGAAACCCTGCTCCTTGGGCATCTATTTCAAACCTCTAACCTAAACCATTTTCAGAAACTTCCTTAAAACCAAATGTCAGTCTTTAAATGTTCCTACTTCAACCAATCTTACACTCTCTAATTCTTAATGTTGACTCTGTCCTTTCCCATCCTTACTCCAATACTACACAACCCCATTTTAATCCTTCCTCATCCTAAAGTGAATCAATTTCAGCCCTACTCAACCTGCACTCACTCCCCTGCCACCATTTCACACACTTCATCCCATCAATCAAACACCCATTACTGCTCAATCCCCATCTCCTATTCCAACCCCCAACCCTTCACTCTAACCCCTCACTTTCCCCAACCCACCAGTCCCCTCTCTCTAATTACACTGCTAACATCTCTCCTTTTTCTAAACGGTATAGCATTCTTTCATTGTGGGGTGAAATTTTGATGGGTTTTTTTCCGAGTACATTTTACCAAAAAAATGCATCAATATATATAGGGAGGAGGGGGGAGTTAGAAAATTAAATATAAGTGGTGGGGCTGGTCAGGAATAAGTAAAAAAAAAGGGGGTGTGGTTTGGCGGGGAACCCCTCCAAAAATAAAAATAAATCAATTTCAATAATTTTTTCGATAAAAAATACTCGGAAAAAACATCAAAATTTAACCCATCAATGAAATGACAAAGAACCTCTCTAAACCTCACCTACCACATATCGGACCTCTCTTTCCAAACCCCCCCTACCTCCTCACTTCTCTCCCAATGCCTCCTACTCCCCTTCCGTTGACTCACCTTCACCTCTCTGCTCCCTTTTGTTCCATTCCCCTCTCCCTCTCCTCCCCTTTCTCTTCCTCATCTATTCACAGTCCCGCTTTTTCCCCTTCCCTGGTCCCGCATCATCGACCCTTACTGTCCAATTCCTCCTTTCTCTTCCCGCCTATCCTTTATACCTCCCCATCAGAGCCCCCTGCTCTGCTTACACTCTGCATCTCTATCCACCTCTTCCCTACTGTACCTCCCTTTCTGCCCCCTGTCATTTCACAAGTCCCCTCCTCCACTACCCCCTACCTGCATTCCCCTCCTAACTCACACTTAATCCCTCTCCTGTCCCCGACCCAACCTTCCCTCCCATCTCCTCCTTACTTCTCCCTGCCCACTGCACTCTCTCCTCCATTCCCCCCTTTCGCCATCTCAGCTTCCACCTCCCCATCCTATTCTACTGCTTGCCTTCCTCGCCTTCCCTCTCCACTCCTGGCTCTCACCTAAACACCCCTTCCTCTCCACCAGTCTCCTACTCCCCGTTTCAGCTCTCCTCCAAATCTTCACCCTGACCCATTAACCTCTCACCTCTTCTGCATTGCCCTCTTTCTAACTCCCCTTCCACTCCACATCTCCTTTCCATGCCTCTACCTCTACTCTAATCTTCTACCTTTCCCCTTCCTTATGTCCTCCCCTGTCATCCCTCATCCACTTCACCTCTCCTCCCTAATCTACACAGCCTCCTTCTTCCCTTCTACGTCCCCAGTCTCTTTCCTCACCACCCTGCTTCATGATTTCACCAACGTTTCCCTCCTCTCTCTCCCCTCTCACCTTCTCGTTCTACCATGATCTATTCACCATCTCTCGTACCTCTTTTTTCCTTTCCCACTACAACACTGTCTTATTTCTCTCCCATGCCCCCTTTTCCCACGAAACCTCTTCCACCCCTTCACTATCTCTCTACCACGTCTACCCCCACTGCAGCGAATCCCTCTGTCCCCCCTCTCATCCTCCCCTTCCCCACCCTTCTAAATCGTCCTCCTGTCCTCTTCAAGCCCCTGTGCTTCCTCCCCTTTCATTGCCTCTCACACATCCGCTCCCCACTATCCTGCCTGTTTCCCCTACCCTCTTGCCCCTCTCAAATGATTCCTGTTCACCTTGACCCCACCCCCAGTACTCTATCAGGTCTAACCCATCTCTTCCCTACTTTGCCTGCTGTCCCCTCTCCAGAGGCTTCTCAGCCACTTCCCCCTCCACACTTTCCTACCCTTTCCTCCATCCCTCCCTTTTTCACCATCAAAAAACCCCATCACCTATTCTCCTGCAACCTGTACCCTTTTCCCCTTGGCCCCGCTCTCTTCTATCACATGTACTCTCTACTCTTACCACCTGAATTACTCACCTCCACTCTCTACTGTCTCTTCTCAATCACCCAGACCCCTACCCGCCTCTTGCCCCCTTCACTCTACCACTTCCGCTCACCTTCCTCTCAACGCCCATTCCTTTCCCTTTGCTCCCGACTCTGCTCCCTCAACTCCCTCCACTCCCACGCCTCCCCATAACCCAAACCTCTTGGGTCTTCTTCTCTTTCCAACTGCTCGCTCCTCTCTCTTCTCTCTGATCCTTGTATCCCTATCTGCTTTGCTCTCTTCTCCCTCTTGTCCTGCTCACCCCCTCCCCCCAGTTTCTTCTGTATTCCTACCCCCTCTAACCTTTTGGCCACTTTTACCCTCCGGCCTCTTCTACCTTTGCCCTCCCTTTCTTCTCCATATCGCTCATCTAGGATATCTCCCTCCCGCTTTCCACTCAACTCTTATTCTTTCCCACCTCCTCCACAGTTAGCCCCTCCCCTTCATCTTCCCTTTCCTCTCAATCTACCCATTCCCACGTCCCTAAACTCTCTCTGCACCCACCCCCATCTTCTTCAATCTCACACTCCAACCCTTCTCCCTCTTACCCAGCAACACTTGATAGTCCTCTGCTTATTTTCTCCCAGTCCCCGTGTAAACCAACCTACGCACGCCTTTCCCCTCCGCTATCCTACTTTCCTCCTGCTCCTAACTCTCCCATTCACCCCGCAGCCCACCTCTCCTCCTTTACCCATCTCCCAACCTTCATTTCATCCATCTAACCTCTCCCAACCCCTTCTCCTTTCCTCCTCTTCACCCGAGTCAATCTCACCGGTTTCCCCACCATCTCTTTTATGCCTGCTCAACTCCTCCTCTTCTTTGCCTCTCTACTGCCAACTCACTCTCCACCACCTCCCTGACCCATTCCACTTCCCCCCTTTAACCTACCTACCCATCCCTCTGACCTCTTTTCCCTCACCCCCATCGCCTCCCCTCTACCATCCCATCACACCCATCCTTCCTTTGCTCTACTCCTCTCAACCCAGCCTTGCTCCCCATCTCCACTCGATCCTCACTCTCTGCAGAATCTGACTTGAACTCGTTCTCCCTCTCCCACATCCTGCTCTAACTCCGATCCTCTCACTATTGTCCTCATGCTCCCCTTCAGAATGTGCCGCTCACAGCCCCTCACCCCTCATTGACTGTCACGTGCTCTTGTCAACCCTCCCATTGTGTCCTGTTCTCTTCCTGCTGTCTTTGCACAGCGCCTCTTCACATCCACGTCTCCCTCCTATGCCCAGCTCTTTTCTAACAACACCCTCCCCCACCCCACATCGGCTGCATTCTCCCCAAAGCCCATCTGTCTCTAGCCCCTTAAGCCTTCCCTCTCTCCGCCCATTCTCCCCTTCCTCCCAGCCCACTACCATCATGTATCCCTCTTGCCGCTCACTATTCTCTGCCCCATCCACAATTCTCTAACTCCCCCACTTCGCCTCTAAATCATATCTCACTCTACTGTCCCTCCGTTTTCTACCACCAAACAATTCTTCCCACTCTCCTTTATCCCTTCCACCCTCTCCTTCCCCCATGTCCGTACTTCCTCACTCCGCTTTTGAGGACTATTTTTCTCATGTTGTCACCCTTTCCTGTGTCTTCTTCTCCACCTTCTTTCCCTCCACTGAATTCCCCTTATCCACCTCGTTTTCATGTCGCCCACCTCCTCTCCATTCCTCCCCTACTCTCCTCACCTTGCCCCTCTCTCTTGAACCATTTTCACTCACCTTTCCCTTCCCCATAACCCCAGCTCCCATTCACCTACCTCCACCTCACTGTGCCATCCCCCGCTTCTCCCAACCATCCCTCCCCTCTCGTATACCCTCACTCCTTGCACACATCTCCATCCGCTCCATCATCTCCTCGTTCACCCCCTCCATTCCTCCTTACTCATCCCTAACTTTTCCACATGCCCCCTCGTCTCTAGTGCTCCCCTTCCTCTCAATCTGACCTTTCTCTCCTATGATTCTCTTCATTTTTGGCTGTCCTCCCTCCCCCTCTTCTCCATCCCACCTCATTCCTCTCTCTCTCTTCCTCCTCTCACCCATATCTGACCCTTACCACTTCTGCTCTCCTTCCTCTCCTGCCCCAATTCTCCAATTTCTCCCCAAATATCTCATTCATCCTCTCTCCTCCCCCTCTCCTCGCCACTCCCCTTTTCCTTCTCATACATTTACTCCATAATCCCACTCAATCCTCTTTCATCCCTCCCTCCTCCCCTCCTCTCTTCTCTGTTCCCTCCTCCTCATTTGCCCCTTTTCGGTCTACTCTCTCATCTACTCTCTTTCCCCACATCACTCCCACTCCCTCTCCTCCCTGTCTACCACACATGCTAACTTCCTCTGCCCCCCACCCCCATTTCCCCTTTCCTCCACCCCAAATATGCACTAGTCTCCCCTCTTCCTAACCATGCCCTTTCCTCCCTCTAATCCCATACCACAACTACCCCATTCTCTCCTACCTCTTGCTATTCTGCCCCACCTCCCCTTGCGCATCTTTTAACATACCCTACTCCCATTCTTCCGCCGCTGCTTTTCCCCTTCCCCTACTTTTCTCATTCATATCCCCAGCCCCCTCTTCTTCTTGACACCTATACCATCCATTCCTCTTCAAAGTTATTTCCTCCTATTCTCCCGCTTTACATGAACCACTACTTCCTCTCTCCCATCTCCCCCTCATTGTCCTATCCTTTCCCCACATTCCCCGCCCCTCCACTGTCCCCCTTCCATGTCAATATGTCCCTCCTCTCTTTCCCTCTCCTCACCTCTTCTCCCTATATTCACAATCCTCCCCTCACCCTCTGGTCTCCCTCAGTTTTCTATCCAACTCTCTCCTACACTCCCCCTCATGCCATGAATCCCCCAACGGACTCCTATCATAAACTTCATATCTCGCCTCTCCTTCCCCTTTTCTCCTCCCTTCTTCTCTTCACTCTCTTTCCCATCAATCCACCCTTTCCCCCATATAGCTCTCCTCCTTGTCTTCTTCCTTCAGCCCCTATAAAACCCTACCCACATCCCTACCACCCCATGGTTCCATGTAATAATGTCGCCACAAACATCTCGCCATGCAAAAATATCGCCAAAAAATGGCTGTTTTTCGTGGCGACATTATTGCATGGAACATGCGGGGGACACCCCTGCAACCCCCAAACTTTTTTTTTTGCCCCTGTCCACATATATATGGTCACCCATATAATATCGCCGCAACCTTTTCCCGGCGATATTATTTACGGCGACCATATATATGGGGATAATATTACCTGATACCCACCCCATCATCTATCTACTCTTCCCTACCCATCTTCTCCCTCCTCTTTCCTATCTTCTTTTCCACCCTCATCCCCTCTTTCACCTCTTCTCCTTCTGTCCCTCTCCACTCTTCCTCAACTCTTCCCCCATTTCCTTACCCTCACCAGCCAGGCAATGACTTCAGCTCTCCTACCACTGATTATCTATCCGTTAATGCCAGATCCACTCCCTCACCCCGTCTCTGAACTCTCTTGCACACTTACCTTCACTACCCTAATCTCTCCCTTTTCCACATCACTGGCAACCTCACTACCCTTTATCCACATCGCCCTCTTCCCTCTTTCCATTCCTCTGCTTCCTCTCTCCTTCACTCTCTTTCAGGCTTCCCTCTTCACCATATCCTTCCCCACCACTCTCCTACAGCTCATCCTTTTCTCAAGTCGCCTCCCCTTCACTTCCTCTACCACTCTACTCACACTCTCAGTCACATCTTCCTCCCCTTCTCATTCCACCTTACCCCTCACCCCTCCCATTTTCTCCCTCCCTCCCCTTCTCCCTTTTCCCCTACCTTTATTCCACTTCATATCTCGGCTTCTCCATGCATCCTACTCCGCTTCCACTCTTATTTCCATTTACACCCTCCTGCTCCTTACTTCTCGCTTACTTCACCCTGTCCCGTCCACTCCCACTACTTCCTCCTCTCCACTCTTTCTCCATCTGTCTAACCCTGCTTCACACTCCCCACCTCACTCCCTTTCTTCATGAATGCCACCTCTCTCTCTTTCAACTTTCGCTTTGCTGTTACCCTGTTTTCCTTCCACTTCTTCTCTTATTCCACCCTTTCTTATTTCTCTGCCCATCTCTCTTCTGCCGCTCCTCTCACCCTCTAAATCCTCATCAGAGCAGTCTCCCCAGCCCATCTCATACCTTAGTGACTAACCCCTCTGTCCTCTCTTCTTCTCCTCTTCACCCATTCCCCTCGCAAAACACCTCTTGCAATACCCACTTCTTCCTCCACTCACCTCCCCATCCCACACTTTCAATCCTCTCAAAATGGCTTTTCTGTTTGCTATTCCCCATGCCTGTCACAATTCTCACCTCCTCTCCCCTTCATTCCCCCTACCACCATTCCTTCCCATTTACATCTCACCCAACTTTCCCACATAGACTCCTAGCATGCTGACCGGTCACTGGTGCAGCATGCACTCCTATTGGGCAGATTGATAGAAGCAATAGACCTCCCAGAGTGAATAGCAATGATGAGGTTGATAGGTTATTTATAACATGCTTAATACCCAGAGGTTTCTAATTGCGGACTCAGGGATCAAACCTGTGGTGCTCTGTGTTGTCTTGCTTCCAAGGTGAGCATGTTGCCGCTGAGCTATCCTCCAGAGACAATGACAAAGTGCCAAGCACACACAAGGGGGGGAGGATCCCATATCCAGGGACAATGAAGCTGCAGATGTGTTACCAAACTGTGAGGACATTTAGAAATGGAGGCACCATCCCATGCGTGCAGTTATGCATGAATAGTGATACTAAAGGAAAGGTACAATACATTACCAGTGACACAGATTATGGAGCTGCAGGGAGGCCTTAAACTAATACAATACTAACCCAATAACGATTGTGTTGTGCATTCCAGGCAGGCAACTGATATCTTCAACTACGCAAGGATCCAGAAAGGGTGTAAGTGACAGGCAACATTATTTAAAGAATGATTATTGTGTCTTGTGTTTTATTCTCATGTGGTATGTTCGCCCTCATCTTTTGGTGAATATCTTATGTCGCTGGAAATGCTGCTGTATCCTCTACTAACACAACCCCAACTCTAGCAGGTGGAACAACCATGTCAGGTGAACCAGTAAGCACTGTAAGTACACTAAGTAGAGGTAGACATAGTGCAGATGCATCAAAAAATAAGGGTTTCCTGGTATATGTCTATGGTCCTCCAGGTGAGTATACACAGAAAAAAACACAATTGGACCAATAGAACAAAGATGACAGAGTACCAACTCAGTGGTCAATCTTAACAACACATAATATTTATTTTGCATATCAAATACAATTTAGGCATACTAAAAAGACTAAAAAAAGGCTCCACAAAAACAGCTTATCCCATCAGTCATAATTTCATTCATAACTCATACATACTATCTTCATACCAACAATTACACACTCTGTGGGTATATTAATGTTCCCATAAACAGCCAAAGTTAATGTCAAATTCTCAAACTCTTGTATTTTTCAGATGTAGCCTTCTGTTTTTCTTCCAGGGGTTATAATCCTTGTCGACATGTGTTTCGGTTGTAGTCCACTGTGGGCGGGAAACACCTTGCCCCAATAATCTAGCCAACCTTCATCAGGACGGAGTGCAACAGTCAAATATGTGTTGCCTCTTGGAAGGATAGGAAGAACCTTAAAATCTATAAAATGATATTGTATACACTAATTACAGTCTATTTCTTGACATCTGTCATCTCAAATTATTTACAAAACATTCAATGTATGTGAAAAACAGCGTCACTATTTGTTGTTCATATCAAACTCACCTTCACTGCCTGTCAGGAGACAGTGTTTTGGTAATGGGATATATCCCTTGTGTCTCTTGTATAGTGGTGTGGTCGGAAAATGTATACACCCCAGTACTGTTGAGACACAAAAACAAACACAGGGTCTGTTTTAGGACTAGCAATTAAAACCTATTATTGCCTGCCTATGAAGACATAGAAGGAACTCTATGTCAATGTACTCACTTGTAGTGTAGTCTGCTCGAGAAAGTTATAGTTATGGCGTAGTAGAAGGTTGTGGCCGAATCATCCCTTCTGGTAAACAATAAACTAGATGGACGTGCCACTCGCATGTATAATTTTACATTAAGTTCAGCCCGTGGGTCACGTTGCTGCCTACAGCGAAAGAAACAAATGGAAACTTCGTCACGGGGTTAATCCCGTTGTCTTGATCATATGATTCTCAAAGGACAAAGAGCACAATAGGGGTACTCACGGGTGAGTGTGTACTCAGAGTAAAACTAAAACCCTCAATAAAACCACTCATTGCCGACCAGGATTCGTCAACCAACTACAGGTATGCGACGGTATATTGACGAAGCGTTTGTCATCTGGAGAGGTACCAGTTCATCCCTACTCGAGTTCCACAAGTAGCTGAACACCTTTGACGAAAACATCAAGTTCACGATCAAATGGAGCAAAGACCGGATCAGTTTCTTAGATTTGATGATCAAGAAAACAGGACCAATGGTGGAAACTTCACTTTATAGGAAGACAACAGACAAGAACACACTATTACATTACTCCAGTTTCCACCCTGATGGTTTAAAATACAACTTACCTTAGAGACAATTTTTACAGATTCGACGTAATTGCACTTGTCCAATTGTGTTTTTTACAGTGCAGATACAGACATGAGGGGTAGACCACTAGCTCACTGATACAGCTTCAACATGATAAAGGAAGAGCTCCGAGCAGTAAGGTTGATGGCTCTCCAGAACAGATATGTTCTAGACCTTCTCACAGCAATGGAAAGAGGAGTTTGTGCCAAAATTGGGAGTTCCTGTTGCACGTTTGTGCCCGCAAATGATTAAGAGAGTGGCACACTGACAGAAGCAGTGACAAGATTATCAAAAATGCACGCCAAAATGGAGGATGAAGCAAAAGGAACAGGAAAAGACCAGAGCTGGCTGTCATATATATATGGTCATGGATGCCAACATGGATGGCAGATGGACAAAAGGTATTAATAGGAGCACTAATATTACTACTAGTAGGACTGTGTGTGATTAAGATCTGGATTACACAATGTCGCAAAATAACTGAGCAAACGATAGGGATGAAAGTGTTAGTGGATATAAACCTTGAAGAAGAAAAGGACAAGATGGTGTAAGAAAGAAATAACCTCATAAAGGAATGCCCACCGTTCCCAATCGAGATGATAACATTTGACAATCCATTTTCTAACAAGTACTGGGTGAAATGGGTATTGTGCAACCCGGAAGGAGACTGCAGTTAAATGACATGGGGCCTCATTACGAGGTTGGAGGTAACCTTGCCGGTAAGAGCGACAAGGCTACCTCCATACCGGCATGAAAGTCTGGCACCCGCGAATGGGCAATTACCAGGGAATTCTGACCCCGCCGAACCCGGTAATTGCCCTTTCACGGGTGCCGGTGCCGGCAGATCCCCATTCCCATTTCAGCCCCATAGGGCTCAATGAGAATGGGGATGCCTGTAGCACAGGCACTGTTCATAATGGTACCGGTCCTACAGGCATGCTGTGCTCGCGGGTACCTTTCATTCCGCCAGGGCAGACCTGGCAGAATGAAAGGCGCCCACGGCACAACTCGGAGTTTGCCGGTCTGGTAACAATGATACCGGCAAGCATACCAGTACCATTGTTACCAGACCGGCAACCTCGTAATGAGGCCCATGGAGTTTCGATGACCATGAAAATGACTACGGACATCTTGGAGGAGCAGCAAAGATGTGGTTGCCAAAATCAAGGGTGACTAAGTATGGTGGTCTTTTCGACAAGTCGACCAGAGGGGGCACTGAAGAGAGGGTCCCTGGAATGCCCCTCCCCACCCCCCTCAGCATGACAGCCCAAAGAGTCAAGAACACACAAAGAAACTCACTGTTCGGACAGCCCCCAGGAGGACCAGTGATATCCACATATGCGAATAGATATTCTCTTAGACAGCCATTCAAACCTTATCCAGTCGATGTCTTTATGGACACAAGTGCCACTACCCTGATCATGGATCGAAACGCCTTGATGGATCAGATTGACTATCAGTAGAAAACCATTGTGCTGACATCATTAGTGACACCACGACATAGCAACGTTAGTCATAAAGGAAATTCGCAGCCATGCACGAAGTTACACGGACACACATGTGCTCACATGAAGAACATGCTTACACAGTTCTGTATACAGAGGACACATACATATACATACTGTCAAAAGTTTTTATTAGTTTTCTCATTAGCCAATTGCAGAAACACTGAACACAAGGAAAAAGAAGAGATGCAGAGCAAGCTTGCAGACACTAATCGCAACTAACCCTATAGAACGACAGGATCTTATCAGAAGCCTGGAAGAAATGAATACTACTAACTTATAGGAAACATAGCACAGTATACAAATATTGAAACCATAGTGTAACTATAATAAGGTCACATGAGGCCACAAGCCACAGGACGAGAGACGAAGAAGAGCAGAACTAGGTTGCAAAGAACGGCAGGCCAGTGCTCGCTGTCAAGGTCAGAGACAAACAGCACATTCCGAAGCTAAGAGACAAAGAGCCATCTACATAAGAGCAGGATAAATCCTCGTAATTTACAGACAAGAGAACTCGATTTCGCAGTCCTAAATCACATGATGCAGCCGAGCCAGACAATGATCATTCACCTGCGGTGGGAAGACGAACGGTTCTCAGCAACACAGACATGAAGTGAAACATGGAATCTTTGACAACGTTGCAACGTTGAGGCCACTCTCACAGTCAAAAGTGGTGGCACTAATGGTTACATTGGGAACACCCAGTCTTTCTCACCTTGAGAAGGTGTACTGAGTGCTGAGAAGAGAGCTGGGTTCCAGGCCTGGGGAGACCAGCTCCAGCCAATCAGAGAACAGGAATCCGGGGGTGGATGGCAGAGGGCAAGGGCCAATGGTAATCCTGCGACCCTGTAACAATGTAATAGATCGAATCTTGGGGAAGGAGCAGGCAAGCCACATGACATGTAAGGACCAATAGAGTAGTATCTATAGATGCCATGCATAGGCACTACCACCCCAACTACCCAATCCTGTCTTCTCGTAGGTTTTTGTGGAAGAACCCCATGTTGTGATGTCGAAATGAAACAATTGCCCTACACAGGTTCAGGAGCTGTGAGTCTAGGAGATTTCAAATGTCCTGTATGATTCCTGTCTGGTGAGTAATAAACGACAGTTCTAACTTGCCATTGGCCGAGTCTACTTTCGGCACTGGGGGATGGTTAGTTAGGCCCTGGAAGCTAGAAGTGTGAGCTTGTAGTGTGACCCCCAGTCCCTCTGGTATACCTAAGCCAACAATGCCATCTTGGTTTTCAAGCTCTAACTAAAGAGTTGAGTCAAGAAAAGCATTAAACTAAGTTAAAATAAAAAGGGGACATCGATTGTATTGTTTTTCCATTTTCAAACATCCATGCAGTGGATGTTTGAAAATGGGAAAGTCGTGCCCAAAGTGATTACTCAGGCTAACTCCTCAAGATTACTCTTGTCTACCCTGATCTGCTTTGCAGTAGTCAGTTAATTGGGGCCTGTGTTGTGCAGGGCTGTGTGAGTCAGAAATAGGGCTTTGTGGGTGATTTTTCTATCTATGGGAAGTCAGTTCAGTGTTTCTAGACTGGGGAGACGTAGCCATATCCTTCAACTTTGCAGAATAGTCTAGCAGAAGGATTCTTGGTTAGATGACATTTCTTTATCATGTATTATGATTATGAGGCACCTGTTAGTGTACCTTTGCTGTATTCTGGATGGGGCAGAATAAGTGTTTCCAATTCTTTTGTTTGCAGAATTTCCAGGAGGCAGGCAATGTTTCAGGGCTGGTGGAGTTCAAAATTGATGGTGGTGTTCACTTGGGCTTCAAAGGATGTTGGAGTTAAAAAGGACTTCTAAGTGCCTTACTATAGAGGTGGACCTGGGATTGGGTCCCATCAGATTTGGACATGTAATATAATAATATAATATTTATTATACATTTTAGTTCATAGAACTTTATCTATTTACAATACACTTAAAAAGATTCCATACACAATTCACAGATACATGTAAAAGGTTGCTTAGATTCATTCTTTTTGCCAAATATGATCATTTTAGCCATGCCTCAAATCCGCCGGAGGCATCTCACTGACATCTACTCCATCATGTGGTCGATGTTATAGACATATTTTTATTTTTTTGTTTTTATATTTATTAGGTGTTTGGCTTAATTTTAAACCTTTTACCCACATCAAAACAATTAGAAAAATGCCATCCACATTATCATTTATATTTACAATTGTGATTGAAACACAACACGTTAAGAAATCCATTTATACACAATTAAAAAATGTCAAATGATGAGAGTAATAAAAGTGATCAAACGATTCAGCCTTGCTCATATTTCATACTTGCAGGTTATACCTCTTCATTGAATCCTATTATATTTATTGCTGCTTTCTTATCACAGTTCAATGTCTCTAAGCCTTTAAATACATCTACAATGAAACTTAACCAGTGATATAACCGTTGACACTCTTTCCCCACACATAAAAAGCACCCACCATTCACCGGGCATGGGCCCTCATTACAAAACTGCCAGTAACCTGCTGGTGCTACCAGCGGGTTACCGGCAGTCTCGCCTTAACGTTACGGTGCTCGATAGCACGGTTTTACTGGGATATTACGGGTTCCGGCAATAGCAATAAGTTCCCATTCCATGGAGTTCCATTGGACTCCAAGGAATGGAAACCACTGCATGCATCAGCACCATTGTTAACAGTGCTGGTGCTTCCGATAGGCGCCTGAACTACCAGCAGGTCAGGCCTGGCAGTAGTTCACAGCCCCTACCGGCAGACTCGGAGTAACCTGGTCCAGAAAAAATGCCTTAGCGGTAGTACCAGCCATTTTACCAGCATTTTTTCCAGACCAGTTTACTCACAATGAGGCCCCATTTCCCCAAGGATTTTGCCCAGGTGGAGAGTTCTCTTCTCAGTTAATCCTGTGCAAAAAAGCAACAGATGGTAAAATGCTTCCCTGCTTTTCACACTATTACAATACCTACATGTAAAATGAAAATCCCCTCCATTGTCTCCTAGAGATTAAAATGTACTTAGTAAGGTATAAGTTAAGGCGAAACCATCGAAATTGGGAACTTTAAAAAGTACATGAAAATTTGAATAGATATTTTGGCAAGATATTATACGAATGACATTCACCACAATATTTTTGGTATAATCTGAATTGCAATATGTTTTCTGATATCTCGGACCAATCTTTTCTCCACAGTTTAGTTTGACAGCCACTGGGTTTTGAAGCAGCATCTCTTCCGTTGTGTCTAAATTGACTATTATCAGGCAACACACCGATCTCTACACTTCAAGAACTTGTCCCATGTTGTTGAATAAGACATCCTTTGTTAATTGAAAACCTCTTACTGGGTTCTCTACTATAAATATTTTGTACAATGAAAGCCATTTCCGTTTCACTAAAGCGTTCAGGGACATAAGGACCAATTCATGTCTCACCAACTGTTTAGGGATCACTTGAGGTAGCTTAAGAACTTTTCTTCAAAAGAGACCCTCTAAAGATGGCCATAAATTGTACAAAGTAGCAAGAATGCTTTCTGCACCGTAGGCCAAGATAGATACCACCTATAGACCATAAAATGACACTACTGGGACCATAGAGTATCTCACAAACTTGTTCAATACAAGTGAGCCCTGCGAAGCCAAGATTTTAGCCTTCGCCCTCAGTTGAACCATCCTTGGTTCATAATTTGTACTGATGTTTAGCAGCATAACTAAAGAGGTAAAGGACTCCACATTTTTAAGGGGTTCACAATTGGGTACCCACCCCCCAGTGGCTGATTGAAGTGTTAATATTCTTGATTTTGCCATAATTATTCTTAAATTATTGTGGTCAACATATGATTGCCGAGAGTCCAACTGGTGCTGTAACCCAATTGGGATCTGATCAAGAATGACAAGATCATCTGTGTATTACAGATGACCCACCGCCCTTCCATTTATTCTCATCAGAGCCTCTTGGCCCACTCAAGGTGTCACCTATGTCAGATACAAATAGGTTGAAAAGGGCTGGGAAAGAGGACATTCCTGTATCAGGCCCCTCCTAATCTCTATTGGCCGAGACAAATGTCCTGCCACATCCAGCCTAATTTTAAGGGGGGTGTTTGAATACAGCTCTCATTTCCTGCACCAGATCCAGTGAACAGCCCGATCTCATTCACCTACCTGTCCACCGAGTCAAAAGCTTGTTCTACATCGATGAACGGAAGGTATATTTTACCCTTGTTCATCGTGGCACGAGACTTCAATATGTTTATTAAAAATATTTTCATGCTGGTCCCTACCTCTTTAACAAAAACCTGTTTGAAACATATCATAATGTCCCAAATCTACCATCCAGTAGAACAATCTCTCCAAAAACAGGGAATCAAACAGCTTTCCCTATCACATCAAGAAGGGTAATAGGGTGGTCGTTCTTTGGATCCTCCCCATCCCCCTTCTTGAAGATCGGGACCACAATGGACGTTTTCCATGAGAGTGGAATATATTTCAACTTCACAATCTGGCCAAACAAAACTAGGAGAATTTCCACCCATAGGTCCTAGTCCTCCTTTAACATTATGTTTGTAAGCCCATCCAGACCCGGGATTCTCGAATTACTTGCCATGTGAATTCAGGCAATGATGTTCTCCTTGTGCAAATCCATGAGCCATTCATTCACCACACAGATCCGCTCACACCGCTGACTTCTATCATGTATCTCAAATTGGGACGTGAAGTGGTTTATTCACTCAAGACTCCTCTGAAACTGCATTGAGATGTAAGGCACATTGAGAGGTTCCTGTCAAATTAATTGTCAAATTTCACCAATGTTCTTTTTACACAATTTTGACAACATATTCTCTGCATCTTTCTGGCGCATCTGCCTCTTATGGACTCTAACCCATTGTCATTTTCACCTTTGCAATTGGCTGAGCATGTCCAGACGAGATTCAATAGACATATAATGAAGTAGATTTGGTTCATTAGAACTTAGCTGGGCGAAAATCTAGAAATTCTCATCATTACACTGATATGGTAGTTCAGTGAGTCAAGGAAGAAAATGAATGGCTATATATAAGAGTTAAAGAGCCATGGTGGCAAAGCAGACTCTTGAGGTAGGCCAAAGTGGGAGATGATGGATCAGACAAGGAAGAGCCCAATTTAACATTGGAGGAGTACTTTTATAAGAAGGATTAAAACCAAGACATTGCTTGGTCTCTATTGGAGAAGCATTCTTGGGGGTAGAGGAGTAGTAGTGTAGTGTAATTGGCAGTGCTGCGTGCGGATAGATCAAACAGAATCAGAACAGCAGGTTTACTGGTGGCCAGGTACGGCAGGGTGCTTTACCCAATGTCCACTTGCATAGTTTCATTGCCACAAGACATCCAGAAACCTGATTGACTGTTGTGGAATAGTTTAGAATCTTCAGAGTTGGATTAGACTTGAAAGTTAACTGTTTTCCATGATTTTGACTTTGAGTGAAATGTTGCCAATTGGCCGGTAGTTCGGTGGTTTCATTAGCTCATTATTCAGACTTTTTTTCAAGATGAGGGTGTTTATGTCATATTTTAGACATGTGGTGATTTGCCCTGTACTAAACAAGCTATTGCATAGTGTATCAATTGATGGTTGATGGCTATGTGGTCATATGATGTTTCAAGAAGGATTCCCGGAAAGTCCCTTTGTGGGTCAGTGGCTTAGTAACGAGGTAAAAGGCATTGAAGGCAGAAATCGCATCTATCTTTCTGGAAAAGAGAGTTAAGTGATTGTTCGGGATGGAGTTTCTAATGTCTAGATCTTTTTTTTTAAAGAAGGCTCCAGATTTATCATTTAAGCCTGAGTTGGCTATGAAATGGATTTGAGAACCTTTAGGTTTGAGATCTAAGGTGCTGAATAGTTCCATGTATTTGTTGGGGGGCCTCCATTATTCTTGCTTGGTGGTCCTGCTTCTTTGATAAATGGATGGGTATTTTGGGCAAGAGCTGTGGCAAGATATTTTGCCTTCCTCCAAGGGGGATGTGTGCAATATCCTCCCAGGTCTTTTAGTCTATTATATTCGGGATGCCAAGATGTTGTATCATTTTTTATTAAATTAAATTTCATTAGAGCCATCTGGCAGGTGGAGAAGAGGATCGGTAGAGAGAATAGACATAATGACGGAAGGGAGTGGGCAGAGAGTGGTAGGAGGGGGAGAGTCCAAAGAGGGTAAGGTGAGCGGTAAGGAGGGGGAGTGGGGTGCAGATGGGTGAGCATGGAATGGCAAGTGCATAGGGAGAGGGGCTGGGGAGAGGAAGGATAGTGATTGAGGGGAGGAAGAGTGTGCAGGAGCATAAAAGTAGATTAGAGCGAAGATCGGGAGATGACAGTTCAAGGTGTTAGAGGGGAGATGTAAGAGGGGGATGGGAGAGGATGGGAGAGGAAGCTGGGGGGGGGCTCAGGGGAGAAAGGGGGACATCAGGAGAAAGGTGGGGTGAGCTTCAATGATAACTGGTGAGAGGATAGGGAAGAGAGTAGCAGGAAAATATAGATTAGAGGAAAGGGGAGGAAAGTGAGGGAGAGGGGATGAAAAAGAAAGGGGGTTAAGCTTGATTTCAAAAAAGGGGACAGTTGATGGAGAGGGAGGAGGTCAGGAATAAGGGGGAGAGTTGTAGGAGAGTAAGGTGTGAGAGAGGGTGGCAGAAGGGGGAAAAGAAAGTGCAAGAGAGAAGGGGCATATAAGAGGGTGAAGGGAGGGGGAGGAGGTAAAGGGGAGAGAAGCGGGAATAGGTGCAGGGGTACTGATAGTGGGGTGGAAGGGAGTTGGACAGATAATTAGGGTAGGAAAGGAGTGAGGGGGGAGGGGAAGGGGATGAGATTGAGAGTAGATTATGGAGAGGGGTTTCGATATGAAGGAAGAAGGGTGTGGGGAAGAATGGGGAATGGGAGGTTGGATTAGAAAAGAGGCTGTGAGAGTGAAATGGGGGAGGGGCGATAGAGAGTTCAGGAGAGGCAGTGAAATGGGGTGAAGTAAACATGATGGAAGTTAGAAGGGTCATTTAGTATAGTGTCTGGGGTGGAGAGACAGTGGGCGTTGTGGGGGCTAAGGAAGCAGGTGAGAAGAGATGGACAAGGGAGGGTGAGGCTACAAAATTAAAGTGGTAGATGAGGAGGAGCAAGAAGGACATGGGGAGTGGGTATAGAGAAGGCATGGAGGAAGGGTCAGGTAATGCGGGTGATCAGGGGAGAGGGCGGTATGGAAGGAGAAGAGATGTAGTAAGTCAGTGGATGGGGAGGGAAAGACGTGATAGAGGGATGGGAAGGGAAGCAGAGTGGTAGAAGAGGGAAAGGAAGGAACGGAGAGGAAGAGGTACAGTTGCAAAGCAAGTAATACTAAAGGAAGCAGATGAAAAGAGGGAGAATTTGGTTAGGAGGAGATAGGGAGAAATGGGGAGGTGTAGAGTGAAAGGGTATTTGGTAGAGAGAACCAAAAGTAAGGAAGAGGGGTAGTGTGTGTGGAGATGGGCAGAAGAGTGGGTGAGTGTTTGGGGTGAAATCATGGTTATAAATGTGGTGGGGTGAATGGGTGTGACAGGGGAGGTAAAAGCAAGGGTGGGTGGGGGGAGAGCAGAAGTGGAACGTGAGAAGTGTATAAGGGAGAGGGAAACGGGGAAGAAGGAAGGGGAAGAGGCAAAAGAGTGGATTTAGATTGGGAGGAGAGGAGTGAGTTGGTTTAGAACTGGAAGGTTGTGAAGTGGAGAAAAGAGGTTTGGGGTCAATATGGAGCAGACAATAAGAGGGGGGAGGAGCGAGGAAGGAAGGAGAGGGAGAAGGGGGTCAGGAGAAGGGATGCAGTGGTACATAGGAACATTGGAAGGCATGGGGTGGTAAGAGTGTAGAGGTGGTATGGGGAGGATGTGGTTGAGAGGTATAAGTAAGGTGAGATAGAAGGAGAGAAGGGGAGTGAAAGTCAGGAGTAGAGAAATATAGAGGTGGTAGAGTAGTTAGAAGATAGGGATAATGGTGGGGGATAGGTGGAGGATAGTTGGTGTAGAAGTGTGGGAGATGAGGGGAGTAGTAAAGGAGTACAAGTGAAGGGAGAGAGGGACAGTTGTGAGGATGGGAGAGTTAGGGGGAGAGGTTGTGGTGGAGCGGGTAGAAGGAAATAAAGGGTGGAGAGATGTAGGAAAGGGATCGGAAGGATGGTGGTGCTAGGGAATGAAATCGGTAGAGATATAAGTGAGAAGATGAGGGGGGAATTGGAGGAGAGGGAAGGTGGATCGGAGAGTGGTGAAGGAGGATTAAGTGGCGACGAGGCAGAAGGATTGGGTGAAGAGAATGCAAGAGGAAATGGGGTGGTGGAAGGTAATTGTGCAGTGGTTAAGGAAGACAGGTTCGTTTGTCGGGGTTGTGTGGATGGGTGAGAAGATGTGGGGTACACATTTGTGGTTGTTTGGGAGCAGACGTGGTACATAGGTGAGTGGGTGCTTATGGCATAGCATGGAGGGTACAAGGGGAAAGAGAACGTTGTAGGAAGTGGGAATGGGGGCAGGTGAGTGGCAAAGGTTGGGGTTAGGTGGAGGGGAGAGTGGGAGACAGTGGAGTAGTAGGAGAGCGTGCGAGCAGGCTGGGTGGGATTCCATAGGGGCTGCATGGTTTGCAGGGGTGGGTGGTCAGTGGTGGGAGATGTGGGCGGTGGGATTAAGGGAGGGGTGCAGTATGGATCTCAAAGGGGGTAGGTTTATGCGGAAGAGTGTCGATGAGTGGTTGGTTGTGGATGAGGGAACCCTGTTTGCACATGCTTTTCTAGCCCCAGTGTGAATTCTGTATCTAGGTGAATCCTGTTTGCACATGCTTCTTTAGCCCTAGTGTGAATTCTGTAGCTAGGTGAACCTTGTTTGCACATGCCTTTCTAGCCCTAGTGTGAATTCTGTATCTAGGTGAACCTTGCTCGTATATGCCTCCTTTAGCTTAGCGTTAACTCTGAATCTAGGCAAACCCTTTTGACTAATCGTTTATGTACTCGCTACTACTTACCCCTGCCTATTACAGTAACTGACTTGCAAGTGCCTGTATCTGTCCACTAGCCTCCAGCCCACCTACTCTTGCCTGCTCCCTGCACCCTGCAAACTTGCATCTAGCGTGCCTATTTTAGTAATGTGGGCTTAGGTTGCTCGACCTACACTAGGCCACTATTATGGATCTACCACTACTCTAGCTTCACTCTAGATACTGTTTTAGCTTACAACATGCTGGATAACCATATCTGTGCCTAACTGCTTATGATGAATACCCACTTGGCATCAGAGGTCAATACAGCCTGATAGCACCTTGCCTTAGTCTATCCCAATTGCCACCTTTCAGCATACCATCTGTCCTTATTCTGAACATAAATCCCTTTCCTACATCTTGCCCTCGCATCCCTCCTAAGCGCCAGACCACCTACCTTATGAATACACCTTGCTACAACCAACTAGCATGCCTCCCCTGCTCAGTAGTTGGCTTGCCTGCTCCCTGCTCCTCTTAATCACCATAGTACTGTCCAACATGCTGCCTCAACATCTAACTACCATGGGTGCGACCTTACCTAACTCCAATTCAACTAACAGCTCACCGCTAATGATAACTGAGGCAGCTCCAGTGCTACCAACTAGCGTCCCTTGCACCACTATAGACAGGAACACAAGACTCAGAGCTAGACTAGCCAAATTCACGAGCCACTCGCCCGTTCCATGCCCACCACAAAGAGACTTAGCTCCACACCCACCAGCCCAAACAACCTCAAACTTAAATTATCCCTGAACCACCATAATAAATCTCTACTTTATCCCACCAACCAGAGAAGTACTAAATCCACACAGAAATTGTCGGCCTCTACTACCACTACACCCATAGTGAGCCCCCAAATCAAGGGAGCCCTAATCAACGCTAGATCACTATTAGCTCATGCAACTGAAATTGCAGACCTAATTATCGAGGAAGACCTGGACCTCCTTGCTATCACAGAGACCTGGCTCCATCCGGCAGCAGGCCCCATGCTTATGTTAGCAGTCCCTGATATTACACCATCCTGAGACAAGACCGACCTAACTCTAGAGGAGGTGGTGTTGCCATCATTCATAAATGTAGCCTTCCTATAAGAGTAGCTACCACCATTAGTGTCCTTTCGTGCGAACTACTCTCAGTCAAAGTTCCCATTACCAATGCCCAAACCCTCAACATCCATGTGATCTATCGCCCCCCAGGCCCATTAGGCTCATTCGATGAGGACCTCAACACTATCCTATCCACTAACCTAAAAAACGCCACAGGTGCTCGCCCTTGGAGACTTTAACATGGGTTTCAACGACCCCGAAGACCAAGCCGCCATCACCACGCTTAACACCCTTACCGAATTAGGATTTACTCAAAGAAGCCTGAAACCCACCCATGACAAGGGCAGAATACTTGACTGGGTGGCTGACTACAACTGTTTAGCTAACATCACTGACATCTCACCACTAGCCTGGACTGACCACCACCTGGTATCGTTCTCGCTGTCCACCACTAGACCTCCTCCTATGCAGTCCAGTAGGGCCCCACCCACATTCACGAGAAACAAAAAGAGCATCACGGTGGAGAGACTTATCCCCAACCTACTCCCCATACTCAACACACTCCCTGACAACCTGGATCCTGAGACCCTGGTTGAGGAATACAATAAAATTATGTCCACTTCCCTGGACTTAATCGCCCCTCTCAAACTCAGGCCTAGCAAGCCCAAAACACACTTGAACAAATGGTACACACCATTCCTCAAAAACTTAAGACAACAAAAAAGAAACTGTGAAACCACCTGGAAAAGAGACCCATCAGTAGCTAATAAAATCAAACTCACCAAACTAGCGGCCCTGTATTAAAAAGAAATCCTCCTAGCAAAACATACCTCCTTTGACTCCTGTATCTCCCAAGCCAGTTCAAACATGAAGGAACTATTCTCTATTCTGAAAGAAGTGGAAACCCCCATAGCACCACCAGACACTTGCATTAAAGACCAGAACTGGTGCACCAAAATCCAAAATGCCTTGGCCAACAAAATCGCTACTCTACAAAATAAAATCTCTTGTAAAAAAGCATCCTTGAACAACCCTGTCTTGTCCAAGCCACCTGAGAAGCAGACTACAAGCGAATATACCCGATTCAATTTCACCAAAGTAACCATACTCGAAGTTGAAAAAATTATCTTGTCCTTGAAGCCTTCTACCTGCCTAGGAGACCTGTGTCCAGCACAGTTCATAAAAGACGCTGCCCGCGACCTCTCCCCATTTATCACAAAGCTAATCAATGCCTCCTTCACCACTGGATCTATCCCAACTAATCTAAAACAATCGTGGGTATTACCATTACTAAAAAAAAACTACACTTGACCCAGCTACCCCTACTAATTACAGACCCATAACAACTGTACCATTCCTCCTAAAATTCCTGGACAAGGTCACCTATGTTCAAATACAGAAGCACTTGGAAGAAACCACTTGTTAGGAGCCAGACAATCAGGCTTCCGACCCCAACATGGGGCTGAGACAGCTCTTATCGACCTTAAAACACAGATTGATCTGCTCAGAGACAATGGCCAAGCAGCCTCACTCCTCCTCCTCGACCTCTCTGCAGCATTTGACCTGGTCGACCACTCGGTCCTATGCACTCACCTACACACGGCCGCCCACTTCTCCCCCGAGGCCATTACATGGATTAGATCTTTCCTCGATGGCAGAACCATGAGGGTTTTTTTCGCCTACAGATGCTGCAGACCCCATACCCATCACCTGTGGCATACCACAGGGTTCTTGTGTCTCCCCTACACTGTATAACATATTTACCAAGCCCCTTTTCAATGATCTGGATCATCTCGGTATCACCTACACTAACTATGCAGATGATACCCAGATCCACATTCCGCTTTCTGGAGATTATGGAAAGGATTTGGCCTTGGTGAATAGGGTTTACATCATCATCCAGGCATGGATGGCCACTCATGGACTATGCCTGAATGACAAAACTGAACTCATCACCTTGGGTACCACTGCCAGCCTAAAGAAATTAAGCCCAGCCTACTCATCCTTCATGATCGATGGCAACATTATCAGAGTGGGACACAAAGTCAAAACTTTGGCCTTCTACCTGGATTCCAACTTCTCCTTTAACAGACAGGTGAACTCACCAGCCTCCTCCACGGCTTATACGTGTAAATTGATCCCTGCAGCCAAACCCTTTCTATCTGATACCAGCTGCCTGACCCTGGCCAGAGCCCTCATACTATCCCGCTTAGACTACTGTAACGCGCTCTATCTTGGGTCCTCCAAAGCCACCACCAACAAATTACAAATCCTCCAGAATAATGCACTCAGAGCGGCCCTGGACATCTCCAGAAGAGACCACATCACAGCACAGTCAACAGAACAACTGGACCCCTATCACAGACAAAATCTCCCTAAAAACTGCTTCACTCACCCACAAGTCCCTCAATAACGTGGCCCCTATCTACCTGATCGACAGATTTCACAGACCGACATCCTTGAGACTATAAAGGACAGCATACAGAGACTGCCTCTCCGTCCCTAACTACAAACGCTCTACCATAGGAGGTAACAGTTTCCCAGAGAAAGCGGCTAAACTGTGGAACTCCCTACCACCCACTCTTAGAATGGACTTACCCTACCAAACTTTCCGTTCCAAGATGATGTCTTGGCTGAAGGCAGCCGTTGTCTAAACATACTGAGCCATGATCTGCTTCTCCCTCTTGTCACTTGGACATATCGTACACACAAATGTTAACTGTATATATTTATATACTCCTTGCTTTTCTTTTATCATTATTGTGCATATGCCATGTATATATTTTATTGTCTGCAACTAAGTTTTGCAAATTCCTGTATCTGCTGCACCTTGTTACCCTAGAGTATTCCGGTGCATTACAAATAATAAACAAACAAACAAACAGGGGTTTTAAGGGAGAAAGGCTATGAGGAAAGTGGCAGTGGTGTTGGGGGAGATGTTGATTAGTGAAGGGGAAAATGGGAGATGGGGTAGCAATAGTCATTGTTGAATAAAGAGGTGGTTATTGTGGTAGGGAATAGGGTGTGGGTGGGTGAGTGAGATTGGAGGTGGTTCTGGAGTGACATGGGGTATGTCTGAGAAGTAAGGGGTGGGTGGCGATAAGAGAGTAGAGGTTGGGTGGAAGAGATGGGTGGGTGAGAGAGGGACTGTGCAGGAAAGGGAGTGGCCATGGGGAGCTACAGGGTTTGGAAATCAAGATGAGATGTGGAAAGAGAAAGCATGCGGCAGAGCAGAGGCAGGTGAGTGTGATTTGTGTAGTGGAGAGACTGATCAGAGGGTGTGGAAGGAGGAATCAGAAAGGTGGGAGATGGGAGGGGTTTGGATGTGGTAGCAGTAAGGGGTGTGCAGTGGAAGACAATGGGTCAGTGGTGAAAGAGAATGTAGGGTCAGTGAGAAGAGTGTTGGTGTGGGGATTTGCGGTTGGGGGTGAGAGAGATGCGGGAGGGTGGGTGGGATGTAGAACAGAAGAGTGGTTAGATTGTAAATTACTGAGTATGTAAAGGGGAGAGGGTGAGGGCAGGGTTTTAGAGAGAAGGTTAATGGCAGGCGCGATAGAGAGAGTTGCAGGCAGAGGGGGATGTGGAAGAGAGGGGATGGGTGAGAGGTGGAAGGGTGAGAGGCTGTGTAAATGGAGCATGGTAGGGGTATAGAGAAGAACTTATGTGAGGGGGAGAGGTAAAGGGAGAGTGGTACTGGTGGAGAAAAAGGGTAGCAGGGAAGGAAATGGGGAATGGTGTGTGTTGGCAGAAGGTGGGTTAGAGAAAGGAGGGGTTGGCAAATTGGAATAAGAGGGATATATTGAGAGAACAGTTGGACAAGATTTGGAGGAATTATATTGAGAGGACTTGACAGGGAGGGGAAGCCATCAGTAAGTAAGGCTTAGGGAATTGTTGTAGGTGTGTGGAAGGGGCATAGTGGGGAGAAGTAGTATTGGAGATAGGTAGGTAAAGAAAAGAAGAAACATTCAGAATTGAAGAGTTTAAGGGTGGTTGAATTGTTAGCATTTTGAAGTATTGGGGTTTGCCTGCTCTCACACCAAGCTGGAGTGTGAAGGTAAGTTATTAGGTATGTTTATTCCCCAGCAGTGAGCACAAATATGCCAGTTGTTACATATGAGAAATAATGGGATATCCACCCGAGTCAGTACAGCAGCTCCAACTGTCACTGTAGAATCTCCCCAGAACATTGAGTCACAAACACTCCAGGTTCCACATGACCTCGCCACCTTGCCTCACACACACACACAGGTGCCCATAACATCCCATCACCATACAAACTTCATCTACCACCAGATGCCATTATTACACATTTGAAGAGTGCAATTTGGATTAGAAAAAGGATTCTGTGAATGGTTTAGGTTGAAGGATTCTGAGGGACGAGATAGAAGTAGGATTTCAGGTTACGGTTGCAAGGGGGGGGGTTCAATTTTAGATTCAGTTTGATATTCTGTTCTGTTTTCAGTTCCTTTCTCTTGATTTGTTTACCTACCTTCTTCCCCATACACGCATACTAAACCTTGGCCTCTTCATTGTATTGGTCCTGGTCATCCTTCTGCAGATTCTGACCCCTTAGTGGACCTTGCTCCAGCAGTGATCTCTCCTGAACAAGCTTCTGGTCTCCAATGCTGCAGCTCTCTGATGACCATTCTTTTATACTGGGGACTTGTCACAATGGAGACTCTACCACATGCAATCATGACATCACAACACTCTGGGTGATACCATGTGCCTTCTGACTAGAGAGGGGACACGAGCAAAACCAAAAGACCATCTACCACTTTAAAATTCCCCTGAACATAATCAGGCCATCCGTGTGCCTAAATAGAAGACTGGCCAGAAAGTGAAACCCTGGCTCGATAATGCTCCCCTACCCGTCGCCTCCCCACCCCCCCTGCTTAAGGAGAGATTTCCCTTGTGCAGACACTGTCTTCTTGTCCATGGAGACATCTGACATCACAAAGCTGCAGCAGTGAAAGTCTGTCCTCAGTGATCTTGAGTTCCCAATGCGGCTGAGAAGTCGTGCCACCACAAAAAAACATTATACTGAATGTAAATTCTTAGATGCCACTGGAAAGTAATTTCTAAATATTCAGTGTCCAATCTCCTTTACTCAAATTGTACATGTTTCGCCCTCCTCAGTGAATGTGAATGTTATTGGAGTCTTGTTTTTCTTCCTTAAGCTAGTATACATTTTCTTCTTGTCTGTCTGTTTATTGCTGCTCAGCTGCGCATGGTTGCTATTTGCAAGGTGGTATAACAATCTGTAAGACAGGTAATTTCTTCCACCCGTGACGAAAAATATAAGTAGTATTTTGAAGTATGCTGCAAAGTGTACTTTCTCTGCAATCTTTGATAATCCTGAAACCCACTTTCTCTTATCCGGTGAATCCAGCATTTTAACATGCAAAGTGTCAGAGGAACAAGAGCGCTGCGACTATGGATTCTGCCCATTATCATCTCTATAGTAGCAGCTGAGTCCCTTACATATTTCCAGCTGCACTGTCTTTTATGATTTGCAGGATTTTTAAAATTCACTTGTTTTCCTATCCACCATGTTCATATATGTGAGGTTTTTAGCAAAGTTAGGTTAAAACTGTAACCAAAGCATGTGTTTGCCTGATCAACCCCTTGGCATAAGCGCACTGGCAAATCTTAGGGTCCAATGAGTTTACATCAGGATTTTGCCTTCAGCCCCTTGCCGGGGACACAGCTGCAACTCCAGGCTGGTTCGGCAGTATGGATAAGAATCTTTTGGGGTACAAACTAGCCCATTTCCTTTCCAAGGCCATAGCAAGGTTTCCAATGCTTAAATATGAGGGTAATGTATGAGAATGGTGGCAGGAGTGTGCCCTGGTAAATTGCTGAAGCGACCCAACTCAGGGTCTCCTTCCACCTCCCATCGCCCTCTGTTTCTGGTTCTATGTGTAATAATCACCCACTTGAGGTCGCTTAGAAAAAAAGCCGGCTTTTGATTGGCTGCACCAGAGTAGTCTCAAATGGGTCACTATTACCCATAGTTTGCAATCACCTGGGGATGTTACCCTACAAATGCCTCCAACAAGAAGAAACTCTACCCCTTCCCCCTCTCCCCAGTCATGCTCCCTTTGGCGCACTATCACGCCCCGCCCACTACCTCAAATCCACTCGATCCATTTTAATGGATTCCGCCGACCCTCCTTCATTCCCCCCATTTGGCCCGCATCAATATCTTTTCTGCTTCACCCTCCAAATCTGCTCCCCTCCTCATCATTTTTCCAGGCCTGTGCACCCCTTCTACATCCCACTGGCGGCCTTCTATGCACAGTGTTTCCTGCATGGCCACTTTTGTGAGTGGTCTAGGAAACGCAGTCCATATATTTGTGTAATATTATTTCCTAAAGTGTCTCTCTCAAGAAATCATTTCATGGTGATGGAAGGTGTGGGAGTGACACCCACTTTGCATCCACTGCTGAGGGGACTCCATACATTTCTACTTGTTTCCATGTAAAACTATCCTTATCTGTAGTAGCAGAGTGTTGAGATATTACTTCTTTTACGTGTATTAAGCATCAGTTCATCAGAGTTTTACATGTGTCCATACATTCAATATTATGTACATTGCTTCATCACTAACATGCACCATTGTGAGGTAATATGTTCTTTCCAGAACGTTGTGCTTTGAGAGTATTCTATATACGGTCAGTTGGTGCCTGCTCCTGGAGGCAGTGCCTGCTGTCATCTTCTGTTCAACTGAATAAACTTCCTAAAGTGTTTACTTTGGTTTGGCCCCATATTCTTAACATTGGCGACGAGGATCTTTCAGGACCCATCGTGTGGCTGCCCCGGCGTACGCGTCCTTGTTGCTGTGTGGATCGCCGATTCCCCTGCGGCCGTGACAGCAGGCAGAGGAAGTGAGGATCCGCAGGAGAAAGGAGAGGCGAGGCAAGTTGGTGGGTGCGGGCCTTTGCGGAAGGGGTGTCTCCTTGTGTGGAGAGCGTGCGGGCACCGGCTCGTGCTCTGCAGCCCTCGGGCCGTATTGGGAGAGCGAGCAGTGGAGCGTGAGCACCAGCTCGGCTTTGCAGCTCTCGAGCGTGCAAAGTGAGCGAACGACCGAGCAGGTTCAGCAGTCCTCGAGCTCCGAGAGGTGCCGTGCGCAAGCTCCGCCCCCTGCACTATTCGCCCCGCCCCTTTTGGATTTGTAGTATTATCGCTTCAGCAGAAGCGTCCCGAACACTGCCATTGTGACGTCGTCCCTTCTGCAACATTGTTTCCGCACACTGGCGGCTTTCTGCTCTTGCTGTAGAACGCTCGTTCTGGTTTACAGCTGAAAGTCTCCAAAACCTTACCTGGTCAATTGTATTCTAGAACTGTCAGAGAATCTAGTAGACTGCCATTGTTCCCTGCCGGGAATACTTTAATTGTGACTTGATATTGAAAAGCTAAGGCCATAACCACGGATCAAATTGTGCATTAATACTGGAAGATATACTGGTTCCATACGCTCTATTATCTTCCCTCCGCATTACTGTTCAGCATGGCCGCGTCCATACCACCCCCCCTCTCCTTTCTAAATGAACCAGGCCGGCCTGCCCTCAGGTGGGATAATTGGAAAGATGCCTTTGAGAACTATCTAGTGGCTATGGGGGGAGACAGATACTCGGCTGCACGCAAGAAAGCTCTTCTGATACACAATTTGGGCGTGGAAGGGTGCAGAATTTTTGATGGCCTTGCTGGAAATCAAGTCTCGGGATCTGATGACATGGATGAATATGAGTTGGCTCTTGGTCGCCTGCGGGATCACTTTGAGCCAAAGAAAAATGTCAGTTTTGAGAGGCACAGATTTTTCCAAAGAATACAAGAAAAGTCAGAACCTGTGGAATTGTACATTGCATGCTTGAGGTCCCTGAGCTACTCCTGCGAGTTTGGACAGTTAGGTGACTCATTAATCAGAGACCAGTTAATCAGGTGCACTAACAATGTCAGAGTTCAAGAAAATCTCCTTGCCAAGGATATGAGTCTGTATGAGGCAGTGGAGTTGGCCAGGAGCATTGAGCAAACGTCTCAGTACCTTAAAGAACTCAGGGTGGATAAATCAGTTGCACCATCGGTGGCTGTATGTGCTGTAGACCAAAAGAAGAAGCCTAACTTCTACAGTGGAAAAAAAGGGAACTGGAACATGAGAAGTTCTTGCCCTCGCTGTGGAAGCTCCAGACACGGCGCAAATTTTCCATCCTGTCCGGCTAAGTTTGGTGAATGCTTCAAATGTAGGGGCAAAGGACATTTGGCCAACATCTGTAAAGCCTCTGCTGTCAATTGTGTGGAACACAGAGCAGAAGATAACAAAGAAGAAAATGTTAGGAGGGGATATGATATACAAGAGGTGTCGGATGTGAGGGAATCGATCACCAAGTGTGTTTTTGAAATATCATCCTTATCTGGGGAGACAAAGGGCCTGGTGGACACTTTTCTTGTTGATGGGTGCGAGTTGGTCATGAAGGTAGACACCTGCTCGCCTTGGACTATTATATCCCGAGATACCCTAGTCAGTGTTTTGAAAAAGAGTGAAGCTGTGATTCGGCCCACCAGTGTCAGGGCTTGTGGTTATGGAGAATCTGCCATAGACATTCTGGGAGAATTTCCGGCAAAGATACTGTATAAAGAAAGAAGTTGTCGAGCTATGGTACTTGTAGCAGAGAAAGGTGCCTCCTTGTTGGGTTGGGAGGAGCAAAAGAACTTAGGGGTGCGAGTTCAGGCCAGTGCTCCCAATCCTGTGACCATAGCAGAAGTTGAAGATATTTGGACCAACGATTTCTCAGAGGTTTTTTCTGAAAGGTTAGGCAAACTGAAGAAATTTAAGCATCATATAAAGCTCAAAAGCAATGTGCAGCCTGTCGTGCACAAGGTGCGGCAGGTGCCATTGAAAGTGAGAGATCAACTTAAGGAAGAACTTAATAACTTGGTTAGCAAGGGTGTTATTGAGCCGGTTACGGCCACCGAGTGGTTGTCGCCCATTGTGTTAGGTGCTAAAGCCAATGGGAAGCTAAGATTGTGTGTTGACCTTCGCAGTTTGAACCAGAACATTGTTGTTGAGAGACATCCACTGCCAAACATTTCTGAGACTCTGTCGACTTTGGGTGAGCCGAAGTTGTTTTCTGTCATTGACCTTTTGTCAGCGTATCATCAGGTTCCGTTATCCAAGGATTGCCAGCATCTCACCTCTTTTATCACACCCGAGGGTGTGTTCAAATATAACCGCATGCCTTTTGGTTTGGCCTCCGCAGCCTCTGTTTTTCAGAGGGTGATGGAGGAAGTACTCAAAGGTTTAAGAAAAGTCACCGTCTTTCAAGATAACATTCTTATTTTTGCAGAGAATGAACTCGAGCATGATGAAACGTTGAGAGCCGTGTTGGTTAGACTCAAAGAAGCTGGTTTGACGGTGCAGAGGGAAAAGTGTAAAATTGCTGTAAAAGAGGTGGATTATTTGGGCCACAGAATTTCATGTGAAGGAATTTCCCCCAAGAAATCTCTGGTGGACAGTATTAAATGTGCTCCCCAACCACAAGACAAGGAGCAGTTACGCTCATTCATGGGGTTGGCGGAGTACTACCACAAGTTTGTTGATGGTTTTGCCACCATGTCCTCTCCTTTGAGAGAATTGTTAAAAAAGGGTACAAAGTATGTATGGACTGATGAGTGTCAGAGTGCTTTTTGAAAGATCAAAGATTGTATTGTGAGTGTGCCCTCCTTGGGGGGGTTTGTTGCCAATAGGAAGACTGTGCTAGCAGTGGATGCGAGTACCTTGGGTCTGGGTGCTGCTCTTTCTCAGTTTGATGCTGGCAAGGTGGAACATGTCATCGCTTTTGCCTCTCGACCTTTGAGGGGGGCTGAAGAAAATTATTCTGTTGTTGAAAGGGAGGCGTTAGCAGTCTCGTGGGCTGTTGCGCACTTCAAAAGTTATCTCTGGAGTCAACCCTTCACTGTGAGAACCGATCATAAGCCATTAGTTCAATTGAAACTCTGCAACAACCTGGTTTGGAGTCCTACTTCACTGTCTACTACTTCTGGCTGTGCAGGGGTTAAAAACTCCCAGGACCGCGAAGCGGAGCGAAGTGGTGTGCAAGTGGAAGCAGTCATTGCAGTCTCCAGCCTTTTTGACTGAAACTCTGCAACAACCTGGTTTGGAGTCCTACTTCACCGTCTACTACTTCTGGCTGTGCAGGGGTTAAAACTCCCAGGACCGCGGAGCGAAGTGGTGTGCAAGTGGAAGCAGTCATTGCAGTCTCCAGCCTTTTTGACTGAAACTCTGCAACAACCTGGTTTGGAGTCCTACTTCGCTGTCTACTACTTCTGGCTGTGCAGGGGTTAAAAACTCCCAGGACCGCGAAGCGGAGCGAAGTGGTGTGCAAGTGGAAGCAGTCATTGCAGTCTGTGCTGTTGGCTGAGGCAAGGAGGGGAATCCTGCCGCATTATCCATCTGTTTTATCAGGTAAACCCCCATTGACTCGAACTGTGACTGCTTCATTGACATTCATGATTGAAATCTGAATCAAGTATTACGGAACTTGTGAGAACCGTCATTGTTCGCCATTGTTTGTAACAATTGGAGCAAGCTTTGGAATACTTTGGTGCTTCCTCTGCACGCTAGTCATAGTTGGGGGATCCGGCGTGAGTGAGGAGCAAGAAGTACCTCGCGTAACGACGGTGTACTTCATAGCCCTTTTTTAGCCGCGCGTTCTCAGCACATATTCTAGCTCTGCGTGGGAAGCTAGAGAAGGGCTGAGAAGGGCTGAGCGGCGACTGCGGGCTCTGTAGCCTTTGAGCCGCTCAGCTGCAGTGTTGTTCCTCATCATCGTACACGCTGTGGGAGGGGCGCTATTTGGCGTCTGTTGGAGCTCACAATAACTGAGCTGGTCGGCTCTATTGTGAATTGCCTCTCTGCTGCAAAAACGGGCGGAGGGTTGAGCAGCACATTTGAGCAGTGTAGCTTGTGAGCTGCTCTGTCCTAAATACATTTTAGCGCTCACAGGTGGGGTTCGTTTTGATACGTGTAGGAAGACGCAGCTGCTCTCTTCCTTGCTAATTCCTCCTGCCTGAGGACCTCTGAACATTGTAGTGCTCCAGTCTTTGAGTGTGAAGCAGACTGATGAAATTGAGGAGTACCCCACTACAGGATGATCCAAGAGCCCCAGAATGGGAGGACCCAGAACTGAGAAGGATTCAGTTAAAGAGTGGAGCTAATTGTCTTATAGATGAGCCTGGCAGGGGCCAAGCAATGGAGGTGGGGGACTCGCGGTTACAAATACAAGCATTAGTGCATATAACCCCATGTCTCCCCCTTGTCTCCACGCCTGTCAGATGTAAGGGTGCCTTGGATCCTGAGCCCACCCTAGCCGATAAGTGGAAAAAAGGTTTAGAATACACAACAACAACGACAAAAATTCAGAAAAAAATAGAAGAGCATTTTGGGGCAAATAAAGTGGTGCCTGATGAATTAACATATGGACCAAGTAATATATCATCAAGCTCCCTGGAAGATGTTTGTAAACCGGCCAAATGTGTCAGTTGCCACTCAGCTCTGGACACAGGTGATCCAACTCTGAGTCATCTGAATCTTACAAATACAGAAGACAACCAAGAACTCGGAACTCCGGTACAGGCCCGCCAACCGGTCGAATTATTTGTTGCTATCAGTCCAAACGTAACACAGGAAGAAATTCTGGTTGAGGGGCCGGAGTCGAATGTCAACTCATTAACCGCACTGAGTTATGTGTTGAATTCGCTGGTCTCCGTTTTTGAACTTCTGAAATCTGAAGTGCAAATTCAATCTGGAACCATGATGGAATTAACAAAAGAAGTAGCCGCACTGGACAGCTCCGTAGCAGGCTGCTGCAATGCCGTTAATTCATGTGTATTGCCGAAATTACAGTTGATGCAACTGGAGTGCACTAAACAGGGTTTGGACATTTCTGCAATACAGAGGTCCATTGCAGACATTCATAAATCTGAAGAGGCAGATAGATCCCTTAAACAGGGTCTTTTGGCCCAATTGCAATTGTACAATCATAACTCACAAGAACAGTTGGGAAAAGAGCCTATAGAGGCAGATCCTACAATTGACTATGAATCATCTCTTTCAGCGTCCACACTGGAAGAATTCATGAGACTGGCAAATGTGAATGTGGATCCCTTCCATGGAGTCGAAATGGAGAAGTCTTCAGCAACCAATACCAGCAGTCAGCTGGACTGCCAAGAGGCTGCATTAGAAGAAGTGGGTGTCTCAAGTCCACACCAAGACAGGAAAAAAATGAGAAAGAGGGCAGCAAGACGGGCCAAAAAAATCAAAGAAATTAAATCCCAAAGGAAAAAGGATAACTTGGAGAAAAAGCCAAAAAATCAGAGTAGAACAAAGCAAAATAACTCGGCCACTAACTCATTCTTAAAGAAAGTTGGAAATAACCATCCGACTCTGATAGGGGATGATATGGAAATTATGGAATTAACATCCCCCAACAGCTCATCTGTTAAGGGGGGGACCCACAGAGGAATTGCAATCTCGTAAAATCCTCTCAACTCACCGATAAACACAAAAAAAAGCAGGCATCATTAAAAAGAAGGTCGACCAAAGTATGTTCACGAAAGGATCCCAAAAAGAAAAGTTCCCTGACAAACCAGAGATGGCCCAAGCACTGTCTAACCCAAAGAAGTCAATTCCTTTGGCCCCTATCTTTCTGAAAGCTAAACAAAAGACGAGAGCAAATGCGTCACTGAATGATAATGATCCTACGGTGTTGAGGAATCTTAACATTAAGATTGCTCCTATCTTTTTGAAAAAATAAAATAGCCCCCAACAGAACTTTACAGCACCCAGCGAATGTGAGTCAAATGACAATACAAATGTGAACAAGCGAGTCAGAGCCCAACCATATTCACCTCTAGACACCTTGGTAAAAGAAATCTCACATAGTGAGCTACAGGGATCACAGCGTCTGGAGGCAAATTTGGCAGTTGAAAAGAGCAGCACATCTGACATTATTGATGCGAGCTGGAATAGTGGGGAGGATGTAAGAGCCCACAGATCTGAAATTAGGAGAGCAGTAGATGCTTACATGCAAGGCCTTTCTATTCCTCTACTCATAGATCCAGCGTCATCAACCACCCATTGCAAACTACTTAATGGTGTTGACAAAATCACAGGGAGTGTGAAACAAGCCCAGAAGGGGCCGGAGATGGGAGGGTCTGTCCCCATGATTCAAGCAACAGTAACATCTGTGACTCCAGCCGCAAGTTTGGATGTAAACACCCCTAGGGTGCCCACCCCTGTGGCCGGCTCTGATCTATCTTCACCCCCACAATTGAGCATACCCATTGATTTTACAAAGGATGTATTGGCGCTGATTCAAGATGCTTTAGGGGATTTGGCACCCAACCTGAAAGAGAAAAGAAATAATGTGACCTCCACCAAGGGCATTAAAACACAAGGGACTGTGGGAATGGGGAAGGTTACTCCTCGAGTGGCACTGTGTTCCATGATTTTGAAATGTAGACCTGCTCCATGTACTCAATACGATCTGAACCGAAGAGCAATATTAGCCATCTTTTCGGATATACCATTGCTGGAAGATATATCTTCAGCTGACTTGACTTTGGTAGAATTCACATCCAATCAGAATTTAAATTCAGTACGGGTGTGGATGCAATCTAGAGCAATTCGTAATCTGGCATGGCAAGCGAAAAACTAATTATTTGATTTGGGCTTTCTGCTCGACTTAGAAATCAACAGTGTTTTGGAGTCTGAATTGTCAAGCAATATGGAATTTATGCCAAGGGCAAAAATTGTCACAGCGAATTGTCAAGATTTAAAGCAGCCATTGAAGGATAGGACTTTGTGTGCATGCAACTGCAGCAGTAATTCGAACTAGCTATCTAACCTGGCAAAGTTAACCCCTCTTACCTTGGTCAGCTGGAATTCGCGGGGTTTCAAACATTTGCTAAATAATGATGAGAGTGGCCTAGGCAAATTCCATATAATTCTGCTGCAAGAGACTTGGTTGCTAAGTCCCATAGTCTGGTCAGGTTATCAAATACACTTGAATCCAGCTCGGAAGCCCGCAATAGGCAGACCCTCTGCGGGTCTACTGGTGGCGCTGAAAGATGAACCGGGATCATCATCACAGGTGTGGGCCATGCCGAATGCACACATGCTACTTGTAAGGGCGGTAATTAATGGTGACATCTATGCAATTTTGAATATATACTGGAACCCAGTAGCCATTACAACTGAGTGTTTCTTTAGGGATTTGAATACATTATTTGACATAGTATCTGCGGATGATAAGATTTTGTACTTCATCTTAGCAGGTGACTTGAGTGCTTAGCAACAAATGGGGCACCAAAGAGTGAAAAGCTGTTACAATGGAACACAATGGTCACTCACAGGAACTTGCAAATGTTGAATGGAGCATTTAAAACAGACATCCCTCCTGCACCAACTTGGAAGAGAGGAAATTCTGTATCCACAATTGATTTCATCTATGTAAATTGTGCTTTATGGTCAGCAATGTGCTCCTTTTGTGTGCCACTTGGCAAGTAATGGCAAATGCGAATGATATCAAACACAAGATAATTGAAGGTGGTTGCTTTGTGGTAAATGGCGGCAAGAACCGACTCTGATGGTCGGAGAACGCCTTGTGGCATTTTAATCAAATTTTATATGACTCAAATACCTCAACTAACTGGCAAGCATCAGATATAGGTTTAACATATTCCAATACAATGCAATTATATAGCCACCAGAAGGCTGTGAATTCCAAAAGAGAAAGGCACATCCATGTTTTTGATAGCTCTATATTCATTAGGAAGAGAGCATATCGTGCTGAAGTGAGAAGTTTGGCAAAGCTTCCTCTCACCATTAGATTGACTCTCATAAAAAAAGTCCGCCTGAACTACAATAACTGGGTCAAAGGACATCGAGCCAATCTATATCAAAAAGATGGAGCAATTATGTTGTCGACTTTGGCTGATAAAAATATCACAAAAATGTGGGCAATAATAAATCAAACTAATAACGCCCGCCAATTAGACCTTCAGACATCGACAGTTGAGGTACATCAGTGGGTAGATTACTTCCAATCCCCATATGTTTCACCCGTAAACACGGTCTCGACATTAAATACACAAGAGGTTTTGAGGTTCTGGCTACATACTGACCAAAAGGAAATAAAACACCTAATTATGACATCAAGCAACTCGTGTGCAGTAGGGCCTGATGGGATTTCGAACTCTGATGAAAAAACACCCTGAAGTCTGGAGCTCAATTCTCTACAAGATATTTTCTGCAATAAACAACCATCAGAAATTACCAAAAACATGGACGGATGCAATTACAATTCCGATTTACAAAAAGGGTGACCATCAATTACCAACGAGTTACCGACCAATTTCTTTATTGGATGCACCTGCGAAAATATTTTGTAGAATAATATTAAAGGAGCTCAATGAGTGGGTAGATCAAAATAGTCTAAGAAACCCATTCCAGTCAAGCTTTGTAAAGGGCATGGGCACAATACCGAATATCTTAGCACTCTCAATGATACAATCAGTGCAAGTTGATGGTGGACTCCCCTTATATTTGGGGTTTATTGACTTTAAATCCGCCTTCGACTACATTGATAGAGATATGCTTATAGCTAAGCTAAGGCAATATCAGTGCCCAATGTCCCTTATAAACTTAGTGATCTTACTACACTCCTCTACCTCTATGCGAGTTAAACTAAATATGGGCGGAAGATTATCACCAGCTATCCAAACATATAGAGGAGTGAAGCAGGGTTGTGCTCTTGCCTCATTTTTATTTAACTTCTTTATTTTTGATCTAGGCCCTGCACTAATGAACTGCGTAGTTGATGCGCCTCGTATAGGATCTCAAAAGGTTGCCTACTTACTATGCGCAGATGATTTGGTATTACTATCCCGCACTCCCATAGGCCTACAAAACATGTTAAACCAATTAGGTTCATATGCAACATCAAATAACCTTGTGATCAACACAGCCAAATCCCAAATTTTAGTGTGTAATAATAATTTTACAAACAAATATCATCTGGAGTGGTCCCTCCAAAATTGTGTACTAACTAAAGTTGCCAGATATAAGTATCTCGGAGTATATATTGAGCACAAGAAAACCCTAAGTACCATGACAGCTGAAATTAGGGTTAAACTTAGTTCTTTGATTTCACAATCTAAAATCATGTTAAGAAGATATGGGAAGTTCACCGTGAAACACATTGTGCTCTTTTATAAGACCAAAGTAATTCCAATTCAAGGCTTTGGTACCACAAAACCGCAAATTCTGGGATGGCTTAGAAGCTAGATTTTGGAAAAAAAGTTCTATCACTCTCCCCAGGTACACCACTGGCCATGCTGCGATATGAACTGGGTTTGGTCTCCTTATATGCCCATGTATTATGGAAGCAGTGTGCGCTTCTACGGAAAATGCTGGATGGTTTAGGGAGGCCTACCTTTCTAAATGTACTAGCCCAAAATCTATTAACTGCAAAAGTTGGTATGTCAAGGAAGTGGAGAAGTCACACGCCCAATGCGGCTGCTGATGCCTCAGTATCGATTGAGCTTCTGTTGACTAATCCGGATCATGCCAAAAATAAAATTTATCAAGCAGACTGGATTTTCAACACAGAACTTTGCACAAAACTTAAAGACTTTAACCTCGAGGCTTTTGGCATCAAAAGGTATGGGGTAATAGCAGAGTATCTGCTGAAATTCCCGTCACATGCATGCCGACAGAAATATCTAAGATTCAGATTCAATCAATATGAGACAAATGAGATCCTGTCTAGAAGAAAGGTAATATCGAAGGATCAGAATTTCTGTCGTCACTGTAAAGTTAATGGACAATGTGAAACATTACAACATCTCATCATTGAATGCCCCACATTACATGACATCAGAGTGAAATGCTTCGGGGGAAAGTTGTCGGTTCAGAGTGGCACCAGTTCTGTGCAAACATGGAATCGTCTGTTTTCTAATCCAAGAATGACTATACAACTTGCAATTGTGCAATTTCTTAATATAATTTTCCCCGGCTCGAATTCTGCATAAATTAATTCAAAGTGAATGGTGATTGTCAGTTCTAAGTAATTTTAAGGAGGGCTTTCACTTTCACTTTGTATTATTCTGTTTATTCTGTTTTATGTGGTTTTATTATGTTTACTTGTTTCATATTTGCCTATAATGGGGTGTAAATATTTGTTGTAAAGTATAAGATGTTTAAGTATGCTAAATGATAATGTGTATAAAAATTTGAAAAGTTGGTTTACCAGCTATAACAAATTTAAAAACAAAAAAAAAAAGATTAGTTCAATTGTTGGGAAGTGTGGAGTGGGCCAAAGGTTCACCCAGAATATCCAGATGGATGGTTGATTTGCTAACTTATGACTGTAGGGTTGTTTATGTACCTGGGAAAGACAACATTGTGGCAGATTGTTTGTCAAGACTGCCTGTGCAAGACAAGGACTCTAGGGAGGTGAGTATTGAACATGGTTTGAGCATTTATGAAGTTGAATATGAAGCCATAGGGAGAGATGAGTGGAAGAAGGCTGATGATTTGGATGAAATAATAAAACAAGTGAAAATGTGGACCAAAACAGGTTGGCCCAGGAGAGATCTCATTGAGAAGAAATATGAATGTCACTATGGAATAAAAGAAGAATTAAGCTTGTCAGAGGATGGCTTTCAGCTCAGGAGGGGAGTGAGGATGGTTCCCCCTTTCAATGTTAGACCAAAGTTAGTGAATATTGCACATCAGGGTCATCTAGGCATGGGGGGCACAAAAAGGCATATCAGGCAATCCTTTTGGTGGCCAGGAATCGATAGTGAGGTTGAGAGATGTGTGAGGGGTTGCAGAGAATGTGAAAAGAGTGACAAGAGTAAAGTTATTAGGGAGACCCCCATGAGATCTGTGAGTGTTCCAAATGAGCCTTGGAAAAAGGTTGCAGTGGATTTGATGGGTCCCCTGCAAGATTTAGGAAATGATTTCAAGTACTTAATTGTTCTTGTGGATTATCCTTCTAAGTGGGTTCAGTGGAAGGCGATAAGAGAGGCCACTACTGCCCAAATGATTGCATTTTTCGAAGAGGTATTTTATAGGGAGGGTTTCCCTACAGAGCTAGAATCAGACAATGGGGTGCAGTTCTGTTCTGGCAGAATGGTGTAGTTCTTTAAGAAGTTTGGTATCAGACATTATAGAACGGCCCTCTACCAACCTAGGGCAAATGATTTGGTAGAAAGGGCGAACAGATTTATAAAAGGAGGGCTACAGTTGGCCATGGTATCGGGCCTAAATTGGCAGACTACTTTAAGGGAAATGGTGTGGAATTACTGCACGACCCCGCATTCAGTTACCAGAGTTTCTCCGTTTATGTCCCTCAAACGCAGGCAACCAGGGACCAAACTGTGTCCGGGATGGTTGGATTTGGCAAAGAGTACTTATGTGGACAGAACTAAGGTTATGTCACTTATAAGAGAGGCTCAGGATGAGTACATGGAGAGGGCGAATGCTGAAAGGAAGTCCAAAGCTATAGCTTGGAAAAAAGGAGATATGGTTTATATAAAAAAAACAGATTGTCTCCTAAGTGTATCGAAAGCAAATTCATTGGGCCAAAAAGAATCTCTGTAGTTAGAGGAAATGTAGCTATCAGTTACCAGAGTTTCTCCGTTTATGTCCCTCAAACGCAGGCAACCAGGGACCAAACTGTGTCCGGGATGGTTGGATTTGGCAAAGAGTACTTATGTGGACAGAACTAAGGTTATGTCACTTATAAGAGAGGCTCAGGATGAGTACATGGAGAGGGCGAATGCTGAAAGGAAGTCCAAAGCTATAGCTTGGAAAAAAGGAGATATGGTTTATATAAAAAAAACAGATTGTCTCCTAAGTGTATCGAAAGCAAATTCATTGGGCCAAAAAGAATCTCTTTAGTTAGAGGAAATGTAGCTATCATGGAGGGAGGTGAATGCTGGTCCATGTCAAGATTGGTGAAATGTAACAACAGTGGTTCAGTCGAGGATTGTAAAAGTGCGGAGGGTGACGATGAGGATGATTTGTCATCTGGTTCAAAGGCAAACAAGAGTGTAGACAATAATGCATTGAAGGATAACAATGTGAATGTGAATTTGGAGAGAGTGAGGAGCAAGCCTCTTTGGTTAAGAGATTATTATCTTGAATGAATTCGATATTGTAGGGGAGGAGATGTGTTGAGATATTACTTCTTTTACGTGTATTAAGCATCAGTTCATCAGAGTTTTACATGTGTCCATACATTCAATATTATGTACATTGCTTCATCACTAACATGCACCATTGTGAGGTAATATGTTCCTTCCAGAATGTTGTGCTTTGCGAGTGTTCTATATACGGTGAGTTGGTGCCTGCTCCTGGAGGCAGTGCCTGCTGTCATCTTCTGTTCAACTGAATAAACTTCCTAAAGTGTTTACTTTGGTTTGGCCCCATATTCTTAACACAGAGATTACTAAAAAGTATTATTTTCACTTGTGTGCACTTCATAAAGAAGTTAAATACAACAGTTCCCAATCATTCTTCCTTTCCTTAATCCAGTTCTGAAATGGCGTCCATTAAATCCAATAGGGTTACCATGGCAGCAGCAGCCAAGTCAGCTGTCTTTTCTTTAAAGTTGTAAAGAGCACCCTCACTAGAAATCAGTATTAGGGTGGGCAAACTGATACAACAACGGGGGGCAAAGCGGGGTGGGGTGGTGGCAGGCTACCCAACTAGGTGGGGAGGCAAAGCAGCCAATGGGGGGGCAATTGCCCCATTTGCCCCCCTCCGCAGAGAGTGGAAACTGGCAGTCCATCCCTGTCCCAAGACAATGTCCCCCATGCACAGATTTCTCTGGGTTTGTATGGAGTTTTTTTTTTTCCGATTTTAATAATTTTTATTGAAGTATATAGTATACAATAGTGAAGTCATAGTATCCGAAACATAATGCAGTGAACTGTTACATGAATTAAGAATAAACTATCGTAAGATAGAAGTGATCCAGAAGAGCAATTAATAGAGTGCACTGTATACAATTTGAGGTTGAGCATTTGAAGAACAAATTACTTTTATAATTGGAAACATAAACGAAACGACTATAGCACAGTGTTGTGCACAGCTTAGTGTAAGAAGATTTCTGCATTATGATGTCTTAAATTGGGGGACGACAAACACAAGACTGACATTTGACAAACACGATATATAAGGGAAGGGAGGAGGCGAGGGGGTATTTATAGAAGTGAGGCACTTTAGCATATAATAAAATAAATATTCAATAAAGTGTCAGGATTAAAATTCATACATAAAAAATCTTGAGAGCATCAAAGGAGTGTGAGATATTAAAAGATGTCACATTCCGTGCGTGGTAACATTAAAGTGATCCAGATAACGAATGAAAATGACCACTTAGCATTGAACTTGGGTATAGAATTAAGATTATTTGCCATACACATTTCCAACTTTTGCGTGAGACAAATGTTATTGCACCAGCTTCTTATGCACAAGGAACGAGAGTCTTTCCATTTGGCAGTTATACTCTTCATAGCCAAACAAATAAAGAGATCATAGAGTTTAGATGCTCCAGATGGCAAGTGGGTGGTAACAGCCAGGCTTCCCAAAACAATATTCATGAATAAAAGTGGGATGTCAGTGAAAAAAATAGAGTTAAGGTATTTCCATACTTGTTGCCAAAATCTGAGAGTATAGGGACACAGGAAGAACATGTGCTCATATGATGCAGGGGTGGCTCCGCATGTCCAACAATTATCATTGTTATTAATATTAGATAAAAATAGTTTAGCTGGTGTGATGAAAGCTCTGTGTATAAAGAAGAAAAAATGTTGGGAGATATTTGCTGATGTAGAGATATACTTGATTCTAGAGAAAAGCTTAGACCATGTATAATCATTTAATATGTGGCCAAAATCTTCTTCCCATTTGTGGCGTATCGTTATCAATGCTGGATGGTTGGCTTGCGGTGCTACTGTCTTCAATGTTGGAATAGAACAGTTCCCCCGACCCTTCCTCCACCTCCACCTCCTCACCTGGTGACGTGGGTAGCTCCAACTTCCATCTCTGGGGCCTTTGGGAGAGAGGCTTTTTCCTTTCGTGCAGAAATGGCCTGCATCGGAAAGAAGCCACCGTGACCCAGAGTCTGGGGCTCACCGTGACCCTCCTCCGTGACAGCCAACAGGGGAAAAAGCCGTAGCAGAAAAAACCCCTGGCAGATATGCAGAAAGTTTCTGAAGAGCAGCCTCAGATGGGTCCAAGGAGGAGATGCAGACTGGAATCAGGTCCCGAAGTAATGCACTGCAGGAATCCACAGCCCAAGGGCGGATGACCAGGTAAGTAGGAATCCGGAGGAAAAAATAAACAAGGAGGAGGAGGAGGGGCTCAGGAAGAGGAGAGGAAAAAAAAGGGGGGCGAAGAAGAGCCCTAAGTAAAAAAATCAAGCTGGAACAAAAATACAGAGGCAATGAGTAGAAAGTACACAAGGGAGCCAAAAAGGGAAAACGGAGGAGGAAAAAAACAAAGCGAAAGGCGGAAGAAGCCTAGGGAAAGTACGGGAGCGCACGCAATGGAGAGAAAGCCTAAACGTTGCAACGCGGCAAGCTGCTCCGCCGCTGAGAGTAAATAGGACGCGGCGGGCGGCCATCTTGAAAGAACACTAGACCGCTAACCGCACGTAAAGAAAAACGTGGCGGAGCGGTCTAATGGCGGCCCGACTTCCATCACTTAGATAAACCGCCAACGGCCTACGGCCGTGACAGTATGCCCGCTCCGAAAGGCATGTCCCCCGGGTTTGCCTGGATGCAATCGATGAAACCTACGCAGTAGGCGGGGAGCATGAACATGAGAAAAGGGTTCCCAGGTTTCCTCAGAGGAAGGGTATCCCTTCCAATGGACCAGGTATTCAAGACGACCCCTGTAAAACCGGGAGTTGTGAATCTGGGAGACCTCATACTCATCAGAGGCTGGGTCTGGTAAGGTCCATAGTCTTGGACGTTCCTGTTTCCTGACGTCCGGAAAATATGGGCGAAGCAGAGAGGAATGAAATACTGGATGGATCCTACCCAGTGCCTTGGGGAGCTTGAGTCTGTATGCCACGGGATTTATCCTAGACTGTATCTCAAAGGGACCTATGAATCGAGGGGAGAGTTTAGAAGGGCGTACCCAATGGGGCAAAAATCTGGTGGATAACATGACTTTAGAACCCTTACACCACGTCGGGACTGGCCTTCGGTGTTTATCCGCTTGCTCTTTATAGTGTCGACTAGCTTCGAGGAGGCTGTCTTTGGCAGATCTTTGAGCTTCTGTGAGCTGCTCCAGAGTGGATTCGAGGGCTGGAATCTTGGTGTCGTCCCAGCAGGTAGGTACAAAGGCTTGTGGATGGTACCCATAGGTGCAAAAAAAGGGCTGATACCTATAGCCGTATGAACGGAATTATTATAGGCAAACTCGGCAGTGGGGAGTAAGTCTATCCAATTGTCCTGTTGCCAGTTGATGAAACACCTTAGGTACTGTTCCAATGTCCCATTTAATCTTTCGGTTTGGCCATTAGACTGGGGATGGAATCCTGAGGACAGTGCTCTCTCGATACCGAGCAAGCTACACATAGCAGCCCAAAATTTGGAAGTGTATTGACTCCCTCGATCCGACACAATCTTCTGTGGGAAGCCGTGTAGCCAAAAGATATCCCTAAGAAATATTTCGGCCATCTCTGAAGCAGAAGGTAGCTTGGCTAAAGGGGAAAAGTGAGCAAGTTTCGAGAAAGAATCTACGGTGACCATTATGCAGGTACAACCCCGAGAGACTGGCAGATCTACAATAAAGTCAGTAGATATTTGTTTCCAAGGACCAGAAGGAGCTTGATCTTGCTGCAACAACCCCAGAGGTCTTTGAGTAGGATATTTACTCTGGAGACACTTCATGCAGGTCTGCACATACTTCTGAGTATCAGCTCTCATTGTGGGCCATATAAACGATCTCTGTAGCAATTCGAGAGTACCCCGAACACCTCGATGACCTGCTATTTTGGAATCATGACACCACTGAAAGACCCGCTCCCTAAGTGATTTAGTGGGGATGAAAAGTCTTCCGTCTATAAAGTACAACCCATCCTTTTCCTCAAAGGGCTGGTCTTTAAGATCTTGGATAGGAATAGCTGTGGTGGCTTCACAAACCTCTTGCAGAAAGGACGTCGCCATAGCTAGGATCCGAGTTTGGGGGAACATAAGCTCCCTCTTGAAAGAGGTGTCAACCTCATCTTGACGAGATAGGGCATCTGCGATCTGGTTTTGAGAACCGGGAATAAACGTGATGGAAAAATCGAACTGGGCAAAAAAATGAGCCCATCTAGCCTGCCGAGTGTTATAGAATTCCTGCTGCTTAAGAATTTGCAGATTCTTATGATCGGTCCGTATTAGAAAAGGATGAGTGCTTCCTTGTAGTAAATGCCTCCACTCTAAGCATGCTAGCTTCCTTGCAAGGAGTTCTTTCTCAATGACCGAGTAATTACGTTGGCTGGGACTCAGTGTTTTTGAAAAATAGGCAATCGGATACTCCTGGTCTGGGTTGCCTTGAAGGAGAACAGCACCCACTGCTGCTGACGAGACGTCCGTCTCCACAATAAAAGGCTGCAATTGATCGGGTTGACGTAATATCGGGGCTGAGCAAAATATGTGCTTCAAATCGAGGAAACTGTCACTGGCTTCTTTGGACCAAACAAAAGGTCCTGAGGACTTCTTCAGTAGTGTGGTTATGGGAAGAATGAGTTTGGAGAATTCGGGGATGAACCTTCGATAAAAATTTGCTAACCCCAAAAAACACTGGATGTCTTTCACAGAAGCGGGGGCCGGCCAAGAGACAATGGCATCTACCTTCTTGGGGTCCATAATGATACCCTCCTTGGACAGACTGAATCCCAGGTAAGACAGAGAAGATTTGGAGAAGGCGCATTTTTCAGGCTTGATCAACAGGTGGTTCTGTTGTAGACGGCGTAAGACTTCCTTTACATGAAAATGGTGTTCCTCCTGACGGCGTGAAAAAACCAAAATGTCGTCTAGATAGACCAAAGCCGTTTGACCCAACAAATCAGAAAATAGCCTGTCCATAAACCGTTGAAAAATCGAGGGTGCATTTACCAGGCCAAATGGCATAACCGGTACTCGAACAGACCGAAAGGTGTGCGAAAAGCGGTCTTCCACTCATCCCTGGCTCTTATGCGGAGCAGGTGATAGGCATTTCATAGGTCCAATTTTGTGAAGACTACCGAGCCCTGCACAGCTTCCAGGATCTCGGTTATAATGGGCATTGGGTAACGGTCCTTTATAGTCACTTTGTTAAGACCCCTATAGTCGATGCAAGGCCTTAGTTCTTTCGTCTCTCTTTTGGGAATAAAAAATAGGGAGGCTCCGGCTGGTGACTTTGACTGACGTATAAGACCGTTGGCCAAGTTGTCGTCCAGGTATTTTCGTAGGACCGCCTTGTCGGATACAGACAAAGGAAACATTCTCCCAAAAGGAACCAAGGCTTGGGGAACTAGGTCTATGGCACAGTCTTCAGGTCTATGAGGGGGGAGCTGATGGGGAACCTGTTCCTGGAAAACCTCAGTAAATTCCGAATAACAACCTGGAATGCAATGGATAGCACTTCCTTCTGTAATTGCCACTGTTCTAACTTTTTCAAATGAGGTTTCTGGAAGGCATACTCTTTTACAATAACTTGAATGAAAACTCAGCAAATTGTTAGTCCAATCCACGGTAGGGTTATGTTTACGGAGCCATCCTATCCCCAGAATAACCGGAAAATGGGCAGCACGGATAATGTCAAAGGAGACCCTTTCGGTATGTTGCTGGATAGTTACGACAACTTCTTCCGTAGTGTGAGTAATGAGGCCAGAACTTAGAGGGGTACCATCAACGCCTTCCACCTTTTGATCTTCTTTCTTGGCTATCTGGAGAAGGCCCATCTTATCTGCCCATACTGTATCTAGAAAATTTCCGGCTGCTCCACAATCGAGTAGTGCTTGAGTGTCCACTTCTTTTTTTGCGGAAGTGAATCTTAATGGCTATAACCATAAGACGAACATCATCCGTCACATGAAAAGAGGTAACTGAGAGGTTGGCATAGGAACAAGCATAAGCCCCTCGATAGTCCGTCCTACCAACTATCGAGGGCGTTTGTTTCCCGACCTCCTAGGGGGCACGTCTGGACAATCTCGCAGGAGGTGAGTTGCAGATCCACAGTACAAACATAGGTTCCCATCTCGTCTCCTCTTCTTTTCTTCAGCAGTTAAAGGTGCTCTAGTGGTTCCAATCTGCATGGGTTCTTCCCTGGCGGCTCTCGTAGCGGATGAGGAGGTGGAGGGACGTGATTCGGGGTATGGTGTCATACTTCTGATCTTCTTCTTTTCATTCTTCCGTTCAAGGAGTCTAAAATCTATTCTTTGGACAGCAGTAAGGAGATCCGAAAAAGTATCGGGCCGTGTGGTTCTGGCGAGTTCATCCTTTAGTTCCTCCCGAAGTCCCCTTCGGAATATGGTGTATTGTACCATTTCGGGCCAGCCGGCCTCGGCTGCCAACTTCTTGAAGGTAGATATGTATGTGAGTAAATCCGAACTACCCTGTCGTACATCCAGTAGGTCTTCACTGGCCACATGTGCGCTCTCAGTTCGGAGGAAAGTCTGTCGTACCAGCTCCTTGAAAGCGACGTAATCTTGTAGGACAGGATCGTCTCGGGACACCAGTGGGGTTGCCCAAGACAGGGCATTCCCCGTCATGTGGGTGATCATAAACCCAACCTTAGTCTGATCAGTTGAAAATGCATTCTGTCTGAACTTAAAGTGGATGTTGCAGGCATCCAGGAATTCCTTCACCTTGCATCCCGAGCCATCAAACTTGTCTGATACTAGGGGCAAAGGGGGTAAATCCTGAGCCTGTTGTTCCCTGACGGCTACTCTTTGCTGGAGTGCAGCATTGTCAGTCTTTAGAGCTTGGACCTCAGCATTGAGGTTTTGAATGGCAGCTATCAGCTCTTGGAGCTGTTGTGGGGTGGCCATGACTACTTCTGGGCGTTGCAAACTATCAATGCTGGATGGATGGCTTGCGGTGCTACTGTCTTCAATGTTGGAATAGAACAGTTCCCCCGACCCTTCCTCAACCTCCACCTCCTCACCTGGTGACGTGGGTAGCTCCAACTTCCTTCTCTGGGGCCTTTGGGAGAGAGGCTTTTTCCTTTCGTGCAGAAATGGCCTGCCTCGGAAAGAAGTCACCATGACCCAGAGTCTGGGGCTCACCGTGACCCCCCTCCGTGACAGCCAAGAGGGGAAATAGCCATAGCAGAAAAAAACCCTGGCAGATATGCAGAAAGTTGCTGAAGAGCAGCCCCAGATGGGTCCAAGGAGGAGATGCAGACTGGAATCAGGTCCGGAAGTAATGCACTGCAGGAATCCACAGCCCAAGGGCAGATGACCAGGTAAGTAAGAATTCGGAGGAAAAAATAAACAAGGAGGAGGAGGGGCTCAGGAAGAGGAGAGGAAAAAAAGGGGGCGAAGAAGAGCCCTAGGTAAAAAAATCAAGCTGGAACAAAAATACAGAGGCAATGAGTAGAAAGTACACAAAAAGGGAAAACGGAGGAGGAAAAAAACAAAGCGAAAGGCGGAAGAAGCCTAGGGAAAGTACGGGAGTGCACGCAACGGAGAGAAAGCCTAAACGTTGCAACGCGCCGAGCCGCTCCGCCGCTGAGAGTAAATAGGAAGCGGCGGGTGGCCATCTTGAAAGAAAACTAGACCGCTAACCGCACGTAAAGAAAAACGTGGCAGAGCGGTCTAATGGCGGCCCGACTTCCATCCCTTCCACAACCGCCAACGGCCTACGGCCGTGACAATCATACAAAATCTTAAGGGATGATATGAGAATGCCATAGAATTTTGAAGCCTTAGTGTCGGTGGGCATTGTAAGGTGCAGCAGTCTAGAGACGTCAGGAGTCAGAACATCATTGGAGAAGCTGTGGAGAGCATCAAAGCAAGAATTAACTAATTTATTATAGAAATTGTATTCTGTATTGGGAATTGAGAATTGATTTTTAAGCTGCTGAAAAGAAAGGATAGAGGATTTATTTATGATTTGTTGTATAAATCGAATACCCTTTTTCTTCCAGGATTTTCTGTTTAAGGTTTTATCATTAATCGTTATCTTAATGTTATGCCATAAGAAAGGTGAAAGGCATTTTTTTGGGGAGTTTGTCTGTGTGAATAAAAAGAGTTGGAGGGCTGATATTGTGTCTCTGATAGGGTCTGATATAGCCGTTGAAGAATGCTTAAATACATAAATGAGGTTGGTGATTTCTACAGGAAACACTAACTACTTCTCTATGGTACACCATGTGGCAATATCTGACATTATGGGACAGGTAAACCAATATCTAGCTTGCTTCAAAAGAAAGGCAGTATGGTATGCTTTAAAATCAGGAAACTTGACCCCTCCCTTGTCATAGGGGGCCTTCAATTTAGTTAGAGCTATTCTTTTGCTTTTGCCCTCCCCCCAAAGGAAATTTAGTAGAATAGAGTAGATTGATTTGTAAAAGGAGGGAGATATCGGAACACATAGGAGTTGTAGATCATGTAAAATTATTGATGATAGCATCATCTTGATCGTATCTAGTCGTCCCCACCAAGAAAGATATAAGGGGGACCATCTGGATGTTAGTTCCTTTAATCTATCTAATAATGATTGTGTATTAAGCTTAATGGTGTCCTGGATAGTAGGAGCGAATCTAAGGCCTAGGTATTTAATAGTGGAACTGCACCATTTAAAACCAAAGGGGTCAATGTCATGTTTAAGGCAGTAGGGATTGAGGGGCATAATTTCTGATTTATCTTTATTAAGTTTGTAACCTGAAACCGAGCTGAATTGAGATAGTACTTCGAGTAAATGTGGGAGGTGTGTTTTCGGGTTTTTGATGAGAATAAGGATGTCATCGGCATAAGCAGCTGTTTTAATATGGGATGAGCCGCTTTGTTGGGTGTCCTGACCCACGTTTGAGCTATCATGCTGCAACATTTGGTGCTGTGGGCTTAGAAAATCCAAGATGGCCAAAAAGCCCACATGTACGCCAGAATAGGAAAACTGTGCAGTACTGGCATGGAAAACATCACGATGGCCAGAACTTCCCAGAAAATGCACAGAGAAATGCATGAAGAATAGGCTGCCACCCATTTTTGCCTAGGTTGTGAGCACAGGAGGGCATTGCCTAAAACCACCATTGGGCTACCCACACAGTAGCCTGAAACCATTGGGAATGGCAATGCTGATTGCCAAAAGCAACCTAGAACTGTGGGGAATTAATTTTCTTAAATCCCAAAAATGGTTGCATTACCAGTACTCACCACTATCAGAAAGCCAGCGTTTTAAAACCACCAGACTTTTGTGTAAAACTGAACAAATGAAACAAAACCAGACCAAGGAAAGACTTGCTAAGAGGTGGATACAATGTAAAACTATACTCTGAAATGACTTGAAGGAAGTAATTATTTAATGTGTATGTAAAAATTGTAAGTGATTTAAACTGGGGGACAAAAAGTGACATTTTATCTGAAACCTGGCTTAATGAAACTGAATTCTGCCTGACATCTACCCCCACAGGAGTTAAAACCTGCTCAGCCACTCTTCCCCTTGCCAAAAGGAGTTGTCACCTCTCTGATTAGATTAGGGGTGGAGCAGCTACAGGGAGTTGCACAAAGGCCTGTCCTGGGCCCAGGCAGATGGTTTATTAGGGTGGTCGTAAATGGCTTCCTTTTGAACAAAGCCCTTCCTTGACTCAGGCAGATGGTTTATAGGGGAGGTCATAAAGTGGCTTCCTCTTGGCAGAAACGGGGAGGGGCAGCCCCTCTGAGGACAGGCTGAGCTTAAAGAAAGTGGATAGACTGGTTTCTCCACCATGTGACCTGGGAAGACACACCCCTGTTGGCCAGAATATGATTTTAAGAAAGATGTATAACTCATGGTGCGGACTTGTCAAAATTATCTAAATGATACCATAATTCTTGTGATTTTTCTGCCCACATTTTAAGAGGTTTTAGGAGCTCGTGGTATGATCTGGGGTGTTGCTAGCGGAAAATAGGGTCTCACTCCAAATGTCTGCATGTTAAAAATCTGACACTTCATCAATTAATGTCCATACTCCTTGCGCACATGTGTGTAATTTTGAGTAAGTGTCCGATATTGCAAAACCAGTTAAAAAGTGCAAAATGTTGCCATTTCTGAATGCAAGCCCCCAGGAAGAGCAGAGTTTGAACAGAGTATACCTCATGTGATATGTGATGGGTGCATGTAATTTTAAACAACTGTGTATCTGTGCAATATGTATTTGAATCAAATATAGATTTGTGGGCAAACTGACCAGGGGAGGATCCTCTGACCCATAAAACCTACAGCATCACTCTGACTCACATTTCCTTCCCCCAATCAAAGCAGTGCGGAAAGCTTGACCAATGGGCAGTTGAGAGAGGGGCTGGCTAGTGATGCTGCACACACACCCACTTCCAAAAGACATAAAAAGAGCCACTGGAAGCTAGAGAGGACATTCAAATCCAGTTGCTGCAACGCGCTTTGCCGGACCACACCACATCCAGACTGATTCCAGCTACATACTCTAGAACCTAGAACTTATACTTTAGAACTTAAAGCAAGGTCCTGAACCCACCAACTGAGAACTCCTCTCAGCAGGCCTCAGCATCCACCAAGTCATTTGCAACTACCCACAGCACTACCCACAGCCGGGCGAACTGAGAACTCCTCTCAACAGAACTTTTGCCAGAAAGCAGTGCTGTACCCGGTAGTAGAGACATCCAGAAAGCAGAGCAAAAGATCCAGGAGCCAGCAGACCAGACCGTGTACCCGGAACCAGAGACCAGATTGTGAAGTGCTGTGCGCAGAGACCGTCCAGGGCGAGACCAGTGCCACTAAACTGACAGATCCGTGACGAGGTCCCAATCTTCCAAAACATTTTGTGAGTACTTAGATCAGATTGTGACAGGAATAAGCTCTTAGTGTAAAATAATCTAATCTAAATATTTAACCTAAGTAGAACTGCCTTCTAACTGTCACCTGCCATTTGCAAAGCTGCATAGCTGTCATTTGTAATTTCTGCAGCTGTAAAGCTGTCACTTGCCACTCTGAGCTTTTAACTTTAAATCCGAAAAACGACCTTTACAAAACCGACTTGCTACTCCTTATACTTTTGCCGTAATCGCGATTCACGCATTCGCGAATTTTGCCGCGATTTGCGATTTCAGCTGATTTCTCTCACGTGTGAAAAGCGGCAGCTTCCTTGCTTTACTTTGCCAAAAACTTGTTTAACCTGCTAGTTACTCCTAGAGCATTGCTAAAGTGAGCCTGCACTCATCCCTAGTATCTCTCACTCACCCTGAACCTCCTAAAGGGAATTAAAAGCATTTTCAGCATATTTCTCACTGCATTGTCACCATATTCAAAGCATTTTGCCTGTGTTTCAAAACTCCTATCTGTTGTATAAGCTGCTGGGGGGGAATTGAACTGAATTCTATTTGATTGCATTCCTAAGAACTGTGTGCTCTCATCTTCATCTCCTTACATTGCATAAAGGGGGGGGGGGGGTGAATTGTCCAAGAAAGTGATTACATTGTCTTTTGCTGAAATCCTATCAAGTTATTTTCTGTACTGCATTTTCATTCCACATTGCATCTATTTGAAACCATAAAAGTATTGTTGCTATCTTATCCATCCTATACCCACTCATCATTGATTATAAAGAAGTGTGCTAGTGCCAGACTATCCATTATTGATTACTGCTCAAATTAAGTGTGATATTCAATTATTAATTCATTATAAAAGTGTGATATATATATATATTGTTTAAATTCTCAAATAAACCTTTTAAACTTGCAAAACAGAACTACTTCTTGGCTCAGTGGGGTCAGGGGGATTCCAAGAGAGGGGTGTTATATAGGGGTAGTCATCCAGAACTCATGAACTGGACATAAAGATATATCAATAAGGGTTTCCATTCAGTATCCCAGACTAGGCATGGACTTAGCTGTAGTGTTGAATTGAATCCTCTTACAAAGTGGGGGCTCGAGCCGGATGTCTGGGTTAGATCTATCACTTGTGCAGCTTTATACAGTGTGCTAACTGACGGGATACATACATCCGGTCGGATCACCACGCTGTTTTACGCTGTAAAGCACTCTTCAAAGGGACACTCTAAGGAAAAGGTCTGTTTTGCAAAAATAAAATACTAATTTCTGTAAGTCAGGACAGAGATCAATCTCTAGAATGACGACCTTGGTAGACATGAAAATAGCGAGGGAGCACCTCTTACATAAGCTATTTGTGAGAGGTGAGTGGACTCACCAGGACCAAACGGTCTGGTTGCAGGCCATCGCGCAACAGGTCACTGAAACAGGGTCAGACACATGCAGAGATCAGGGTCCATTACATGTGGCCCTGAGTGAACTATATATGGCTCCTAAAGCCAAAGATGAACACAATAAGATTGCCAGGATAGCGGCATACCTGTACCTATATATGGGAGACATACTACTACAGAGCCAGAAAAAGCTGGAGCAACAATTAGATTTCAATAGGGTATGTGCTGAGCAGGTAGTCACCCTGCAAAGCCACCTAGATAGGGAAAAGGCAGAAAGCAATACATTGATTCTGAAAGACCTGGATACCCAGGCAGAGTTTGATCAGGAGCGCCAGAGAGCTGGTGCCTTCCAAAGGCAAAGGGACGACCTGGCGGCACAGATGCAGACTCTTAGTCAGGAAAGGGACACCTTAGGCCAGGAAGTCTGCCATTTAAAAAGGAATATGGAAGAAAATCACCTGGCCCTCCAGGGACTGGGTGACCTCCAAAAAGAACACCAGAACTTGTTAGAGCACACCAGGAGGGTGGAGGAGGCTCTGGCAGGAAAGGAGCAGGCCAGTAGGGAAGGGACTCAGGAGGTAACCCTCCTGTAGCAAAGACTGGCCCAGTACTCCAGGACCAATCAGGAATCAGGAGGCACAGAGAGAAAATGAGGCTCTCTGTCAGCACAATGATAGGCTCCAACAACAGGTAGCGATGCAGGAGAGACTGATAGAGTCTAGTAAGGCCTTAACTGAGGAACTGAAAGCGCAGGCTCTTGCATTGCAACAGGGAGCAGGGGCGGATTGAGACCAGGTTCGCTGGGAGAGGGAGACTCCTGAGCATAACCTCAGGAGCCCTAGTACCAGAGGCCTCCATATCTCTCAGTCCCTGGACTCTGCCACCCCCATGTCCCCTCGCGCACATGAGCACCGGGCCACAGGGATGGCAGATTACTATCCAACCAGAAGTATGGGGCTCATAGGCCAGTACCTCCCAGGAATGGAGGGGCGGGCATCCGGGTATGGGCACCCAAGCACAGTGCAATTTAGTGGGGAACCCCAGGAGAGTAGGCCCATTAAGGGCATCCTGAAAACTTCTGCCCAGTTAGGTCAGTGGGGGGGTACCCATCAAATCCTGGCATCAAGGAGGAATCTGAAGACTCCTCTGAACGGCTCAGGACACAGGAGACCAGGTCCCCACATTCTGCCAGCCATTCCCAGGCTCGCAGAATCAGGGAAAACCTGGAAGATCAGACAGGAACCTCTGGGAGCAGTGCCTCTGAGTCAGAGGATGAATGGACCAGGGTTACCCGAACCAAAAAGGCCAATAAGGCAAAAAGGGCCTTGCTCAAGGACCCATTGAAGCAAATAAAGGCAATAAGGAGTGTCATCACGCCTTATCATAAGAACGCCAAGTATTCCGTTTGGGAACACTTGGAGCTCTATGAGCAAATGATGGAGACTTTCCATTTGAAGGACAGCAGTAGCTGCATCCAGTACGTCAAATGGACATTCTCCCCAGAATACTCCAGTTTCTTTGCGGGGCTGGAGGACCAAAATCATTTAAGATGGTCCACCTATAAGGCGGCCATCTTGAAACATTTTTCTGTTCACAGAAATCCTCAAGAGGCTCGCAAGGCAGCCTACAATTTGCAATGTGGGGAGGATCAGGCCCCACAAGAGTTTGTGCAAGAATTAAAGCGTGCTTTTGCGCAGACCACCAGAAGGGTGCGCACAGACAGCAAAGAGTTTGTCAATACATTTTTCCATGCTCTCCCTAAATATATAATGACCCAGCTCGTGAGAGATTTTCATGAGAAAAGATCTTTAGACTGGGTCATTGAACAGGCTACCCGGATCTATGAGGTGCAGAAGCCTATCGAAAATAAAAATAACGCGCCGAAAAACCCCAAAACCAACAGCACCCCTGCTGCTGCCAAGGTGGCAGAGGTAAAGGTTGCCCCCGTTTTAGATTTGGAGATGGGGGGGCCTAAAAACCTGCCTGCACCAAATAATTCACAGCCCAGAAGGCCCTCGGGCCAGTCACAGACAGGGAGTCGAGGAGGTAGTCCCACAAATGGGGTCCCCCGCTCCCCTGACTATGTAAGTCCCCGCTACAAGGGAAACCGACCAATCCTGGGTTATGTGTGGACTCCTCCAGCCCAAGGGGGGGGGGGGGGATCCAGCCAAGCACCTGACCCGGGGAACTTCCCTCCTAACTTCCCCCAGGAGGGCAGAAATTCTCCAAATCCTGGGCAGAACTTTTTCCCCAGGTATCCACCCAATTTCCAGCCCCAAAATCATCCATCCTTCTTTCCCCAATTCCCTGAGCCCAGACAACCTAATCCGGGAGAGGGGAGGCCAAGGGTGGAGGGATACCAAAATCTTCCCAACCAGGGGTACTACCAGAGAAGGGATAGCTACCCTTCCCGGGAACAGCCCAGGGGAGAAAACAGAGCCCCGTATCAGCCTGAGCGGGTTTCACAACTTGAGCGCCAGGTCCAAAATATGGCACGAGATCTGGGTCACATACTGAGGGCTCAACAGAACCCTCAGATGAGCATGCCACCGCAGAATGCCCCAAACTCTGGACCTGGTGCTCCAGAACAATGACGGGCGCAGCACCCCGATAACACACCGGTTCCCCGGGAGGAGGCACAAGGGGAAGGGGTGTGTAAAACCTTGGAGGAAGCTTCCTTCCCAACTTGTAAATAGCCCCTGGAAAACCAGGAACCGGAAACAAAATCTCCTGCCCCTGAAAGCCTGCCTCCCAAGGAGCAGAGGGGGGCTAGGAGAAACAAAGGACCCAAACAGACCCACTTTGTGGAGGAGGTACAGGTCTTCCAATTTAAGGGAGAGGGATCCTCAGAGGATTCTGGGGAAAGGATCTTCTCCTTTAGAGATGGGGGAACTCCTCCCAAGGAGAAATGGGTCCCAAGGGATGCCAATTCAGACTGGGGAGATGTGGAGACTGAGCTACCGCCGCCCATCATCTCATCCCAGAACCGACAATACCGAAATCCCCTGGTTCAAACCCATCCTGGTGACTGCCTCCAAAAAGGGGGGGGCGGCCCAGAACCGGATCCAGGGGAACCCACAATGGCTCTGATCTCCAGTTGCCAACTTTTTCTTTCAGATTCCCAAGGCTCTCCACAGAATTCTGCCCAAATCTCTTCGCTAGCAATGTCCAAAACCAGAAAATTAGCCCACCAGTTGTCCAAAAATGTGCATTATCTGTGCCCCCTTGAGGAGAAGGAGGGAAGATACTATGCCCCGGTACAAGTACAGGGGCAGGGTACAATTTTGGCACTGGTGGACACTGGATCCCAAGCTACCCTTCTGTCCAAAAGGGCCTTTGATGAACTAAATGCAGGAAGGGGGGAGAATTACCGTATTCCTCTCACCTCTCTTCCTGGACAACTGCAGAACTTTGACGGGAAGGAAATTCCTGTCGAGGGGACTGCAGATTTGGACATCAAAATTGGGCGACACAAGGTGAAACACCCGGTCATAGTAGTGACTCCAGAGGGCACCCCTTGGTTACTAGGGAATGACCTCCTGAGAAGGTTGTCACCCCTAATAGATTGTGTAAACAAGGTCCTCTGGACCCAGACTAGCCGACCAATAAAATTAAAACAGAGTGTCAACCATGTTAGTTTAAACAGCACCTGCCACATGGTTGAACAAAAATCTGACCAAGTAGAATTTCACTTCCAGAACAACCAAATTCCAGACGTGACAGTAATAGCAGTAGGACAACAGACTGGTGATGGGGGGTCCTCTCTATTTCTGAAAATCAACCTTCCTTCCAGTTTAAGGTGGTATTCCACACTGGAAGGAAACACTCTGAAATTCTTCACCAATCCACAATCAGAAACTCCCACTCCTATAGTCCAGAAAGATGTGAAATCAGCTCAGAGCCTGGCTGATATTCAGAAAATTGGAGAGCAGTTGTGCATCCCTGTTGAGTTAAATGATGGGAAGGACTCTGTTATCGCTCGAGTGTGTGTGAACAATGGTAAGAGCTTCATCAGCGAAGCCATATTCCGCCAACTCCCAAAAGATCCAGCCATTCCCACATTCAAACTGATAGACAAATGGGAAATGGACCTGGAAGCAACTTATTCCAAACATCTCTTGCCAAGCAGGTGTATGCTCAAAATCTCCATTGGCAACAAGAGCATAGTCCATAATTGTTGGGTCGTACGAGACGTCACTGCTGCCTTTTACTTAGGCAGTGACATTCTCAATCGCTTTGCCATTAGTTTGGACCTAATAAACTTCAAAGCTTGGTCCCGATTAGCGGATAATCCCATGGGCTTTGATGATCCAGAAAAAGCATTTAGGTCAGCTCAATTGCTACCTTATGCAGTTGAAATTCAGATCAAAGAGGAATCACCATCCCAGAAAGGACCCGACAATTCTCCCTGGAAGTGAAAGTTAAAAGAGGACAAAAATTGCAAAACCCTGATGCTTATATACATCTAAATGCTTCTCTCCAACAGCAAGGGTTGGGGGTAAACCCAACACCATTAGTCAACATAGAACATGACACCATTCCAATCGAGGTGGATAACAGCGACTTAAAGAGTATTACTCTAGCCGCAGGCACCATTATTGGAATGGCGATTGATGACCGACATTTCTCCATTGATTTAGGAAATGAACCGTTAGGACCAATCCCCAAGGACCGTTTTGACAGTGACAGTGAGGACAATACAACACCAGACAGGATTTTTACCCGGCATGGGGGGAACTTCCTGGTGTACACTTCCTGCCCCTATGGTAAGGAAGATGTGACTTGTGACTTCAGGAGGGATGAGGTGATTTTCCAGGTCCATGAGAGTGGCCTTTCCCACCTGAGGCCTCCAGTCCAAATCAGCACTCTGACCAGGGACTTCTCCACCCAGCTGGAGGAGGCCGCTGAGATAGCCAAACCAGAAGTCTTTCCAGGCTTCAGGCAGATGGTGGAAGAGAGAGTCAACCTAGCTGATGCCTGTGTGACTCTGGAACAGAAGCAAAAGTTGAAACAAGTTTTCTTGGATTTCCAAGATCTCTTTGCGGTAGACTCATATGACTGTGGTCGCACCGACATCCACACCACAACAATTCCCACGGACCCTGGAATGACTCCAGAGTTTGTGAAGCAATATCGTTTGCCTCTCGCATCCATGGAGTCCCTTACTGAAATAATTAAGAACCTTGAGTCCCGGGGAATAATTCGTCCAATACACAGCACCTTCAATAATCCGCTGCTGGGACAATTGAAGCCAAACGGCCAGTGGAGACTCTGCGCCGACCTCAGGGAGCTCAACAAACGGGTCCATACTTCCCGATGGCCTCTGCCCTACATTGACCAAGGGCTGGACCAGATCCAGGGGTCACAGGTATTCACTGCAATAGACCTGACCAATGGATACTGGACTGTGCCTGTCAGTAGGGAGGACCAATACAAGCTGGCTTTTACCTTTGGGGGCCAGCAGTACACATGGACCCGGACTCCCTTCGGATACCTCAACTCCGGCAATGAATTCAACATTTTCCTACACAAGGCCATGCCCGACTTGGGTGCAAGGGGTAACCTGGCTTATGTAGATGATGTCCTCATCAGAAGTTCATCTGTGGAGGAACACATAGCGGAGAGCCGTTATGTTCTGACCCAGTTGAGGGCCGCCGGAGCAAAACTTTCCTTTCAGAAAGCACAGTGGTGTAGAACCCGTGTTAATTTCTTGGGGCATGAGATTACTCCTCAGGGTCTCTGTCCCCAGGAAAAGAAAGTGGAAGCACTTCAGAAACTGAAAAACCCCACAACTCTGCGGGAACTAAGGAGCCTCCTTGGACTGACTAATTACAGCAGAAAGTTCATTGAGGGCTACGCAGAGATCACCAGACCCCTGATTCATCTCCTGAAGGGGGGGGGTCAAATGGGAATGGGGTCCAGAACAAGCCGAGGCAGTAAGACAACTCAAAAGAAGCCTCTCACAAGCGCCCTGCCTAGCTTATCCTGTCAGAAACAAGGAGTTCTTCCTGGAGACAGGGTTCTCTAATACGTGCTTGACGGCAGTATTATACCAAAAGCATGACAAGGTCAATAAAGTAATCTCCTATGCGAGTAAAACTTTATCCTCTGTGGAGGAAAAATTCAACGATTGTGAGAAGGCACTCCTGGCAACGGTGTGAGCATTGAAGAATTACCGCCCGTTTATCCAGGGGGAACACATCATAGTGGAGACTCCACGCCAGCCTCTGCAATATCTCCAAAGTGACAGAATACGGGCCGGAAATGTGAGTAATTCCCGAATTACTTCCTGGATTCTGTCAATGCAAGGCTTTCCTGTGGAGGTCAGATATGGCCAAAACAAGAAGAGTACCCTCGCGCAAGGTCTGGCTGACTTGCATGATTGTGCCAGAGAAAACTGTCTCGAGGACGAAAGTCTAAAAATCAAGGACAACACGGAGGCATACCTTAATTCCCCACACAAAGTCTTTGAAGAGGACAAGTGTGAGGGAATGCCCACTATCTATGTGGATGGATGCTCTTACCATGTTGACAACGACGGGGAGAAAGAACTGGTGGCTGGCGTAGGGAATGCATGGGTGAAGGAGTTCCCAGAACCCTCCGCTGGATTCAAAATTGGTCCCCGAAGTAGTCAGGTGGCAGAATTGTTGGCTGTGCATCAGGCCATCCTCACTGCTGTCCAGCATCAACCCCACGAACTGGTCATAATCACAGATTCGGATTATGTACGGAACGGGTTCGTGGAGCACCTGGTCAACTGGAAAACCAGAGGCATGTTATGCGCTAATAACAAACCCTTGAAACATGGGAAGTTAATCCAAAACATTGATGATCTGGTCACATCGAATGGGATGACCATCTACTGGAAAAAGATTAAGGGTCATTCCAAAGTAGGGGGACCAGACAAAACTGGAAATGACTTAGCTGATCAGCTGGCCAAAACCGGGGCCGTCCAAGGGGATCTAATCGAAATAGAGTCCCTGTTGGGGAAAATTCAGGTCACTGCTATCACTAGGTCCCAGACAAATGCTCACAATGATCTTTCAACTGCACAATGGAGTAAGGAGACCCCTGATGCTGATTTAATTACAGCTTAGAAGGGGGATCCAATTATTGGTAAGTTTTACCAACACCTTGAGGACCCTGAGAACTTTCCCCTGACGGATACCGATTACATTGGGAAAGAGGACCTAAGAGTGTTGATGAAATGTCCAAAAATGTTCCGAATCCAAGACGGTTTGCTGGTAAGGAAATCCAAAGCTGGCCACGATCAGTGGGTGGTTCCTACCTCATTCTGAAGCCTGATGTTAAGTCACGCCCATGATGCGGCCACCACCGGTCATAGGGGGTTTCACACAACACTGGAAATCTTAAGAGAGGTTGCATACTGGCCACACATGGGCCAGGACCTCAACCAATATTTGAAGGGTTGTCTTGTGTGTGTACAATTTCAGCCAACATCCCTCACACACCGGGCACCTCTCCAAAAGAGGGGAATGACACTGCCATGGTCAGATTTGCAAATCGACTTTGTAGGCCCTGTGATTCGCTCGTCTAGAGGAAACAAGTACATGTTGACCGTTACATGCTTGTTTACCAAGTGGGTGGAATGTCTCCCAGCCCCAAACTGCAAGGCAGAAACAGGAGCTTCCCTGATGATTAACCACATCTTTTCCCGTTTTGGTCTACCTCAAAGGATTGAGTCAGACAGAGGTAGCCACTTCACCAGTGAAGTAATGACAAAGATGTGGGAGATACTGGGTGTTAAAAGGAAGCTACACATTGCTTACAGGCCAGCTTCTTCTGGGGCAGTAGAGAGATACAACCGAACCATTGTGAGCATATTAAAGAAGTTTTGTGGCAGATTCTGGGCCAAGTTGGGATATCCGATTACCTCTGGTCCTAATGGCCATCAGATCTACCCCTTCATCTGCAACCAAAATGTCACCATTTGAGTTGATGACTGGACGCAAGATGGTGCTTCCCCAGCATTTGCTCTACATAACCCAAGAGCAAACGTTGATATATGCCTCCACAACTCATGAGTATGTGGAGAATTTAAGGAAACACCTTCAACATGCTTTTGCCTATGCTCAGCGGAATCTAGAAAGATCAGCCGAGAGTATGAAGACCCACTATGACCTGAAAACTTCCAGGAAGGAATATCAGGTGGGGGATCGGGTCTATTTATACAACTTCCAAAGAAACCTGGCCAAACAGCGAAAATGTTTGCCTACATGGAAGGGACCCTTTGAGATTATAGACAAGATCTCCCCTGTGGCCTACAAGATCCGCATCCCCAAAGGCGGTTTGGCAGAGGGGGAAGACAAGTGGGTACATATAAATCAGCTAAAGTGTTGCCATCCCAGGCACACTCTGCAGCAACTGGAGGAGTCCTCTGCAATACCAGAGGGGGCCGCTCCAGAGTAATTCAATTCCAACCCTAAAATATCCTACATATAGCCTATCAAATTCTGTGTTTCTCAAGTTTATGTGTTCCTGTCGCTTAATTTAAAAAAATGTGCATGTTCATATCTGTTGAGTTCTAAAATAGATATGCCACCCCACTATATCAATGGTGGGGGAGAAATGTCCATGAATAGGTATTGCCGCTTTTCCTTTGTCATCCTAGGAGAAAGAAAACCTGGAGACTGGCCAGGGAGGACGATCCGGAGACCGGGAGCAGAGACCCAAGGGGCCCGGGGTACCGCCCAATATTCCCATCAGGACCGGCGAGGAGAACCGATCGATCATTACCAGATGGAGGAAAAGATGCTGAACTGTGCCATTTGCAGAATTGGAAGAAGATTATGCGGACATACCAGTGCGTGGGTCAAAACATTCTGTGCACCCGACTCCCCATCGACTCAAATTCAAAGTGCAGTCGCGTGGGGGGGCTTTGTTGGGTGTCCTGACCCACGTTTGAGCTATCATGCTGCAACATTTGGTGCTGTGGGCTTAGAAAATCCAAGATGGCCAAAAAGCCCACATGTACGCCAGAATAGGAAATCTGTGCAGTACTGGCATGGAAAACATCATGATGGCCAGAACTTCCCAGAAAATGCACAGAGAAATGCATGAAGAATAGGCTGCCACCCATTTTTGCCTAGGTTGTGAGCACAGGAGGGCACTGCCTAAAACCACCATTGGGCTACCCACACAGTAGCCTGAAACCATTGGGAATGGCAATGCTGATTGCCAAAAGCAACCTAGAACTGTGGGGAATTAATTTTCTTAAATCCCAAAAATGGTTGCATTACCAGTACTCACCACTATCAGAAAGCCGGCGTTTTAAAACCACCAGACTTTTGTGTAAAACTGAACAAATGAAACAAAACCAGACCAAGGAAAGACTTGCTAAGAGGTGGATACAATGTAAAACTATACTCTGAAATGATTTGAAGGAAGTAATTATTTAATGTGTATGTAAAAATCTTAAGTGATTTAAACTGGGGGACAAAAAGTGACATTTTATCTGAAACCTGGCTTAATGAAACTGAATTCTGCCTGACATCTACCCCCACAGGAGTTAAAACCTGCTCAGCCACTCTTCCCCTTGCCAAAAGGAGTTGTCACCTCTCTGATTAGATTAGGGGTGGAGCAGCTACAGGGAGTTGAACAAAGCCCTTCCTTGACTCAGGCAGATGGTTTATAGGGGAGGTCGTAAAGTGGCTTCCTCTTGGCAGAAACGGGGAGGGGCAGCCCCTCTGAGGACAGGATGAGCTTAAAGAAAGTGGATAGACTGGTTTCTCCACCATGTGACCTGGGAAGACACACCCCTGTTGGCCAGAATATGATTTTAAGAAAGATGTATAACTCATGGTGCGGACTTGTCAAAATTATCTAAATGATGCCATAATTCTTGTGATTTTTCTGCCCACATTTTAAGAGGTTTTAGGACCTGGTGGTATGATCTGAGGGGTTGCTAGCGGAAAATAGGGTCTCACTCCAAATGTCTGCATGTTAAAAATCTGACACTTCATCAATTAATGTCCATACTCCTTGCGCACATGTGTGTAATTTTGGGTAAGTGTCCGATATTGCAAAACCAGTTAAAAAGTGCAAAATGTTGCCATTTCTGAATGCAAGCCCCCGAAGAGCAGAGTTTGAACAGAGTATACCTCATGTGATATGTGATATGTGATGGGTGCATGTAATTTTAAACAACTGTGTATCTGTGCAATATGTATTTGAATCAAATATAGATTTGTGGGCAAACTGACCAGGGGAGGATCCTCTGACCCATAAAACCTACAGCATCACTCTGACTCACATTTCCTTCCCCCAATCAAAGCAGTGCGGAAAGCTTGACCAATGGGCAGTTGAGAGAGGGGCTGGCTAGTGATGCTGCACACACACCCACTTTCAAAAGACATAAAAAGAGCCACTGGAAGCTAGAGAGGACATTCAAATCCAGTTGCTGCAACGCGCTTTGCCGGACCACACCACATCCAGACTGATTCCAGCTACATACTCTAGAACCTAGAACTTATACTTTAGAACTTAAAGCAAGGGCCTGAACCCACCAACTGAGAACTCCTCTCAGCAGGCCTCAGCATCCAGCAAGTCATTTGCAACTACCCACAGCCGGGCGAACTGAGAACTCCTCTCAACAGAACTTTTGCCAGAAAGCAGTGCTGTACCCGGTAGTAGAGACATCCAGAAAGCAGAGCAAAAGATCCAGGAGCCAGCAGACCAGACCGTGTACCCGGAACCAGAGACCAGATTGTGAAGTGCTGTGCGCAGAGACCGCCCGGGGGGAGACCAGTGCCGGTAACCTGACAGATCCGTGACGAGGTCCCAATCTTCCAAAACATTTTGTGAGTACTTAGATCAGATTGTGACAGGAATAAGCTCTTAGTGTAAAATAATCTAATCTAAATATTTAACCTAAGTAGAACTGCCTTCTAACTGTCACCTGCCATTTGCAAAGCTGCATAGCTGTCATTTGTAATTTCTGCAGCTGTAAAGCTGTCACTTGCCACTCTGAGCTTTTAACTTTAAATCCGAAAAACGACCTTTACAAAATCGCTCATATCTCGGGAACCATTTGGGCTAGAAACTTGCTGTAACTTTCCTCTGAAAGCTTAGAATCTGCAACCGACTTGCTACTCCTTATACTTTTGCCGTAATCGCGATTCACGCATTCGCGAATTTTGCCGGGATTTGCGATTTCAGCTGATTTCTCTCACGTGTGAAAAGCGGCAGCTTCCTTGCTTTACTTTGCCAAAAACTTGTTTAACCTGCTAGTTACTCCTAGAGCATTGCTAAAGTGAGCCTGCACTCATCCCTAGTATCTGTCACTCACCCTGGACCTCCTAAAGGGAATTAAAAGCATTTTCAGCATATTTCTTACTGCATTGTCACCATATTCAAAGCATTTTGCCTGTGTTTCAAAACTCCTATCTGTTGTATAAGCTGCTGGGGGGGAATTGAACTGAATTCTATTTGATTGCATTCCTAAGAACTGTGTGCTCTCATCTTCATCTCCTTACATTGCATAAAGGGGGGGGCGTGAATTGTCCAAGAAAGTGATTACATTGTCTTTTGCTGAAATCCTATCAAGTTATTTTCTGTACTGCATTTTCATTCCACATTGCATCTATTTGAAACCATAAAAGTATTGTTGCTATCTTATCCATCCTATACCCACTCATCATTGATTATAAAGAAGTGTGCTAGTGCCAGACTATCCATTATTGATTACTGCTCAGATTAAGTGTGATATTCAATTATTAATTCATTGTAAAATTGTGATATATATGTAAATTGTTTAAATTCTCAAATAAACCTTTTAAACTTGCAAAACAGAACTACTTCTTGGCTCGGTGGGGTCAGGGGGATTCCAAGAGAGGGGTGTTATATAGGGGTAGTCATCCAGAACTCATGAACTGGACATACAGATGTATCAATAAGGGTTTCCATTCAGTATCCCAGACTAGGCATTGACTTAGCTGTAGTGTTGAATTGAATCCTCTTACAGCTTGCTATGCCTGAAATATTTTTATTAGATCTGATTAGTTCTAATAACGTCTCTAAGGAGAGGATGTATAAGATAGGTGAGAGGAGACAATCCTGTTTAGTGCCTCTTCTGAGGGAAAAAAATGGGGAGGTAAGACCGTTAATACAAATTGAAGATTTTGGGGAAGAGTAAAGTAAACTGACTAGGGATATGAACTTGTCGCTACAACCGTGCCAGCGGAGGGATTGAAACATGAAGTCCCAGTTGACACGATCAAAGGCTTTTTCTGCATCTAGTGCTATAACCGCTGCGCCCTGCTTATCTTTTTTATTTTTGTTAGCTAAGTGGATAGCATTTAGAAGGAGTCTGGCATTGGAAGAGATGTTGCGCCCTTTAACATAGCCAACTTGATCAGGTTTGAAAAGAGAAGGAAAAGAGGATTCAATCCTATTGGCTAAGATTTTTGCAAAGATTTTGCTTTCAACGTTTATAAGAGAGATAGGCCGATAATTTCCTGGTAATGACGGATCCTTATCGGGTTTGGGGAAGAGAATAAGTAAGGCTTCTGAAAACGAACCCGAGGACTCTTCTTGGAAGATAAAGTATGAAAATAGATTTTGAAGCTTGGGAATGAGGGATCGAGATAAGCTATCAAATAATTCTGTGGAAAGGCCATCTGGGCCAGGAGCTTTGTTTTTACCTAATCCTTTAATTGCTTTGGAAATTTCTGGAAGAGTAATAAGTGTCTAAATGGGATAAATCTAATTTGGGGTAGGAGGATCTATTAATATTATCAAAAAAGGATGTGATGTTGTTATGGGGAATAGAAATCTCGGGAGTATATAGTTTGGTATAGAAGTCTCTGAAGCAATTTAGTATATCTTTGGGATGGTGATTAACAGTGCCAGAAGGGTCTTTAATGTGGGATATGAGAAATTTCTCCTTTTTGTTTTTTAAGTAAAAGGCCAGTGCTTTCCCAGCTTCATTGGATGTTTGATATATGTTTGTTTTGTATTTAAGAATTGTCCCTGCAGCAAGATCTGTGATCTCCTTATTGATTGAGAAGCGTAAAGTCAGTACTTTGTGGAGATTGGTAGGGTTGGAGACACTGTAATAATGTTGTTCAGCTATAGTTAGCTGAGAATATAGATCATCCAAGTGTTTTTTGCGTAGAGCTTTCATTTTGCCGGAGTAAGCCATGATGTGATCTCTCAAGGCCGCTTTAAAAGTATCCCAATTATTCACTACCGAAGTGTCACAGTCTAGATTATCTGCATAGAATTGTTGAACAAAAGACTGTACGGATAGGATGAATTGAGGGTCTTGTAAAAGAAAATTGTTAAGCTTCCACCGAGATGACGGTTTACGAACATCAGAAAGACTGAAAGAGGTACAAACAGGGGCATGATCGGAAATAAAGATGTTTTCTATTTTGGAATCTATAATGGTACCGGTGAGGTTTTTAGTAGAGAAAATATAGTCAAGACGGGAGAGAGTGTTATGTGGGGAAGAGTGGAAAGTGTAGTCAAGTTGAGTGGGATGAGATATTCTCCATGTATCAATAAGACCAGTTACGGCTAAACATCTTTAAAAGGATTTGTGTGTTTTGTTGTTTTTGAACAAAAAGCTAGATGTTCTGTCCAGAAAGGGATCAAGGACTTTATTCACATCCCCACATATAATTAAATTGGTAAAGTTTTTTTGAAGTATCAATTGTTTAATGGTAGTCCAAAACTTGGGGTCTGGATTAGTGGGACCATAAATATTCAGAATGGTAACATCAGTAGATTCTATTTTTAGTTTAGCCCAAACCCATCTGCCATCCGTATCAGCACCTTGATCAAGAACTTTATATGATAATTTCTTGCTGATTAAAATAGCTACTCCATTTTTTTAACAACAGCAGGACTAGAAATGATTTCCTTGATCCATCGGGACTTCAGTTTCAATGTTTCTCTATCAGATAAATGTGTTTCTTGTATACATGCAATGGAAGGGTTGAGTTTGTTAAGATGAGATATGACCTTACACCTTTTGATGGGATTTTTGCAGCCTTTGGTGTTCCATGTGACACATTTAAAAATCATAATAACATTTCAAATATTATGATAGCATAGCTATAACATAAGCCCATGTACATGCAAATATTAGGTGCCCAAGAACAGTATCTTAAGTAGCATTTGGTGAGAGTAGGACACATAAGGAAGACACATAAGGTAATGGGGAAAGGGTTGGGGAGTCTGATCATAGACAATCTGCAAGGAGTTGAAACGTGATAGAACACAGATTAGACAGGAAAAAGTAAGGTAAGGGGAGAGTAAAATTGAAGAGAAGGGTGACACCCGCTGAGTCGTCTACTTAGAAAATAACAACTCAGGATGGAAGATGGACGCAGCAAGGCTACCCATACCACTTTTTATACATAAGGTATATTCAAGGCATTACATATTGAGATAGTAAGGAGAATAAGAAGAATACACATTCAAGTAATAAAGGAAGTGGAGGTACTTGCAGGAGTGGATGTGTCCATGCCATCAGATTTAATGGACCGTATAAAAGCTCTTAAGACAGTTGGTTCTTCAAACATTATGGTACGGCCATCATGTGTTATTTTAAAAGAACATGGATGGTATAGACCATAGTGTATGTTTAACTGTTTCAAGGCTGGGCGGAAGGATAAAAATACTTTCCTGCGCTGAGCCGTACTCTTGGCAACATCTTGTAGATGTAGATCTTACTGCCATTCCATATGAGAGATTTACGTTCCTTTGCAGCAGATATGATGAGCTGGAGTTGAGAGTATTCCAGAAGGTAGAAAATCAAAGTTCTGGACATAGGTCGAGGAGTGGTGGAGGAAGACGCTTGGCCAATTCTATGAGCTCGTTGTATGTTGAGTATTAAGTCTGAAGGTAGGTGAAGCAGAGCTGATAGAAATTTTTGCAAGAAGGCAATGGTAACAGTTCCTTCTGAGCCCTCTGGTAGACATGAAATTCGGAGGTTGTTACGTCTGCTGCGATTTTCTAAATCTTTGTTGTGTTTTTGAAGATCTTTTATTGATTTTTCAAGTTGTGCTACCTTAGGGGTAATATCTTCCACTAGCGCAACTCTTTTCTCAACCTCTTCCATTCTGTTTTCAAAACCTTTCCATCTGTCATCCAACTGTTGTAGTTTTAGGTTAGTAGTCTCTATGAAGGGTTTGAGTGATCTAATTTCCGATAAAATGACATCAATAGCAGGATCGGAAATGCTTAACGGAGGAGGTGAGTCACTTTTGGGTCTCTTGAGGTTGGAAGCGGGGATGTTAGCTTCTTTAGTATTAGAGGTATTGTTTTTTTTTGCTTGCCGCCATGTTGTTAAATTTGATATTGTGTAATGCACTGCCAGATATATTGATGTTGGAGGGCAGAAAGATGCTGAAGATTGCGATGGGTAATGTAATAACAGGTTCTTCTTTGGATGGGAACTGTTTTGAAGAGGTCTTATGGTCGTAGGCTATGGTAGTTGGCTAGGAACCATAGAAACACTCAGCAAGTGGTATATGAGTCTTTATAACCCCAAGTTTACAATTCTTATATCCATATTATACATGTAGTGCTGCTCCCAAAAGTGGATGTTAATAAAGCACAATTGAATAATAAGGCGTAAACGTAGGCGTAAATTGGAGGTGTTGCCAACTTTATACCCATCAAAAGCAACAAACTGCTATAGGTATTTATTAACAGATGGTTATAGCGAAGAGTTATTATGATATGCAGTTCTAAGTATATTCCACCGATATGAGGTGAACATATATTTATCAGCCGCACCAGTAAAAAGAAGAACCAAAATAGGTAGGATTGTGTCGCTTTGGTAGCAATATTTAGGAAATATCCTGTGGGATGCTGCTGTGTTCCTTTCTATATATTAACTCATAGAAGACTCCGTTTTTTATTTTCTTTATAAAAGTGGTGCCAGTTAAGATAAACGCACGTTTTCCTTTCTTTTTTTTTTTCTTTTTTTTTATTTAATCTTTCCTCCCGAGTGTTATATCGCCTCTTCACCAGAGGTGGTGATATGCCTTGAGAGGGAGGGCCGACCAGGCCAAGGCCGGCGCGTCACTGTAGGCGTGGCGCCGGCACTTACTTCATGCGAGGCGGGCAGCTGATGGCGGCTGCAGCGGTCGCCGAGGCAGGGATTCCGGAGCTCGTAGCGCCGCGAGGAAAACCACGGAACAGCTCTGAATTTCGGGTAGCAGCTTCAGGATGCGGTCCAGTCCTCGACGCTGTGAGAAGCAGGTGAGTAAAATATGTGGAAATGTGTATTATGCCTTATTTGTTTTATTTAGTGGGACGGAGCAACCGGGCTAAGCGGCCATCTTCTTTGGCGCCAAGCCACGCCCCCCCTTGTATGGAGCTTTACACAATGTGAATAATGCTTGATGCATTAACATACATTTATCAGTTACATTAAAACAATACATTTCCAAATGGAACATCATTCGATCTTGAGAAGCGTGGCTTAACAACACCATGTAATGCCGGCACAATTCCGTCCAGCCTACTACCCATGTGATCCTGTCTCTGCCTGCGGTGGATTGCTCCATCATTTTCCCCCTGTTTCTGCTAACCAATCCTGTCTTCAGTCTTTTCATGTCTCATCACTATTAGTGGCTGCAGCGCTGCTCTGCACAGTACACATTCATGATCAGTGCTTTTGCAACAACAGAAAATATTGTCTGTTTCGACTCGACACAGTGAACAAGAAGGTGGGTCTTTAATGCTCCTGTTGAGAGACTTATTTATTCGACCCCTACACCAGGTTAGAAGCCTGCCTCAAGTCAGTCCCTTGCAACCGGAGATGCCGCTTTCAGGGCCGGATGTCTCCTAGAAACACCAGATGGGGACAACATTATGCTAAATCCCACTCACTAACCTCCGATATTTCTCCCTCGCCCTATTTTTTCCCACTCAATTAAACCTTCAAGTCACTTGAATCCACTACTGCAACCCAGCTCACACTCCTCATTCTTTTCTTCAAACCCCTGCCCCCTACTCCAATATTTCTTCCCATCATCCAATATCTACTTCCAATGCGCCTCCCCGCTACACCAATACCCCTGTGCGACCCTCTACTGCACTCCCCACTGCTCTCTTCTTTCATTACAGTGTAATATCAAAACGTTGCCAACGTTCACTCACCTCCTACTCTAATCCCACTCCCTTCCCCTACTCCTAGTTTGAGGAGATTATCATTTACACTTTCCAAGTCTGTTTTTGCTTATGGTTTTTTAGCAATGAAGGCCTGAGGACAGAAAAACTAGCCTGAATTTGAAGTTCTGTTGTGATCCAATGTAGAAACAAAATGTCTGCGGATGTATAAAAAAAATGTCTGCTGCTTTAACGTGCTGATACAATTCTGTGTTGGAGATGTAACAGATAAAACATTTCCTGGCATATGCCATAGCAGATTTTATCTCACATCAAGTAGGTCCACTTCTGTGCCCCGAAATCGGCGAAAGCCATCTGTTTGTCTCTTAGTCCGTTGTGAGGGGTTTTGACACTGACACTCACGTAGTCTGTCTAAGGGGAATGCGACTCAGGTGCTCCAGTAGTTGGAAGCGTGGCACCCTCCAAATCAGAAAGGCTTGGACAGTGACTCTAAAATTCTTGTAGTCTATGAGTTTCTGACTCTGAGACTCTATTTGGGTCAGTGGCTTATGCTCTATAAATGCCCTTTATTCAAGGGGCTATGCCTGGAAAACGACTGGTCAGTGGGCACGTTATGCAACTACTGTCATCACATCACCTGTGTTAATTCACATCAATGTGGAAGGGGAGTTGCAGGTGGTGGAAGTGTCAGTCTAGAAAAATGGATACCTCTCATGATTGACGGCAAACGTATTTTGGTGGCCGTGGGCCAACCGTCTCATGCACGATACGATAGAAATACAGGTTTCCGAGTTTACCAATGAACGGCCATTTTGATGTAACAAGGATCGCCATTTTGTTTTCTAACAATTGCTCATTGCTTTCTGTTCTTAATGCTTCACAGCACATTTTCTGCTTACACTGCTCGACTGTTAATATTGTTGTCTGAACGTGAAAGGACAAGGCCGCAGGGCCGCGAGGCTAATAAGAGTTTGTTGAAACACAACGTAGGCAGCGCCGGGAAGGAATGCCCGGCTCCCTCCCGAATGTAGCCTTGAAGCAGAGCCACAGGGCATTTAATCATTTCACAGCTGCCAGCCAGTCTCGTTATATGGTAGAATATGTTAGAATAAAGCAGCTAAAGGCTTAAATTATGCTCTTCTTACGGCCAGCCTTTACCGAGCCCTGTAGAGCATGTCGGCTCCCAGGACACGAATAGCACCTCATAGATAGCAAGGTCTGGAATGTGACTCTTCCCCCGTATGTAGCTCGCTTCCAAGAACAGAAGCATTGTGTTCTGTTCAACAACTAAACGATGCCTCCGCACTTGCAAAATTGCATATTGTTACTAGAATAGATATTTGAAGGTGTCATAATTGTCGAAAGTGTCCATCATTACACCGAGTTCAAAGAAACCCAATAAAGGGGGGTGTTAAACATGTCACAGCTGATTGTATTATATGCATTTTGTATATATGTAACTGATGTACGTAATTCACTCACTTGCGTCCCTCGAGGTCTAGAGATACACGTCGCGGGGCGTGACACCGAGTTGGCCAACGGAAACTATTTGCTTTGCAATAAACCCTAGCTTTGGGAATACAACCTCGTGTCTGGGGTATCTATCGTGTGTGGTGACTTGCCTTGTTTCCATAGACATGAGGGAACCCTAGGGGCCCGTTTCAAGATGGCGCCCGAATAGGGACCCTCCCCCACTTGTTCCATCGTATACGTTGTAATTGAGTAAAGGCGGAGAACGGCAAGGACGGGACGATCGAGCCGGGATCAAGAGGTGTTCGGGGCGCCCTGTAGAAGTGATGAGAGATTCCTTTGCAGATCTGCACACATCTGATCCCTGATCGACGTACCCGGCTAGAGAACAGGGAGGCGAGGGTCCCGAAACGAGGCGGAAGCCAAGAAACGCAGACACAACGTCTTTGGTTGCATCAGTATACAGACGACTTGTGTCCTGAAGGACAAATTGATTTATCAGCTGAGTCATTCCCCGATTCAAAGTAATCCTGATATTGGTTGAGAGTTGACTTTGCAAAATCAAACGCCCTAGGTAAGGTTGATTAACCAGGGGGAAGGTTGAAACATGCCTGGGGTGTTGTCCACCCTAGCAGGGTTTTTCCGCTGTGGTAGACAATCTTTGGAAGATGGCCAACTTGCACCACCTGGGGGAACGCCGGCATATGAGATGTATGTGAAGTATGGAGTGGGAGCAATAATATTCTGTGAGACTTGGCATAGGCAAACCAGAAAGCAACAAGACCATCAGTGGCTGATTAATGGTAGTTTTGAGATTGCGAGAATAGATTACCTGGAAAGGGTGTTGATAAGAAAGAAAGCGCGTCCTGCAGCATTTGATATTGTTAATGACTGGAGAAGGGAAGCAATGCTCCGACTTAGAAGTAGAGCGAAGCATGCGCGCAGGCATAAATCGAAAGGTGAAGTAGCGGAAGAAAAAGAGGAGGAGGAGTGGACTGAGAGTCTAAGGAGGTCAGGTAGACGTGACCAGTTGAATATAGAAAAAATATACCCACAACGAGAATTCCACATAGCAGATGAATTGATAGAAAACATATTGATCCATACAAAACAAGGCGAGGCCAAACACGTCATTAACTATTGCCCAAACCCTGCCCGAAGCTCAAACTCTCCCTCCCGTAGCTCAAGCCCTCCCACAGCCACAGACTGCGCACGTAACACTTCCTAATAGCCAACCAGGCCCACGGCCCCCACGGCCAACCAGGCCCACAGCAGACACTCCCCGCTTCTGTTGTCCCATCCGCACCTCCTGCCTTAGATACAGACTCGGTACCGTCCGTCCCTCCCAGGGGTGAAATTGAAACCAGGGGGGCGAGAGGCGGAACTGAACAAAGTAGATGTACGAGGGTAACTCGCAGTGCGATCAGCAAAGAAAGGAAGGTGGAATTATAGCAACAGGCAGAAATTTATATAGACGGGAATGATGGGACGACAACATTGGCTTCGATGTATGACTTCCAAAGAAGCAACGAAAGACAGGTAGTGTTGGAATGTATGGGTGAATATTTGGTGGAGAGATGGAAACAGTTAATTGGGAAATTACCACTGCAGCGATTGTTAGATTTGAATGCATTAGCACGCTGTAGAGAGAGAGATGAAGAAGTGAGAGAACATGTATATGGACTTTTTGAACTTAAAAATGAATTAGATAATGATTATGCTGAAATGTTTACTGCACCTGGGTACAGGGGTAGGGATATCGGGAGACATAGGAAGGAAGCGGTAGAGCCATATATACAACAGCGACTTTCAATGTCATCAGTACAGAGGGGCGACAAATTGAAAGTATGTATACGAGAAGCGTTCAGATGGATGTCGGATCCCAGTATTCCCACAATGGAGATACATGAGATATTTGATGAATATTCCATGCCCATGAAAAGAAAAGCACTGCAGTCGATGGCTGAACATTTACTAGACAAAGATATAAAAAACGACAAGGCCAGCCCACCCAAAATAATGGCAGTATATAAGAGAGCACTAGAGCGAGGGACAGGAGAAACAGCCCTATCGCTTGATCTGGGAATATTATTGCACATGAGAGAAAAGGAGGGACAGTAAGTGCGGCATTCCCTATGAGGGAGGTCCCACCTACCTTTGTGCCCAAAGTAGAGATTCCCGCAGCGGGCGCCATAGCGGCGCAGGTAACACCAGCCCATTATACCGCCCAATATGTGCATGTCCCCTTTTCCAGACAGGAGGTGAACAACATAAAGCAGACGATTCCCGATATAAGAAAGAATCCTGCAGGGTTTTACAAGGAAGTAGAGTCCTGCCTACAATCATCCGTGCTTACCATGGGTGACATAGACCTAATATTCCCAGTGATCCTGCCAACAGACATATGGAAGCAAATAAGAAAGGTGGATGACGTAACGACCTTTGGCGCCAATTGAGTGGATTTGGTAATAGAAGACAGGAATAAAGCGGTTGGAGGAACACCGGGAGCGAACCTGGTAGCATTACCAGCACGCCTAGTACAGAAATTAAAAGAAATTGTCCCAGAGAAAAGAATTCAATGGGACAAATGGACTGCATGTGTACAAGGTAAGGATGAGTTAGCTACAGATTATTTTAATAGGTTTGAAGAAGTATTTACAGACTTCAGTGGGCAGGATGTGAGCTCGGAAGCGGGGAAGAGGTTATTTGTTGACAAATATGTGAGGGGGTTAAAACTTCCAATCCAGAACCTAATAATGACATCAGAGAGTGCATGGCAAGCAAACACGCTGGGCGAAGTATTACACATGGCCCAATATAATGAGAACAGAGTGACTACGGAGAAAGAGAAAGAGGAGAAGGATAGGGTAAATCTGAAGACACGGGTGCTACTGCAGCAAGTAGCAAGACATAATTGAGGGAGAGGGAATGCACAACGAAGGAGTACTTCGAATATGCATGGGGGGCCATTGGGATCAAATCAGTGTGCGTACTGTAAGGAGGAAGGACAATGGCGAGCGCAATATCCACATCTGCAGAATAGAAATGGGTCTCGTCAGAGAAGACAGCACAGAGGGCACCAAGGAGCGAATGGACCAAATAGGAATAGTATGCAGCAGCACCACAATAATGGAGGTAATCAAAACCAAGCCCAAAACCAAAGTGCTCCTAACCAGAGTCAGGGTCAGCAAAACCAACAGTATGGAAACCAGGGTGGGGGAAATAGAGGGAAGAGTGGGAACATTTTCGATACACAGCCAAATACGTATTACAGTAATAGTAGTAATTACACATCGGATGACGTGTTATTTCTCCAATAGGACAGCCCAGGGCAGGGGTCGGAACCAGTGTCTATTCCCGTGAATCATAGAGGACCCTACGTAGAAATGAGAGTCGGGAATGAGGATCAGCGCTTCCTTGTAGAAACAGGAGCGCAAAAGTGTTCAATAGACCATCACTTGGTTCCGGATATACCACTGTCAGGGCAAAAGAATGTTTCCGTAGGGTTCGCAGGTACACCAGTCATAAACTCAGTGTCCCAACCAGTCCCAGTTACCATAGGACCATTCACTGAACATTGTCCTTTCCTTTTAACAGAAAATTGTGGGGAGAACCTATTGGGATTAAATTTGTTGAAAAAGTTAGGTGCAGTTATACATTGGGTGTTCCTGACTATTTGGCCACAGGATGTCCCTGTGTCAGAATTCATGTCTGAAACTTTACCAGGAGAGCTAAGTAAAGTGCCAACCTGTATATGGGCAATGCATGACAACGATGTAGGATGCTTGAAAATAGAGCCAGTAAAGATTCTTTTGAAAGAGGGTGTTACACTACCGCGAATTCCCCAATACAGAATTTCGGCTGAAGGTGAGAAAGGATTGAAGAGTATTGTTACAGATTTGGTGAAATTAGGGGCGATTGAAGAAATTACAGGCAGTACATGCAACAGCCCGATTCTTCCAGTTTATAAAAAAGGAGGCAATGAAGTACCATATTGTTTCATAATTGATTTGCGCGCGCTAAACAAAGTAGTAGATCCACAATTTCCTTTAGTCCCAGATGTCACTACAATATTGACAATGATACCTGTCTCAGTAGAATACTTTAGTGTAGTTGATCTAAAAAATGCGTTCTTTAGCATTCCGGTTGACAAGGACAGCAGATATTTGTTTGCGTACACATTAGGAGGACGATCATTTACATTTACGCGGATTCCGCACGGATACACGGAAAGTGCGAGTATTTACAGTAGAGCATTGAAAGACCGGGTAGACATGCTAGAATTACCAGTGGGTTGCGTACTCTTGCAATGCATAGATGATCTGTTGTTAGCTGCTGACACAGAGGAGATTTGTAAAGAAAGCACTGTATTACTACTGTCACACCTAGCGGCACATGGCCATAAAGCTAGTTTGAAGAAGTTTCAATATAATCGAAAGGAGGTAGCTTGTTTGGGCTACCTACTTTCGAAAGAGGGGAAAAGGCTAACGCCAGAATACATAGAAAGTATTTCTTGTATGCCTATTCCAAAGACACAGAAAGGAGTCAGAGCCATAATAGGCATGGCTTCGTATTGCCGACAATGGATTGGTAATTTTGTGTTAATTGTGAAACCGATGGTGAATTTGACTAGAAAGGATGCGGTTATGCCTTTACAGTGGGATGAGGAATGTCAGAGAGCGTTTGATCAATTGAAAACTGCATTATGTTCTGCTCCAGTTTTGGGCACACCAAATTATGAAAAGGTTTTTAGACTGTTTGTGTGTGAAAGTGAAGGATGTGCATTGGCGGTTTTGACAAAGGAACAAGGTGGAAGAAATAGGCCGTGTGGCTATTCTCTTCCACGCTGGACCCTGTAGCGCGCACTACCACTATGTTTGCGATCTGTCGCGGCGGCTGCTGCATCGGTGAAACAAACGGAAGGGTTGGTATTGGGGCATACTTTAATTCTGATGGTGCCACATGCCATAGACGTTTTATTAAATAGGACACAGACGCAACACCTCACCTCTGCTAGATTGACAAGATATGAGATTGTCTTGTTCACGCCCCATATCCAAATTATGAGGTGTAGCGCTTTGAATCCTGCAGAATTAATGCCACTGCCCATAAAAGAAATTGGTGACAACGAATCACCCCCCCATGATTGCTTAATGGTCACTGAGGAAGAAACGAAGGGGAGAGTTGATTTAAGTGACACCCCACAGAAAGAGCCAGATGGAGAGTTATTTTGTGACAGCACTTGTTTCAAAATACCTGATGGCACGACAACTGCTGCCTACACTATCACTACCCTAGAGAGCGTTGTAGAAAGCTAAAGAATCCCCTACAACTCGGCACAAGCCGCAGAAATAATAGCATTGACCAGAGCCTGCGAAATTCCTGAAAATTTGAATGTGAATATATATATTGATAGTCAGTATGCTTTTGAGGTGGTTCATAACTTTGGTCGACTCTGGGCTGAGAGAGGTTTCTTGACATCACATGGTGCCAGAATCCAACATGGCCCTTTGATTGTACGATTACTGTCTGCACTCACGTTTCCAAAGCACCTAGCAATAGTGAAATGCCAGGCACATAAAAAAGTAGCATGCAAAGTAGGAGAGGGAAACGGGTTTGCAGACAGATTTGCGAGACAAACTGCCACTGATTTAAATACTAAGATGATGACAGTCCAGACCGAGGAAGTACCCTGTATGATAGAAGATGGAATTGCCACTGTCAAAGAAATGCAGGCCGAAGCCACGGCCGATGAAATACAAGGGTGGTCAGAGGGCTCTGCTGAGTTAGATCTGGAGGGTTGTTGGGTGGACAAGGGAACTAGAAACTGGATGTTGCCAAATTCTTATGTGACTGCAATGGTCACAATGGCCCACAGCCCTACTCACATCTGTGCGAAAAAGATAATACAGCACCTATCTACAGTATGGCAGAATGTAAACATAAAGAAGAATGCAGAGAGGTTGGTGCGGAACTGTATCACGTGTTTACAACACAACGTAGGTAAGGGAACAGTGACTCCAATAGGCAGTTTTGGCCCGCCCTCTATGCCTTTTGAGGTAATCCATTTTGATTTCATAGAGATGGAGAGATGCCAAAACTTGAAATATGTCTTAGTGGTGATCTGTGCATTCAGCAAGTGGGTGGAGGCATATCCCTTAAAAGACTGCACAGCAATGAGCACGGCAAAAGTAATACTTAAAGAATATTTTTCCCGTTTTGGCTTGCCCCGTGTCCTATGGTCAGATAATGGTCCACATTTTGTGGGCGCAGTGGTGTTACAGATATGTGCGGGTCTTCAGATTGATAAGAGATTTCATAGTTCAAGGCATCCGAGTTTGGCCGGTCTTGTGGAGAGGCACAACGGGATCCTCAAGTCAAAAATAAGCAAGATATGTGAAGGAAGCAAGTTGAGTCGGGTGGATGCCTTACCAATAGCGCTATTATGCATGTGTACATCTGTACAGGCTAGAACTGGGCTCTCCCCGTACGAAATCGTAATGGGGAGGCCGGCAAATGTTTGGTGCGCACCTCAGCCAAAACGACTTAGCGAGGTAGAACATCCTGTGCTTAGTACTTATTGTGGCCTTTTAATGCAGAAATTGCGTTTGATTCATCAGCAGGTGCAGGAGGCTCTACCAGTGAGATACACCAGTCTGGGGCACGCGCTGGAGCCATGCGACTGGCCGCTGCTAAACATTTTTGAAAGAAAATCATTGTTAGCACCCAGGTGGCGCAGCCCCTATCAAGAACTCTTGGCAACGGAGACGGCGATACGGGTGGATGGACGGAAGTCGTGGATCCATGCCACCCATTCCAAAAAGATCCCAACTTCGCTGAAAGACTTGCCTGACCCAGACGACCGGAAAGAGACAGCGGCCCCACAAATGAAAGAAACTGTTGCCAGTAAGCTGCCACCAAATGTGCCCGAGCGAGAAGTGAAACTCGGAACGAAGCCTGAAATGATTGCCAAAAAGGGGGAAGGGCAAAGAGTGCCCCAACATTGCCCAGCAGAATCTACAGCACTGTTAGCTGACACAAAATCTGCATTGCAAATACCGGCAGACACTAATCGTGTACCCCTTTGGCGCCCACCAGCACTTGCCAGCACGCCAAAGACTGAATCTGCATCACTGGCGCGGCGCACACCAGCACCTGCAGTAGCGCCACAGGCTGACTTTGAGCCTGGATCTGGAAGTGCACCGGCACTGTTCACGGATCACACAATACCAGGAGTGAGGCGATATGATTTACGGCCTCAAAAGACAAAGTGATCCACAGTTCTTTGGTGCTTATGTTAACCTCTGGTTCCGCTCATGGACGGAGAAGGAACTAGAGGTGTAGAGGAGAGAGGTGTGAGAATTGTGCAAGTCGGACAATTCAAGACTCGCGGCTCCTCGGTGCGATCATAAAAAGTACGTGTCCTGAACCAGAGCGGACAAGCTGGGCGCACATGGTACTAAGGCAATAGATAACTGATCAAAGGTCCTCTGAGCAGTATGAGAAAGGACAAGTGATCTTGCCTAAAAACAAATAAGCAAATCCAGGCTATAAAGGACTGGCAGAACTGAACTGTGACAATTCAGTTGAACTTATTGACATCAGAACAAGTGCAACGAAGAGAGAAATCCACGACGAACTCTAATATGGAAGAAGAAGGACGATGAGAAACATGTCGGGACCGGTTTCAGCCTCCTCCTGCACCGCTCCTGAGAATAAGTTAATTGTAAAGACTGTAAGCTTAAGGAAAACGCATGGTAAATAAAATTGTATGCTGGCACTGACAATAATCATGTGCTTCATGAGTGTGGGAGCACCAATAACGACAGCCTCAGTATTATGGTATGTGGAATGTATACACCCATTGGGAATGTTTTTACCAATAGTTAATATATCCACTACTGAAAGCCCGGTTCAGGTGATTACTTATAACTTGTCCCCAATGGAAGAAAGACACAGGGAAGAGTATGGGAACAATACGCTGTTACTAATTATGAATATGACACATGCAATTCTAAAGAAAACAAATTGCTGGGTATGTGCCCATTTACCGCAGCATGCTGGGAAAGGAATAGGTTGGTATGTACAGCCATTACCATTAAGTTCTGCATGTAGTGCATCTTTAAGTGCAATGTTCTATTGGAAATTGAATAATAGTGGTACGGGTCATTTAGACAGAACAAACATGAATGAGTTTGAGGAAATAATGATGAGGCCTGTGGGTTGTTCCATATTCCATAAAGCACAAGTGATGACCCCAGAACCTACGAGGAAAAGTACGTGAAAAATAACACGACAAAATAGACAAGATAGATTGTCCCCACCAGTTAAAACATCTGTGATGACGTTTCGTGTAAGAACAGACGGGAACAAAGATGCAGTTCCCCCTTCTTACACAGTGAATTATAACCCGAGAACTGTCCCTTTTTTTCTAAAAAAGAAAGGCTCCTACGGACATGACGTTGGAAGAAAAAGGAATTAGGTTAATGACACTGCAAAATAGAATGGCTCTAGATGTGATCCTGGTTGATCGTGGGGGAATTTGAAAGATTGTAGGATCAGCTTGCTGTGTATTTGTAGATGACTATTCCCCTACGAATTTTGAAGAAATAAAGAAAATGCATGTCCTAAGCTCCGAACTCCCTACTGGAGAAGGAGGCTGGGGAATAGAGTCCTGGTTTTGGGGAATACTACGTTCTTGGGGATGGAAGATGATCTCGATATTAGTAGTGGTGTTTGGAATATTCATAACGTGCTGTTGTTGCATACACTGCCTACTGTTAGTTTGCACTGAGGTAACTGAGGGATGTACGAAAGGATGTATGCACATGATAACAAGAAGAAAACAAACTTATGGCCGGGATGACAGAGCCACAAATGAAATGAAAACAGTGAAAGAATTAATGGCTATAGATATTAATGAAGATGATGATGCTTATAGTAGCATGCAAAACTCAGACATAAGCGCTTTAGACTTATCGTCATCAGAGGAGGATACAATAAATGAATGAGACGTTTGGCATACGGCCAAAGGAGGGTTTGTCAGTCTAGAAAAATGGATACCTCTCATGATTGACAGCAAACGTATTTTGGTGGCCGTGGGCCAACCGTCTCATGCACGATACGATAGAAATACAGGTTTCCGAGTTTACCAATGAACGGCCATTTTGATGTAACAAGGATCGCCATTTTGTTTTCTAACAATTGCTCATTGCTTTCTGTTCTTATTTCTTCACAGCACATTTTCTGCTTACACTGCTCGACTGTTAATATTGTTGTCTGAACGTGAAAGGACAAGGCCGCAGGGCCGCGAGGCTAATAAGAGTTTGTTGAAACACAACGTAGGCAGCGCCGGGAAGGAATGCCCGGCTCCCTCCCGAATGTAGCCTTGAAGCAGAGCCACAGGGCATTTAATCATTTCACAGCTGCCAGCCAGTCTCGTTATATGGTAGAATATGTTAGAATAAAGCAGCTAAAGGCTTGAATTATGCTCTTCTTACTGCCCCCCTTTACCGAGCCCTGTAGAGCGTGTCGGCTCCCAGGACACGAAAAGCACCTCATAGATAGCAAGGTCTGGAATGTGACTCTTCCCCCGTATGTAGCTCGCTTCCAAGAACAGAAGCACTGTGTTCTGTTCAACAACTAAAAGATGCCTCCGCACTTGCAAAATTGCATATTGTTACTAGAATAGATATTTGAAGGTGTCATAATTGTCGAAAATGTCCATCATCACACCAAGTTCAAAGAAACCCAATAAAGGAGGGTGTTAAACATGTCACAGCTGATTGTATGATATGCATTTTGTATATACGTAACTGATGTACGTAATTCACTCTCTTGCGTCCCTCGAGATCTAGAGATACACGTCGCGGGGTGTGAGACCGAGTTGGCCAACTGAGACTATTTGCTTTGCAATAAACCCTAGCTTTGGGAATACAACCTTGTGCCTGGCGTATCTTTCGTGTGTGGTGACTTGCCTTGTTTCCATAGACGTGAGGGACCCCTAGGGGCCCCTTTCAGAAGGGGACTAGAGTAGAGGCGGTTATGGCAAAGGGATTGGGAGTAAGGGGTTAAGAGGTGTGGGGATTTGGAGTAGAGGTTATGTAGAGGTTATGAGGTAGCATAGGGTGGTGTGAAGTTTGGATAAAGTAGAGATGTTAAGGATGTAAAAGGTTGTAAGAGGGTGTCACACTTTGCCGTGGGAATAAGAGTACACGTAGACAGTATTAAGGCTTCTGTAAACCAGCGTTACGCTTCTGAAAAGTTCCAGAGAGATATGAGCATCTTCTGTAGGATTCACTGTGTTTACTATACAGGATTCATCCGTTACTTGCTGTGTCAAGATCATTAATTGTGTGTGTTTCAGTTGGCGTCTCACTTCTGCAACTGACACTCTTATGAAACGAAGCTACGATTCAGTATAGGACTTCTTTCTGAAACCGGGTTGTGCTTCGCCTTCTTATGCCATCTGCTCGATCTCCCTGTCAATTTCAGATTTGGTATAGTCAGCGAGCCGCAGCGCTGAACAAACTCCGCCTCTTTCTTCTTCTCCGCTCTGCCATTCATCAATTTCCCAGCTGGTAGCGTCGGCCCGACCTGCTGATAGGCCCCGCCTCCCTGCTTTCTTCGCTCCGCGGCTTTTCTGTATTTCACAGCCGCTGACGTTACGCGAGGGAAGCGAACCGGAGCGATCAGCTGAATGGCAATAACTTTTCTTCAAAACTCTTTAACAAGGCGCAACAGTGCAACAGACTTTCTCCCTTCAGTTGTTATAGTGGAGCCATGACTCAGTAAGCCCACTCATAACAGACATTTTTCTCGTCTTCTCCCTCTGTTGTCTCCTAGTAACCAAGACACAAACCAAAACCCCATTAAAGAAAAGGACACCCGCTGATTTCTCCTTTTGCACATTATGAATATCAATCATTCTGGCAAGACCCGCCCACTGAAGATTAACCCTTTATTTTCTGCCTAGAGTGTATCCTGTTAATGTTAGAACCCCCCTTGGGGCCAGAAACTTCACAGAGGGTTACACAGATTAATGGAATTCGTGAAGTAGGGAAACAAGGCACTGGAGTTTGGTGGTGAAAGGGATAAGCAATTGTAGTGAAAGTGAGAGATTCAATTTCTGAAAGGGAATGGGGTCCTAGAATGGCATTGAAAGTGTAGGAGGGGTGATTAGTGGTGGAACTGGCGTAGGGAATAGAGGAGATGGGATTAGAGTAAGGTGTAAATGGTTTAATGTGCGAGGTGATGGGAATTAGAGTAGGGCATGAGGAGATTAGAGTTGGGGTTAGGAGAGTTTGACATAGAGGTGACGGGGGGTTTAAGTAGGCTGGTGGGAGAGAGATTGGTTTACAGTGGTGCCATAAGGAAATCAGAGGGATTAAAGTAGGGGGTGCATTATGGGGCTTGGACTTGCAGGTAACAGTGGGGGGACAATTACAGCAGGGAGTGCATGATTTTTGTATAGGATCTTGCATGGAGTAGGTGCTTGGCTGAGAGGGGTCTGGAATAGGGGATAAGAGATGTCAAACAGGATATCAGGTGGTGGAGCGGAATTGAAGGTAGGAAGAGTGATACTAACCTGGGGAAACTGATGTGCAGGGAAATTGGAGCAATTGTGAGGGGCATTGGAGTTGTGGAGGGTAATTGTTGAAGGTGGGTGCATTCAAGTACTTTAGAAGTGTATGGCATAGAGGTGGGCAGTAATAGTACATGGGTGTAGGTTATTGTTATTGCTATTGCTATGGGCTGTTTGCCATTGTTCTATCTCATTTTTCCACTTTCTGAAGGTTGCCTATAAAAAAGACCGATTTATTTTGGTCGATTTTGTGCAGTCCCCAGAAACCTGTAAAATAAGATGACCGAGGGCTTTTTTTTAACTCTGGGGTTTTCACCCCAGATGCCTCCTTTTCTCTGCACCGCCCCACCCCCTCCCTCCACTCTGCATACACACACATAGTCGCACACAGTTATACAAACACATACACACACACACAGACACGCACAAACAGACACTGACACTTAGCGCACTCATTTGCTCAGGTTCATGACAGTGCGATTTAGAAAGACCGCTCTGTGCGGTCACAGAGGGAGGACAAAACAAACAATCTTACTAGGCCGTGTGTCATTCAGATCGTGCAAGTGCGTTACGCAAAAATGCAGGGAGGAGGCAGAGGGGAAGTGCCAGAGGGAGGGAAGGGGGAAGTGCAATCAGGACAGCAGTGCTCTGAGTAAGTGCAGCCAGGGCAGTGCGGCTCTGGGTAAGTGTAAGGAGGCAGGGGACTGTAGGGTTCCAGATACAGCCCCTAAGTTCAGGGTAGGCCTGGAGGCAGTGCAGGGGCCACTGGTCGAGGGGGAGGCTTGATACCCATGAGACTATGAGAGTAGCCAGGCAACCAGTCAGCGCAGCATACAGGTTGGTCAGCAGGGGGGAGAGAGAGAAAGCAGAAGCAAAAAGGAAGGTTTTGAGCTGCTTCTGGAACTTCAGGTGGTTGGGCTCAAGTCTGAGAGGGGCATTCCAGAGGGAGGCACCTGAAGAGGAGAAAGATCTACCCCCCACTCTCTGCCTGAAGAAGCGTCTGACCCTCAGAGAGTTGGAGGTGGCTGAGCGAAGGGCTCGAGAAGGAAGATATTTAGGAAGAGAGAGTTGAATGTAGAGCGGGCCCTGGTCCCAGAAAGCCTTGTGGACGATGCAGAGGGTCTTGAACTTGATACTGCAGGCACCGGGAGCAGTGGAGAGATTTCAGGGCTGGAGAGATACAGTCACTGGGCTTGAGGCTAAGGACAAGTCTTGCAGTCCTGTTCTGGATTAATTGCAGAGGGGGGAGCATAGAGGAAGGCAGATTGATTAAGAGGCTGTTGCAGTAGTCCAGCCTAGAGAGAACCACGGCTCTGGAGACAGTGAGATTCTGGGGGAAAGTGAGGAAAGTAAGAATACCTCTGAAGAGGTCCAGCTGGTAGTGGGTCTTCTTGGCATGGTCTATGATGTGAGGAGAGAAGAAGAGAGTGGAGTCCAAGATGACACCAACGTTTTTAGCCTCACAGAAAGGCAGAGGATCCTAGGAGGGCAGCCAGAGTGAGAGAGGGAAAGTGGGAGCAGAGGTCCCAATGAGGAGGATCTCAGTCTTACTGGCATTAAGGTAGAGATTGTTGGAGACGCATCACTCCTGAATTACGGATAGACAGTCAGGTATGAGTGAGAGAGGAGAGGAAGCTGATGGGTGACTGAAGGAGAGCTGAGTGACATCCGCAGTACACTGAAAGTTAGAGGAGAAGGTAGAGATAAAGTGGGCCAAAGTGGCCAGGCAGACATTGAAGAGCCAGGGTGAGAGGTTAGAGTCATGGGGAACACCACATGTGGAGAGAAAGGTGGTGGAGAGAAAGGACCCAAGTTCGAGCTGATCTGTGATGCCAGGTTCTTATGGAAATGATTGATCAGGATGGCATGAATGAGCATGTCAAAAGCAGAGGAAAGTTCAAGGAGGATGAGGACAGAAGGAAGACTAGAAACAAGATTAGTGAGCAATTCTTCATGGATGTTCAGGAGAGCAGTTTCCATGTCTCTGGCTGCTCTAAAGCCAGACTGATGGTCCTGGAGTCAACCAACAGATTCAGTGTGGAGAGTAACTTGGGAGAAGGCCAGAGTTTGCAGGAGATGACAATGGTCATCGTGATTATGATGATTAAGATGATAACAATGACCAAGATAAATGTGGTGTTTTATCTGTGTCAAGGTACCCCCAACACACAATCTTTGAAACCAGGGGTGGTGGAGGATAATGCCACAGTTACGATAGGAGAGAAGGACAAAGCTACTCTCCAGCATTTGCACTGGGTCTTTCAATAGCAGCCTTTCAGATATGAAACTGTATATGGTCAGCGTTTGGCAATCACAGCACAAATTGGCCTCATCCAGCAGCACCTTCATGGCAAGAAGAGTGAAGGAGAAGTCTTCCAGCTCCAGCAAAAAAGTCCAAAGTGTCAACGTTCTTCATGCTCCATCTTGCAGCCTGCTCTATGTGCAAAAGAATTGTGTGTTGGGTAAAGTCTTGGTGTTGGAGGAACGACATACTGGCTCTAAATTAAGTAATTCATGCAGTTCTTCAGTTCCTGCAAGATGGAAAAATAAAGGTCTACAAGTGTCTTCCCTGAAAAACCTGTGGGCAGCAATTAAGGCCGCTAGAAAACATTGGAAACATGATGCTGAAGGGGAAAATATAGTAGGTTGATATCTGAAGAGGTTGTCTCTCCAAAAGCCTATGAAACATCCAGGCACAGCCATCCAGGATTTGCTCTCGTTACTCAATTCCTTACAGGCTACCCTATCCGGCACGTTGATTGGGAAAGATACATGCTTGTTGTCCATTGCCTTTTCTAATGGTTCACTCTGTGACTATAGTTGTGAGGTGGTATCCACCCTTTCTACCTGCGGTGTTCTCAAAGGTTCACAGATCAAAGGATATCATCTTTCCAACCTGTTTTAAGAATCCCTCTTCTCCGGAAGAGGAATTACATTGCTTAGTTGTCAAAAGAGTAGTGCGGAAGATACCAGAAAAAGTGACAATTTGTTAGTCAAGCTTGGATGTATCGGGCCTAGAAAGAAAACCTTTGTGGTGTCGCTTAGCCACTGGACTAGGACTGTGATTATTATGGCATGGACAGCCTCAGGATGGACACTGCTGGAAAAGATCCACTGACTAACTACTGGGATACGGAGACCTCACTGGCTAATGAATAATCCCAAACCGATTCAGCAAACTTTATGGCTTGAACATGGACAGTGAAGCATGCAGCTCATTTGGTTGCAGGAATGCCTGACAATAAAATGGTGAGGGGGTGTGCAATAGCTTTCTTGTGGGTCTGGTGGTTTTTCATAGACCCCTTGCTAAGATAGTTTTGTTACACGCTAGTGGTAAATATTGGTACAAGGAAGAGGGTGGTATTAATGAACAGATTACTTACCGGTGATCTATTTTTCCATAGTTGCCATTCCAATCTGTAGGTGCAATCGTGCCTTGTGATTGATTGATAGTGGGAAATTAGAACTACAAGTCCCAGAATGCAAAGAAAAAAACAAGACTGGATAAACACCTACACACTGGAATGGGTGGGGAAGGCGTGAGGACCTTTCAACTATTTCATTTGAAAAGGCCCCCTGGGAGAGCCCCAGCAACTGCCACAATGTTGGCAGTCAGTGGGTTTATGATACAGCAATCTTTGTCTTTCATTCAGGACTTTACAATGTGCGCTTTGCAGCGCGCACATTACAAGCTACATTTGTTGGAGACGAGACAGCCAGCGTGCAGGGAGCTGAAAAACGAAGTGTCCTTTTCAGGGGACGTTTAGCGTTTAAGGCTATTGAACCCATCGTCTCCAATATAACGTATGCGCCCCATGGGTGGCTCAGATTCTTGTTCTCCAGTCCCTGCTCTAAGCAAGGCCCCCCCCCAACTGTCCAGTTGAAATGGACCATCAGAGCCTCTTCAGTCTGCCCTGGGAATGGATCATGTTTGCAACTATGCCTACTACTCATAGCCCTACTCATGGGCGTAGGACATGGGGGTGACAAATCCCCCTCCACAATTTTAAGTGGGGGGATATAATAGCTTTTATCCCCCCCCCCAGAATTTGTTTCTCTAGTGCAGCAGTCTATACCGAAAAATATGCACTTTCTTAAGTTAAATTATTTAATCGTGTGTTTTGTGGCTATTTTCTGTGTTCAGGAACCGAACCCTGGTTGTCCCAATTGCAGGCGGGGAACTTGGCTGCTGTGCCATGTGGAGCTGCTTGTAAACACGCTGACAGATGTCTGTATCATGTTCTGCTTCTGCAGGCTGATGTAGTACCACAGTTGGCCTTGTGCGCCCCCACGACACTGTCTTGCTTAAGCAAGCTGCTCTTGTTTGCCAGAGATGTCGGAGGGGCTGAGGCAGGATCATTATGACCATGCAATGAAAATATCACAGTAGCACTGCCTGGACATTTTCAAAATAATATTTTAAAAATTGTGCAATTTCTTTCATGTGGCATCTTTCCAAACTCCACACTATATTTCCACTTTAAATCACTTCCATGACACAGGTACACCAACTTTTAGTACATTAAGCGATCCTTAGATACGCTGTACAGTAGAAGCCTACCAGGGTAGCTCAGCAGGTTGACAGACCGATACTGATATGTTATATATTAAAAACTACAGGTTATTAATCGTATGACTTTTTGCAATGCCTTATAAAAAAAGTGTTATAAAATGTGCTTGGCCAGGGTATGGGTTGGGCTGGTTGTTTGCTTATATTCAGGGCGGAGGTGGGTATATTTCTGCCCCTGTAGTGAAAATCAAAAGTTGGCACCCATGAACCCACTGTTTAATTTCCTAAAAACTGCTGTCAGCACAACAGAAGCATTTATTTGTGATTAACCAGTTTGACAAGCATATAACATCTTTATAAATATAACCTGTGCTAAAACACAATGGGGCGCACAAAATGACAGAGTATGTGTAGTGTCTGACAAAAAAAGCATTTCAAAGAAAACTAGTGAACGCAAGCAGCATTTTTCAATTTGTAAATTATTTTTTTTTTATGGAAGTGTGAAATGCACATTTGGAAAACAATAGTGTGCCTAGCAAGTAGAAAGCCTGCATAAAACGCAAAGAAAGGGGCACTTAAATTACAGGATATTTGTGTAGTAGTCCAACAAATATCTGTCTTTTTGAGACAGCTACTAATTAATAATAATGCAACAAAGGGGTTTTTGAAGTTCTTAATATAATTGTGAAGGCATATGTTATTCCATCTGTTTATAGAGGGGAAATAATCAGGCCAAAAATATATTGGTAAAAATTCTAAGGTTTATAAATATCCCCATCCCGATATCACCTGCTAGTATCTCTCCACTGTTGGCCTCCACTACAAGTAGCTCTAGCTAACGTAAAGGTTGGAGACCCCTGCTCTAGCGCCTTCACCTCAATGACATGTTTGTGTGTCTCATTCCTGTGGTACCATAAAACACCTCACTGGGTCCAGGACCAGAATGCCCCCGCCCGTTGCCCGCAATAACAGAGCACGCTGAGTGTTCTCCCTGCTGCCCAGTACACACAGTGCAGAACGCACAAACCTTTTCATCCGGTGTCTTGGTAGCTGTAGTCCTGGGTCAAGTGCTGTTGCGAGGAAGGGGGCGCATTGCTAACTGCCCCTCATTCACATTCGCTCTATCTTCCTTGCTCGCATGGAGTGGCAGACCACACCATATTTTTACCACCACTTTCAGTGCCCCAACAAAACCCATCTTTCTTTCCACAATGCATACAGTGCCAGCATACACACCATATAACGTTCTTCCCCCAATGCATGCAGTGTTAGATCACCCACAATCCCCAATATAATGCATGCAACGCATAAAGAAAGCACCCCCAGAACACATGCACCCTAGCTCACTTTACCACTTGCATGCAGTGATGAAACACAACCCATCTATTTCAGTGCACCCCACTACACGCACTGTTTGAAGACACAACCTTTCTCTGCCCCCATCAACCACAAGTAATGCCAGAACACACATCCCTCTGACTCCTTTCACCCTAATGCCCCATTGCGGGCCCTGCCTCCTCCCTTCACCCCTTGGCCACAATCCAAGCAATGCCACACAAGGTGACTCGCCCACCGCTCCCTGCTGTATGCAGTGCCACAGCGGCACCCGTGTGCCCTCCACCCCCTTTCACTGCAGTGGTACCACCCTTGCCCCTCCCCGGGCTCTCCATCACCTCTGTGACAACATGTGTTATTGAGGGAGACAGAGTGAGACAGACTCCTAGGGCCTCATTACGACCCAGGCGGTAAGTTACCGCCTGGGCCGTGACTTTACCACCATGGCGTAAACTACGTTTACGCCATGGTGGTTGGCGGACTTACCGCCCCATTCCGACCTAGGCGGGGCGGTAAGTCCCCAATCCCCATTTACCCTTCCCCATTCCCATTTTTGCCCCATAGGGCATAATGGGAGTGGGGAAGGCGTTAATTACGCCACCGTAAATTACGGTGGCGTAATTAACTCCATGGTCCCTTAGCGCCATGGATTTTAACACCTGCTAAAAGCAGGTGTTAAAAGCACCATGGCGCTAGGGGACCTCGTAATTGGCGGTAAGGGGTCGGCGCAGCTAACGCTGGCGTTAACCCCTTACCGCCAGGGTCGTAATGAGGCCCCTAGTCTGACTGCGACTCCACCTCCACCTGAGTCCTCAGCTACCGTAAGGTAAGGCAAGTGGCATGGCCCCCCTCTCCTAGGAGCAGTGCGGTATGGGGGGATTTATTAGAGGGAATGTGCCATTGCCAACGTCAGGTATACAGTTTCTAAGCACGCGTGGCGCATTGCAAAACTGATCAGGAATCCTGGCCTTTTAATGTTTCATGATGAAATATTAAGAGGCCAGGATGCCCTGATCAGTTTGCAATGCGCTGCGTGTTTTTAGAAACTGTACATCTGATGTTGGCACACTTTCATGAATTGAAAAACCTGAGGCCCTGTCGCCCTCAGGTTTTTCAATTCATGAAAGTGTGCCCCTGCCAAGAAGGAACAACACATTGGAATGGCTCTTCCTTACTAATGGGCAGCCAGGGCTCACATTTAAGCTCCAAGCATTGGCCAACACGGGCTTGCAAGGCTGCACAAACAAAATACGGAGGCCATTCACCGATACAGCGGAGGATCAAGGGTGCACAATGGGAGCCGCTATTGATATGTATATGCAGTTTCTATACAAATGCCAGGCACAACACTGTTTAATATATTATGTGTTGCCTTTTTTAAGGAGAAGGGCATGATGATTATTTGTGCTGCTTACAGTAGTGCCCCTAAACCGTCAAGTTACTTTGAGATTGTCTCTAGTTTATTTCCTTAGAGTTGGATCAAGCTGACCGCACCTGACACGTGTCTCTGCAAAAAAAAATTACAAATTCTATTAATGTATCTATAACTGCTTCCCAAAATGAAACTCGGTCCCCCAGCTGGAGGTGACATCTATTGCTGTGACACTTTGTCCCTCTCCGCACTCACTCAACGTGTTTAGCGTACATGGAGCAACAAGAAACTCTGTTAGAACATACGATTGAGGCATTTCGTTATAGTGTACATTGCCAACTGAGTCACTTCTAGGTGATCCCAAGTAAACATATAGAGAAACGAAATGCACAGTAGGGAGGTCAAACGATTCGCCCAGGATCACACAATCTGGCAAAGACTGGATTTTCTCCAAGATGTCCCTGTACCCCAGGCCTGACTTGCAAAGTGCAGACACTGCCTGAGATATCAGCCTAACATAGCAAATAAAATCCTCATGAAAGCATATAAAGTAAAATGAGGATGAGCCAATCTCAAGAAGGGCCACTACGTAGGATCTGTGCTCTTTTCCATAGTAATGTCTAAGGTAGGCAAGGGAAAACACTTGATGTATACTCTAATATCAGTAGGACTCACTTAAGGCACACCCCTCCACCTCTTCCCACCAACTCACACCTGCTTGAAGTTTGGATGGTACCACATGTAAAGCTTGGTCTCTGACATGAGGGCTACCTGCATTTCTCTAGTTCAAACCCAGCAGCAGCCGTGTCCATTTAAGCTTTCATAAATTCAGTACTGTTCAAATGAGAGTAATATTACCTGCTATTGCATTGCATAGAAGCTGAAAGCATCTAGCATGAAGCACTATGACCAAAGTGTTATTATATTCCATAAAACAAAATACTACCAGCACAGACCTGAACTTTGTCCCTGCCCAAAATAAACCATTTGTTGGTGCCCATCCTGCGCATCTCTCAAAAGAAATCAAGCGCGAACCTTCTGTAGGTCTTGGCTAAGCTTCACCCTGTTTTATTCATCCTGGCTGTTTCTGTCAGCATACTTGAGTGGTCGCAGTGCAATCAGATTTTGGGGGTAGAGTCTCGGCAGTACATGGATTTAGTGACTTCTCTGTCTCCATTCCAAATATCAATGCTTCTGACTATTTCTTAAAAGTTAATGCTTGCTGGTATCAATGGGCCCTTTAAAGGTCATGGATCTGGCATGCCTGTTCCAGCTTATTCTAAGAAGCTATATGGAGTGGTTGGTCATCTAAGGCATGCAAGAGGAAACCTGTGAAATGTAATCCAGGATATTGAGGGTACTCTGAAGATTTAGGAGAAAGTGCTGAGTAAGTGTACAGATGAGAGTTGTGGGGTGCTGGCCATGGGGGAATGGGAAGGGAGGGACTAGAGTGTGCAGTACAGTGTGGGACTGCAAAGTGAAAAATGATAGAAAGGGTGCAGAGGACAGAAAAAGAGAGGAGCAAGGGAGGGGAGAGATGGGAACAAGAACGCAGTGCAGATGAAAGATAGGGATGGTTTGCAGCATGGGGTGACCAGTGTGTGCAGGGGAGAGAGGAGTGCAGGAAAGACCAGAACATGTAAGGCAGAAATGGCATAGGAGGTGCTTCGGGTTTTGCAAATGAGAGAGAAGTACAGACAAGTGAGAAGAAAGTGCAGAGGGCAGTGTATCAGATGAGTGGCTTGGTGTGGGGTGCAGGGAAGAGACTTGGGAGAAAAGGGTGTACAGCAGACGAGAATGTGGAGTAGAGAAGCATACAGAGGGGAGATTTGTACAAGGAAGAATGGTGTCTCGCCTCATATTCCCAGATAAAGGGTGCAGTCAGGAATGCGTCTTCTTCTAATGCTTGGTCCATGCTCACAAGGCCTGTACGAGGACGATTAGAAGTCGTTTGTTGAAATAATTGCAGATATATACACTACACTATACCTGTCTGCACATTGATTGGGCCTGATAATACACAGAGTGCCGCCCCCCTCCCAGGTGCAGGCCAGCATGGGGAGGATTCATTAGAGGAAACGTGGGAGCTCGGGCTCGATGCTCTCCCACTGCCCCAGTGTCATCTGCGCTCCTGTCTTGTTCCTCTCCAAGAAGAGACAGTCACAGCAGGCTGTTCCTACATCAACTCCCTTTTCACTCAATCCTACCTGCAGCCTAGGTCTGAAGTCAGGACTAACCTTAAATGAGGTATATATTCACTGCTGACCTGTCCTGTAGTGGGAGCTGGTGCCAGGGTGCGTGGAATCTTGGATTGCGACACAGCATCATGTTATTTGGGCTATCTTAGCAGCTTTCATGGGTTTTTGGTGGATGGATGTCACACAGGCCTCAGACTCCTTTTACGCCATAACCTATTCCTTTAAAAAACACTAGAATGTTCTATAAAGGGCACGCAAAGTGCCAGTTCTAATTTAGATCAAGCTACTGACTTAGGGATATTTACTACAGAGCCCTGTGTGGTTAATAACTTAATTGGAGCTGGGAACATACTAGTGGGATACAAATGTCTTAGCCAGGGATGCCTTCATCCACTCTATTAGCACTATGCATCTCCTTCACTGAAGTCCTGCTAAAAACCAGCAATGGCAAATGTTTGCTTGTGTACACGCATTGGGCATTTGCCAGGCACTGCTATTAAATGTCCAGGTACTTGCACCATTTTGCAGCTATTACCATCAGTGGGTACCAAATACCACTATGGCAGTGCTTGGCAAGTGCCTTTTCCATGCCTACATTAAAGCCCAAATGGTTGGCGTTGCAAATGCTTGTTTTAAGACTGCATTTTTGGTACCCACTACCAGCTGATTAATGCATTGTAGACAAGTTTTAATAGCGGCCACCATAAGCCATCTTGGTGACCTAGAAAAAAAATAAAGCAGAGCCTTGAGATTCAAAACAGCACTTGTTCCGCTATCCATGTAAATCCAATGAATACCCTGGTGCCGAGGTATGATTGCAGCCCATCCACTGCTGTAAAGGGGCTCAAGTGGAATAGGATAGGATGAGTTGGCGAAAATCCATCAAGCATCTGCACTTAAAGCGCAGGTGAGAGTATTATAAAAGATCTCTCTAAATGTCCATCACTGGGAGGATTTTATATTCTGAACTGCTTTTCTTTTTCTTAATTTTCTTCGGTTTTCTTTTCTTCTTTTCTCTTGTTTTATACAGTGATGATATATGTAATTTAATACATACTGCTATTTTAATTGTGTGAAAAGTCGAGTTCTTTGACTAAAACACAATAAATAAATTAAAAAAGCAAAGTCCCCAAGGAGTCCTTGTCCCCCCCAGATATTATGGGTCTCCTACGCCCCTGGCCCTACTCTTCCTTGCATCCCGGCATATGGAAGGGTTCATAATCCTAGTTGGAAAAATAACTGAAGGATTGTGGGATACTGGAAATATACCGGCACAAGTGGGTGGGACTACATTAAACTGGAAAAAGGTTCCTGGCATGAAGATTGGTACCACATTGGTAAGTACTGTGACGAGGAATGTTAGGACTAGGAGTAAAGAAGATAATTATGATTAATCTGTTCCTTAAAAACTATGAGGACTCACAAGCCAACACTAAATAAATTCAAAAGTACTAGCGCCAGTAAACCATAGCTCTCAACTCACACGCTTTTAGCGGGTGTCACCCGCCCTGTAAAGGGCTGGATCACCCGCCAAACCTACTGCACGCCCATTCATTCCAATGGGCGTCTCACCCGCCAAAAACAAAATCGGGTGATTTCACCCGCCTTTGCAGCACAAATGGTTGAGAGCAGGGCTTTAAGTGGGCCGGGGCCTGTCTGGGCCGGGCCCCAGCAGTCTCCAAAAAGTGGGACTGAGCCGGGGCCCTGCCGGGGCCCCCCCTTCCACTGCACGCAACATTGGCGGGATGCATTATCCCGTCGCGGCGGCAGCCGCGACGGGAGATGCGCCTGCCATGAAGTCAGGCATCTGACAGAAGTGGCAGCCAACCACAGCGATGCTGTGCCTGGCTGCCACTTCTGTAAGTCATAGTAACTGCATCTGGTGACCTCTCGCGCGAGGGGTCACCAGAGGCAGTTACTGTCCCTTTGTTTCCCCAGGTCGCCGAGGCGTCTTTAACCCTCGGCGAACCTGGGGATTCCTCGACATTTTTCGAGGTTTATGAAAGATGGCTTGAAAAGTACACAATTCAAGCCATCTTTTATAAATCTTTGCCGACGGACAATTTTGTCCGTAGTCAAAGTTTTATAAAAGATGGCTTGAATTGTGTACTTTCAAAGCCATCTTTTATAAAACCGAAATGTTTAAAAAAAAAATGGCCTGAAAAGTACGCAAACCGTAAGGTATGCACACACATATATATATGCATGTTATATATCTGTGTGCGTACCTTACTATGGTTTGTGTACTTTGCAAGCCATCTTTTCTAAACATAGAAATAAATATTTCTATGTTTAGAAAAGATGGCTTGCAAAGTACACAAACCATAGTAAGGTACGCACACAGATATATAACATGCATATATATGTGTGTGCATACCTTACGATTTGCGTACGTTTTAGGCCACGCCCCCCACAAGCCACGCCCCTAAATGAGGGCCCCCCCTCGATTTCTTACCCCACTTAAAGCCCTGGTTGAGAGCTATGAGTAAACCGTACTAGGAGTTTTTTAACAGGACGTACTAGCAACATAATATTGCATTTATGCATATGCTATGCTGACCTTTTCACGGACAGGCAGAGTGTGCCGCTTCAAACCCATTAAACGTCTTCCGGAAAACGACTAAGGACGTGTTCCTCTTTGAGTTCACACTTTAACATGACAAACCCCTTCTGGTGAATGACGCCGCACAGCCCCCGCCATCGACTCACTTGCAAAGCCGATTCATCTTCCTTCTAACTGTGGCGCACAATAAAATCACAAGAGTTTAGTCACACAACTAGCTGTCGCTTAAGGTTAGGCAACGAGGGATGTGGCTGTGAAATATTATACGTAAGAAGTTAGTCGTATCCGCCTTCAGAGCAGAACCGGCGAAATTACAAACGACGACATCAGTGGGTTTTTTACTCTTTGCTGCCACGCGCCTCTTTTGAGGCTTCGGCTTGCGAGGCCTCACCGCGGATTTACAGTTCAAACCCCCGCACCGTGTAATGTTTCCCAACCTTAGCACCGGTTTAAATGTTCTGTTTTATCATTTCCTCTCTGCCGATGGATTTGCCGTATTTATTAAGATGAAAGCTCGCGCCGCAGAAACGGCATAAAGCGTACCCCCTACACACGAGCTGATCTGCAGATTACCGTGGAAATTGCTGCCTTTGTGTACTTATGCGCTGACGTGATCACTGGAAGCAACTTCCATTAGCACCATAAAAACTCCAGCTGACACCAAATGAATTTCATTTGATACCAGCAGAGAAAAATATTGGCTATTGGGGGACGTTCTTTGTTCGTGGATATTTACAGTTAGCGAGAATTCGTGTACCATTGTCAAGAAAACCGGAACTCTCCAGATGTTTCCGCGTTCAAAGGGACCTTAGGGGATTTTGTCAACAACCCTCTTTGCTTGGCACTATAGTAATTGGCCAACAATACAGCCAGAGCCAGTCTGTGGTTACGTGTTTGGGGCATTACAAATGCATTACTGTTAAAATTACAACCAAGTTCTGTTTTTGATATATGATTGTCTTCTGAAAAATCGGCACAAAGGATTTGTTTTGATGACCCTTGGGTTTTTTGTTTAGTGGTATTGGGCTTCATTCAGAGTTTTGCTGTATCCCTGTCGTGTTTCTGTGGAAATGCTGCCAAATTCCCTTACCGCCTCCTGGACCGGGGGATTTACTGCCAGACTATGAGCGGCGGCATGGTGGTGTTAGTCCCGGTTTTTGGAGACCATTAAAAATCTATTTGGAATTTGTCAGATTTTCCTGCAGGTGGTAATTCTGTGCACGGTACATCTACCACTTTTTGCCTTTGAAGTGGAGAATGTACCCCCAACACTGTGCTGGAGGTTAATCATCCGCCTCACGGTCAAACTCAGAATGTGGTGGTGCAGAAGGTGTGCTGGTCATTCTTTTACTGTCCAAAAAATTGGAGGTAACACCAACAATTTCCTGCACCTCCAAACTCGTGATGAGGCCCTAAATGTCTTAATTTCTTTCCTGAAAAGAGAGTTGATGGAAAGTTTAATAAAAAAACACTTGCAGCACCATCTTAAATGAGGTCGATACATTACACGGAGAGACCTTTGGCTGCTGACACTTGCATTGGCACACACTCTTCCTGCAATACTGGTTGCTTTTGTAAGAAGCATCAATTAGGTACAGAAATTCTGGCAAACCCACGATTCCATGCCTATTCAAACCTCTAACAGAAAACACGTGCTAATGTCAGTTGCCATTAACGTGCAGCCGGCAATAGAGCAATACCTTTGGATTGGGCCCGATTGTTACTACTTTAAACAGCATACAGTAGCCATAGGTGTTCATGCCTCTATGCCTGCATTAGCATTGCGCGCTGGAGATGCGCACGTTTTTTTCAGCAAGGAGGTAGAAAAGACGGACCCCATTTTACAAACCGCCCCTCTGCTCCATGCTGAAAATTCATTTAAAATTATAAATTCAGCCCACATGTGAACGCCAACGAAAATGAGCCCCTTGCAGTCTGAAAAAAAAGTGTTGGCAGATTCCATGACCCCCACACCAATATGTAAACTCAAAGCAGCATTGAGAAAGCCTTTAAAATGCACACATTATATCTCTACCTCTGAAGTGCAGCACATTTTTACTGTTCTTGTGGGGCACAATAGAGATAGGAAAGAAACATTTCTCACCTGAAAGAGAACACTTGAATTTCATCCATGTTTACTCAACAGGACAATGCATGATTTTCTGTGCAAACATACTACTCCTTTGGCTGGAATTGAAAAGCAGTATGGCTCCAATAGGAGTTTGGAGGCACAGTACATTTTTTGGCGATAATTCTGTTACCTCCACCGTTTTGGTGGTAAGGGAATCATTACCAATTTTACTGCACCAACAAATGCAGAGTTTTACCATCAACACCAACATGTGGCTGATTTGCTGCAGGTGGAATTGCCGCCCATTGTAAATCCACTCAACCCAGAAGAAGTGTGTTAAGCAGACAAGCAGTGACATGTTGAATAGGTCATGCTACTTATCTAATTCTGTGCAGAAAGCATGTAAAGACTGAAGGATAATTCAATCGTGGGACATCTAGTTTGGGAACATTTTCCATCACCCCAAATCAGGCACACGCAATTACATTTTCTTTTAACAAAGTTCTTTTTATGATCCTGGAACACACTCCCGTTTAACATTATTGATTCTCTACAGCCTCCCTCCACTTTCGGGACAAGTAGCAGGCAGGATTGCACACTTTATACTGTCTTAAGTTTTGTATGTTTTAACTGTATTATGGTGCATATGCAAAGCCACTTGGTTGTGAGAAAATAAATAAATGTGATTGCACAAGTCTATTAATTAAAAAATAGAAATATTAAGATCAACTTAAAATATAAACACATTATGCATCTTTACTTCTCTATATGAAATCCTAATTTCAATAATTACTACAATGATTAATGATCAATACATAGGTCAATTCAACTGTAAAGGCTGCATTTTACTTCAATATATACTTTTGTGAAAGCATACATGTCACAATGTGTACATTTGGTTTACTTTGAGCGCACATTTACCATGTGTTGAAAAGTAAATGAGGATTCAGGACAGAACTTTGATTTTATGGACAACATTTAAATCAGAACATACCTGCCTATCTCAATCTCGCTAATTTTCATTTATTAAAAATAAATACCTCCTTTTTAATAGATATGTCAGTGTTTCAAACAGCACTTTAGAAAACTGAATTTAAAGACAAGCAATTTGACATTCATACGTGTAAGTTATTTGCAAAAAGAAAAATGCCTATTGAATTTGTATGTTTGTTAGATTCCCTTTCAGTGCGTTTCTATGAATTGAATATTCTATTGTATCTAAAATATTGGAGTTAATATTGACTCCCAGAACAATTCCTCCCTCCTGGAAATGTTCTCATCTTGTTCGTATCTTAAAAAAAGCTAAAAGACTCAATCCTCGTAATTGTTGACCTATTGCGCTTCTTGACTCATTATGCAAAATGTTATCATCTCTTCTGAGAGATTTAGAGACCTGTGCTTTCAAAAGTGACTGCATTATTATTTTCAATCAGGCTTCAGAAAGGCAGTTGCCACTTCCTTAACGGACTACGTCTTTCGATTTTAAAAAAACTAAATCACAAACTTGTAGCGCCCACTAAACTGTGCCTTTATAGATTTGACAAGTGCATTCAACCGTGTAGATAGAAACCTCCTATGGAGCAAGCTTCTGTCTTGGAGTTTCCGTAAGGGTCTTGCTGACATACTTCGCTTTATGCATGAGGACAAAATTATAAAAGTTAGATTATCTGAAAAGAGCAACTTGACAAGACCAATCTAGGCATGCAGGGGTCTAAGACAGGGCTGCGTGCTAGAAACCTGTCTATTTAACCTTTTTAAATCTGATGTGAGTGATACCCTTTTAAAAACCAGATCCTTTCCTCCGAGCTTTGGGAACACCTCTGTTCGATATTTAGCTTATGTCGACGATCATGTTTAATTTGACTATACCCCAATCGGCTTTCAACACTCAATTGATGCTTTGTGCACTTATTTGATTAACAACCCCTTGGAAGCCAATTCTCAGAAATCAAATGTGCTCACATTTTTGTACACTCGTTTTACAAAGCCTAAGTGTTTCACTGGTATCTGATTGGCACAAAACTCCAATTGGTGAAGCAATTAACCTCCCTCGGTTTTTTAATAGGAATAAACAAGTCTTGCACCTTGACTTTTAAACATCTTTGTGGGAAAATTATAGTTCTGATTATGCAAGCAAAAAGATAAACTCTAAATTCAATTGTTTCGTCAGTTTTAAAAGTTTACAAAGCCAAAGTGATTCCGACCATTACTTATGGTGCAGAGTATTATGATCCCATCCACAATTTCCCTTGGTACAACCTGGAAGGATTGTTTTGGAAATCGATTTGAAATCTTCCTGCTTGCACTCCTATATCAGCCATTCAATAGAAGCTCGGGATATCTTCACTTGACTGCTTTTTGAATTTTAAAATATTGGGCCTTTTTATTTCGTTTTTTTAATCTTCCTAAAAACTCCCTAATTTGCAGTTTCAATTTAACTGTGGACCACTGTATTTTGATAGAACTTTTGCTGTGGTATTTACATGTTCAATAACGGTTAGAATTGTTTCCAGGGTTGATCCGGGAGATGGTATCCCTTGTTTCCAAAAAACATTTGATAAAATGCAGTGGAATTATATGGTCTCGGTTCACAAGAAATTCAGCTTTTAGGGCTATTTTGTTATCTTGGTCAAACTGCTATATCAAAGTCCTACTGCAACATTCGTTACCAATGGACATACTTCAACCCCATTTCCATTGCGTGCAGGCACACGTCAGGGCTGCCCTTTATCCCGCTGTTAAACACAAAGGCCATTGAGTCTTTGGCACTGTGAGTACGTGCCGACGATACGCTTGAGGACATAACCAGAACAGCATAGAACACTGCATATCCCTTTACGCAGATGATGTCCTGCTTTACATCAGCAACTAGAATAGAAATCTGCCCCAAGTCTATAAGATACTACAAGACTTTGGGCTGATCGCAGGATAACAAATAAATTGCAATACATTGGAGATACTTCCATTGGGGAAACACATACCTTGGGAACCGGGAGGAGTTGCCCTGTTTAAACTACAGATGAACACAGTCAAATACTTGGGGGTACAAATCAATGCCAGTTGTGACTGTCTGGTGTGTGACAACTACCCTCCTATTCTTGCCAAAGTGAAAAACATTTTGAGCATATGGAATATTCTTCCAATGTTGCTCACAGGTAAAATTAACGCTGTGAAGATGAATACTCTACCCAAATTGGTCTATCTAGCCCAAAATATTCCTATACCCATTCCTACCAGTATGGTCTATGAGCTGGATAAACTGATTTCCAGGTTTATCTGGAGACATACAAAGGTGAGGCTCAATAGTAAAGTTCTACAGTCTGCTAAGCAAACTGGTGGAATTGTGCTTCCTATCTGGAAAGCCTACTTTCTGGCAGCATAGGTATGTTGGATCTGAACACAGAAGATACTGCCAGTTGGTGTGCCGCTGAATTGGCCATAATACAACCTTTCTCACCCAAAGATATCATAGCCCTGCCATCAAATAAAGTACCAAAACATATAAGAAGATGCATTATTGTGGGGGCTACCATATCGTGCTGACCTCAAATGCTTAAAGGCACTGGGGTTGATACAATAAGTGTTCATCCTTGGCTCAGTACTGGAGCTTTACTCAAAACTCACTCAGTTTTGATATTTAGGTTTAGATCTGCAGAGTACTGGTGAGACTAGCGTACCATCGATGCATATGAGGGTCCTTCACCACTTCCAAATTAAGAGGTTAGGGCAGAGGTGGGGCTTACCCCATCTGAGGGGATGGTACAGAGAGCCCTGATCTCACTGATCAACATCACAATCACTGGGGCTGTGCATGAGCACGAACAATCTGCTTCTGAATTGGAGCTCAACCAGGACATATCAAGTTTCCCTAAAATTACGTTTTTTTACTTGTTCGCTATCCTGAACAACCTTGGGTGGAATTCTGCATAGCCAGCTCATTGGTCGGAGGATCTGAGGGACATAATAGATATTGGGGATGTGTTTTTCTTCTTTGCACTGTGTAGAAATAAGGGACGTTAGACGGGGTGCAAGAAAGTAAATAAACCTTTATTCAGGTATAAGGGCTCCTGTCTGAGAGGGGTTTAAATGGTTTCAGGCTTTGGCATCAGGGTATGATAGTCCGTTTTCTCCCTTCGATAAGGTACATTTCTTCTTTCCCTCTGACGTTTGGCCTGGTCCTTAGTATGCCCAGCAATACTCTGACAGCTGGTTCTGCCGCAGGCGGGAAACAAAAAACAAAGAGTTTCAGGTCAGTACCCTTTTAAAGTCCCACCATCAGGGGGGGGCGTGACTCAGCCTACCCCCTCCTCACCTGCTGGGTCATCTGGCCATGGGGAACTGCTATGTTTCCCACAGGACTCCAGTGTGGGGCCCAGATGGGACAACGGCGTCTGGGAAAAGACGCCTTCCCGGGGTAAGTTCCTTATTGACTGCTCCCCCCCTTATCACGGTAGGGTTTGGCTGTGTCCTCTTGTCCTTTGGGAGCGGGTCCGTAGGAGGAGTCATAGGCCGGCATTGGGTTCCGATCTGTTCTGGGGCTCTTCATGGATCTCCATTCCCCATTCTGACAGGGTTTATCCCGGGGATACCATCTGCACACTGGTTAATGACATTTCATGTAAGATTCAATTCAGCTACCTTAGACACAGATCAGGGTGGAAGAATCTTGAGACGCTGGAAGAACAGCTTTGTGTGCAAAACAAAGAGGATTCTATGTTAGCTTGGGATCAAGGATGCCATTTTTAGGGAAAGCTGCACAAAGCACAAGGGGAGGCACACGGATAAGCCATGGACGAGACATATTTCTCTTAGATTAAAGAAGAAGAAAACATCTACAAGAGCCAAGTATTGGACAATGAAACATGTATAAAGTCTATACAAGGTACAGTGAGCAAGTTTCTAGAGGCCAAGAAGAGCAATGACACCCAGTATAATTAAATCAAATAGCAGTAAATAAGAGGCCGAAATGGAGAAATTTGTGGTCTCTTCACATGTGACTCAGAAGTCGAAAACAAGGCCTATTCATTAAGCCTCAGATGAGGATAGTGATGTTCTTACACTCCCTTGAATGTTCCAGAACAGAGCGCAGGCTAGAAGGTCAACTACAGACGGATGATGGACCAATTGGGAATGTGGGGAGTAATTTGATGTGATTTAAGCACCTCTATTTCGTTTCAAGTACGTGCTGCTAGACACGCTGAAAGTCCAAGGTTGGATGAGAATGCCAACCAATCAGTGGGTCTACGGGGCAACCTGCTAGACAACATTGCAGAGACCAATCCGCTGCCAGTTTGTTCACTATAATCAGTATTATCCATATTTAGAGGTAGTTTGAGGCGTGCCTCACAGATAAGTGAGAGCCAATGGTGTACTAAACCCTATGTATTCTATAAGTAGGCATGTTCCCCTAACCAATCCCTCCCGCTGATAAGTTTTATAGTTTGCCACATAGGATGATGTCATAGATGATGCATATTGGGGTATAAGACATCTGTGTAATCAAGTTTGTGTGTGAGTGTGCAAGCATCAGTCCGATGTCTGCCAGTTGACACTGCTTTATTACATTGTGAATAAAGTAGTACTTTGCCATATTCTATGAGTCTGTCTGGTTATTTAGTCTAAGATATTTATTGGTAATTCCATCTAGCACAAGAGATGCTTCAAGATGCTAGAGCAGATGTTGGTATGGGTGCGGATGTTTCAGGTCTAATCAGACCCTCCAGGATTTTGCGGCATGAAATGGCAAATTTTGCAGCACAAATCTTTATTTCTGGCACCATTTTTGCAGCACAATTTTTGACTGGAGGGTGCAAGATTGGTACATTGCAGGAAAGAGGCTGTGTGCAAGGCTACAAGAGAGACAGGGTGTCATTAAATATAGATTTTGTATCAATTTACTAGGAAGAGTCCTAGATGTCTCTGGCTTGGCAGAACAGTGTTTGTTTTGGCACCGTTCTTTGGTTTAACGTGCATACCTACTCAATATTATTAATGTTATTTATCATTATCAGTTTTAGTGCTGAAAATATTCCCCTTCTATGTTCTCCAATCCCCCAAGCCCACACACATACACACACACACACACACACACACAAACCTCTCTCACCCAACACACCTCACACATCTCACCAATTCCCCATCACAACTTGTATTTTCGAACCACATGCTCAGTTATACACATACTCACATGCCCTGTCACCAGTGCTTTAAGTGGGCTGGGGCCTGCCGGGGCCAGGCCCCGGCAGTCTCCAGAAAGTGGGGCTGAGCCAGGGCCCAGCCGGGTCCCCCGTCCCACACAACATTGGCGGGATGCATTATCCCGCCGCAGCCGCAGCCGAGACGGGAGATGCGCCCGTCATTATGTCGGCCAAGCTGACACAAGTGCCAGCCAGCCACAGCGACGCTGAGGCTGACGGGACTTCTGTCAGTTAGTGTAACTCCCCCTGAAGACCCCCCATCAGGGGCATCAGAGGAAGTTACTGTCCCTTTGTTTTCCCTCCCCATGTCACTGACCCCCGCGGGCTCTGTGATCTAATATGCAGATTAAATCACGGAGCCCGCAGGTTCGCAGAGGGTGAAAGACGCCTCGGGCTCAGTGATCTATGTGCTCTGAGCAGATAGATCACAGAGCCCGAGGTGCCTTTCTCCGTCGGCAAAGCTTTATAAAAGATGCCTTGAACTGTATACGTTTCAAGCCATCTTTTATAAAGGTAGAAATATTTCTATGTTTATAAAAGACGGCTTGAAACGTGCACAATTCAAGGCATCTTTTATAAAGCTTTGTCGACGGACAAAGCCACCTTGCGGTTTGTTTTGTCCGTCATCAACGCTTTATAAAAGATGCCTTGAATTGTTTACTTGTCAAGCCATCTTTTAGAAACATAGAAACATGTTACAAATATCTATGTTTATAAAAGGTGGCTTGAAAAGTACACACACCATAGTAGTACGCATACAAACATATAAATGCTCACATACATTTATATATTTGTTTGCGCACCTTACTATGATTTGTGCACTTTTAGGCCACGCCCCCAAAAGAGGGCCCCCCCTCAATTTCTTACCCCACTTAAAGCACTGTATGTCACATTTCCAAGTCACAATTTGCGCTCTCCAGTTCCTGCCAAACTCCAAATCATACTCCCAACTCCCACCTTATGCCCCCCAATTCCTCCCGCACTATACAGTCCATCATTCTTGCATGCTACTTCTGCATTTTGCATCCTTTCTCCCATTCTATCACACTCTTCCCTCACACTTCCTCTATCTGCAGTTTTCTGCCTCTTTCCGGCCAACCCCTCTCTGATTTTGGCCCACTAATACCCCTGAGCCCATGTTCCTTCCAGTTTATATACCTCTGCTCCCTCTCTGATTTCTGGCCCACCGCCCCGCTGCATCCGCTCTGCTCTGCTCTCTTGCCCACTGCTTCCCCCTCTGACCCACTGCTCTCCCTCTGATCTCCATTTGCTTTCTTGCCTACCACTCCACAGCTCACCCATCACTCACCCCCTCTCTCCTTTCTCTCACATGTGTGACAACTTTTGAATTTTTGAAATCTGTAGATTTTGCCCAGATCATCAAAATCCTCAAAAATGGGGCATCTAAAAATAGAGCAGAGGATGTTCTGTTTTTAGATAACCCATTTTTGGAAATGAGCAAGCCACCTTATTCGCAAATGTGACCTGTACATGTCCAGCCGCCTTGAATACGTTTGTGTTGGAAGTGCTCTCCTGACAATGGTCTACAGGCTCCCTGTGCATTTCACTGTGACTGGCCCTTAAGGGTCCTGCCACTGTAAAATGCAACAAAAAAAAAACACATTTCTATCCCATTTGGGGAACAGAAATGCAAGTGAGACAGCAGCTGTCACACCTGAAAAAATGAACGAAAAAAAAGTATTGCATTTGCCACTAGGGTCAGTAAAGACCCTGTAATACAGTGGCACACCTTGTGCACCTATTCAAAGTGGGTGCATAGGGTTGCCTACAATATCTGCATATTTAAAAGCGCATCTTGTTTGTCAATTTGGGATTTGATGCTCAGAAACGGCCCTTGATTTGCGCAAAGGGGTGAAAAACGACATCTGAATGGGCGCACATAAAAAGCATTCATTCAGATGTCCTTTGTGGATTGGACAGTTTTTTTGCTTGCACATTTAATTTCTCGAGTAAAAAAAAAAAAAAGAGTTGAGAAATCGACCCCTTGAGTATTTTTTCTTTTTTAAATTTGTTTTGCAAAAACATCCATTTTATGGGTGATTTTGCAAAAACAGCAGTTTTTGCGCTTTTTAAAAAAAAATGGCAATTTTTCGCAGCATTTTGCAAGATCACAAAATCACAATTAACTGGAGGGTCTGTCTAATGGACCTAGGCCCAGATCCAGATCTTCTGACTTTTGGCTGCTCCCACCATTAGCCAGAAGACAGCGGAGCTTCCTGTGGAGAACAGCACACAACAAAACACATTTAAAAAGATGCGGTTTGAAGGTCCCCTTTTAATGAAATTCCTGTCCGGTCCCCGCAGGTGCCCCGTGGACAGAAGGCGAACTAATCGGTTGAGGGAGAGTCGACGCAGAGGGACTCGAGTTGTGCCGGACATAAGTAGAACATTAAAGTGGCAAAAATAGGGGGAGGGACTGTGTTGTAAATAATATATATATATCTATACAAAAGTAACAGGAATTTTGGGGATTATAAAGAAGAGAAGTAAATACCTTGATTCCCGATTCCAAGGGGACGGAAGGGTACTCACTAAAAAGACTCCAAATAGGTATATTAAGGATTCCTGATGCAAGGCGAGCAAGAAGATGGTGTATCAAGGTCCAAGATGGAGTAAAAATGAGAGGAGACACATTTACTAAAGACAGGAAAGGAAGGCGTATGCAGACACATTTTAAAAAGTGTCCATGTGTGGGGTTATAAATGTTTCCGTATAAAGGTTTTGTTATGTTTAAACTAGTAAATATAAAACAATAGTAAAAAATCAAGTTTATTATTATGTTTTTTAATCAAGAGATTGACGTTAATCATGAGGGTAAAATCTAATGAAAATAATAAGTGAATAAAGAAGGGATTCTTAACATATCAATGATAAAAAAACAAGATATTAAAAATTGATAGAAAGTGTAAGTGAAGGGACAAAAAGAACATTGTTGTGTAAAGTTTTAAAAAGTGGATAGAATATTTAAATTTTTCGGATAATTAAGCGACAAATTGATCAGTGTGGTATATTTGATAACATAAAGAGAAGAATAAAAAATTGGGTAAGTATAGACCGTCAAAATTGACTGGTCACCATGGGGGACACTCCTCTTCTACACTTATGCAGGACATTACCACGAAGCACAGATATGATAAGGAAATATAATACATAATAGGTCTGAGGCACGACCAATAAGACACTTATGCCGCGGCCTCAGGAGGGTTTGTTGTCAAAAACAGTATTGCGACATATGACAATGTATTTGCACGCTACATATAACGGAAATAAGTACCAGAAAAGGTTGGCTGTTTTAGACCTATGGAAGATGTACCAGAGTGAGAAAGAAGATCCAGTGGAGAAGGAGTGGATGCTTAATCAGCATAAAAGGGAGGATAAAATGCCTTCGGCTCCCCTTTCGCCTCTTGAAAACAAGAGCGTAGACACAGAAGGGAAGGGATTTTATCCCTTAAAGGAACTGAAAGCAGCGGCAAGGTACATTAATCTGACATATGAGCCCTCATTTGGAACAGTGAGGATAATGTGGAAGAGAGTAAAAACAGAGAACGCAAAAATATCTCAACATGCGATGAAAGTAAACAGCATAATGCAAGAAAGGACAGACAAGATAGACAGATGGAGATAGAGGCAGAATCAAGGAAGCAGAAAGAAATAAAGGACACATCTAAGGGAATAACAATAGTACAGAACACCTGGATAGGAGGACAGCTATTACTCAAGCTGGATGATAAGGGCATTGTTGGGGTTCGAGAAAGAGAAGAGTGGGAAAAGAAAGAGAAGGAAGAAGATAGACCATTTAAAGAAGAGAAAGAAAGAGAATGTAAGTGAAGGGAAGAGCAAAGAAGGTATGAGGCAAAGAAAGCAAAGGAGAGACTAAGAGAAGAGACAAGAGAAGGTAGAAGCGCAAAGAATGAAAGAATGTAGGTCATAAAGAAGATGAAAGGAAGATGAATTAAGAGAGATGAGGTGAGGGAAGAAGAAATTAACAGAAGTAAGGGACTAAAAAATAACAAGATAGACTATCAACATCATAGAAGCATAGCGCCGATTGAAGCACATAAACAACTTGAGGAAGAAAGAGGGTCACAACAGCCCTGCAGGGAGCTACAAGGAATACCAAGAATACCAACATGGCCTGATGAGTGAGATACAGAAGACGTAGGGAAAAGAATAGGGGATTTATACAGGCAAATGAGAGATAAACAAGGGAATAAAACCCAAGAGAACATAAAAGGATCTTGTTTGAGGGAAACTGGATGTAGGTCAGATGACTTCATAACAGACGAACATAGAACGCTGTCTTTAAGTAAACTAGATCTTGATGATGCAGAAAAAGATAACAGTCATACAAGCTGTGGCAAAATAATGTCCGACAAAGAAAGGGAAGAAAACAAAAGAGCGCAAAGGGAGGGCACATACAGGTTTTTAAAAGAATCGGGTGTAGCAAAAGGGGTCAAATGGCCAGATTTACAGGACCCCAAAGAAAGAACAGCAGAATCAGCACTATATACTGATCGACCACAAGCACAATCGTGCCGTGCATGGGGTATATTCCCGCCTTAAGTAAACAGATTAAGGGCACTACAGGATGGAGACAACTGGGGCGAGACTAGCCCCCCCTGTAAGATGAGAAGTGTAGGCAGGTATGATTATGGACCAGGATTTTCACAATTCCCATTATTGGAGAAAGGGGGGTCGACCATAATATATACCGTGGCCACAAATGATTAAAGACATTTTAAGATGTAAATCCCCGAGTTTAACTTCTGGTGCGTGAAAATGGATCTATGAGTTAGAGAGAATGACATCAGCAATGGTGTTAGTTATAGATGACATAAACAGCTGACGACATTTGGAAGTGAGCAGGATATGCCGGTGTGACTGCATAAAACATGACACATGATGGAGTGCCATTTAATAATTGCAGAGCTGATGTATCGCGGGCGCTCAGTACAATATCCCGATACATTAGAAATGGGTGAGATTATGACGAGGAAAATGGGGGAGGATTGTTTATATTCAAGATATTCCAATGAGATGGCGCCTTAGGACGCGTGGACCATGGGATAAAACGGTAGCATTATTTTACCACTTTTTGTGTCTGGGACTGCCTAAGCCAGTGCAATGGAAAATTAAGAAACAGGTAGGAATGGAAGTGAAGCCATGGCCAGAAATACAATTGATGATTGTGCATCACTGCCGATTGATGCAGGAGAAGAAGAAGAAGAAAACTGGGAGCAGGAAGAGGCGAAGTTAGTTTAGAAAAAGTTATCAAAAATAGCCATAGAGGGAGCAGTATTGACAAGCAATGAAGTTGGGGGGGTGCAGGAGATGCGATCAGTGCAGCTAAATAATGTAGTGTATCCCACACATCAGAGTGGGTAAAAGTTTTGGCCACAGGGAAGAGGAAATGGGCCTAGAGGAGGAGGACAAGGTGGATTTCAAAACCCTCAGGGAAGAGGAGGATTAAATGGCAGAAAGCTGCAACAATCATGGAATTGTGGAAGAATAGGAGTCATAGTCAGAACATGTAGAAGCAGAGGACGCATGCAGCATAATTAGCAAGTTCCAAGAGGGGGGATGGGCTATGCTCCGCATTATAATACTGAAATAAAGGAATATTATACCCAAGATCACATGCAGGTTCAGACATATGTGCTGCAAGTACAACAAATGCAGCAAGCACCATTACAAATGCAATTGCCACAAGGGCAATCACAGCAAGTGCCCATGCCGGCAGAACAGGTACAAACTCAGCAAGCACAGCCTCAGCAGGCTATGGTGCCACAATGGAATATGACTAGAGGAGTTCAGCAAGCACCTATCCCCAAATTAGGGAGTTCAACTGTGGAAGGAGGAAATCCTTTCACAGGTACAGCGATGAATTTATATCTACAATAGGACAGACCACAGAGTGACCTGATGTGATCAGTACTATCAGTGACACTAGGCCCCCAAGAGGAGCCAAGGGTCAAGGAGACAATAGGAGGCAAGACATTTTCATTTCTTGTGGACACTTGAGCAACTCTTTCCTGTGTCCTGAGGGGAAATAGCCAATGTCAGGTATTGCAATGAAAGCGCAGGTATTCTCTGGGGCGATGAGTTTAGTTACTTTTACAGACAAATTATCAATCTATATAGGAGAACACAATATGTCTATGCCATTATTATATTCCAGGCACACGCCAGTTAACATATTAGGGGTGTGACTTAATGACGAAACTTAACATGATGATATCTTTTATTGACAAAGGAATAATGTGTTTCACTCCAATGATACATTATGTGAATGTGAGAGAGTTTATATTAGCCTTTAAGGGCCAGAAAGCATTATGAGAGGTCCCTTTGGACCTAGAAGTATTTTTGTATGGAGTGAGTGTTTTATTATCGTGGTTACCCAGAATGATAGGTGAACTATTTAGAATACCTGATGAGTTTTTGTTCAGACCTGAAATCTCTATGGATGATGAAGAAGGGAAGATTATCCCCTTGGAGTTAGAAGCAGAAGTGGTCAAAGAGAAACGGGTGGTTCTTCATGGGACAGATGATGAGGGAAGAGGATAAAGAACAGTGATAGCCCTCAGTGAAGGATATATGTTGACAGATTTGGCAGACGAGGAGTTGTTTAAGGATGAGTACTCATAAAATGAATTAGAATTTTTCGTAAGTCTTACTTATTGGATAAAAGTAGAGAATAGAGAAATACTGCAGAGAATGGCATTGGTAAAAAAAGAAACCATTATTGTTCCAGGAAGATTTAGAGAAAGTGCCAAAGATTTTATGGAGCACAAGTCCATATGACGTGGGACTATTAAAAGGAGTAAGATGTCATATATTAATAAATGAGACAAGTTATATGCATATCCAATCAATCAATTGGCAGGTTATCCCAAGGACTCACCGTTACCTCTTCCTCCGACAGACCCCCTTTCGGTAGTGGAAGGCTCTTCTTGTTCCAAATGGAGAGAAGATAATGAAAGCCTCCCAAGTACCTCTTCCCCCTCCCGGATAAACCAGGTAGAAGAAGAAGTCCCAGGGAAACCCTCTGGGGAAGAAAACCCTGTTCCGAAGGTAGCGGTGTGTTGTCCTCCGTTGCAGTCGGGGATTTCGGCGAAGTCAGGAGGGCGTTCGTCTTTGAGAAGAAGAAAGAGACTGGTAAGTATCAGAGTGTAACAGAGGGATAGAATGTAAGGTAAGAGGAATGTGGATTACCCTTAAACCGGAACAATAGGGGGAAGATGATGGTAGTCAGAATCTTCCGAAAACCTCTGAGAAGCAATCGAGGCGGAGCTAAGATCTGTTTTGATGGTGCAGAGTCTTGCCAGTGTGTTTGAAATGCCGGTGCGTGATGTGCCTGTTACTAAGCGAAGAAGAGGATAATAGTGAGTTGTGAATGTTAGAATAAGCGGGATTGGAGGTAATTGGTTATATGGGATTGGGATGAGGCTTACCATGGTCCGGAATGGGACCGGATGGCAAACTTGGTTGATGAAGAGGAGGAGACCGCGAACTCGGAAAACAAAGAGGTAGTTGGAGAGACGCTAGAATTTGAAAACAGGAAGTTTAGAAGCTGAAGACAGTATTTCGCAAGTCAAATTCTAAGACCTAGGAACGAACTTACGTAGCGTTGTTAATGAGGAGTAGCAACGCAATGCCGTGTTGATCTCCGGGACTGATATACCCACCCTCGGGTAGGGAGGCAGTACTTCCGGGAAATCAAGGTGTGCTGAGGCTAGACTCGCAACTCCAGTTACGGCGGCCATCTTGGTAGTAGAAATGGCTGACACCCGCCGTCCTATGGTCCATCGATGCCACAAAGCCCAGCGTCTCCGAAGGGGCGTGACAGTATGCCCCCTCAAATGCCCCGGGCCTCCCGGTTTGGACGGATGGGACAAAAAGAACCGGCGGACCAAAGTAGGAGCATGAACCGCCGATGCCGGTTCCCAAGAGCGATCCGCCGGAGAATAACCCTTCCAGTCAATCAAGAACTGTAGACGACCCCGGAAAATGCGTGAATCGCAAATTCCCGCCACTTCATACTCGGGACCTGTCGGGGTGATGACAGGAGAGGGTAATCCTTTCCGTGCACGGGAGAAACGATCCGCCACGTCTTTCTTCAACTGCGAGACATGAAACACAGGATGAATCCTGGACCAGGATGAAGGGAGATTGAGCTTGAAAGCTGATGACCCTATACGCTTCAAAACGCAGAAAGGGCCGAAATATTTCGGGGACAATTTGGATGGTACCAGATGACGAGGCAGAAATCGAGATGCCAACCAAACCAAGTCTCCTGGTACCAACCGCGGAGCCGGAGTACGATGTCTGTCAGCAGAGCGTTTGACCCGGATCTGGGCCTCCCGAAGAGAGGTCTTGGCTGTTCGATGTCCCAACTGGATGGCATCAACGAGAAGATCCACATCGGGAAATTTTGAAGTGGAGACCGGTCCGCTGGGAAAACACTGAGGATGGTATCCGTAGGAGCAAAAAAAAGGGCTGAATCCCAAGGCTGAATGTCGAGAGTTATTATACGCGAATTCAGCCAAAGGCAACAAGGAACACCAGTTATCTTGTGAGGAGGAGATGTAACAACGCAAATATCCCTCAAGGGTCTGATTTAGGCGTTCCGTCTGACCATTTGTCTGCGGATGGAAACCTGAACTCAATGCCCGGGAGATATGCAAACTCTTGCAGACTTGCTGCCAATAGCGAGATGTATATTGTGAACCTCGATCAGAAACAATGGTCTCAGGTAATCCATGAAGGGAAAAAATCCGTGAAAGAAAAACTCTTGCCATCTGAGCTGCGGTGGGAATCCGCGGAAGTGGAACGAAATGTGCCAATTTTGTGAAGTAATCGATTGTGACCATGATTACTGTACAACCGTCTGATGGTGGCAAATCAACTATGAAATCAGTGGAAATCATTTGCCAAGGACGGTCCGGGATCGGCATTACTGAGAGGAGTCCTGAAGGGGCGTTTCGAGGGCATTTTGACTGCAAACAGATAGCACAAGCGGACACATAGTCTATGATGTCTTGAGTCATTTCCGGCCACCAGAAGTTACGTTGGATCAACTCTTTAGTATTAGCCACACCTCGGTGACCCGCTAGGTATGAGTCGTGACAGAGATTTAGAACTGTCTTTTGCAGTTCACTCGAAGGGAGGAAGAGCTTCTTGTCCTTATAAGCACATCCTTGGACCAAGTTGAGTTTCCAGGTCGCCAGTAACTGTGGATTCAACTGAATAAATTGCAAAGTGGAGTTAGCCACGTTCTGTAAAAACGTGGTAACTACTTGCACGAATGTGGCTCTGGGAAACAGAGGTTCCGATCGAAAAGGCGTAGAAGAGGTATAATCCTTTCTGGACAATGCATCAGCCTTGAGATTGACTCTCCCGGGAATGAAGGTGAAAACAATCTCATACGGTGAAAAGAAGTGTGCCCAACGTGCCTGCCTGCTATTTCGGGTCTGAGCATACTGTAGGACGCGTAAATTACTGTGATCAGTCCTGACCTCAACTGGGTGTCTTGCCCCCAGGAGAAGATGTCTCCACTCTTCGAATGCCTTTTTTATAGCTAATAGTTCTTTTTCTAGCACTGAATAATTGATTTCAGAGGGAGACAGTGTTTTAGAAAGGTAAGCTATAGGACATTCTATTCCTTGATCATTTTCTTGAAGCAAAACGGCCCCAAGGGCCTGATGAGACGCATCCGATTCCACAATGAACTTCTTGGTTTGATCTGGAGTAATCAGTATGGGTCCTGTGAGAAAATGTTTCTTCAGGTTCTCAAAGGCAATGTGTGCCTCCCCGGACCAAAGGAATTTTACATTCTTTTTAAGAAGTGTCGTCAGTGGAAGTATCTCTTGCGAATAGTGTGGGATGAAACGTCTGTAGAAATTGGAGAACCCCAGAAATCTCTGCAGATCCTTAATGCAGAATGGTATAGGCCAATCTGTAATAGCTGATACTTTTTTAGGGTCCATGGATACCCCATTTGCAGAGATTATGTACCCTAGGTAGGCAACCTGGTTTCTGTGAAACTCACATTTCTCTAGTTTGCAATAAAGGTGGTTGTTGAATAGTCTCCGTAGTACTTCTTTCACGTGCTGACAGTGTTCTGATGGTGATGAAGAAAAGACCAGAATATCATCTAAATAGACAATAACTGTGTGAAGAAGAATGTCTGAAAAGAGGTGGTCCATAAAGCGTTGGAAGACTGCGGGGGCGTTGGATAGGCCGAAAGGCATTACTTTATATTCATAGTGTCCCAAAGGAGTACGGAAAGCTGTCTTCCATTCATCGCCAGCTCGTATACGAATGAGATGATAAGCCCCGCGGAGGTCCAGTTTTGTAAAGATGGTAGCTCCTTCAACGGCTTCTAGTATATCTGGGATGAGAGGCATAGGATAGCGATCCGGGATGGTGATCTTATTTAAGCCTCGGTAATCTATACACGGTCTGAGTTCCGTAGAGTCTTTCTTTGGGATGAAGAACAAAGAAGCCCCCGCTGGTGAGGTGGATTCTTGAATAAGTCCATTGCAAAGATTCTTTTGAAGATATTCTTTAAGAACTTCACGTTCCCGTCCAGATAGGACATACATGCGACCGAAAGGAATCGGTGCATCTGGAACTAGTTCCAGGGCGCAGTCGTCTCTCCGATGTGGGGGTAGTTCAGCATATTGAGATTCGGAGAACACTGTCTGATACTGTTTGTATTCAATGGGTAATTCCTGGATATGGTTCAATACAGAGATGGAACCCGGATTTTCCAACATGGAGATAGTGGGACGAAACCCAACCGCACCGTCCGAAAGACAGTGCGTCAAACAATGTTCAGATCCCAGAAAAACCGTGCCCGCCTTCCAATTGATGTATGGGTTATGAGCACGAAGCCAGGGTAGTCCTAGAATAACTGGATAGTGGGCTGTACGGATTACATCAAAGATAATGGATTCTTGATGGGAGGAGATATTCATCCGCAAAGGTATAGTTTGTTCCTTTATGGGACCTGATGTTAACGGACTACCATCCACGGACTCAACTGGGATTGCCATTGTCTTGACTGAACATGGTATATTATGAGCGGTCTTCCAGAGGGTATCAACAAAGTTCCCTGCGGCCCCACAATCTATTAAGGCCGTGACCGGAATGGGGTCTGTATCTCCCCATTTGATCTGGACATGTAAGGCCAACATAGTAAGATCGGGGATCTCCGTAACTTGGGAAGGTATCAGATAAGATGAGGAACCGTTTACTGACTCCCTAGCCGCGGTTCCCCTGGCGGTTGGGAGATGGCGTTTCCCTGACTTTTGGCTGGGATGAGAGGACAATCTCGAATTGCGTGTTCTTTGGAACCACAATACATACACAGGCCCTTGACTCGACGTCTATGACGCTCCTCTGGAGTAAGGCGACCTCTGGTAGTCCCTATCTGCATAGGTTCATCTGTTTGTGATCTTCCTACACTAGGAGGGTATGTCATAGGTGGTCTCATGGAGCGGCCACGACGACGTTCCTTCACTCTTTCTTGCAGTCGGTAATCCATCTGCATAACCATGGTGATCATCTCTGCCAAATTCGGAGGTCTGGGTACTCGGGAGATCTCATCCTTTAGCTCTTCGTTTAATCCTCTGCGGAATATTGTGATTAGAGCATCGTCCGCCCATGACGTACCAGCTGCTAACTGCTTGAAATTGGTGATATAAGACAATAGATCTTGAGATCCTTGTTTGTAATCTAATAACTGCTCTTGGGCTGAAATCGTGATCTCCTGACGGCTGAACATGGCTCGAAGACTATTCAAAAAGGCAGGATAAGAATCTAATAAGACATTATTGGTAGTAACAAGAGGCGTGGCCCATGCTAACGCGGACCCCGTCAAGTTTGCAATCATGTGTCCTACCTTATCACGGTCGCTTTGAAAAAAGGCTGTCTTGAAAGAGAACTGAACGGTACAAGCCTCGATAAAAGTCTTGAGTTTATGAGGATTACCATCGTATAAACCTCCTGGGATAGGGCCAGGAGGCACTTCGGACCAGCTAGGGACTCTGCCTGCCTGTTGTCGGAGGTAAGCATTCTCTTGTTTTAAAGAATGCACTTCATCTGTCAGAGCCTGTACTGCAGTGACTAATTGCTGTTGTTGTGAGGCGTCCATGTTTCTTAGTAACCCTGAATCCCTGAGACAACCTGCTCAGATATACTTTATATTTTTAGGCGTTGCTAACTGTCATATATTAATAAATGAGACAAGTTATATGCATATCCAATCAATCAATTGGCAGGTTATCCCAAGGACTCACCGTTACCTCTTCCTCCGACAGACCCCCTTTCGGTAGTGGAAGGCTCTTCTTGTTCCAAATGGAGAGAAGATAATGAAAGCCTCCCAAGTACCTCTTCCCCCTCCCGGATAAACCAGGTAGAAGAAGAAGTCCCAGGGAAACCCTCTGGGGAAGAAAACCCTGTTCCGAAGGTAGCGGTGTGTTGTCCTCCGTTGCAGTCGGGGATTTCGGCGAAGTCAGGAGGGCGTTCGTCTTTGAGAAGAAGAAAGAGACTGGTAAGTATCAGAGTGTAACAGAGGGATAGAATGTAAGGTAAGAGGAATGTGGATTACCCTTAAACCGGAACAATAGGGGGAAGATGATGGTAGTCAGAATCTTCCGAAAACCTCTGAGAAGCAATCGAGGCGGAGCTAAGATCTGTTTTGATGGTGCAGAGTCTTGCCAGTGTGTTTGAAATGCCGGTGCGTGATGTGCCTGTTACTAAGCGAAGAAGAGGATAATAGTGAGTTGTGAATGTTAGAATAAGCGGGATTGGAGGTAATTGGTTATATGGGATTGGGATGAGGCTTACCATGGTCCGGAATGGGACCGGATGGCAAACTTGGTTGATGAAGAGGAGGAGACCGCGAACTCGGAAAACAAAGAGGTAGTTGGAGAGACGCTAGAATTTGAAAACAGGAAGTTTAGAAGCTGAAGACAGTATTTCGCAAGTCAAATTCTAAGACCTAGGAACGAACTTACGTAGCGTTGTTAATGAGGAGTAGCAACGCAATGCCGTGTTGATCTCCGGGACTGATATACCCACCCTCGGGTAGGGAGGCAGTACTTCCGGGAAATCAAGGTGTGCTGAGGCTAGACTCGCAACTCCAGTTACGGCGGCCATCTTGGTAGTAGAAATGGCTGACACCCGCCGTCCTATGGTCCATCGATGCCACAAAGCCCAGCGTCTCCGAAGGGGCGTGACATAAGAGCAGTTAAAATCAAGCTTAAACCAGGCGCATGTTTGCCACGTGCAAAGAAATACCCCATGACCAGGGAGGCAGATGAAGGTATATTCAAGACCATTTTCGCTTTGATGAAGCAAGGAATATTGGTACCATCCGATTCTCCATCTAACGGTGTGTACCCAGTAAGAAAATCAACGGCGGGAAGTGGAGATTTATACAGGACCTTCACCCTCTGAACAATAAGGTCAAAGCTGAGTTACCTTTAGTTACAAATCCTGCGACAATATTGTGCAACATCCCATCTAAGGCCAAATATGTTAGTTATAGATTTAAAGAATGCATTCTTTTCCATTCACCTCCATGAAGACTAACAGGATTTGACTTCCTTTACGTATAGAAATAACCACCTGAAACATACATGTTTGCCCCAGTGGTACTGTTAGTCCCCTTCAATCTTTAATAGAGTCCTCCAGATGGACTTAGGCAATGTTCAGCTTGAAACTTCAATAGTTCAATACGTGGATGACATTTTGGTGTGCAGTGAGACAGAGGAAAGATGTAGAGAAGATTCAATTAAGTGTATGACTATCCTCTCAGAGAAAGGAAATAAGGTGGACAACGAGAAGCTACAACACTGCCAGGAAGAGGTCTTGTACTGTTGAATTCTCATGAGGGGAGGAAAGTGACACCTGAAAGAGCAGAAGAAATTATGAAGACCTCAGAACCTAAAACAGTGAGAGAAATGCAACAATTTTTAGGCCAATGTAATTATTGCAGGGCCTGGGTTTTCAATTACAGTACATATATTCAACCACTTTTAAAAGGGCTTATAGAAGCAGAGGTGGGCAAGAGTAAAATAATACGGACAGATGAAATGACTGAAGGATTTTAAGAATCAAAAAAGGTGATCAGTACAGCCCCTGTGTTGGGAATTCCAGATTATAATGAAGAATTTTATTTATTTACCCATTCAAATGGAGGAGTCATGACAGCAGTCCTTACACAGAAAATTACATTAGGACATGGACAAAAACCATTTTTTAGATCCAGTTATGAAAGGGCATTATCCTTGTGAGCAGTCTTTAGCTGCTGCTGCACTGACGATTGAAAAAACTTCAAGTATAACAATGGGTGTTCAGTAACATTATTTGTGATTTTAGAGAAACCCAAATGTACATTGACCACAGAAAGAGCATCAGGATACAAGGTAATAATCTTGAATCCTGTGATAAAAAATAATGTCAGATGTAAGACAGTGAACCCAGCAACGTTCATAGCTGAACCAGTGGGGGAGGATGATTATGTACATGATTGCACAACGTATACTGAAAACTATAATGAAATTTCCACAAGCTATAGAAAATGCCCTCAGAAGGGGGGATTTATTTGTATTGATGGTTCTTAAAAAATGGACCAAACGGCCAGTGAAAGGGATACAGGATTAGTAGTAGTAAAACTGAAATGAGAGGGTGAATTTTAAGTAGTGACAAGCGCAAGATTGCCTTCTCATTGCTCAGCTTATCGCCACACTTCCGAGATTTGAAGGTGAGGAAGGGATGGTGTACTCTGACACCGCTTATGTGACGTCAACTGGACACGCAGTTCTGTCACGCTGGAAAAGGAAGGGCTTCCTCCATGCAGACGGCACTCCAGTGCAACATGCAGCCCTGTTGGATAAACGTATTGGAGTACTAGCACTGCCATTGACTCTAGCAGTCGTAAAATGTGCAGCACATTATAAAAGGGCAGATTTAATTTCTCGCGGAAACAAAGCCACAGATTTAGAAGCCAAAAAGGCAGCCTATTTCCCAACCATTTCTAATTTTGAAATAGAAAGTGTTAAACAAATGACAGGACGATGAATGTTGGTAAAGGATGTCTTTAACATGCTGTCTATTGTCCAGTTAAATTAGATACAAGGGCAAGCATCACAAGAAAAGAAGGATTTATGCAAGAAACATGGGTGTTCTCTATCCCCGACTGAGGAAATTTAGAGACAGGATAGCACTGGAAAGGCAGTTATGAATCAAGCATTATTGAGGGTACCGCTGGAGCAGCTTCACTACCCCGCACATGTGACTCGAGAGAGAGAGTCTAGCTGCTACAACAGCAGTAGAGTGTGGATTGCCAACTCTGTTAGAGCATGTGGCACAGTTTATTGGAAATTGCATCATGTGCCAGAAATGTACTGCAGGGCACACTTTGCGAACAGTGAGAGGAGCAATTCCTAGACCCAATGGCCCATTTCAGCACCTACATATAGACATTGTAGATACTCTGCAGCCATGCAACCGTTACAGATATCTGCTGTCATTATATGTCCTTTTTCTAGATTGATCAAGGCAAGTCCATACACACACCCCAATGCCACTTGGACTGCCAAGTTCCTTGTGCGTGAAGTGTTCCCAAGATGGGGTGTGTGTGAGGTTTTGCAATCTGACAATGGACCACATTCTGTAAATGAGCAGTTGGAACAAATAGTTCTTCTATTAGGCATTAAGCTTGGGTTTTACTCTGTATATCACTCACAGGCAAACAGTATTCATGAGAGATTAAATGGATTATTGAAGGACAGGATTACAAACATAAAAATATCTTTGAAGAAGGGATGGCTAAATTGCCTTCCCTTTGCCTTATATGCCCTAACAAATCAGCCTGGCTCCGATCACCATCTAACTCCGCATGAGATGGTGACTGAATGATGCATGAGAACCCCCTTGCTCCTCCAACTAGGTTAAAAACGGATGCCCTTATTGTAGCGACTTATCAAGGGGGGGTCCTGGGAGTCCCTCTGCCAGACATTAGTCCTGGTTACGAGAGACTTACCCAGAGTCTTTAGCTCACTATCTTTCACGGAGAAGAAATATCCCAATCATATCAGTCTTTGTCCTGCCCTGGGACAGTCCAGCACCAAAATGCTAGGCAATTCTCCTCTGAACAAGAGTACCAACAGCAACCCCAGACACTGTTTTGGTCTGGTTGGACCTCATCAGTAGGGTGGAGCTGTGCCTCTCTAAGAATAGTGAGCAAGGGGTCCACGTCTGGATTCCCCTAGTAACTTAGGGTGAGACCCAAAGTTACTTAAATATTCAAATTAACAAGGAGAATTGCCTAGCATTTCGGTGCTGGACTGCCCCAGGGCAGGACAAAGACTGATATGTTTGGGATATTTCTTCTCTGTGAAATATAGTGAGCTAAAGACTCTGGGTAAGTCTCTCATAGCCAGGACTAATGTTAATTTGCATATTTTAGTGACGGCACTAGGTGTCGAGATGCATGATTACTTAACAACAATGACTGCAAGTATTTCTTTCATGTCTCAACAGCCCAAGAATCGAAGAAAAGGTTCAAAGAGAAGAGACAAAGATGATCAACCCAATGGACCATGTGCTGGTACAAAATATTGTATGCACTTGGAGTACTCCCCGCTTTGAAGTTCCGTATGAGGGGGAAGAAATCATACCCACAACAGTCAAGTTAAAAGGACAAAGAGCCTGGCATCATTTGCATGACATCAATCCATATAAAGGTGAAACCCTAACCCCTCCTTCAACTACTGACTGTGAAGCAAGAGAAGAGGTTCTGCGTATGCTGAATTGTAATATGGCAAGAGCAAAGACAAGGAAAATGAAGAACACAGCAGCACCTTATACTAAAGACCAATATCTTTTAACATTTGACAAGGAGTAAACAGATTTGCAGTTATCCTGGAACTTTTTTAGATAGACTAAAGGAACAAGGTGTTGAATTACCAGAGCTGAAAGAAGAACAGCACACTTCATCTTTATGTTACCGATTGAAATAATATTACACACATTCGTGTGTGCTGTTTTTACGTACATATAACAGTCTTATCCAGCTCTAATGTGCGCATCCATCTCCTCTAACCTGCCTGTGCTCCATTGACCCCCACCCCACCAGGCCACAGCCCACTGGGCCCATGCACCTCTGATGTTTTGATACAGATACACATCTAACCACTCCCAGTGACCAGAAGAGGACACTCACCATAGCCCTAATCCCATGCACTAATATATCCTCTATAGAAACAACACATGTCTATCCATATCATGAGGCATCAGGTAGATCAAAACCCCCAAGACGGGCTACTGGGCCTGGGGCACTGTGTTTTATGGATGCTTGGGTGCATAGGGTAGAATGTCTACATACCTGTCAGTGAACACTGAAAGCACCCCCATTAATGCCAAATCTTTATGCTTGCCATTTGTCTCTTGCCTTCAAATCCTGTTGTCGTAGTTTAGATAGTCAGCAATGTGCAGTACTCCGCTGATATCACCTTCACCCCACGGAGATGAGTCCAGCTCACTCACATGCCACCAGATCGGCACCCAAGCAGCAGCCAATCCAACGTGGTCTCCCATATGGATACATACTGTATCATTGTGCTTCACTAATTGTACTGCAGAGTTGTGTACCTATAGCATGGCGTCACTAGTTACACGGTTTTGACTTATAATGTGCTAGCCATGTAATGTTTGGCAGAGCGCTCTCGGGGCAGCAATAGTTCTCTGCATGCACAACTTACCTTATATGAATTTGTTTTACTTGCAATCCATCTTCTGGTCTCATTCACTAGCAGGGTGTGTCCATTATTTGGTCCATTGGATATTGCATGTTAGGGAGTGGGTGCCTTCATTTGGTGACCCCTCTGGTGTGATATTCCTCAATGCCCCGTACTTGTGGTGAGATCCAGGGCTTCCCCGGAAAGGCCGCTCCCCACCTGCGGCTGACCAGTCCCCAAACAAAGCGCGTACGCAGCGGAGAAGGTTTTGTGGGTCCCGGCTTTGCGAATATCCAACTGCTCGCCGGGTGGGACAATGACAGGGAGGCCCCCACTTGTGGATAGACTGCAAACAGAGGCTCTTGGAAGACCATGGCACGTGAGTATTGATTGCAAGTGAAAATAAAGGCGGGAAAGTGGGAAGGTGTGGAGCAAATTAATTAAAGGGAACACGCAAGGGTTGGGTTGAATGTGAATGAAAAGAGTGATTGTTGAAAATAAAGCGCTCTTTCTTTTTTCATGGCTATTAGGTTTTTATAGAAGAGTAAGGTGATAAAATAAGAGGAGATACGGGAACCTAGCTCCGAAAGGGGGTGGAAGGCGGCGCTGCGAAGCACTGTCTCGACCAGTGCTGGAAATAAGTGAGGAAAAGGAAAAAAGTAGGAGCCTCGTATATTTAGTAGGCTCGATAAATAGTAGTGGTTATTATTTTTAGTGTTCTATAATATATTCAGTAGGTAGGCCCAGGAGGGGCAGAGGTGGTGTGAATGCTGAATGTGGAAGAAGGGGGAGTAAGGTTTAATGAAAAGGGGTCCAGGGAGTAAGGGAATATTTTAAGGTTGTATGTTTATTTGTTTGGTGTTGTCAGTGCATTTGTTGGTCTGTAGAGTGAAAACGTTCAATGGTTAATATTTTTATGTGTCCGTCATGAAAACTGTATAAGTAATGTCTGAAGTGCAAAATTGATTATTGTGATTGATATGTCAAAGGTTAAAATTTAAAGGTAACAGTGGGACGGGGTGGGAGAAAAAGACCCATGGACAGAGATGGGGGTGGATGCGCCACTCTCACAAATTTGTAAGCACCTCCCTTTGTACAGTGACCGAATAAAGAAATACCATGGGCATGGGTAACAGAAATAAAAGGGAAAGGGTCACCTCATGTCAGGCCGGAAGAGGGGTCTTTTGATAAAGTGATACGAGCCCATGTAGCAACTTATTTAATGACTAAATACAAGGGAAAACAGCTTCAAAATAGATGAGAAGAAGTGCTAGATTTGTGGAACATGTTTGAGGAAACACCCCCTACAAATAAACATGAAAAGGAAGCAGAGGCCCCGATAATGCCAAGTGAGCGAGTAGGAGGAAAGGAGAAAGAGAGCGAGGAACCAAACAAAATATACCCATTGCTCACAAGACCCCCAGAGGGGTACGCTGGCCCAGTGTACGTGCCAGGGGGAAGTGCGCCAGCCACACCATTCACTGCACTGCCCCGCCATATGTTCCATCAAATAGACTCCTGCCCCCACAGAGCCGACCACCCGAGATTTAGAAATAGTGCTAACATTCACCCAGGCAGAATTGGCCCAATAACAAACATTTGGCGAAACAATACTGCCACTACCCGGGGGAGGGCAACCACCATTATAACTCCCATTAAAGAGCTCTTCCCTGTTTCCAGAAGATGAATGGAAATCCAGGGCTTTCCTTTTCCGAATAGACAGCGCCCCAAGTAAAATGGTTCGGGTGGAACGAGAAGATGAGATAGAAAGTGTGGGATACGATACAGTAGCTTTAGAGAGAGAGGAGGAATGCTGGAGTGACTTTGATAAGTACGACGAAGGGGCGGTAGGAGGGATACAGCAGATCCAGTGGGCCACTCCACAGGTAACGGAAGTGGAAGAAGGATGGGAGGGAAGGCTCTGAAACAGGGTAGGGAGAATAGCATTGGCGAAAAGAAAGGAGTAAAGTTAAGTAAGGGGAAGGTGAGATCAAAACTACAGATGCCCCTCATCCACAAAGGAGCGGGACGACCCCATTATGTGCCTTGGGCACTTCTGGACAAGAACAATATCCTCAAGGCTCTCCCTCAATCTCGCAGAGGGCACAGGGAAATTGATGTATGCATTTGAAAAGGATACAAAAGGGGTCCCATTGGCTATTGGAGACATTAAAAGCCTCTTAATATCAGCAGTAGGAGACCAAGCAGACTCAGTATGGGTGAAGGTGGGGTTCCCGGAAGTGACCATGGGAAACAATATGCATGATGGAGCATCCTTTAATAACGTGAGAGCACAAGTATGGGGCACACTGCAAAGGACCTTCCCCGACACAACAGATTTACACTCTGTAATGCAATGCACTATAGGGGGTTGAGGTAGATGCTGCACTGTTCATTCTTTGGGTGCAGGAGATGTGGCAGGTGGAGACGGGCATGGCTTCAGACCAATTCACCTCCCTATTCTATTTCATCATTAAGAGAGGCCTCCCAAAGGAGGTGCAGAAGGCCCTTGATAAAATAGCTGGGATAGAAGCCGAAGGGTGTCCAGAAATACAAAGCATCATAGTACATCATTGCAGGAGGATCAAAGAAAGGGAAAAAGAAATAGCACAGAGGAGATTAGCAGTTGAAGCGAAGCTTGTGCAGAGCAAGTTATCGAAGGTCGTGGCAGTAACTGCAGTGCCACCCCAGAGTGGCAGGGAGAAGAAGGGGAGGGGTCAATAGCCCTACAGGCTAGGATGGCCGCAGCATGGGCAGACAATGGCCAGGAACAGTGAAGTGGAGAAGAACAGTACATGGGACCCCAATGGCAAGGAAGACCCGTCAGAGGGAGAGGTGGGTACCGAGGGCAGCGAGGAGGAGGGTGATATGGAGGACAAGGTCTGAGGGGGGAGTACCCACACCATGCTGGTCGTGCGGGATGTGGGGCCATTTTACAAGGGAATGTCGCATCCGGCCTGTGGCCAATTGCCAAAACAACTAGAGGTATGGCAATGAACAAAAGTATGGCCACTCACACCCGGGTAGCCTGCATGGTCTGCCCACAGGAGAATATGAACCAGATGGGCAACCTGACAGAAGACCTATCCCAGGGTACAATACACTTAGACACCACCCACATTGCATGCAGTCCCGCCCTACCCATCAGAACCAAATGACGCATACGCACGCAAACCCATTTGTCACCACTGCCAACAGAGCACCAGCACCTTACCAGCGAAAACGTTTTTTCTTGCCCCGGAACGAACACCCACCCAGATTAGGACAGCCCACAGAGAGCACTTGAGTGTTCAGTCCTATCAACTACCTTACCCCTAGAAGAGGAACCAGAGGTGGGGGCAGAGATAGGAAACAAACAGTTCATCTTTATGGTGGACTCGGGCGGAGAAATCATGTATATGTGTAGGTGATTTCCCGCTATCTGGCAAAAATCTCGAGACGCAAGGATTCTCTGGGGCTGTGGCCACAGTTCCTTACACAGAAGATTTGAATGTTAGGATGGGGGAAAAACAGTACGAGCACCTATCCTTTATCATGAGAACAAACCTGTAAATTTGATGGGACAAGACTTACTGAGCAAACTTAACATGACCATTGCATTCACCGACAGGGGAATAGTGTGCACCACCACTGGCATGTGCTCGATCCGAGCAATGCTATTAATGCAGATAATAGCTAACAAGACAGCCTTCAGATGGATACCAACCAACACAGACCTGTTCATTTATGGTATACAAGTACTAGCAAGAGTAGTGCCAGAGATTACACGAAAAGACTGACAAGTAACTTCGGATTTTCTTTTCCGCCCTGTAGCCACCCCCGAGATATTTCCCAGCACTGTCCTGTCTTTCGATTTACAAGGAGTGCAGGCTTCAGAAAAATGTATTGTGGCAATTGGCCTGGACACACATGGGTGCGACGGGCGGACATTACTGTGTATTGACCCAACCGTACCATTACGCAAATTAACTGACGAGGAGCTGTTCACTGACAGCGACACTGATGGGGAAATAATGGAAATATGCATGCCATGTTACATAATGATCCAAAACAGGAGAGTGACAAACCTCATCATGGCCACCGTCAAAGCACCGCCATATTTTTGCAATATGGATTTACAGCAAGTACCACCAAATGTATGGACCAAGAACCCCCACGATGTAGGGTTATTGAAAGAAGTGACCCCAATAAAAATAAAACTCAAACCCGGGGCAGTATTGCCCAGGGTTAGAGAGTACCCCATGTCAAGAGAATCAGAGGAAGGATTAAAAGACACGATACACTCATTACTGCAACAGTGTATTATTATCCCCTCCAACTCCCCATGCAATACAGCCATATATCCGATTAAGAAAGCAAAACGGGGGTCATGGCATATGGTCCTGGACCTCCGCCCACTGAATGACATTGTCCAAAATGAGTTCCCTCTCATACCAAACCCAGCATCCATATTATGCAGCACCCCAAAACTGGCCACGGACGTTACCGTGGTGGACCTGAAAAACGCCTTTTTCTCAATGCCCCTTGACCCAGACTCCCAATACTTAACAGCCTTCACCCTAGGGGTGCAAAAATATCAGCATTGTCGACTGTCCCAGGGGTGCTGCAAAAGCCCAAGCATTTTTAACAGAATATTGCATGAAGACCTCAGCAATATTGATGTTCAAAGAACCATCATCCGATACGTTGATGACCTCCTAATATGTAGTGAGGCGGAGGAAACATGTAGGAGGGACTCTGTTACCTTGCTCAAATTACTGGCCCACAAGGTATACAAGGTAGATAAAAACAAACTTCAATATTGCCTAGCAGAAGTGTTGTACTTGGGTCAATTGATCTCGGAAGATGGTGAGAGAATAATATCTGACAGAGCAGCAACGGTGCAGCAGCAAGGCCCCACACAGTAAAAGACAGTAAAAGACATGCAGAAGTTCCTCAGCATATGTAACTATTGCAGGACATGGATATTTGACTATGCTGCTTACATGCGACCCTTATTACAAGTATTAAAGGAATCTCAGAAAACAACACCACAATCACATGGACATCTGAAATGCACACCACTTTCACAACATTAAAAGAACTGATATGCACAGCCCCTGTCCTAGCCACACCTGATTATGAACGGGAATTTTTCCTGTTCTCAGATTCAAATGGAACACCGATGACCGCAGTACTTACACAAAAAACATCCTTGGGCCACAAGCCATTAGCCTACTACAGCGGCACACGTGACTCAATAATGCAGGGCCACTTCGCTTGGGAACAGGCTCTTGCAGCCGCTGCCTTTGCAATTGAAAATAGCTCAACAATTGTGATGGGATGCTCCGTCACATTGTTCGTAGAATACTCCTTGTTTGCCATACTTGAGCTATCCAAATCCACCCTCACGATACAGAGAGCAACAGCTTATGAGATAATATTATCAAGCCCAAACATACACATGATACCTTCCAAAACGGTACACCCATTCCTCACAGAGCCATGCACATTAGAAGACATGCAGGACCATGATTGTGCCACGTATGAGGGAGAGAGAGACGACATTCTCAAAGCAAATGAAAATGCATTGAGTGAGGGGGAAGTGTTCTTTGTAGTTGGGTCAGCATCCATTTGCCCAGAAACTGGCGAAAAACACATTGGTGCAGCAGTGGTAAGATTGGAGGAGGGAGAATATAAAATTATAGAGCAGAAGCGCTTACCCATGCACTATTCAGCCCAAGCAGCAGAATTGGTAGCACTGATAGAGGCCCTCCATCCCTCAGAAGGGTGTGCAGTAACCATATATTCTGATTAAGCATATGTAACCACCACGGTACATTCTGGATTATCAAGATGGAGAAGGAGAGGGTTCAGAAGAGCTGATGGGTCCCCAGTACAGAACGCTGAGTTATTAAATGAATTAATAAAAGCCCTAGCAGAGCCACCAGTAGTGGCCCTGGTAAAATGCCAAGCCCATACTAACAACAGTGACGAAATATCATTGGGGAACGCGGCATTGGACGCCCCTGCAAAGCAAGCAGCCTACTTCCAAAAGAAACCAACCACAGAATGTGTGCTAAAAGGTAGGTAGAGAGGAAGAGCATAAAGGGGAGGGATACAATAGCCAATAGCACAAATAAGAGAACTGCAAAAGAAAGCGACCCCTGTAGAAAAAGGACTATGGACAAAACGAGGATGCAGTCACCCACAGATCTTCTATGGAGGCAGGACACGACAGGAAAGGTAGTGATGCCTGTAGAATTGTTGCAAGCAGCATTTCAACAACTAGACTTTCCCGCCCACAACTCAAAGCAGCACATAGCTACAGACATCGAGGAGGATTGGTTCATTCCGAACCTCCAAGAGTATCTTACTAAAATTACCATTGAATGTGTCACATGTCAAACATTTAATTCAGGGATGACTCCCAGAACACTGCGGGGAACACTGCCCCGCCCCATCAGACCTTTCCGAGAACTGCACATCGATTACGCGGACATGTGACAGAGGTGCAATGGGGCAAGGTACATGATAGTGGTGGTCTGTCCCTTTTTACGCTGGGTGGAGGCAGGGCCCTGCACCCACCCTGATGTGAAGTGTGCAGCCAAATTCTTAGTGAGAGAGGTGTTCCCACGTTGGGGTAGATGCGATGTCATACGCTCTAACAATGGGACATATTTTGTAAATAAGAAGTAACGACCTTATTAGGAATAAAACATAAAATGTGTACAATTTACCACCTGCAAGCGAATGGGGTGGTCGAGAAAATCAACAGCCTTCTTAAAAGTAGATTGTCCAAACTCTATCATACCCTCAAAAAGAACTGGGTCTATTGTTTGCCATTGGCCTTATTCCAGCTCCGCACACAGCCAAGCCACCACTTGTTCCCTCATGAAATAGTAACTGGCAGATGTATGCAAACACCACTGTCCCCCATAAAAAGAATACCTGATGCACATAGAACAGCAACAGTGTTAGAGGAAGCATTCAAAGAGTACCTCACGCAACTCACCAGAGCAGCAAGAAACCTTGCAAAATGGGTGGCCCCACCATTCACCAGGGAAAGTAAAACAGATACACTGCCTCAGCTGATAGCCCAACAAGACCTCTAATGCCTGGGGAACTAGTGTACGTTCATAGCTTTGTGAGACGGTGGAACTCACCAAGATTTCATGGCCCATATGAAGTGGTGTATTGCACCCCTCTAGGAATAAAGGTGAAGGGTCGGAAACATTGGGTCCATTTGTCGGATATTCGAAAAGCACATGACAGTGTAGCACCCGATAATACACAAGAAAATGAACAAGAAGCAGCAGTGCCTTAACGAGAAAGTAAGAAAATGCAGACCACACAGAAATAGACAGGGAGGAAAAAAGCACTAAAGTAATGCAATATTTAAGAGAAATATGTATATAACTGAATAATATGAATTGAAATGTGAAAAGTAATTTCTCTCTATACACCTTGTTTCCATGCTTTTCATCTGTTCCTCTACTCTCCTTATATCTTATTCAAACTCCAACTTTATTTAACCCATTATGTCCCATTCTGTAGGTGCTACAATGGTGGAGACAATGTCACTCGCTACTACTAGAACTCAGTAAGATAGCAGTAGGAATGAAATAAGCGCCACTAGGGCATATTCGTATGAGTGTGGGCTGTACTTCACAGCCATTTCTTTCCAATTATTTTGCCATGCTTAGGAATGTATTGGAGTATATCTTTTATTGTAAGTGACATAAAAGAAGGGGGAGGGGACAAAACTAATACGGGAAGGGGGACGGCTGATATGGGATGGAGTAAAGCTAACATCGGATCATAACGCATCTCCAAACCTCACTACCTTGCACAAGACCTCACAGAAACAATGCCACAGCCTGGGTTAGGGGTGAATAATGAAAATGAAAAAGTGATATATGTGCAGAATGATGACTTATCCACTCCAGCAATGTTTACAATGCCACCATTTACCTCACAATGAATAGAGCAAGCTACCTCAAATGTCACAATGTGTATACTATGTCCCCCCCTGTTATGCCAAGTACCCTACCAAGTTCTCAATATTGGCAGTTTAATATCGATACAAATGTGAATATGAATACTGGTATCTTTCCAATTTACCGTCTGAAAACTATGAATGCACACAGAATCCCATGGGTTGTAGATAAACCGTACAAATGTTTATTTGCTAATGGTAAAAATAAACTAATAAACAGACGAAAAAGGCAGGTGCAACACCACAAGTACGATGTGTATCATGGTTTGGGGTTGGATAAGGTAGAAGAACTCCGCCATCCGGACCAGTCTAACAAGTGTTACTCTGACATGAGCGCCACGGGTAGACAGGCCACGAATGGTAGCTGTTATGTGTGTTTACTGATACCCCATGGGTCAGGGACGCCTAAGGTTCTGGTGCCTCAAGAATCCCCCGTAGTAAAATCCAAATGTCTCGTTCATCTCGCACTATGTAGAATCAGGAGCACCTTCCAGGCACTCACAGTAAAACTACAACTGCTTCCTCCTGATGAGAAGATATGCAAAAAGAAACCTGAAGGTGCAACATGTTTTAAGGAGCCATTCTTAGCAATAAAAGGGACAATGTTTGCTGAAAATAAATGCAGTAATGTGCAAGGCAGAAGCGCTACGTGGCCTATTGAATGAGAGACTGCAATGGATGGAAGAGACAGCACATCACAAAGCTGACGTGGGTCACAGCCCTCGAAAAGCCGATCAAGATCCAGCATGAACAAAAATATGAACGTTGCTTTCACAGGGAAGAACGAGTACCCATGGGTTCAAACACACACTGCAACAGAACTCTTCTCATCATCCCTGATATGCGAAAATGAACTGCTTTTATAATGGACCATTACTGGGTGTGTGGCAAACAGGCATACTTGCACTTCCCGTCATCGTGAAGGGGCTACTGTGCTCTGGCAATGCTGCACTCTACACTGTTGGTGATACCGGAAAACCATATCTAGAGGAAGGGGTGTCCAACTCACAACAACTGGCACCCAAACCCACGAATGAAGAGCCCCCATCTATGACGTACTATCGGAAGACAAGCTGCAAGATCAAGTGTCGTGCAAAAAGAGAGCATCCAACTATCTCGCTAAGGACTCTTCTGGCCTCTTGGCACAGATCCCTGATGAATACAAACTTTTCAATTCAGCAGAGACTTTTTTTGCATCATTGATCCCCACCATCCAAGCACGAGCAAATGCCAAGTCGCTCCAAATCATCCGCTGGGAGCGGATCCAACTGGCCAATGACAATGAGGAAGAATTCAATGTCATCAAGGTAGAACTAAGAGCACTGAGACTGATGATGATGCAAACCGCTACGTCTTAGACTTTTTCACAGCAATGGAGGGCAGTGTTTGCCGAAAAATAGGGAGTGCATGTTGCACTTTTATACCTTCCTCAGATGCTGATAACTGGACACTCACACATGTAATTGCAGCTGTGAATGAACTGGGAGTGAGAATGAAAAAAGAAGATGGTGTTCAGCCCAGTGACTGGTTCAGCATGGGGTTCAACTGGGTACAATCATGGCTTGGGACTACAATGAAGCTACTGGTCCCTATTATAGTCGTTCAATGCTGTGCAGAAACGATTCCTAGTGGTGCAATGATGATGGTGACTATAGGCAACAAAAATATTAATGGGAAAATTCCCTATTATACTAGGGAAGCACAAGTACAAACTGGTGAGAGTGATGAGACCAAATACTGCATGGTGGCAACATACAACACAGGGGACGTAGTGGATAACCTCTACCACACCGCAATCAAAGAGCCCCAAGATCTTGAAAACCACAGGGAGGTCAGTGGACTTAGATGGGGATGAGGATTGTATATACATGTCATGCACTCCTGAGGAGTATGCCCACCGCGGGGAGAGCTTAAGAAATGTGTGTAGAGCCTGAATGCCAATAAAAGGTACTCCCACCTGTGATGAGGCAGTAAAAAGGGAAGAGGAACGTAGACATACTGGAGGAGGATATTTGTTACTTTAGTAGTAACGAAAAGGAGGAATATTGGGGGAGAGGTGGTCATTTCTGCCCCCTTACCATTCCCGCACTGAATGGATCTCACCTATGCTAGAGGGGGGAGACACCCCCCTCTCTCCTGCGTGTTATCTGTACTAATCACCCTCTAATTATTAACAAAAGGCAAACACATAAGCAATCCTTAATAAGACTCAGAGTCTCCATTTTGTGACACACCAGACGCCATCTTTCACTAGGCCTGAAAATGATCTCTAAAAGCCTGTCTCTTCCTCTGCCCATCGCCTTGCACAGATAGTCTAGGTCACCCCCTCCTCCTGCAAGCTCCGCACAAGCCCTGTTCTCACTGAAGTCCAGCCATTCATTGATGCAAAAATTAGTATCATCTCCGAACAAATGATCTCACTGCGCTGTGTGAAACCAGGGCAGGCCCACGCCCTTGTGCGCATCCACTCCTTTAACCTACCTGTGCTCCTTCAACCCACACCCCACCAGGCCACAGCCCACTGGGTCCATGCCCCTCTGCTCTTTTGATACAGATACACATCTGACCCCTCGCAGTGACCAGACGAGGACACCCACTATAGCCCTAATGCCATGCACTAATATATCCTCCATACAAACAACACATGTCTATCCATATCATGAGGCATCAGGTAGATCAAAACCCCCAAGACGGGCACCTGGTCATGGGGCAGTGTGTTTTATGGGCGCTTGGGTGCAGAGGTTAGAATGTCCACATACCTGTCAGTGAACCCTGAAAGCGCCCCCATTAATGCCAAACATTTATGCTTGCCATGTGTCTCTTGCCTTCAGATCATGTTGTCGTAGTTTAGATAGTTAGGAATGTGCAGTACTCCGCTGATACAACCTTCACCCCACAGAGATGAGCCCAGCTGACCCACGTGCCGCGGGATCGACACCCAAGCAGCAGCCAGTCCAAGGTGGTCACCCCATATGGATACATACTGTATCATTGTGCCTCACCAATTGTACAGCAGAGTTGTGTACCTATAACATGGCGTCACTAGTGACGCGGTTTTGACTTATAATGTGCTGTCTGTGTAATTTTTGGCAGAGTGCTCTCAAGGCAGTAGAGTTCTCTGCATGCACCACTTACCTTATATACATTTGTTTTACTTGCAATCCATCTCCTGGTCTCATTCCCTAGCGGGTTGGCGGGTTGAGTCCATTATTTGATCCATTGGATATTGCGTTTTGGGGAGTGGGTGCCTTCAGGTCTTAGGAGGAAGTTTCTCCTGTGCATATGCAAAATGGCTGGATCCTTCCTTTATGACAAGGTCCTCTCACTAGAGGCACTCTACTTTCCCCTTTGCTGGCTGCCTGAGACAAAAGGACACTATTCATTATCCCTATTGTGCCATCCCCATTGTGTTGCAGAGGTCGCTTTAAAGCACCCGGCCCCCACTCCACCCCTGGAGGAGATATTTCCTGTTCTCCACAAAGGTGTCAGCCTTACCAGAATAGAATAAAGAGCTTTTCAGGCTCCCTTCCGCCCCCTCTTCTCCTTCTCTCATCTCTGACTGTCTGTCCGCCATCCAGAAGTGGTGTGCCGCCAATGATCTCTGCCTTAATGCCAGTAAGAACGAGATTCTCCTTATCAGCACACCTGCTCCCTCCTTTCCTGTCACTCTCTGGCTGGCCTCTCTTGGCCCTCTTCCTGCTGCCACCTGTGAGGCTAAAAACCTTGGGGTCATCTTCGACTCCACACTTTCCTTCTCTATGTCTCTAAGAAGTCACACTACCAGCTGCAACTCCTCAGAGGTATTCTTCCTTTCCTCTCCTTCCCCCAGAAGCTCACTGTCTCCAGATCTCTGGCTCTATCTAGGCTGGACTACTGCAAGAGCCTCTTTCTAAATCTGCCTGCCTCTACTCTCCGCCCTTTGCAACTCATTTGAAACAGGATTGCGAGACTTGTCCTTGGCCTCAAGCCCAGGGATCGTATCTCTCCAGGACTGAAATCTCTGCACTGGCTCTCAGTGGCAGCGAGGATTACGTTCAAAACCCTCTGCATTGTCTACAAGGCCTTCTGGGACATGGGACCTCAATACCTTCAACTCTCTCTTCCTAAATATCTTCCCTCTCAAGCTCTTTGCTCATCCACCTCCAACTCCCTCACAGTCAATCACTTCTCCAAGCAGCAAGTTGGTGGTAGATCTCTTTCTTCTGCTGTGGCCTCCCTCTGGAACAGCCTCCCTGCCTCTCTGAAACTTGAGGAGAACCTTCTCCAGTTCCGGAAGCACCTCAAGACCTTCCACTTTGCTCCTGTCCTCCTCTCCCCTGCTAATCTATCTGAAACTGCACTGCTTACCTGGCTACCCTTTGATCTCAGGCCCAGGTCCCCTGCCCACCAGTTGCACACCTGCGCTGACCCCTGGCAACCCTTGCACTTGGGTCTGTTTCTGTATCCCTACAGCCCCTAATAGCACTTGACCCCTGACGTCTTCTCTTACCCTTGCACTTGCCACCATCTGGCCGCACTTTTATCTATTGTCTTCATTTATTTTACTGTTATCCTATGTACTGCACTGCCCTCTCCCCTTCCCCCTGCACTTCTCCCCTTCCCCCCTCTATGCAATCTCAATATCACCTGACCTCATAGGATCGCTGTCTGTCTTCCCTCTGTTTCCCCTTCCTTGCCTCATCGTGAATTGAAACACTTGTCTATAGGCACGTTATAAATGTCATATCATATCATAGCTTCACGGGCCAGGCCCACCATCTGGCCCACCATCTGGTGAGGCTTAAATATCAAGGCACATATTCTAAAAAAAATGGCCCTGCAGCTGTAGGTCAGTAGAAACTAAGTGAAAATAATAAAATAACATAAGGTAAGGGTTTGGCAGTTTTAACTGAATATCATCATATGCCGCTATATCAAGCAACGTATAGTGCTATATTTATAGTTCACAACCATTGCATGGACAATCAAACCATAGACTAATAACCCAATCTATTGTATTTTTTGTCTTGTTTTGTTCGTACCTAGCAATCTCGTGTTCCATTCAGATTGGCCTGCTCCTGACTGATCCTTCTCTCTTCTCTGATTTGGACCTTCCCACATTCGCACTTGACTATTGCGCCAGGGCTTGGATCATACTTCTTTGTTGTCCCTTGTACACTCATAGATATTGCTCTAAGCTTGAACACTTTCCCATGCACTTTATTTCTTGAAGAGCACTTAATTGATGGGAATGTTTCCAAAGCCTTTTAAGATCAGCTTTCCGCTGCTCTGAACAGGCTACAAAGTGTTTTTTTCTGTGGTTGGCACTTTATAAAACACCAACAAATAAACAAATAAACTGTGGACATGTTGAGCAACTAAACAGTCGAGAACACCATGATATCTCTATGTCAATACCATAATATAGTTCTAACTCCTTCATTTCCTCAATGTAATTGCTTGCTATTTTGTGGTAAAAACACAATTGTGGCATTTCTCTGTTTCAGATCAAAAAAATGGGTATTAGCCACATTGTAGAGTTTTTCCTTTCCTGGATCCTATTGCCTTGACTCCACACCTACAACCTAAAGCCACAACCGTCAACCCAAGACCAACATATTCTCACCTCTCGACTGTCCTAGCAAGTGGCAGTGGTCAATTGTGTAGCTTGTGTAGCATCCAGATTATGTTCTCTGTCAGGTGCTCCCTAGAGATCACGGAGGGAGGGACCTTCCGTGCACGTGGTGCATCTCCATCTCCACTTGCCTGTTGCCCAACCCCACCTGAATTGTAAACCATCTCCCTCAATTTGTTTCCTGGTCCAAGTGCCTGCGAGCAAAAAATAACTCCCCTTCATCGATTAGCCAATCCTAACGGCACGCCATGTCCATTCAGACCAAATTTCCTCTCTTCCCCATTACTACTACTTTTCCCACTTCTCCTCCACCATGACACACCCATCTCTTGACATGCATGTCACTCTCCATCTGGCCATCCAGACCAGGTCCACCAGAGGTACCAAGTCATGATTCTGATCCAATTGTTCATCTGCCATGCCCCTCAAACCCGGCCCCTAACCTAGATCGCCTTACATGTAGCTGCTCCAGTGTTATGTCATGTTATATTATATTATGTTACCTTATATTTGTATAGCACCTCCTGCCATATACAAAGGAGTTGAAGCGCTATAGGAAGAATGGCCCTTCAGAAGACATTGGTGCATCTCCATCTCCACTTGCCTGTTGCCCAACCCCACCTGAATTGTGAACCATCTCCCTCAATTTGTTTCCTGGTCCAAGTGCCTGTGAGCAAAAAATAACTCCCCTTCATCGATTAGCCAATCCTAACGGCACGCCATGTCCATTCAGACCAAATTTCCTCTCTTCCCCATTACTACTACTTTTCCCACTTCTCCTCCACCATGACACACCCATCTCTTGACATGCATGTCACTCTCCATCTGGCCATCCAGACCAGGCCCACCAGAGGTACCAAGTCATGATTCTGATCCAATTGTTCATCTGCCATGCCCCTCAAACCCGGCCCCTAACCTAGATCGCCTTACATGTAGCTGCTCCAGTGTTATGTCATGTTATATTATATTATGTTACCTTATATTTGTATAGCACCTCCTGCCATATACAAAGGAGTTGGAGCGCTATAGGAAAAATGGCCCTTCAGAAGACATTGGTGTAAAAAGTCAAGAGAGAGGAACAACGCAATGCAAGCAGTAGACAGTATTCTTTAGGCTCTGTAGGGAAAGCAGAAATTACTAGAGTAGAGACATTCCAAGCTGAAGAGACATGGTGTGTCCTGAAGATAGGAGAGACTATGTGACAGCTGGGCTGAGTTATTTTGTGGGACTGAGCTGTTTGCGATGCAGTGCAGCACTATAGGATGAATGTAGCGGGAATGAAACGTATATGAACCTTTAGGGCAACTGTCTACAGTCGAGGGCTCTTCTTTACGTTAAATGCAGTGTACATGCATATGGTAGAGGCTATGTACCAACTAGGCCACATTATTCATGGGACTCAGCTGTATGCTATGGGGAGCATTGTTCCATGCAGAGTACACACACAGTGAATGATATGCAGTGAGATGCAAATTAAAGGACACTCACATCAAAAATTAATTGTGTGGAGCTAACAACAAATTACTATACAGAATGAAAATTCATGGTCTTAAGTAAAAACATATTTTTCTCATCCTTTGCAAATAGTTGTCACTGCAGTACAGACAGGCAAGTACAATGTCTTCCCAACAGTCTTCGAAATCTCCAATGACAACAGACTACACCATAAAGTGTTGTCTGTAAAAGTACACAGGCATATGAAACTGATGGTGTGCAATGCAATGTAGATCTATGTAAATAAAACAGTCCAACATGAATTATGTACAGCAAAGTAGAGGTCCGTGAAATGGCTGGAGCAGAAACAATATCTGAAGCTCTACTACCTGTTCCGATGGTGCTGACTTGCTCTGTGTGGCCTGAAGTCAATGCGGCAGTGGGAACCATCTCTCGATAGACAATACATGACCTACTGAACCTAACCAAGGGCGACATAGGGAACAGGATTGGCATCCAGATAGCCATACACCTACTGATGAAGCTGGTGTCGGTCCTGCACTTCCAAGCCACAGGCACGTTCCAGCACTCCGTGGGACAGCTGCATGGCATATTCCAGCCCCCGTTCTCCAGAGTGCTGGTGCAGGTATTGGAGGCCATCCTGCACCATGTAGGCCAGCATATTGCCCTCGCAACCACCATGGAACAGGTAAATGCCACCAAGGCCTGCTTCTGTGCACTTGCAGGCATGCCAAATGTGTTTGGTACATTGGACTGTCCACATGTTAAGGTGTTGCCCTCACATGCCACAGAGGAGGTGTACAGAAACCGCAGGCAGTATTATTCCCTCAACGTACATATGACCTGTGACGCCAACCTCACCATCACGCACTGCTGCGCCCAGTTCCCGGGATCAAACCACGACTCCTTGGTTCTGCGGAACAGCACCCTGCCGGCATTTATAGTGCTTCACAGCAGACAAAGGACTTGGATGTTGGGTGAGTACATGGACAAGTGAACACCCAATGCTGCATGGGTCACAGGCCAAATGGGCGGGGCATGGCACAAATGCATGTCCCACAACCACCATACATCAGAGGATACAACCAGTGCATGCCCAAAAGTCAGTCCTTGAAGCACGGGTGTATCACCAGACTGTTTTCCTGTCAGTTAGTGGGAAGTACATACATGAACCCTGAGGAAGTAAACAGGCAACACACTACGGGTACAATAATGCAACACTGCTACTCCAACAAATCAACACCTGCAGTGCACTGTCCCACCCAGGCCAATACGGGCATGTTCTTGTAAGGTGCATGCATGAAGGCATGTATGCACTGACTGTGTAGAACCCTCAGTCATAGGCAACACCACTGCCGTGCACCACCTGCCATGCATTTACAATTTCAATGCAAATGTCAAAGTGTCCCATGCAGTGCACCATTGCCACTTGTGTGAATGCACAGTGCACAATTGTGAATGCTATCTGACAAGCACAGGGGAGTAAGTCATTGGGATAGAATAGTAGATGAACAACAGGTCCATGGAGTGCAGTTGCCAGCTACTGTGATGCCAAAGAAGTAATGTGTATACTGTGGCTACTGTGCATGTGAGCCGTTATGCTGCGTTGATGCATGTGAGTGTATGTCCAGACCGCAGTGCAAGCATCATGTAGTGTGTGCAGACCATGTTGGGGTGGTGGCATGGCGATTACCACACCACACCATGGAGATATGAATGCAGGGCCTGTTGATGGCTAGTGTAGTCCCAACCACAATATTCCATGCCATCTCGGTACGGATAACACGCATTTGCCGTCATAGAGTGCATCACAGTGCATGACAGACATACTTACCATGGTCCGGGATGCATGAAGTATCATGGAATACAATTGCGTGCTATGAGAACGTCAGTCCTGCCAAATGCATGCCATGGCTCAGCTTGTCTCCCCTAACCCCCCCTTGCAGGTGAATCTGGATATCCACTACTGCCGTGGCTTATGACCCCGCTGAGGGATCCACAGTTGCCGGAGGGTCTGGCATACAATTGTGCCCATGTGGAAACAAGGCCAACCATCGAGCAGATGTTTGGACTGATAAAGGCATGTTTCAGATACCTACACCGGTCAGGGGGTGCACTTATGTACAGGCCAGAGAAGGTGGATAGTCATGGGCTGTGCAATGTTGCATAATATCTGCATTAGATGAAATATACCCCTACCCCCAGACCTGGACATGCCACCACCAGAGGGTGGAGATGGGGATGGTGATGATGATGGTGAGGCAGCACCAGCCATGCACAGGCACGTGCACATGGACGCAAGGGACGGGCATATTGTCTGACAATAAATCATAGACAACTTCTTCTGAGGCCTCCTCATTGTGCAATACCCATGATAAATCACTGTATTCGATGAGCTCACGCAATAAAATTCATACTCATGAATAACTAATTGTTGAAAGTGACTAAATATATGTATTGAATTGTTCTAGAATCTACAGATAAAACCCTGTGCCCATCACTCCCTCCTCACACACCCACCAGCCCCTTCCCACACACCCTAACAATAAAGTGTCACATGTGCAACTCCACAGTCTCACTCTCTGTGCCTTTTCATGGAAGAGCCCTTGACATGGGCAGGTGTGCCCGTAAGTCTTTGTGAGTGGCGCCAAGGGCTGCTCTGCACCAAGCTTGCAGGGGTGGCTGTACTGGAGGTGGGGTCTGAGCCCTGGATGCCCATGCGCTCCTAGTTTGGCTGCAGGTAGAGTGCCACAGACTCAGCAACAGCTGACAGCCATTCTCATTGCCCTTAGAGACCCTTCGAGGCTGGAGAATGATGGCAGATGTAGTATGGCCCAGGGCATGGGCAGAGCGCCGGCCAGTTTCCTGTATAGACTCTCCTATTAGCCAGGCCTCCGACAGGTTGCAGCGTTGGATTATGGCCATCTCATTATGGCAGGCCTCCATCTGGCAGATGCATTCATCCAGCTCTCGGATGGAAGGCATTGGTGGTCATGGTGGTCTGTGGAGGGATGAGGGACTGAAGGTGGGGGAGGGATAGGTCGAGCACTGTGGTGTGGCATCAGTTTCTTGCCCTCCATCTGCTGCCTCAGCCTCATCAGAGGGGGTGCCATGGTATGTGAGGGCCTGATTGGTGATGGGTGCTTTATATGGGCACCAAGGGTGTGCCACTGCCTGGGACTGTGGAGCAGGCTGCTGGTCTTGGGCTCCCAGCTGAGCCTGTGGAACAGGCTGCTGGTCTTGGGCTGCTGGCTGGGCCTGTGGAACAGGCTGCTGGTTTTGGGCTGTCGGCTGGACCTGTGGAGCAGGCATAGCCATGGATTTGGTTTGCATGGGCCGTTGGGCAGCCCAACTGGATCTCGCGTGGCTTGTGGATGGACCAGCGCAGTCGCTGTCAGTGTATGAGCCTGTTAGGGTGAGATGATGAAGCGGTTAGATGCCTGTGTGTGACATTTATACACTTGCATTATGCTAGTTCAACATTGTACGTTCACTGGCGGCCTGGTCAAGATGTCTGGCGGTGGATTGTGCACCGATGCATGCATGCATGTATGGTGTGAGTCCATTTTGGTTGGGCTCATGGCACGGTGGCTTGTTGTTGTGTGTGCATTGGGGATGTGCTAATTGTCCAGCCATGCCATGATGCACATGACAAGTGCTCATGTGCATGGATGCTTTTGCATGGCTTACATTGACCCCAACCCCTGTCATCTATGTGTACAGAGGGACTTTAGGTGTTGACGTCACACCTACTACCCCTTTCCTTGGGCACATTTCCCTGATCTGTTGTGTGTGCACTATTTGTGTGGTCCTGGGCATCCTGGTGTGGCTTGTTGTACTCACCTCGTCCCCTTGGGTCCCTCCTCTGGCCTCTGCACCTCCACTGCCCTCAATACCATCCAGATGCATTATTGAGCTGCATCACTCTTCCCATGAGCTTAATGGGGGAGACCCTCCCGCCTCCTGTGGCCATGGTCTCATGGCAGTGGGTTGCCACCGGTTTGTGCACCTGCCGCTGCAAGCCATCCCACCTCTTGCAGCAGTCCTTCGGTTTTGGCGGACGGGCCCCACTGCTGTAACTTTATCGGCCACCTCCTGCCATATGGCCGACTTGCTGCGTTGGCTGGTGTGGCGGTTGTCGCAGCCAAACAGCGTCTCTGCATTTTCCACAATGTGGTCTGTCAGCACACTCAATTCTGCCTCTGTGAAGCCAAACATCCGGAGCTGCACTTCAGGCAGCCTTCTTTTCATGCTTCCAGACATCCTGGCAGTGTTACTGTGTGTGGATGGCAACAGGATATGCCGGATTTAAATTGGATTGAGTTTTCCAAAATGGCCGCCGGCCAACTTCAAGTTCCTGCGATGGCTCTGTTTCCTGTGCCGGTGTTTCCATCAGTATGGTGATGGAACTGCTGTTACTGGCATTTATTTCTGTATTGGCACCGGTATTTCACACTTTTGCATCTATTACAGTCATGCCAGTGACAGCGTTTATGGAATTGCAGGATGCGGCGCCCGCAGAGTTGGAATATGCCAGTGATTCCACTGCACTGGTAGCGGTGCTACCGGATTGGCGGTCTCACCGGCATCGTTCTGGGAAACTTGTAATGAGGGCCCATGTGTCTGTAGCCACTCACTCATGACAGACAGTCAAATCATTATGTTCAGAATTAGGGGTACTGAAGCAAAGGCCACACATGCACAAAATTTAAAATGTGGACAATCGTCTACGCTTAGCCCACTCACAATAATGTGCTGCATTTCAGAAATGTGAGCGCTTTATACACCCGATGACACACACTGTTTCTTAGAAAATTGTACTATTTGATGGGAGCTATCCTGCGCAAACTGAATATGGATCAATAAAAGGGCATTGCATGCGGATATCCCAGGAGATAATGTCCTGACAGTGTGCAAATCTCTTAATGCATTAAAGCCACAGGACTTAATGGTCCTGTGGGTTCATTTCATAAAGTTGTACTTCAAGAATATTCGCTGTTCTGTACTGGTTTACCCCTCTAATATCTTGGCCCATGTGCATACTATTACCAATTTAGGTCTTAATAAAAAAGGATAGATATTCCAAAGCAAGGGATGGACTGTAAAATATGCAGTTCCCATGGACTGCCAGCATTAATTAGGACCAAACAAAAATATTCATGCTTCGATTTTAGCTACTGGACCTAAGAATCTTGCTCACCCCAGAAAACTGATTCTGTTTCTTTGGCTGCACAATCCCCACCTGCGCTTCCTCTTTGCTATGGTGTTCTCTTCTATACTAGGTTCTTTACTTTTATCCCTCTATACTGTATCTCTCTCGAACATTATTTCCTCTTTCGATCCCCCTCCTGGACATTATTTCCTCTTTCGACCTGTCCTGTCATTTCTATGCCGATGACATTGAGATTTGTTTTTCTTATCTTGTTTTTCTGATTCTCTTCTTTCCACTCTTTCCACTTGTCTTCTAGCTTTCCGAACTTGGATACTTGTCCACTCCCTCCATCTTAATCCTTAAAAAAATTCTAATTGTTTTTTTTTCACTGGCACAATCCCCTCTGCCAGCTTCGATTATTTTCTTTCTTTCCCATCTGCCTTTATGAACGTCAGCGCAAAATCTTGGTGTCATTTTTGATCCTTCAATTTCTTGTTTTACATATATCCCAAACTGCAAGATCAGTTCCCTTTCTACTCTTCAATATTGCCTAAATGTGTCAATTTCTGACATTTCACGCTGCCATGATCTTCATAAATACCCTTGGTTTCCCCCACCTGCATTATTGTTGGACACTTCTCATCGGCCTTTCCGCCTATGATTCGCACCTTTACAATGTGTTTTCAATTCCTGTATCCATTCCCTCTTTCGTCTTCCATTTCAGTCTTCTATAGGCTCCTCACGTGCTGCGTCACTGCACTGGGCAACATTTTACTTTCGTCTACACTCCAACTTCCTTTGAAGTTTTTACCAATGCATCCATGGCATGGCTCCTCTTTATCTTTCACCCCTTATCTCTTTATACATCTCGTTGTCTCCGTTCCGCTTCTCACCATCTTTTGTCCCCGGAACACCCTTGTTAAAGCCCGTTTTCGTACTTTCTCTCTTCTTGCACCTAAACATTGGAATGCCTTGCGGCTCCACATTTGGTCTGCCTTTTGTCTTCCAGTTTTTTGTTCTCGAAGATCATCATCTTTCTTCTGCTCCTTCCTCTTCATATAGGACTATATTCATTTTGTAGTTCCTGTCTGTTTTGCATTTCATATTTATTCTGCAGAGTTGTGGCGAAAAACACTATATAAATTGTAATAGCTACAAAAACAAATATCTTACTTGTTGGATGCCAGATTGGGGGTTAGCCAACCAGATTGAAGAGCCGCTAAAAAAGTGACTTGGTGAATTTGGCAATGCTTGTTGCCGAGAAGGCTTTCATCCGGGTGGACTTGTCAATACTGGCCATGATTTTAGAGTCATGGCTAAAACTTTAGAGGGATGATCAAGGAGTGTGACCACAGACCTAGGGCACATATCTCGTGGCACAGCCAGTGCCATTGTTGAGGGGCACCAAGCAGGGACGCCTTTCAATCCTCCATTAGTTTGTTTTAATTTGGAACCCCAGGCGAATATGTCAGGAACAACCCTCTTTTACTGGTATATTGGTTGAAAAAACTGAACAGAAACTGTATATGTTTGCTGATTCAATTTGTACCTCACTGACAGAACTCTTGCGCTGACAGCCGCACTCATTTGAAGAATTTAAGAAATCTGTTATGGGGCCAGGATTTAAGATCAATTTTAACAGAACAGAGATGTTGAAAATAACTATGCTACAAGACCAAATGAAACTGGTTACCATGGCCACCCTTTTCCAATTGGAAAAAAACATCAATTTAAATCCCTTCGTTTCCGCATCACAAAGGATGCTGACGCAAAATAAGCAGCCAAGTACTAGAGGCTATTGTCCCAGGCACAGGCTGATTTTGCATGGTGTCCTTTTCATACCAGGGTATGTAAAAATGTACGTGGTTCCCAAATTTCTGTATCACTACCAAGTGTTCCTGGGCCCAAATCCTTCATTGTATATTTGTAGAAAAAAAGCCCTGATTTTTATCTGGTGAAGAAATCACCTTGCAATACCCAGACCATTTTTCTCTCCCCATACCCTCTGCCCCTCTCCCCCAAGCAGAAAGAGGGCCTCATCAGAAGTTGGACAGTGCAGTAAAAATGTGGCGGTAATAGCTTTACTGCCTTATTACCGCATCGCCCAATAGCGAGTTTGGAGGAAAGTCGCTGGAGATGAATGCGCTGACTTTATGCTCATTTTTGGTGCCATTACCACAGCACAATTACCACTGCAGTAATTGCACTGAAAATGCCCAATTGAGCCCAATGGACTAAGAAAATGGTGACTTAGACCGCCACCGCCACTTGTGATCCGTCAGTAATACCGCCGGACCAAGTGGCAGTAACAGTAATTGCGTTTGGTGGCATTCCGGCAGATTTACTGCTGGGATACCGCCCAACCCCCGATGAGGCCCTCCAGATTCTGTTGTCCCCTGCTTTCTGTGCACACATTATTGTCAGACAGCTACAGATTATGTTCAAAGTTACATTACACCGGATGAGTGCAGAGCCGATACAAGGTCTTACAACCATGGACCCAGATCTCGTGATCTTTGCTCTTACTTGTGGAGGGATATCACAAGTTTGAAAAGCATATTACCATCCATTCCGACATTATGCATTTGATTACAGTGTTGCAGAAAGCCATTCAAGACGCAGAATGGCAGGTGAGATGGGGTTGCAAAGAAAGAGGTACTAGGAAACTAATTTACAGACACATCATGCTCACAACTGTGGGCAGATGTTAACCAGACCAACATAGATCGATACTATTCAGGGAAGAGTGATAAAAGATTGCATAAATACCACCTGACTTCGGCGAGACTGAAACATTTTTCACAAGGTGAGTGGTACATGCTGAAAGGGCTTTGGGGAGAGGGGTAATGCCCCACAAAAATTGGAATTTTGCTGAAAAGAGATTTTGGGACCCACTATAAGTGTAGGGTAAATGGTCAAAATGGCTGGTGCGCAGTGTGTTTCCGTGTGGCTGTGGATACAGAGTTCTTTACTGTGGAAGGAAAACAGATGTCCTCTTTTAATTTCTACTAATTTGCCTTGAGGCAGACCTTAAATACTCGTCCTTCGTGGAGCGCACAATGTATGCGGTGTGTTTTTGTGTGGCTGAGGATACAGAGATCTTTGCTGTAGAAGGAAAACAAAAGTCTTCTTTTAATTTCTACTAAATTGCCTGGAGGCAGACCTTAAATGCTCCTTGCTTCGCGGAGCACTCAGTGTGCGCAGTGTGTTTCCTTGTGGCTGTGGATACAGAGCTCTTTGCTGTGGAAGGAAAACAGAAGTCCTCTTTTAATTTCTACTTAATTGCCTAGAGGCAGACCTTAAATACTCCTTTCTTCGGGGTGCATGCATTGTGCGCAGTGTGTTTCTGTGCTCCTGTGGGAACAGGGTGGAGGTTGGAAAGTTGTGAAACAATGTGAGTATGCTGGGTCCTCCGCTGTGTGGAGAAAGGTACTGTCACTTTTTCTTCTTCCTGAAGCGCTGGTGCTTGCGGCTTTAACACGCATGGCTTACGCAGCGGTAAGCTCACAATGCCTCTAGAACCGCAGTCACTGGAGGCTGATGAACATGGGGATAACATTACACTTAAAAAACGAGTTACTAACAATGTCAGCAATAATCTGCCGGTAGGGACCAAAAGTACAGACTTAAATATAGGACTACTGACTCGAGCAAGACTTTCTTCCCAGGCTTCATTGGTGGAGGCTGAATGCGTTGGAGATGTAAACTCTCTTCCGCGCGCTTGTATAATGAATGGAAAGTCAGTTAAGACCCTTTGCTCTAGACTCTTGTTCCACAAGTCACGCTGATCCTGAGGATCTTTCATGGGACCCAGGGAGACGGAGGCAACAACTCCAGCCAACCCTTACCATCCCCCACCGCCTGTACAGCCACAACTAGGTACCACAGGGTTGTGGAACGGACGATACCATCAATCAACACACAATCGGAAATATGGACACTAGCAGGTGCGCTAGTCATGTGGGTGGGGGTGAGGAGCATGCAAAGTTATTAAGGGAGTGGACGTAGGGGACAGCTAAATGCTCAAACGGCCTTGAATGCAAAAACGGGCACGTACCTCCTGAGGCACAGGATGTGCAAGCACCCCGTCGTGTAAGATTACACAAGCCCAACCGATCAATCCAGGATAGAGATACCAACTAACCAATACCACTAACAATTTACTTCTCTGCATACACCTCTCAAACTCCAAACCAAACACAACCACAAACCTCCAGCACAACAAACCGCACGAACTTCACTACACTGCAACAACAAAACAAAAAACACGCATAGACTCGCACATCAGCACACGACGACTACCGGCCGCATACACCCCAGGCCCAGCCGACGGAACCACCGGGCTGAGGCTGCCAACAGCACATCACTGCAATCTTGCACTTTTCCAGCCTCCACCCACTAACCCACCTCTCCCTCCCTCTTTCAGAGCCTCCAGAGCACCAGGGGACCACTCCGGTGGTGATAGTGCGCGGTACAAATGTCCTTTAACATTAGTGTGCGCAGTGTGTTTCCTTGTGGCTGTGGATACAGAGCTCTTTGCTGTGGAAGGAAAACAGAAGTCCTCTTTTAATTTCTACTTAATTGCCTAGAGGCAGACCTTAAATACTCCTTTCTTCGGGGTGCATGCATTGTGCGCAGTGTGTTTCTGTGCTCCTGTGAGAACAGGGTGGAGGTTGGAAAGTTGTGAAACAATGTGAGTATGCTGGGTCCTCCGCTGTGTGGAGAAAGGTACTGTCACTTTTTCTTCTTCCTGAAGCGCTGGTGCTTGCGGCTTTAACACGCATGGCTTACGCAGCGGTAAGCTCACAATGCCTCTAGAACCGCAGTCACTGGAGGCTGATGAACATGGGGATAACATTACACTTAAAAAACGAGTTACTAACAATGTCAGCAATAATCTGCCGGTAGGGACCAAAAGTACAGACTTAAATATAGGACTACTGACTCGAGCAAGACTTTCTTCCCAGGCTTCATTGGTGGAGGCTGAATGCGTTGGAGATGTAAACTCTCTTCCGCGCGCTTGTATAATGAATGGAAAGTCAGTTAAGACCCTTTGCTCTAGACTCTTGTTCCCCAAGTCACGCTGATCCTGAGGATCTTTCATGGGACCCAGGGAGACGGAGGCAACAACTCCAGCCAACCCTTACCATCCCCCACCGCCTGTACAGCCACAACTAGGTACCACAGGGTTGTGGAACGGACGATACCATCAATCAACACACAATCGGAAATATGGACACTAGCAGGTGCGCTAGTCATGTGGGTGGGGGTGAGGAGCATGCAAAGTTATTAAGGGAGTGGACGTAGGGGACAGCTAAATGCTCAAACGGCCTTGAATGCAAAAACGGGCACGTACCTCCTGAGGCACAGGATGTGCAAGCACCCCGTCGTGTAAGATTACACAAGCCCAACCGATCAATCCAGGATAGAGATACCAACTAACCAATACCACTAACAATTTACTTCTCTGCATACACCTCTCAAACTCCAAACCAAACACAACCACAAACCTCCAGCACAACAAACCGCACGAACTTCACTACACTGCAACAACAAAACAAAAAACACGCATAGACTCGCACATCAGCACACGACGACTACCGGCCGCATACACCCCAGGCCCAGCCGACGGAACCACCGGGCTGAGGCTGCCAACAGCACATCACTGCAATCTTGCACTTTTCCAGCCTCCACCCACTAACCCACCTCTCCCTCCCTCTTTCAGAGCCTCCAGAGCACCAGGGGACCACTCCGGTGGTGATAGTGCGCGGTACAAATGTCCTTTAACATTAACATGCTGTGCGGATTCAAATTTCATATTTGATGTTTCTATTTTAGCCCGGTGCTCTCCTGTGAGCTAGCCAAAAGGGTGCCTCTTTCTCTGGGCGCACTGTCTCATAGATTGGATACTATAAATATGGCTACCCCTGGGAATGTGCTAGAGGAGGTACAGCTATACAATCCTGGTTGTACTTTAACCTCTGCACCGTTGGATCAAGGGGAAGGTAGGGTGTCTAACCTACAGCTATCGTCAAAGCAATTGGAGGCGCAATTCTTTTTTAATCAACCGCCCCATATTTTGAGCGCAGCTCTTCTCTGAATTACGACCTACCGGGAATCTTGGTGTGCAGCCCAAGACTTCTGAGCGCCTTGGTAAGGCTCAATTGTCTCAGGAAAAACAGCATTCGTAAGCCTTTTCTTTTCCAGTTTTTTGAGGATACTTGACACTATGGATAGAGGGCATGAATGCAAGTTGCATGAACTTCGAGAGGTTTGCATCATTCTAAAAGACTTATCAGCCAAAATCAACTTTATTGAAGGCTTTTTTAATGGCTTCTGGTTTTTCGAGACTGAAGATTGGTTCAAATCAGGCAAATGTTATACCATCAGAGGTTAATTCGGTTTCCTCTACAACACAAATATCTCCTGTTTATTTACATCCTGGTCCTTTGAGAGTAAAGTTTGGTTTAAATCAGGTGGAGGCCATGTTATCAGAGGTTAATTTCATCACACACATCCTTCACTCTATTATATCCTGTTTCTAGCCCCCTGAAAGAGGAGTTAAAGGTGGCTGACCATCCGAGGCAATGACTGCATTGTCCCCTGTGGCGAATGCCCCTATTTGCATTGCTGTAAACTCAGTAGTGGTTTCAGCTAGTTTGTCCTCAGGTGTTGGTATTCTCTGAGCTTGCTGGGGCAGTATTACCCCCTCAAGAACAGAGGCCTAAAAAGAAAAAGAAAAAAATCCAGAAATGCTAAAAAGTCAATCCTGCAGCTAACACAAAATAAGAAAGGTTCTTTAAAATGTTTGGGATCTGTTAAATCAGAAACTGAGTTATTTTCGGATGTATTTGTACTCTGTCACACTTCTGTAGATGTAACTGCAATTTCCGCCAAACCGTAGGCTATTTTGCTGAACAAGAAGGAGGATATAAGGCTCACCTTTTGACGCAGAAACCTAAGGGGAACTTGGGGTCAAAGTCGCATGTTAATGTGAATGCCTTGATTATGACGTACGTAAAACCCCAAACTAAAGCAGAATGTGCACACTTGGTGGATATGTCTATATTGTCTACTTATTCAGTTCTGCTGAGTATGGGGATGAGCTAACCCAATTACCTGATCAAAAACCTTTGTTACCCAATTCCTTCTCCACAAGGGGGCAGGATAGGACAGTGTGTCTTCTTTCTTCATTGCCCCCTACTGGTACCCTTACTGTCGCTCAGTCGGCACCAGACAGTGTTATTCTAACAGGACAAGCTTTTCAGGGGGGGTTGGAAGTGGCTCCCACGTTTTACACTATGGAGGACAAGCAGAAGCAGGCCGCAAACCAGGCTTTGTCTGCTGGCCTGACCATCCCCAATTTAAGTGCCCCTAAAAATCCCAATGTGGCCCCAGTGTTTAAATTACCTCATAAGGGGAAATTGCTTTGATAGCATCAAATTCAGCGGGGTGCCCTGTGCCAGCCGGGGAAGACATATTTTATATACACTTGAGCCATACCTTTAAGGTCAATGGAATGTATCCTCTAAATTGTCAATACATCCTGGCCTTATTCAAAGAAATTTCAAGTTTGCAAGCAATTGCTTCTAAGGATATTTACAGGATATATTTAACTGACTTTAGAAGGCCTGATGCGGTTAAGGTGGGATTTTATTCACAGTTAAAAATTTGGTTTCGGCTGAATCAGCTCGCTTACAGGAGTTGGGCTATTTGCTATCTGAGGATGTTGTGTGTGTCCCTTCCCGGCCATACATAGGGATGTAGATGACAGTCTGTGTACATTCTAAGTGAGCCATTGATCATCAAGGTGAACCTCGATTAATCAAGTGAGAAAGACACAGGTTCCGGGCAACTCAATAGGCGGGTAGTAACATATGGTTGGTCCCCCATAATTAATTCCCTTCACAGGAGAATGTCTTAAAGGGTCCCAAATGAAGTGATTCCATTAGGTTGATGTTCTGGAATACGCAAGACTTTGACCATCTGTGCAAGAATAAGGACCCCTGGGAGTTGGCAGATTTTATCTGTATCCAAGAAACTTTCATGTTGGACATCCCAGTGGTAGATGGTTTCTCTATCATCCTTGAGGCCGCGTCTGAAGGACAACAGGGCAGAGTGGTTGGGGGTCTAGTTTGTACCTGGCAGAGTTGTCTGGGGACAAATGTAAAAAATGTGCATCTGGGACGTTTGGACATTTTGGGAATAAAAGTATCATGGTGGGACTCTAGCTTGGTTGCCAGGAGTGGGGTTTTTGTTTTGAATGTTTTTTTATAAGCCTGCCTCGTCTGCTCTGTCAGAGTTTTTCTCTGCTATCTCGAAGGCTATTGAGCCCTATGTTGCGATGAATAAAGTAGGGGTGATGATCATGGGATATTTGAATTCAGAATGTTTAGAAGCTCAGTGGCATGAGTCGGGATCGGGTAGACAATATTCCAAATTGGCAAGAGCAAGAGGGATTTTGATTCAATCTTTTTTTGACAGTCTCAATTTGTCCCCATTAATGGTAATGTTCAGGGGGATGTGCCACCTAAGTACACCTGATGCAATAGTGGACAAAGATCCTCTTTGGATTATATTTTCTCATTAGGCAATTTGTCCGCTAGCTTTCTTTCTTTGGAGGTGACTGATAATCCTACCAGTGATCAGTCGCAGTTGGGAGCGGTTTTAGGAGGGTTTAATAAAGCCAGCCCGATTCCTGCATCATTGGGTGACATTAAAATCCGACCCGAGACCAGGCTGTTTTGTGACATCTGAGAGTAGCCTCAAGATTTAACAATCAAATTCATAGGGATTTGGCAGATGGTGTTTTCTTTGTTTGTCCCCCATGGCTTTCTGTCCACACATTCGTTTGATATTGTTGGGATTAATTCCAATGAAAAGTTTAACTATTAATCCGTATGGAGTTGACTTCACTCACAAATCTGATGAACAGGTTGACTTAAAAAAGAAAAAACTCAGAAGTGACCTTAGAAACGTGAAAAAGAGGGGTGCCACAGAAACTACAAGAAGTCTATAGAAATTGGCAAACAAATTACAGACATTTGCTATATCAATAATATGCTGAAGTCATGTTATCAACACTGGACTCCAATGATTTGTCCCACTTTTGGAGATTAATTAGATGAAATTGGATACAATTGTCTCTACAAGTTCATCCAATAGATGGGTCGCAATAGGAAACATTTTTTGGAACACTCTATTCTGCACCTTCTCGGGTTGCAGTGATGAATGAGGCAGAGGGATCCGGGTGCATCTACATTTTCATTGGAATATCTTGGATATTGATATTGAGGGCATTCTTAAGGCCATAAAGATGGCTAAATCTTCGAAAGTGCCAGGCCCAGATGGGCTTACAAACATGACACTTAAATCGGATCCTCACCTCTGGGCGCAGGAGCTGTTACACTTGTTTCAAAACATTTTGAGTAGTCATCTCTTTCCTCCAACATGGAAGGAGGCTATTGTGGTGGTGATTTTTAAGAAGGGATATAGAGCGGATCCAGCAAATTACTGCCCTATGTCCCTCTTGGATGCCCCATATAAGATTTTCTCTAGATTTGTGTTGCAAGCATTGGAAAATTGGGAGGTGGGTGCCTGTAAATTGGATGTAAATTAGTCAGGTTTTGGAAAAGGTACTAGTACATCGCTTAACTGTCTGTTGATAAAGCTACTGAGCTCACAGGCTACAGCAGCGAAGCGTAGTATACACTTGGTCTTCTTAGACATCTCCAAGGCCTTTGATTATGTAGACCGGGTACGCCTTTGGAAGATGCTAAGAGAGTGGGGTTGCACAGAAGGTTTGGTTGATGTTCTGGAGCAGCTCTACGCTGATATAAAATTGAAACTGAGGCTGGATCACAGGGGTTAATTTTGAGGTTGGATCTATGCCGCACGTGGATTACAACAGGGGTGCGTGCTGGCCCCCTTTTTATTCAACCTTTATATCTTTGCCATCAGAGATTCATTGGAAGCCATAGAGGTAAATCCTCCTAAATTGAAAATGTAGAAAATTCACAACCTTTTATATGATGACGATTTGGTTTTATTGCATTATACCCCAATTGGCCTACAAAAATCTCTGAAAGCTGTGGATGCATACTTTATAAACCTTGGCCTGAATATTAATGTACCAAAATATAAGGTCCTCATCATTAACCCTCGAAAGTCCTGTAAGCAATGTTTGACCTTTGGTTGGTACATTGGTGGTCAGAGATTGGAGGTCATATCTGAGTTTAAATACCTGGGGGTCACACTAAGAGCAAGGAAGTCTGTTGCTTTGGCTAACCAGGCACTTAAAATGGATGCTATTTCAGCATCAGTTAAACTTGTATAATCAAGTTCTGGTTCCAAGATTGGTCTATGGGGCTGAGGTGCTAGAGGATGGTTTGCTTTGGTCAAAGAAGGAATCTTTCATTTGAAAACGTGCACTGCCATTGCTGCTGAGAAGCATCTTACTGCCCCCCCGCCAACACTTTATTTGAACAATTGAATGTTATCCTCAGGAAGGGAGATTGTGGATCTCTAAACTTGTGAGTGAACGCTGCGATAAATATTCTTGAAAAGAATTCTCTAGTGAGAGAGAATTTAGAGATTACTCCTGACAAAGTTTAACAGAAATCATTTGAAAATGACTGGATATTGAACAGACAACACTTGGCCTCATATAAAATTTGGGAGCATTTTGTAATGGATATTAAACCTTTTTATTCGCTACAGTCCTGTATGGTTGAACATTAGACATCCTTCTAAACAAGGTATATCATTTTGGCTACGGGTCAAATTGAATCTCCTGCCTACAAATGATGTAGCGGGGGGATGCTTTAAACTTCAAATTGTTGAATGCATGTGTTGTTTCTGGAAGACAACTAGGGAAACGGTAAAACATTTAATCATTGAATGCACTGCACTTTGTGAATTATGTCAGGCGACCTTTGAATTATACTTTGTAAAGAGACCACTGTTTCCATGGGATATTCCTTGGTGGCAGCTATTGCTAGAACCTAGTGATCAACTTGTGATTGCAGCTATGAATCTTTGTGCAAGAAATTTTAGTGAATAAATGTAGTATCTTCTTTTAAAAAGTTGTGCTTATGATTTGTTTCAACTATTACCTATGTATTTGTCATAAAGTTACAGTTATGAATTTTTTTATACTTAAGTATGTTTTTAGATATGTGAGATGTACTTTAGATTCCTGTTTTGTTGAATATTTTTATGATGTATGAAACTTCAATGGTGTCTTTATGTTTGATTTACTGTAAAGTGCCTTGTGGAATGATATGTGAAAAGTTTCATTGAAACTATAACACATTAATTAAATTAAATAAAAAAAATGGCTGGCATTTTATATATTTTCTATTTTTAAAATACCAGCAAATTATGGGTTGGGATCACATAGGGTATTTACCTCATGGGACCCACAGAAAGTGCTGCACAGGGTTAATAACCCACATTTACCCTTAAAGTTCTTTCTCTGTACCCCATGTTGTAAAATTCCCATTCAATGCAAACTCACAATTAGGTGGCATTTTGAAAGAAAATGGTATTTAAAATGCCACATATTTTTCCGTTACCACCACAGTCATAATGAGCCGTAAATCAAGAAGGTCTCTCCTATAAACACGCTGCCTTTTTAGGGGTGTGGAAACCAATTGTGGACTTCCTTAGTACTGACCATAGCATGTATAAGGATGTAGCATCCTACATCTTCTCCAAAAATCTATCCTTTACTCATTATTTTCTATATTACTATCTCACTATTTTATTTAATTCTTCTCTTTCCTCCTCTGTTTTTTTGATTATTATATAAGCACGCTACTAATATTCCAATTTTGAAAAAGCCTTCTGCTAACGTATCTTCTGCTTCTAACTTTCGTACTATATCTCTCTTGCCTTATCTCTCAAATTTCTCAAACGCTTAGTTTACACTCAGGTCTCTACTTTCATTTCTCGTAACTCTATTATCCTTTGCTTCCAATCTGGGTTGCATCCAGGATATTCTACTGAGACAGCTCTTCTGTCTGTCCTGAATTCTTTGCATTCTGCACGTCACACTAAATAGTCTTCTCTTCTTATACTTTTGGATCTTTCTGCTGCGTTCAATACTGTTAATCACACTCTTCTATGATCTTCTCTTTCCTCTTTTGGGTTCTCTGGTTCTACTTTAGCGTGGTTCTACTTTAGCGTGGTTTCAATCTCATCTATCCCAGAGAACTTTCTCAGTTTCCAGGGCAGGGGTTTCTTCTGAAACACACTCACTCACTTGCGGTGTTCCTCAACGATCCGTTCTTGGTCCTTTCATTTTCTCTCTCTCTACCTCCTCACTAACAGGGGTTATTTCTTCTTTTGGGTTTTCGCATCACTTCTACTCTAATGATACACAGCTCTTTCTTTCATTTCCTCTTTTCACTGATGATATTCACCTTAAACTTAGCACCTGTCTCTTGGCTAGCCTATCATGGATGCCTGATCACTTTCTAGTTCTTAATGTTGCAAAGACTGAGGTCATCTTCTTTACTGCCTCTAATATTTCATCTTCTATCTCACCTTCTTTCACATCCTTTCCTCCAGCTCAGTTACCCATCTCATCAGTGGCTCGTAACTTAGGTCTTTTCTTTGACTCAGATCTTTCTTTTGAACAGCATATCCAATTATCTGCTTGTTCTTGTAGATTTCATCTATATAACATTCTCAAAGCCCGTTCTTTTATGACATTTAATGCCAGAAAGTTATTGGTGTCTGCTCTAATTTTTTCACTGCTTTCTTTACTGTTCTTCTGCACTTTTTGGACTTCCTATTTCTCGTTTAGCTCCACTAAAATCAGTTTTCAATGCTTCTATCCGCACTCTGTTTGCTTGCTCCTCATAACTCTATTTCGATTTCTCTTTCTAAACTTCAATGGCTTTCTTTCCATCACATTTTAAAATGTAACTTCTTATGTCTAGTTTTTAAAGCTCTTCATGGTCTTGCTCCTCCCTATCTCTCTTCGCTTGTTTCTATTTATCTTTCTTCTCGTTCACTTAATTCAGCGTCACATTATCTTCTTCAAGTTCCATATCCTCCTTGTGCTCAATCTCTTTTCCATTCTTTCTCTCTTTTAGCACGTCTAAATTGGAACTTGCTCGCACTTTCTCTTTGTGCTATCCCTGTTTATTCTTCTTTCCGGATCGCTCTAAGATCCTATCTTTTGTTATCTGATTAACAAAGGTTGCTGCAATTGCTGTATTACTTTTTGTTTTAAGCATTCTCTTTGTACCGTTTTTACTCCTATGTTCAGCACTTTGGCGCTTACTTTGGCTTATAGCACTATATAAAACTAAATAAAATACAAATACAAATGTATCATGCCCATGAAAACTTAGACTATTGAATTTATCTGGCCCACTTCTTCCTGGCATTGCTTAGATATGAGGTAGCGTTCCAGCCTGTGCAGGCTCGCCTGGGTTTGGTGGTGCTCCATCTTGCCACCAGAGGAGGGTGCTCATTATACAGGCGATACAGTGGCTCCAGTTTTTGTATTCCCTTTTTTATTTCTTAGGCATGCTAATGTACTACAAGAAAGACAGCCCATTATTTTAACTTGTGCTACATTGGCAAACTATGATTACAAGGCAGGCTGCGTAGAAGCACAAGGAGAAGAAGATTCCCTGAGGGCTTGAGAATAATGAGATGAGCTGCAGTCAAAAAGCTGCCGGGCACCTACAGCACGAATACTGGAAAGAGCCAGTGCTAAACTGGAGCTGAAACCTTTTGAAAGGGTCACTGCTTGGCGGGGGTTTAAGAACACTAGGCCCATTGGCACTCAGACTTCCCCCTTCCGTCACCATAGAGTAGTTAGGTATAGAAGATCTTTGTTAGCAAAAGAAGGTTAAACCCTCCTCAGAGACACTGGAAAATGGCGCAGAGATTGGCTAAATTTAGGGATGGACTGAGAGAAACCATTGGATGTAGTGCTTGGTTTGGAGGGAGGGAAGGTACAATATTGTAAGGGAAGAGGTGGAGGGTGAAGATCAGCTCTTTGTATCGATTTTTGAATAAACCTGTTTGTTGATGAGTTGCCAGTTTGTGATGTCCTCTCAGACTAATGTGGGAAAGAGGGGGAAGGAGACCTAGAAGCAGGATCACTTTAGGTGCTCACTGACAAATACATGTTTCATTGAATGCCTTTTTAACAAATAGGAAGGATCAACACTGGGGCAATTTTTTCTTTTTTACTTCTCCAAGTATATTTATTTGTTGGACGTTTCTACAATCCTGTCCCCTTTAGAAGGGTGGCTACTTGAGTCAGACATGTTTTTTGTTTTGTTTTGTAAATTAAGGGTTAGTAGAGCCGGGCAATCTGGGCCTGCACCTTGAAGGAAGAGTCCCGCCAGTGCACGTGCTGAGCGAGAGACCCTTCAAACTCAATCAAAACAATGCTATCTGGAGGTGCACAGCGCAATTAACCTGCCCATGGACCGGGACGTCCATTCTTCAGAGTGGCGCCCTGTGGGCCATGAGGTGCGCCATACACACTGCCACCACCTGGCCACTTCTGACATATGTGCCGTTCCCACCACTGAGAGAGAGCGCCACAGGGGCTGCAGCCAGATGAGGGCCACCTCTCTCTCTGTCGCCCCGCTCCCACATCTCCCCACAGCACTCCAGCAACATGGTCTTGGTCAGCGGGCTCTGCAAACTCCCCCACCAGCACCTCAAACCCAGCCAGCATCGCCTTTTGTGTTTCTTGAAGTGTAATAGTGTCATTGCTTCACTCAGAGGATGTAGTTCCCTCCACTTGATCTGCCTACTCCTTTCCCTCGTGGCACAACCCAGAGTGATTCAGGAACTTCAAGGGGAGCATGGGCGCCAGAAACAAGTAGGAGGTGGGACAGGGGTGGGTTGCAGAAACTAACTACATTTAGTTTCTTCAATACACAAAAAACAGGATCCCATGTAGGAATTCGGCCCCAAAGAGCTAAACTGTGTATGATGGAGGCGACCTAGCTAATGAGGCAGCAGAGCAAGAGGCCCTGGATTGAATCCCAGCCCAGGTTGTATGCAAGCTGTGGCACAGGCTTGAGAGTGCAGGCAGGGGAGCTGACGGAGCCGACTAACCTGGGCCACTCTGCCGGCGCGGCCTTGGGAGATGTTGGTGCGTGGCCACCACAGAGACATGTGGCACCACACTGGCTGGAGTCCTGCAATTTGAACCTCTGTGGTGGGAAGCGCTGTGTGTATGTCAGGAGCGTGTTGGTGGTGGCAGTGTGTGTCTGCTCCCGTCCTGGCACATGGGGCACCATGCTGAAGAAAGGATGTCCAGGATTGTAGCAGTGATAGTTGTGGGGTGCCCCTCCTGGGAAAGGGGCACAGCGTTAATGGTTCCTTCTCTGGGACACAGCAGTGATGGTGGTAGCCCTCCTGAGAATGGGGCATCACAGTTTATAGTGAGATCAACCAGGTAATTTCTCATAAACTCTTGAGTCCAGAAAGCGGGCCGCCGGCTCGAACCAAGAGTAGAGCTGAACTGTAGCGCCAGCACTTCTCTTCTACGCCTCAAATAATGTTCTTTCATTTGTGTTTTAAGGGACCATCACGCAGCATAGGAGCTGGAGGGACCCCATATTCTAGGTGCAGTGTGGGGGGATTCCAGGCTGTATCAACCCTTGCATTTATTTATTTTAAATCTTGCATGCATTCAAGGAACCACCTACGAGTCATGGGGGGTGTACAGTGTTCACAGACGAGTTGTACTATTTCTAAATTGTACATCCTATACGTTTTTTTATACAATAATAGCAATGTAATTTAACAATTTTTGTTGCCTATTAAAAGGATGGAGTTTTAAAGACAGTTCTAGTTATTTGGGTGAAAGGTCAATGGGCGTTTAGGAATGCACAAGATCACGATGGAAAACAAAGGTCTCGTAGAGCGATATGAAAGCAGGACGGAGGTCAGATTTTCAAGGATTGTTCCTGTATTTTTTTATTGTGAAGTGTGGTTCAATGCAGAAATCAAGTGTGCCCACGGGTTCAAGACTGGGAAAGAGGTGTTGATTTTGAATTATTAAGACTGTTCAAAATTATGTAGGTTTACTTTAAGAATGGGCACCTACTCCTCTTGAACTTTTCTGTTCCTGAATATGTTCCCGCTGCTTACACTGAATATAGAAATGATTATATAGCCTTCACCTCAGGCCATAAATTGAGGAAGGGTCATTATCCCCAGCGATAATGATGCCTCCTGAGGTAGATAAGGCTATTCGAACATATTGGTATTAGTAATACAGATTTCGGAGTTTAAATAAAGTAAATAGACAAACATAGTAAATAAAATCTGTTTTTATTTTATAGTATTTAAATAACGTTGTCTATATAAGCTTTACATTGTAAACTGGCTACAATGAAGCAGGTTTAACAGGAGCATTCATTTGGCGACCTGTAAAAGTAAATAACTTTTCTATAAGAAAGTGAAATTATTTTCTTATGTTTCATCTTTGTTGTGTTAAATAGGATGTTGCACCAAAAAGCTCCTCCTATAGGGGGGTGGGGGGAGTCTTGTTCAAATAAATCTTGCCTAGAAATCGCACTGTTCCCTATTTGCTATTGATGACAGAATGTTCAAAATGCAGTCAACGCCAGTAGTTATTGACTGCACTCTGTATATTCTGATTGGTTGAGAGAAGTTCAGTAATGATCTCCATGTGCTAGAACTCGATGCACACTGTATGTTACACAGTTGCTGCTATGTTTCAATGTTTTATTTGTGATTGTTGTGGGGCAATTCCATTAGGGTGTATATTTCTGTAAATGTGTTTCTCTGTTGTTTGACAGTTTCATGTGTGTTAGTACCCAAAGGCAAAGTTAACGAAAAAATAAAAACTCGATGAATACCCCTGAGCTGTTCTATATGTAGAGAAATAACATATTTTTCTAGCTATGACCATGCTACCAATATGTTACTTCGTCATGTGCCAAGACATCTTGCTATGATGTTCAGCGTTATCCTCCATCAATGTTTCATCAGTTGAACATTCTCTGAAGCAACTGTCAGGCTGCAAAAGCTGGTATAAACATGCAATAAATACAGTAACAAGGCAGGATAACTATGGAGTTTGTTTCAAGCTCTGCAATAAAATTGACCTTTTTCAGCATCTACCTATAATAATGACCTTAGTCTAATGGACATCAACTTCTGGACCATGTTGTGTGCTACAATATTATGTAATTAAAGTGAATTCATTTGGTTTCCAATCTATCTTTGAAAAAGATCATCATAAGCAATACAAGGTAATTACCATTTCTCTTTCCGCCTGTAATTTATTGCTTTATTGGAATTTGACTCTGATTGGTAAGATCGAGTAAGTTCAGTAATACAATGACTGTACACAACCCCCATGATTTTAATTGGGTGACCGAACTAGCTAGCACCCAACTCTAAAATGTGTTCCCGCTATAGTCCATAGGTAAAGTGCTGCAGTCAACAGTGACAATGGTCAGATGGCTCCTGGTATGGGATTAATTATCAAGTGTTGTGAAACCAGATAGCATGGAGAAGCCTGGTTTGTTATAATTACAGAATCATTACCCATTGTTAGATAATCATTACCCATTTAGGGATCCAGTTATCCATCATTCATTCTGATTAGTTCTGATTAGTAGTGACATGACGTAGTGACATTAGACTATCCACATTATACTGCCACTTTGTATGCATTTGCAATTTGCTATAGAATGAAGCCTGTTATATTTGAAGTGCCATGTAGAGACACGTTATATTTGTAGACACATGTAGAGATATGTTGTTATGTATTATGTATGCATTGTAGAGAGACATGCATTGAGTGTGCACTTAGAATATGCATGAAGTTTGCATTATGTTGCGGTTGGGTTTGTGGCAGAGAGAGTAAGCACTACATTCGAGAATAGAGAAAGCATGAAGCCATTCTGAATGAGACACAGAAGTGCCACAGAGTGCGAAGTTGTTATGAGTTACAATGTACAAAGTATGCGGAAACAGTTTGCTTGGCAGGCAGATAGCACAACTCTTGTCCGAGTGGAGAAGGCATTGAAGGCCTTATCAGGCCCTAGGTTGTGCTTTGCAGAGAGAGAGAGAAGGTGCGGGCAGGCAGCACCATGGAGGGAGAGCTTTGCAGGCAGAGAGATGGAGGAAGAGAGAGCGATTTGAATGGAGAAATATGAGGAGATGGTAAGATGATGACCGCAAACAGAAGAAGATATGGTATAGGTATGATGACAAATGTCACGATGACAAGAACATGCAGTGATTGAAAAGTACAAGTACATTCATCACAGACTTTTAGGCACTGCTCAGATTTAGAAATGCTGACAGACAGAAAGAGAGGCATTTTAGCTTAGAGAGAACGAGTGTAACCATGGATATGTATACATCATTGAACAGTATAATGAGAGGTGAGGCTCTGAGATTTGAGTAGCTGCTCTCTGCTGGTCCGCTCTCTGAGGAGAGAGGGAGTTGGAAGTTCGAGATGCTAGTTGGAGTTGGAGATGACACACTGACACTCTGAGAGAACGAGAGATGACTTGGAGAGGTGTTTGGGAGTGATTGGATGTACGTCGGGAAGCACTTTTGGCTGATATGCAGATGGGGAAACATTCTGACCAGAGCTGATGAGATCGATCTGGAAGAGAGAGGCGTGGCCCTGACAACACGGAGAAAAAGGGGAGTATTGCTGAATAAGACATGTGCATGGGGAATTAGAACAGACACTCACACAGAGCTATTGATGGGGTAATCAGACAGGGTTTGTCTTAGAGAGAGAGTATGAAGTATGGTGTGGAATGGAGATGGATGGTGTGGATTGGAGTTGCTATTAGATTCCTTGCATTAGAAGCCTGTAAGTCTTATAGTTATCGCATTGCATAGTAGATTTGCACCAAAACCATAAAAGTTGCAAATTCCAGATTTGCATTATAGTAGTGTTTGCATCATGCATTGCTATGTATGAATAAAAGTGTTTATATTGTTGAATCGATTCATGTGTTTTCTTTGTGTCTTATGTTAGTGTGTCCATAGGAGTAATCTATGAGTAACACAGTGCACAAAGGCCCTGAGATACAAGAGCAGGGGGGGCATAGTGATCAACACCCTCCGCCCCCGAGGTAGAAGTTAGATTTGTTTAGTTTCCACAGTGTGATCGACTGATCCAGCGGCACCCTTAGCTTGTCAGTATTGGGAGCGTTATACTTCTCAGATGCATGTTCTGTAAGGAGGAGATACAGTTATCAAGGAGTCATTGTCTAGCTTTGCTTTCAAGAGGTTTGTTTAAATTTAAGGATGTTAGGGTTCAATTTCATCGCTGCTGGGGGATTGTTCTAATATTTGGAGCCATCTTTCTAGAATCCTATCTCTGTAATAACATCTTTTAAAGGACAGGGTGATCCTCTTACTGTTAAATAATAACCTTAGTTTTACTCCTTGACTTTATGTTTGATTACTCAGGTGCAGGAAAATGAACTCGCTATGACCTATGTTCCAATAATTAATACACATTGATTTAAAAAAGGTTAATGGTTCAGAAGGTAGCCATACCAGAGCTTTCGGCTTGGGAGTGATTTGACTGCGAGGTTTAGGACCAAGGATGTGCCCAGCCGCTTTGATTTGGACCAGTTGAATTTGGTGCATAACTTGTTTGTTATGGTCAAGGTATAGGAAGATACAGTATTCCATCCTCAATAGGAAATGGGTTTTGGGCAACTTAATTGTTTCAGGCATTTCCAGGAAGGGTTACATTTTCCTCATGATATGTTACTGAAGGTGGGACCCTAGTGATAATAGGTAAATTTGTAGTTCAAACGTGGGTTATTCATTGGACAAGATTCCAAGGCTAAAAGCGTGTGGCACTGGGGTTGGTGGTGAGGCTAACAGGGGAAGCCAACAAAAGGCAAGGATGTCAGGGTAGGTAAGCCAAAGGAAATTATTTTTTTCTTAGTCTTGCTTTAACATAGGTGGGGTTAAGCAGAACACGAGGGTCACTGCATACATTTAGAATGTGAGGGTCACAGGTTAGATTAGATATGCAAAGGCTCTCCCATACCCTATTCATATCAAGAGATTTCAGTATTATCTCTTATTTAAAAAAACGAGGATGTTTTCTGTTCATCTTTAAAGAAAAGGACTGATTGGTTTTCATCTAGTCATTTCGTTTCTTCACTATATTGAGTTAGTTAGAAGGCAGTAATTTTCAAATATTCTTGTTTATGAATATGATATTGGAAATAGGGGGCCATTTTTAGGGATCAATGGGTCTGTGTTTATTCTTTTGGAGATGTGTTGCTGGCTGATTTTAGGAGAATGGGCACCTCTTGTTTGTTATGAGGCTGCAGCAGAAATCTGTAAAAGGTTGGGCCTTTGTGGAGACTAGGGTCACCGGACAGGGGTGACATTGTTCTGGAAATGCTTTAAAGGTTTTTAAAAACTTTAATCAGCTCCTCAGTAGTCATAGTTTGAAACAGGGTGACTTTTTGGAAAGTTTTCATATCTGCTATTCAGATGGCATTAGATCTTGTTTGCTGCTGAATATTCATTTGGATTCTTTTTACCTTATTTGGGAAGCTGATGCTATTGAAGATTTTTAGCCAGGTTTGGAAGACTACTTGGGGCTATTCTTAAATATTTAGTGATCAGTAAGCTCTTTATATATGTTAAACGCCATTTTAGACTTCCATTAAGCAACTGTGTTGCTGAAAGAGTTATTTAATACGTTTCATTTTTTGGTGGTATCCTCTGTTGTGGATTGTATATGCTAGTTTATCGACTTGTTATTTGGATTTTCAGCATTTATGTTAACAGTTTTCAGCCTTTGCTTTTCTGTAGAAATGCCATAGAACAGGATATTTGACCCATGTTCGCTCTCAGTAGAGGTTCTCCCACGCTCCCGTGCAACTTTGTAAAACTTGGGGGTTCACCCTATGTAACCCAGGGTAATCCAGACGTGGACCCCTTGTCACTGTGTCTTAGAGAGGCTCAGCTTCACCTCACTGTTGAGGCCCACATAGGACGGAACACATGTCTGGGGTTGCTGATGGTACTCTTGTTCAGAGGAGATTTGCCTAGCATTTTGTGGGTACAACGTCCTTTCATCGCCTGTATGTTCATCCCCAAGCATTTTAACGTGCACATTCCATCGAATGTGCTCATCGAATTTTTTAGGGGGGGTGGGAAAGGGCAGATAAGGGTTTGGGCGGGTAGGCAATAGCAAAAATAAGTGTGGGAGGGGGTCTTTGGGAGAGGAACCCCCCCCCACAAAAAAACAATGAGCATTTTCGATGGAATGTGCACATTAAAATGACAGGGGATGAAATTACAGCTGATTAAATGACATGGAACCTATTTTGTGCTGGACTGCCATTGTGGGTGGGACAAAGACTGATATGCAAATGGATATTTCTCCTCTGTGATGGCTGCAGTGAGCTAAAACGTGGTTGTAGACACTCCAGAGAGGAAGAATTTCCATACAACAGGGTATTTGACCCATGTTCGTTCTCAGCAGAGGAGCTCCCACACTCATTTGTACATTTCTGTAGAACCAGTTTGTAGTCAAATCATTTGTTTGTTTGCCTTTTTACTGGAGGTTTAAAAATATCTTTTTGGTGAGATGTGTTAAGAAATGTATGTGTATCATGTGGCAGTGGGGGAGGGGCTATGTTTAGGGTTGATGAAGATTTCCACAATATTTTGCAGGTTTACTCTTTGTAGCTATCTTACTTTTATTTTCATGTTCAAATCCAAATTGTGTTTCAAGGTATTGGTCTTGGAGCTCTCCAATTAATTTTGGATTAGTTGGTCATCAGTGCATGATAGCTCCACATCTTTGGTGGATTTTAGTGGGATTGCAAATGTATGATATCAAGAGCACAGCTCTTCAATGCTAATTTACCCATGAGTTGACGCCAGAAGCATCGCTAGGGTGGGGCTGGGTCTTTTAGTTGTTGCCCTGGCGAGAAGCTCAGGGGCTATAACCAAAGGGCTAGCTAGCCCTGACTCCTGACATTCACGACATTAGCATCGCTCCAGATCCTTTCCAGACCTAGCAACACCGCTGTTTGACGCTCAGATTTAGTATGGTGTGTATGAACAACTTGGTGTTTATGAAACAAGGCTGCCTAGCCAGACATTTATGTCTCCTAGTATGAGGATTCTTCTGGGTTTTGCTTGGATGCTAGAAGTATGACTATTGAGATGTGACGGTAGGCTGATAGCTAGATGTCAATTCAACACCACAATTGATAAAGTGGTGTTTTGGTATGTCTGGAATTTGCTTGCCATTGTTTCCATTGAGATTACGGCTGCATTATTCGGGAGGGCAGGGGGGTGACTTGACATTTCCTGGGGCAGACCAGCACCTTGCCATCCATGTTTTTAAGCTTCTGTGGTTTTCATTGAGTTTGTGTTTAGGGGGAAGTATGGGGTAGTGTGAGGCAAGCATGCTATCAAGAGAGACACAGACTCAAGGATATTCGTTTCAAAACCTTTATTAAGTAAAACATTGCTGGGTTGGTGTTATGCCTAACTGGCCCTAAAACTAAAGGGATGGTTCCCTTCACTGATGTTTATAAATACCATCTTATTTTTGAAGTCCAAAATAAAAATCTGGCTGTGTCTAAACTTATGCTTGCCCTCACTCTCTGACAAAAATGTTTTAGGAAGTCTTTCAAAATTAAAAAGTGGTGGTTCAAGAAAAATAGGAAACCAGGGTTGTTTTCTGGCAGTCTTCTCACCAGGCGTAGGGTGTTCAGCTTCAAAACAATGAGTTTAATCAAAGGGGACTGTTCATAGGACCTTATCCATAGTTCAAAATATGTCAGTGTCTTTAATGCCTTGAGGTTCCCTTTCCCAAGTTTTAGTCCTTCTAAGTTCAACACATAACCCAGAAGAAAACACAGTTCTTCTTTAAATGTCTTGTGGTACCCTTCCCCATGCTTAAATTCCTTCAATAACACAAAATAATCAAGATTCCACTTTGATAGGCCTCTTAAGGTTCCCTTCCCTAAGCTTAGACCTCTCTTTAAGTCAAACACAAATTCAGCTCTAGAGACTTTCGGAAAAACACCAGGTTCTCAGCTCCTCCTAAGCGCAACCACTCTGAAGTTCAACCCCTCTCTGTTATTTCATGCTCTTCCTTCTCTTAACCTTTTACCTTTAGGGGCTTTCTGAACCCCCTCTTTTTCCCCCTCTGTTTTCTTGACTTATTTCTCATGCCCACTGGCACCTGTGTTTCCTTCTCCTGCACACTTGCACCTTCTTCTCCTTCTTGTGCCCACTGGCACCTTTTTTAACTTCCTCTGTTCATACTTGCGCCCTTTTTGTCCTTCCGTATCACCGGGCACCTCTTGCAGCTCTCCCATGCACACTTGCACTCTCTTCACCTTTCCGTTCCCCCTGGCACCTTTTTCAGCCTTCCCGTCCACACATGCACCCTTTCCACTCTGCCGGGTTGCTTGCACCCTTTTCTCTCGTTTTGGTTGGCTTGCGCCCTCTTTATTACAGTTCTTCTGCTTCACGCTCCATGCACGCTTTGCTTTGCTTGCTTTCTGTTACTTTCTCTTGTTCTTGTTATTAGTAGTAGTAATACCGGGGAGTTGGTTCTAAATCCCTTTATTTACTGAAGAGGGATAACTGGGAGGAAAAAGGTGGGTTTACAGCATGCCCTCTGGGTTTTGAGGACAGAGATACATGGTTAGTGTCAAGGGTTGAGAAATGGTCTGGTCTCCCTAGATGTCCAAGATGTTTGATCTTCCCTTTTCTTGAGGGAAGGTCAGGGGTAGGGCAGGTCTTGGATGATAATATCCCTTGCACAAAGAGGGAGGGTAGGATGTGTTGGGAAAAAGAACGGGGGAATACCAGGTCTCACCTTGATACATTCTCCCCGTAGTCCTCAACGACCCCTCTGCCCAGGTGATCCTCCCTCGCTTGTCCGCCCCCAGGGTTGGGATCCAAGAGCGATGGCATTTACCTGGCCACCTGAACAGCAGATTCCCAAGGACTAATTGTGAGGACGCCCTCAGGTGTGTTGTAGTTGTCAGTGTACCACCTCTTAGTGATTTCTGGCTTGTCAATGTTGGATTCCTATGTGCTTTGGCAGATATTAGTGACATTTCCTTTAAAGATGATCTGCTATGTAACTTGTCAATTGGCAACTTTTTAGGAATGTTATCTAGTTTAGCCTTTTGGCTAGTTCACAGGCATTTGGTGGGAGAATGGGAAGAGTGGGTGCTTGTTGTGATTAACTTTGCATTCATCTGGTGCAAGTGACTAGAATCTTGAGATGGAATGCAGGGCTTAGAATGTGTATCTATGAGTGAGTTCCAGGTTTGTTAGTTGCAAGGATGTAAGCCCTGAGAGAGGATGCCGGTGGGTGTCCTATGTCCCCTTTTACTTACCTGACCCTAAGAACTGTATTTGGTGTACCTAAACCTAAGTAAATAAGTTAACAGTTCACTGGAGTGTCAGAGTCATTTGTGGCCAAACCTTGAACTCAACACTGGCGACGAGGATGGGATCTGGCTGTGCTGGGGGGACAGCACCAAAGGGAGACACCCACCGCCCCCCCCCCTCTGAGAAGTGATCCTCTCTCAGGTAAGAGCGCTGGATGGCTGTGAGGCACTGCAAGTGCAGTGAGGGCAATTGAGGTCCAGACAGAGGTGCTACAGAGGCAGAGGGGGCAAGAAAGGCCCAGACAGAGGCGCTACGAAGGCACTGGAATAACAGAGCAGCTATGGATGTAAAGGTGCTGCATGAGGCAGGGCAGTGAGGCGCTACAATGGGCAATGAGATGTTGCAGAGGCAGTGAGGCGCTGCATGAAGAGGTGCTGCGAGGGCAGTTAGGCACTGCAACAGGCAGTGAAGAGGCGCTGCAGAGACAGTGAAGCGCTGCTAGGGGCAGTGAAATGCTACAGAGGCAGTGAGGCGCTGCATGAAGAAGTGCTGCAAGGGCAGTGAGGTGCTGCAACAGGCAGTGAAGACGCACTGCAGGGGCAGTGAGGTGCTGCGTTAGGCAGTGAAGAGGTGCTGCATGAGGCAGTGAAGAGATTCTGCAAGGGCAGTGAGGCACTGCAAGATGCAGTTAAGAGGTGCTGCAAGAGGCAGTCAAGAGGCGCTGCAAGAGGCAGTGAGTGGTCGCTGCAGAGGCTGTGAAGTGCTGCATGGTGCAGTGAAGAGGTGAGGCGCTGCGAGGGCAGTGAAGTGCTGCACGGGGCAGTGAAGAGGCACTGCATAGGGAGTGAAGAGGCACTTCAGTGGCAAGGGTGTGCTGCAAAGGGCAGTGGGGACAAGAAGTTCTAGTGTTGAAAGGTACAACGGTCTGCTGTAAAGTGCAGTGGGCTCTGTGAGACTTATGGTTATTAGAAGGAGCTGTGAAGTTCATTGGAGCAGCAAGGTTCATTCATTCATTGGCATGGTGAAGTTCAAGGTGGCAGTCCCTCATAAAGCATTTAAGAGAATTGAGACTGTACAAACATTCAGAAGAGTTGGAAGTTGTTAATGGATCTAGGAGGGGCCTGGGGCCCATGGACTGTGCAAACATCTGTTGCGCCAAGGCTACAAGCTATTGGTCATAGTGAAGGCAGCTGAGATCACTGACAAAGTTATCCGATGTCAGCGCTTACCTTTGACTGGAACCGAAGGTTGCTGCGGTTGGCTTGAGTGGAGTCCTGGAGTTCGGCATGAGTGCTGCATGTCTCTCTCTTTAATTGAGTTATGTAGTTTAACATATTTCTCTCCACAGGCGGACTACTGTCCATTACATGTGTTGCATGTGTGAAAAGGTGCAATGGTTGTGGTGAACCGTTGAGCGGACTACTGTCCATTACATGTGTTGCATGTGTAAAAAGGTGCAATGGTTGAGGTGAACCGTTGAGCGGACTACTGTCCATTACATGTGTTGAATGTGTAAAAAGGTGCAATGGTTGAGGTGAACCGTTGAGCGGACTACTGTCCATTACATTTGTTGCATGTGTAAAAAGGTGCAATGGTTGAGGTGAACCGTTGAGCAGACTACTGTCCATTACATGTGTTGCATGTGTAAAAAGGTGCAATGGTTGAGGTGAACCGTTGAGCGGACTACTGTCCATTACATGTGTTGCATGTGTAAAAAGGTGCAATGGTTGAGGTGAACCGTTGAGCGGACTACTGTCCATTACATGTGTTGCATGTGTAAAAAGGTGCAATGGTTGAGGTGAACCGTTGAGCGGACTACTGTCCATTACATGTGTCGCATGTGTGAAAAGGTGCAATGGTTGTGGTGAACCATTGAGCGGACTACTGTCCATTACACTGTCTGTATAAAAAGGGAAATGTTGTTCTATGTAGGCATATTAATATGTTCTCTCCACAGGTGGACTTTTTATTTTAATCCACAGATGGACATTGATGTTAATGTTAATAGATTTTGAAGTGGTGACAGGGTCTAAACCTTTTGGAGTTGGTTGTGGTTATATATGAAATGCTTTGAATAATCTTTTGTTTTTCAGGTGGGACCTTACTGGACAAATCTTTTGATGAAATATTGATCTTGCCACCGATACTTTACTGTTCTTGTTGTTGTCCCTATAGGGGAAAGATGTGTTGTGATTAACTTTGCATTCATCTGGTGCAAGTGACTAGAATCTTGAGATGGAATGCAGGGCTTAGAATGTTTATCTATGAGTGAGTTCCAGGTTTGTTAGTTGCAAGGATGTAAGCCCTGAGAGAGGATGCCGGTGGGTGTCCTATGTCCCCTTTTACTTACCTGACCCTAAGAACTGTATTTGGTGTACCTAAACCTAAGTAAATAAGTTAACAGTTCACTGGAGTGTCAGAGTCATTTGTGGCCAAACCTTGAACTCAATAATTACTATACAATATTGTTGTTTTCCCTCACTATAAATTGGACCTATTATGTCCATACCTAGGTCTTCCCAAATGTTACCTGGAAGTTCAGTAATTACCATGGGGTAATATTCACTCACACACCCTTTATCACTCTCTTTGCAAAGGATACAGTCACGTATGACTCTTTCATGCTCTCTTTGATGGTGTTATAGTTTGTTATTTGAAGATTCTGGTGGAGATATCACCAAATTGTGTTGTTAGGGATGTCTAATCCCTTGTCCCATACTGACGAGGTTGGATTTGTTGTGCACTGGTTATTTCTGGTTAAGGCCTTGGAATCAAATATCTTATGCTAGGTGGTGTAACTATGAGGTTTTATTCGGGTTTGTCCTCTCTTTTTATTTGTTTATACTGTGTCTGTTTGTTGTATTCTCAGGGTGTTGGGTCCTGTAGGATTATTTTTGACAGTTTGCTCCGGTTTGGTAGGAGCGCTTGAGTTGTAACTGTCTAGGATGGAGCACAATTATGTAATGTTCAAGTGTTTATTTTTATTACTAGATGTGTTTTATGCAGGTACTTATTTGCCATCATACTCCTGTATTCATCTTGTTCTGTCTTAATATAAAAAAGGATGTCATAGTCATAGTAAATAATATAGTCTTTAGTCTGCTTTTATTGTTGTATTATTCTTACACTTATTGCACGGGGTTGTTTAACAAAAAGTGCAAATTACCTGAAGGGGACCATCAATGTTAGCACTAACCTGCTGTTCAATCCCTTAGCCGGGATTCCTTGCCTTTGTTCCCGGCGGGGGGCGTGGCAATGGGCAATTCCCGCTCCGAGCCTTCACATGGATGGAGGCTGCCATCCTCCTCCGCCGGGGATTCAGGAAAGTTTTTTTTCTTCTCCTCCCTTCCCCAGCAAACTATCCCCTCCCCCCAGCCCCACTTACCTAATTATTTCTCCTTTTTTGGGCACAAACGCGCTGTGAACACTTCTGTTCCCAGCGCGTCTGCTCCCGATGGCTTTTTAAAAATAATTTTATTGGTTTTCTTACAAACCTTTAAAATACAGCCATTCTTTATTACTCATTACATCCGTTTACAACATATTCGTTTCTCGACTCACAGCTTAATCTTCTTATTAAGTTCTCAATAGACATTACTCTGAGGTGCAAGTTAGAGCGTCTACGGCGGTCAAGAATATCTTAGGGCAGTAGCCGCTTTTCAATTGTCGCCAAAAAATATGTCAGTGGCAATATCAGTTTCATTTCTTTTCCATTGAACATTTGTTGCCACCAATCTTCCGCGTCAAGAGACGGATGAGATTCGCTCCATACGCCCAGGTATCGAGTTCTTTCTGTACGCAAAATCGTGCAGAATAACACTAGATGTTTTAAAGTTTCAGTTTCTTATGTACACCAGCGACACATCGGATCCAGATCCACGTTTACTGACCATGCTCGTAAGCGTTCCTTTGTTTTGAACATGTTAAGTCGGAAACACATGAATAACCGTCTGGCATTTGGATCTGGGAACAAATCAATGTATTGAAAGCACGGGCTTCAGGTGGAAACTCGCTCAATGATTTAGATGCGACCCTTTTGGTGCAAGTCTGATCCCAATCTGTCCGCCAGATTTTTGTTTTTGCTACATCTGGGTTGCCATGAAGCAGCTCTGGAGTAATATCGTATTCTGCCATCAAATTTTCGCATTGTTTCAACCACATGGCCATTACACCTGGTGCAGATGAAGTAGCGCTGGGAAAGATTTCAAATTGCGGGATTTGTTTGCATGCTTTTGTTTTCCGATATAGCGACAGCAAGTTCCAACAGACTCGTGCGTGGATGGATATTAACAATAGTTCATATCGAATGGTGGCTGTCGATATTCCTTTTGGTAAGCCTAATACCTTGGTCCAGTAGATGTTCTCAAGTGTGGATCAAAGCTCCCACGAGCAACCCACGGCATTTTCAGCTCCGTATGTTAGTACCGGTATTACCTTTTGATTATAAAATCATAGCACAGGTTTCAAGGAGAACTTACCAAATCTCTTTTTTAGAACTAAGGCCTGGATCGCCAGTTGTTTACATTTGCGTTTTGTCCCCGTCACCCAAGGTTCATCATTAATACAGGAACTGATGGTCATGCCCAGGTATTTTACACTGGATGCTATCTGCAGATTTTCATGCCCCATAGACCAAGATAGACGCATTGACCGACGTGTCCTTCTCCCTTTGAGGTTTTTAAGGACAAGGATTTCACACTTCTTTGTGTTGATAAGTAGGTGATTTTGGCCCCATATTGTCGAACTGCGTCGATTTTTCTTTGCAAACCAATTGGTGTTAAGTCCAGCAGTATGAGGTTGTCAGCGTATAATAGCCAACTCAGATGGGATCTATGCATTTTTGGGGGAAAAGATTTTGCCTCCTCGATGGTAATTCCAATGTCCAATATGAATAGGCTAAATATCGCAGCTGCCAAAGGGCAGCCCTGCTTGACTCCCTTAAATGTTTTGACCGGTGCTGACAGGGTACCAGATTGATCTAAGCGTATCCTGATAGAGGTATCAGTGTACAGTTCTTTTATTGCAGCCATGAGATCTTCCGGACAGCCCCACGTATGCATTTTGTTCCATAGTAATCCCCGGTCAATCATGTCAAACGCGTAGGAGAAGTCAATGAAGGTGATATATATTGTTTTTTCAGCTCTTAACGCCTCGATTTTCAATAGATTCAGTAGCAGCAGGTTCAGCGAACAGCCAACCTGTTTAACAAAGCCGGTCTGTCTGACGTCTACATGTTTTGAAATTTTGGCCCATTTTACTAGTTTAGTTTGTAACATGGTTGCATAGCTCTTCCCTAAAACGTCAAGTAATGCAACTAGGCAGTAGTTTTTCGGGCAAGTTCTGTCCCCTTTTTTAAACACCGGCACAATCACGGCAGATTTCCAAGACTTTGGTGTTTGACAATGATCATTTATTCTCTGAAAGAGGGCCGCACAGATGTTTGCCCATAGTTCAGGTTTTTGCTTGATTGTGAAGTTTGTTAAGCCGTCTGGACCAGGGGCACGTGAATTGTTTGTTTTCGTAATTATTCTCACGATCTCATCTTTGGGAAAAGTTAAGGCCCATTTTTTGATGGTTGGAACACTCGAGTTTGAGGGACTTTCATTGGCTTTATAAAGCTCATTAAAGTGAGCTATCCATGCTGTTTCCGTGACCACAGATAACTGTAGGGCCGCCTGGGGGGCTTGTGTGTCGTTAATAATATTCCAGAAGGCAGTAGTATTCTTATTTAGGAGACATTCTAACATTCGCTCTGAATCTCTTTGTAACATTAGACTTTTATGTTATCTAATCCATTTTTTGTATCTTTGTTTGGCAGCCTTCATCTTTGGACCACTTGTGTCTTTGTCAGCAGTCCGAGCATGGCGGATTGTCCATCTCATCAGTCATTTTTGTACTAATATGTCCAAATCAAAACAGTGAAGACGTTTCATGTTCGCATGTTTGGATCCGCCATTGTTTGTTTTAAAGTCTGCCAGTAAGTGTGCATATTCGAGCATAGTTCCTCCACTGCAATATTGGTTAGATATCTGAATGACCTCAACTTCAGCTAACCTTAGTCTCACTCTACTTGCTTCCACCATTTAACATTTGTAAGTTTCTTACACTCATCTCCTTTATCCATTTTGACGACACGTTTTTACTCTGGGGTAGCTTCAAGTTAAAGTGATCGATATTCAAATCACCGCAGAGTATTATGTTGGAACCCTTTTGTTCGACGTGTAAGCGATCGATGATGGTTGAGACTTTGTCGATAAACTCTTGTTTCCCTGCTCTTCCGTGGTTCCAATACACATTTATTATAGTCATTTGTTCTGTTATTTGGGACCTGCCGTCCAGTTTTACAATCGTTGACTCTTGGATGTATGGAGAGTGATTTATTGAGTTGAGGATGTCAAAACCAGTTGAACTTCGTACCAAAGTTATCAAGCCCGCCATAGGATGCCCCTTTTCTGAGAGTATGGCTGGCTTTACAGCAATTTTGAAGTCCAGTACCATTGGAGTAGCACTTAGCCAGGTCTCTTGTAGGCAACCAATGGATAATCCACCCAGCCTCTCTCTGTTAAACAGATGACCAAAACCCTGCGTGTTCCAAGAACCTAGGGTGAGATATTGCAGGGCCTGTTCCTTCTGGCATTATTGTGGTTGATTGTTATTTAACGTTGCAGCTAGCCATTGCCAGTTTTGAGTTGGTTCTTGCGTGTTGTTGTTTATCAGGGGTTTGACCGTGGATCCATCTGTTAGTGTTTGGCCTTGTATAGTTATACTAATTTTTTCAAACTCGGCTGCTATTTCTGGACTTCGATCTTTCGCGAAAGAAACTTGTTTCTTTTTGGTGGTCTCCATATTTGGCTTCGGCACGTCCTCTCTAACATTGCTGTTGGATGACAATGTAGGTTTTACAGACCGGTTTAAGGCAACTTTGCCTGGTATGATTTGATTTGATGATATTACTGCGATTTAAGATCAGGTTGTCGAGCGATTTTAGCCTCTCAATCATTAGTCTGACCCGATGTCGTTGCCCTCCACCTCTGGTTTGGTTCCTCCTTGTCGATGAGGGATCTGCTTTGTGATCTCTTAAAGGTTTGCTCCAATCTTGTTTGTCGGACAACGTTAGGTGATGGGGTATGGCCCGTTCCTCACAGCGTTGGAGTTGCCTCACCCTCGTGTCGCTCCAACACTGATCATTGTTCACCTTTTGTGTAGATCGCACATGAACATCTCTCTGTATCTTTAAGCCTTTTTCTTGCATTGTCTGAAAGATAGGGCTCTTCATTAGCGATCTTGCAGGTGAGGAACTGCTTCTTAAGTCATTGCTGACACCGGGCGATTCTAGTGAGGGTTATAATATGGCCAGACAAGAAGCTGCCGTGTCTCGTGTGGATGCTTTGTTTTCAATCACTACAAGTCAGCCCCCAGGCAATTCACATGCCACTTCCTTGTATATGGGTGTTTCGTTGCTGGGTTGTTGTTTTTCTCCATTAGTTCGGAGGGACTCATCAACGTCTTGATATTCAATGTCGTCATAGGTTGACATGTTGAGCAATTCAGGCGGAATTTCGTGATCCACGTCTCCGCTGGCATTCGAGATATCTCTCATTTCAATGGGCGGCGTGGTTGTGGTAACTTGTTTTTTAGCTATGTTAGACAAATGATTGTTAGTTTCGTTTGCTAACACATGCACAACTTTAATGTTTCGAAGGAATTTCCATGCTCCGTTTGCTTTGTTCCCTTTCCTTGTAGGTAAGTTTTTAGTTTTCCTGCTTTGAGGTACTTTCTGTGGTTTTCCTGTGTTTGTATTTAGAGGAATTCCTTCCTCCTTGCAAAAGATAGGGAATAGTATTGGAGCTGGACTTGCATTGGAGGTTGCCAGACTATTGCTTTTAACAGCCTCCTGAGCAAGTCGATGATTGGTGCTGTAGATTGACTTGGTATGCCAGTGCATTGTGACGTGTTTAATTCCCTGATTGGCTGAATGTTAGAACCATTGTTGTTGGAATTCGAGGTCATATGCACTGTGTTCAGTGTTTGTGTGTTTGGTATGACGATAGCGGCTTTCAAGTTGGTCTGTGACTCATTATCCATTGTTAAGGGCTTGCGAGCGGTAGGCTTTCCGCAAAAGCTGTTTTTGGCCGTGGCCAGGATTTCTTCGGCCTTAGATACACATTTGGGATCCTTATGTCTGCTGTTGTACTCAGCAGGTAGTGTTCTTAGACCGGCTTGTTTAAATAGCGCAAGTACTTCCTTTACGACTTCAGCAAACAGCCTTTTATCGATCACATAATTAGTCCCTTGTTCAGATGATAGCTTGTATAGTCCCTCTAGTTTTTTCGAGTTCTCAAGTTGTTTGTTGTTGGTTTGGACACATGTTCGTTCCACATTAGCAACTTTAGAGTTTAGTAAGGCCACGTTAGTTGTTAAGTCTCTTGTTGCCTCATGTAAACTTTCGTACAATTTTGTGAATGGAGACAGAGAGATGGATAGTGTGGATAGTAATAGTTCTTGTGATTCCCTTAATGGTAGTGTCGTGATTGAGTCTGCACCTCGTTTCAAGGCTTTGGTGCAGTGGGGCACTCTGTCGTCACAGCCTCTGTTATTCCTGATTTTAGGAAAGGGTCGTTCCATAAGGGAAGAATCAGCAGATTCATCCAAATCGGTCTCAGAGTCGTCTGACATTGACAATTGTGACATTTTTGTTTTTGTTTTTGAGGCACTGCAGATGGTCGCACCTTTGCTATTAGAGCAGAGCCTTTTCTGGGACAGGGTCGGTAAACTAGATAGATCGAAGGGAGTCCCAGTGTGTTTGCTTTTTTCAGCTGTTTTTGCATGTTTATAAGGAATGCTCGATAAAGAGACTTCACAGAGGTCAGTAATCCCTGTATTATGACGTTTCAGTGAAGCCTTCATTCGACCATTCTCATTTAACGGTGTTATATCACAAGCATTAGCATTGCAAGCTTTATTCATTTCAAGTAAGTTTTGCAGTACATTGTTTGCAATATCCATTGAATCACGTTGCACTTTATGATTATTATTTGTTATGGCCAACGTTCTAGGGTCTATCACCATACCTGTTTTTAAACCAGGGTTTTGTTCATCAAACCATCCCCCCAAGTATAGCATCCACAGGCTTTAGTTCATTCACGCGTTCTGTGCCACATGCTTTTTCTCCTGATGTGTCCAGAGGAAAGGGAGACATGCCGGCACTGTTCACCCCCAGGGGAACTGGCTCGTAATGTTCAGGATCGCGCATCGATCGGGCTGCACTCGACAGCTTCAGTCTGGCACGTTGTGCATGCCAACGCCTCCCGTCTCTCGGGGGGTCCAACGGAGCACACAGCCGACGCCTCCTACAGTTTGTTCGGCGTCTCTGCGGCTCGCGCTGTCACAGCAGCTTCATGAGAGCTGCTCGCCAACGGTATCGAACTTGGAGTTTCGATGCAGGTAGCTTTTGCAGTGGTGTTTTGTGAAACGTGTGTTTCGAGTGTGTCGTGTCTTTAGTTGTAAACTCACGGTTCACCTCAGAGTCCCTAGGGCGGCTTTTGGGCCTTACCTCGTGTTGAGTGGAGGTATCAACAACAAAAACCTCAGGGAAAGCATCTTCTATAACGTTGACAGCATAAGCATTTAATGTCAATATAGTTGTATTAACACGTGTTTCGTTGTGATTTTGTGAAAATGCCTCACTGGCATCGCTAGTGGACGCACATGAATAGTAATGGCTTACTTTCTTTTGTCTGTAACAATGAGGTACAATGAGCCCCTTGGCATCCGCAGTGCATTCACGTTTTGTGGTAGTAGGCATAAGACTTGGTTTTGTCCCGTTCGTCATAGTTGTCAGAATTATGCCACGGCGCCACTCGCCAAACAGCCCCACAGCAACGTCCTCAGCCCTTTGCACCACATTTTATTTGACATTTTGTGTTTCGGAATAGAAAAAATGCTTTTAGTACCCCGGTCTTGTGGGCCGGGGTGCTAATAGCAATAAGCCCATCGCCACGGGGGCATTACTGAATCAGGTAATACCCTGGGGTCTTCGTTAAGGCACTTGTCTATAACTATGGGCCCCAGGGCATTACCTTACTCGTTAATGCCCCTGCGGCTCGGAGCTTATTGCTTAATAATTACCACAAATCACTTTCACTGAAAAAGCATTTGAGACTACCAGGACACTGTTTTCGTGAACTATGCTCCCTCCAAACAATAAATGGAGTAGCGTATGCACTTACTGTGCAGTGGTTGAATACAATAACATTGCAAAGTCAACAACAATGGCAGATGCACAGCTCACCCAAGTACTAGGATCAGTGTTGGACAGAACCTCGGGGGTTTTGGTCATATCCATCGTTCACAGGGACAGATAGAATTTTCTCTGGGGTACCAAAACTACCTACAAACGGGCCTTAAAATGATCGAATTTTTGTCTTTGCTGCATCTTTACAGCTTTGAAATCCTATTACAGACTGGTTATGGAAACTACAGCTATTGTAATGCACTGTATGTTTTGGGTGGGAGGACAGGACACTAGCGCCTTTTCTTCACTCAACTCAGTCTTGGAAGCAAGACGAAGCGGAACAACACAGGTTCGATCCCCCGGTCCACGGTTAGAAACCTCTGGGTATTAAGCGTGTTATAAATAACTAATTACAATTGCTCACATTCATGCCTGTGAAATCACACACTTATCGATCAGAGCGAAGCAAATCCAACATTTCCCAGTTATAGACATTGGACTGAAGGAATATATGGCGGGATCAAAGCCAATAAAGCATAACCAAACAACAAATGAATCAAGAAAGGAACACAAAAAGAGGCACTTAATGGCTATGTTAATGGATCCTCCTTTCAAGTGTGACTTGTTGAGAGGTATGCAGAAAGATGAGACCGCCAAGACATTGGAAACAAGGTGTTGCAATTAGGCAGCCTGCTATCAAGAAATAGCTAAAGTGATATAATACAATTGATTGTACTTACCATCATTACACTGTACAATCAAAAAGGATGCATTTCATTACCAAGAGTAAAACTGTGCTGTTTATTTAAATAGCACTCCACAACAGCCAATCATGCTGAAAGGGGTCTGGGTGACCTACCTTTAAGTGCTGTAGTAATCGCTGTCAGTAGCCAAATTAATGATAATAATGTTTTCATCCCCAGGAGCCCCTTCATGGGTTATTGCGGTTTTTCTAAAGAACAGAAAAATGCAGGTGTGGACCTCCCCTGGAGAAGGGAGGATGAAGTTATTTGCAGCCGTCCTCATGCGAGCGAGCATCCCTCTGGCCGTGCAGTTGGTCACATCGGGAAGCACGTTTACTAAAGTACTCATTGCTGGGCCTACCACCAAATACAAATTTACCAATCTGGGCATTGGAAATTCTGTGCAAGAAAGCACCTGCGCTTGGCATTAAGGGGCCCAGGCAAAGAAAGAGAGGCAAAGCCCTTAATGTCTGGCTCGAGTTTTCTTTGACTCTTGATTTCCACATTGTTGTTTATGATCCCTGGACAATTAGGAGCCAGAGTCAGATTCCTTAATTCCAACACAGATGCTATGTTTGGAGGTCAAAATAAAGATTCCTGTCTATCTTCATCACGAGAATACAATCAATACTCCTAAGCCACCCTAGGTCCCACTAGAGCTCAATTCTACACAGAATGCCCAGGAAGTAAAACAAAACTCCATACAAAACAAACTGCTGAGAAAAATGCCTCCACTAAAATATGCCATTTACAAATGTACTTATCTGCCAAGGGGCAACTTCCCGTCTCACCCCCCACATACCCTAAAATAAGCAATAGCATCAGTTACCTATCAGCACTAATTAGGCAAAGTTTGATAAGCTGTGGACTAGTATTGACGCCAGTGGCTGCAGTGACACAGTGCCAGGTGTTGTCCAGCTTTAAGACAAGATACATCAGTAGACCACTAGAAACAAGATGGAGACCTCCTGAAACCAAGTGCTGAATCAAATTAAGCATCACGGGACTATCTTTACGCTTCGAACCATTGGTGTTGCTGCAAAGGGATGTCGGGGGTCAGGAGATTTGCACTGTAAAGAAACTTATCAAGTTTGTCACTGATTGGCTGGTAGCAGGAAGGCTCACATTTCAGTGCAATTAGGAACCCCCTGATAGGCCGTTGATACATCAACATTGGTCCAGGCTATTGAATTTGCATGCACTGGAAATGATATCTACCACTCTAGACAAATGCATTTTTATAAATATGTTAACACATTGGGCCTCATTTTACAAAAAGGTCAATTGCACGGATGGCACTGGTTACGTTTGCAATTTCATGCAAAACTGTCCCCTCTGTGTGATTTTTGTCATTTGAACTACAGGGTACAGAAAAGGGTGTTAAAACAAGCAAAATCGCCTTAAACATTTGTTTACATCCCATAATGCAAACATGCCACATGCCATTAATGCCAATGGTCTATGTATTCTGTTGTTATAATGTAAAGCGCTTTGGATGAAAGCGTTATATAAACAAATACAAATACAAATGAAAAACATGCATAATTCAAATGGCTTCCAATGTAATCTGCATGCTTTTAACAGGTAATAAAAACAGACATAGTCCATATGTATCCATGACAATTCTACACTGGCATAATCCCACTGAATCCGCAACTGGGCCACTCACCGATCTCGGTCCTTGGCCCAACCACTCTCACCTGCACTGCCTCCCTGGCAACCCCTGCAATGCGGGACTGTTCTCTGCATCCCTACAGCCCCCCTTCCGAGCACTTGTCTGCACTTACCTTGCACTTGCCTCCAGCTGGCCTTTAGTATTTATCTTGTTATTCTACTAACCCTGTATTGCACTTTCCCCTCTCCTTTTCACCCTTGCACTTTTCCCTTCCCCTCTACCCTTGCACTTGCACGATCTGAATGACACCTGCCCTAGTAGGATCGTTGTCTGTCTCCCCTTGTTCCTCCCCCCGCCTCGTCGCGCCTTGAAACGCTTGTGTATAGGCGCGTTACAAATGCCATATCATATCATGTGGATTTTGCCGGCTAAGTGTAAAAGGCAGGCAGACATGGTGTATGTATTTATTTATTCATTGAGCATTTGTTAGGCGCCTATACAACACACTGGTGTTTCCAGGCACCACACGGCAAAGTAGGGAGGGAGCAAGGGGGGTAAATAACACTGGCAAAAACAAAACAGTAAATATACAATTGTGGTCCTACTAGGCCTTGTGACATTCGAACGTGCAAGTGCAGTGAAGGGAAGTGCTGGAGAGAGGGATGGGGGGAGCAAGGAATGGGCAAGTACTGGTGGGAGCCCGGGAGGGAAGTGCCATGGGGTGCCAAGGGAAACCGTCACTGGCTGAGTGCTATGGCGGAGAAATCCCAAGGGTGGAATGCACGGCCGCCAGTCAGGGGGCCCGCAAGGGCAGTGCTGAGGGGGGGGTGCTGGTGTCGACTGGTTTGAGGACCTGGTAACTGTGAGATTCAGGAAGGTCCAGGCCACTAGTCTCTGTGGCAGAGGGGTGATTAGCAGGGAAGGGAAAGAGGAAGAGAAGAGCAGAGTTTTGAGAAGTTTCCAAAACTTAAGGAGGTCTGGCTCAAGTCTCAGAGGAGCAGGGAGGCTGTTCCAGAGAGAGGCACCAGCCGAAGAGAGAGACCTGCCTCCAACTCTCTATTTGGAGAAGCGTTTGACACAGAGAAAGTTGGAGTAAGAGGAGTGGAGGGCTATAGCAGGGCAGTATTTAGGTAGAGAAAGTTGGAGATAGCGTGGTCCCAGGCCCCAGAAAGCCGCATGGACGATGCAAAGGGTCTTGAATTTGATCCTTGTGGCCACCGGAAGCCAGTGTAGAGATTTTAGGGCTGGAGAGATATGGTCGCTGTACTTGAGGCCAAGGATAAGTCTTACAGCCCTGTTCTGGATTAGCTGAAGGGGACGTAGGCAGTAAAGCAGGTTATTGAGTAAGAGGCTTTACAGTAGTCCAGCCCAGAGAGGACCAAAGCTCTGAAGACAATGAGCTTCTGGAGGAAAGGTGAGGAAAGTGAGAATGCCTCTAAGGAGGTGTAACTGGAAGTGGGCCTTCTTGGCAACGTCCAAGATGTGAGGGGTGAAAGAGAGAGTGGAGTCCAAGATGACCCCCAAGGATTTTGGCCTCACAGGATGGAGAGGATAGAGGGCCCAAGGAGGGCAGCAAGAGGGTAGGAGGGAACCAGGGTGCAGGTGTCCCAATAAGAAGGGTCTCGGTCTTACTGGCATTTAGACCGAGATTGTTAGCCGCAGACCATGCCTTGTTAGTGGTCAGATAATCGGGGAGAGAGGAGGAAGAGGAGGTAGTAGAGGGAAGTTTGAATGAAAGCTGTGTGTCATCAGCATACCAATGGAAATGAGGAGAGAAGGAGGAGATCAGGTGAGCCAGAGGGGTGAGATAGATGTTGAAAAGCCACAGCGATAGGATAGAGCCCTAGGGGACACCACAGGTAGAGAGTGAGGTGACGGAGTAGAAAGGTCCCAGTTTCAACTGGGAAGGGCGGTTAGTGAGGAAAGAGGTCAGCGAGTCCAGTGCCTGGTCCGTGATGCTGAGGGAATCATAAAGCCGTTTTATGAGGATAGAATGGTTGACCGTGTCAAAGGCAGAGGAGAGATCGAGGAGAATGAGAACCATATGAGAGTTAGAGTGACGATTTCTGAGCATGTCTTCATGGATGTTCAGGAGATCAGCTTCCATGCATGTGGTGGCCCGAAATCCAGATTGATGGTCATGGAGGAAACCCACTAGTTCAGTGTAAAGGATCAATTGGGAGCGGACCAACTTCTCCAAAAGTTTACCCAGGAAGGGAGTGGTGGAAATAGGGTGATAGTAAGCCAAACAAGAGGGGTCAGCAGACAGCTTTTTTAGGAGAGGTTGCACAAGGGAGTGCTTGAGGGAAAGAGCCAGTGGTGAAGGAGTAGTTACAGAGGTCAACAAGAGTCAAGGAGATGGTTCTCGTAGAGCAGGGGAGCACCTGTTTGGATGAGACCTTCATTGAGCCGACAACTTTAGAGGCCTCATCAGGTGCTATGGGCATGAGGGAAGAGAGTGGGGGGGTGCTGGGAGGGGCAAAGGGAGGTAGGGGAGTGGGAGTGGAGATGGGTGTGGTGGGGAGTGAGGACATGATGTTCTGAGTTTTGGATGTGAAATGGGCGGCCAAAGCAGTGCAGAGAGCCTGGGAAGGAAGGAGAGAGGTGGAGACTGCTGTTGGATTGGCGAGTTCCTTGTAGATTTGGAAAAATGTTGCTGTTTTGTTAGTGGCTCCAGAGATACGGGCTTGGATGTGGACCCTCTTCTTGGAGCGAATAGAAAAACAATATTGCCTTTGGAGCAGATGATAGGCCAGTTTGTCAGAAGATGAACCGAGGTCTGCCACTTCCGTTCAGCAACTCTGCACTTACGTTTCAGAGAGGCAAGATCTGAGTCATACCAGCCATTTCACTTGGAGGCAGGCTTCAGGCAGATCCTCATGACAGGAGAAAGGATGTCAAGGGTGTTAGAGATGGAGAGGTGAAGGTTAGCGTGGACAGAGTCAGAGTCAGAGTGAGAGTCAGAAACAGGGTTGGGAGGGGGGATGAAAAGGGAGGCAAAACAGATACTGACACCCACTTCATCAGTCGAATGACGGCAAAGGAGGCTAGCAGTGCGGGAGGCGGCTCAGACAGAGGCCCGAGGGGCCCCAAGTGGGATGAGAGGAGAGAGTGGTTGGACCAGGAGAGGTGGGTGTTGACCTGGTTAGACATAGGGATGTTGTCACAACCCTCGCCCAAAACCCCCTCTGGCAAACCCATTGGGCAGGTGGAGTCAGGACTCGGGCCTCTAGAGCCTGGCATCCTCTTTAAAAGCCCTGATGGGGCCAGTCCTGGCGCCTATGGCACCAGGCTCATACACCATGTAAAAACAATGTGCTTGGGAACTACTTTATTGTATTGTCAACCAACATGGAGGCATCCACATAGCTTGGTTCCTGAGAACCAAGCTATGCGGTCTAGTGTTTTGGGTGTGGTAGCTTAGGGACTACTTTACCTGGACTATTTTGTTGGGGCTATTTAAACCACACCCGAGCAAGACAACACGCTTCACGTTACTTTGCACCTTGCAACGTGACGCTCACCGTGTCCAGCTATTCCCTCGAACCTCGGAGAAGCAGAATCTGCAAGGAGACAAAAGGAACATCATTAGCAGCAGCATCTTACCTGCAGTCTTCATCTTTAAACACTTGCAGCTACTGAGAACAGCTTCCTCGAATCTGCACGCCTCCCGGACAGAACAACCTGAAAGAGGAAGATAGAGGCAACATTAAAGAAAGCAGTAGAGACATTTAAAAATTACAAACTGCTCAAAAGGCTTACCTGGCTGGTCGCCTCTCGGCTGGCACCACTCTGGACATTCCACTTGCGCGGAAGAACACCGCGAACTACAAGGAAGGAAAACACATGTTAGCAAAGGCAAGACTTTGCAGCGCTGCGCATAGCACTTACTTACCGCATCATAGCGCTCTTAATGCGCCATCATTTACCAGCGGGGCTCAACCAAGTCAGTTCGCCGCGCTGAAGCTCTGCATACCTAAGGAAGAAAAAAGAGACATTTTAAACAAAGAAAGGCATGCAGGATAGCAACAAAACTAAAGAACAGCAATAAGACCTACCTGACCAATGTCAAACGGGCCGGCGTCAGTGAAGTAACTGGACCGCTCTCGCCCATGAAAGACAACGCGCCCCTGCAAAGAAGGCAGGACGGAGAGCACGCCTAATTCTGCCACAAGGTGAGGAGAGGGTGCCAGAGGGACTGAAATCATATGGGGGTGGAGGGAGGACACTTACCCCAGTCGTTCAGTCCTGAACACAGTCCTCCTGTATTTTCAGGACTGAACCTTCCCCGGAGACCACATCAGGGCAAAGCTGAGAAGCATACCAGCGAGTAACCTGGCTGGGTGGCGTCCCTGTGGATACCAGGTGAGCGTAACAGTTGTCTCCAGAGGTGAAGGCATCCATAGTGTGTCCGGCTGAGTGGGTCGGCCTGGAAGGACGAATAGTAAGAGAGAGGCAGTGACAAAGGTCACAAAACTGTGAAGTGGCTGATTCAGGAGAGTCAGGATTTTGTTAAAGTCACAGAGGAGGAGGAGTTTGGAAGTAGAGGTCAGGAGGGAGGAGGTGAGGTTGGCCCATTCAGAGAGGAAGCTAGAGATAGGGCCAGAGGGGCTGTAGATAATAGTGAGGGTGATTGAGAGAGTAGGAGAGACCCCGAGCCTAAAGATGAGACATTCAAAAGAGGTTTATGATTAAGTAGGTATGATAGAAGCTCTGACCCACTCAGGGAAAATCAGGGCCACTCCACCTCTGGGCCAGTTGGGCATGGTTTGGAGAGGAGTTTGTAGCCCTCAACAAGGAGGGTGTCAAGAGCAGTGACAGAGCTGGCATTGAACCACGTCTCAGTAAGGACGATGATGTTGAGGTCTAAGTCTTCAAGAAGGAGACAGATGTCAGAGGAGTGTTTGACAGCAGAGCGAGCATTCAAAGCAGCTAAGTGAAGCTGATTACTACCTTTGAAAGTTTTCTGAGGAGGGGTACACGGGCATGGTACTCCCGTTGGCGGTGGTGGATGGGTAAGAGAGGAGGAAGGAGTAGCAGGAGAAGGGAGGAAGTTAATGAGAGAGGGCAGGTGCCAGTCAAGAAGGAGAAGAGTGGGTTGAGAGCCTTGGCCCATGATTGTGCCATTGTGATAGACAGTAATCATGCACCTAGAGGATGAGGCCAAGAGCACTTCCCATCTAGTGCCACCATTAATGGGTGAAGAGGAGAAAGGGGAGAGAGTAGAGACCATGTGGGGAGTCCATAGGTCCTGGGAGGGGACAGAGAAGAGGATGTCAGTAATAGTCTGCCTGGAAGTAGCATTGACATAAGTGTCAGCAATATGTAGGCCTGGTTTAGAGGTCAGGAGATCTTTTTTAAGCTTTTTTCGTCCAGACTTCGTGAGAGTGATCGAATAGGTGATAGAGTAGCAGTTAGGATAGATAGGGGAGATAGAGAGCACCATGTGAGTGGTGGGAAATGGGGAGGGAGTGAGACAGACAGGGGGTTGCACAGTGCATGAATAAACTCACCAGGCGGCCTAGCAGCCAAGCAGGCCAGGTGAAGGAGGTGCTTTGAAAGGAAATGCACAAGGTAGCAGAGTTCTAAGTACCAGACTGGGTGAGCGCAAAAATGCAGTTGAAAACAATCAATGCACAGGTTTAAAGGCACATCTAAGTTCAACTATCCCACAAAGCACTAAAATGCAGCAGAACACAATCAGTGTGCAGGTGTAAAACACAACAGGGTTCAGGTTCTAGGCGGTGCATGGAACAAAGTAAACAGACAGAGCATTCACGCAACAAATTATGGCTTTTAAGATAAAGGAGAAAGGGAGGCATGAAGTTACTTGTATGAGTGGTGTGCACAATGTTTGGGGCAATTGAGATGAAAGAATATTGGGTAATGCCTAGGTCACAGAAGGCAGCAGTGAGCAGGAATAACTCACAAATATGGGGACACAGCCACCAACAAGGACAAGATCAGCATGAATACACTACTAGGTCAAATATTCATGACAATTGACAGGTAGTGTTATGCAGATGTCACTACAATGTAATGTGCTCTGAGAGATAGGCCTAGTAACTTAGCAAAGCCCAGGGAATAGGGACAAGGTATTAGATTGTGACAAGACACAGGAATAAGGACGCTAGCTTAGAAACACAGCAGATTTGAGTTTCCAGACTCCAAGGGAGCAGGAGTCAGCAGAGGACAGGGATTAAAGGGACAGCTAGGTTAGACAATCCACAATGACATTAACATTACAGGAGCAGCATTCTAATGAGGTAAATAGACTGTTTAAAGGCACATCTAGGTTTAAGAGTCAAGATGTACAATGGAGAGGCAGCAATTTGGTGGAGACCATGAGTACACAAAAATAATGCAACCTGCAGTCATGGAAGACCATGGCAAGTATCCATCTTAGTGTGGCAAGCGTGAAGGCAGATTAGTACGCAGTAGTATGGAGATGGTAACATCTGGGAAAGATGAATCCGGCATAAGCAAGGGGGTGGATTCAAAGTCGGTGGAGGTGCCGGATGAAGCGTAGGAGAGGCCACAACTGCATGTAGGGAATGGAAGGGTAGCTCAAACCTGAAGTTGAAGTAAATTGCAGCATGGGGAAGCAAGACGAGATCAAAGGCTTACCGTAACAGAATACAGAGTGAATTGGCCAGGAGATCCGCCCAGGCCCAGACAGGGGCCTTGGTGAGGGGCTTTGTTGGGGGGATTTGGCAGTAGCTCAGCCTACCGGCTCCCCAGACGGGTCTTTTGAAAAAAAAGTGAAGCCCAATCATGGCTTCAATGGGCGGGCCGATGTGGCACCCCAGTGCCCAAAGTGGCACTGGCCATGTTGAAGAGGTGGACTCCTCTGATTTTGAATTGCCCAACTGGGCAGCAGGTTGCTTGCAGTGCACCCAAGGAAGATTTAGGGCAGAGTCCAGAAGTGTGGATAACAGTAGACCCACTGTGCAAATTATATGGTGGTAGTCAGCATCACTGGTGAAATTGCAAAGTTAACAGAGCACATCAGATAAAAAGCAGATAAAGCCCAGATGGGTTTACCTTCGATGTTGGGGTCTCCTGCTTCGATGTTGAACCGCGTGGTGGGATGCTAGTTGAAGATGTATCCTGCATCTGATACTGGTGAGTGTGAGCCAGTTATGTGCCCCCACACTAACTGTGAAAGCATTTAAAATCCAGCGAGTGCAAAAAAGGTGTAAAACGTTTGCACCAGGATTTTTACAACTTTTCCTTCACTCAAGGGACTCACACAGTGAACCTGGTTAGCTATGTTATTCTATTGCCAACTATGATTAGCAGCCATCTAAACTGATCACTCTGTGGACTTCTGTTCCCTGTTTTAAAACTTTGCTTTTAATTTGTTGTCTTTGAGGATAGCTTGCGAGTTTAAACCTATACTTTGCAACATCGAGTCCCATTACTGTTGACGCCAACCTCCGAAGTCAATAATGTGAGCGCTTCAATGATCACGCGCAAATTTGAGAAGCGTTCCATATTTAAGAAATGTTTTTTTAAAATTAAATAAAATAATGTGAGCACCACAAAACGGGTTGACAACAACTATTATCACAGAGCTCCGAAGAGAGAAGAATCTTGCACGAAGTGCCGTTAAGAAACGTAATATTATTCTGTAGCTGTCAGGGACTGAGATCTCCACTTTCTAGACACTGAACTAAACGAGGCTGAAAGGCCATATACGCGGCGACATCTTACCAAAACGAAAACCGCTCTTGACAGCCACCTTACATATGTCATGTATACATGAGTGCAAGGCACACGCCACAAAATGAAATAGATGTACACATTACCCAAGCTGTCTACACTCTGGGACCCAAAAGAAGGAGCTCACAATGGTTCAGGCAAATGTGAGCCAGTTGCATTTATATTTATATAATGTTTTATTTTCTATTTTTTGGCTTTAAAAAGGTTTGTATTTATATCTTTCAATTTGGCGCATTTTGCTCATGTGCAAAATGTGCACCTCAAGCCTGTGCACGTGCTATTTTTCTATTTGTGAACATAGCCCTTGTCTGTTGACTAGATGTTTTCGTTGGGATAAACCATGAAGGGCATTAACTGGGGGCATATTCCCGTACCATTGTGCCAAGAGCTGATTAACTGCATCTATAGTTCTCTGTTACTTCTTAAAAACTGAATACAAATTCACTTGCAGAAAGTACGAGTTGCCTCCACATCGGTATGGGTCAGACAGCTTTCACATCTGAAAACATCCTTTTAGTGAGTCACCAACTAATAATTATGTTATTTTCTCCAGTGTATGATTCACACATATAAAAGCTTTCTGATCTTGGTTTGTGTCGGGCATATTTATGCGATCAAATGCTGCAAAATGCGTTCTTTGAAATGTCAAAGAACACTGAGGGTGATGTCAATGTGGCTTAGTGCAATTACATCTATACAATCTCATGTCATTCCTTGAATGGATGGTCTAATTTGGAGAGTTTTAACTGTGCAGGATAGAACTGGGCGATTGGTGTGCTCAGGGGAACAGGGATTGTATATTGGTGGGGTGTGGAGTCAGAACCTTGCCCCTTTATCTGCGACTGTGTAAATATTTGCCCATGGGCTCCACGAATCTTGGACTTGTATTCTGACCTCGATCTGCAGTCTGGAACTCTGAATTGATGGGTCTTTACTGGTTTCTTCATATTGTGTTTTTTTTCCTTCGTTTTTTTGCCCATACTGCTTTGTCCTTTTTTGGTTTTTCTTATCTATGTTTGTTTTATTTGTAAATTATGTTTCTTTGTAGCACTTTGAGGCCAGTGGGAAAAAGGTGCTTTATAAGAAATAAAAATAAATATGTATTGTGGCTTGAATGGTTTGACAGCATTTTGTCATTTCAGTCCACATGGAGTTAAGCTCTTTAGGAAATGGATAAAACACGTAGAGTTGGGTAGGTGTTGGTTGCACGTGTGTGTGGCTAAAACTGGAAGTGGGTGAGTGACTTACTGAGTGAGTGCATGACTGAGTCAGTAAGTGTGATCAAGTGAGTGAGTGTGGCTGTTTATCTAGAATACACTACAGATCAAAGGTGCCAGTCCTTACCACAGATTTAGTGCCAGGTTAACAACATGAATTGCACAAAAATCAAGACACCTTCGATAATAGCTGTAAAAACGTTCAAAAGATAGAGTTATGGGATCCAACAGTGACAGGCCCAAGCCAAGATTCTCAAAAGAGCCGGTCTAGCATGGTCTGTCATGAGGCGGGATCACCAGCAAGGGGCACCACAAAGCAAAGCAGTACCTGCACACCGGCAGTTCACCACTAGAGTGCCGCAATCCATTCCAGCTCACGTAAGAAGATGGAGCAAGAATATCCCACTCAGCGTCAGCAAGGGCCTGCGCTAGGTCATTAGATCTCTCAAGAACACCGCTTGCACACAAAGAACATGGATGCGCCTGAAGATGGTGTCATCTGTCAGGTATGAAATGCCAAAAAGCCACAAGTCCCACATTCAAGACTCCCAAATCCATACCAATCAGGAAGCAACATACACATGATGCAATGAAAAGACAGGTGTGCCAGTAATGCACAAATTAGATGCAACATAAAGACAAAACAGTGAAGGATAACATTGCTGTGCCAAGAAAGCTTCACCTGTGAGCATCAGGCGTAGAGGCCTGTGTGAATGGGGCTGAACCGATACTTTGGATGTAGTGTGCAATCGTGAGACATCCAATCATCCAAGCAAGAGAAGGGGCAACATCACATCGCTGACAGGGCTGTCCACAGGTGGAGCAAAGAGAGGGTTGACGCCATGTTAGACCCGTTTTAAAATCAGGCAAAACACGTCTTTTGATACCAATATTATGCTGACTCTGAGACTACCATCTTATGGATAGGTCTAAGGGGCTCCCAACACCAATGCGCTGTATCATCCCAGCATGATATGTTCATGTAGTCCAATATGAAAGTGTCAAAACATGAATTGTGTGTGACTCCATGGAAGGAGAGAGAGCGGAAGACGCCAACTGGAGGATTTGCGGCTAGAATGTAATTCGACATGTGTCCAAATTAAGAACCTATTTTACGTAGGGAGCGGCTACTTTCCTTCTGTCAATTGGACGCAACAAACACTGGACTCACGGGGTAGCCTGGGTGGGGGTGAAGGTGTTTTGCTCAGGGTTGGTGTCAATTTGCGCGACACCTCCAAGTCCCATGACGCAAGCCCAAATCTCGTAGTAGAAACAGCAGGACGACAGACTTGGCTTCCTCTGCATACATTTGAGAAAAACAAAATGTTACTTTGACTTTTAATCTGCATTTTGTAGTGTCTGGAAATTCTTTTTTTTTCCTTACTTGGCTGAATCTGCATTGCATGCACCCTTGGCTCTCATCTGCTGAATTGGGAGCAGCAATTCTCTATTCAACCATGGGTTGCTGCTGTATTTGTTTGGTTTTTTTAATACTTGATTTTAACTGTATTTTACCGGCTTTTACAAGTTGCATTGTTTATCTCATTGGGCCTCATTACGACCCTGGCGGTAAGGGGTTAGCGCCAGCGTTAGCTGCGCCGACCCCTTACCGCCAATTACGAGTTCCCATTCCGCCATGGCGGTTTTTACACCTGCTTTTAGCGGGTGTAAAAAACCATGGCGGTAAGGGAACTTGGTGTTAATTACGCCACCGTAATTTACGGTGGCGTAATTAACGCCTTCCCCACTCCCATTATGCCCTATGGGGCAAAAATGGGAATGGGGAAGGGTAAATGGGGATTGGGGATTTACCGCCCCGCCAAGGTCGGAATGGGGCGGTAAATCCCCTTACCGCCATGGCGTTAACGTAGTTAGCACCATGGCGGTAAAGTCACGGCCCTGGCGGTAACTTACCGCCAGGGTCGTAATGAGGCCCATTATGTCTTACTTGCTTACTTCAACTTCGTTTATTTTGCCATTTCGAGTGGGGCCACTGACCTATAGGTTATGCATTAGTAGAAATGTTTCCTCTCGATAATTAGTGAGATCTGTGCATACTGTACTTATTGTTAAAAATACCTTTTTTTGATCCGCTCATGTAAAAATATATATCGGATATCACTTTGCTGGGCTGAGGCTTGAACCCTAGTGTTATGTTCACCGCAGGAAGTGCCTATTTGTGATGGGGAGCGCTTGGGTCTAGAGCAACAGGTATTGGTGTAACTAAACTCCTGCATTCAGCGCCACTAAGACAAAATACCAACAAATGATGCAATAAGTGGTACCACGTACAAGTGATGGACACTGAATCGATGATGTGAGAATTCATTCAACTTGTGAGAGTGTTTCTTTCCTAAGGTCATTTGTAGAGTGTTTACAGTCTTTGGTAGTAGTGGTGGTATAGCAATGGGTCACTGTGCTGTGGGTCAATCGCTGTGTGACCGTAACAACCAGGCTGCCGGATTGGTTGCTAGCTAAGAAAGCTGCTAGAGGAAAGCACTCTAAAAAGATGCTAAACCTCAGTGGTATATATACTGAGGAGGGATCTCACCCTTGAACGTAGAAACGCCGTTCGAGGCAGAGATGTTTCGCCACTAATGATCAGGAGAAGGTATACATTTGACACCAGTGGAGTAACTTTGCTGAAATTGTGGGGGGGACATGATATCTGAAGAAAAGGTGCCCCAGCCAGATGAATGGGGACAAAATGGTGTGCCATGGAAGTAGGGGGGGGACAAACACCCCTGACCCCCCTAAAATTACGCCCATGTTTGACACAATCTGTATCAGAAGTAACCATCCATTCTTCTAACATAAGATGTTTAACTCACAAGATGCCTCTTTAACCAACAGAATCGGTCTACATTATCACTTTGTGCTTATCACTCGAGCGACGGCAGACATTTATGGTTAATATACCGAGTCTATAAGAAAAAGGCCTTGAGGACGACCTTTGTGGTTGAAACACGTGCCGGCTGATCACAACAAGAATACATTTAATTTTGTGAATACGTATTTGTAATACGTCGTTTGAATATTTCTTCCAATCCTATTGTTAAACTTACTGAGAGGCAGTGCACAAGTCACTATTTTCCAAGGCAATTGAACTTCACAATACCAAGGCCCTGTTTGGGTGGGCTTTGTGGAAGGGTGAACGCTGCATGCTAACATTGCAATTACACAAAAGGTGGGTATTTAAGAGCACAGGTATATTTGTCGAACCCACTACCCAAATAATTCTGGTATACATACTTCTTGTCAAATTATAGATGCTCATGGATTTATTTTGTGCGAGGCAAACACGTGTTTTACTCTTCAGTGCTTTTTCCAGGCCGATATATATGTGAATCCGTTTTTGCGGTGTTTTGAGATACCCATGCCAAAGTGTGGCATGCTGCAGAAATATCTGCCAGTGCTGAATCTTTTCTGCCAATCACCTACATATTACAACAATAAAATCTGCATACAGCCCTGAACACGTGATTATTGCCTGAATTCTTAGGGCCTCTTTAACATTCCTGTAAATTGCCATTCGAGCTTATCAAAAATGTGTAAACCATGCATTTAAGGTATTAACTCATTCCACTTACTTATTGCCCGACTTATTTCTTTTTTTTATTTAGATCCACCATATTTTTACCTTTACGTTCGCATTGGCCTTAGAATTTTGGTTTTTAAATAAATAAATAAATCGCAAGCCTAATATTTTTGCTTAAGATTTTCTCGAAACAATCGCTTGTCAAAGAGCTTGCGTTTGATACGATATGATATGATGTGGAATTTGTAACGCGCCTGTACACAAGGGGTAAACAAAGGGAGGACAAAATAACGATCTTACTAGGCCTTGTGTCATTCAGATGGCGCAAGTGTGGGGAAAGACAGTTCCAGAGATTTAGGAACGCGTTGATGCCCTGTGAGTGGCTTTCTTCTATAAATCAGATCAGAGGCAGCGCTACTAGAACGAAAACATTTCTGATTGGTTGCTCGAGTGAGTGGGGTGGTGGAGGGCAGACAGCCTCTCTTCTGGGGTCCCAAACATTTAAGTTAATACCTTACATCCTGGATGGTTTTGAAAAAGATGACCTGTGACTAGAGAAGAGTGTAGAAAACGCTGCTCTTTCTTATACTTTCATTAACCCCTTTTCAACTCGAGGTGCTAAGTGCGCCTTTGGCCGGAAAGATCCAATTTGCAGCTTTCTTAAGAGGTCACGCGAGGGCCCATTTCAAAACCCCCAACCCCAACCTTACAGCTGGAAATACCTATCTCCATTAGCATATGTTTACAACGAAAATACATTGATGTGGTTGGTGGTGCAGTTTAAAGGTTTTGTTGAAAAAATACAGAACTTTTTGTGGTAGAAGTCTTCATTTGGGGATGTTTTGTACCCCGTCTCCAAAACAATGCTTATTTGATCTCTGAATCCATTTATTATATCAGAAATAGAACAAATGAATAAAGTGCAACATAGGTGAAGGACTTCTGTTAGGGAAGACAGCTGTGTGGTTTATATATAACTCAAACCACGGTTGTCGAACTCCAGGCCTCGACGGGTTTTCAGGAAATCCCTCATTAATATTCATGAGGAAAAATGTGCATATATTTAGAATCATTGTATGCAAATGTATCTCATGATTATTAAAGAGGGGGTATCCTGAAAACCCGACATGGATCCAGCCATCAAGGCCTGGAGTTTGACAACCCTGACTTAAACTGTTCCCTTGCGCAAATTGCAATAGCTGTTTTCCATTTTAGCACTGAATTTGCTTAATGTGAGCCAGATTTTGCATGAACATCACTAACCTCTATAGGTCTTGTTCACTGCGCCCCCCCACAACCTCCTTAGCCTCTACACCAAATAATACAATATATGCATCTTCATTCACCATCAGCCATCTTGAATTTGTAACTCACAGAAGTTTAAGGCAGGAACATGCTTGTTGTCTTCTGACGTACACAGAGCAGAACAAACAGCACCAGCGGGGGGGAAGGTAAGACCCCAAATAACCACTTCAGAAAAACTATAAAGCTTTATTTGTCAGTCACAGTTGGGAGGGTCCAAACACATGTGGCAGTTTTTTGTTTCAGTTAGAAGTGTTTAAAATGCGCTGGGTCCCTGCCCAGCCGTACGCTCCTTCAGACATACTTCTGTTTCAGTGTGGACGCAGTGCCTCTTTTGCCAGGTACTACCAAAACACAAGCTTTTTGGTCAAATCCCCATTAAAAGGGCTAACTCAAGTCGACCTTCACCTTTCCTGTTATTGTCTTTCTAACAAGTAAACAAACTTTGTGTTTTGTATTTGTATTTGTATTTATTTGTTTATATAGCGCTTTACACAATGCCCTGCACAATTGAACAACTTGATACATGAAACATAAACAATATAACGGTAGAAGCAAATTACAATATGAATCAGTCAACAAAATAGTAAGAAGAGCAATTAACTGAAGGGAATAGGGAGAGTAGTGGAGTAGGACTGAGTGGGAAGCGGAGGGGTGAGGAGGAGGAGGGAAGGGGAAAGGTGAGAGTGGGGAGGTAGGGGAGGGGAGGGAGATATTCAAGGGGAAAGATAAAGGAGGGAGGGGAAGAAGGAAGGGGAAGGGGTTTCAAGGAGGAGAATGGAGAAGGAGAGATTTAAGGGAGGTGCGGAATGAGGAGAAGGTAGGGGTAGAGCGGATTGCTAGAGGTAGGGAGTTCCAGTGCAGGGGGGCTAGGAGTTGGAAGGAGCAGAAACGGGAGGGGGCACAAGGGGACGGAGGGACAATGAGAAGGAAATGGTCAGCTGAATGAAGAGGGAGAGTAGAAAGAGAGGAGGGAGAAGAGATAAGGGGGGGGAAGACCATGGATGACATTGTACTGGATGTATGGATGATTTTGTATGACAAAGTCAAACTGGACTACCAGATTCAGTGAAAATGTGGCTCATCATACTTAAACTAGAATACATTGGGCCTCATTCCGAGTTCGGAGGTAACCACGCCGCTATTTGCGGCATGGCTGCATCCGAACTTGTCCAAACTCCGGCCTGGTGAATGGAGTAATTACCAGTCCATTCTGAGGTCGGAGGGACCGGTAATTCCCCATTTACCAGGGCCATTCCCCATTCACATTTGAGCCCCCATAGGTCTCAATGGAAAGAGGGAAGGCAGCAATAACGGTACCGTAAATTACGGTACCGTTATTGACCCCAGAGTCCCTTTGCGGGTCCCGTCCTTAACGCCTGCTAAAAGCAGGCATTAAGGAAGGACCCACAAAGGGAACTCATAGTAGGGCAGTAAGGGTTTAACGGCACCAGTCTCGTTACCGGTGACCGGTGACCATTAACCCTTACCGCCCTACTCGGAATGAGGCCCAATGATCTAAAATGACAAATTCTCGGTGCTGACTTGCTAATGGTGAGAGTCTGACTTTTTTAGCAAAACAATATAATTTCTGAATACAGTTTAATGAATGTGCGATACTGCAATAACCATGGTATGCCGTCATCATACTGTCAATAATTCAATACCATGACACCCCTAGTGGAAAGCAGGACTTTGATTCCTATGTATATGGGCTCTCTTTCTATTCTGGGGACTTACTTCACCAAACCTGTCTTTTGGGGTCTTTTAGGGAAAGTTATTAATAGAGGAGCAGGCACTAAGGGGCTCTTTTTCAGTGTGCTCATTTTCAACAATTTGGATAGTGGAGGTGACCTATGATCATACGTTAAGATTCTGCCTCTCCCTTCATCTCCGCCATACAAATATTCCGATATTTGGACCAGCATGCATTTGTATGCTTGTGCAAATGCTGCAGACGCCTATGGATTCCACCTGATTTTTACACCAGCGAAAAGCAGCCAGATTTCATAGGAATCCATTGTAAAAGCTGCCTGCCATGCGTACAGGGCAGGCAGCATTTATTCATTTTGCACAGCAGAATGCAAAAGGGTGGCCTACCAGTACGTACGACTACTTTTTACACTGCAAATGTTGAACATTATTCAGAGGTGACCTGTGAACTTCAAGGTGCAAATGTGACAGGTCACCTCCCCCTAATCTATGGTTGCTTCAAAAATGAGCCCCTATATAAAATTACTACGCGTTGAGGGAGGGGTGGTGGCCTGCCAGCCAATGAGGAGGCTCAGAATGGAGGCTGCCATCTTCCCTTACTGGGAATCAGGCAATCTCCACATCTCTAACCCCTCCCCACCCTACTTACCTTGCGCTGCCGCATCCCTCGTAGACGCCAGGAACACTAGTATTCCTGGTGCATCCCCGATCTGTCAATGGCCACCATGGAAAGGAAGAAGGGACTACATGTCTTCTCCCTGATCCATGGCGGCCATCTTGATTTGTAGTTTTTATCTCGAGCTGAGAAACTGCAAACACGTTGTTTCTTAACTTGATATAAAACACTACTAGTGCCTCAGTACTCACTCACTGACTCATACATTCACTCATTCAACCACTCACTCACATTGAATTATTCATCAGATGCTAGTCACAGAGTCAGCTTAATATTTTCAGTGAGTCTAGTAGAAGGTATCAAAACTTGGATTCTCTCTGATTTTAAACCTGGGCTAACTTGGCGTCAACCCTTTCTTGGCTCCTCCCACGATCAGTCCCGTCATGGGTGTGGCCCCCTCGTGTTATCTACAGTGATTTGATAGGTTTTAAGATCACCCACTCCTCCCAAAGTATTTAGTCAGCACCATACACAGATGGTGACTTATATAGTGCCTTGTGCCACATTCTACCGGTTTCTAAGAGCTATAAATATCAGTGGGACCCTTATCACCCACTCACTCTCTCAATGTATCAACCTCACAAGGTTGTAGGGTTGATTTGGCCCAACCATGGGATTGAATCCATGTCCCGGGGCATCATCCTGATTCCAATGCAAGCATGTTGAGACCGTGTTGCCACCTGACATAAAAGAAATGCAGGCTCTATGGAGTAACACATTGCCTTACTGGAGAGTCCAGGAACACCATAGATGCGCTGTTTAACATCAATGAGGGGCCTATAGCTTGCATAAACCATGGAGCGATGTACCTTTAAAAGGAGGAAAAAGCTCTGCATTACCTGTGTCTAGTGCCATGAACTTATTGGGATCTCCCCAAGAGATCTGGACTATGACGGCAACCTTTGTTAAAGAATTCGGGGCTCATGGATCCTGAAGTCTTTTAATACCTTTCCACCTAGAGGTGCTGTCCCTCTTTGCTAAGCTTCTCTGTAGTGTAGTGCTCTGCTGTTGCTGGTTTATGGCTACCTAGCTGGACATTTCAAAATCCCAGCAAATGCCTTTTTTGTTCCTTGTATTCAAGTGCATGAGGTATATAGCTGTAAACTCCAGTAGTTAAATTTAAAAGAATACCCACTGAATGGAAACACTGCTTGATGTCCAGAGTAGGATGGGCAACTTTCTAAAATCATTTTGTGGGACACGTGACACACAAGGCATCGATGACGTCACATTTGGCCTGCCCCAATTGTTATTTAAACAACAACTGGTGAATGGATTTTGACGCTCCAGCACCTGGCTTAATTGTAATGCAAATGGTTTGTCCTTGAGAGGTGATGGTCACGTTTTTAACTGTAAAGATGACCATCACAACCCCACAAATCAACAGCACTGTAATTAAGCCGGTTGTCAGAGCGTTAACAGTCAGCACGACTGGAAGAGCGGCACATAAAGCAGCCTGCATCGAGACTGCTAAAAGAACTGAGACAGTACTTTTCCTGTCTATCACAGGACAAAGTCCCGCAAAATACGGGACTTTTGGCCACCCTAGAGCGTTAAAGACTATGGGCCTCATTACGAGTGTGCCGGTAAGCCTAGCGGCACTGTTGTTACCGGACCGGCACCCTCTAAGTCTGCGGGTGGCTGCCGTCCAGCCTGCCAGGTCTGACCTGGCAGGTGGGATGGCAGCCGCTCGCAGTCTTCCCATTCCCATTGAGTGCTATCGGACTCAAATGGGAATGGGGACTAACGATTTTCCGGCGCCTGACTGCCCGGAACACCAGGGTTGTAATCCCCCATTGTTTCCGTGAAGCCAGGCGCTGGATAAAATCACAACTCCGGCAGTAGCCTGCCGTTTTTACCGGCACAGCTACCGCCGGAATTGTAATGAGGCCCTATGAGTGAAAAAGTATTTGGCTTTTTCCTACGCCTTTGTGGGGACACATTACAGAAACTATGCATTGGTGCAATTGCAGTTTTACATTTACAGCAAAGTTTGTCCTGATGCAAAAATCATATTCTTTCAATGCATTTATGCACCAGAGCAATGTTTACCCTAGTACTAATTCAGAACTGTATACGTACTCGTGCAAAGAACACCCTGGGGCAGACATGCATTGAGAGAATACAAGTCTGCACTCGGGCAATTATTCCCCCAGTAATATTACCTTGCAAAGTTTCACTTGCACCGATGCATTGTTTACGTAACACGGCCACAGGTCCCTAATAACTCACAGGTGGGGTGCGAGGGTGATACAAAAAGATCATCAGCTAGGTCTCCTCCTGTTTACATAGCAACAAGTGTATGCCATCGACTTAGACCAGAAAAGGGGTGCACCCTTCTCAATGTCTGTTTCTGAAATCCTGAGCTGTGTTCACTTGGGGGTACATGTTGGTGGTTAGCAGAGCACTTCCCTTACATCTTGTGGATGTTCACTGGTGCGCCCTGCGTCCCATTCTGACATTCAGGCTATGCATTGTTGACAGTTGCAGTGCGATACTACACACAGCACACTGCATAGAAGGAGACTTCAGGTTACGCCGTTCCATGTGTGAGGAGTTCCTCTGGTTTTTCCCTTGATTCTGGAACTTGGAACGCTGATTTCAAATTGGGAAAAGAAGAGCTACCAGTCGAGGAATGTAAAGTGGATAAACAGACATTGATGACCTTCTCAGGCATGGCAAGGGGGAAACCTGAGACCTTTGCATGGATTGTTGTCCGGTATGACTGGGAGTGCGAACCACCAAATAGTGAAACGCAGATTTTTTAAGGATCTATACTATTATTATTATAATTATTATTATTATTGTATTCATTGAGCACAGACCTAGCTTTAGGCCAGAAGGCCCTTCAATTTGAGCAGCCGACGCGAGTGAAACCGGAGGAATAGAAGTTTCTGTCATTGGGATTTGTCCCTATTACTGTATATCGGACAACAGTCATACGGATCTTTTCAGAATTACGTTGGCCCTGATTTGACAAAGGCTCGTGGGAGCCGAAACGCGTTATCAAGTAGAGGGCTTCTGTTAATAAACAACCTTTACTATTGGCGCTGAGTCCTGGAATCTTTTGTGGTTTTTCTAATTAATTAACTAGCTTTGGGAAGCAATGGCATAGGGATCTACAGGCAACCAGGGAAGGAAACAGTGGGGAGCAGATCCTCCAGTTTTAAAAAAAAACTGGGATGTAGAGGGTGTTTGGACCTAGTTGTTATGGAGGAGTCATTCCTTGAAGGGGCGGGTCTTGAGCTCCTTCCTGAACACTACAAGCAAGGGGGAAGTCATGGTGTGTAGATGGAGAAGGTTTGTCTTCTGGTTGGTTCTTTCCTTCCTGCACTGGAGAAGGTCAAGTCTGTGCAAGCCCTTACTTCTGGTGGGTCGTAGTTTCTCAATGAGGTAGCTTGGGACTTCAGGGTGATAGCCTTGTAAAAGATGCAGCAGAATTTTAAGATGCTATGAGCTTGCAGTGGGATCCAGTTCAATGAGGGTCAGAGCTCAGGTGTCAGGGAGATGTGGTCGAATTTGTGGAGTCCTTTGATGAGTCATGTTGCAGAATGCAGGACAAATCTCAGCAGGAGCGGCTCGTCGATGGGGGGGGGGTGAGAGTAGGCAGAGCCCCACCAACAATGACACTCCCCACCATGTCCACGACTAACAGGAAAATCCTGTCACTCATGGGCATGCTGGGGTGGCACTGGATATGCAGTAGGGAGTGCTCTAAGGAGCCATCCCATTGCACGTGCGCAATGCAGGCCATCCCTGGCCTGCATCAGTTAAAAGCCAATAAACCCAGCTGAAAAGGATCCCTGGGGGCGTTAAGAAAGAAATGCCCCAGGCATCCTTTTCTTAACACCCAACCCTCTGTCCTGTCCCTCAAACATTCTAGGGTGTTGTCAGACTTTGTTGACCTCACCCCAGTCTGTGTAAGAGACAGGACAGGTGGCAGGAAGCTGAGAGAGGGTCAGGTGTCAGTTCCTAACAGGCTCTCAGCATCCAAGGAGGTGGGTCAATGCACAGAGGCTGGGGACTGGGAGGACGACGACACAATGATGTCACTGCCCCACCCACATCCGGGAATTTGGTAAAGACAACCAAAACCAAGTCTTGTTTCTTTCCTCTTTTCCAAGATCCTGAACATGCATGGGGCTCCAGTAACATCACTGTGTGTGTTGAAAACAACATGGTACTACCAGACGGACAAGGAGACAAGAGGAGCACCTGCAGGCAGATCCAGAAGGAAGGAGCAGCTGCTGCTGTGACAGGGCACGCTAAGTGATTTATTTTTTTAAATATATATATATATATATATAACATATATATATATATATATATATATATATATATATATATACACACACACATATATATAAATATATATATTCTTTTTTTACTAATGCATTTTCTAATTACTTTATCAGGCACACTTAGCCTTGCAGGCTAATTAACAAAGGTGTGACTTGTTAATTAGCCTGCAAGGCAGTCCCTGAAAACGAATTAAAAAATGGGCATTCCATTTTTTCATGACTTATTTAGGCTAAGCTAGCCTCGGTCATGAGCCTTCCTGTGAGCTGTGATCTCTCTACGATGACCATACCGAGATCACAGCTCATAGGAAGGCTGGGGTGGCCCACGCTGGGTCCTGAGTTGCAAAAGTCCTGCTTTTTCTCCGAGCTGTGGAGGGGCTCTGCAGGATATGGGGCGACCTTTCCAGTGTTCACACTTTTGTGTAAAGCAAAGTCTAAATACTGGGCAGCAGAGTGGCTCTCCCAGAGTCTTGTCAGGTTCCTGAGAGCTGCTCTGCGTCCCAGTATTCAAACTTTCAAACAAAAGTTTGAGTACTAGGGAAAAACCTACATTTTGCGAGGTGGATAACCCTTCAAATGTTGGGAGAAGTGCTAACTTCAGAGACGGTGGCGGAGGGGAAAACTTATTTGTGTGGCGGGCATCAAACTTCTTTATGCCTTCTAATGGGACTATTCTAGTGCAGCTTCAATGTTACAAGCAGTTAACTCTCTCGTTTAAGTGCGAAAGCAGCCACTCAAGGACTGCTGTGCGAAGGAGCCATCTTCTGTCATTCTGTCTGCTCTCTTCCCTTCCAATCACTCCCCTGACTTACAAGTACTAAACCCACATCACGATTTCAATTTCCTAAACATGTATGCTTATAAATGAAGGTGCTGACAATTAATTAAATGCTTTATTGCCTGCAGATTTGATCGTCTGTGTCCTGTTCTTTCCTGCTCTGTCGGTCAGCCAGGTCAAGTCAGCATAGTCAAGATTTCAGGCCGCGAGGGGGAATCTGAAGCCCAGTCAGCTTAATGGTGTTGCACCACTGCTGGAAAGAGCGTTACAGCAGCCTATGTGTAACACATAGCTCCCATTGTAATGCTGGCCCTACTATGGAATTTTAGAAGCAGTATAAATCAGAGAGTTTAGTCGACGGCGATGAATATTTTCATTACAATAAGAAACTATTGCCTTGTTTGGAAACAAATGAGGCATTGCTTTCTAATAACAGTTTAAATAATGTGCTTGGGGTGTGCAAGAGTTTAAGCCCATTTGGGGCTAGTAAATCTGTCCAAAAAAGGAAAAGGGTAGTCAACTGACATTTAGAAATGTGCTATAAATAGTGTTTAAATAAATAAATACAAGGTATAGGCACATACAGAATATGAGACAGTGGAAGCCCCATCACGAAGCAATGCATGACCAAGGAAAGAACTCACAGAAGTGTTATTACCTCGTGCCTTTTACCACTGGTTCCTCCACATCAGCCACTGACAAAGAAGGATTTCTACTTTTTAGTGGGCATTTGTGTTTTAGCTCCCTGCTGTCTTGTGACAATCGGCAGCTATTAACCTCCGGCTGTATTTCTTTGTCTCCATTATAATGTATACATCACATGGGTGCCTCAGACTGTTTTTCTACTCTAAGCAAGGGGGGCCCGAACCATCATGTTGAAATGGGCCCCCACACATCTTCAGCTGGGCCTGAGCATTGTGCAGACAGTGGCACTGGCACGCAGGTGGCCAGGCACTGCAGTACATCTTGTCTCATTCCTTGCAAAGGCTTTGGAAAATTGGGAACTTGCAGCAACTTGAAACTGCTTTCCCAATTTCCCAAATACCCTGTCCCTTCTTCATCACACTGCAAGGTAAATCTTGTTTCATTCCTGCAGCAGCAAAATGGCCCTGTATACTGCCAGTAATCCGGCATCTCTGCTAGTAGAATATTGTGTGGGTTCTCCCCTTAGAACTACTCAAACTACTTGAACGCAGGTCTTTTTCTACAGTTTTTCTTGAAAATGGTGCTGTAACATGCACCATTTCCACTCCTCATTTAAAAATAATTTCGCTGGGGGAAGAACCCCCAGGGATCCCCTTTTGTGGGAGTCGGGCTCACTCGTGCTTTGCTGGAACATGCAATTATGCCCCACCACTTAAAAAGTTCACCAGCCGCCACTACACCAAAGGGTTGCCAGGGTAGTCGCCCGAATCCCTTTCAAAAGAGCTTTGCCACCATCCAGGTGGGAGAGGACCAAGGCTTGGGCTGCAGATTGGAAGTTGTTTTCTGGGATGAAGGGCTTGATTTTCCGCAGGAGAGAGAGTCAGTACCAAGCCGTTTGGTCTCGCTTGCTATCTGCTGTTTGAAGGAGAGCTGTCTGTCGATGTCAAACCCAAGGGACGTGGTGCCGAAGGCAGCTGGGGTGCACATCCCTTGAGGTGCATAGCCTAGAGCCAGGTCTGGATGTCACAGTGGTCGGTGTTGTTGGTCAGCAGTAGGGATTCAGTCTTGGAGCGATTGAGCTTCAGGTAAGCACTGTGCGAGAGACATTTACATATCACACATTTCTGTGGAAGTTGTTTTCGCAATTCATGAAACTTTCTAAAACCCAAAAGTGATTTTAATTATCAATGAGTACAATACTAATTGTATTTTTTTCATTTAAATATTTATGTTACATTGCCTTCAAATAAAAACGTTTACAAAATGTAAAATAACTCTTTAAAAATGATTACACATATAAAAGGGAGTTGCAATAGCATCAAAAATACATTCAAAGTAGTGCAATATTTTCTCATATAAAGTGGATTTTTGATTTCTGTTTTTAGATGGAATTAGCTTAAAAGTTGTCAACTTACATAGTCCTCGGCAATCTTTATTTATGTTTTTATTTATTTAGACAGTTGTTAAGCGCACCTAACCCAAAGGCATCTAGGCGCTGGTTACATAAGCGTGGTGGTTACAGTAATTCCTTATTCGCGTTACCTTAGGTTGCATAATAAGACAAGTTAGGTGACTGTCGTTTGCTGCTGTGTAAGAGGAAAGTCATCTCAAGCTCTGGATACAGCAGTTTATATTTTGTGAGATTTGGAAGTGGGCTGGGAATTTTCCAGTGCAGTACAGCAGAGTTGTCAAATTGAAAGGACATTGGTTTGCGCAACTTGGCTTTGCACTGAGCATGTCAAAATGTACTGAGTTGTGTCAGGATGAGACTTTACTACTGTGGTTTTATAACTGGCAATATACTGGGTTTTGTCAAATTGGGAACATGCTGGGATTTTCAAACTGGGAGTGCACTGGGATTGTGCATACTGGGAACATACCGAGACTGTAAATTGTGTGATCTTTGCAAGTGTCAAAATGGGACTACATTGAGGTGTGTCAAACTTGACTATATTACCGGTATTTGATAATTGGTACTGTACTTGGGTTTTGCATAAAAGGAGCATACTGGAATTGTCAAACTAGGAGTACATTGGGACTGTGCAGACTAAACATATGCTGATGTTCTTCATATTGAAATGATACTGGAATTGTCTGACATGAGTATTCTAGAATCGTGTGATGGTGAACTGGGAGTATATTAGAATTGTGTAATTGTAACTGAGATTATTCCAGAGTTCTGCATAGTGGGATTACTAAACAAACCATGCTGAACAAAATGGGACAATGCAGTGTCTGAACAATTTGGAAAATACTCATAGGGGCTGTCAGTCTGAGAGTATAATGAAGCCTTACACACTGTGATTGTGTTGGAGTTGTCAAACTAGCTGCATGCTGATTCTCCAGCCTTCTCGACTACTAAGAGGCTGCAAATTAGATAGTTAATTTTGATTACAAAGAAATACATATTTCGTAAAACAATACAATTCTAAGTAAATGTTATACTTTTGATTAAAAAAGAACTAGAATAGAAAAAGAATGCCCCATAGAATCGGACACAGTGACACAAAAGTACAGTATGAAAAAATTGAAGACCAACATAAAGCAATTACAAATTATTATAATGCAAAAAGGATTGTTTCTTATTTTAAATGCCTGTCTAAGATATGACAATAATGCCCACGCAACGAAAGGTGAATTAAGTCTTAATACATAAAATAAGGCTGGGCAGCACTGTGAAAGGTCAGACTGTCTTAAGACCAAAAATATTGGTCTTTTTATAACATGATGGTAGACTGGGCAGAAATAAAATGCAACAGATCTTTGTTTGCTTCAGAACACAAGGGACAGCTAGCATCATCACGCTGCTCTAGCCACATTGCAGTTATGGCTTGAAGTGGTATTCAATTAAAACATGCTCTTGTGATTAAAAACCTGTCATAGATCTTATCCCTCCACACAAGATAGTCCGGGGTTGTATTTGGTTGGGGCACAAATGATGATACGTCTATGGTTAATTGTGGATAGATGTTTAATAATATATTTTCGAATGTATTGAAGACAAATAAAGCGAGGTACTCCCCGCCCCCAATGATTGCCTCATTCACAGAGCCTGTTTCATGATCTGGCAGCCGCCCTTTAAATCGGAGGAAAAACGAAAGCCGAGATAATCAAATTCCGAAACCCCGGGTATAACACAGTTATTGCTAAATATCTTGGGCATTTTAGGTGCTTTTTTCGCTGGGCTGCATACCATAACAGCAGACTTTACCATGTTCACCCTGAGAGCTAATTGGTTCATAAAGTGAGTATATGATCCAATTAACTGTAGAGCCCTCGTGTGTGTGCTATGAGCACTGTGTCGTCTGCATAAGCCAGGACGGGCAGGGCCCTAGTACCAAACCTGGGTACATCACAATTCAAATTCACAAGAGAGCTGTATAAAACATTTATATATAATGAAATAAGTAGGGGGCTAGCATGCAACCCTGACATACTCCTGATACTATTGGGAAGTATGGGGTGCAATGGCCCTGATCACCACTTCTGACACATGCCTGGTTATTTTAATGTATAGTCCAGTCCAAGGACCTGAGCATGTGCCAGAGTTTGGCCATATTCTCTTTGGCAAAGGCCGTACTCGGGTCCTTAAATGCCAAGTGGATTGCCTCTTTCTTAATGTGGAGGGAATATGCAGTCAATAGATAGAGATTCAGGGCTTGCTCTCCAGTCCCCAGGGCCTGAGTCACAGCAATCGTGGATATCATCCTCTGCCGCCTATACTATGCCAACTCCCTTTACCTGGGTGCTGCCGCCTGTCAACTCTGAAAGCCCTCACCCCCTGAGAACACATCACACCTGACTTCGGGTGCTCCATTGGCTACCCATCAGCTGATGGACCACTTTCAATACAATGTGCATCACTCACTGTGCCCTCCACGAGACAAGCCCTGAGTACATTCAACACAAACGTAAACGCTACCAACCTAATAGAAATTTGAGATCAGTCGCTGCACTCCTCCTAAGGATCCCTCCTTTCAAATCCACTCAAATAGGGGGATCCTTTTTCTCCATCCAAGCTCCCACACTCTGGAACTCAATTCCACACTCATCTGCTGCTTAGAGGACCACATTAACTTGCAAATAGCCCTCAAGACCTGGCTCTTCTTACCTGCAACCTGATGAACCACTGCCTTACTCTGGATTTACCCACATGTCAATTAGGCCGTTGCAGTATTGTTGCTCCTCAGGATCTCTCCAGAGCAAGGTAGAAGAAAATAAGGTCCAGCAGACCCCAAGACTTAACCCTGCGCCACATCGACAAGAACAATGAACCAGATGGGACCCAAGGGTACGTATCACACCCCATGCTGATGGATTTTAGCCGCAGGCCCGGCCACCTACCCACACAGATCCACTACCATATTCCACTGTAAAACACAACGCACAACGTCTCTGCTATCAGTTTGAAGCGAAGTCCCATGACACAAAATTCAGATTAGCTGGACACATAACAAGCCTCTTGCACTGACAACCCCCCCCCCCCCGACTACCTCACGGCACCCATCCACATGGCTGCTGAACATGGGTAGCTAACTGGAGGCTTGGCATTCTGTGGTATTCTGCCTGTCAGAATGTTTGTGCAAGTGATGCATTCGTCATAATGTAGAGTGTGAGCCTAGGTGTGTGTTCTAGGTGAGTGTTCTACTGAGTGGCAGTTAGAGTTGAGCTGACTGTGGTGCTGGATGCTAGTGGTCATACCCATGTACTAAGCTAACTTGTACTACCTGGCAATAAAGGCACTTACCTTTCAATGTCGTCCAGGCATGGTACTTGTTGTGGTACTTGGCAGCTGGGAAGGTCCCTACCACATTTTGGCAAAGAGCTGGTTGGCTATGAGGGGGTAGCGGCTTGTGCGACCACTGTCCCCCACGGTTCATCATCCAGGCCAGCCAGTGGATTGGGGCCAGCAAGGAGCTTTCAGCAGCTCAGGAGATCATCTCTCCTGTCGAGGTAGGGGAGCCAACAGGGCTTTTTTGCAGCTTACTGGCTGGGCCGAGTGAGTGGTGCTGTGATCGGCAGTTGGTGGGAAGAGTGGGCCAGACACAATGGTCCACGACAGTTTGGAGGCCAGGTGGGAGCCTGGAGGAATCTTTTTTTCCAACTTGCTGTTTTGATGGGGGTTTGCAGCAGGCGGGACAATACAGCAAACTGCAGCATCTGGCAGGACAGTTCTCCCTTCGTGCTGGGCTGTGCCAGGCTCTGTTGTGCGGAGTGGTGTTTTCCATGGAGTGTGACCATGGAGGGTCTTTTCAGAGTGTAGCCAACATGGCTGTTGAAGCAGTTCAGCCGGAAGAAGATGTGGCTCGGCAGGCTGCTTCCAGCATTGTGATTATGTCCTCTCTGTGTCATCATTGTGCCACACCAATGAGCGAGTGCACTGAGGCTCATCCAATAGGCGTCCATACCAGAGGTGCGTCGATGCGGCATCTGAAAGGCAGAGCAGTGTCAGGGGTGCAGGCAACAGACTACATCCGGATGGGTGTGAGGATCACCAGCATTGGATTAAGGTCAGGGGGACATGAGAGCTGGGTACGGGCCTCCATTAAATGTGACTTTGTTGGTGAGGCTGTGATCAGCAATGTCAAAAGGGCGTGTGTCGAGGGAACGTACTGTGATGTCTGAGACTCTCTTTCAGGAAGCGCACAATTAAGGCGTTAAGGTGCAGTTGTCTTGTGCAGTGAGTCATTTTTAATGTTGTGCAGAAAGGGGCTGCAGGATCTGGGTGCTGTTTGGTGCTACAGGGAGTCATTGTGTGGGTTTTCCTAAGAGACGGGAATTAAGGTGCAGCTGTATTCTACAGCAAGTTATTTTTGGTAGGTTGGTTTGGACCATAGCACAAAGTTGTGCCATTTGGTTTTGGATCTCCTGTCAACAGGAATTAAGGTGCTGTTGTATTCTGCAGGGAGTTGTGTTTTGTTTTTTGTCTGGCGCGTGTTATGTACTGTTGTGTGGGGGCATGGCTTTGTGTGCCTTGGGTATGCTTTGAGTCCAGTACTCAGGGCAGTTGTTTGTGTTGCCTAGTTTTTGGAGTGTATGGTCGGCAGCATCATTATTTAGGCGGGGTTGTTGACTGCTTTGGTGGGGGTTTCAGGAGGTGTGTTGGAATGTGAGTCTAGGTGACACAATAGTATGTTGTGGTTGGGTGTTTTACATTCTTGTTGGAGTGTGTTTTTGCAGAGTTTACATCTGGTTGTGTAGTCAGGCATGTCTGGTTTCAGGTTTTGTCTGATTTGTTTTTTCCCCTATGGGGGTTATGTATTGCCAGTACTTGGTGTTGGTGCGGTCAAGAATTGGCTGTGGTTTATGGGTGGTCTAGTGGTGGTGTTTGTCCGAAAGGGTGGTGGTCATTTGTATTGTTGCTCAAGGAAGAGCATTTGGTTCGTGCTTGGGCATGGGAGGCGTAGGGCTCTGGGGTGGCAGCCGGACCAAGAGGAGTTCAGTGTTGTTGCTTGGTTTGGTGTGTAGGCTGTTTCTTTGCTCTGGGAGAGCATGGCTGTGCCTGGGCATGGCAGGCCTAGGACTCTGGGCTGGCAGCCCAGAGTACAAGGAGTATTTTGTTTCTTTAATGGTTGTCATCCTGTCGGTTGGTGTGACAGTTACAATGATCCTTTTGTTACTTCAGTGGGCTTCTTTTCTGCTGCCGTTGTGCGATGGTGGTGTGTTAAGGAGGGGTGTTGGTTGGTGCTTATAGTGGTTTAGTTGGTCACAGACCATAGGTTTGTTTGTCCAGTTGTTTGGGAACATCACTGTGTTAAGTGGAGGTTTGGTGATTTTGTTTAGGGCACCTGGTTATCTTTCACTGGCGATGACTGATTTCTTGGAGATATGTCAGGTCATTGTGGTTGACAGTGTGTTTTGTAGTTCTGATTTCGTAGACGCACTCGGGTAGATTATGCGCTTTCATTTGCATTTTGAATGTGTATGGAGGAGGAGATATAGTATTCTGCATGTCAGAATGTTGGTGCAAGTGATGCATTCTGCTAAATATAGAGCATTAGCCTAGTGTTCCAGGTGAGTGTTCTACTGAGTGGCAGTTAAAGCTGAGTTTGCTGTGGTGCTGGATGCGAGTGGTTATACCTATGTACTAAGCTAACTTGTACTACCTAGCAATAAAGGCACTTACCTTTCAAGGTCGTCCAGTTGTGGTACTTGGCAGCTGGGAAGGACCATACCACACCTTCCCCAGACACGTTTGTACTGGCCACAATGCACACACGCATTCTAAGCTTCTCTGTCAAATTGTTCCCATACCCTGCATTTCCGTCCCCCGAGGTCGTTCCCACACAGTGCTTGAGGCCATGCAAATGGGAGAAAGCTGCTATACAAATGACAAATTACATTACATGACATTACATATGCATACAGATTAAGATGAGTGTTGTTATGGTTCAGGATATGTTGTGAAGTAATTGCAAGTATATTATTGAGTGTAGTTGAAGTTCATTGACTGTTCTCTTTAATTTGAAGTCCCCCACAGGAAGAGTTTGTTGGAAGCACTTAATCGTCTGCTAAAGCAGAGCAAATTTAAAGTTATGAAATAGAATGCTCTGTGCAGTAATACATGGTAACTAGACATTTGGAAAATGTAATTGAATTGCTGAACCATTGATTTCTGGTCCAAATGTGTACAGAAAAATATGTGTTGCAGTTGTCTATGCTACATACCTTTTAAGAGCCCATTTGACCCTTAGAGGGTAACTATATTATATAGATGTCTATTGACACTGAGCCCTATCGGTACTAAATTAAAGGGTCCAGGGATGGTATCGTATTTCTCAGGAAAGTCTGCTAAGGCCCAAACCCTCCTGGCAGTGAAGGGTTTTATTTGAATGTATAATGCCTCATAGCCAATCTCAGTGGTATTTCAAATGTTCAATCATACATTTTGGCAGTGTCCTGGCCCCTGTAGGAGTATGGGCTCCACTTTTCAACACCTAGATTCCTCATTTCAACATCTAGACTCTGCATTTCATCAGTCACATTTTAGCGAGAGTTTGAGTTTTAAGTAGGGCCAAGGGTTTGAGACTCATTGCTGGCCTCGAGTATGAGTCTCAAGCTGAATTCAAATAGATGCCAATGCACAGAGCGCATGCTAGAAAATGATCACTGTGCTCCATGATGTTATTTTATTGGGCTGAGTTGCACTTATTTATGATACTAACATGAATCTAGTATACTAACTAACCCAACCTCATTTAACGTGTAACTGAATCCCATAATAACATTTACTGCAAATTATTCCATGAAATAAGCTGGATGCAGATTGAGCAAAATGCACCAAGCTCTGAAAATGGGAATTTAAACGTGCAGGCTGGGTCTATGTTGTGAGCTGAAAAATGTGCACTGTATTGGAGCACAATGAGAAAGGCAAAGAGGAAATTGTGCGATGTTTTAGTGCGAGGATCTGGTCAAGGGGAGGTGTTCTTGGCTGAGAAAGTGTTTGAGGCGGAGTGAGAGAGGCATTCCTGGTCTTGCACTGACTGACAAAGGAGGCACAAGTGCTGGCTCCTGGGCAGACTGAGTTCAGTGCTTGCCAGCTCACTAAGGCTGTCACTCTCCTTGGTTGGTGAATTTTAGAAGAGCTGCAAAGTCTTGAGAATCCTTATCTGGGTTGACCCTGTGCAAGGCAGGCAGAAAGGCTGGGGAAGGATTCACTGCCAAGCTGAGTTGGGAATATCGCCGGCTTTATCTGCTTAATTATAAGTTAATTGAGGGGCCAGTGGCGGGAGTGATACTATGTAGCATAGCAAATGGGTCAGTTCATTTTAGGCACTGGATTAACAATCATAATTTAAATGTACATTTAAAACTGTGTTCATGCTCCTCAAAGTCTTGCTATTATTCAGAGTGTATTCTTTCTGCCAAGTTTTGTGCAAAGCCAAGGTTGATTTGCCAAAGTTTGCCAGATTATCACAGATAGAGATTTGAAAGCCACTACAGAAAAATGTCCTTACACTATGAAGTATAATGTGGGTGTACATGTCACTCTGTGTAACTTACATAATTCTATTTTATAATAAAGAACAAGTTCAAAAAAGTAATTTAGTCTCATTATATTTCTTCTGCATGCAGTCTCTTTGATTTGACATGCATAGAGAGATAAACGTGTGGTAAGAAATATCTCAAAGCAAGGTAGACATGGTAAATTGTTTTTCTTAGAGAGATGCTGACTGAATGTGTTGTATTTCAATTGCATGCTTTACATTTGTTAAAACACAGCCAAAAGGGCATAACCATGATGTTGTAAATAAATCATCACAGGAGCCCATGAGCCATTTATTCAGAGTGTATCAAGTCCAGTATTTGTTTGTTGTTAGTGACCCTGGTAGAATAATTGTTAGGCGATATTCTGGAATTAGTCTCATCACTATAAAAATACCCCAACAAGTTTACCACATAGCAAAGTACAGAAAAATACCACATACATACCACCATAGCAAAAATACCACGAAATACAAGATATAACCCCAAAGTATATCCTACACACCCTGCCAATTGGATACTAGGTAAAACAAATAAAATAGCAACAGTCTTCTAAATAAGAATATTCTGGTATAATTAGAAACACATTTATATACAAAATCTTTTTAACAGAAATAAATGTAGTAATGCTTACCTCAAGACAAAAGGACCATATGCTGGGGAAGCATTCCCCCTTTGGATCTGATAGTATCTGGTTTCTGCCTATCCCATAAAGTCCTTCATGAACCTCAAGCAAGGGTTTCACATCTCAGTGTGAAAGGGAACATTTCTAAACATTGAGCTAAACCCAGAACACGCCTTTGAAGCCAGTTCCACAAGAGATGATCAGGACAAGGAAAGATATCTCCCTTCTTAGGGAGGTAGGACGTGGAGCGAGTGAAGGCATAATGGGGTCTCTGGTGCAGAAACAATAATGTCCATCACCTTGTACTCTCCCTGCAAGTTTATTTGGGACTGTCAGCAAATGCACTGTGGGAATCACAGCAAAAGCAGGGAGGCACTTCTCTGGGGCTGCATCCCCATTTAATCTTATCAGAAGACGTAGCTGTCACCAATCCCCTGCATTGATTCAGCTATAAATGGAGAGGGGAACCTACATCCTGTTGGTTATTTGTTGAAACTGTTGACAGTATACGGTCCCCTTCCATATGGGTGAAGATACTTTACCAGAATAGGTAGAGAGGCCATTTACCGTACTTCCCTGGTCATGTACAAGACATCTTCTGGAAGAAACCTGAAGCTTGCCTGCACCAGCGCTGCTAAGCACATTGCGGAATACAGCCTGCCTGTCGCATCTTCAGTACAAATCAGCCTGAGTTGGAAATTGCAGAGGAGAGCTCAAGCTCTGTGTCGTTCTTTGCAGCATATTATTAGCATCCTAATGTCCGGAGAGTCAGGTCAAGCACATGCTGTCTTTCAGCTGAACCAATAAAGGATTTCTTATCATTTTGAGTCATCAGGCCACATCAAAACTTGCCAAAGGTGTGGGAATGCTTCATGAACCTAACTGCCTGTTGATCTCCAAGCAGCTGCTTCTCCAGATGAGCTGCCCAACAAGGCCATTTGAGCTATCTGGTTTGAAGCCATCCATGCTGTGTGTACATCATAACAAGTTCATAACAATTCCATAAAATATCACTACAATGGGGATCCTTTGGGCAAGTACATAACGATTCTATAGCACCGTGTACACACACCCACCATCAGTATTTAACAGTTAGCTACAATGGTTGGAGTCACAATGTAGATAAAAATACTTGCATCCTGCTTGTAAAACTAAAAACATCATCAATGGACTGGGGGATGCATCATCACAGGGGTTTTAATACACTCAAAATCAATTTTAGCCCTATCACAATGTAACCCAACAGGCTGCAAGTTGGATCCAGCTCTATAGGAGCACCTCTGTACAAATTACTACATAGTATAATGAACGGGGTCATGTAAACTTCATGACGGCGATGCCTTGTTTCTCATACTCCAGGCCCATCTTAGGCCTGCACATAGCAAATACTGCTGCGCCATCCACAGAGTTTTCACAGGTTGCCAAGGCAGCTGCAACCGTCCTACACCCCAGTAAGAGCCAAAGGGGCCTTAGAAAGTGCTTCCTTAATGATAATTTAACCAGGCACAGCAGGAGAAAATGCTCCAAATCCTTGGTCACTTCCTTGCACAGAGGACATAAGGGGAAAACATTAATATGCCATTTGTGAGCTACAGGATCTCTCAGACTTGGGGTTAACATAATCAAAATACTCTTCAAGCCCCACCTGGGTTTTAATGGCCACATATGGTGCCAGGAGGAGGGAGCCTGAGGCCTTCACAGCTGTATCACAATTGAATTTTGCAAGGGCAGCGTCTTTTAGCGTATTTTTTGATTGCTTCGAAATAGAGCCAGGATTGCTTCAATAGACCCCGAGACTGAAGTCCTTGAGACACGCCTTAACATGCTGTACGCATTTCAGAGAATGCCCCCCCCTGCTGCGAAATTACATCCATCACGGCAGCTCCATACCTAACAAGGTGGGGATTGAACCATAAGCGTACCCAATATAAGGCAGGGCGGGACCAGCAAACGGACTCGAGCCCCTGCATACCCCTCTATAAGAGGACCGCCAAGTTAGGCGTGCTAAAGGGTAGTCCTAAAATGTTCTTTAGGAACTTATGTTCCACAATAGCTAAAGAATGAACCTCTGACTATCCCAAGAGATCAGCCCCAAATAAAGCAGCCTTTCTTGCCTGAGCCTTATAGGCCTCTAATGAGCCACGCACTGCCATTGCCATGCTCTGCTGCAAACTTTGCCAGAGCGCCACCTTGTCTATCCAGGGTGATGTTAGATTTCTCTAACTGCATGAACCAACTACATGAAGCCGTCATCCTAACCCCAAAATAATCATAATATGGCACTTGTTCAATCTCACCCCCTTCCAATACCAGTTTAAGACTCCTCTGCTTCCCCCTAGGATTGGAGTTGAAGACCATAGATGTAGTCTTTGAAACATTAAGTGCTAGGCCATTGGTTGAAAAAAAAGCAATAAATATGCCCAGCTGCTTGCGAACACCCACCAGAGTTAAGGACAACAAAACGGCATTGTCCACAAACATCAGGACTGGCACGTTCTCGCCCAGAAGGACTGGAGCATCTGTAAAGAGAGCTAGTAACATATCGATGACGCCGTTGATAAACATGCAGAATAACATAGTGGTGAAAACACAGGCTACCAAAATGGGGGAAAAGGAGGTATAGTACCTACTCTTTACCTTTTTAACTTTTATGACTGTTAACACCTCTTAGCTGAACTGTAGGAGAGGTTTCAGCATAGCAGACAGAAGTCCTCATTCCGAGGGTGGCGGTAAGGGGCTAATGGCGCCGGTATTGGTGCCGGTGCCGTTAACCCCTTACCGGCGCATTACGAGGTCCTTTCGCGGGCCCTGCTAAGGGCGGCTGGTTTTACCAGGCGCCCTTATTGGGAGCCGCTAAAGGACCAGCATGCTAATAACGGGCCTTATGGGGGCTGGAATGGGAATGGGGATGGGTTCCCTGAATGGGGAAATACTGGGTCCTCCAAGGTTGGAATGGCCTGGTAATTCCCCATTCAGGGAACCCGGACCCGGTATGCGATAAGGGGGTAGCCATGGTGCTAATAGAACCATGGCTACCTCCAACCTCGGAATGGGGCCCTTTGACTCGTCATATACTTCTTCTGGCCAAAGTTGGATATATGGTTATTCACCTTTTTGTTTTGTTAGCTGTTTGCATTGTCTTCTTTTTCATGACAATATCCCCCTCCAAGCCCGAATATCACCTTCTGCTACCTAAGTATTAATCCTTGGTCGCTTTGACAAGCCTTTGTTTGTTTGTTCATTTATATAGCGCACCACACTCTGGGCATATTACAAGGTTGCATAAACAGGTTTTGTTCCCTTTAAGGCGTGTGAGTAGCTAAACCTTATTTCGGAGGAGTTCTAGTTCTGTTTCAAGGCCCATCAACACCCCAGTCTGTTGCCCTCCTGATTGAAGTGCAAGAAAACTCACCACTGTTCCTGGAATGGGAGTTCATTTTAGGTTTTGCGCTGCACAGTTTGTTAAGTTGTCCCTGATTTACTTATACACCTTAGTATATTGCTCATTCCAACGCCGGAATATTTCATGCACTTGTGCCTTACTTGTGCAAAACAATCTGTTATGCAGATTTGTATAATCAATATTTGGTATTACATTTTACATACATGACCAAGTCAAAAACTGACAAAGAGGCAGGAAGTCATATACATATCATTAATACATGTATTTTATTAACATTAGTTGATATAGTGCAGACGTTGACACAAGAGCGTGCCTGGAGACAGCCCCTGGGTTGTAGCGTTACATAACAAGTGGCTAACGCAGTATGGTACCAAACGCAAATACAATTGCGTAGTATATAGTAAAAGTATATATATATATATAGTATTTATGGGGACTGGTTGCGGGGATGTCCCCTGCTCGAAATAAAAAAAAAAAAAATCAGGGTTTGCAGGGTTGCCCCTTGCATGTTCAATGTAATAATGTCTGCGCAAAAAACTTCAACTTTTTTGTCAGGGGACATGTTTGCAGGGACATTATTACATGGAACCGATTTTGTTTGCCACCCTGAATACCTTTATCTATGGGACACTAGGTGAATCTACCAGTAACATAATGCCGCTTCAAATAAAGCTGGGAGACATTTCCTCACACAAGTAAGCCTGTTCTAATAAATTGGCTTAGATTTGATTGTGCAAACCAGTGTTGCCCCGAGCCAGGCTACAACAGTCTATTGGACCGATGGCTACAAAATAATAGAAAAAAAAGTCAATATCGGTGGTGAGTCTTAAAGCCCACCATTCTGCTTTAGTAGGGATGGGACACGAATAAAACAGCCTATAGGTGGCCCTGCTGGATATTCTGTCAACACGTTTCCGTCCATGCTGAGCCCTGCCTTTACAAAATGGCCGCATTCAAATGTGTGCTTGTGATGTCTGAAGTAGGTGGAATATTTTCAAACTAAGCAGCAGCTGTAAAGCGCACCATATGATTACATTAATTACCAAGTACGGTTTAAGCCTGAATTTATTTTTGTAAACGCATCTCTGGTTTGTAGTTATTTTCTGTGGGTAATGTTTTCACAGCAGGAGGAAGCAATTTTCCCAACCACTGTCAGTCAAATGTGACGTTTCCTTATTTTGTTCATTTAGTTTTTTTATATGTATTTGAAACAAAAGCCGTGTTAACATAATGACAGGGGAGGTCTAAGTGTAATGGTAAGCAGGACAGCTGTCACCGCAAGCTCTGATTCACGTCCACAGTCTCCTTGGATGGATGTCTGATGCGGTGGATCAGGCCGCGGCTTCAGCAAACGTGCAAGTTATTAGGTTTTCTTTTAATAGAGAGGAATCACAGCTATGCTACCAAACTTGATTAGTTACCATTGGCTGAACGTTTTTACGAAGTTTTGTTGTAAAATAACAATCAATATTCTCTTATTATTATTATATTTATTGAGCGCAGACCTAGCTTCGAGAAGCAACAGAGTGCTTTACAGAGGTATACAACAATACAGATACATAACGGAGCGCTTTTCAGAGTTAACAACAGAACAGATGCACAGCAGGGGTTAGGATACAGAGGGGGACAGAGGAGGGGTGCAGCTGTACTGGGTGACGGGGAGGAGAGTGGCGGTGGCGTCTAGCGAGTCAGGTGGCACAAGGGGCGATGTGATGGCCTAGGTGCTGAGGAGAAGCGATTCTTTGAAGAGGTGGGTCTTGAGTTGTTTTTGAATTGTAGGAGCAGGGGGGCTAGTCTGATGCTGACGGGGAGAAGGTTCCATAGTCTTAGTTTCTTTTGTTTGATCAAATACTGTAAGAACTAGTAATTGCTCATGCAACTGATCAGGTGGCAGGTTCTGCTCAGGCACAACTTAGATTATTTTCTATGTTGCAAGCAGTGGCGTTGTTTCACTAAAGTTATAAGGATGGTGAAAGTGATAGCTCATGCCATTTAGCCAGCCAATGGTATCAAAGAAAGGGATATCACATGACCTTTGACCATGTTGACATCAGCATAGTGGCATCTCAGGAATGCCCATGTACATTGTGTAGCTTCTATGTTGCCAAATCACTTTGCAGTTGCTGCTGTGTCAGTAAACAAGGACCAGCCAAATAAACATGTGTGCACTGTAGGTTTTGACATGGAGCATGGGAAAGTGAGGCCTGGTTAGAAAAGGTCCCTTTCAGAAAGAGAAAACAAGCAAGATTTTGCAAAGGCAATGACTCTCTTCCCTCATTATGATTTTCAAAATCACTGAACATAACGGAAATAGTGACTGCCTCACTGAAAACATCAGTACTGCACCTTCATGTAGCCCTGAAACTGCTCTTGTCATTCCAGCAGGAATTATTCCCAGGTGTTCATTCCCCCAACACAGTGAAACAACTACAGTGAGGCACACCTTTGCAAGCCTAATATTGAATCATGTAATGCCCTCTGGACACAGAACAGATGTTAGCAGACGCCATCCTCTCACTTCGAATCTGTGAAGAGGCCTTAGATCTGCTTTACCTCCTGACTGCAACCGCACTGGAGAGAGTGTACAATTCACATGGATGTCTCACTGCTCCACAGGCCAAACTCCTGAGCTGCCTGTGAGAGCGAAAACAACGAAGCTCCTCTACTCCTAATTGATTGTGCGACACCAGGGACGTCATTTAGTTGTCGCCAGAGGTCTCCCTTGCGACCTCTGAGGTCTCCCTTGCGACCTCTAAAAGAAAAATTAAAAAAAAGGTTTTCTTTTTTTTTTAATGCAAGCTCCTGGGCTGTGGCCAGGACCATGTGGCTCTTTACTTCTGGAGTGGCTGGATTTCTTATTCAGGCCCCTTAAAAAAGGAAACAAAATAAGAACAGGGGCGCCACAAGTCTAACAATTTCAGCACTGACACTAAAAATGAAAGAATAGGAATACCAAATAATATGTCTTTCTGGAATTCTATACAATAACTGCTAGACTCATTAAAGGTTTATTTCAGGAACACTTCAGGGGGTGAGTCACTGATTTAGTCTGTTCTTAAACGCCTCAACTCAGCCTTTCATCCTTCTGAGGTCAATAAATGAGTACCAACACAGGTTGGGTGATATTGAGTGTATATTTTTCTATTTAAAGTGCTTCAGCGTAAGTGCTATATAATAACACATCACTATCATTTGGTCATGGACGTCTGTTTGAATTCACAGTAATTTGGTAATATGGGCCTATACACACTGATCTTAACGATACATATGGCGATCCATTCTTGTATGAAATTTAAATCACATTATAGTGATATCGTAACCATAGTTTTCGTAGTCTGCAATGCTATGTGATGCCACTTCCTGTTTTGTCAACGGGTGAAAGGTTGTGTTCTATCGCTTCCCGCAATATCACTTCGGGGTGGGGCCAAATTACATCACTCCCTGTAATGTCATCAGGGGGTCAAGGGTTGTGTGATGTAACTTCCACTACCCCAGGCATTTTGGTGAAATGGCGTCCCTGTGCGATACCCAAGTAGCACAAAATAGAAAGCCACACAAACTCTATTACCTCAATATTGTTATCCAGCAATTACATCTAGTACAAATATGCCAACGAGGCAGGCACTATACTCCTGTGCTCAGTTAGGAATCTTGTCAGGTATGTATAGCCATAGAGAGCGCACATCTTTTGGTTAATTTACATTACGTTGGGGGATTTGGTTAATCCAGCTGTGCTATGATGCTATGCAGCAATTATTTCCCAACATAGTAATCATGTTCACTGGGGGGGAGACTTTGACTTCAGCAATGTTCACTTCAAAGAAGTCAGGGAGACTGGGGCTTTAAGTGCTCATTCCCCAAGCTTGGTCCTCTACAGCCGCAAAACACAGCAATTCAATTGGTGAAATGTCACATCTGATGATCGATAATCTTTGGGGTGTGATGAGTGTGCTTTCTTCAATTTGCTTTGCACGCATGGGTTTGAGTCCCATTCTTGTTCCCAGTGCTATAAAGCATAAAGGTGACACTGCAGGCACAGATGATGAAGTCCAAAACTTGTAGAAAATGTAATACTATGTAATAAAAGGCCAGATGTATGTGTGTCCGAAGCCGTCCTGTTGCTTCGCTTGTTAACACCACGAGAGGGAGATGTTGCCTTATGCATACAACAATAACACTTCGTTCATCTACCAGAAGAACAAAATATGTATTTCAACAAAAATAATATACAATTAGCTGCAGAAAAGGACCAAGACCGGGATATCACTTTTAAAAAAAAAGTTTTTTTATTGATTTTGAATAAAACATAACTTACAGACTCTCATGGACATTGCCTAAATTGTCCAGTCAATTGTGTCTGTATGTTCCACCCCCCCAACTTCCCTCCACCCTCATCCCAGCCTAATCCACAACATTATGTTGACATCTTGCATCAACTTTAGATATATGCATTTGCATTCGCTAATGAATGTGCAGGATGAAAGTTACTATTCAAGTATCGCTATATGGTAGGGCCATCAACTCCTGCACCATATGTTTCCAGGAGTCGAGGTCAATATTTTCTTCTCCTTGGCCTTGGCGGGCTGCTTCCTGCCACACTGAGGTCACTGGAAGTATCCATTTTTGGAAATCACTCCACCAAAGGCGCACTTCTAGCCTCCTGTGTGCTTTCCACCCCACTGCTATTCTCTGTTTCGCCAGGATGTATGCTAAGTCTTTCAAATTACTGACATGCCTTGCCTGTTTAAGTCAAGCAAAAATGCCAAGCATGCAGGCGATCAGCGTATTCCCGTCCAACGTTATACCTGCCCTCGCCAAGGCCGGCGCTATTTCTCCCCAGTATTGTCGAATATCCAAGCAAGCACGGAACATGTGCACTAGGTCCGCATTAATCAGCCCACACTTTGGGCAGGTATGTTCAGTAGCCCTGCTGAAATTGGCAATCCTCTTTGGGGTAAGGTACGCCCTATAAATTACATACAGCTATATTAATTGGAGCTTCACGTTTCTAGACAACCCTTTATGATAAGAAAGTGCCCTACTCCAGACTGTGTCTTTTAGTTGCTCTAGCAAGTCTGCTTCCCATCTGCACCTGGTCTGCCTCAGCATATCCCCGCTCTGAGGCATCAGTAACTCATATATCCCAGACACTGCATGTCCACCTTTCTGAAATATCATACAGTTTTTCTATAGTCTCATCTTCCTGCAACACTCCTTCCGTACCCGGCCATGTCTGCTTCAATCTAGAGAGGAGTGCAGCGTCTGTTATGTGCTGTCCTGCCTATATGCCTACTTCTGAGGTGAGTACGCTAAAGTATATCCGTCTTCCTTCACGTAATAAGTCTCCTATCATTACCACTCCGATGGGTTCCCAGTAATTCCTCACATTTAGTCTAAGTTGTGAGTCCTCAGCCTTCAGAGTCACCAATGGGATCTCGGGGGACTAAGGAGACTGTTTCTCTAAAAAGCGACAGGCCCTGAGCCAAATTGTCCTACCCACCTTCAGCAGCAGCGGGGACCTGTGGGTGCACGGTGCTACCATCCATATCAACTCCTTCAAGTAAAATGGGGCTCATAAGGGCTACAGCATCAAGGTGTCTTGAGACTGCTTATCCAATAGCCAGTTTGTAACAAATTGCAGCTAGCTCACCATGAAATATGCCTCTTAATTGGACACCTTTATGCCCCCTTGCTCGTACGGTTTCTGGAATTTAACTAGTGCTACTCTGCGTCGACATATACCATCAAGCTTGTTAAAGAAGCCTTTGGAGATGTTGTACAGAATATTAGTAAAGAAATGGAGGAGGCTCGGGATCACTACCATTTTTAATAATGTCACTCTCCCCATCAATGAGAGCGGCAATCTTACCCAGATAGCCATGGACCTTTCCACTTTCTCCATCGCCTTTCATGTGTTCTGCAAATATTCTGTCTTAGGGTCGTGAAAGATATCTACCCCAGGTATCTGAATGAGTTGACCTCCCACTTCACTGTTAGCGGAGGTAGTGCACTGGGAGGAGTTCCCTTGTATGTTGCCAGAGGGAACAAGCATGATTTCTGTGCATTAATCGTAATGCCTGATAGGTTTGCATAGCGCTCGAACACGTCCAAAATATACCGTAAGTTGGTTTCTGGGTGTTGTAAGTACAATAGCATGTCATCTGCATATAGGGAAATTAAATTAATATTGCACTGTATAACTATCCATGCTTCATGATATTCCTTCCGAAGGTACTCTGCCATCGGTTCCAAGGCCAGTATGAACAGCATAGGAGACCATGGGCAGCCCTGTCTGGTGCCTTTCTCCAACTGCCACTGATCCGAAATGTGGGCTCCTGTCCTAACTCTCACCTGCTATGCAGCAGCCATACCCATTTTATGTAAGTTGGTCCCATGCCGTAGCTTTGCAGCACCACTTTTACAGCATCCAATGAGGCTATTACATATGTGTGCTTCCGTGGGTATTATCTATGACATGGTGTAGTCTCCTCAGGTTCCATGTAACGTTCCTGCCTGGCACATATCCCGTCTGGTCCGGGTGTGTATGTTTAGCTATTACTGGTTTAAGCCTATTGGCCATTAAGGCTGTAAGGATTTTCCCGTCCTGATTGAGCAACAAGAGGCGTCAATATGATCCGCAGTCGGTTTTGGGCTTATTGGGCTTTAATAACAGAACTATAATAGACTCTCTCAGTGATGCCAGCAGAGCACCCTTGTCCAGTGCTTCGTTCATCATGGCTAGCATCCGCTATGAATTCCTTGTAAAATTCACTAGGCAATCTGTCCGCCCCGGGGCTTTACCTGTCGGCAGCTCTCTTATGGTGGCTTCCAGCTCTTCTATTGTTATGGGGGCCTCAAGCCTATCGGCTGTCTCTGCATCTAGCTTGGGGAGATCTATTTGTGCCATGGCTTCATCTATTTCTGATGAAAGTTCTCCTGTCATCTCTGTATAGAATTCTTTATAATAATCATAAAGCACCAATTAATACTTTCTTGCATCATGCACACCTCCCCATCCTTCCGTATCAACTCTCATTTGGACTCACTTCTGTATAGCCGGGCTAGCAAGGGACCAGGCTTATCACCTTCAGCATGTTGTCTCTCTACATATTTCTTGTAGTTCAGCTTGCCTAATTGTTCCCAATGTGCCAAACATTCCTGCTGTAGTCGGGCTACTTCTTGGGCTTTATCGCTGGACAAGTCCCCTGAGTGGTCCATAACATCTAGCTTAGTTTCAGCTATACACAAATCATTTTCTATCACAGCTTGCATACCTTTAGCCTTAGCGATCGCCGTCCCTCTAATCACTACTTTAAAAGCGTCCCACAATGTGCCGCGGAATCAACACTTATGTTGTTTTTAAGGTAATCTTTTACCCCCTCTCGCAATTGTTCTCAGAACCTCGCATCTCTAAAGGGACTCGCTTCTTAGCTTCCAGAACTGGATGTGTGCTCTAGGGGGGCGAATTTGCCACGTAACCACTAAGGGAGCATGATCCAACAGCACCCGAGCTCTATATTCCATCATTGTAAATTCACCTAATGTCTCTTCCCCCCTAAATACATAGTCCAGTCTAGTATGTAAGTCCTTAAAGGCGGTATAATGAGGATATCCATGGTCATGTAGGTGAAGGGCTCTCCACACATCAGACAATTTGAATGCTTGAAATAACATATTTAAGGCTTTGTCTGGTGGGCCTGGATGTGTTCATTTATCATCCGACCTATCTAAATTAGGGTTTAGTCTACAATTAAAGTCTCTGCCCCATATCAGTGTACTGTCCCTGCATTTACCAATCTGGGGATATAACAAGCGGAAATAGGCTGCAGTACCATTTTACGGTGCATATGTATTAATAATGCAGAACTCACTGTGCTCCACAAGCCCTTGGACAATCACCACCCTGCCATCCTCGTCTCCAAAAATCTTCAGGACTTTCTATGGTACAGACGGTGCCACCCATATCAGGACCCCACTTGTAAACGCTGAGTACGAAGAGCCCAGGTTTATGCAATTCCTATTCCTAGCGTGTGCAGTTTGTCTGTCCTTTGTGAGGTGCGTCTTTTGAAGGAGTGTGATGTCAATCTTTTGACATCTCAAGTATGACATTATTCTATTGCATTTAATATAACTATTGAGCCCTCTAACTTTCTTTGAGGCTATTTTAAGGTCTCCCATCTCGTGCAAGCAATGTTGCATTGTTCAACAGTCTAATGCACATATCATGTGTTCCTTTTGTGGATCTACAGGTTAACTCCCCACTAACTACCCCAATTCCCTTACCCACCCCCTACCCAACAATTGCCCAGCGCAATACCAAGTGCTCAGGCATCCCTGCCTCTCCCTCCTACCCCCGTTGATTGTCCTCTGGGCTGGGGTACGGCAGGTGGATACTCGGCAACAAGTATCCCAACACAAATTCTCTTTTAGGGGAAGGATGCTTCTCTGCAGCACGCTTGTAGATGGTATGCACACTGCTAACTCCTGTTATTTAGTGCTTGTGTTTGGTGCAAAAGGTCATCGCCTCTCGCAGTCTGCCGGTCATATCCGGCTTCATCCCAGTGGTATACTGCAGGTCTTTCAGCATGTGTCCCCTTGCCTGCCATCTGTTGGACCTCTTCAGACAGTAAGTTATCCGTGCCATCCATGTGTGAGCATCCTCCGGTTTGTCAAAAATGTTGGCTTTTCCCTTATTGAACACCTTCAATCTTGCTGGGCATAATAACATGTACTTAAGGTCCGCTCTTCGCATGCCTCCTCTTGACAGAGGTGAAGTGCATTCTTTGCTTTTGCACCTGCAGTGTATAGTCCGGGTATGCAGTAATATTTGCTGAGGCTCGCTGTATTGTACCGCCTTTCCGAAAGTGTTAGAGGATCCTTTCTATGTCTTTGTAATTGAGTATCCTAGCTATTATGGACCATGGTGCGGCGCATGGCGGAGGTTTCTTCATCAAGGACCTATGAGCTCTTTCCACTGTAAAGCCCTGAGTGAGGGTGCCCAGGCCGATTTCTTGTAAAAGCGGGTTTACAATGAAATTGGTGGGGTTTGTTTCCTCTTCCCCCTCAGGAAGTCCAATTATTCTCACATTATTGCATCTGGCCCAGCCTTCTGCATCTTCAACTCTACCCTCAAGATTCTGCAATTGCTGTTGCAATATAGATACATCCCCAGAAGTGTCCCTCCGACCTGCCGTGTTTGCTGCCACTTCCTTATTAGTGTTCCGGTGTGTTCTGAGAGCGCCCGAACATCTTGCCTCAGAAGGTTCACGTCCAGGCTAATACTGTCCATTTTGGATTCCAAAGCAGTCTTCAGAGCCGCTATGGCGTCTAGGACCTGCTGGTCTCCTTTAGTTCAATTTTGTTTGCCTTGCGAAGATGGTGCCTCTAGTGCAGCGTTATCTGCCAAGTTCGTGGGTTTGGTGAAGGTGTCCAATGTCGGCTGCTTTGATTTATTCTTTTGGGGCTTGGATGCCATAGATAAATGTGTTGGACCGAAAATTCCTCTCCTGTCCGCTTACTTGGTTACTTATAGCTTATTGCCGGGCACCATTTGGTGTTAGTTGAAGAATGTTCCAGGGTAGATAAGTTGCTTCCCAGGGGCCTTGGGCGGACTCTGTCGTTAGATGGTGTCCTTTATATTGCAGTGGTGTTCGGAACCTCGTGCTTTCCAGATGGAAGCTATCCGTGCCGCGTGTGTTACTCAGCAAGGTCTGCCGTCTAAGTTTGTCCCAAGCAGGTTCGACAGTGCTTGGGTGTTTTCCACTTCATACGTATCCTATCCCACCATATACTAACATGCTTTCTGTGCCATTAGTAAAAAAAGCCAGAGCTGGCGGCTCCAGCTTCCCATATCTCGCACCCACTCACTGGAACGCCCTACCTCCTATAATCCGAGGTGAGGCCTCCCTTTGCACCTTCCGCAAATCCATAAAAACCATCTTATTCACATAAGATTCCTCGCACCAGCTGAATACATCTCCTATGTTCCAGTGCTTAAACTGTTTGTAATGACCAACTGTACCAACCAAAACAGCAGCTCTATGCCTGTTGAATACATAATGTACTGATGAATGCTTCTTTGCCTGTAACTAAGCTCTTGCAAGTAACAGCGCCTCAATGCCCATGGGTTACTTGCGCGCTATATAAATTTAAATAAATAAATAAATAAATATATAGAGTGTGTACCAACCTTGGGGTCACTCCCATGGTCCGACTTACTTCCAGGAGTTTAGTTATGATCTATTGGCTTGTTATGTATACGACCACTTTGGTGCATCCCTGGTTGTTGATCCCGGATGACATATGTCCACCCCCTGAGTGGGTTTTCTCTCTTCCACCCAAGGATATTGCGCCCAACTGGGCTTTACTTGCTTGGGTAGTCAGTAAGAATTAGCTGCTTGCCACGCTCCCAGAGGCATAGTCTCATTTGGTAGTGTCACTTATTTGGCTCTGGTCCTTTCCCATTAATACAGTGTTCCAAGCGCTCAGGCGCTTCCAGCCTTACCACCCCGCTCCTAGGCTATCTCTGTACGGATGTGGATTGCAATGCAATCGGCGATGCCTCCCTTTGTTGTGTCTCAAGGGTATGTGCCCTCACATGTATTTTCTCGTATCAGGGCTACTCAATGCCACTATACGATGGGGTGGCCAGTACAAGTTACTGCTTGCCGTTCTCCCTTAGGCATCCAATCTCATTTGGTGTGGTCCATTCCATGGCTTATGTTCTTTAACATTGCTGCAGCATTCCGTGCCCCCAGGTGCTTCCTGCACTTCTACCCCACTTCAGGGCTATTTCTTTATAGGTGTGAATTACACTGCAATCAGCGGTGCCCTCCTTTGATGGGTCCCTCGGGTGTGCTCCCTCACTTGTGCATTCTCAAGTCAGGGCTGCTTAATGTCACTATGTGGCGGGGTAGCCAGTATGTATTTGCTGTTTGCTGTGCTCCCCAGGGCCAGCAGTCTAATTCTGTATAGACCTTTTACTGGTTTATGCTCTTCGACCCTGTTACTGCAGTCACCAATTCTCAGGTTGCGTGGGAGTGGAGGGTGTGTGGACCTAGTTGTTAGACTTATATGCAAAAGGTTTGGGAGCCCCTCTACTCTGAACAAACACGGTCAAATTACCTGTTCTATGGGGAGGTTCCGGTTGCCTCACAGGAGGGTCCACAACCTCGTTTTAGCTCACTGTAGCTTTCACAGAGGAGAAATATCCATTTGTATAACAGTGTGGTCCACCCACCTGGGCAGTCCGGCACCGACATTCTATGCAAGTTTCCTCTGAGCAAGAGTACCAATGGCAACCTCAAGCACGTGTTTCAGCCTTGTTGGGTCTCATCAGTGAGGTGAAGTTGTCCCTCTCTGAGCACAGTGAGCAAGGGGCCCACGTCTGGATTTAAATAGATGTACTTTCTGTGTCCCCGAACTGTCTCCAAGGTGGTTCCAAATTCCCTCTAAATATTCTTCTGCAGAGATTCAGATGTTTATGTTGAAGGAGGTAAACAAACGTATTGAGGAGAAATAAACTGAGGAGGAGACTGAGACTTGGGTTTATGACTTGGGCGGCAGTTACAAATCATACAGTATTTTGGAATACCGGATGCTTTGCATGGAGGGAATTACTTCCACACACAGGTTTACTGTATGTGCTACTACCTATGCAGTAGTGCCCTTCCTGTTACTGGATGCTCACTGCATGCAGTAACAGTAAATGAGTTTGACTCTACTTCCCTCAACTCTGTATCTTTCCAATTGTTAGTCTTCTGTTTTCCAATCCTTACTCATGCGCTTCCGTCACTCTCACCGTTTCCATTTACCCTTCCTTCACAGACAAAGTCCTGGCTAACTCGGGCAGGGGCACAATACTCAATTTTCCAGACAAGCCCAAGAACCATAAGACCACTAAGGTGGTGATGGGCACACTACAAAATCTTGACATAATATATTTTGTATTTGTGTATTTGTATTTATTAGGTTTATATAGTGCTTTACGCCAAAGCGCTTTACATTAAACAACAAGAATACATTAGAATAAAATGGAAGCATAATTGTAAAACATGAGACAAACCATCAAAAACAATTTATAGAACAATTTGCGTAGGAGTGTATAAGAGAAACTAAACAGAGGAAGAGTAAGACGGAAGCAAGGTTAACAGGACGGGGAGTGCAGAAGATGAGCTTATTTTGAGGCCACTATATGGGGATTGTGGGTTTACCTATTGAAATAGGGTGTACGGAAAATATGAATAATAATGTATGGTCCTTTAAGGATTTAGAAAACCATCCATCCTTGATGGAGCACAAAATAACCTAAACATTTATAGAATGCTTACCTTTTTCAAAATATACTTTGGGCAAATGACCAAACCACTCTCACTTGCAAATATCTTTGAAGACCAATCTATTTCAGACAACAGCAGGGAGCGAAACAAAACATTATAGAACCGCACACCATCCAAACACGTTTATGTAAACCCCATTGTGATGAACCTCTACCCACCTTAAGAATTGTTTCTTTCAAGTGCATCAATTTCAGTTTATTTATGGATTCTCTTCTAAAAGAATGTTGGGGGCATTTCATGCTATATACTGAGTCATGAGGTTACTCAGTGTGAGGCACCTACATGATTCCAAAGCACAAAATAAATAATGGGCGCATTACGAGTTTGGTGGCATCTCGGCAGTAAATCCACAGAGATATCACCAAACTGCAATACCGTTACCGCCATTTGGTCCGACGGTATTACCGACGGATTATTAGTGGCGGTGGCAGTGTTAGTCCCTGTTTAATTGGGGTCCATAGGACCTCATGTGGGAATTCGGTGGAATAACCATGGCGTTAATTCTACTGAAATTTGGCGGAAAGGTGTCAGATTTACCTCCAGCCCATCACTGAAGATGAACACTCCAACTTTCCGCCCAACTCATAGTTGATATGCGCGATAATGCAGCATTAACGGTATTACTGTCGCATTTTACTCGAACTGCCTTACTCAGAACGAGGACCAGTTTTGCTCCCCAATCTCCAGGCCAGTGCCGGCATGCAGGTAGTGAGATGTACACACAGCTTCCCAGTATACATGTCACGCCGTGGCATTTATGTTTCTTTAGAAATTAGGCGGGGGTTAGAGGCACACTATGCAACCATCACAGATACCCAACTAGTAGCTGAGATTAAAGAGAACACTGACAAGTTACACGAGGCAGCATGGAGGGACGTTAAGTTCTTTGAAACTAAGAACTAGTGGATAAGGAGAGGGGGGACAGACTGGGGAGGTCGTTTGATTAGGTCATTTAGCCTCATTTTACTCTTCAGTTTTTACTCTCTGCTTTGAGAGAGTAGGAAATTACACGCAGGGGACCCGCAGCACGCACAGGCAGACGTAGGCTGTCCTGTGCATGCAATTTATGCGTTTTCCGAAACGAGCCCCGTGGAGATGATATCGAGTTTATAATGAATCACTCGGAATAAAGTTATAATGAAGTTGGAATCAAACACACTTTTGAATAAGGTGAGGCAGACACGGAGAGATGATTTGGATGTTTTGTAAAGCACTAGATTGCAGTGAGACTGCTTCAAATCGTGGGGATGGGTACACTACAGCAAACGATCGCAGGGCTAACACACATTCTCGAGGATGCGAGGAGGTGATGCCACACATAGTATTTAAAGTTGATCATTAGATGATTTAAGGAATGTACAGTACACTACAGAAACGTTATATACAGGTAACGTGGTCTGAGGATAAACAATCTTCACGGATGGGAGGAAGCAATATGGCACAGTGTATTTAAGCAAGCAGTAATCCACAGGAATGTGCTGTTTATAATGGGATAGTATATATATAAAAATATATATTTATTTATTTATTTATGTATTTATAGGTTAACAATGATGTGGGGGAATATCAGCAACAAGGACCATTTGGAGAAAACATGGGTATTCATTATGGACAAAACCCTACTGAGCTGTAAGTGTTTTACAGATAAGTTACATGGATGAAAATAAACAGTGGGGAATTGAGAGAGGTTGAACACATACAACAGTTGCAGGTGGCAGTGTTGAGAGGAGAAGCCCCAGGAGGCGTGAAGAGTTAGAGGAAGGCTGAGGATAAAGGCTGTATCTTTCATTTATGGCATGAATGGCGGTAGGAGGGTTCCATCCTGGTTTCCATGTGGACATTGGTGCAACGTTTGGAGCTCAGCAAAGGAAAAGGCTGGAGAGAAAGACTAAAGAAACGATAAGTCATGTGTAACAGGCAGAGGCTTAGGTTATATTTCCATAGTTAATAGTTTAAGGTTGTACTTGACATTAGAATTGATTAAAGTAAGTGGACAAGTCGCCATTCATCTTAAAGGGATGGTGGTCTAGTAAAAAATGTTATTTAAAAAATAGATAGGCAACATAAAAAAAAAATACTAGCATTCTCCGTTTTAAAACTTCCTATGTAAAATTTTGAGCTATTCAAGCTCAAAATTCGCAAAAGCAAGCACATGGGCGCATCCATTTTGTGAAATGGAGGCCCTCCTGTGCTGGCTTTTGCTTTTGCGGCACTAATGAAGGAAAAGCCAGCCAGCTGTAGTAAACAAAGGCTACCGCTGGGTGGCTTTCCCTTCATTAGTGCTGTAGGCGGAGGACGGGGACCGGAGACCAGAGCAGGAAAGCTGCAGCTGAATCTCGGTAAGTGCTATTTATTTCTTTTTTTAAATAAGCACTAGCTGCGGTTTTTTTTCTAAGTTTTCCGGGCTAGAGGAGCCCGGAAAACTTAGAAATAAAACCGCAGCTTTAAAAACGTTGTATTTATGTTTGCGGTCGCTTTTGAAGTGACCGCAAACATAAATACAACATTATTGTGTTGGAAAACGCTGCGGTTTTTCTTTGCAAGTTTCTCAGGCTCCTCCGGCTCGGAGGAGCCTGAGAAACTTGGAAAGAAAAACCGCAGCATTTTACAACTCAACCGCGTGTGTTTCTGCCTGCTGTGGCTATCACTTTGTGTCTCCGGTGCTCCCAGTGGAGCACTGGAGACCCAAAGTGAAAGCCACAGCAAGCAGAAACACACGCGGTTATGTTTACATGCCGCGTAGTGTTTCTACCTGCAGCTGATTTCCCTTTTGGGGCTCTCCCCGTGGGGAGCCCGAGAGCCCCAAATGGGAAAGCAGATTCAGGCAGAAACAACGCGGTTGTTTTCCGCAATGCCGCGTTGTTTCTGCCTGAATCTGCTTTACCATTTGGGGCTCTCGGACTACCCGCGGGGAGCCCGACAGCCCCAAATGGGAAAGCAGATTCAGGCAGAAACAACGCGGTTGTTTTCCGCAATGCCGCGTTGTTTCTGCCTGAATCTGCTTTACCATTTGGGGCTCTCGGGCTGCCCGCGGGGAGCCCAAATGCCCCAAATGGGAAAGCAGATTCAGACAGAAACAACGCGGTTGTGTTGGAAAACGCTGCGGTTTTTCTTTCCGAGTTTCTCAGGCTCCTCAAAGCCGGAGGAGCCTGAGAAACTTGGAAAGAAAAACCGCAGCGTTTTCCAACACAATAATGTTGTATTTATGTTTGCGGTCGCTTCAAAAGCGACCGCAAACATAAATACAACGTTTTTAAAGCTGTGGTTTTATTTCTAAGTTTTCCGGGCTCCTCCAGCCCGGAAAACTTAGAAAAAAAAACGCAGCTAGTGCTTATTTAAAAAAATAAATAAATAGCACTTACCGAGATTCAGCTGCAGCTTTCCTGCTCTGGTCTCCGGTCCCCGTCCTCCGCCTACAGCACTAATGAAGGGAAAGCCAACCAGCGGTAGCCTTTGTTTACTACAGCTGGCTGGCTTTTCCTTCATTAGTGCCGCAAAAGCAAAAGCCAGCACTGGAGGGCCTCCATTTCACAAAATGGATGCGCCCATGTGCTTGCTTTTGCGAATTTTGAGCTTGAATAGCTCAAAATTTTACATAGGAAGTTTTAAAACGGAGAATGCTAGTATTTTTTTTTTTATGTTGCCTATCTATTTCTTAAATAAAAATGTTTACTAGACCATCCCTTTAATACATGAGCAAATCTGTCGGAGAAAGGCTTAGTGCAAAGCAGTGAGAATTGTGCCTCTCATTTTGCCTTTGCAAGAATAACACGGGGGACATACAGATCGGCACGTGTGTACACAGAATGTCCCCGAAGTTGGTAATGGAGGAAACGAGATAACTGTCTAAAAAGAAAAAAATCAATGTTGTGACATTTGTAACTGATATAAAGTACATTGTGGATCGTGTATGTAAAGACCATATCATGAGAAGTTGTTGATGATGGAGGGGACCGCCGTATGTGGGAGTCAGTACACTGGTACACTAGTGGGTCTGGTGACCAAGAATTAACAGATAACTTGATGCATTAACTATAATATGGTGTTGGGCGATATTAGGTAGATGGCACAGGTTAAGGCAGTTGGGGTGAGACTGATGTCACAACGTTTTGCATGTGGGCCTTATTAAAGGCCATGATGGACCCAAGGGGGCAATGTATGAGAGGATGTTACAGTGGCAGGGACGGTTTGGAACCGTGTTATGCGAAGGTAGGGTGCTCATTAGGAGGAAATATGTGTGGTGTGTAGCGAGAGTACTGACTGGTAGAATTGGCATTAAGCCAGAGAGCGCATGAATGCCTCAGGGTTGTTTGTGCGCTTTACAAATGAAATAAATAAATAAATGGTATATAGATAATGACGAAAATACATGTGAGTGGTGAGGAATAATGTGGAAAGCAGATGCTTACTTGGTTTTGGAGTTAGGGGCTGCAAAGAGTGGATGGACTGAGTTATTAGTCTGGTTTCCTGTTAGGTTTTGGGACAACTCTCCGTTGGGATGCAGGGAGGGAAGCAGGAAAAATTTCAAAGTTATTTATTTATTTAATGTATTTATGGTGCATTTGTAAGGCGCTTACACATCAAGTAAATTGTGTTTCAACACGCCGACAGGGCAACAGGGAGGGAACAGGGGAATGAAAACATATATATCAATGAAAGATAGAGGCGGACCTACTAGGCCTTGTGATCATTCCGATCGTGCAAGCACAGAGTGATAGAGTGGGGGGGGGGGTGCTAGGTGTATTAAGAGGGAAGTGCTAGGGAGTGAGCAGCTGTAAGTGCCTTGGTGGGTTGGTCAGTCACCAATAAATAAGTGCAGGGCTGTGGTGGCACAGGCCAGTGGGTGCCAAGGCAAGTGCTGGGAGCGGGTGGAGGCTGTAGGCAATTGGGTGTGGGAGGCCAGGACCTGGGAGGACACATAAGGGCCCTGGTCACCAATCTCAGCAACTGTAGTATTTTGCAGAGGAGGGAGGAAGGGAAGGAGGAGGTCAAAAGGAGAGTCTTGAGGAACTTCCGGAATTTGAGGAGATATGGCTCAAGACAAAGAGGGAGGGGGAGGCTGTTCCATAGGGCATGCTTAGGAAAGAGATTGGCCACCAGCTCGCTGTTTAGTGAAGCGCTTAACACACAGAGAGTTGGGGCTGGAGGAGCGTAAAGATCTGGAGGGAGAGTATTTAGTGAGAGCAAGTTGCAGATAGCTTGGTCCCGGGCCCCAGACAGTCTTGTGGATGATGCAGAGGGATTTGAATTTTATCCTTGCAGCAACCGAGAGCTAGTGGAGAGTTTTTAGGGCTGGAGAGATGCAGTGCCTGGGCATGAGGCCAAGGTTAAGTCTCTAAGTCTTGCAGCCCTATTCTGGATTAGCTGCAGGGATCATAGAGAAGAAGAGGGTCGATTAAGGAAAAGGCCATTGCTGTAGTCTACCCTAGAGAGAACCAGAGCTCTAGAGACATTGAGCTTCTGGGGGAAAGTTAGAAAAGGAAGAATTACTTTGAGGAGGTGAAGTTGAAAGTGGGACTTCTTGGCATGTTCCTGAATGTGAGAGATGAAGGAAAGAGAGGTGTCGAAGAAGACTCCAAGGTTTCTGGCTTCAGATGAAGGAGAAGGGGGAGAGCCCATAGAAGATGGCTAGAGTGCGGGACAGAAAGAGGGAGCAGGAGTCCCAATAGGAAGGATCTCTGTCATGCTGCCGTTTAGGCAGAGATCATTGGAAGTACACCAGGATTGGATGGCAGATAAGCAGTCAGGAATGAGGGAGGAATTAAAAAGAGGATCAGAGGAAAGTTTGAAGAAGAGTTGTCTGTCATCTGCATAACACCGGAAATCTGGGGAGAAGGTGGAAATGAGGTGTGCAAGTGGAGCAGGTGGTTGTTAAAGAGCCAGGGAGAAAGGGTGGAGCCCTGAGGGATGCCATAGTTGGAGATAGAGGTGGGAGAGGAGAAAGAGCCCAGAATAACCTGGGATGGACGGTCACTGAGGAAGGAGGTCAGCCAGCCCAGTGCTCGCTCCGAGATACGCAGGGTATCATGGAGCCATTATATGAGGATGGAGTGGTTAACCGCATCAAATGCAGAGGAGAGATCAAGTAGAATGAGAACAGCTGGGGAGTTGGAATCAAGAGATGCAAGCAGTTCCTCACAGGTGTTCAGAAGAGCAGTTTCTGTGCCTCTGGATGCTCGGAATCCAGATTAAAGGTCAATATAAACAATCAACAAGTTCAGTGTGCTGAGTCAGTTGAGGGAAGACTAGTTTCTTCAAGAGTTTCTCAAGGAAGGGCTGATAGGTATGTGGTGGTAGTTGGCTGGATAAGAAGGGTCTGCAGAAGGTTTTTTCCTTTTCCGGAGGCATCGCACAAAGGAGTGCTTGAGGAAGGAGGGGAAAGATCAGTAGCAAAAGAGTGGTTGCAGAAATCAGCGACTGCAGGGGCAAGGGAGCCAATATTATCCTTATGGTTCTGGTGGAGCAAGGGGAAACCTGTTCGGAGGAGAACTTCATGGAGTAGTCAACTCTGGTGACCTCATCAGGTTTGATAGGAGAGAAGGAGGAGAGAAAGGCAGAGGGGGGATGTGAGGCCATAGGAGGCCTGGCATTGAGGCTGAGATCATTGGTAAGTAAAAATGTATACTGTGTTTTCAGTATGGAAGTAATGTATTACAGCACAATAAGTGTATGTCATTTAAACAGAAAGTAAAACAGAAATTCAAATTGCCTATCACAAATAAGAAAAGTAATACATGACTAGTCTCAGTAAGAGAAAGAATTAATGTCATAAGGTAATAGTTTTAAATGGAAATACTTATAGAATTTATAAAAATCGAAAAGCTTAACGGTCAAACTAAGGATTAATTAAAAATGTAAATCAGAAATCACCAAACAGTGGTGTTTAATGATATACATCAACTTAATGATAAATGCCCCGATGGGTGTTTGCCTGATGCTGTCATGCACAGTAGAGGCTGTCCTAATGCACAGAATGCTCCGCTAGAAGAAGCTATTGCCTTAGGATATACAGTGTTCCAATTTGCATAGCTTCACTGGCTGTCCCCACTGGAGGGAGCTGTAGGCTTAGGATATATAGTGGTCCTACTGTGTGAATGAAAACCTGCACTTTGGCCCATTTACACCAATGATGGTCTTCTATAAATAGATCACCGCATTTTAAAAACCACAAGCATCTAAATTTGGCTCATCAATATACAAATCAAAAGTGCAAAGTGCAAACTGCGTACAGTGAAATTAGTGTCCAGCTGCAAAATTCTCAAGTAGGAACATCAATTGCAAGATGAAATGGGTTAGGGTGAGCACAAGAAAAGTGCATGCAAGTCCAGGTTAATAGCTGACAGCAAACCTTCGAGAGAAATACATTCCACATTCACAGGCGTGTTGAACTCAGGAGGTAATAAAGTGCATTCAAGTGCAGGTTTGCAACCAGTTTTACAGCAGGCTAAACTCTTTCTAAGGTGGTAACTTTAGACTGAACTGATGACATTAAATGAGTTCACTTTTGCCATGCACTGCTCCGGTAGGTGGCCAGGGCAAAAGCCAACCTGACCTCAGAGCATGCCAATAAGAAAGTGAGTGCCTTATGCCCCTTTCTCTTAGAAGACCTGTAACCACCTCTCCCTAATATCTTAATAAAACAGGCAAACGATAATAATAAAATGCTCCAAGGTCTCCACTGCCCCACAAATACAGTATGGGTTTTCACCCACTTTCCATCTATAAGTCTGTGCTGCCAACGACAGAACATTAAACCTTGCTTTAGTTAGAAGACTCCTGTGCTGTAACTTTGTCACAGGGGTTAGGTCCATAGTGATTCACATCAAAGGAGCGAACGGCTAGTATGATCTGACTTGTGGGTCTGGTAGCCATTTTGGCCTCCCGGAAGTCTGCAAAAAACTGGATAATTTTGAGCTTTAGAGTCTGCTCAGCCTATGCAGAGAGGATCTTACATAAACAAGCCGTTCAACTCTGCTCCAGCTTGTAAATGTCAGTAAATTTGTGACTAATGTCCTAGTCAGACTCTGTCCATTACCCGACAACAAACTGTACCAACATAGAATCGGTCTTGAGCGTACAAGGTCCATTAGATATGTCTGGATAGTCTCCAAATGTGTCATGTATACTGAAGTGGACTGCTATACTGACCATAATCTGGTCAAGAATTGGTTTTCTGCTTTCTGTAAGAAGTCAGATTCCCGTATCCCCATATTTCGCTCGCATACATTCCCACTGGAATTGCTTTGACTCTATAAATTGGCAGCATGTGGTCGGCCGAATAATAATGCTGGATAATTTTAGCAAATCTAAAGATGCCACCTGACACCTGTCTAATTTTCGTAGCTGGTTTGGCAATCTGATCATCCCAAACTAATCTGGTATCAAACTTGAAACCCAGGTAGTCGAAATTATATCACAGACCCCAAATCGGCAGCCATTCATATAGATTTTGGGATTCAACTTTCTTTAAACAGACACACGCATTATTAAGCATTTGTTATGATTAAACTTTAGGCCCCTGGCTGACATATAGGGCCCCATTACAAATTTGCCGGCCAGGAAACAAGAGTGCTGGTAATCTCACGAGCACCCTTGTTTCTGGACCGGAAACCTAGGAGTGTGCCTGCCAGGCGCAGCGGCCATGGTAGGCAGAGCCGTCACAGAAGCACCGGCACTGTTAGCAAGGGTCCTGGAGCTTCCATGTCCCGACTCCCATAGAGTCCTATAGGACTTTATGGGAGTGGAGACTTACATTTCACCAGCACCAGACTTCCGGGCCACCAGACTTGTAATATCCTGGTGGCAGCGGGAAGTCAGGCGCCGGTAACATTTTATGAGTCCGGCGGCAACCCGCAGTTGCACTGGCAGGGTTACCACCGGACTCGTAATGAGGCCCATAGTCTGTGTATCTGTTGAACAGCAGACAATCCTGTTCTAATTTTTCTTCTCTGGGCCACCTTCTATGGGATCAGCTCTCTCTCCTCAGCACCATGATGCCTCGGCGACCGTGCGCTTTATAAGCTTAATTAACATAATATAACAGCAGTTGGAGTGATTTATTTGTTTCTGCCAGGAGCACGACATTGTCTACATAGCTCAGGACTTGCATCCTTCTGCTGCCACACTTAGGAATATCCACGATCATGGCTGTCAAATAGTTCTCCAGTGAATTATTGTATACTTTGAAAAGAAGGGAGGCCAGCACATACACCTTTTCCCACCCTAATTTCATTACTCATCTCACTTCTGGTCTTAAAAAAACTTGAATATTCGAGCCATTATTTAGAGCCATAATACTCATCAGAAGAGGTTTTGGTACACCCAGTTCACACAGTCGCCCACAAGCAATTCCTGTCTATGTGGCGAAACGCGTAACTGAAGTCCATGAAGACCACATAGATAGGAGATATTTCCCTAGCCCATGCATATAGCCTCGTTAGCATCACTCCTTCAAAAATCTTGGACATGCCATCCAGCAAGATTATAGGATGATAGCCAGATGGATTGGCTTTATTCCCTTTTTTGAAAATCGGGACAATAATTCCTGTTTTCTAGATGGTAGCGTAATTGTTAAAATTAATGCATTCAAAAATTTGAACCAAAACTGGTACCCATAATTCGGGCTGACTAACAAAAGTGTCATTAGGAGCGCCGTTGATCCCTGGTGCTCTATTTGCCTTTTGAATAGAAATCACATACGCCACCTCCTCCATGGGGATTTCATCCAGTTGTTCTTCGGGGCATGGAGCCTCACCCTGTATTTGTCTTTTAACACTTCCCCGCAGGAGTAGAGAACCTGGAAATGTCCTATCCAACCCTTCTCCATGATATGAGTCTCGGGAACATCCCTAACACCCAAATCCAACTCCGTAGAGTTTCTTGCAACAATGTTCCATACGTCCCTGCTACTGTTTTTCCCTGCTGCATCACATATGTTGGTCCACTCCCCGGTTGCTATCTACCCCCTTCTTATTAGTAGCTCGTTCTTATTTCCTCCCCTTTTTTGTTTGGTAAGTTCAATGTCTCGGGCTGTAATTAAGGCTGTCCTTTTATCCTTGCACAAGTTAGGAAGCCAATATTTCCTTTTTCTACTACTAAGCTCTGCTCCAGAGCATTGGGGTCTAACAATCTTGTAGCAGTAGCAGATCCTAATTATCATTGTGCAGATGAAGGCAATTTTGAAACAGGATTAGAGAAATGATTAATACAAGTTTGCCATTTTAGATAATTTTCATCATTAGGTTAGGTGTTCTATCAAGGCACTTTCCCTAGCTATGTTCATTGCAAATAGCATTTAATCACACTCTAATATTAATATTTTGAAATTACTACAGTTATCAGTAATGGTCTGGATTTCAATTAACACGAAGAGATTAAAAAGGGAACAAAGAGATGTATCAGCAAAGGTGTCAAGTGCAAGGCTACCAAGCAAAATGTTTCCAACTGAAAGGTGGGCAATACCCTGAAGATATGCTGTAATAACATCCGAACCAGTGTTGACCTTGACAGCCCCCGAAGGAGGGGGAGATCAGTGGTGTGGTAGTGCCATGAAGGCACCAAGTGATATATGCAGTTTTTACATGTGGGCAAATGACGATGTTGGGAGGCCAAAATGCTGTTTGTTATGGACATTGATCCGGACATTGAAAACCTGAATCAATATTGCCATCATATGAGCCTGTGTGTTTATTATTTTTCTTTAAATATTAGCAGACATTTGGTAGCGTAATCCCCATTTTATGACTTTGGGTAATGCTTGCACTCGAGGGCTCTCTGGTGGGGCATGCGTTGTAGGACTTCTGAGACAGTGCTTTGGGATGCTCTCGAGTACACTAGGCTATACAGCCACCATATTTGGATGCAGCCAGTCCATACTGGTTGTCCTAATTGAACAATAATTCCCAGCGGAAGTGCATAGAGAAGCAGTGGCTTGACGCCCCTCACCTGAGGATGTGGACACCAGATATTGTCAGGTCAAGACCGTTGACCCGGAAGAGGAGCATCACTTGACTACTTAGAAGGGACCGGACATAAAAGAAGGACTCCAATGGTGCGCACAGGTGACTATTGTTATGCTGAGGGGTGGGGATGGTTCATCGAAAGTGATGTGTTCAGGATGCGGCTGGTAAGTTGGACAGCTGGTTGGGTTGGGTTGGCTCGGGCGGTTAGCCAGGATGGAATACCGTCTGTTTGTTTTCTTGCAAGTATAATAAATTGGACCGAGTTTGTCCATTCTCAGTGAGATATTTTTTTACTTTGATAGATGGTCACCGTGACTTCGATTGTCACGCAATGCTGCAAGTTGCCAGACCCAGAGGGACTCCTTCTGGACAGCCCCACGAGCGTTCAGGGCAAAAGGTATGAGACCACCTTGAAAAATCTCTAAGGGGGTTTCCGGAGGAGGATACCGGGGTTGGTGATCATCCATGCGGGCCGCACAGGCAGCCAAGAATCCATTTTGGAACTACAGGATGGACAGGGTGGGATGTCTTCAGGGGATATGCTAAAATGGCATGGAGATTCTTGGTTGGAGTCCTGGTACTAGTTATAGAATGTGCCTGTTTTATAGTTGTGGTTCTTGTAGTTGTCTTTCTTTTTACCCTGAAATAAATCTGGCAAAATATCAAGAGTAGGTATTTAGGCTGGTGGGGAGGTTACCTGATAGAATACGGGACCCCCAGCATGCGTGTGATGCACGGGTAACGATTAAGAAATAAAATGTACACCTTGGGGTATAAAGTATAACAGGAAACACAGTAGAAACCCATGAAAATACCTAGGGAAAGTCAAGTGAGTGTATGGCGAGAGTCCTTATCCCTGTCATGACCACTCCACTGTGTCTCTGGTTATTGAAAGTAAGTCCCTCCCTTCTCAGGACCCCTAAGGAGTGGAGTCAAAGATCAAATGTAACAGGGGCACCTGGGCAACAGAGCAAGTGTTTGAGTGAACTGTGGTGAATCCTATGGAGTCATCACTAATTCCCGGACAAGGATCTCCTCCCATGTGGCCAGGCGATGGCAGCTGCTACATGTTAGTGACCCTGGGGTGGTATTATGAGGGAAGATCACGTGGGAGGAGAAGGCTGTTGAGAAAAAGTGATGACCCCAGCAGGAGAGACACAGTATTCCTCCCTACATAAAGAAGAAGACTCCATCATTCCATTGTTGTTAGTATACAAGTCCTTCCCGTTGCAGACCCCAAAAACCCTTCTTAAAAATCACTCTAGCCAAGATAATATTTGTACCTCATACACACATAAAATTCCTTTACAATCTCCTGTCGTAAATGGTTCTTTTACCAGAAATCCTGAACAATATCACATTGAAACTCCCAGAAAGCCTCAAGTACTGAGACGAGGAAGAGGAAGAAGGAGTTAATGAGGATCAAGAGAAACACCAACATGCAGACTAGTTGTTTTGAGGAGATCCAGGTGAGTGGGACATTTAGAAATGGTGTCCGCTTTCACAACGAGAAAGCTGAGGAAGAAGGAAGCAGACCCGGAGACAAGAGAAGCAAAGTTGAAGCAAGACGCAGCGCAGTCAAGGACCGCGCTGGAGGAAGGAGGCACTTTTACACCTCTGCTCGTAAGCGGTACATACTGGTGTGGCGCGAACTTGGCAGGGACACTGCAAGCACCAGAAAAGAACCGTCGGAGGAGTGTCAGCAACACAGAAGCTGCTAGGAGCACAATTGTGCAGCGGGACAGCGGTCGCGCAGCCGAGCGTGTAGCAGCCAGGACAGCTGTAGGGAGGCCTGCTGTACAAGGGAGACCATCCCAGAGTGGGAGCTTTACTGAAACAGATCAAGTGAAGTAAAACGACAGAATTTGAACAATTTCCCATACATGAAATATCAAGGTGGGGAAAGTTGGAGCAAGCCTTACCCCAAACAAAAAATAAAAAATAGTCCTTAGGCGCCCCTCTCCGAGAACCAACACGGCCCAGGAACCTGTTCTTTGGGAAGGTCTGCAGCCACACTTTAGCTCACTGTACCTTTCACAGATGGGAAATATCCATTTGCATATCAGTATTTGTCCCGCCCACATGGGCAGTCCAGCACCAAAATGCTATGGCAATTCCCTTCTGAACAAGAGTACCAACAGCAACCACATACACGTGTTTCAGCCCTGTTGGGCCTCATTAGTAAGGTGGTGCTGTGCCTCTCTGAGCACAGTGAGCAAGGGGTCCACATCTGGATGACCCTGGGAAACTTAGGGTGACTAAACCTAAGTCTCTTAAATAATCAAAAGATATTCCATAGGCGCCCCTCTGCAAGAACAAACATGGCCAATGACTTGTTCTTTGGGAAGGTACCCCCTCGAGAGTCCACAGCCACACTTTAGCTCACTGTACCTTTCACAGATGGGAAATAACCATTTGCATATCAGTCTTTGTCCCACCCACATGGGCAGTCCAGCACCGAAATGCTATGGCAATTCCCTTCTGAACAAGAGTACCAACAGCAACCCCATACACGTGTTTTAGCCTTGTTGGGCCTCATCAGTGAGGTGGAGCTGTGTCTCTATGTTCTGCCTTTTTCTCAGTACCCATACACAAGGATAGCCAGTATTTAATCATTTTCTTACTCCAGAACACCTTGATCCACTTGCCCTAGGGGAATACAGAGACCCACACCCTTTCTTCACAATGGCTAAAGAAAGATCTGGCTGTCATAGAACTGCCAGTGAAATCAATGCTGGTACAGGACTTTGATGATTTATTGATTGCCTCACTATCATACAAGACTTGCAAGGAAGTCAGTAAAGTACTATTGGCAGCATTGGCAGAGAAGGGCTCAAAGCGTCCTAGAAAAAGCTCCAGCTGTGTGCCCATACTGTACATTACATATCATGGAGGGATATCAGCTGATACCCTCCTCCCAGAAAAAGACTGTTTACAAGATTCATAAGCCTTAGAAAGTCACATAAATGCGAGCATTTTTGGGGATAGCCAGTTACTGCCGGTAGTGGATACTAGGACATGCAGAGGTAGTCAAACCACTTCAAGCATATACCCATCGGAATACCATAGAACCCTTGCAGTCGATACAAGAGGCTGAAGAGGCTTTTACTAAAATTAAGTCATGATTGATGAAAGCACCCGCTCTGAGCCTTTCTGACTTTAAGAATGGGTTCACTTTGTATTGCCATGAGAGGAATGGTTTTGCCCTGGCTATCCTCACTCAGAAGCACGGGATCCACCATAGGCCCATAGCCTTCTATAGCAAGGATGTAAATACAATCACAGCTGGGATGGCGCCCTTTTTACGTTCAGTGGTGGCTGCTGCACTGGCAGTAGAGCAGAGCAAAAATGTGGTATTGGGGCAAAGGGCATCATCACTTTATCGGTGCTCTCCTCCTCAGCAGCCAAGCTCTGTGCATATAACGAGCAACAGCAAACACTAATAATGGAAGGGAACTTTGGGTTAAAAATAGCAATGCGGGTCTAAGTGAATAAATACCAGCCTCCAGCAAAATAGGATTCAAATACAAATGTCTTAACCGCAAGGTCGACACACAAATAAAAAGAAAGCTCCACACATTGGGCACTTATCAGAGTCAGAGCCCTCCATGCACACGTAAAAGCATCCCTGGGCAAAATACCCAACCTAAGCCGCGTGTACAACAATCTCTGATAGGCTGGCGTCATTAAGTCCAAATAGGCTTCAGTACCAACCTCCTGCCTATATTCCAGGTATTCAAAACGGAACTTTAGCTTAGAGGCGTCAAGTTGCTTGAGCCTACTCAAGCTAGAAGCACAAGAGGCTCTGCGGATTTTCCCAGAACTCACTCACATTCAAGTTGGTCTATACATCTTTCACATGGGCAATCCATTTCATGCTTTTTCTTCCACCAAGTGACATGATATGTAACAATGCTTCCCTGCATTGAGCGCACCTTTGGACTCCTGAAGGCACGTTTTTGCTGCCTAGATCATACTGGCAGAGCCCTTATATACGCTCCAGAGAATGTCAGAAGAATAGTGCTTGTGTGTGCCATACTACACAACATCTACATGAGGAGGGATGTGCCCCTATCCTCTGACGTGGACATGCCACCCCCAGAAAATGATGACCAAGTGCCTAAGGGAGGAGCCACAGCAGGCAACTTCAGAGATGACATGAGAGATGGGAGACTGGCTTGCCAGGCAATGATTGTCAATTTCTTTTAAGTAATTTCCCTAGCACAAGCTATGCACCACTGTGTGACTGTCACTTCTGTAAATAAACTCCACAATGACACAATCAGGAATGTCCTCTCATTGATGTAATTGAACTGTTTTATTCTAACTATGTGCCCTTATATGCCCCCTCCCCGCTCCCACCACCAACTCCCCAGCACAATATCACCCCTCCCACAACCAACTCTCCAGCACAATATCACCCCTCCCACAACCAACTCCCCAGCACAATGTCTCCCCTCCCACTCCCAACACAAACTTCCCAGCACACTATCCTCCCACCCCCTCCACGGTACCTCCCCAGCACACTATCCCCCTCGCCCTCACACTACCACCCCAGCACAATATCACCCCTCCCACAACCAACTCTCCAGCACAATATCACCCCTCCCACAACCAACTCCCCAGCACAATGTCTCCCCTCCCACTCCCAACACAAACTTCCCAGCACGCTATCCCTCCTCCCCCAGTCCCCTCCCACCACCAACTGCCCAGCAAACTAGCCCCCTCCCACCACCAACTCCCCAGCACACTCATGGCAGGCAGTGTCCCAGTGTTGTTCACAGTCGGGGCCTCTTACACCCCCCCCCCGCCCCGGCCTGCCCCAGTGGATTTCAGGCACAGAAGGCTCTGCGATTGCCATTGTGGTGTGCCCTGTTGTGACCCCTCCGTGGGTGTCGTGGAGGTGGATGAAACAGAGCTGGCCATATGATTCTGCTGACATTGCAATTCATTGCCCTGCCGGATGGCTTCCGCAAGGACAGAGATAGCCTCCGTCAGTTCACGCACACGTTGTGCATATAGCGTCAGGGCAGACGTGTTGGCACTCGTTTCGGCCCTGTTGCGCACCATCTGCCACACTACCCTGCGGGTGGCCCAATTAATACTATCCTTGATGGCCTGCAGGTGTGCAGTGTGTGTACCCGATCTGTTCCATCTGGTTGCTGCCTGTGCTCCATTTCTTCCAGCCTCTGGAGGATGGTGTTGCTGGGTGGTGTCTGCTGGATGGTAGTGAGGCTGTGGAATGGCTCTGAGCTGAAATCCGGTGTATCATAGGATAGTGTGTCGACATCCTTCTCCGGTGTTGTGTCACGCTAGCAACAGTGAGGGCTCTCAGGGGTTTGTGCCCCTTTTCCATGTTGTGACACCGGGCTGCTGTCTCCCTGTGACTGCTCTGGGGCCCTGCCGGCAGGTGTGGCCTCTGAGCGGGGCACGCAGCTGCGGTAATGGGTGCATTGATCTGGGAGGTGCTCCTGGTGGCTTGTGGTGTTGACGTGAGGCCTGCAGTGGTTCCTGCTGCCTTGGCCTTGCTTGGCGGTGGTGTCTTACGGATTCCATGCACTGAGGCATAACCTGTGTGCGCCTCTGTGGGGTGGTGGTGGTGGCTGCCCTTGAGGTAGTGGAGGCACCACTTCCAGATGGCCCTGCCCCCTTGTCCTCCTCTCATGCCTCTGGTGATGCGTGAGTGCCTGTAGAGGACATAGGATATTCCATCAGGTATGGTTCAACCTCGTGCGTTAGCATGCAAGACACATTTGCAATGGAACAGAGTGGCACCCCACACATTTTGACTGATGGGCATGGTTGGTCTGGGTAATTTATTTTATTTATTTTTATTTATTTTATTGTTTGATTGTTAGGCACTTATACAATAAGAAAATACTGTTTCAAAGTGCCCACAACGCAGGGGGTGGAAATACATTAAAAACACTATATTTAAGAGCGGGGGAAAAGGAAAAGAGGACAAACCTATACTATGGCTTGTGAGTATTCAGAACGTGCAAGTGCAGTAAGGAAGAGGGCAGAGGGTGTAAGTGCTGGGGAGTCTGAGCTCATGGGTAAGCCACAGATGAAGTACTAGAAATGTTGAGTGCTACATGGCCTGGGGCCGCTAGAGGTGTAAGTGCGAGCCTCCAGGGTGGAGGGTGTAAGTGCAAGTACAGTAAATAGAGGGAACTGGGCTGCTTGGGTGTGGGAGGTCAGGGCCTGAGGATGCATAAGGGCCCACAACACCAATCACAGCAACTGTGGGATTAGCAGAGGAGAGAAGAAGGGAAGGAAGATGTAAAGAGGAAAGTCTTAAGGAGCTTCTGGAATTTAAGAAGATCCTGCCCAAGGTGTAGAGAGAGGGGGAGGGAGGCTGCTATGTAGAAGGGAGCCAGCTGAGGAAAGCAAATGACCACCTACCCTCTGTTTAGCAAAATGCTTTAGACACAGAGAGTTGGTGCCAGAGGAACATAGTGATCTAGAGGGAAATTATTTAATAAGATAAAGTTAAAGATAGTGTGGTCCCCGGGCCCAGACTGCCTTGTGGATGATGCAGAGGGATTTGAATTTAATGCATGCAGCAACCAGGAACCAGTGAAGACTTTTTAGTGCAGGGGAGATGTAGGCCCTAGGCTTAAGGCCAAGGATAAATCCTGCTGCCCTATTCTGGATTAGATGGAGGGATTGCAGAGTAGAAGATGGTAGATTCAGGAGGAGGCTATTGCAATAGTCAAGCCTAGCGAGAACTAGGGCTTGGGTCACATTGAGCCTCTGGGGATAAGTGAGAAAAGTGAGAATTCCTTTGAGATGGAAGAGCTGAAAGTGGAACTTCTTGACAATGTCCTTCGTGTGAGGGAGAAAGAAGAGAAATGAGTCAAAGATGACTCCAAGGTTTCTGGCTTCAGAAGAGGGCTCAGGTGGAGAGCCCAAGGAGGAAGGCCAGAGTGAAGGAAGAAGGAGGGAGCAGAGGTCCCGATGGGAATGATGTGAGTGTGACAAATGGCCAGGTGGCTTATCGCATGTTTGGGATGATGGCAGGGTGTCCATGCTGGGGCTCAGGATGTGTGCCATGCATGCATGTGGTCATTCAGGGCCCCTCATCCACTCCCCGGGTGGCACACATTATGTGGGTATGGGTGTCGTGGCTTCGTCCACAGCTCTATAGGCCACTGCTGTGCAGCCAGCAGTGTTGTACTGTGGGGTACTGTGATTGGCTGGCTGCGCCCATCTCAGTGTATGGGGACATGTACTTACATGTGGGTCGCAACATGTTGGTGTGACTGCGGCACATTGTCGTGGCTACTCGCCCACCGTATTGCACCAGCAGTGGTGTGGTGTGCATGGCACTTGGATTGGTAACTTGCCACACCTTCACACTGCTGTGACCCTCAGGGGTGCCCTTTTGCCCTGCCCCATGGCCAATGTGGAGGGAGCTCATGTGGCACCCCATCACTTCGCCCTGATTGGCCAGCCCAGCTGCTGGGTCTGCTGCCATGTGTCCCAGTCCGCAGGGGCATCTTGTGCTAGGCTGACATTGGTGCTGGGGGTGGGGGTGTTTGACTCACCTCCTGCCTCTTGGCTGCTAGCACCCGCCTCTGCACCTCCAACTCCATGTCCAGGACTGTGCTGCACTTCTCCTCCCAGGGTGTCAGGGCAAGTGGCACTTCAGTCCCAACTCCAGTTGCAAGGGACTCCTGGCAGTGTTGGAACAGGAGTCCTTGCACCCTGACCCTGAGATAATTCCAGCACTTCTTGCAATCCTCGCCATCACGTGGAAAGCTGGACTACGCTGTCACCTTCTGGCTGAGGATGTGCCAGATGGCTGCTCTACATTTGGCTGGTGTCATCCTGTTGCTGCTGCCACACAATTCCTCACTGTGTACCGCCACCTCATCGTTGAGGGCCACCAATTCTCCCTCACTAAACTTTGGCTTCCGTAAGCGATTTTCGGCCACCTTGCTTCGGATTCTCTCCTGAGACATGTTGGATGGCATGCAGGTCCGGATAGCTGCAGGAAGTGGAGATATTTAATGGATTGTGTTTTTAAAAATGGCCACCGTGATGCTTCCCATTGCGGTGATGACACAATTTCCACAACCCCTAATAGCGCTGGGTTTGCCGGCGGTAGCGCTATTAGTGCTGGTTTTACAGTGGTAGCCCTTATTTCAGTGCAATTACTGCTGGGTGCTAATAGTGTTACTGCCGGAGTCGGGATGGGGGGTGCACGCCAGGTTGTAATATGGCTATAGTTGCGCTGCACAAACCGGCGGTAACGCTAACTTCACCAAATTACCGCCCAACTCCTGATGAGGGCTAACCGTTTACAATTCCATGAAATACATTTCAGCAATATTTTATAAAAGAAGTGGGTTATATGGAACACCATCTGGTAGATCGAGCATCTTTAACAATCAAAATCCCAGCTTAAATATAATGAAGGGCAAACTTGGGTAATAAGCACCAATCAGGAAGCTAGGAATGCTGGCTGATTCTGCCGATCTAGCCTGCGATCCAAGCCACCTGATGGCTGGTTCACTCGCCCGCCATCTTCCCCGCACACTCCGTTCCCTTTTTTCAATCCCCCTCTGCTCACATACCTTATTGCGGCGGCAGAATGTCCCGCAGCCGCAGCTGCTGCTGCTCCTTCCACTCTGCCCAGTTTGCCCACCATGGAAATGAAAGAGGGGCTCCGTATGTAGACCCTGTTAAGCAGAATTACATGCAGTACCCTTTGGGAACACTACACACAATTAAGACTACAGGTAGAAGCACAATCTCACCTTTGGTACAAGCCTGTACTACACAGTTATGTGGTAGCAGTGGCTGAGCAGCCAGACTTATCTCTAGAGGGATGTGAGCAGTACAAGATGTTACACAAAGGACTTGCAATCACAGTAGTTGAAACAAACACTATTCAAGGTTTCTTGGTAAAAGAATACACTTTTATTTACACAGTCAGTTGGAAAACATTCCACTAATAAGAAGCAGCTCAATATCACACTATAATACACTACAGTACACAACCAATAAGTTTCTGAACAAGTTAGGCTCCACTGAAGTGGGAGCAAAATGGCACTTCAGTAACTTTCAAAAGGGGTAGAAATACAAAGGTTAAGAAGGATTAAAGCACAATTACTTTCAAAGGCAGGGCAAATAGTTTCAGTTCACTACATCAGGCATTTCAATTCAATAGGCCTGGGCCAAAGTCAATGGTTCAGTGTCTTGGATAGGATAGCACAGTTCTGGTAGTAAACGGTTAAGTCTTTGCCAATGTTCGAAGAATTAGTTTGCCAGAAAAAGTTATATGTCAGATTAGGCACGAACAAGACTCCAAAGTTGGGAAAGTTTCACAAACTTTCACCCGGCAGAAAAGAATTCCACACCTGGTTTGCACAGTACCTTAGGTATGAAGAAAAGCTGTAGCTGAGGCAGTTGTTCCTGGCAGTTCCTGCAGATCTCGCTATTCCTGAACTTGAGTCGTGGGGACAAGAAGGAGGACGTTGCGAGGTTCCTGCACTGCCCAGGGAAGAGGCCACAAGCTTGGCTAAGCGTCGGTTTTAAGGTGTGAGTGCCTTAACGTCCACACACTGGTATGCTTCTCACTGGCTATCCGTTTTCAACAGCACTCTGATGAAAATTCGACCAGTATGGAGACGGTGTCCCGGTGGCTTACGAGTTGGTTGTTCCCACCACCTCAAGGGAAGAAGTGGTCCTTGAAGGGGCTTCTCTGTCGATGGAGTTTCAGGCAATTTGGACCTGCAGCAGGGCTTCACCGGGCAAACCAACGGTCCAGGAGGTGCAGCATTCGTCTTCCTTCAGCTCGTCTTTGTTTATTTCGTTCCAGTGGTCGACTCTGCCTTCCAAGTCCCAGAGACCTGCTTTTAAACAGTTTTCTCCCATTCATTCCAGCCTAGCTGCCACTCACCCAGTAGGGTGGCTCTCCTTGCCAGACAGTCAGCCAGCCAATCATACCAGAGTGCATTCAGGTCTCCTAGGAGACTGAGCACAGGGAGTTTCGGGTACCTCCATCACATCCTGTCCACCCCAGACACTCAGGCGCCAGAGGAGGGCTTCAGCACTGAAGTCCGCCAAAGGACATCGAACAAAGGGACCAGACCTGGTTTGGCGCGCAGAGTTAAACACAAGAAGGACCTTTCCTAAAAGAAACGACGAAAAAAGATGACCGGAGTCTATTTTTACAGAAGGGTCATGGGCGCCATATTGAAAAACATGGCTGACCCGATTTTTAGCTACCGGTGTTCGCGGTCGGGAAAAATCATGGTAGTTCGTTCTAAAACCACTGCCACCAGCCATTTCAAGAGGAAAGGATAACATTTGACTGTTACATGAGTGTTTAGACACAGGGGATGCTAGGCAACCCCTCAAGCACTCTATAGGAAGATAGTGTGTGCTGGGCCTATGAATTTAAAAAGACTAGCAAAGTCAATTTAACTTTACATGCTGTGGGAGATGGTAGTCAATCCCAGAGAAGGTATTTAAACATTGGGGAGTCTGAAAGACACCCCTGTGCCACTGCACTGAAGGTGCTGTGTGACATACAAGAAAAGATGATGCCTATGGAGTAGTTTAAAATTCCATATCCAAAGAACACAAAAGTAAAACACACTTCAAAATACATGAAAGAGTGGGGAAAAAAAGGCTCACACTCTTTCCAGGTAAAAATTAAAATCCTAGAAATCCAGCAAAGCTGCTGGGGGTCTCAAAAGGTAAGGGAAATTAGCACATTCTTGAGAATCCTCCCTAACAGACCCTCTGTCCCATTCCATGGCAGCCATCTTCATACTGTCTTTTCTTTCCATGAAACGGGATGCACATTCTTTCACTGTAAGCAGCCTTCTAAACAGAGACCCATTCTTAGGATCCTGTAAAAAAGTGTGACTGTCCACATCTCTTCTAACAAGGGCTGGATAAGCTTGAAGAATAAACACAAAGACAGCAAGTAGACCTCTGTGGGAATCTCCGTCTGACAGGACCATAGACTCAATTAAACAAGTATTCAGTAAGAAATGAATCGGGGTACTGCTCCTGCTTCCAATTATCAAAACCAAATTCGAAATCCTGTTCAGTCATATTTGTGATGTATCAACAACATTCTAAAGTTCATTTTCAAAGAATTATGTAGCTCAAGAAATGCATTTTCACTCCTGCTATAACATCTATAAAGAGTGTCCAGTGATAGCCAAAGTCCAAATGCAAACCTGCATTTATTGGTCAATCTGTTGGCTTATCGTCCTTCTTCTTTGTCATCAAATGAGTCTGCACATGCTGAAATTCTTTGTCGTGTCTTGCTTCTGTACTGATGGCTGGGGGTGCTGCGGCCTCAACGATGTAGAGTTCGACGTCATTCAAGTGGATCTAAGCTTGTCTACCTGGAACTTTTACTCCGAAGGAGTAATATCCTCCACTATGTGAGGTCCAATGAATCTTGGCTCATGCCACTTTCTAGTAAAGTTTCTGATCAGTACATTGTCACCAGCAAAGAGTCTCACTGCTGATAGTAATTCAGAAGATCTGGTTGCTGAATGGTTTTCATCTGTGTTCTGAGACTGACCCCCCTGATGCTTGAGTTGATCTGAAATTACAGATATACTAGCGGTCAGTCATACATGTCAAATATTCATTTAATTTATTTCCTAACATTTTTGCTGTACTCTGGGCATCATTTCTACTCCTCGATGGGGGGGTTAAAGGCCTTCTCATTCATCTTCCTGTCAATAGCTCGTGGGGTGTGAGGTGTTGGTCAGACCCGGGCTGATTCCTTAGGGCATATAAAGCTAGGGGTAGGCAATATAGCCTTCCCTTCTTCAGTGTCAATTTAAGCTTGGCGAACTTTCCTTAAGGAGGCCGTTGAGTCTCTCACATAGTCTGTTCGCTTGCGGGTGATAAGCAGAAGAAAACGTGTGTTTAATGTTCAACAATAATCCTATTTCTCAAATACTTCATTAACAAAATGTGGCCCATTATTGGATCTCAGCACCTCACACACTCACCATCTTGGAAAGACTTCAAGTACTCAAAACTTTGCTGCGCAAGTGGCATCAGGGTATGTACAAGGACCTGCTTCGATCCACCTGGAGAAGGGACACACTACCACTATTAGATACCTGTATCCATTACATACTTGCGGCATATCATCATAGTCAATATGTAAAAACTGAAAAGGACCATTAGTTCGAGGAATTACTCCTCTAATTGTTTGCAGTGTATGTCCAGCGGAAAACCTTTGACATACGATGCAGTTTACTAAGTTAAATGCAACGTGTTCTAACAGGTTCGTTATGAACCAGTCTTCTGCAATTGTTGCAGCAAGACTTTCCCTAGTTACATGCACGTAGTCACTGTACATTGTCACTTCCTGTCCTTCATGTTTTTCAAGCACGACAATAAGCGCTACCAATTCTGCCGCTTGCGCTGAAAAGTGAGAAAGTAGTCTTGCACTTGCTACAACCTCAAATTCACCATTTGCTCTATGCCTCACTACAGCTGGGCCAGAATGCCTTTCTCGACTTGTTTGATACATTTTTGAAGAACCATCAATAAAGAGAATTTCCCCTCCTGACAATGCGTTCTCTTTTACACGCGGTATATCGTCATAAAGCTCTACATAATTTGCACAGTCATGCACATGCTCACCCTCTGCCATTGGCTCAGCTAAAAAGATGGCAGTGTTCACTATTTGACATCTGACAATTTTAATCGCTGGATTGGACATCATTACTTCATATACAGAAGCACTCTGAGATGTCAACATACCCTTGGGTTTCTCCAAAATGGCAAACAAAGCATGCTCCACAAAAAGCGTCATAGAACCACCCATTACAATATTGTAGATTTCTCGATTGCAAACGCGGCGGGTGGCAATGATTATTCACCATGAAAATGCCCTTTCATAACAGGGTCTAAAATCCCACTATAATATGCCAAAGGTTTATACCCTAATGTAGTCTTCTGTGTACGCAGTGCTGTCATAACTGTCTCATTGGTATCTGAAAACAAGAAAAACTCTTCAGCAAAATTGGGAATTTCCAAAACAGGAGCTGTACAAATTGCTTTCTTCAATTCTTCAAACCCTCCCTTGATTTCCTCAATCCCTTCTATTTTCTCTTTATTCACCTGTGCTTTTTTAAAATCCTGAAAAGGGGGTCTTGTGTATGAACTATAGTCAAACACCTATGCTCTCACATAATTACATAATCCCAAGAACTGTTTCATCTGTTTCACTGTGTGCGGTTTTGCAGTTTTCATGATCGCTTCAGGCTCTTTCAGGTGTTACCCTCTTTCCCTCATGTGAGATCAACTGGCCTATGTACAACACCTCTTCCTGACAGTACTCTAACCTCTCTTTGTCTACATTCTATCCCGTGTCTGCTAGAATAGTCATTAACTGAATTGAGTCTTGTCTGCACTCATCTTCTGTTGTGCTACAAATCAAAATGTCATCTACGGGGGCGTGGCCTGGAGCGCCGCGGATGAGGCTGCTCCATTGATGACCTCCGTTGGGGTCCGCGGCTCTGACTGATCTTTCACCGGTTCCCGCTATGCTGTAACGGCCTCCTGGCAGGGATCTGAAGCGGAACGACTCCTGCACCCGTGGCTACATTCCTGGCCTCTAACGCGGCAGAGTGGCTGAAAACGCGGCGTTGGAACTTCTCAGCGGTGTTCCCTGCGGTGATTCAAGATGGCGGCCGCGACTTGGGCCCTTTGCCGCCGCGGCCCGTTGGCGCCCTTCTGCCTGATGCGGGGAGGAGCAGTGTGGCTCTGACATGTAACAGCACTCTCGTAGTACCTGCCGCCTCCCCCATCCCTCCCCCTCATCTGCACGGGGTCTTCGATTGAGACGGCCGGGTCCGACGACCATCATTCCAACGGCGAGAGCTACATCGCTGCATTCTCCCCTCCGGCCTGGGCCTGGTGACGCTGGGCCTTCCCCGCAAGACGAGCTCCGGCGGACTCTAAGCCAGTGGTGCCTGCGGCCCCCACCTCCAGTACGGTCAGAGCTCTACTTTCCAGGCGGGCGCCGCTGGACCTGCCGCCCAGCAGATGGCACCCTGAGGAACCGACGACGCGTCTCTCTCCAGGTGAGCGCCTCTGTCCCCATTGAGTGAGGTGGCCCCTGAGCCTTCCCACTTGCATCCACGACTGGCTTCCCCCGGGGGCCTACCCGGAGGCCCGCCACCATCCCTGAGGCCTACCGGATCTTGCCCCCCCACCTCCTACTGATCGTGGTCCGCTTCCACTGCGGTGGTTCTGGCACTCCTGCAGCTTCCTGGGGCGCCCCTGCCCACCGTCGCCACGCACCGGCGGAGCAGAACCACCTCCACCCCACCGCTTTGGATCCAGGCCTCTCTCCTTACGACACGACTACTACTCTGCGAAGGCACTCCTGCCTTTTCTCCCTGAGAAATCTCCTGGGGCGCCCAGGCCCACTCCATTTCTATCGCCACCTTAGGCTCCTGTGGCCCCTGGCAGCGAGCATATTCCTCCCCCCCCTCTTAAGCCATGACAAAGGTGGTGAAATCATCGAGGGGCACTGACTTTGCCACCATGCTGCAGGCCCCGGAGAAAGGGAAGAAAACCAACCCGCTGAATCTAACTCCCCAGAGGGCCTCCGATGTGAAGGGCACGCTGGCCACCAAGGAAGACCTCCAGGTCTTTATGTCTGACATTAAAGCGGAATTCCGGAACTGCATGACGGAACTTACAGCCAAGTTGGAACAAACCGAACAGCCGATTGACAACGTTGAACACCGAATAGTGGAGGTCGAGGAGCTGGCAGTGGACCATTCTAACTCGATGAAGGAGATGCAACGTAATATCCAAGCATTAATGGATAAAACCGAAATCCTCGAATTTAAGCAAGAGGATATGGAAAACCGCTCTCGGCGCAATAACTTACAGATCCGAGGGGTCCCCTCATCAATCCCAGACAAGGAACTTCCTGAATATGTCAGCACCCTCTTTCAATCTTTACTGCCGGACTTGGATGAAACGCAACTCTTACTTGACCGCACTCACCGAATGCGCCCCCGGCGGGGAACTGACACAGACGCTCCCCCAGATGTCATCACGAGAGTCCACTTCTTCACCACTAAAGAGGCTATCGCTGCGATAGGCCGCACAAAGGACGAGCTCTCCTTCCAGGGATCCCCACTCCAAATCTTCCAAGACCTATCGCCCCTAACCCTCCAAAAACGCAAAATGCTCCGTCCTCTCACCCTCTTTCTCACAGATCAGCAGGTGCGCTACAGATGGCTGTTTCCTACGGTGCTACAATTTTCATATAAAGGCACCCCTCGCACCATCCGTCACCTCGAGGATGCAGCTTCCATTATACGGCCGGGCTCTCCCGAGAGCACAGGGCCCTCCCTCCCACCTCGATCGGACCCGGCCCTGGAGCCTGGCTCCCCCAAGCAGAAACGGACCCCCTGGTCACGAGTGCAGAGATCTCGCAAACCCAGATGATGGCCCACGCTTCTCTTAAGGATCAAGCAGCACCGAGACTAGCAATGCTCTCTTAAGCCCGCCGCGGACCCCATGCGGCCTATACCCTCCTCCAAGGTGGATGTCATCGTATTACCCATGGAGAAAGTTTCAACCATGTAGCCCAGGTCGCCCGTTGCTGGCCTGGGATGCCCGGGGGACCCGCCGACAGTTATCAATCGTCCCCCCGGCCACAGTTAGGTCCTCCTGTTGGAGGCCGAAGTTGGAAGGTTGGATCGCCCGTTGGAGACTATTGTTAAAACCATCAGCCACAGGAGCCCTACCTCTGCTGACACATCGCAGCTATGGCTAACCTAGACCCCTCCCAAACCCCCCCCTGCGGCAAAGGTCTTCGGACAGCCACCCCTTTGAATGTCAGGGGCCTGAACTCCCCCCCGAAGAGGAAATCCATCCTACACAGGCTGCAATCCGATGGAACCTCAATCGCTTTCCTGCAGGAAACACACTTAATTCCAGCGGACTTTTCGCGCCTCCGAAGCAGACTCTTCCCCACACAATTCTTAGCATCCAATGGTGCCAAAAAGGGTGGCACTGCTATCCTTTTGGCTGCGGGCTTGAACCCCCAAGTCCTCGACGTCCTGCGCTGCCGAGAGGGTCGCTTTGTGGCCGTCAAATGCATCATTATGGGCCAGCTCTACACACTCGTTTCAGCATACGCCCCGAATGAGTTCCAAGATGGATTTTACCAAGACCTGGAAGAGACCCTCCTCCCGTTCACAGAAGGACAACTTGTCAGCGGGGGCGATTTCAACGGGGCCCCGGACCCCCTTAAAGACAGATCTCACCCCTCCATCCCCAGAGACCAGAAGCTAGCCCTGGCCCTGCTCCACTTGTTCTGCACGCTTGTTGTCGTCGACACCTGGAGAGTGTTATACCCGGAGGAGAAGGACTTCACCTTTTACTCATATGTACATCGCACTTTCTCCAGAATCGATCTCCTGTTGGCCTCACCCCGGATCCTGACCTTCACGGATGACGTCACGATCGGCCCCCGGATCCTCTCGGACCATGCCCCAGTCTCGCTCTCCCTCCGCGTCCACGACCCGGATCCCCCTCCACGTCGCCAATGGACCTTGTATGACCCTATCCTGGGGGACATGACGATGAGAGATGCGATCGCCAGGTCAATCAAAAACTTTTTTACGGAGAACCTTAACGAGGACACGTCCCCCGCCAACACCTGGGACACTATGAAGGCGGTGCTCAGAGAGAAACTGATCGCCCAAGGCGCCGCGTTTCACAAACAGAAGAAGGCGACCCGAGACGCCCTGGAGGCCGAGGTTTGTGCAGCCGAAGCGGTCCACAAGCAGAAGGGCTGGTCCCCAAAATCCTACAAAGCCTTGCAAATGGCGAGGAAGAGGCTGGAGGCCCTCCACGCCGACACCACTGCGAACCTGCTCGCGAGGACCAAACAATGATACTATGTCCACAATAACAAAGCCAACAAGCTCCTGGTCAGCAAGCTAGCTAGGGAGAAGACTCGGAAATCCATCCTGGGCCTTCGCAACCCACAGGGGTCGGTGCACTATGCAGACCAAGAGAAAATCCGGCTAGCCACGGCCCATCAATCCGAGACCATGACAGCGGTCCCGAGGGACTTGGAGCGCAGCGTGCATACATCCGTAAGGCGGCCCTTCCACGCCTGACCCCGGAGGTTGGCCAGGAGCTGGAAACGCCTATCACGGAGGAGGAGGTGGAAGAGGCTATAAAGAGTTTGAAACCCAGGGCCCCCGGCCCGGACGGCTTCACGACCAGATTTTATAAACTCTTTCATCCCCAATTGGTGGCTCCCTTGGCTCGCCTCTTCAATTAATTTGCGACCACCGGAACGATCACTCCGTCCATGCAGGAGTCCATTACCGTTCTCGCTTTAAAGCCCGAAAAGGACCCCCTTGAGAACAGCTCGTACAGACCAATTTCCCTGCTTAATTTGGACGCCAATATTTACTCGAAAATCTTGGCTAACCGCCTGGCTCCGGTCCTACCGAACATCATAGACCCGGACCAAACCGGCTTCATCAACTACCGGTCCACGAAATATAACATTCGCAGAGCCCTGAACCTCATAGAGGTGACCACAAGAAATTCCCAGCAGCTGTGGCCTTGCTGGCCCTGGACGCGACCAAGGCCTTCGACAAGGTGGACTGGTCATTTCTTACCTTGACCCTCGAAGCCTTCAGCTTTGGCCCAATCTTCAGAAAAATGGTCCTGACAAATTATCAAGCTCCCAAAACCAGGCTCAGGGTTAACGGCCGCCTGTCGGACCCTATCCTTCCTACCTGCGGAACGAGGCAGGGATGCCCCCTGTACCCCCTGCTTTTCACCCTGGTCATGGAACCGTTGGCCCAACGGGTGCGGACAAACTAACTTATAAGCGGCCCGAAGATAGGCGCCACCCAGCATAAGATCGCCCTCTACGCGGATGACGTCTTGCTAACCATCACAAACATCCAATCCTCCCTGAGGGCTGCTCTGGGGGAGCTCCGTAGCTTCGACGAGGTAGTGGGATTCGCCATCAACTTCTCAAAATCGATAGCCCTCGGTGTGGGCCTGAGCCCGGACGAAAGGATCGCCCTGGAGAAGCAAAGCCCGTTCCAATTGAGCACCCAAGCAATCCCATACCTGGGGGTCCGGATCCCAGCACAACCAACAAAAGTCTACCAGGCCAACTTCCCCCCGCTCTTCGAGGAACTGGAGAAGGATCTCACATGCTGGAGGTCGCAGGAAATCTCCCTGCTGGGCCGGATAACAACCTGCAAAATGAATCTCCTTCCCTGCTTCCTATATGCCTGTGCTTCACTTCCCGTCTCAATCCTCCTTCCCCCCATCATGAAGCTTCAACGGAAATTGATTGACTTTATATGGAAGGGCAAGAAAGCGAGGATTCCCCAGAAAACGATGATGGCCAGCGCTAGACTGGGAGGGCTGGGGGTCCCGGACCTCCGCAAGTATCATATCGCAGCACAGCTGGCCCATCTCCAGGCGTGGGGACTGGCCTCAGGTCGCCCAAAGTGGGTGGACATCGAACAATCGCGCCTACCCCTGCCTCTTCGCTTCCTCCCGTTTCTCCCTAACGCTTTGCGTCGGAGTTGGCCAGATGTGCTGACGGCCACGAAAAACTCGTTGAGGGCATGGGAGTGGGCCCGCAGATACAGAGGGATCCCAAACGACCTGAGCGCGCTCTCCCCGATCTTCCACAACCCGGCCTTCTCCCCGGGAGCTTGTCCAGCGAACTTCAGAAACTGGGCTGCAGGAGGCCTTGAAACGCTGGGACAGCTCTTCGCAGGAGACTCCCCCTGGGCTTCGAACAATGTAAATCCTCCTTTCAGCTAGCAGAGTCGGACAGATTCTCCTATGCCCAACTAAGACACTGGTGCTCCAACCCCCAGACCCGGATGGCAGCAACTCGGCCTCTTACTCCCTTGGAACTCACAGCGGCTGACCTGCCTGCCCGAGGGAAGATTTCCGCCCTCTACAAGCTACTGCTGGACGACCCCCTCCTCTCTAAACCCTCCTACATGTCCCTGTGGGAGACGGACCTGGGTCATGCTATAGAGGACCAATCCTGGGTGGATATCTGGACCAGGACGCGCACAGCATCCCGCTGTATCACCAACCAGGAATGCGCCCACAAACTGCTGTTGCGATGGTACTACCCCCCTTACATCTCCACCACTTTCAACAAGCCCTGGACCCCCACTGCTGGCGGTTATGCGGCCACTTGGGATCCTACTTCCATATGTGGTGGACCTGCCCTAAGGTAAAGGAGTTTTGGACCCAATGCCTCGCCACTATAAAAGACATTACCCAAGTGACCATTCCACTAACTCCCGAACAGATCCTCCTTGGGATCCCGCACCCGGACGCTTACCCGAGAACGGGGAGGAGGGCCACGCTGTCCACTCAACTCTTGCTGGCCGCGAAAATCACAGTTGCCCGCACCTGGAAAACTGCGGAAGGCCCCCTCATGCCCTTGTGGTGGATCAAACTCTGGGACATCCTAATAGCTGAAAAGGTCACGGCAGCTAAGGAGGGCAGACTCTATCGTTTCTTGGACGTCTGGGGCCCTGTCCTAGACTATGACCAGAAATATCTGGCGCTTACCTTTAAGCCGTGCCTGATCGCAAACGCTCTCCGTTCTATGGGGGACAGCTCGCCACCTGGCGGAACGGAATGAGGCCCGGGAACGTAGGATCCCAATACGCCTGCAGGCGTAGGGGTTGGGGGAAGAGGGGCATTTCAAATGTCATATGTCGTCTGTAACAAATGTGAGTTTATCATGCTTGCTCCTGTGTGCTGTTAATAAATAAACAAGTTAAAAAAAAAAAGAAATGTCATCTACGTTCTGTATCACAGTGCTTTTCAAATCAATATTCCCTAGGTCCATCTGTAGGACTCTGTTAAAGATCGATGGTGACTCACAGTACCCTTGCGTCAAACAAGTGTGTTTCAGACGGATTCGACGGCACGTAAATGAAGTCAAGTCGTGCGAGTCTGTGTGCAAAGAGATTGAGAAAAATGCATTCTTTAAATCAATCACCATAAAATATCACGCTTCTACTGGTGTACTACACAGTATCGTCGCTGTATTAGGAACTAAAGGAAACTCTGCCTCTACAATCTGGTGAATCAGTCTCATATCTTGTATAAATCTCCATGACCCTTCCTTTGATTTTTTCACAGGTGTAACGCATACCTGGAACTCCTCGGGAGCATAATGCCTTGTCAGCCAGAGGATCTGTTATTTGGGCACTTTTTGGACTCTTTTTCTGTGATAATGACAATAATAACAATAGAACTACTATAATTTCTATTTGCCTGGAAAAAACTGTATAGCAGTGCGCCTTTGATATTTTCCTCCCTTCTCACCTGTGTTTATGTTTTGTGGAGCTCTCCATCCTGTATTCTACAGGGGCGCGTTGGTTGAAATCTTTTAACTTGAAAGGCTGCAGCGAATAAATGATTCTTGTCAGAATAAAGTCCTTGCCTTTCTGGAGTTATCCTGGATAAGTATTTGGTGAAAAAGGATTATAGTTCATCAGATTCTGAGCAGTCCCTACGTTGGAGAGATCTCTCTTTCTTATATTTCCCTTTTATTTTGCAGGTTCTTGGGTCTCCGAAAAGGTTAAATGCTACGAAATGGCTGCGACTGTACTCGGTTTGAGGAAACGTTTAACAAACATAAGTTTGTCTTAACTAAGTAATTGAAGTTTTTCGGAAAGCTGTGGATGAAATACCTTCGGACAATGCAGAGTCTGCTGAGGAAACTTCTGAATGAAGGCACTACGACTGCGAACGAAGACTGCTGTGAAGAAGATGCAGCTGTGAAGGAATTTCTGACAGAAGATGCAGGGACTACGAAATAAACAGCTGACTGAAGAAACGCTTCAGAATTACTTTGGTTCGGTAAGTCTTTCAAAAAACAATGGAATTCTGTTGATTTTCTGTGGAAACTAATGTCTCTGAACTTTCTTTTCTTTGACAGGTTCTGTCAGGAGATCGTCTGTAGCATTACCCCTGTCAGTGGAGAAGACATGAAGCGAGAGCTCCAGAAGAGGCGGGGCTTAAGTAGCTCGCTCTGCAATAGATGTGGTAGGTGCTGTAAGTTAACAATGGACTTGGCGGCAGCCATGTTGAGTATATGAAAACCAATGTAAGCGCTATGTGAGCCTATGGGTCAATGCTATGAATGAGACAAATGCCATTTGTGCCAGGCTTGTAGCCACTGTTGACCCACTGACGGCTGTGAAGTTCCTTGCTTCCCTGGTATGCCTGAATGGGAACTGTGCTCCTTAACTGGGATCATGACAACAGGGTACACTGCAGTGTTTACAAAATGACTCTGATGGTACCAGAATACCTTGCTCCATCAGTGTTGAAATAGTCTCAAAAATGCTCTTGAGACATTGGATATTTTCTTCCTCGAGGTAAAATTGCTCTTGGTTTCAGCTTTATTTTAACCTCCCCTAGTCCCTTCAATAGGCCTACTTCATAAGGGCCTGTAGTCCATAAAGCGTTTGGCACTTTCTCCAAGTCTTCGTCAAAAAATGCTGGACGCTGCCACATTATCGCCAGGCACTATGGGATCTCCCATTTATCTATTGTAATCCAATATGTAATGCTTGTAAAGAACACTACTTCATCATCTGATGGATTATCTTCAAACATGTCATCGTCAGTGACGTCAGTCAATCTGCACCCTTCCCCAATGGCAATCACTGTTCTCCATGGCCTACCCTCATCATCCGTTCCTTCAAACATTGGCATTCCCCCTTCTACTATGGCGCATCTAAGTCCGGATGGTCTGCCCCCCCCTCTTCGTCCATAGGTATCTGTGGTATAAATAAAAATTCATTAGATATCCTCATAGTCTTTCCCACTAAGCCAGGTAGCCATGTTAACAGAATGCTCACCCCATAAAGGAAAACTTCTGGTTCCATCGGCACACCTTGTAGAGCCATTTGACCTGTAAATGCCAATGTAAATTCACCCATATTCATATAGTGTATCTGAAAAGTGGAGCACACTATACCTTCGTTAGTAAAAGAAATCGTCATGTTAAGTTTTGTCATTAAGTCTCTTCCCAAAATATTAACTGGTGTCTGTCGCGAATACAACAATGGAACAGTCATGTCACACTCTCCTATAGAGATTGGTAATTCATCAGTAAAAGGAACTCGACTAGTAGCTCCAGAGAACCCTTGAGCATTCATGGCATTTCCCGACATTGGATATTTTCCCTCTCGTATACATGAACGAGTTGCACCAGTGTCTACTAGAAATGAAAAAGATTTGCCTCCAATCGTCACCTGAACCCTTGGTTCCTCTTGGGGGTCTGGTGTCACAGATCGTACTGAACACTTCAGGTTGCCCTGTGAGCTGTCCTGTTGTGGATACATGCATGCCCCTGTACCTGTGAAAGGATTTCTTCCTATTATAGTGACACCCCCTAGTCTAGGTGTCAATTATTGTCCTGTGTTTGCATTCTGCTGTATCTTCATGGGGGCATGCTGTGACTGCACTTGTGGTGGATTTAATGGTGGTTGCTGTGGTTGCTGTTCCTGTTGCATTTGCGGCACTTGTGCCTAATACACTGTCTAATCTTGGGCAAAATCCTTTGCTGGCTTGTGAGCTATATGCTGATGGAGAAACTGTCCCCCTCTTGAAAATTGGCCACTTTGTACATACCCTTGGCTTCCGCATAAGCGCGCAATGTGCCCTGTCATCCCACATGTCCAACATATAGGAGAACCCCGTCTGACTAGTCCCCCTTGCGCACTCTGATTTTCATTCCGCGCATTCTGAAACCCACCTTGAGTGTTTTGAAATCCACTCCTTCCTCTGTAGCCCATGCCTCTACCTCGTGGTGCAAACCCATTCCTTCCTTGGTCCATCGGGCACTGATTACTCACCTGCGATGTACCAACTGTTTGCTGTACTCCTAGTCCTTCTCCGCTTGTCAATACCGCTCCCTCTATGGCATACTTAAACAATTTCTTCTGAACTAATTTAGCTTCCTCAATTTTTCTAACATTGGCTTTCTTCTTATTTTTCTCCTGTAACAGCCGACAATGATGCACTATAGTCAACTGTATTTCAGCCCATGGCTTTGCTTCCATTCCCACTTGTTCTTGAGTTGCCTCTATAGCTGCTCAGGCAATCCATGAAATAAAGGGGGTCATTCATAGAATTAAGCGCACAAGTGGCGCACGCGGCTGGCGCACAGTGTGCGCGTGCGATAGTCTGTGCCAGCCGCATGCGCCAAAATCCATTTCGGCGCACAGCGTATTCACGTATTTTAGCCACCAAAAGCAGCTGCGCCGCAGAGTGGCGCAGCGACCCTGCAGCAGCGCCAGTAACCCCCCCCAAGAACGCCCCTTGCGCAAGGAAAAGCCATCAAAATCCCCAATCCAGCGCAAAGGGCTGCGCTAACCTTGGACCAGTATACAGGGCCGCCACACAGCACACGGCAAGCGGGGAACGTGCATTCCTGTGGTTCGCGGGAAGTTTCACCCGCGATTTCAGCAGGGTACATGTATTTCTGGGATGCGGACAAGTTTAACAAGCGATTTCAGCAGGGTACGTGTATTCCTGAGGTGCGGGGAAGTCTAACACGCGATTTCAGCAGGGTACGTGTATTCCTGGGGTGCAGGGAAGTCTAACACGCGATTTCAGCAGGGTACGTGTATTTCTGGGGTGTGCAGGAAGTTCCATACGCAATTGCAGCAGGGTACGTGTATTCCTGGGGTGCGGGCAAGTTCAACACGCGATTTCAGCAGGGTATGTGTATTTCTGGGGTGCAAGGAAGTTGAACACGCGATTTCAGCAGGGTACGTGTATTTCTGTGGTGCGCGGGAAGTTCCACACGCAATTTCAGCAGGGTACGTGTATTTCTGGGGTGCGGGCAAGTTTAACACGCAATTCCAGCAGGGTACGTGTATTCCTGGGGTGCGGGCAAGTTTAACACGCGATAGGCCCTGTGCGAGTGGGGTACGTGTATTTCGGGGGTGCAGGGGATTCCTACACATGAATTGGCAGTGTGGGTCCTCCCAGGTGTTCCCTCTACACCCTCCACGGCCCCTGCAGGCAGACCACACCACAGGGGACTACCCTGCACCCCTGGGCATGTCCCGCAGGCAGCCCAACAACCATAGGCATGCCCCCCCAGCCAAGCCACATGTCACCTTGCACTAGTGATCACCAACGCATTACCCCCTTGCACCCCCACCCCCCAGCAGTGCGGGGCACCTGCCAGCAGGCCCCCACTCATGTCCCACTCATGTCCCCCTGCGCCCCCACCCCCCAGCAGTGCAGGGCACCTGCCAGCAGGCCCCCACTCATGTCCCCTTGCATACCCACCCCCCAGCAGTGCGGGGCACCTGCCAGCAGGCACCCACTCATGTCCCACTCATGTCCCCCAGCACCCCCACCCCTCAGCAGTCAGAGGCACCTGCCTGCAGGCCCCCACTCATGTCCCCTTGCACCCACACCCCCCAGCAGTGTGGGGCACCTGCCAGCAGGCCCCCACTCATGTCCCACTCATGTCCCCCTGCACCCCCACCCCCCAGCAGTGCAGGGCACCTGCCAGCAGGCCCCCACTCATGTCCCCTTGCACACCCACCCCCCAGCAGTGCGGGGCACCTGCCAGCAGGCACCCACTCATGTCCCACTCATGTCCCCCTGCACCCCACCCCCCAGCAGTGCAGGGCACCTGCCAGCAGGCCCCCACTCATGTCCCCTTGCACACCCACCCCCCAGCAGTGTGGGGCACCTGCCAACAGGCCCCCACTCATGTCCCCTTGCACCCACAGCACTGAGGGGCACCTGCCAGCAGGCCCCCACTCATGTCCCCTTGCACCCCAGCACTGAGGGGCACCTGCCAGGAGGCCCCCACTCATGTCCCCTTGCACCCCACCCCCCAGCACTGAGGGGCACCTGCCAGCAGGCCCCCACTCATGTCCCCTTGCACACCCACCCCCCAGCAGTGCGGGGCACCTGCCAGCAGGCACCCACTCATGTCCCACTAATGTCCCCTTGCACCCCCACCCCCCAGCAGTGCGGGGCACCTGCCAACAGGCCCCGACACATGTCCCCCAGCCAACACGTCATCACAATCTCGATCCCTGGCCCTTATGGGCAGCCTCCACATGCCAAACACCAACCCAAGTATTTCATCCACCCACGTAGAAATGCCAATTACATGACACAACCCCAATGGCAAGTATGTAAATGAAGACATGTCCCTCAAACACACACAATGGGTGCAAGTGAATGTCAAAACCCATATCATGACATGCATGAAACCAATGAGATAATACCACACATCGAAGTTCGATGAAAAAAATGTATTAAAAGCAACATGAATGGAATTAAAATCAAACAAACGACAATGGAAATTAAAAAAGAAAAGCTGCATGTCTGTAAAATAATGAAAAACAACAAATCATAATCCAAAGGAAAGGTGTCCAAAGTCACAGTTCCAAAAATGAAATCCAAGGGCAAAACAAAAGTGAAAACCATTGCTCCATGGGGAAATCCAAACAAAAAAGTAGAATCCAACAGTGAACTATATACAGATGAACAATCCAGGGTCCATGATCCCAACTGAAGAAATGAAACCTATCAAAAACTCCTAATAAAAAAACTTACAAAACAAAAATGTGGTCCATTGTCCTAATGGTCCAAAATAAAGAAAAAAACCAAAGGAAACCTAATACTAACCAAATAACTATTTACAAGGGCAGCGGGCAAGTCCAACGGCTCACATGTTGATGTCCCGGGCCAGGGCATCATCGAACTCCTGCTCGATGTCCCGGAGGCGGTCCTCTTCCATGGCCCCGAGGGTTCGCAGGGACGATGACATCTGGAACTCCAGGTCCCTGCGAATGGCCTCGAGGCACTCGGCCCGCCTCAGGGCCCTACGCATGGAGTTCTCCGCCCTGACCATCGTGAGCCGTGCCTCTTCCGCCCTCTGCCGCTCCGCATCTCTCGCATGGCCCAACCGCTGCCACACGGAAGACACTTCCCGTCCAGGGTCCTCCAGCCCTCCGGCCGATGCCTGCCCCTCCGATGTTGATGGCCCCGAGCCATCATGGCTGCCACCTTGTTGCTGCTGCTGCTGTGCCGCTGCCTGTGCCCTGGCTCCTGCTGCCTGCACATCCTCCTCCAGCTGGGGTGCAGTTGTGGAGGTGGCCACCCCTCCTGGACGTCCGACTCCCGACTGTGGCAGGGATCTGTTGTCCTCCAGCCTGGCCGCAGGGTCAGAGGCAGCTCCACAGGGCACCCAGGTGATACATGGGTGGGAAGATGGCATGGAGGACGACTGGGGCATAGGGGGTTCAGTTGAGGAGGGGGTCGGAACAAGGTCCAGGAAACGGAGGAATCCGGCCCTGGTGAGCTGTCCCAGTGGGTCACCGCAGTCAAAAGCCATGCGAGAAGACGTGCAGTCTCCTCATGAAAAGACTGCAGGTCACCTCGCATGGCACGTTGACGCAACGCCACCCCACCCAGGACAGGCTCAACCTGGTGCCGGATAGCCACATCTGCAGGGAGAGGAAGGCCAGTTGGTGTAAGCCAATCCCCTCCCTGAGAACAGGTCTGGACGTAGGCATCCCTGCTGGTGCAAGATGATGCAGTGACAGGATCAGGGACAGGATTGCACACAGGCACCTCCGTGGCGGCCTGTGCTGCCTCCTGTCCCTGTTCCTGCACTGCACCACTAGCACCAGTGGAATCCCCACCTCCAGACCCCATCTCTGTCCCTTGCACGGCCTCCTCCTCCACCAAACCCCCCACCAACCTGGATGACTCCATGCCATCTTCCTCCGTTGGGCCCTGTGGGGTCTCAGCTACCCCTTCTGCTGCCGAGGAGTCCAACTCCGACCTCCGCCTCTTGGACCTCCCCTCGGCAGCTGTGGCCTGGGACGCGGCACCGGACTCCTCACTCCCCGACGAGATGACAACCTGGGAGGGGAGCCGGGCCTTGCGTCTCCGGCTGGCGGTGCGATCCCTGCCGCTGTGCTCCACAGCACCTTCTCCGCCCTCTTCATCAGTTGACGCTGCAGACAGGGAGAAATAAAACACAGGCATCAGGGCACTGTACAATGGACTCATACACACATGACAGTTGTACATGCGTGGCATTGTCAAACTTCAGACATGGCATCACAATCCCGAACACACATGTCATTTTGACTCACACACATGAGCTATTCCACAGCCATATTGCAACAGCCAGCACCATCCATACATATACAACAGCATGAGCAGCCAAAGGTGAGCCAGACATCACATGAAACACAGGGAGTGCACTACACATGCACACACGCCACCACACTTACATGCATGTGTACACCTCCGCCAACTGTCGCAGTGTTGAGATCGGCATCCATGTGACATCTGCCAATCAGTCTTCCACATATCAGTGTCACATGCATCCATGTTGCATCACTGTTGCACCCTTGTCAAATAGACACACATGCACATGTACACGGTGCAGATACATGCAGCTGGGACCAACATCCATGTGTGACACCACAACCATGCCAACTGACATACACAGTAATCCAAACATGTGTGCTCACACATCTGCATTTGGCTTGCATGCTTACCCACACATACACCATCCATGTGTCTCACACATGAAAGGACTTGCATGTGTCTGCTTCACAGCCCTGTACATACACATCCATACATGGCCCTAGAAAAACACATGTACAACCTGCACACTACTGGCACACCACCACACGCACAGCTTCCAATCAGTATGCATGTACACTTACCGCTCGACTCCAGATGGGTCTGCCTCTCAAGGACCTGGACGTGGAGCGCTGGGCATTTGCGTTCCAGGACCCTCATCTGATGTTCCGACAGGTGGCCCCGGCGCCCCTTAGAATCCGCTGCCTTCAAGAGGCACCAGGCCTTTTTGAGGGTCCTGGACCTGAAGTCCTCCCAGCGCTTCTTGACATGTTGGAAGTCGCGGACTGCCACCCCCTCCGCGTTGATGGCAGTCACGATGTCCGTCCAGATCCGAGTCCATCCTTCCTTGTCGGCGGGCGAACTTCCGAAGGGGGCATCATACTGCCCAGGACTTGCTCCACCAGGACACCAACTTCGGTGGCAGTGAAGCTGGTGGCCCTCTGCCTCTCTGGCTGGGGGTTGCCAGTGGTACCAGATGGTGTAGTGCCCGACATGGCAACCCCAGAGGCAGGAGTGGGTGGGCAACTGGGTCCTGAAGCTGGGCTGTGGAGCGATGGTATCCCAGTCGGGAGTCTTCTGTTCGAGCAGGGGTGGTCACAGCAACTGCACCCCTGGCTGATGTGCAGGCAGCAAATAGCAGGGCACATGCGCAGCAGGCAGTCAGGCAGCAGCAGATGGCAGGTGGGAGCGTGTTCGGGGCTCTGGGGGGCAGTGATTCGGCCTTTTGGGCAGGAGCGTGGTCTTCCGTGTGTGAACGCGTGGCCAGCTTGATACGGAGTGATTTGGCACGTGAAATATGTGCACGTCGGCGTGTGATTCGAGGAAAGGCCCCTAGCACGTAAGCGCGTCAGCACTCGTACGCGCTTTCATTGGACCAAAGGCCCTTCAAGCATAAGCGCCTCTGTGACGTGACACGCGCGGGCATGCGCGGGCGTTTCCCTCGTGACGTTAGCATAGTGGTTCAGCGCACGTGAAAAAACTGGAAGTCCGCGTGTGAATGCGTGTAATCCAAGGAAAGGGCCCATGCGCGTAAGTGACGTGACGCGTGCAGGCGTTTCCCTCAGCACGGGTTAAAGGTGAGCGGGGGCAGCAGTTCGCTGTATGTGCCTTTCATGGAGGCCGACGTGTGTTGCTGCTTCCTGTTGTTTCGCGCGCCATCACAACTTCACAGCTATCAAGGACGTATCTCTTCTTTTGGTGGGGGTATTGGCTACGTGTGTTTTTCTGCATCGCGCTAGTCAGACGGTGAGTCGCACACCCTATTTTTCCCACTGCGGTTGCCCCTGTGTATCGCACCCATTTTCGAGGTCATAGTAGCCTGCGTGTCCTACGCATACGCGTTATTCGTGTTACTGGGTGCCACCGCGTACTGCGGGAAGTTGATTCCACGCACGTAGGCTGCAGGGTTGCGTGCACGGTTTTACTGCAATATTGGGGTGCCTGAGCATTGCGTGACCCGTCACTACATCACCGGGGTCACATACAGCCTTGCAGGTGCAGGGGGGCTGTTAACATCTTGCTTCCCAACCCCTTCACCCCAATTGCCCAGGTCAATTATGCTGTACACCTCCCATTGGCACTACTCCATCTGTGCCGGCACTACTCCATCTGTGCCATGGTTGGGAGGCCAGCAAAGGTGAGGGGCGCCTCAGCTGGGCGTACTCCTCGTGGCGGGCGTGGTCGGGGACGTGGCCGTGGTGACCAGGGAGTGGGGCACTCCAGGGTGTCCAGGGCAGCCACAGAGGGGGAAGAGGCAGGGGTGCGCCACTTGAGCACAATGTTGTGCCATGTGTCTGTGCAGTCATGCCACCACCCCCTGTGGTTCCGGGAGATGCAGCTTCTGCATCTGGCACTGGCGCCCGTGTGACCCGGCAGTCCGTTCCATCGACTGCCACGGGCCCAAGGGTAGTGGTAGCTGCAGGTGCAGCTGTGGACACCGTCACCCAGGCTCAGGGTCTGCCAGCGCAGGCTGCGTTGGCACTTGAGGAGCCCTTGGAAGATTTACAACAGGCCAGGAGGGAAACTGTAGGGGCATGCAGGGCTGCTCTGACCAAGACACGTGTCCCTGGGGCAGTTATGTCATCTGCTGCCCCGAACAGCCGGGTGTTGGGAAGTGCAGATGCACCCAACAACACCCCACAACCCCCCGGTGTGAGTCTGCCAACCAGGACCGTTGCGGTCAATGACCCTGCCACAGCGGATGTTGCTGCGCAGGGTCCATTAGCGGGCACCCAGCTGACACAAGTCAGGCCTTTGGTCGTCCCTCCACCTGCCACTCCCTTGGCTCAATCCACCGAACCCACTGGCCATACTGGTCAGGGCGGCATTAGGCAGCCAGGGTCTGCGCCACAGTCCAAGAGGAGGAAGGTTGCACCTGCAGCACAGGCTGGGACCCCACACACAGCCACAACCTCCTGCACGTCGAGGAAGAAGCCTTTCTGCAAGCAGGAACTGTACTTCCTCGTGGACTACGTGCGGGGCCACAGCCGTGACATGGTAGTGGGTGCCAATAGTCAGACTACGGCTGCCCACCGTGACACCCACTGGAAGCAAGTTGCGGAACATGTCAGTTCATTCGGCCATGAGGTGCGCACGGCGCAAGAGTGCAAAAAGCGTTGGAATGACCTCAAACGCAGCGCTAAGGCTAAGCGTGCCTCAAATTACAACTTGACTCTGGTGACTGGCGGTGGGCCTGCACCAGAGGAGGAAGAGCTCACTCCGCATGAGTCACTCGTTGCGGAGTTCATACCACCTGAATCGGTCGAAGGAGTGGGAGAGATGCTGGTCTTTGATGGCCAGTCCAGTGAGTGTTGATGCATGTTTGTTGAGGAGGTGTGCGTTTTACTTGTGGGATGTGTTGTGCATGATTGCCACTACATGTGACGTGTACATGGTTCTGATGTGCAAGTAATGCAATGCTTCCGTGATGCATGTCTGCTCTGCTGGATGGTGGACATGTGGAGCAGACGGGGACTGTCCGCATCACCACTATTGCACCCTACTCACATGCTGGTTACCAGTATACCCCTCCGGTCCATGTTCCAGCTCACTGGCCCTTCTGCATGTGGCGTGGGGTGACCTTCCTCTCAGCCCAGGCACAATGTCATAGCATGACTGACGTGCATGTGTCCTCTGCCTGCATGCGGGTACTCCATGTAGGCATGCTCCCTTGCCCCTCCTCCGCCACTCTGCACCCCAGTTCCACCTTTGCACTGGTCTGCTTCAATCTTGCCATTGGGTACTTTCCTGTTCATGCGTCCTGTGTACATGCTAACTTCCAGCGTACAATCTGCCAGACATATGCTGTGTGGTACAGCCTTAGTACTTGTTGCAGGGTATCTCACTTGTACTGTGCATAGGTCAGATGCCCCGCAGGGACATGAGTGCCCATTCATGCTCCATGTGCATTGCACGCATGACCCTATGTGTCCTTGACTGGATGATCACTGTAATACAAGTCCTGGGTGACATACATTGCATGCCATCTCATCAGCCTTCCCATGGCAACTGTGGCTCAATACTGCGTTGCACACATGTTTAGGGTCTGACAATCTGTGTGGGTCACAGGCCTCAGCCTGTTTAATGGCCAATGACTCTGTCCGACTGTTGTACTGTCTTCTTCACACGTGGGTGGCCTCCAGAGTTTTCATCATGTGTCCTGCTTACTGTCCCATCATCATTTGCAGTGTTGTCACTTGAATCACATTAAGCTGTTGATGCCAGTCAACACTGCCTGTCAATACACAGGTCTATGGTCAGCCTTTTGATACCATGCTAGGCATCCCTGCTTTTGTACTTGGGTGGAGGGGTGCTTTGCTTGTAGATATGCTACCCATTGCATGCACAGTGCACGTGATGCCTGAATTTGACCTTGCACTGCCTTCACATTTCCTGACACACACCATGGAGTCCTTGTACATGTAGGTAGTGAGTGACATACACATTTGCTGCACTGCATAGACCCACTTCTATGCAAACTGCCACCTGATCACAGAAGCAATTCAAAGTTGACCCAGCATGCATGCCAGGTTCTATTTTGTGTGTCACATGTCTGCCTGATGTGTTTGTTGTCGGTGTGTGTGTGTTGTGTGCTTCTGACATGTGTAGTGACCTTTTTTCTCTCTATTTTTCAGGTGATGACGCAATGGTGGCGGAGGATGGTGTTGTCATGCCAGACACAGGGTTGTTACCACTACATCAACCCGGCACAAGTGGGGGTCGTGGGGTGGTAGGCCACGAAAACCCCCAAGTGCTACAGTCCATCTTGTCTCTGGCTGCCTATGAGTCCAGCCCTGATGACAACTCTGACGTCCATGTCGAGTTGGATGAGCATCAAGTCCATGTGTTAGGGGTGAGTGATTCTGATGTGGACACTCCTCTGTCCGCGACACCTGCACTGAGGGGTCAGACAGTCTTGGTTCCTCCGCCCGTGGTGGATCGGGATGCAGGGTCACCCTCCACACCAGTCACTGATGTGCCTGGGACATCACGTCGACGGGGGCATGTAGTCGTGCAGCCGCGGGCGGTGCCAACACAGCGAGGACACCCGGGCCTTGGGACCCGCAGGGGTCAAGCCCAGCAACGCGGTCGCCGCGCGCAACCGCAGTATACTGAGTGGGAGCAAGACATGACTGCCAATTCAGAACGACAGGGGGCAGCAATGGAGAACATCGCTGAGAGCATGGAGTGTGTGGCCCAATCTGTGCTCCCCCCTGCTAGGCAGGTTCTTCTCCAGCAGCAGGTGGCACGGTCCACGGCCCGCTCGCTCAGGCTGGGCATGGCGGCCTCAGACAGGGCACGCCAGGCTGACATGTCGTCTCTGCGTCAAGCAATTGCTGCTCACGCAGAGGCGCACATGGATGCCCTGAGGGAGGAGTATGCTTCCCTCAAATCCACTCTGGGTGTCCTTCTGATGTCCCAGAGGCAGCGGGCAGAGGAGAGGTTTGCACAGCTTGAGCGTACCATCTCGGCTGAGCTACAGGCTTGCCGGGAGGTGCAGCGGTTGTCCAGCCAGGACTTGCAGGAGGAACTCCGTGTTACACGTGCTACCTTGCAGGAGGAAGCACGTGTATCACGTGAGGTTCTGCATGCAGACCTACGTCACATCGCCACACAGAACCAGGCTCACCCGTCCGTCAGACTTGCTGCCATCAAGGGGAAAGCTGCGGCTAGGCGTGGCCAGGCTACTGTGCCACGTACTCCTTTCCAGGATGAGCCAGACTCGGACGACCATCTATCTCTCACATAGGTCGAGCTGTGCAGGCGTTGAGCCCATGGAGGTTTTTTTTTTGGCTCAGCATCATCGCATGTGGGTGTTGAGCAGCACCCTGTACCTCCCCCCTCCTGGGTGCCTCCCCTCCCCCCCGGGTCGTATGTGGCCATTTTTGATTTTTCTTTTAGTTTAGTTAGTTAAGTTTCTGTTTGATAGTTAGTTTAATTAGGTAATGTAGGTTTTTCATAGTTAGTGTAATTAGTTAATATAGTTTAAAATTGCTTGTCTATTGTGCTTTCATGTGACGGTGCGGTGCTTTGTGGCTTTTGAAAGCATCCACTGTCTGTTCCAGCTGGGCCCTTCAGGCTTGTCTTGTGTATGTGTTTGCTGCTTGGGGTCCTTGACTCACATATGCCACTCCTTCCTCCCTTATCCATGGGCTCGCAAGGATGGTTCAGTGTAACAGCCTATTACACAAGGGCTTTGGACTGTCATATCTGTGGCATGTCTGGTGCTGTGTAACTTGTGTTAACACCCCTAGTGGGGATGATTGCAGTGTTATTGACCACTGTTCTGCTTTTGCTAGATGGGGTGTTTCATGATTAATGTGTACATTCATTGCTATGCATTGTGTAGTATGTTTCTTATCTTTACTGTACACGTGCTTGTTGAAATTCATGCCGTAGATAGTGTGTTCCACACTTTGGATGTGAAAGACGGACTGATGGTGTGATTTCTGATGTACGTCTCCGACATGGTCCAGTAATGAGATGCCTGAAGAGACACACACAGATGACTCTAAAGCATTAATCATGTGTTTCATGCCCTTTCTGCAGGGGGATGAGCCTCCAGACCACCTTTGCCAGCAGACATGGCCCATTGGATGTCTGGATTATGGACACGTTTGTTGGTGCCCACATGCACATGTGTGCGCAAGCAGAGGCACAGGGATTGCAGACATACATCCTAGAACTGCTGACGTGTTCCAAGGAACTCCAGGCAAGGTGAGCAGCACAGGGGGGCCACAACACAGCAAAGCTTCCACCAGGCCAGTTGCACATGCAGGCTTAGTAGCAGCACTGAGGGTGAGCTTGGACGAATATTGGTGTTGAAGCACACAATACAGCTCAGATTTGTTGGTGGACTGATGGCTAGTTGATTGTAAGGTTGTCTGGGGCACCTGCAGGGGCAGTGGCACATACCCTCCGGTCCACCATGGGCCATTGAGGCACTTGTATCACCCATGTTGCCTTACGAGACATGGAAAGGAGCAGCTCACAGGGACATACAGCAAGGGACAGACTCGGGTGCAGTACATTTCATTTCCATGTACATTTTGAAACATGCACTGCCTATTTTTTTACGGTCATGGTGGGACACAACTTTTTCTGAAGTCATACCTTGCTATATGCGTCTGTCTGCTTACCCAGGGAACATTGCATGTTGTGTGAATCGTGACACATTGGTGTTCCATTTGCCACGCACCCACCGGCGCCCGACTTACTGCATTGACTGTGTATGAACCATCACAGGGGGAATGTTACGTATGGGTACGAAGCATCCACACCAGATTGTCTGTTTGTAGAGTAGTTTGTTGCTATGGGGCATATTTGGTGGTGTGTTTGTGTGTTATGGGCACACACAGATTATTAACTGTGGCTCTCTTTCCAGCATTGAAGTGCTCCTCTAATCGGACCTGAGAGTGCGCAGGCAGGAGGCCAGCACTCAAAACCAGAGCTGAGTGTCTTGTTGTTTTTCTTTCATACTGCTCTACATAGGCTTGCTGGGGGGTGCACTGATGCATGGATGAATGTGTAATTCAATTTGGTATGTTTTTTTTTCCATAATCACCCCGAGTCCTATCCAATTCTAAACCGTGTACCCTCTACCCTGTGTTCCTGCTTCTCGTACCTATCCAACCAACGTTCCCTAACCCTCTTTCCCCGCCGGGGTTGCGGATGCCTGTGTAAGCCCCAAGCTTGCAGGTGCCAAAACCCTAGAGGGGGTGGTTGGTTCGTGCCACTCCTGCGCCTGGACTCCGGAAGGCCCTGACAATGATGTACACGTTTGTTATGATTGTGTATGTGTTAATGCAAGTACTCCATTTTAGTGCATTCCCTACTTTCACGTGTCATTCCTACTCCCCTCTCCTGCCCCTCATTCCAGTTATCCAGTATGCCAACGGCTGTCCCAAGTGCATATCCCTGACCCTCCTTCCCCACCAGGGTCTCAGAGGCCTGTGTGAGTTTGACCTTGCAGGCACCCAGGCCACGGTGGGGTTGGTTGTTTCGTGCCACTCCTGCGCCTGTACACGGGAGCTGTGACAGTACACATCCGTTCGTGGTGCATCATTCTATGTTATGTACCACACATGGTTCACATCCTGTTGTGACATTGTTTTACTGTGCTACCTTGGTTGTTACATCATTGTGGTAGTACTTGGACTTTGTGAGGTACTGCTACTTCAAGTCAATTACTGGAGGCTGTTCTGGTTCGTTTTTCTGCCTTGGATTTTGTGTCTTTGCAAATGAAGGTGGACTCTGAGGGTGCAGGCAACTTTTAACACACAAGGTGGAAGATGGTGACGAAGGGGAAGGGTGATCCTGTGGCCAGGTGAAATTGAGGGTTGAAGGCTACATGACCCAGGTGCAGTTGTTCAGTGGGTCATGGTCATTTGTGAGGGAGGGGGGGTGTTTTGCTGTTGATAGTTACCTTGCCCTGCAGTGTGATGGGAACCCTGACATTGTAATCGTGGTATCCTATGTACATGATGTGTTCTGCTGATCAATGCATGTTCATGTGTTGTATTTACCTTTCAGGTGTGAGGGGATAGTTGTGGTTTGACATGCTGGGGTGTACACATGGTGAATGTTCACATGTGATGTGTAGAGGACACTGATGGTCAATTGATTGCACATGCATATGTTGAGTGCATGTCCTTGCTGACCCGCACACTCGCACTATGATGCACTACATGTACAACCACCCTTCGATATCCACATGTACATTCTGTTTGCCTTCTGCTGCCCACTGTGTCCCTGCAGCACATGTTCTGTGACCAATTATGGATCCTGTACATGCCTATTTTGCTTTTTGATGTGGTTTGTTGCTTAGATGTGATGCTCAGGGTGTGCATAACACACAATGGCTGTTCACTGTGCTGTGCACTGAGCAGTGTGTTGCAGGAGTTGGACACAGCACACAGAAGCTGCAGTGTTGATTTTGCAATGCACAATGTGCATGTAGACAGGCATTCTTTGTTATGTTGCGGCTACTACTTTTGTGATGCATTTGGGAATGACTTATTTTGGGTGGGAGGTTGTTGGTCAGTCAGTCATTTCATCTGGTTCCATGTCAGGCATCATTGTCTGATGCCAATTTACATTTTTCACATGGCAATGTGTACCTTATTGGTACTGTGTTGGTGTATGGCTATTGCTTGCCATGTCATGTTGTGGTTTGGGAGGGTTTGAGTGACATAACAGTGATGGTCATGGCCTGTTTTGCAGGTGTGTGTGATTCACACCTTGCATGTCAGGGTCAGCCGCTTCTCGAAGCAACGAGCTGGGGGTAGATCTCTCTCTGCGGCAGGGGCCTCCCTCTGGAATGGCCTTCCTGCCTCCCTGAAACTTGAGGAGAACCATCTCCGCTTCAGGAAGCACCTCAACACCTTCCTCTTTGCTTCTGCTTTCTCTCTCCCTCTCCCTTGCTAATTTCTTCACTGAAACTGCACTGAATCTGCAACTGGGCCACTCTCACCGACCTCGGTCCCTGGCCCAGCCACTCTCCACTTGCACTGCCTCCCTGGCAACCCCTGCACTGCGGGACTGTCTCTGTATCCCTACAGCCCCCCCCCCTTCCCAGCACTTGTCTGCACTTACCTTTGCACTTGCCACCAGCTGGCCTATTTCTTTATTTTTTATTCTATTTACCCTGTACTGCACTCCCCCCCTCCCCCTCCCCTTCCCCTTGCACTTTTCCCTTCCACCTACCCCTGCACTTGCGCGATCTAAGTGACACCTGGCCTAGTAGGATCGTTGTCTGTCTTCCCTTGTTCCCCCCTCCCTGCCTCGTTGCGCCTTGCAACACTTGTGTATAGGCGCGTTACAAATGCCATACATATCATATATCATATGTGTGCCTTTTGGTCACACAGGATAGCTTGTGTTTAAGTAGCTAGGGATGCACACAATGTGGCACTTCCATGGCAACAATCTCAGGGTGGTAAGGTTGTGACAGTTGACTGTCTCTTTGTCATCATCGATTGTCACCTAGTATGTGCCAGGCCTGTGTGCACTCCGCAGGGGTGGGAGTTTAGGTGAAAAATGTGGCCACAAGCTGGGTCCGGGCTTCCTCGCCACGTGCCCTATCCCCTCCCAAGGGCAGCGCCTGTGCCTGTGGTTGGAGATGTGGGGGCACCACCATGTCCACCAGTACGCCCTGCCGTGTTGCAACATTGTGCAGGACACATGCTGCCACAATGATCCTGCACACTACTGGGGGTGCATAGAGTAGCTGCCCGCCAGAGCGGTCAAGGGAGCGGAAGCGTGACTTGAGCACTCCGAATGTGCGCTCCACTATGGCCCTGGTTGCAATATGGGCCTCGTTGTATCTAACCTGGGGTGGTGTGGTGGGGTTCCGGATTGGCGTCATCATGTGGTTGCTCAGAGGGTAGGCACTGTCCCCTGGGGAGGTGATAATAGTTGAGATTATTAGGGTTTGGGTATTTGTCTGTGTGTGACTTGCATGCATGTGCACAGGCATTTATACTCACCTAGGAGCCATGTGTCACCATGCTGCCCAGCTTCCAGGGCCCGGCTCAGGGCGGACATTCTGTATAAGAAACTGTCATGGGTGGAGCCAGGGTAGTTTGCATAGACAGAGGTGATGATTGCCTTTGCATCGCATACCACCTGTACGTTGATGGAATGCCAGTGCTTGCGGTTTCGGTAGATGTGCTCAGTGGCCCTAGGTGGACGTAGGGCCACATGGGTGCAATCTATGGCACCAAGCACTTTGGGGAAGTGTGCCACCCTGTAAAAATCCAGGACCACGGCCTGTCTTTCTGCGGGTGTTCTGGGCATGTATATGTGCCTGCGGACTGAGGGGCGCGCTGTCATGATTGCCAAAATCTGGTGTAGGCAGCGTGACTGCGTGGCCTGTGAGACCCCCCCCACTATGGCAGTGGTCCGCTGAAATGAGCCAGTGGCCAGAAAATGCAGGACATTGAGCACCTTCTCCAAGGGGCTCAATGCTTGGGAGCTAAGGGTGGGGGATGTAAGGTCATCTTCCCACTCCCTGACCAGGTCTGGGATGATGTGGGGTGGAAACCTATACCTGCCATAGACCTGGTCGTCAGGCATCCCAAAAAGGCTTGTCCGTGGTGAGAAAATGCGGGCCCTGGCTATTCTCCTCCTGCGGTGTCCCACGATCAGTGCTGCGACAAATGGGGCATTCATCGTAGCTGTATATACGTGTTTGTTGTTTGCGCGCACTTTTATACTGTGCACGGGGATGTTTCCGCCTGCCTTCATGTAGCGGACGCGTTGACGCCTGTGCACGTCTTTTGCTGTGAGCGTTTTCCCCGTATTCGAATCCATGAATACGGGTTGTTCGCGTGCATGTGGGCATTCCGTGTAGTTCCCTGCAGTACTTCCTCAGTTACGCCTTCTTTTTCACGCGTTGTTCCCCATTCCGCGTGTTACGCCCACTGTTCCACCCACTTTTGTTGTGTGTGCCGCGCTATGTGCACTTTTGCTGTGCGCGTAGCGCACGCCGTTTGATGATGTGTGTGCCCGTATGCGACATGCATGGATTTGGCGCGTGACCAGCGGGAAACTAGCGCAGCGCTTTCCTTGTATCGCACGCGTGCGCATGCGCTTGATTTCTCACGCTTGCGCCTCCTAGCGCCTGCTTGCGCTGGTATTTTCGGCGCACGTTTATTACATGAATTGACCCCAAAATGTGGTAAAATACTGCCATTGTTTTTCCCCATGGCTTGTGCATTTCAAGAGTCCAGCGTTCCTGAATGTCTTGAATATAAGCAAGTGGATCCTCGTCTTCTTTCATCTTTCATGTCATAATCGCACACATGTCTGATACATCGAGATACTGTACTCTGAGAGCTCTCCAGATATCTGCCCTACAATTATTAAATGGTGCTCCATTGTGCGCTGTATTTTATGCTGTCACACTTGAATAGCCTGCTCTCTTCCAAATGTCATCAGATCTTTCTCCAAGAATGGCTGCTAGGAGACCCTTCATATCTCCTATTGCTAAAGTATTTCCACCTGTCATTTTTTCTAACTCATAAATCCATTTTCCCGCACCTGCTGTTAAACTGGAGAGTTTGCACCTTAAATTATACTTATCCATCTGTGGCCCTGGAATATATTGTGATCTTGCTCCACCTTTTTCCAATAAGGGAAACTGCGTAAATCCTAATCCGCAATCGGCTCCCATCGTCTGCCTATCCATAGTGCTGACAATGGTTCCTGATCACCTTCTTCCTGGAATGACCTTAATCTGCTTAAATATGGCAGTGACTCTCCTTTCGCTATATGATCATCCTTTAGGGCACTCTGGATATGCTATAGTATCTGGCGTCCTTTCCTTAGGATGCTCTAGATCAGACAATCTTACTTCCATGTCTGCCTGCAGGCCTCCCTCAGGGGCACATGCACCTCCTCCTTCTTGCCCATGCAAGGATTCTCTCTCTTCGTCTGACATAGCGTGCCCCCAACTAGTGTGACTCTCATCCCCTTCACCCTTGTCTAAGGCCAGTCTACTTAAAGACAAGGGTCTATGCTCAAGACTGAATGGATTATTCTCTTCGCTTCATGATTGGAAGATCTTCCTTCCTTCAGCTTCCCGCTTTACCACCTTCTCTTAAGTCCTGATAGGCTTTATCAATCCTATCTCCTATGCTTCCTATATCAAATTCCTCTTCTAGGGTTACTCTGGATGGCCCTGACATTGGTCCCTGTGACGGGAGGAACTCTTCTATACTGCCACATCGTATTGCTGGACTTGGCTCCATTAATTCCTTTTGAATGTGGTCAATATCACGCTCCCGCTGTCTCCTCTTTCGTTCTAATTCTTCATCTACTTCTCTGTGCTTTTTTGCTTCCCATCTAACTCTTTAATCTTCTTGGCTGATCTCGTCTCCCCTTACCCCTGCTCTTCTTTCTTCCACTTCTCTTTGTCTCTGTATTCTTCAATCTCTTAATTCCTGTGCTTCCTACTCTTCTCTCTTCCTTTCTTGCTTATCCTGTTCTTCTACTGCTCTCTGTCTGTTGTCATACTTCCTTTGCTCCTCTGCCCTTTCTTCTTTCTTTTGTGGCTCCTCCAGATACATCTGTTCTCGCTGCTGTCTATTTTTCCTTTTATACTCATCTTCTTTTAATCTCCTTTCTCATACTCTATCTTTCCTATCCTGTTCGTCTTGATGTTCCCTTTGCCTGACTTCCTCAATGCTCTTCTCATCTAGCTTGAGTAATATCTGTCCTCCCATCTATTTGTTCTGTACGAGCGTTACTTTGTCAGCTTTATCCTTCTCTCTTTTCCATCTCTTCATCTCTTATTCTATATCTGTCGATACATTTGATTGCTCGCTTTTCGCTTCCCTATTTTGTAAGACCATAAAGATCTCCTCTTTTCTCTTAGTCTCCTCTGGACTATCGTCACTACTATAAGCAGGCGGTTCGTATATCGGATTACTGTACCCGTCGCTGCTCTCAGTTCCTTTAACGGATATTATCCTACATTTTCCGTGCATTGCAATTTACCTCAGATGAGGCAAGGGGAGCAGAAGGCTTGACACCTTCCTCCTTACACTGGTTAAGCATCCACTCCTCAGGTGGCGGATCCTCTCTCTCTTCTAGATACATTTTCCAAAGTTCTAAAATAGCTAACCTTTTCTCCAATTTCTTTCCCGTGTACCAGCGTGCAAGTATTTGGTCATGTGTTGCAATACTGCTTTCGACAATGATCCCCCTTGTGGCCATGGCATGAACATCTTATCTCCTGTGCCTTCACCCACTCTGCACTATACTGTCTGAGCTTGGGCATATGTTTGGGCAATTTCTTACATAAATGCATGAGAGGAGTAATGTCTCCCATTGTGACAAGCCTCAATTGACTGTCAATACAGTGTTCACAAAAATACTTTATGAAAACAACAAATATTAGCGCACTCCAACATTTGCCGCTCAAAACCTCTATTTTTCAATAATCTCAGTCTACCTCTAAATTGGTACCGACAGTTTCTCTAGATAGACACTGGGCCTCATTACGAGTTTGCCAGTAAAAAAGAGGATTACCGGCATGCCGGTGCTACCGTGTCTGTGTAGCACTGCTGCCGGAATCTACGGTAGCATCGGCATGCCGGTAACGCCCCCCAAACCCTCGATAACGGCATCCTCAATACAGCAGGCACCAGCATCCATGATGCCGTAATTACCGGTACCCCGATGCCGGTAATACCGGCACCGGAGCAACGTCATCACGCCGGAACGGGAAATGCACCAGTGGCCATCTTTAAAAACACAATCCATTGCAATCCTCAGCCCACAGCACCTGGACCGGAAAACAGTGCAGTCAGGAAGCAAGCTGAGGAAGACGGCAACAAGACAAGGCGCAGTCTGCCGCAGAAAGCCAAGGTTCAGCGATGTAGAGCTGAATACGCTGGCTGACACCTTGGTGGAACATGCTGATGTTGTTTTTTGCGCCGACATGCGCCGGGCAGCCCAACTGAGCAAGAAAGAGGTGTGGGAGGAGGTTGCCCAAAAGGTATCTGCGGAACGGACAACAACCCGGATTGTCCGTGAAATGCCACAAGCGGTGGGATGACCTCCGTCTGTGGGTCTGCATCCTTCTCTCTGCTAACCACAGCCAGGGGCTGGGCACAGGACGTGGACCACCATCCCCAATCAAACTGGCAACATGGGAGCAGACAGTAATTAATATGGAGGGCATTGAGGGTGTGGGGACTACCAAGATGGGAGTGGCAACATCTGACGATGCCGGTGAGTGTCCCTTAGCGTAATACCAAAGTCACAACGCACACCTTCAACTCCAATGTCAAGGCCGAAGTCCAAATGGCAAGTAGAATGTAGCAAATAAATGCTGTATCACCTCCCACCTAAAGCCACCTACAACATAACCACATGTCCCTGCCACAAACACACCCAGCAAACCCCACTGACACAACCCACATGAGTCCACAATTGCCAACACAAGCAACATCTGCATGCGCACACACACATACACATCACTGTACAGATGCAGGCCTCAACACGTACCATCTCATGGCACAATGCACACATCACCACCGCCAATTGCACACTTAAACCACCCGCCATGACCATACACGGAGTGTTAACATCAATGCATCCACTTACAGAATGGGAGCACATCAGTTCCACAATCAGACAACACATGGCACACAGCCCCTGCGGCATGGCCACATCACGCAAACCACTACACACCTGTAGGTCACCCAACAGACCCCATGCACGACATGGCTGCTACAGAAGGATGCACCGACACTGCACCCCCGTTCCATGCCAACCCACCAACATGTCCATGACAATGCGCATGACTCGGAATGTGATACCATCGATGCATGTAGGATGTATGTTGACCCATGACTAATGCCCTGCCTCACTGTCCCCCACAGGCACAGGAACAGACAGTGAGGCAGAACACGCCCCAACACCGCAGACAGCCGCTGCATGTCAGCACCGTCGTGAGGACAATGCCACTCGCAGGGAGCCTTCAACCTGAACGGCAGCACTGAAACGTGCCACAGCATCCACGCCTCAGCCCCTAAGCCAAGAGGACACACAGGCTGCCCAGCAGGCTGAGCAGGAACATCCTACCCACAGAAAGGCACCCGAGCCCAGACCCACCGCTGCCAGCAAGGCCCCCCAGGCTAGACACACTGCTGCCAGCGAGGAGTCCCAGGCTACACCCACCACTGCCAGCAAGGCCCCCCAGGCTAGACACACTGCTGCCAGTGAGGAGTTCCAGGCTACACCCACCGCTGCCAGCAAGGCCCCGCAGGCTAGACACACTGCTGCCAGTGAGGAGTCCGAGGCTACACCCACCGCTGCCAGTAAGGCCCCCCAGGCTAGACACACTGCTGCCAGCGAGGAGCGCCAGGCAAGAACCACTCCTGGCACCAAGGCCCCATGCAAAACTCCCACAACTGGGGTACAGGAAAAACTCCTGCCCGAAGAGCAGGGATCCCCAGTGGCCAGTGAGGTGGATGAGTCACAATCAGGGGTGCCCAATGAGCAGGGTGAGGCAGCTCAATCTGCCCAACACAGTGAGGAGGAGGCGGCTGACCCCCCCAGGCCACAGCCACCATGAGGACCTTGTTAACACGCCACCCATGCAGGCAACCCACGTGTATCGCCAGTACATGCCTACGGTGTACAAAGCACAGTTGAGGCCAGTGGATCCGACAGTGACATGGAGGAAGCAGTGTACAGCCCCGGAAGCCCACACACACTGCCTCCCGTGCAAGCAACTGCTGCACAACAAATCAGGGATCTGGAGTGGAGGCTGTCGCGCATGGCGGGGGGGCAGCAGGCCATGCAGGACATGGTGCGACAGTATGCGGCTAACACCAAAGCTACAAGGCAGGCCATGCAGGAAGCCCTTCAGGAGAACACAAGGGTGGTAAGCCGGGCTGTGTACCACGTGGCCCGGCACATGCACGAAGGGAACATTGTGATGGCAGCCATGGCCCAGACCTCCTCCAAAAAGGGGGCGTGAGTAGTCATACTCACAGGTGTATTTTGGGAGGGGGTAGCAGTCCAGTAGTAGTGGGGTCACGTGTGTTGGGGGTGGGGGAGTTGGGGTAGTGGGTGTTGGGGTAGTGGGTGTTGGGGTAGTGGGTGTGAGGGCATACAGGGGATGGTATTGCGGCTGGGGCTAGTAGGTTGGGAAGTGTTTGGGGTGGTGTTAGTCGGTTCAATATATTTGGGATTGTGGTGCATGTGGAGTCATGGTAATGTGTACAAAGTTCAAATACAGTTGGTGTGAGTTGAAAAAAACATGACTGGACATTGATTATTGGTTGGTAATTTAATCGTGTACAGTGCCCAGTGTGCCCCATTCCCAGTGCCTTGTGTTCCCCAGTCCATCAGAAGAATTGGGCAATCAGATCTTGGCATGCCACCCGTCCTTCTTTCACATTGTGGCGCGGAGGATTGCCAGCATCTTCCCCATCATCATCCTCATCCTCAGGTGGCATTGGGTCCATGTCACGGGACAGGGGTACGTTGCGCCGGATGCACATGTTGTGTAGCATTGCACATACTAACACAATCTTGCCCAACTTCTCCGGACCATAGATGAGTGTTCAACCCAACCTGCTGAGGCAGCAAAACCGGGCCTTCAACAGACCAAAAGTCTGCTCAATTGTGACACCAGTGCGTGCATGTGCACGGTTGTAATCCTCTTTGTGCCTGTTGACTGGTTGCCTGATGGGGCAGGAGCCACGGCTTCAGGGGATACCCATCATCACCTGCATGGGAGCAATAGTAAGTGTATTTGTGGTTAATTCAGTTATTCCTTGTAAGCACTGTCTGTACAGTGTTTGTGTTCACATGCAACCGGATAAACATGACTGCACATGACATTTCCCTAATTCAAAGAACCAGGTAAGTGTACCCAGCGAGGATCCATGGTTGGGGGCGGGTGGGTTCTGTTCATGTCTCAGGGACATTCCTATCTCTACAGCACTCTCACAAATGAAGTAAAAAGGTCCACGATGTCCTCACATCTGATGGTTGTGTTGCCCAAGTTCACGGAGCATGCATGTACAGGTCATTATGACACATTTGCCTGATGTGCTAAATGATACACTGTGCTTTGCGAGTCATGCTTTTGACTTCTTGATGTCACCATGTACATGTACATCAACGCCTTGCCCTATATGACTTAGGCACATTCACATTGGTGGTATGGGCCACAGGTGAAGTGTTACGTTTCTGTGATGAGGCTGGGTGGGTATTGGCATGGTGGGCATGAGGCACTGCGGCTGAGTCCTGTGCCACTCTATCATGTGGTGGTGGTGGTGACTGATTGATGATTGCAATAGATTCCATGCTTGGCCCATTGTACTTGGAGGTGTCCCTTAAGGTGACTGGACAGATATGTGGGGTGGGTGCAGTGACTGAGATTTCGCTGTGTGTCAGTTGTATCTAGCTCAGGCATGGCAGCATGACTCGTGATTTCCTTTTGCTGTGGTCATGGGTCACATTTTTGTGTCTGCAGGGTGGTGCATTGTGGTACCTGTGGTTCATGTCTTCTGATGTTCCTGATGCATGTGCTGATGTGGCCACTGTGTATGTTGCTTGCATGTACGCACAGCTGTGTAGGCATGCCACAGCTGCTTATATTGTCTGTCTCCCACAATCTGTTGATTTATGTAGGGTCACAGTTTGAAACACCCAGGACGCTGTGTGTGGTCTCGTACCATGTGTGTAACGTGTCATTGTGCAGGTTGGTGATGTGGAGGTATGTAGGTCTGGTATCTCATGCAACTTTTACCTCTATAGCCCAACGCAGACTGTCTGAAATACATGTATAGGGGTGATTGTGGATACATGAACTTGTACTGCTCATGCATGCATTCATGTGCTATGTTCCTATGCCCCTCATGGCCCAGCCAGCAGGCAGGTTGCCTATGGGTGTGGTCCCCCCCCATCCACACCCCTCATGGCCATGTGGTTTTACTCAACCAGCAGCCAGGTACGTTGTGCAGCGTGTCTTGCCAGGTAGCGGGGTAGAGTGGAGTTGCGCAGCACCATGGCATCATGTGTGGAGCCAGGGAATCTTGAACCGCATTGCGTGCATCGCACACCATCTAGACATTCAGGGAATGGTAAAGCTTCCTGTTGTGGTACACTACCTCCACGGCATGTCGGACTACCAGCTCTACATGGGTGCAGTCGAAGGCACCAATGACGTCTGGCATGCCTGTCAGTGCATGGAATGATATTTTGGTTGCATTCACCTCCACCGCAGTCCGTGGTAGCTCGATGTGGTCCCTGGCGTGTTTCAGGAGTGCATCTACCACCTAGTTCAACACACGGGAGAAACAGGGTTGTGAGATTCCATGCAGCTGCCCTACTGTGTGCTGGTAGGTGCCTGTGGCAAGGAAGTGTAACACAGACACTACCTTCAGCAAGGGGGGGGTGGCTGTCCGGATGTTGATGAGGCTCACCAGGTCATCATGCATGAGGTCCACTATTGTGGTGATGGTGTCCGTGTCCAGGTGGTACAGGGTGTGGACCTGTGCAGGGGTTAGATCAAATGGACTGGCCCTTTGGCGAGGGATTGGTGGCTGCCTGTGGGGTACAACTGCCTGTGCAATTTGTACGTGCTGGCCCAGTCTCGCCCACCTTCTCCTTCTGCGCCTCTGCTGCATTCTCTGGTTCACTGCCTGCTCAATGAGTAGCAGTGCAGGCATATCCTCCAGCCGCATTATTGCAACTGCCAATGGTAGCATTGTGGATTTGTCAGGGGTGTGGTGTGTGGGAGTGCTCCTTTTGTGCTGTGCTTGACCCCATTGGCTCCACCTCTGCTGCTTGTGTGCACCTGTGGCAGGTTTCCGCGCAGGCAGATTGCTATTAATGTCTGCTCCGCGATGCTGGTGTTGACGGCATCAAGGTATCCGTAATTACTGGCATCTAAATGCCGGTAATTGCATGCTTGTGCGACTCATGATGTGCACTTTGCAGCGGCATGCCAGTGTCACAGGCAAGGCTTCCGCGTGTCCGCGCCCCTTCCAGCAAGGTAGAGCCTGGTCACAGCGGGTCCCTGCTGAAGCCAGTGACACCAGCATCACTGCTCGTAATACTCCAGTCCGGTAAACGATGCCGGTATGACCGTACCGGTATTGTTTTTTCCGGACCGACAACCTTGTTATGAGGCCCACTATGTCCCCTCAACCTTTTCTCAATTTTCCTTACACAATTGTCGCTTTTCGACACCTTAATTTACGACAAATACACAAACAGACAGACCAGTCGCCTTTCCACATTAATCCTCAGTGATTACTCCTTTATCTCTGCCCCTAATAATACCCTGATCACAGGATTTAAATTGTCATTTTATATGGAGCTGTCCAATATGTAGCCTATTTTGCTTCAACTAAGTGTATAGCAATTTCTTCTGAACTCCCTTGGATTAGGACTCTCTGGCTTTCTCTCTCTCTCTCTATTGAATGAAAAAAAATTCTCGTTACTTTTTAGACTACCCATTACTTTTCCCTGTTACTTTTTAAACTACCCTTTACTTTTCCATGTTACTTTCTAAACTACCCGTTACTTTCTAAACTACCACAATCCCATCCCTTCAGTTTGTCATTCCCCTTAGTCTACTCACTATTCGTTTGTTCAGCTCAAGGCCTTGGGTATCGACTCCCCCCTCCAATCAACCACATTCGCCTTCCGTTCGCAAAGCACCTGTGGAAACTCGGAGGTATTTCGTCAAAGAGGGACCCGTCTCACAGTCTTGATTTTCTTGCAATAATTCTATATTGGCCACTCTCCACAGGAAACTCATGCATTCTGCCATTCGGATTGTCTTTGAACTTGGCTTTGAAGTCGCTTTTCTTCTCTGGGAATATAAGGGAGTGTGACCATGTTCTTGTCAAGGTGCAGGTCTACATGCCCACTTCTATTTCCATCCTGAACTCACGTGACTGGAGACCGTGAATCAGCCCATTTTATAGCATTTAATTGTCTCAAAAAACGAAACATGGCACTCACAGTGTTCTCTCTTTGCAATTTAACAAGGGATGCCTCGGCGTCTCACATACACTGTTCTTCAAGGACTGATAACCAGTTTTGGCTGCATGAGCATTTGACACCAGGCCAAGAAGCTTTCCTTTGGTCCATCGTCAAGCCTCGGCTTATTTCTTTGCTTTGACACACACAAAACTATCAATCATAATTTCTCTACGGGTTGAGCTTACTAAAATTGTGACATTGAATGTCCATTTTGTATATATATATTGGTGGCAGTGCCTGCAGTCTATTCACTACGTATAGCCAGCCTTTACAATTACTTAGTCTACTTGCGTTACAGCATCTGTACAGCTATAAAACTGCTTGCATTTTCTGCAGTGCTTCTTCACACGTGCAAACTTCATTCTGCACATGAAAGTTTTCTCAATTCCTTACTTCTCCATCAGATTCTATAAGGTGTATGCCTTCCCTTCTTCGGTCATCCTTCTCAGTGCGTTACGCTAACTTCTTGTGCTGTCACCAGCTTCTCCTTTCCTCATCCTCACACTTCTTCGAGGATCTTCCTCAGGAGACCATCATCTCTTCTGGGATACATCATATAGGGTTTTCTCAGTAGATACATTGTCTCAAAGGCGTTTCGTGTAATTGGCATAATCACTGGCACTGCAAATGTTGCAATTTCCGGTTTCCAACATATAGGCAGAGTAGGGGCGGGACTTGCTGCAGAGGGATTAAGCTGCTCCTCTTCAGAAGTTTCTACACTGGCCCACCTTATGCACAATAGGAGAATATTCAATTTAAAAAGAGGGAAAAAAAACCTAATGGATGACAGCGTAGAAACTATAAGAGAGACTTGCACTGTGACCGTATAAGGTGCAAACTAATCGCCAGAGGTGTGCTTGTTCCTCACCAAAAGTGGTCACAGCTCATTGCAGGGTCCTAATCAGAAGCTGAGCCAACGCAACAACAACGTACCAATACCACATCCTCCCACCGAAGTACTAGTTTCGAAAGAATTTCAAGTAATTCACAGCACACTGAAGCATGTTGGGTTAGAGTCCTTGAGGGTTAAAGAGGCCCTGAATACATTGTGAAAAAAAGAATATTATGTCTATAGTAACAACACTAGGATCACAATAAAAATGAAGAATAACTTCCGAAGTTAGGCAGCAATGAGTGACATATTTAGTAACAAGGTAAACATTGCTTTCTATGTCATTTACGTGTGATTGGAATGAATATAGGAGTGCATGTCTGAAAGTAGGTATGGACTTTGGGAATAGTGGTATAGGAAATAAAACATTTCAGATTATTTAAAAAAAGAAACAATAGAATTGTATATAGCAAAGTGTCTTTTAAGAAAATATCACTGTATATTTTTGTGTAATATATTGAATAATTTGATGGAAATACTGAGGTTGTGACTATGGCTCGGTGACTGATGTGATTATGGCTCAGTGGCTAATAGAATGGCTACATAGATTTGGTGGGTACATAGAAAAGAAAGCCATTTTGTTATATATTGTAGCCTAATCTGGGTGGCTCTCATCCTTGTCAATCCGGTGCCCACCATTTGGTTGTTTTGCAAAACTAAAATATATTTAATCATGTACAGTATCACCTTATAGTGGCTTATGCAACGGAATGACCTGTCACTTTTCAAAACTAGTCCACTGATGCTGATTATGTTTACACACGTATACAGATAAATGACATTCATTTGGACCAATAGGTATTCATCTTGCCATTATAACTTTCAAAGAATATTTAGCATGTGCCCAGCATATTCTATGCACAAGTCTGAATTATGGGCATAGGATGGGGAAGAGTACACAGCTGAAGAATTACGAGATGTGTTCTGTTCTTGGGCCAATATGGTCAATGATTGGACCACCTGGTGGAAAATGTTCATATGTCTTGTGAATCTTGGATAGTATAAACTTGTAACAGGCATTGTAGGAAATTATGCTGCAAGACGTTTACGTTTGTCCTTAATCATTAGTTCCATCCTTGCCAATTTTGTTAGTATTTCATGCTGTTGATCTTCATTTGTTATTTTTAATTTTTATTATTGTCGTATTTTACAGTTAACGAACGTCAACTTTTAATAAGTCTCTGTAAAAAAGTCAGTTAAAATCTCTATAAAATATTTAGAATAAATAAGAACAAGATCCACATACAAATATTACAAGACATATTACAGGACAAATGCAACAACATATTCATGTCCAAATATCCAAAATCGACATGATCTTCCTCTAAAAAATGGTAAAATATATAATGCACGCTTCTTGACTTCCATTCATAAATATAGACCAGATTGCATCCCTTCGGAAAGTAGTTTCTATTCCTGCTAATCTTAGCACAATCTGCCAAAGATTTAAAAGTGACGGGCATTCAATCAGCAGATGTTTTTACAGTTTCCTGACAAACATCTCCATAAAGGTCTACAATGTCTATTTTCTCTGGCTATATTCAACCATGCTCCAAACACCTCGAGTGACTTTAAACATTACATTTTATTTTAATGTAGTCCCAAACCAGAGAATTTCCCACAAAATGGTTAATGTAATTTGGGTAGTTCAACCGGTCCAGAATATAGTCTACAAAGTTACTCTTAGTGGTCCGGTCGCAATCAGTTGTTCACGGCTGTTCCCATATAGGATGTCCTTCATCATTTTTTTGTAGTTTTTAAATGGAAGGTTGATGGCATTCTGCAGAGCCAATGCAAGCCATTTATCTGCTGTTAACTTGATTTTTGCAATAAAGCTAGTAGGCATTAAACTAATTTTGGACAATGCTACATCATGGATCAGCCCAAGCAAGATAGTATTGGGGCCATTTTTCAGCCTCCAATATTTATTTAAGCAACATAGATAGTATTTATCACTAATCGGCAGAGTAGCATATTCTAGATGCACAATTTCTGAAGCTTTGCGGGGAGGCAGTCGCATGAGTCTCTTTAAAATATGACGCTCTAATCCAGTCATCTCTGACTAATTTTCAAGTGCCCATATCTCAGTACCATACAGTATGGTAGAACTATTTTTTGCCTGACAAAGTTGGATCAAGATTCCAATGGAGTACCCACCCTCTTTATTTTAAGGAGACATTACCACAAATGATCTGAGCAGTTTGTATATTCAATTTCTCAAGGTGTTGTGTGCCCCATAATTTGGAGTCTAAGTGAATACCTTGGTATTTATACTCAGAAACCACTTCTAATTCCCCCCCACCATTTGCCAGCTCACCCTTTTTACCTTTTTTAATGTTGGAGTAAAAACCATAACTTTGGTTTTAGAGATATTTGCTACCATAGAATTTCACTCAAGGTAGGTTTTCAGACAATTCACGGATGGCTGAAAACCTCTAGGAGTCAAGTCAAGCGAAACAAGGTCGCCTGCATAACCCATCCTTTGCAGAGGGGTGTGTTCACGTTTCGGTGCTATAGAACAAGGATTCGAAATAGCCTCTCCTAAATCATACAAATAAAGATTGAATGTTATAGGAGTGAGAATACATCCTTGTTTAGCACATTTCTGAATAGGAATCCACAGCCTGGTCCTACCATGTTGGTCCAGACAAACCTTACCCCTGGTTTGTTCGTATAATTGTCTTATCATCTTTACTAGGCCAGGAGAGATGTTTTCGTTTAAGCAGCTTACTCTATAGCCTATCTCTGTCCACAGTATTGAATGCAGCACTAAAATCAATAAAGGCCGCATATACCGGAGTCCTTCGCATCATCCAGGCTTGTTGAATAGTTGTAACCAAAGCTAAGCCATTTACAGTGGTACGGACTCCTTTGCGGAACCCCGTTTGGTTGGCGAGGAAAACATTTTGAGACTCTACCCATAGCTAGCTCATTCAGTAAAATATGTGCAAAAACCTTAGCTGATACATCTGTCATCGACAGTAGGCAATAATTGGGGGGTCTGTATAACTCCCCTTTTTAAACACTGGGACTATTATACTATCCTTCCACGATGAGGACCTATTTTGGGTTTCAGCAATCCAATGAAATAGCCAGTACAAGGTATGAGTCCATAGGTCCAGGTTCGCCTTAATAAAGGCATTACATATCTCATCTGGGCCCGGAGCTGTAGAAGACTCACTAGCCCTAATTAAACTACGGATACCTAAAAAGCTATATGCAAAGGACCAATCCGCGGTATTATTTGTGATTTAAGACCTATTGACATGTCCTCATAGTATCTTGATCCACCAGTTGCCTCATTGCTTCCTCCATGTAATCATTTGTATTCAGAATAACAATGTTGCTACCTTTGTTAGATTCTTTGAGGATTATTGAAAAACAATGGGAGCAGTTAGATAGGGCAAAATAGGAGAATAATGTCAAAGCATTCTGGAGGATGCCATCAAAAGGGTATGAGGAAAAAAGGGACAGTGACCCAGGATCCATACCTCCACCAGTGTGTATAGCACATTTTCAAGAGGTCCTGTTTAAGGAGGAACTTGTGATCTCCAGGTATAAACCCAAATATTTAAATACCCTTGAAAAGTTCACATTTGCACAGGAAAACATTGTTATACACATCCAAGCGATGAAAACTGGCAAAGCTGAAGCGCCTAATGGGGTAAGGCCTAAAGTATTTATATGGTTGTATGATCAGTGGGCTCCAGTGCTGTTGCAAGTATTTAATGCAATGTCGCAAGGACATAAATGCACATCCTCATGAAAAAGGAGCCTATTAATTCCCTTCTTCAAAAAGGGCACGGTAGCTGATCCCCACTGCTATTGCCCTATCATCATTAGTAGCTGTTTCGAGCAAGATATTTGCAGTTGCCTGGAAACAAGATTGCAGAATTGGGCCATAGCCAACAACATTTTACCATAAAGCGAAGCTGGCTTCAGAATGTGATTTTCCATGCTGTATTAATGCCTTCTGCTGCACACCACAGTGGAGAAATGTACTAAGATCAGAGGCAGCAAGGCATATGTAGCCTTTCTTGATCTATCAGAGGCCTTTGACTCAATTGACAGGGACCTGTTATGGAAGAAGTTAGATCACATGGGCGTCCCTTCAGAGCTATTGCAGCTAATTCAGCTATGGCCACTTCGGTAGCAATCTGTACCTAATAACATACCTAAGAAGGTACTCAACTTGAACACAATAAGGGCTAACTATAGAATGATGCTTCCATCTCAACCACGTAGGAATGCAAACATTTATGTATACTATTTGAATTAATGACAGCCTTGATAAAGCTGGGTGGGCGAAACGGATGACCATGCAGTCAGCCTTTCTCTGACATGCACACCAATGTATCAAAATGATATTTAAAAGCTCTAGATTAGATTATTTCTAAGACAAGCAACAATCTATCAAAACTGTGAAAAAACTACAGACATTTAACAATGTTAAACAACTGTGGAAAGGACAAATTATGTGTGAATTTACTCTAGAATTTGAATTTACGTTTATCTGGTAAGATTAAGGGCATTGTGACCCACCAATGATCCCTTGATCCCTAGTACAATGAGATATATTTTATGAAGTAACAAGAAATAGCTATTAAAATGTGCTTTTTTCAATCTCTGGTTTAAATTACTGTGTTAGTGGCACTTGGAAAGATGTGTTGTGAATTTTGATTTACAGTTGATAACACTGGTATTGCTGGCACTGGGATTGAAGTACAGATTGGCAAAAATGGTATTTATGCCAAATTTCTGGTGCCGTCCTGGGTTGGTATTTGGGGGTTCCCTGATCTGCCTGCCAACCCTAGCCCTCACAGGTCATGTTTTGAGAGCCTTTGTTCCTGAGCTTTCATGTGATTATCAATTATCTTGCCCTGTCAGTGTGGATATTTTACATTTAGGAAGAAACGACTTTCCACGGCTGCTTCCTCAACTACCTACTCCTATTGCATACGTCCTTGTGTGCCAGTGGGGCAGTGGAACATCACTATGTGTATTGTACACCTCCCTTTCCTACTGAAATACATGTTGTGATCACTTTCTCCCTGAGTCGTAATTGCGTCATTCCCCCAAATTGGCAGTGCCTAGAAACACATAAACCCAAAATATTAAACACTCTGCTCAAAATAAAACTGCACATTTAGAAAGGAAGCACACCGGTATTGGGCTTGGCATGCCGTGCTTCGGCATTGAGTTTATATTTTTCAAATTGAAATAAGGGAACCTGCATTTTGTCACAGGGAGCGCAAATTACTCTGAGGCACCAAGACGGTTCAAGAGTAGTTCTTCAGTATTTGTGGAGCCTAGGGCATCCCGCTCACTCTCATCTCCCTTGGCGTTCCTTTCTAAGCCAGGCATCCCTAACCACCCATTAATACTACTGATCGGTAATCCCTAATGAAGCAGTCTGGTTTAGGCTATTGATGGTTCCCTAAGACGATTGCTCAGTGATCTCCCTTTTGCACTGTCCCTACCTAACCAATTGTAAATGCGCTAAGGGAGCAGGGAAACGCCTTGCACTTGCACTATCAGATTCAGGTTTGTTTGCTAATGCCCACTCGTACCTTTCCCTTTCTACTCATACTGTCTCAGCCTCTACCTTAATCCACCCTCTACTCTTCTGTTTCTCCGATGTTTCACTCTTCAGAGCTCCCTTCTCCTGCTCTTTACCTACTCCTATCACCAAATTGAAACTCCGGCTCCCACTAGTGTCCTCATTTTACCACTACCACGCATCCCTTCCACTACTGCACTCCCCCTCCCTCTACTGCACTCCCCCTCCCTCTACTACAATCCTCCTCTCACTACTACCGTCCTCCTCCCACTACTGCACTCCTCCTTCCACTACTGCACTCCAAACCTTCCTTTCACCTGGTATCAACCACTTCACATTTACTCCTTACACTAACGCACTCCATCAATCACCACACAAACACGCAAACTCACATGGCAGAACTTTCTTTCACTTCAACCAATACCTCATCTGCCATGTAACCCTCATCCACCAATTGCTGCTCCCTCCTTTCTCCGGCTGGGTTCTTGGTCCTTCACCTCCAACCTCACTGACCACACCTGAATACCCCACACTTCCTGTAGTTTGTTTAAATATGCTCTCCCTTGCGGGGATAGAACCCTACCCAGTCCATGCTCACCTTCTCGTCCATGGTCATGGTCATGTATATGCAGGAGAGAAGTTTCAAAACTGGGTTAAGCCCCACCCACTGCTTCCAGGTGGGTTTGCTCCCCGGTATGATGGCCTCGAAAAATCAATGTTTTTGTTTTCAAATGGCATCCATGTTCACCGCTGTTTGATGTGAGGTCTTTCGTGGGGACAGATTCCACTGCCTTGTTGGTCCTTTGGTGGACCAAAAGGCATATGAGAAAAGGTGGAGTTTTACCGGTTTTCCCCTGTGGCCCCATAAAGATTTTCCAGCCGCCACCTAGCTATGCAGCTTCCTTCCCTCTCTCTACGGTTGCTCCTCGCATGTCTGCGCTCTCGGCTGGGTTCAGCGGGTACTTCAACTATTTTGTTCTTTTGGTGGCCCACAGTCTCCCCGCATCTGCGCTCCTTCCAAAGATGATCTAGTCGCTAGTCCTCCCAATGGGCTATCTCATTTCTCAGACAATATATACACACTCTCAGCTACAAAGCACATGCAAATACATCCAGCAAGTATAATATAGGTTGGGAATTACCTTGTCATATCACCAATAGAGTTCTTATCACATGAGGGTAGTCCCTAATTCAATATACATCCTCCATAATTCAATGGTTGGAACTAATATATGGAACAAAAGCTGATTTCTTTGGACAATCTATTAGGGATCATCAATATTCTGAATGGATGCCATTAGCACCCAAGACACGTTTGCCGTCCAACACAATACCATGTCATGAAGAAGCATATCTCTTGTACAAGTGTAGCAGATGATGGCATTATTAAACATATCAATAATGATAAACTTCATGTATCTATCTTGTGAAACATTCTTCATGGATGACACCACACATTCCACAAATACTTGCAAATGCCATTTGAAGCACATTACCAAATTTAGAAAAGTCTTTTGAAGGTCTCTGTTTTAGAATTACTTCATACATATCAACCTTGTCATAACACAGACTCATTGATACCGCGGCTTCACCCCAATGGTCACAAAGACACATTGTGCCACTCCACGTTCTCATTGAGACCTAAGATGTTACTCTTGGTGCGGAAAATAAGGCTCTGTTCTAAATTTTACAATTTACGATTGATCTCATTTTGTTTGTTCCCCTTAACCTTTTTTTAGAATCACCCAACGTACATCCGTATATGTATGGGATTTATTGATAAAATATTTCACCACTGGTGCCTGTTCAAGTCTGTTTTTAATGCAACTCCAATGTTCAGTGAGTCTGGTTTTACATTTCCTGTTCGTCTTGCCTATATAATGTAGGCCACAGGAACATGTGATCATATAAATATATTTTCAGTGTTACAGTTAGTATATTCATTAATATTCCAAGGTTTTGCCAGCACAATATCCACTATAAAACCCTTAATGGGGAAAGGGCACGTCACACACGACCCGCAAGGATAGAGGCCGACTACTGGGGAAGAACCCAAGGGGTGGTTGGTTTGGTACTGCAATTTTTATTCTTGGTGATCTCATTCCTGATAAGAATGTTTCGAATATTCATGACCTTTTAAAGGCTGCCATTGGTCTAGGTGTTGATTGATTTAGGTGTATGTTTATGCTGTTACTTTTGATGTCACTGCATGCTGGCGTGATTACATCATCACATACTTACGTGGTGATGTCAGCATGTCACAGCCTGTATTTTGTGGAGCGGCCATGTTTTACTGTCCGATCACAGACTTTTATGGTTCATTTGATTGTGTGAGATTGTTGACTCTCTGCCCATTTAACAACAAGCAAGTGTGGTTGAGGTGGTTTTTAAGTGGATTTCAGGTGGTTTTTAAATGCACTTTATCATCTCTTCTTAGATTATTAAAGATTAATTTTAAAAGGACTGCATGTGACTTGGAGCCTGTATGTGTTTGTATTTAAATTTAATCTGCATGCAATTGCCATAGACAAAGGAAGTACTTCCAGATGCTCCCTCCTAGTCTACTTTAGGTAAAAGAAATCTCTTTAATAGGCCTGTTTATAGACGTTTTTATGAAAAAAGTCAGAATCTGTATGAATGATTACAACGCAATGAAACACCCGGTGGTGTTGTTTTTGGATAGCATATTAGCCAAATGGTGTGGCACTTGGTGAAGTAGTCGCCACATTAAAAGTGAAGAAGTGTGGGGAATCTATATCTCCTGATTTGTACCATGGATTAATTGTCAGGTACTTTTAGACATTTATTGTAAGAAAGAGACATACCCAAGTAAAAGAATAATAATTCAATGTGAATGTTTAGAAGTTTGAATTTTATACAGTATTTCTCTCTCTTTCTCTTTGTAGTTAATGACGTTTTGGCACTGCATCTGAACTTTGAAAGAACAAATGCCTTCCCTCATTTAGCTTTCCCCTGGGGAATGTCCTGTATTTATTGTACACCATTAGGACAGAAACATGTTGCGCTATGTATATAACACAGATTGGGTTATTTATACCCAAATGTGTTCAGATCCTAAGATCTTACAGGTTCAATGATTGTTTAGGGCTATGTATGGTTTTTTGGTGCCATATCTGAGTTTCTTTTTGATTTCCTTTATTGTATATATATGAATTATCTACTGAATTTTTATTGTTATATATTTTTGTATAGCTAGCACAATAAAGTATTGATATCAGTTTTTTAATATGTGGATTTTTAGTGTTTTTTGTATTACTGGTTTATGATCAGGCCTCATTACGACACTGGTGCTCACGGAATGAAGGGGGCCGGTACGGGACCGGCCATCTTCATTCCGTCAGCGCCGATTACGAAGTTCCCTTTTTGCGGGACCCAGACTTTTCCGTGTCCCGCGAGGGGAAGAGGGAGGTAATAATGGGTCACTTGTAATGTGCCCGTTATTATTTTTTATATTATGCTACCTCATGTCTCACCATAGTTCTACAAGCACAAAGGAAAGACAGGCAAGTATCTGTGCAATGCATCAAGGTTGGGTGTAGAGGTCTCCAAACAAGCATATGGGCATATCCCATTTGACAAGGACACGGCACTGTCCTTGTCAAAACCTTCAGTTTTTGATGAACTGATTCATTTCTGTTGTTTTGTGGTATCCACCTATTTGTGATGAGGAACAGCATAGAAGCACCCTTGAAGGACAGACGTCTAAAAGGTTCGAGCCAAGGGATTGGTAAAACAGTGTCTCAGACGTGACCCGTAGTGGCACCATTTAATACTATTAATATTTAATTGTTTTTGACTAAGCATCATCACAGTTTAAACCAGGATGCCTGTAGTTACCCTAATTAAAGGACAATGGCTGAACTCTCCACTTATTCACATTTAGTGCAGATTTACAAAACGATAAACAACAAGATTGCACACAGTTACCAAAGATTAAATGGTTGGATGATAAAAGAGTCATGCAGGTGCGCTTTTACGAAGAGAGAAGGTTTGACATTAAATTCTGGCAAGAACAGTAAAGAATAAATTGGTACATTTCGGGAGGTTTACCAAAGAGCGAACTCTAGCTTCTACTGAAAACTTTGATTAAATCCCCCATTGTAAATGAACCAGAAACAACCTCTAAGAACCCACTTCTGTTATTTTAGGATCTAATGTGTTACAGAAACAGTAGTAGCCCCATGGATTTGGATGGTGATTTGAAGCTCTGTTTAACCTGTATCTTTCATTCGGCCTTCTTTTTGCTGGTATTAAGTGGCTCTGCGTTGTGTGCTTTACAGAAGGGATAACTACACCTGGCGCCCCAGTAAGTCAGTGTCATGAGAGCTGTCTGTCTTGGATTGATAAAGCTAGGCATCAAATGGTGCGGTGATTTAAGACAAAGTCATCTTACAGGGACCAAAATCACATCTTACCCGAAACAAAAACCTATGTCTTTCAGCTAATTTGCATGCCCTCAAGTGGCTCCAAACTGGAGGTGAACTTGCAGGGTTGGCTACTGGGTATGTGTGACTTGTTAGCTAAAATGGCACATTCTGCTCTCACATTTCAAACAGGGGGATTTCTTTTCATGCATTTTTCAAACGCACCATAGCTCTGATGGTATTTTCTAACATGCCGAATGCTGTACTCACAAAAGAAAATGCTCTAAATCTTTTTGAGTCTCGGAGCAATGTGCACTCTAAGCTGTGCACATGTGCACTCCTCCACCTTCCTTCTGGGGGCTGCTGAGAAGAATGTTAGCAGCACACACAGAAGATTCCCACCTATTCAAAAAGATTTAATAAGGCACAAGCCACAGCAGACACCTAATATTTGCTTTCTCTCAAAATGAAGCTAAATGATACTAACTAGTCTTGATATTCTGGTCCAGCCTATTTACACTGCCCTACTATGCAAGCTTGACCTTAAAAACCTAAAAACCCTACAAATAGAATACATCCACAAGAGGTGAAAAACTAATATGAAAAAGTGGCTCCATGAACAGAAGATATAATTAAGCTATGCCTGAATACATTAATTATCTCTCCCCCCATGACTCCTACACTTGCCTCTGCCACACTTATACCTTATGTCCCGAACTCCACACCAGGCCACATTCAAATATTAGCAGACAACATTGACTGTCTACATTGACTCTGCAAAAGATTACCAGACTTAGGTACACACCTTGTTTTATGTTTGTTATAGTATGAATGACGTTCAAGCACAAGAATTCATGTGACTCAGGGTGCCGTAGAAAAAGCATTACCCACACTATGTAACCCAAGTGTGAGCTCAAATATCGATTACTGACTGTAAGTAAAGAGGCTACTTGGATGCATAACCTCATCCTATGCTTCGTTTTCTTTGTACATGTCACGCACGCACTTTGAAGTTCCCCCTTGCAAGTTAACGTATTATAAAACTCAAATATTAATTTGCCCTTTTAAGTATTTGGAGTAGGCAAATGTCATGCTCAGCGTCTCCTACTTCACCATACTTTAGATAACTAGAATGCTTTTTACACAATCTGCAACATTTCCAAATGTCCAGGGTTCCATGAGGCATAGACCTTAAAGTATATGATAGCTTGCTGCTATAAAAAAAAGTTTTGACTGAGCACTTGGATAATCCCGCCCAACAATTGAAAGGTGGGGTATGTTTCAAACAATCTTGCATGCATTTCATAGTGATTGTGCACATGTAGATTTAAGACATTTTCTAAAACTGCACATAATATCATGGTGAGGCTTTACATAGGATCTGCTTGCAAAGTATTGTGGGCATGCAAATATCCCATTGAGTGTTTAACTGCTAAAATCCCTCACTTTTTACAGAGCCCTGTCAACTAATATTTCAGGCTAGCACAGGAGCCAGAGAGGGGTACGGGTCGAAGGGCACAGGAGAACACTCCTTCGGGGTGAAGAACACATCAGCAACTTTCAAAAACCAAATCAGATGTTTCAGCAGTACAGTACAGTGAAGGCAGCCCTTGAGTGGCCCCCCGGGACACCAGGAGTTTCCCTGGTAGGCCTCAGGTCGTAGGGCCTCTTTTATTGGGAGAAGGATACATGGGGACTCAAAATGAAACTAGCACTGCACTGCCACTCAGATCCATCCATCCAGGTCAGCTGGTTTGCTGCATCGTGATTTGTCTGCCAGCTGGGCCCCACCCATGATTTTTGGGAGCTGTGGAGTATTGAAACCACACGTGCCCTAGTGTGCTGTGTGCAGTGGTGAGTCGTATACATAGGTGTGGCTGGCTGGCTGGGCCTATGATTGAACGTGCCACCCGAGACACTGTGACAAATCAGAGTGCTGTGCTGTGCTGGGGCCGGCCTGTGTGCCATGTGTGTGCTCCAAGTCCACAACAGTCAAGAGAAAGACAGTCAACCAAGCAGGGCCATACTGCATCCATTAGCAGACAGCAGTAGGCAGGATTTGACTTGCGGGAAGCTGGGGCTGAGGGCAGTAGCCAGGCCTGAAAGGTAAGGATTATTTGTGCATGGGTGCCCCACTCCCATTCTACTGAGTGCTGCTGACCCTCACTTGCTTCTGCTCCAGTAGTACCTTTACCTACTTCTTTCCTCTCCTCTCCAGGTTTACCTACCCTCCTCTCTTCCGGAAACGCCCCCCCGTCACTCCTATTTTTTGCCAGATCCAGCCCTTCCGCCCCCCTCCGTCTCGTAGTCGTACCTTCTTCTTCCTAAGTCCTCGACTAATGTGTCCATTCCTTTTCCCTTTCCCCTTCATCTCCTTTAAAGTTTGCGAGCTCTCGAGACGTCTGCCATTTTCTCTCGCTTGGCGCCCCTTTCTTCTTTCACCCACAGCGTGCCGTCTCCCATTGTATCGTCTGCTGATTGATCCAGCTACAGCTGAAGAGAACTACCCCTCCTGTACCTTACCACCTACCACCATCAGTTTAGCTCCACGCCCTTCCTCACAGCTTTGAAGTAAGAGAATCAACCATCCGCACATATCTAAAATGAAAGAGAACTGCTAAAAAAGGAAACCCAAGTGTCCTTTTGACAGCGATGCCGTGGTAAGATAGTATTTGCGTATTACTTAAGCAGTGTTTGTAGTAAGGTATATCGGTGGGTTAATGTGCTTGCTGCAGAGCTCTGGTGGATCTGGTTCGACATCCTCAGGCGAATATGCAGTGTGCAATTGTATTTGCTCTCCCCTCTTGCTTCTCCTCTCATTTTGATTGCTTACTCTCTTTTCTTTCCTCCTCTCCCTTTCTGCGTTTTCCTATCTCCTCCCCTCCTCCCCTTACTTTCGTCTATGCACTTACTCTATCAGAATTGTCCCTGCACCTAGTATGATGGCAACCTCGTCTGTCTCTTCCCCCCACCCCTTACTTGTCCCCCCGATTCCCTCCAGCACTATCTGAAATGTCATCGGTCCTAGTACGAAAGTCACTTGTTTTGTTCCTCCCCTCCCTTTCTGCACCCCTCTCCCTCACCTTATGTTATTCTCCAGCTCTACCAGAAATGTCAACAACAACGAAAAGAGAGACTATGGGCTAGTTTCAAGACACAGAGGTTCTGCCCTTTTTGCAACCTAAGAAATCAGAAACCAAAGAACCAATGTGTCACTCCTCCTTGGAACCTTCTCTCCTCAGGCTCCCCTCTTTACACCTTCAAAACGAAAACACCTAGACCATGAACCAAACAGGTACTGGTTAGCACACAGATGAAATCTTAAAACATATTTTTGATTTTATGTATATATATCTCAATCACTTCAATTCACATATATAATTCTAAAACACCATTTTTACAACCTGGTGTTGTTAAAAACAATCATCGACAAACATACAAAAAATTCATGTTTATAACTATACTTCAGGTCAATATTTGAAGGTGGTTGATACAACCTCAGTGGGCAATTGTCCACTTATGGAAGAACGACCTTGCTGTACAAAAGTGCAAAATGTGCAAAGTGCAAAAAAGTGTAAAATTGCCACAATAATATCTCAAAAACAATTTAAACAAAAACAGATTCAATTGTAGTGTAAACACTGCGTTGGCTTTTTTCCATACAATTTTTTCTAATGTATAAAGGAACCCTTAACCTAAAGCAAGGGACCTATTGAACCCTTATATTAGGATATATTCACGTACTCCTTCCTACCGAAAGGTATCTCGTACTCTATAGCTCTTTTGTTATGACACTGTTATTGAACCACAGTGCTTCGTATCCAACATGTTTCGTCCTATGGGAGCATTTTTCATGCTAACTGTAAGAACTTCATCAGGGGAACCAACGTGATCCCACTACAAATTTTAAAATAATGGTATTTTACCAATTCAATCCTGATTAATATTAATAATCTATAAACCAGGACATAAGCAAAAAATGGGGACTCCTTCAATCCTGTTTACAAGTGAGTTTCTTGAATCAATTCGTATTGGATTCTTGAGAGGAGGTGTGTAGCACCCATCATGCTGAGAAGGAGAAAGAGGGGGGAGGGAAAAAGAGAAAAAAGGAGAGAAAAAGTAGCAATTAACACTTACTGTTACAATTTACAGCTACTGAAAAAAGTTTCAAAAGCATGTTGTTATGCTTTCTACACACTTACCAAGCGTAGGTTAATTTATTAATTCTGTGCTTCGGAATATTCAGGTATCCAAACTCTGGACTATGCCCTGTGAACAACAACACAAAGACGTTATTAAAAATACACCACATGTGTCAGCTCTCTGTTAATCATAGACTTCCTCACGTTTACTTGGGGGAAAAAATGGGAGTAAAAGCAGTGGCTTTCTTTCCATAATGGCGTGTACTAGTTAGTAGTAAGAGAAGCATATATTTATTTGTAACCACTCAAAATATGGCTAACCATTAGTTATGGATTTAACTCTTCGTACAAGGATTATGAGATTACCTTGTGTCCTCCAACTGTGCACATCCAAGGTAGTAGAGATCTACTCCTGTCATGTATCCGTTTGTGAAAGTAAGGATGCTGATCTCATTCGGGCAACGACTCAGCCCTGATAAATGGCTGTGTTTTGGTTCAAGCGTACAACGTCGCTGAAATAAACCAAAACTTAGTTATAATCGAATGTTGCAGTGAGTCCTCTCAATACAAGTATCTGATTTTAAAGAGCGGTTCATCTAAGAAGCTCCGTTTGTACTCACCTTCGTTGGTCCTGGTCTCGTCACCTCACTGTAGTCGTCTATCTGCCTGCCTCTCTGCTTTGGGTCCCGGAGCTGGTTACTCCTGTACGCGGATTCACGGCTAAATGGTGTTCGTCTATATCACGTGATCCGACGTTTGAAGTGGCGCGATCGTGCTCTGCGGCTCCTGGTGCCGGACACGCATCCAATCAACGGCAGTCAGCGTCACACGGCGTCACACCAAGCTTTCGCACTCCACAACAGCCGACAGCAACGCCCCGAAAAAACCAAACGGGACGAACCGCGGACAAAACTGGATGCCCCCGGCACCACCGTCCTCCATTCCGTAGTCCATAGCACTCTAAGTACTAATGAACAAAACCATGTTTATCATGGATATGTGTTTTTGTTCAGTTTAAACATGGAACATTTACAACAAAACATATTTATTTTGTGATAAACCCTATTCAGCCTACTGTTAACAGGCACACATTATGAATCATTTTAACTGTCCTTCGTAAGGACCTCATAAAAATGACTCAACTATTTTGCTTAATTGTGCCTTAAACCTGCATACAACCATCAAGTAGAGCAGAACTTTCATCCATCTTTGGTATGTTTGTTACAGTGACGAGTGATACTAAGCAATGTACCACAAAGTGTCCACATTGGCAATTTTGTAGAGGTACAGACTCGATTTAATCTGATGCAATTGAACACTGTGTATATTGACAATGATTATATTAGCCACAATTTGACCAATCGACCTGTTCATTAAGGCCTACCTCTGATGAATTGGTTAAAAAAATCAACCATTGTTCCCTGCTGAAAAGTTTCTTATTAACAAAATGAGCTGAAGTGGTATTTTCCACTTGGATCAAAACTTTCCAATGCAATGAGTCATGTCCATGGTCCATTGAGAGGAAATGTCCAACCATTGGTGCTGTGATCACCTTATTTTTAATATTGCTACAGTGTTAACTAATCCTAATTTTCACTTTACGCTCTGTCATTCCTAGAAATGTCGTCAGGTCTAGTACAGTAGTCGACTGTCTGTTTCCATTTCCTTCCCACTCTCCCCTCCCTTCCTTATCTATGTCTTAGCTCTTGCACTGAAATGTTATCAGGCCGAGTACGAGAGTTAATTTCACATCCTTACTGTTCATGGCCTGTAAGGATGTCATTGTATTTTCCCTTGTTCCCTCCCTTGCCTTGAAGCGCTTTGATACACATTGTGCATAGGTGCTGTATAAATAAACTATCATATATCATATATATCATATAATAAAACGGATATTGTTGAGTTACATAACATTCTTTAAAGTTTCCAATAGAAAATGTAGCTGTTGTGGTGTGCAAGCAAACCTGGGATATATTTCGAATAAGTCATTGCCAATGATCACGGTACCCGAGTGGGAACTTCTGGGGGTAGGTTGGAAGGTGTTCATGTAACCCACGAGTACATGCACTTGCTGCAGAGATCTATGTATATTTTGTGGCTCGTGTGTATGAATCATGTCAGGCCTGACTGCCTTTCATCCTCCTGAGACTGGTAAAATGAGCAATATAGGAACGGTTGTAACCTGTGACCTAAAGGGTTAATCTATCTGCCACTGCTTCAGCATTTTGCCACTGCAGGGTTGGCAACATGACCACCTAAAATACAGGGCGGATAACGCCTATTATTCCATGAGGACGCTTAAAGCGGGAAAAGCTGAGCTGTGACATAGCTATTATTATAATGTATTGATAATATTCTGAATGAATAGAGAAAAGCAGGAAATATGCATCAGGCAAGGCGAGCTAGTAACAGCGAATAGAATGTGTTTAAAAAATTTAAACATATAGCTTTTAAGAAGTTAGAAACCTTAGATTTAGGGAAAAAAACACATCCAAACAGGTTTGTGATATGCGCCTCCTGCATTTTTGTGTCAGATGGCAAATCGCACTTTGCAATCTGGAACTTCTAAGCTTTTGTGGGGATTCAGGGTACCAATGTGTACAGGCATAGAGGAGGGCTGATGAAAGCTGCCTGGCCTGCACTCTTCTGCAAGCGAGAGAGCTTCTTAAGCTCCCCCAAGCGCGCATCAGACTTGCCCAGGTGGTGTTCAGCGAGGCTGATGATCAGGTTTAATATTCACAGATGAAATGACAGAGGCCTTGTGCTGAGCACCAATGTTTGGGGTGAAGCTTGTTACTCAACTTGATATCTTGCTGTCAGCAGAAAATGAACACTAGCCCCCTTCACATTCACCACCACCTATGCCAGGAGCAAACCTATCCCCATCGAGCGGGCAGAGCAGAAGGTTCTTCCAGGGGCAGGAAAGCAAGGCACACTTGCAAGGGGTTCTGCTTTAACTAGAGAACATATAACTGGCGTTTTCATATTATGCTCAAATGTGATATTTGAACAGAGCCCAGCTATGGGCCCAGCTACGGGCAAAACTGTTTTGAATGATTTGACTGGGTAAGAGGCATAGATAGCAATTGCTTCTCTTGGTGGCACTCAGAAACCGAGAAGAACCAACAACGTGCACTAGAAAGTGCAGCAGATATGAGCTACTGGGACAGGAAGGCAATTTGGGGGAAACGCGAAGAAGTGGTGGAAGAAGCGTGGTGAGCAACTAAGTAAAGCACTGAAGATCTACTCAGAGAGATTATGAATTTATATAAAACATCATATTTTAATCCAAATATATGGTTAAAACATGAAGTGAACCAGGGTACTCACAAAAGACTGTGCCACAGACTTGATTTACTATTCAACTGATTGTTTTAATCAAAAATGTTCTCCCGTAGGAGAGCCCATGTTACATCAGTGAATAGCGATACTTGTTTTTGTAATTAACATGAGTTGTTTTCCAGTGGCATTAAACACCTTCTGCATTGTCTCTGAGCAGTGTTGGCAAATGAATAGCCACAACTAAATCTGCTGTTTATCCTGAGCAAACAAAGCTTTTTTTGTGCATACACGTTTTTCTCTGCTCTGCGGAGGAGTACTTTTGGTCGGTACTATGGCATATCTTGAAGTCTTGGACTGGTTGATGAGCTCTCCTTATAACCAAATATAAACTATTTGGATTTCTAGCATATATGTTTGGGAAAAGAGTTGTATGATGCTCCTTTTACAATGATTTGTAAATAATTGCCTTCCAAACTCTTCGGAGATGGAATCTGACTACGCATGCTCACAAAGTGGCTTACCTCATTATTCAGTTGCGCGCATGGAAAATAATGTGCGCACAAAGGCTAATCATTTCTGCACTCAGAGGGAACGTTGTCTAGGAGTGCTTGTTTTCCTCTTGCAAATCCTCCATGATTCAAATGGTCTTTGCCTCTCCTTTAGTCCCACTCCAATCTTGCATAATTTTGCATCCTTGCTGAAATACCTGGACATATTCTCAGGTGAGCCCACAGCTGAGGGTGTGTGCAAGAGGATAGCGACGTTCCAGGTCAGACACAGAAACGCATGGATTGATGTGTTAGCTAGTTAAAAAGTTCAATATCAAGGCCCTCAAGCAAGTCCAATAATCAATAATAAATTAAACCAAAAGTTCAATATGACACATCCTACTGGGCAGAGCTGCTCTCATGCCGTTAGATTCTGATGGCGAATGCCCAAGCGCTTGGGTTGCCATCTCTAAAGGGACGAAGGGACTATCGATGTGGCAACAGCTTTTTAAAGCGCTCTTCAGAAATATTTACCTCCAACTGTTATAGGAGACAGAGTAATAATTCAATGTATGTGAAACTGTACTTCACACCTCGAGTAGAAGAATAAATATTGTCAGGATGGCGGTGGTTAAGTAAAGTCACAGCTGCCACACATTGATCCACCCGAGCCTCAGGCGGCCCCTGCTCCCCCTCCCCCCCAATCCGTTTAATAAATAAACTGTTACCAACAAGCAGATCTAAAAACCTCAAACCAAAATGTGATAGGAAAACCTACACACCCTAAAAAACCCTTTTTTAAATCTCGTTTTTAAATATGTTTTTTCCCTATCACTGTGTCTGCTTTTAAGTAGTTAGCGTTGCTGTGGCAGGTCTTCTGTTTAATGTTGCTTTTCACTGGGAGGCTGCTTTTACAGTGAAATATTGAACACATCCTCTACTCTTGAGATGTCTGCATAATTCTTACAAAGCTGGGAGAAGGGGAGATACAACTTTCCAAATATGCTAAGCACACCATTAATTAGGCTCAGATTCATGGCAAAAACAATGGTTCATAAAATGTTGTAAATCTATTTTAACTACTGCTAGCATTTCGACTTTTAGCAAAAGAACCTCCCTTTCCAGGAATTCTTGGGGCAGTAAAAGTAAAGCACCTAAAGAGAATCCACCAATCTAAGGCTCTTTATTTCGGAAGTCCCGACTGTTTACTTAAGCCCCCTTACTCTCTTCCCTTCCGGTAGCTTTATACTGTCCAGGTGGATAGCTCACAGGTAAGGTGCTGGTTGGTCTCTGACAGGAGGGCTTGCTGCACTTTGCAAGTTCTAATCCTGTGATAGGGCCAATGCAGCCTTCACCCATCTGAGGTTGATCAATGAAGTACTGTACAAAAATGGAGTAATAATACACCCCTTAATACACCCCTAGAAAGCTGGCAGAAGCGCCATATATAAGGACCAATAGGTTGGTATCCCCGTAACCTGCAAGAACCTGGGCAGGAAGGGCTATATAGGAACCCAAATTATTATTTATAGAGCATTTCCAGGGCATTCATTTATCTGTTGCTGTTTCATGCCTTTCTTTACCATCTATAGAACATAATGGGCCTCATTATGAGTCAGGCGTTAGCCGTGCCTGTAAAAATGACATGGCTGCCGCCGGAGTCATTTTATTTCCAGCGCTCAGCAATGGGGACTTACCGGGGCATTGCGGCCCCAGCGGTCCCGGTAATAGCCCATTGCCGGGTGCCGGAAAATATTACTCCAAATTCCCATTCGAGTCCCGATGGGAATGGGGAGGACGAATGCACCAGCACCATTCATGAATCCGTCAAGGTCTGCGAGCGGGTGCCTTTCCACAGAACTCGGAGTTTGCCGGTCCGGAAACAACGGTACTGGCAAGCTTACCGGCACCGTTGTTTCCGGACCGGCAACCTCGTAATGACACCCAATGTCTGTTTGTTGAGAGACAAAGCATGAGTGTTTTCAATTATATGATTCAAGCTGATTTGTTGTAGACAGGGTGATGATATTTACATCAGCAAAGGCTAGAAGATCCTGCCGCGAACGGCCTCCTTTCATCCCCTAGCACGCAGCTGTACCACATGGGGGCCTTGTGAGCTACCAGCCAGTTTTCAGTCCACCCATGCAATTACCTGGAATTGTAGCCCTCCCACTTCCAGAAAGGAACAGGTGTTGGCCTGATCACAAGTTTACATGCCCCGCTGCCGGAATGGAATTGGTTGTCAGATCAGAAGGGCAGTTATAGCAGTCAGGCGTGTGCTCTGGTAAGCGGTGGCGTACACATCCCAAAGAAGACAAGGGCAGAGCTTGGAACACTTAAGAATTGCTCAATGAAGAGATCTTCTTCCCCTTTATGATGAACGAGCAGAGGTGAACCTGAGGAGCATGACGTGGCATCTCAGAGACTCTTGAACCCCCAGTCCATGGTCCCTTTTCAAGATATTAATGACATATTCTTCACAAAAGGGGATGAGACCGGAAACAGTCTGTACAGTCATGTTTGGAAGCAATGAATGGCCTCTGGTCAACTCCTCGCCATCATATGCTTTCCTGCTTCATCCTTTCAGCCCTTCTCTGCCTGTAGGTACCAGAAAACTGAGTTATCTTAATGGGATGAAGGGAGGGTTTTATAGACGAAGGAAGAATATGGACAAGAAGTACACACGTGTCTACCCTTAGTAAATCGAATGTACTCCTATGTGTCTGGCTTTCTGCAAACTAATAGGAAATTACCAACATATCAAGTGCCAGGGAGGTGACCCTCAAGATAATGCCGAATTTTAACACAAGATGGCATCCACTCTAGAACTGTCTTCCATGGAGTAATGTCTGTAAAAAGCATCACCACATAGCAGATCCACGAGCTACTTTTTGGGAACCATCTTCTGGCAATCCACAGAAGCTGTCTTGGTCCTGACTAAGTGTAACCCTTCATATAATTCTGGGTTCAGATAAAGCCGTGGAATGGTGTCTGTAATATGAAAAAATTGAGAAATGAAGTTTGGTCTGATTTCAAAATGGCACCTATGCCTTTGTCAAATGTCTGTATTTTTAATGTGCAGTTTTGTCTTGCACATTTTCCCAATGGGTTCTATTAATATGTATGTTTGTTTATTATTGTCAAACTTCGACATCACGTGTCTCGTATATTAATCGATAAGAACTGTTTTTCTCTCATTATTTTATTTGCAGGTTTCCCATTTCAGTTTTCTGTAAATGGCAGATATTGGTATTGTCCGTTCTGGGGGTGGGCGGTTCATTATCTGCGAGATTTTACCTCATCTTGTTGTGGGTTCCCCCTTGGGCATGGTAGTACTTGATACAGCCATGGCCGTCATGAGGGTGGTGCAGGGCAAACTGCCCCAGGACTTGCGCTCGGGGGGCCTCGCAGCTGCCTGGATGGGATTTTGTCCATGGGAGCTGTACGGTGTCATTTGCTACCGGCTGCAGCAGAAGAGAAGATTTTTAAAAAAATGTTTAAAACAAAGTACACGCAACACACAGCATGGGGGGGCATGGCCCATGGGGGGTATAGTAGGCACTGGGCAGGTGGTGCCAGCGGGACTGTAAAATGTAACCGTTTTCTGGCGTCCGGGCCCAGCATGATTTCACGTGATGGTTTGCTAACCTTGCATTCACAGATGACTCTGGTGTTGGAGTTGGAGATGAAGTAGTCAAGTGAAATTACTTCAGTGCCTGGACTCTAGCGCTCGCACAGCACTTGTGTCGGAGTTCATTGTGGCCTGGTCCAGGGTCCTTGGATGATCATGGCAGCGTCTTCAGGGGCCTACAGGCAAGACGGGCTGTAGCAGAAGGTAAGGCACCCCCTCGAATTTGGTGAATCAATGGGAACCCGTGTGTGCGTGATCAGCACGGTCAATGTGTAAACTATAAGTCCCAGAATGCAACACAAAGATAGATATGCATATTCGTTGAGCCAAGCTTCCAGCTGGTAGTTACATAGCTCTCAACCTTACCAAGGAGGGTGAGAACACCAGATTTCTTTTTTTTTGGGCGGGGTGAGAGCCCAATGAAGTGAATTGGCGTATAGTGGGGCTTGGCAGGTGAGGCAGCTGATTGCAAGGAGAGTGACACCTGGCAAAAGCATGCAAGTTGAGAGCTATGATAAAGCCAATGCTTCCTTCTGTTTTTCAAATACATTGGGTTGATATATACTAGATTTTTCTCGCGTTTAACACTTCTATGTCAGTTTATTGTCTGTAAGAGCTTTAGATTCACTTTTCTCACAATATGTACAATTGTGTGGATCCGCCACGTGCACAGATGCTCCGATGCCAGCTGAAAACCACCACTCGGAGCCTAGAAAGGTCACTTTTCAGCATCCTATGGTGGAAATGAAACAAACATCTTATCTAGTTGTGCTTGGACATTTTTCTCCAAATGCCTTGTGGCACCTGAGGCAATTGTTACTTTTATCCATATGGCATGTTCTGCTACTCTCGGTTAATGTCTCCATGAATATTTTCACATACGTGTTATGAGCGCAGCAAACGTCTTTGTTCTTCAATCAGTCCATGCTGTGTTACGTTTATGCTACTAACTCAGCTGTCAAAAGAAAATGCAACGTCGGAGCCTTTCAGACTTTTCATGCAAATGGCATCATGCTGCCAGTCATCAGTCTTGTAACACAGCAATATGTTCCTTTCAATATTCCTTTTTCGTTCTGGGGCCTATAATTAGCGCTTTGAAATAAATGCTCGCTATCACAGCTGCTTTTGCTGGAGCCCTTTCAGCAGTCACTTCCCTTGGGTATACAAAAGTGTTATCACCTCGTTGCCTTTTAACACTGGTTCCTCCACATCAGCCAACTTATGACAAAGAGGGATTTAAAGATTTTCAGTGGGCATTTAGTGTTTCAGCTCCCTGCAGGCTGGCCGTCTTGTGATAATCAGCAGCTATTAACTCCTGGCTGTATTTCTTTGTCTCCATTATAGCGTATGCATCCAATGGGAGACTCAGACTGTTTTCTGCTCTAAGCAATGGGGGCCTTGCCTCCCAACTGTCATTTTGAAATGGGCCCCAACTCATCTTCAGCCAGGCCTAGGTAAAGAAAACATAAGTGTTATCAAATGGCTAGAGTGGCGTACATTGAATATTGGCCAGTCCAGCCAGTAATAACACTTATGATGCACAGCTGATGTGGATATACATTCCGTGGCATGTTGTTTTTTTCACTGGCTGTGAGTCCTTATATGGTAATACCGGCCCAGATGTCTTTGGGTTCGGCACGCTTTACAAATGCCTAATAAATAAATAAATTTGTTGCAGCCTGCATGGACATGTATGGGAACAGCCAGCATGAACATGTTTTCGTACTGGCATATGTTGTGGGCAAAGGCGGCATGAAATGTCATGGAAAATGCTCCTGTGCACGGTTCGTGACTTTCATCTATTGGGTCTGTCCATGTGCTACCATACAAAGCCCAATTGTAAATTCTATGGCTTTTTACCCTAATATTTAAAGAAACTGCTGTAAAATGCCCCATTTTAATTTGTTTCAAAACAATTTTGGGGGGGCCAGAAACCCTCTCAAGCACCCCTTGTTTGGTTTGGGCTCCCTCACTGTGCTCTGTCAATCGGACATAATTGGAGCAAACATTTAGGTCTCTCCAGTTCAAAAAACATCAGCCGCCACTGAACATCATCTACCTGTCACTGTGTATGATGTGTGTTTTAATGCACACAAAGGGGCAGGATGCTCCTCCTTAAAGATGGCGTCATGCACCACCCGCCGTCATGCCATCCTTAATATATTTATGCATATGGCATAAATGTTAGTCTGGAGTGAATGCGTCTTCAGTAGAGAAACATAACTTAGCTGTAGTTGATTTGCTGTCATAATAATGAACCATATTTGGGTTCCTTCACACAAACAAGGGGAGATTTATCGCGTCTCCTGTTTGCGGTGCTGCCACCGCTGGCCCAGTGCAAAACAAATCATAAGGGGGCCTCCCCAAACGTTTTGCCCCGGGCCTCAACACACCTTGTGACAGCCCTGGGTACAGCCCCGTGAAATTAAGCAAGCGTAGGGATGAGTGGGGAAATAAAAGAATGTAAGAGGGGTGCAGAGATCCCTCAGGTGCCCAGAGATAGTGGGCGGGCCTTTTTTTCAGCCTGCGTTACGCACGGTCTCCCGTACAGGGAGCTGTGGAGTGGAAGTGGTAATGAAAGCGGGCTCCTAGCCCCTTTTGGCGGTTCCATCGGTTTTCCACAGTCCAGTCTCTTTGACCGCCTCTCACCTAAGCCGTACTGATCTTTAGCATAGCAGGTGAGTGTAGGGCTGATGTTTCTTTTCTGTGAAACACAGTAATGAGGTAGGAGGGTGAGATCCCGTAAGGGAGCTCTACCCCTTTACGCACCTGTTTGGTTCCTCCTACGTTCGCTCATAGTTAAGAAAAGTCACCCGTTTTGTGATTATATGCACTCCCTGGGGAGCACGCAGCCGTTGGCCGAGCAAATAAACTTAAGGGGGAATTCTCCATGAGAGGACGTACATTATCCACATCACAAACTGACGGGCATCCCATATTCTGTGCAGACTATGTTGTCCTATGCAGCACACTATGGGCCCAAGTTTAAATTCACCCCAAAAGAAGATTTCTGGCAGTAATGTCCTTTCGTTAGGCTGGCAGGATGTTCATAGAGCATCCAGTGTTGCATAGTCATAAACAAGAATAGAAACATGAGGAATACCATTAGAAAAAGTATAATCTCTGGGATACATCTGTCAGTCACTTACTTTAAGGTTTTAAGTACCATATACCATATAAACCCATACTTGTCCAGGTGGACTGTAGTCACATACTGGCTGAGGAGGTATGAGCACTCTGTGGCGCATTGGGCATCGATTTTGTTTGTGTTGGACCAGTGTTTATGTCTAACTATTAGGGTTATATGCACTCTCTGGAGGTCCGGTAACCTTAGTTAAGTATAACAGTGTGCTCAGTGCAGGCCGGTCTTAGAAGCAGCAGTGCCCTGGGCGAATTGGTGCCCCACCCCCTACCCGCGTACCACCAGGGGGAGAGGCAGGGCGGGGGGGCAGGGACGCCACATTTGTTTTACCCCTCCCTGCTCCGGCACCTCTCAGCGGGTTAATCACTGGAATAGGACGCTCATGTATGCTATTGCGTGAGTGCCCTATTCCGATGAAAACCTCCTGGCTCCCGCATCGGAGCAGGGAGGTCATCATCATGTGAATAGGGTACTGATATTGTTATTAAATGCACCCCACTGTCACGGGCGCATTTAATAACAAAAGGGCACATCCCGCACCTTTTCTCACTACACCGGCTCATGGGAGGCCGTAAAAGACTACCCCCAACCTTGCGTGGCAGGGGGCTAATGGCGTCCTGGGGGGGGCATGGCGCCCCGGACGGTCAACCACCCCCCGGGGGCCGGCTCTGGCTCAGTACACCCCGGGAAGGCTCTGTGTTTTTTGCAAAGTGCCGTCATTACCCTTAGCTGCTTGTGTACTTTTCAGGGGCAGTTAGGTTTACTGGTACTGTCAATTCCGTGTGACTGCCGCAGAAGTATTTTGAGTGCCCACTGCTCTCAGAGGAAGGACATCTTTGTAGCACTGACGCTAACCGTGTCCTCGAAAGGGGGCTGTAGTCAGCAGCCGTACTGTTCTTTCCCTCTAAAGAAGTTGCTCGGTCAGTGGCACCTTTCAGTCGCCTATGATGGAAGTAGAGACCAGACAAAACAACGCTATAGTATTGTTCCACTCACTTGACCTGTATGTGTTATGCACAAGAGTGTTATTGTAGAAAACAAGGATTGCACTACATGGTTGGTGTTTCAGCTGATGGAACTGCAGAAAGAAGTCACTCGGTCATTGGTACCATGAGCTCCTATTAGAGTGGAGTGTGTGGTTTTGGCCACAGAATTAGAGGTCAGCTAAAGGAAGCATCTCACATATAGCCTTGTTCCAGTGAAGAGGATTTTATGCTAAAACTACTCTGGGGTGTTGTTAATCGAGGGAAATATAGTTTATGTCACATTTCCTTGCCAGAGTAAAAGTAATTTCGTGGTGGTTAAGTTGTTCGCCACCTTGACTCTGACGCTTTCTTGTCTGTGTCTATGTGTGGTACCACATTGTTGTGTGGTAGACTGCAGCTACCAGTAGGAGACTTTTATTTCAGCAAGTAAACAGTCTGCTATCAACTGGTGTTGGGATTAGGTGGAAGGTGGTGAGTTTGGTTATTGAGAAGCCAATTTAAAGCTGCGAGTTTGGTTATCCATGAAACTGTTTACTCAGTTCTTTTAATGAAAAGCCAATATATTTAAAGCTATCAACTGATTTTATTTAATGCATTGTTTGTCTGTTTAAGGTAACACTGGTATGTTATAGTTCATCAAATGTGATTTTATACACACTCAGGTGGCAAGATCATTCCTTATATAGATGATCTTTGGGGGTCTGAGGCTATTGTATGTATGATTCAAAGACAGCCCGTCATTTTGTTTGTTGTATTGCCGCATTATTTATCTACTAGCTGTCCCCGGCCACGCGTTGATGTGGCTCAGTCTGGTTAAATGGAAAAGAAAGAAATGAGAAAGCGCACGTTTCTAATATGTTTAATTTGACAATGCTTGTGGGTAGTTTTTAATGGCTCTGGTGGTTCTCCAGGTTGAGGCAGTTTAATTTTCCCGGCAGCGCAACATATTTCTTTTGTTTCTCCATTAAATTTCTGAGCCTTGCAATAAGGACACAATTCAATCATGGTGCCGATGAGAACATGCCGGCTCAAACTATAATCATTAGCTGGGTTGTTTCGGAATGCAAGGCAATTGTAATGGTGTGATTGCTGAGCACGGAGTCGTGTTTGACGCTGATCTGCTGTTTCTCTCTTTTAGCCACTCTCAGCCTGTTGCTTTCATTCTGTTGAGAACAAAGCAGATCTGAAGCTGCAGCACGCGATCGCCGTGCTCGCAACCATGCATCCTAAAGTCTGGCTGCACATCGCTCTGCTGCTTCCTCGCACGTATTTGAGCCGGAATCGTAAAATAGCTGGGTTGTACCGGAATGCAAGGCGATTGTAATTGCGTGATTGCTGAGCATGGAGTCGTGTTTGACGCTGATCTGCTTTTTCTCTCTTTTAGCCACTCTCAGCCTGTTGCGTTGGCTCGCAACCGTGCATCCTAAAGTCTGGCTGCACATCGCTCTGCTGCATCGTCGGCACGTATTTGAGCCGGAATCGTAAAATAGCGTGTGTTGCTTTTATGTCCAACAGATGGTGCTATTTTGCATCAAAAATGTTCAGTATATCATGTGTTGCTTTTACGTCCAAGAGATTGCGCTGTTTTTCAGAAAAAGCATGTTTTTACCTGTCACAGGTGTGACATCTATGTATAGTAGGTATATGAAAACACGCGCCTATTGGAATGCAACATTGTGTCAAAATTTCAAAGCAATCGGTGAAGAACTTTCGGAGATTTAAGATTCTGAACAAACAAACATTTACATTTTTATTTATATAGATTTAGTATTTATCATATAAAGACTGCCCTGTTCCAGGGTTAATGACTCATACTTTGTGTATATTGCATTTATTCACTTATGGTGCCCATTAATAAGCTACTTGTCTAGATAAAGGACTAGCTTTATTTCCTTTAACAGGTCAAAGGGGCTCTGGGAGTGAACCCTTTGTATTCGCTCTTGGTGAAGACACTTATCTACCCTCTTAAGCTCAGTCTCAATCATTCCCCTGGATTCTCCGGACAATTGCATGGGTGTGGTAAGGTGTATGACCATTTTCTCCTGAATTCCTACAGGTTGCTTGCTGCGTTATCCACTCATACTCATTGTGGCCATCTACACCATTCACAGACAGTTCCACCTTACACTTTGGAGGCACTGCAGAGATCCAGGGGTAGTCCTATTTACCAGACAGGCATCAATTAAGTATATTGGATACTCACCCACCTTTGACCAAAATGGCGCAGGACTATGTTCTGCATTGGGTGTGCGACGAAGGACTTAGTCCTGAATTCTGTTTTTTGGTAAGAGAGGGCCCATTAAATGTCACTACTGATAAAACGTTGGCACTGACTGGTCCCTTGGAACATGTCACTCAGAAGGTTAAAAGTTTGGAGTGCATTCCTGGTCAGGACAGCAAATGTGATATGCTATGTTATGGGTGTAATTCCCTTACCAGCAAAACTCTGCCCTCTCTGAAAACCACAGTGGAGAGCACCTGTTTGTAATTTATGTTTGGTCATTAGACACCTGGCCGCGTAAACCTCCTTACCTGAACCTACATTGCCAACCAAAGGTGCGCTTGTCATTGCTATCAACGTGGGGGAGGCTGTTAGAGCAGCACTAGGGCGACAGCCTACACCATCCGTTATGCCCGAACATGGGGCATACACTCAACTATGACCGTTTTCTGGAGAGCACCCTGTTCCAAAAGGAGCAGAGGCCTATGAACTATGGGTAGACCTCACCAAACCTATGTTGCAAGATTGGAAGGGGTTAGATCATGAGAAGAGATGGAGAGTAGTGGAAACACTGAGGGCCCTGCTTTGCAGATGGTACAGTCACTCTGTGCTTTGTGTCCAGATCCTACTTATCAGCAAGCGATGGGAGCATTGGAAGGTACTTTCCTAACCACTGAACCGATGATGAAGTTCCATGCCACCACTCTATGGTCTTGGGAGAAGCTGACTGACTATCTATTGCAGATTGCACAAACACTGTTTCTGGCTCACCAAAGAGGAGTCGCAAAGACATCAAAATTAAATAGTTGCAGATTGAAGCAAGTACTGAGGGGGGCTAAAGAAGCAGTGATTCTGTTATTGCAACTGAGACTGCATGAGGAGCTGGAAAATCCCCCTCCCTATGAAGAAATGCTGACGTCCGTTAGGGCATTGGAATAGGAAATGGTGATGTCACAGTGCAGAGCCATGCAGTACAAGGCCAGACACCGGTGCCAGACACTGCTACGCTCAGCAGAGGCAGATAGAAGGGCTACAGCAGTTGGTCAAGAAGCTCCAAATACAACTGACATCCAGGGAAAATCTGCCGCCAAACATGGAGTAAGGGAGAGGTGCCTTTCCACCATCCTGTGAGCAAGAGAACCAAGCTTACAAATGGGCACAGGAGCCCACAGATATTCCCATCTGCTCTTCTGCAGCACTACCACCATGGAGATTTTGTCACCAATGTGGAGCTGTGAGAGAGATCCAAATTAAGGACTGGTAGCTGTCCATTTTGAGGCTATCAAACCAACTCCCATGAGGGACACATCGGGAAACACTCAGGAGGTTCGAGAGGAGGAGCAGATAGAACCTGAACAGCAGGATTCATCTCCACCAAGACCGGCACCAACAACTTGATGATGACACAGAATCCTGGGATCAGTTCCATTGGAGGTCAGAAAAAGCCTCAGGCAGGTTCAACATTTGATTGTGTCTGGAAGGTCCATGTGCTCTCTAACAACAAGGCTGAGCTGCCTGAAAAATTGTTCAAATTGAAAACAAAGCAGTATACCCAGCATGGCATCCCATCTGGCCTCATTGGGCCCACAATGACCATCCTAGTTGATCTTGAAGGGTGGCGAACTACAGCCTTATTGGATAGTGGATCCCAGATCACCATAGTGTACAAACATTATACCACCAGTATTTGCCACATCTACCTCTGGAAACCCTAGAAGGGTTAAATCTGTTGGGAGTTGGATATGCTGCCTGTAGATATCTCAGGTATATCTGTGTGAATATCTATTTCACACAAGAAGGGAAGTGCCGCTGGTCATGGGACCAACCCTGCAATGTTTGGTACACTGGCAAAGCTGTGTAAGAAGATGGCTGGCCCTCAATTTGCCCGAACTCTGAAGATGCATCCAGCCTGTCAAAAGGTTTACCTCAAGAGATGCATGGAGATGCTTAGTTGACCTCAGGGGCCTGTGGGAGATGTGACCACATCCAATCATGGTCAAGCTAACATACCAACTGGTAAGACTGTGATGGTGCATGGCTACATATGTTTTCGAGAACATGACAGTTACAGATGGTTGGTGATGGAAGCTCCCGAGGGTGAAGATATTCCTGGAGATATGTTGATACAAAGCACGCTAGTCACTGACGATGGCCAAGGGCTGAAAAACATCAAGGTCCCTATCACAAATCTAACAGACAAAACCATTCATATCCCTGGAGGTTTGAAGAGTGCACAATTCTAATTCACTGGCTCTGTGGCTCAGAATAACCCTGCACAGACCAGACCGTCCATCCTCCATTCGACATTTAGAAGGTCAACTTTGGGGAACCACCACTGCCAGAGTGTGAAAAAGATCACCGACGCCAGCAGCTGATGCTGAGAGATGAAGTCTTCTCCACCTGTGATTGGGATCTGGGGGAAGCGCATGGAATGGTGCTGAATGACTACACTCCTTTTTGAGAGAGGTCGAGGAGATTGGTTTCTGCCGACATGGAAGATGGAGTTAGTGGAGCTATTGAATGCCGGAATTATTCAGGAATCCAGAAGTCTTTATGCTTCAACGATTGTGGTAGCACGAAAGAAGAACAATGATGTCCGGCTGTGCATAGACTATATGTGGCTCAAAAGACGAACTGTCCCAGATCAATATACTACACACAAGGGATAAGGTGCTCAACTGCCTCGCAGGAAGTTGGGGGTTCTCTGTTCTTGATCTAAGAAGTGACTGTAGTCAGATTCCTATGATGCCTGAAGACCAAGAGAAGACTGCTTTCATTTGTCCTCTGGAGTTCTATCAGTTTACACGGATGCCACAGGGGATCTCCGGAACTGCAGCCACTTTCAGCACACGATGGAACACACTGTTGATGAAATGAATTTGCTGGGAGCACTGCTCTACCTGGACGATGTCATTATCTTTGGTAAGATGATTGAGGAACACCATCAGAGGCTATTTAAGGTCCTGGATCATCTTTGCCAGCAAGGTTTGAAGGTATCACTAGGAAATTTCCAGTTCTGCAGAACCAGTGTGAAATATATTGACCATGTAGTCTCAGCAGAAGGAGTCAGTGTGGTTCCTACCAAAATGGAAGCTCTCCATAGATGGCCAAAGCCTCCGAATCTGAGAGAGATTCAATGTTTCCTGGGTTTATGCAATTATAACCGGCGGTTCGTGCTGTCCTCAGACCGACCTTACCAAAGGGTATCCTGCGCCACAGACAACAATGAAAACCAACTGTGATGCACGTTATCTTCCCAAGTAGACGCTTGGGCATTTTTGAACCATCGGGTGTTACCGTGCATTTCCCCATTTGAAGAAGACATTCATGGAAGCACCAGTCTTGGTTTATATGCCAAACCACTGCTGCCCTATATCCTACACATAGATGTTAGCCTTGATGGATTGGGTGCTGTACTGTATCAAGAAAACCAGGGAAGTACCAGACCTCTGTTGTTTGCTAGTCGTCAATTCAGCCCATCTGAAGTGAATTATCCAACACACAATCTGGAATTCCTGGTCCTCAAGTGGGTGGTGACTGTAAAACTCCATGACTATCTCTACAGAGCCCAATTCACTGTGCGGACAGAGAATAATCTGCTTACCTACATTCTCAAATCTGCTAAACTGGATGGCACAGGTCATCGCTGACTGGTTACATTATCATCTTACGAGTTCCAGTTGAAATATCATCCAGTGATCAACATCATTGATACTGATACATTGTCAAGAAAGCCACCCTCCAATAAGTGAGACGAAGCAAAACACCAGGAAACGATACCTGTGGCTGCCTTGAGGGTGCTCATTGTGAATGGAACATCCAGGCATGCAGACCAAGCTTGACTGATAGAATGTCTTGGGAAACTGCTGACAGAGTTCCGGCAAGCTACTGTGATGTGGCCGGCCTGATTGCACCTGAACTTCCACATCTGTCCAGACAAGATTTACGAACAGCCCAGCTAAATGACTCCAACATGCATGAAGACCTCACGGCAAAAGAGAACGGGGTTGAAGGCTAACAGGCGTGCATACACCAAAGAATGGAAGATTCTAATGATCAAGTGTGGTGTTTTGTTCAAGGAAAGTCAATTTCAGCAAAGTCTTATTCATCGTATGGTGCTCCCTCGCCAAATCCATCAAGTGGCACTGCAAGCTCTCCCTGAACAGCATTCGCATCTGGGCAGCGAACACACTCTTAATCTAATCAGAAATCAATTCCACTGGCCTGTTTGTGCTCAGATGTGGGCAACTATGGCCGAAACTTTGCCCGTTGCATCGCCAGGATGGTATTTACTCCTCGGGCCACAGCACTTCATCACCTGCAGAGCTCTAGAATGATGGATTTAGTCTGTGTTGACTTCCTGAGCCTAGAACTAGACTGCAGTGGGATTCAGAATGGTAGTCACAGATCATTTCACCAGGTATGCTCAAGCATACCCAACTAAAGATCAGAAAGCGGCGACCATAACCAAAGCACTATGGGAGAAATGTTTTGTCAACTATGGCTGGCCCACTGGGCTCCATTCCGATCAGAAGCCTGATTTAGAATCCAAATTAATCAAGGAACTAATGCAACTGATTGGGGTACACAAGACAACAACCTCACCATTACATCCTCAAGGTGACGCACAATCGGAGCGATTTAATCGCAACCTCCTGAGTATGTTGGGCACCCTTACCTCTAAAGAAAAATCCAGATAGAGCCAGTATGTGTCTGCCTTAGTACATGCATACAATTGCACAAATAATGACAGCACTAGTGTAACTCCATTTCAACTCATGTTTGAAAGAGAAGCCAGATTAACTATAGACCTGTGTTTTGGGGTCTTGTCTGATGGTACTGGAGCCGAGAATTACAACAAATATGTAAAAGACATACAGGAGCAGTTAAACCAAGCTTACCAATTGGCCCAAGCCGCTGCTGAACACAATGCTGATGCAAACAAAAGGAGATATGAGGCCAAAGTCAGGATCCAAAATTTGGAACCTGGGGACAGAGTTTGCATCAGAAATTTGGGAAGAAGAGGGAGAAACAAGTTGGGGGATCGCTGGGAGTCTCAGCCCTACCTCATTGATCATCAGTTACCTGGTCTGCCTTTGTTCAGGTTAAGAGAGGAGAATAATTAATAATTTGTGAAGACGCTTCACAGGAATCAGCTCGTACCCATAGGAGATGATGTAGAAATGGATCCGGATGCTACTGAATTCTCTCTTTCCCCCCATAAACATAGTTACCAGAAGCAGGTCAGAATAGTCATGTGATGAGGATTTCTCAAAATTCACAAAGCTGAGTACTGTACTGCATGGTATATCCAGCCCAGAGAGCAGAGTAAAAGGTGAGAATGGTGAAGCTCAGAAGCAAGAAATGGCCAATAGTCTGTTAGGTAGGCACCCAAGACGAGGAAGTGGAAGAGAGTCTTGGTGATTCTGAAACCCTTAAAATAGCCTACTGACAAGAAAGTAGACTCAAAACACCTGGGACCTGAGATCATGTAATACACCCTAAAAACGAAAAGGAGGAGCGTAAACTCGGGCCCGGCTCCAGGAAATTTCATTTGAGGGGGCCAGGGTTGTGATCAGGGGGGGCCCACATTACATTGGGTGTGGGTCTAGGAGTACCCTAAACATTGTGCTGGCATTGATCCAGATTTCCCAGATCCGTGATTGAGCAAAAAATGTCTTTTCCTAGATCTGCAAAAATACATTTGTACCCCTCTATAAAATACTGTACACAGCAAAAGAGAAGCAAGGAACATAGTGTTGCAGCATCGATCTACCCATCTTCCCTTCCCATCTGCTCTCCCCTTTCTGTTATATCTGATCCTCTTTCACCTTTCACTGTCCAGTCACCTTCCTTCAGCTTCCCTAGCCACCATTCCCATGTACCTCCCCTCCCACCTATTCACACCAGCACTCAGCATGCCTTTACTGGACTGGCTTGGGAGAATTGATGGTGATGGCTCCCCCTCCTCCTCTGAGAGGGCTGAGCAGTGAGGCCCCCAGTCTTTGTACCATCTCAGATGGTGTCCGCCCAACAATACCTTACCGAGCACTGTGGCTACTCTCAGCAGGCCCCGGAGGAGATGCTTGTGCTCACTCCATCTTGTTGTGAAAGATAGACCCCCCCACGTAGAATACTGAAGCAAGGAATAGGAGATTTTGTTTCCTACAAAATTACGTTTTTTTTTCATTTCAAACTTCTTTAAATTTCAGGAACAGAACATACCAGGTCCAACCAATACAGGTAGTCTTGTTGATCTTGACAATATTTCGAGCACAACATATCCTCCAATAACATACACATGTATAGAATCCTCCCTTCACCCACCCATTCCACAACCCCCCTTCCTTTCCAACTGAACCGCTAGAGTAGTCCCATTCTGAATGTTTCCCATCAATGGTTCATGTCCAACATTACATTTTAAACACAAAATGTTATTTTTTGTTGCATTTTTGCAGCTCATTTTAATTGAGTTGAGAGTGCAAGGGAGTGCTAGGGCTACAAAGGCTGCATCAGGAGGCAGACAGTGCTGGTTGAGGGGTTTGCGGCCTCCTAGTATCGCTCCGGGTGGGGCGTGCCCCTGTACATCATTGTCTGGTACATACTGTCTACATACTAGTTGTAATATGCAATTGTCCATGATGACTCTATGTTTGATGTGTTTATTTTGATTTGCTATTGAATGACACAATTATGATTAATAAATACAGCCTGGATATTTTCAAAGTTATATGTGTGTGTGTGTCCTAATCCCTGTGCTGCCCATTTATTAAACCATGAGTGAGGCTTTTTGGAATAGTTTATAATGCAAACTGATTCTCTTCTAGGGGCACCTAATTTTAACAGGCAAGGCATAGTGAAATTAAAAAATATGCTCAGGATCACACACTTTGGTCAAGTGGTAAAGCCATAATTTCAGCTAGCCTGAAATTTAGATACTTGACCACACATCTTCTGAGCTCAAGCTAGTACAAATATGTGTTGATGTTTGGCTTTGGATACCTAAAATAATACTAAATTATATTCAGATTACTTTGAAAATGCTCAAGTCACATGATCAACCAACCTGACAATGTATTCATCACTGTAGAAACATGTTGACCAAAAGATTAAAGGGGGCATTTTGTTTTGAATCCTAAATTGCACAGACCGGAATTCTCCCGTTTGCACTTTTTTGCAAAAGGGGCCATTCATTAATTTTAATTGTTTCCACCAAGTCCTGGAAAAGTAGATTAAAACACAGGCGAAAATCACCTTTGCTCTTTACTTTACTACTAGGTGTCTGGAAAAGTGTAAATCACTTCCACAATTAACGATTGTGGGAGCCATCCACAATGGATTCCTTTGGACTCTCACCGCTTTTTCCAGGTGTAAAGCTCAGGCAGGTCCCGTAGGAATCTATTGGTTTTCCGCCAACGTAAAAATATGGTTCTATGTTATTTTGCCGCAGTATATTTCATCGCGGGTTTTTTCATCGCCATTTTTTTTTCTCGAAAAACCGAGCGTTTTTTTTTCTTACACCCACAACCATATATTTAATTTTTTAACCCCCCCAACAACAAAAAAATTGAGTTTTTTTCAAAATAAAAACGGCGATGAAAAAACACGCGATGAAAAATACCGCGGTGAAATGCGTGTATACCAAAAATACATGGTGGTGGAATACCAATCAGATTTGGCAGTGGGACCTTGTTAAGTTCCATCTACTCTCCAACTTCACCTGTCAAATCATACAGAACACTGCAGCTCATAAAAAGTGGCGCTAGATGCATTTAGCGCCACTTCGTCCACCATGCTTGACCTGGAAAAAGATCCCCTATGACTGTAGCTTTATTTTCCCCATCCTGAATGGAAGCCTACAAGCTCCAGCATAGCAATTAATGAGAATTTTCAAAAAATCTCATACAGACACAAAGTGAAATGAAATGCACCACAAGGTTATTGTTTCACACAGCTTGTTCTGGATCCCTTTACTTACTAATCACATTTGCATACCTTTAATACTTTGCCAGCAACATTATAGAAAATGCACTTCTTTTTTGTTATTTTACGGTTGTTCGTGATTCATTTCCGGCTCTGCCTAAACCCCCAGCAGCCGGGATTTACATCATACTTTCCAAACAAATCCCACAACACACATGACATATTCTGTTTGCAAGCAAACTCTGTAAAGTTACTCAAACAGAGTGAGATTATCAAGTCAGTACTTATCCACATATAAGGGAATAAAACAAGGATGTGCATTGGCCCCATTGCTGTTTGTTCTCTATGTGGCAGATATAGAAATATCTCAAAGGACGATTAGAGCTGTCCCCCCGAGAATAAACAAAGAAGTGATCCCGTGGATCTTATATGCAGACGATCTGGTCTTTATAGATCAGACGGCGATTGGTCTGCAAAGACGTTTCAATGCATTTAAAGACTGTGCTCTGATTGGCCAGCAGGCCGTGTGTTTTGTGCCTAGTGTGCCGCGCTCTCATACGGAGGGCCATTCCAGCAGAACCTCGTCGCGGTGAGTCTGCAGGCCTGTCCCAGATAATTGTAAAGGCATCCTCGTGCCTTTGAGCCCCAATCACCCCCTGCTTTCCATCCCGACCGTGCCCGCTCCCCGCTTCCTGGTCCCTCCACCTCCCGCCTCCTGCCCCGCCCACAGTCCTTCCCATTGGCCACCCGGCCCCCTTTCCCAGGCCATTACTGCACCTCCCAAGGCAGCCCTCTGCCTGGCAGCCCCTGCGGCTAAGGACCCGAGGCAAAGGACGACTCCTCCAGGGACGAACCCAGATCGTATCTGCAGGTATCCGCAGGAGAAGCAAGAAGCCAACAACAAGTAAGTGTGGCAAGGGCAGGGCCTGAAGCAACTACTTCAGGCCGTACTACCCTACCACTCCTCTAAAACAGCATCAATCCCATTATAAGTTACCCTCAGAAACCCGGCATTGCATTGCTCCCAATTGTACTCTAAAGTTGCGCCCATTAGCCTCTCGCAGGAATGTTGCATTTAGAAGTGTTCCCAACTGCATTTAATAGTGTTCCCAAGTGCATTTAGGAGTTGCGCCCAATAGCCTCTCTCAGGAAAGCTGCATTTAGAAGTGCACACAATTCCATTTAGTAGTGTTCCCAACTGCATTTAATAGTGCTCCCAATTGCATTTAGATGTATTGCCCAATAGCCTCTCTGAGGAAAACTGCATTTAGAAGTGTTCCCAATTGCATTTAGGTGTGTTGCCCAATAGCCCCTCTAAGGAAAGTTGCATTTAGAAGTGTTCCCAATTGCATATAGGTGTTTTGCCCAATAGCCTCTCTTTGGAAAATTGCATTTAGAAGTGTTCCCAATTACATTCAGGAGTTACGCCCAATAGCCCCTCTAAGGAAAGTTGCATGTAGAAGTGTTCTCAAGTGCATTCAGTAGTGTTCCCAACCGTATTTAATAGTGTTCTCAATTGCATTTAGGTATTGTGCCCAATAGCCTCTCTGAGGAAAGTTGCATCTAGAAGTGTTCTCAAGTGCATTCAGTAGTGCTCCAAACCGTATTTAATAGTGTTCTCAATTGCATTTAGGTATTGTGCCCAATAACCTCTCTGAGGAAAGTTGCATTTAGAAGTGTTCTCAAGTGCATTCAGTAGTGTTCCCAACCGTATTTAATAGTGTTCCCAATAGGTATTGTGCCCAATAGCCTCTCTGAGGAAAGTTGCATCTAGAAGTGTTCCCAATTGCATTTATGTATTGCGCCCATTAGCCTCTCTGAGGAAAGTTGCATCTAGAAGTGTTCCCAATTGCATTTATGTATTGCGCCCATTAGCCTCTCTGAGGAAAGTTGCATCTAGAAGTGCTCCCAATTGCATTTATGTATTGCGCCCATTAGCCTCTCTGAGGAAAGTTGCATCTAGAAGTGTTCTCAAGTACATTCAGTAGTGCTCCCAACCGTATTTAATAGTGTTCTCAATTGCATTTAGGTATTGTGCCCAATAACCTCTCTGAGGAAAAGTGTACCTCTCTGAGGAAAGTTGCACTTAGAAGTGTTCTCAAGTGCATTCAGTAGTGTTCCCAACCGTATTTAATAGTGTTCCCAATTGCATTTAGGTATTGTGCCCAATAGCCTCTCTGAGGAAAATTGCATTTAGAAGTGTTCCCAATTGCATTTAGGTGTTGTGCCCAATAGCCTCTCTGAGGAAAGTTGCATCTAGAAGTGTTCCCAATTGCATTTATGTATTGCGCCCAATAGCCTCCCTGAGGAAAGTTGCATCTAGAAGTGTTCCCAATTGCATTTATGTATTGCGCCCATTAGCCTCTCTGAGGAAAGTTGCATTTAGAAGTGTTCTCAAGTGCATTCAGTAGTGTGCCCAACTGTACTTAATAGTGTTCCCAATTGCATTTAGGTATTGTGCCCATTAGCCTCTCTAAGGAAAGTTGCATTTAGAAGTATTCACAATTGCATCTAGCTGTGTTCCCAACTGCATCCTGAAGCTGCGCCCAATAGCCTCTCGCAGGAAAGTTGCATTTAGAAGTGTTCCCAATTGCTTTTAGAATAGCCTCTCACCTAATCCCAATTGCATTTAGTAAGTGATCCCAATTGCATTCTGAAGTTACGCCCATTAGCCTTTCTAATGAAAATTGCACCTAGAAGTGTCCTTAATTACATTTAATAATGTTCCCAATTGCATCTAGGTGTTGTGCCCAATAGTCTATCTGAGGAAAATTGCATTTAGAAGTGTTCCCAATTGCATTTCAGGAGTCGTGCCCAATAGCATTCATTAAGTATTACGCTCCTATAGCCTACGTGCGTATGTAGAAGTTGTGCCCAATAGCCTCTCGCAAGAAAGTTCAATTAGAAGTGTTCCCAATTGCATTTAGGAGTTTTCGCCCAATAGCCTTGAGTAGTGCTCCCAATTACGTTAAGTATTGTTACCAATTTGCATTTAAGAGTTGCGCCCAATATCCTCTCTCAGGAAAGTTGCATCTAGAAGTGCACACAATTCCATTTAGTAGTGTTCCCAACTGCATTTAATAGTGCTCCCAATTGCATTTAGGTGTTGCGCCCAATAGCCTCTCCGAGGAAAGTTGCATTTTAGAAGTGTTCCCAATACCATTTAGTAGTGTTCGCAACTGCATTTAATAGTGCTCCCAATTGCATTTAGGTGTTGCGCCCAATAGCCGCTCTGAAGAAAGCTGCATTTAGAAGTATCCCCAATTGCATTTAGTAGTCTTCCCAACTGCATTTAGGTGTTGTGCCAAATAGCCTCTCTAAGAAAGTTGCAATTAGAAGTGTTCCCAATTGTATTTCTGAAGTTGCCCCCAATAGAATCTCTAAGAAACTGGCATTTAGAATTGTTCCCCAAATTACAATTAGAAGCTGCGCCCAATAACCTCTCTGAAAAAAGATAAATATTAGTAGTGGTCCGAATTGCATTCATTAAGTATTACGCTCCTATAGCCAACGTGCGTATGTAGAAGTTGTGCCCAATAATCCCTCTAAGAAGTCTCTCTGAGACTAACAACCTAATACCCCTTCTAAGCAAATAGAATCTTGAGGCTGTCCGAATATCCTCCCTGGTGACAGAGGAACCAAGAAGGGTACCCAATAAACTAAAATAATCTCTGTTTACAACTCTAACTAGAAGTGTACCCAATAAACTAAAATAATCTCTGTTTACAACTCTAGCTTGAAAGCACCAAATAAATCTAATACCTTCTTGAGCAGTTGAACCCTGAAGGGTGCCTAAAAGCGTGTCATCACCGACCTTAGAACTACAATCAGAAAACCCTCTTAAACCAATCTTAAAACTCGCACCAATCATGAGTGCACCCACTCCACCAGAATCAGTCAGAAACACCACCCATGGACCACCCCCACACTCCAATCTGTCTTCCGTCCCTTCCCGCCTCTCCCAAACCCCGCCACCCTCTCTCGAACTCCCTGTTCTTCCCCTCTCCAAACACCAAGCAAGGGGGGCACGATGGCGAGCCACCCACCCCAAGACCACTCATCCCCTGAACCCCACCCCCGACCCACCACCAGCACTACCCATACCCGCTCCCCTCTCTATCATACCTGACACACCCCACCCTGCAATCGCCCAACTCCCGCCCTCCCCTTATACCCCTGCCACCATCCCCACTCGACCTCACCCCTTCCCCTCACTAAAAACTGCACGGCTGGCCCTAGCAAGAACCGAAGCTGCCTCCCGCTCACCCTCCGACCCCCCCCACTCTCTCCCACACACCAGTCGCAGCAAGGAAACTAAAGAGGAAACGTTCTTGGTTCCCCTCAATCTCACAGCACTCCTCGCCCCCCCTATCTCGACCAATCACATCTATCCTGCAATCCCCCCTCTCCCCCGCGGCTTCCCCCCGCCTGAAACCCCTCTCCCTCGATTTCTCATCAGCTGCAACTGAAACTCCTAACCGTCAACATCCTTCTCTCAAATCCCCCTTCCAAAACCCGACCATCCTATCACACGAAGCCTCCCAACCCCTCCCAAAGCCTGCCAATCTCTCTGCTCGCCCACTATTCCCATCTATCATCACCCAACCTACCCCCCTCCCCCTAAACTCTCCACCACTGCACCCTCCCCCTCCACCACCAAGATCATCCCTGACTGCCGATATGAACTGCATCCTATTTAACGCCCGATCAATAGCAAAAAACAAACATTCCATCTTTGACCTCCTCACCTCTGACAAACCAGACCTAGTTTTCATCACTGAAACCTGGTTCTCTGACGATTTCGGCCCAATCGCCATCAAAGCCTTTCCCCCCAACTACTCCCTCATCCCACTGAACCGTCCGTCCAGGGGAGGAGGGGTAGCATTCGTCTTTAAATCTCTCTTCCGCGCCTCAATCATCGATAACCAACCCTCCATTCCATCCTGCGAATCTCTCCTTGTTAAACTATCCCTCTCACCATCGCTCTCACATAGCTTCCTAATAATCTACAGACCCCCAGGCTACGATAGACACTTCGCAAATAACCTTTGCGACTCTATTGCCACCCTCCAACTAAACCATTCCAACCTCACCCTTCTTGGAGACTTCAACATATGGCTCGACATCCCCACCAACCCTATGACATACTCCCTGGTTGACGGATTAGATGCAATTAACCTCCAACCCCACATAAACGGACCGACCCACTATAAAGGACACACTCTCGATGCCATCTTTAGCTCCAACAACCTGATTCAGCTAATGCCACCCACCCCTATCATCTGGTCTGATCACTTCATTCTCCCTTTCACCATCCACTCACCCGAACCCCCCCCGCACTCATATCCGAACCTCCGAATATAGGCAAATGCTGGAAGAAACTAATAATCACCCCAGACCTAGCCGAGGTTCTCCTCCAGTCTCCACCACCATCCTGCCCTCTCAACAACCATCTCACCCCTGAGGCCCTTGATTCATGGCTTAGCGCATCTCTGATGCGCCTCACCCCCTCCTGCAAACCATCAACCCGCCGTGGCCCTTTCCCCAGATGGTTCACTCCTGAGCTGAAGACCACTAAACGACTATACAAACACCTAGAACGCAAATGGCATAAAGAGAAAACCCATGAGAGCAGGACCACCTTGGCCCGACACCTGTATCGGTACAAAGCCGAAATCCGGAAAACAAAAAAGGCCCACTACAACTCCCGAATCCTAAACTGCAAAAACCCTCTGTGACTCACTCTCCCTCCACTTCTACTCCACAGCTATAGAAAGGACAAATACTCTAACCTCCAAACTAGCACTCTTACAGCCACTAGACAATCCTCAGCCCGTACCACCCAACTCATCAGCCGCAACCTCCACACAACCAACGTTTGACTCTTTCAGTCCATTAACAACAGAACAGTTTCTCAAACTCCTATCTGCCCGCAAACCATCCGGATCACCATTAGATCCATGCCCAGCCACTACCCTTAAAGAAATCTTTGCCTCCACCTGCGCAGGAGAACACGCAAGATCCATCATAAATGCTTCCCTCTCTTCCGGTACCTTTCCAGACGCATTCAAATTGGTGCACGTCAAACCCCTGATTAAAAAACCCTCGCTCGATCCACTCGAGCCCAAAAACTACCGCCCCATATCAAACACCAGGTTCCTCGCCAAACTCATTGATCGAACCGCCTACTCTCAACTTAACGCATTTGTTGAAGCCAACAAACTCCTAGACCCCGCCCAATCAGGCTTCAGAACTTGTCACGGAACTGAAACCACCCTAACCTCTATCTTGGACGACCTTAAAATGACTGCTGACTCCGCGGGATGCGCCGCACTAATCCTTCTCGACCTATCAGCCGCCTTTGACACGATCAATCACTCAATACTCCTCGATCGCCTCCACTCCCTAGGAATACGTGGAACCGCCTTAAAATGGATAGCCTCATTCCTCAAGGGCAGGCACCAAATAACGACACTCTCCAACTTTACCTCCCAAGCCCGACCAGTCGACACAGGAGTCCCACAAGGAGCGTGTCTATCTGCTCTCCTTTTCAATCTCTACCTGATCACCCTCCCACCGATAATTCGTGCACACAACATCCTATGTTACAATTATGCCGATGACACACAACTAATTCTAAAATTCTTGAACACGAATCCTAACTCACGACCTGACCTGGCAGCCTGCCTCCTTAACATTGAACGCTGGATGACCCAAAACCACCTCCTGTTAAACCCCTCCAAAACAGAAATCATGGTGTGCGGCAACCCAGATCTTCTCCCACACCCACTACCCTGGCCAACCGCCATGGGCAATTCGCCGATACCCTCCAACACAGTGAAAAATCTTGGATGCACCCTAGACTCTGACCTAACACTCTCGCACCAAGTCAACAACGTCTCAAAGTCCTGCCACTACCACCTCAAAAACCTTAGGCGCGTCTTTCCATATCTATCATTTCCTAACAGAGTCTCTGCGGTACAATCAATCGTCATCTCTCGGCTCGACTACGGCAACCCCCTATACCTCGGAATCCATGCCTACCAAATGAACAAACTTCAAAGAGCACAAAACGCGGCGGCCAAAGCGTTACTTGCGCTTGGTCCAAGAGACCACGTATCCCCAGCCCTCAAGACACTGCACTGGCTTCCAGTAGCCCGTAGGGTAGCTTTCAAAACCTTATGCCTCACCCATCGAGCAGTACATAAAACTGGACCGCAATATCTTCAAGAAAAACTAATAGCTTATCACCCCACTCGCACCCTTAGATCAAGCACAGCCGGCCTCCTAGTAATTCCTAAGACAAACTCAGCCAGGTTGGGCAGAGCATCATTCTCAGCCCTAGCCCCAACCCTGTGGAACTCTCTCCCACCCCACATCAGGCTAACCGAAGAGCTAACAGCTTTCCGCAAACTACTGAAAACCTGGCTCTTTCCCTAAAACCAACCGGTTCCGTTCTAGCATCATCAAAATAACACCAACCCAGCGAAGCACCTAAAGCAAAAGCAAAAGCAAAAAAAAAAAAAACGACTGTATCAAATATTCACAAAATAAATTAAAACGAGTAATGTAGATCTATACAGTAAAGTAATTAATACGATATGATCAATGGATAAAAGAAAATAGAGCGTAGACGAGCTTGGAAAGCCGATGAGTATGGTGAACGGATGAGTGAGAAGGCCGAATGACTAAAGATGATTCTAGACAAGTATAAATGAATGTGGAGGATGAAAGCGGTTGACAGGTGCGTCTGGAAGACGGTTGAGTCTAGAGACCTGATGAATAAACGAGCAAAATCAATGGGGATGACGGATGAGTCTGTAAACCAATTGACTGTAGAAAGCGGTCCGAGTATGGAGAGCGGCTATGTGTAGAGAGTGGAGGAAGGTGGAGAATGGAAGAGCATGCAGACCGAAGGAACTTGTTGAGCGAAGAGAGCATACAGTGTAGAAGAACGTGGAGAGCAGATGCGCGTAATGAGTAGAGAAAAGTATCAGCGACTGAATGGGGGAGTGACAGGGTGTGGAGAGCGGAAGAATGTGGAAAGCGGAGGAATGTGGAGGGTGAGAGGCCGGAAGTGGGAGATCCGCAGAGTACCAACGTGTGGAATGCGCATGGAAAATGAACGCTGCTGACAGATGACTGTGGAAGGCGGATGACTGTGGAAGGCGGATGACTGTGGAGGGCGGATGACTGTGGAAGGCGGATGACTGTGGAAGGCGGATGACTGTGGAGGGCGGATGACGGTGGAGGGCGAATGACTGCGGAGGGCGGATGACTGCAGTGGGCGGATGACTGTGGAGCGCGGACGACTGCGGAGCGCGGATGACTGTGGAGCGCGGATGACTGTGGAGGGCGGATGACTGTGGAGGGCGGATGACTGTGGAGGGCGGATGACTGTGGAGGGCGAATGACTGTGGAAGTCGGACGACTGTCGAGGGCGGAGGACTGTGGAGAGCGGATGACTGGGTAGGGCGGACGACTGGGCAGGGCGGATGACTACGGAGGATGTATGCCTGTGGAGGGTGTATGCCTGTAGAAGATGACTGTAGAGCGCGGATGACTGTGGAGGACGAATGACTGTGGACGGCGGACGACCGGGCAGGGCGGATGAATGTGGAAGGTTGATGCCTGTGGAAGATGACTGTGGAGGGCGGATGTCTGTGGAGAGCGGATGTCTGTGGAAAACGGATGACGGTGGAGGGCGGATGACTGCGGAGGGCAGATGACTGCGGAGGGCGGACGACTGCGCAGGACGGACGATTGCGGAGGGCGGACGATTGCGGAGGGCGGACGACTGCGGAGGGCGGACGACTGCAGAGGGCGGACGAAAAGTGGAATTCAGAAGTGTACCCAATAGCTCCTCTGTGGATAGTCGAATTTAGAAATGTGCCCAATAGCCTCTCTGTGAAAAGTTGAAACTAGAAGTACATTTAGAAAGTTGCATTTAGAAGTGTACCCAATAGCTGTGAAATGTTGCATTTAGAATTGTGCTCAATAACCTCTCTATGAAAAGTTGAATTTAGAAATGTGCCCAATAGCCTCTCTGCGAAAAGTTGAATTTAGAAGAACATTTAGAAAGTCGCATTTAGAAGTGTACCCAACAGCTTCTCTGTAGAAAGTTGAATTTAGAAGTTACCCAATAGCTCCTCTGTGAAAAGTTGAATTTAGAAGTGTGCCCAATAGCCTCTCTGTGGAAAGTTGAATTTAGAAGTACATTTAGAAAGTTGAATTCAGAAGTGCACCCAATAGCTGTGAAATGTTGAATTTAGAAATGTGCCCAATAGCCTCTCCGTGAAAGTTGATTTTAGAAATGTGCCCAATAGCCTCTCTATGAAGTTGAATTTAGAAGTGTCCCCAATAGCCTCCCTGTGAATTAGAAGTCTCTGAAAGGGCATGAAACCCATCATATCTCACCAACACGCTGACTCTCTCCTTACATCACCACTCAACTAGAACACAGAGATACTATGACACCATTCGGTATAACTGTTCTCATATCAACATTCGCTGCTCACTCCACATCATTCTAAATAATCACTGCTGGTTACACACCCCCCAGCAAGGCGTTCTCCTCAGGCCTAACGCAGCCACATCCGATCTGGATTAATCCTGCCAGAACGAACACATACTCCTGACCTCTCAATCACCACACCTACCGCTAGAAAGCAGCTATTACACTGATACTCCACGAGCTGTACACATACCTGGTGCTCACACGCACCTTTTTGACTCTCTCTTCTCTCTCTCTACTGATATGAACTTCGGTTCCCAAGGGCGTTCAACCTACCAGCGCCTTCAGACCATACCAATGGTATATAAGGCGCTATATAAATGCAAAATAACAATAACAATAACAATAACTGTCTTGATACTAATAACATGAAGATTAATGTAAAAAAAAATCAAAGGTATTGATCATGAGTTCAGCGAATGGCGACAGGAAAAACGAGAAAATCTTTAACTGGTTCATAAATAATAAAAATCTGGAAAAAGGTGAATTCCATCATCTACATTGGAGTCTGAATCAATAAGAATATAATCGAGCTGGGTCAATGTCAGCTGATTAAAGACAAACTAACAAAGCTGACCAATCAAGGGAGAGCGATTCATAACCGATATGGAACCTTCTCCATGATACCCATCATAACGTTCTACAAACAAAAGGTGGTGGCCGTGCTGACATATGAAGCCGAGGCCCTACTGAACTTATCTTGGAAGACGTGGGAAATCTGTGAGGGATTCTTCTGGAGAAAGGTTCTAAGGTTACCAAATTGTCTTCCGCGCTATATGATTAGGCATGAACTCAGACTCCAACCCTTGACGTCGATAACCATGTGGAAAACCATCTCTTTATACTGGAAATGTATAATAGACTCTCCGCCTATACCATTTAAGGTTTTCAATAATCAAACGGAGAAACAAGATAAATACCTCACACATTGAAAAAAATGTTGCAAGGAATTTTTAGAGTCAAATAACAACGAAACTGAGACCTTAAAAATAAACCCCGAGAAAGTCAAGAAATCACTGCAGAAAAAAGACTGGATAAACACTCCAGAGATGAGGTACAATAATAAATGCTGCATTTATCTAACAAGGGAACTGAAGCAATTAAATCAGCCCCTGTAATATCTGCAAAAGTTCCCCTCAGCCCACTACCGAGACTTACTTTAGAGGTGTAGAATGAACATCCTACTTACGAGGGAAGAGAAAACAGATTGAACGCCAAGATGCAAGTTGCCGGTTTTGTAAAAAACAGGAGAATATGGAAACATTGCAACATATAATATTGGCATGTCCTGCACTGATGGACCAACGATCACAACTTCTGGGTGACTACTCCTCTCTGTATGACTCCAATTCTGAAAAAATGTGGTGGGAGAGGATATTATCGGCAAAAATTGGCCTCGCAATTGTGGTGCTTAAATTACTGGAGAAATCATTTCTGGATTAGGTACATTGATGAACAGTGCTATGGAAATAGACAGGGGACTATGTGACAACATGTACTTTTGAGTATGAGATGATGAAATCTTAAAGATTTAAAATGTATTAACCAATAAAAAATAACAAAAATAAAAAATGTATCAGTTTGAATCATAACACGTTCTGTCAGAGTAGATTGGGCTTCCAAACAAAGATACATTCTATTTAGGTTCAGAGCCCCAATGGCAAGTATGCATGAAAAGGTCTGAAACTGGTCAATACTTGCCAACCTAGCCATATCATTTTCAGGTAGGGCCTTGTTGGACCCACTCATTGAGGTCCAGCTTGATTCCCTAGGCGTAGCAAGCAAGATACCCACATCTGGGCATATACACATTCACTTAGAGAGACAAACAGAAGCCAACATTCATTGGCAAAGCCAACAGCTTGGGCTTTTGATTAGGCATGGATAGGCATTTGCCAGGCACTGCCATAAGGGTACCACTTGGCCATAAGATGGGAACAGCTGGAAAATGGCGCCAGTAACTGGGCATATGATGGCATTGCCTGGCAAATGTCTGCTAATACCTATACGCAAGCCAAAACAGCTGGCTTTGTGATTGCTTGTTTAATACAGGACTTCAGTGCAAGTCACAGAGGCATTGACAAATATATTGCTTATAAAATCAACTGGCTGAAGACACACATTAACAGAATCTTACTACACCAGAAGCTCAGTTACAGAGGCAATTAAGTAATTAAACACTCAAAAGAATGCTTAGTTCTGATGCTTGTTAATGTGCTTAGAATTACATGCTGTGCATATGGTCTGACATCCAGTGGTAACCGCAGAGTATTTGCTCTTGTATTTCAGGGACCGAAAGGGGACGTCGGCATAGGCGTGTCTGTAAAACTATCCCTATCGTGACGTGTAGTGTACCCAAAATCCCTCACGCGCCGAGGTCCCTCAGATTGTTTTTTTCTACCCATATAACTGGTCGCCCTATAGCGGAGCACTTACATAAGAGACATTGTTTATCTTATACCGACTTGTCGGTTATTCCCCGTTAAGTCACTTCGGTCAACAAGAACAACTTCGACAAAGACTACGGGGGATTTGTCTATGGCGGTGGATTTCTGCGCCTAAGATCCGGCGGTCAGAGCTTCCACGTGGTCGGGCCCTCTGGCCGACCTTTACAGTAGGGAGAGTGGGGCTGGGGTGGCCATATTTTCGGTATGTCTTTCCTCTTTTCCCCTCTTTACCCTTTAGGGCTGGTCATCTTCCCCTTTTGCTATGGAAAGGACTCCTTTTAGGTTCTGCCCTAAGTGTAGGGTCAGATATCCTTAGAAGGATGAACACAGGACGTGCAACGCCTGTCTCCCTTTAGATCACGATGAGAACCGGTGTGCAGCTTGTAACCTCCTTCGGACAAAGACCCTTAAGGAGCGCCGTGGAAAGCGGTGGGCCGCGTACGGTATGTCGCGGGTGGAACCCCCTTCCCCCACCGCCACACCTGCTGAAATTAACGAGGGCACCTCCGATGACCAAACATGCATTGCGGATGTGATAGACCTTGAGGCGGACACTTCTAGGTCTGCCACGCCCGTCCCCGACCATTTAAGCCCTGACTCTGGTCTCGCTTCAGGGACAACACCCGGCGACAGGGGCGTACAAGCGCATTTCACTAAGCACACAACCCCTACACCTATTTCAACGAGTACGTCAAAAAAGGTAAAAGCGCCAGCAGGGCTGGCGAAAATTTCGGAGGATTCCTCGGATCGCTCAGATCCAAAGCCTTCCCTGCGTCCGCAGCAGCTTGTTGCGACTGGGCATTCAAAAACGAATAAGGCTGCTACCCCTAAAGGTTTACAAGTCGAAGCGTGGAAATCTGATGCTACGACGGTCCCAAAGGCCGCGGTAGGCCCAAAAATCACGACTAGGCCTCAAGTCGAAAAACCGACTGCTGGGCCCTTTAACGCCGCGGAAGGCAACAAACCTACCGATAGACCATCGGAACCACTATCTCACGCCGATTCAGAGATTATCGAAGACAGTATCGAGAGGATTACTTCGGCAGTTGGACTTATTCCTGTTCCGCCGAAAAGCATGGGGCAGGCCGCGGGCAAATCATTGGATACGCCATGGCGCCCCGATTCTCACGATACTTATGAGGACAGTCAAGAGCTTCTTTCCAACACCCTGAGAGACAATTTTTGGCGCCGTAGGGAGGAAGACAACTTTTTCCACCCGTAGGCCCTTCTGGGTCCTCTAAATGGACAAGGGAAAAATTTGAAGGGTGTATGGACTGTCTGGAAAGAATTATCAGTTTTTCTGAACATCCTTCCCCGAAAAGGTCTTGTGGAGACCCTAACCTTCGTCTACTTCAGATTTTCAAAAAGATCAGCCTTCTGTTTCCGTCCAGCATGAACACATCGCCCAGATGGACACTTATAGGGACATTTATGATGAAGAGGAAGAAACTTCATTTCTACAGACACGAAGAGGAACAGGCGGATGCCATGGACAATTGGGAAGAAACCCAGCAAGGGGGAACAGACCCATGGACGCTTCCTCATCAAGATCAGTAGACACCTATGTATTGTGCCTGGATTACCCTTCGTCCACCCCGGCTCGCCAGGCCTCGCCTGTAGATGACCAGATGGCCTTCAATTCAATGTTAAAGAAGGCAGCTGAGCATTTTCAGATCTCTACCCAAGAGGCAGTGCCTGAGCAGGACTTTGTAGAGGATATTCTAAAGGAGAAACCTCCCTCTAGCCAGGCCATTCCCCTCCTTAATTCCATCAAGAGAAGATTGGCTCCTTCCCTGGCATCACCAGCTGAAACCCGGGCGGTAAACCCGAGAGTTGAAAAGTTGTTTCGGCCAGCTCCTTCGGACCCCAAATACATTAATGGACACGTCACCCCCGATTCTCTGGTAGTGACTACCACCCGGAAAAGAGTGGGAGTACCCCTTGCCACAGGGGAGGCACCTCCGGATAGGGAATCCAAGAGGCTGTATGCCTTAGGCAAACAAGTCACTCGGCGGCTGCATATACCACGCGTATAGCTAATAATACTACGCTGCTGGCGAGTTATGCTGACGCTCAGTGGAACCTACTTCAGGAAGGCGTCCAGGAGGTCCCAGAACCAGTCAGGTCCAGGTTTCTCTCTATTGTGGCCGAAGGAAGGCAGGTGAACCAGAATGTGATAAAGAATACTCTGGACACGGCTGGAACAGCAGGCAGGTCTCTGGCCCAAGGGAATGTACTCAAAAGGCACGCTTGGCTGCGCACCTCAGGGTTTAAGCCCGAAACACAGGCCTCACTCATCAATAAACCGATTGAAAAAGCTAACCTCTTCGGACATGCGGTCGATGAGGCAATAGAAACAGCCAAGAAAGAGCATGAGACTCTTAAGTCTCTGCAACAAATCACGCAAATACCTTCCCCCAGAGAGGAAACAACTCTCGGCGGTCCTTTCGAGGGCAGTCCCGTGCAAGTCAGAACAACTATGGCACGAGGAATTTCAATACAGGCCAAACTTCAGGAAGCCCCCATAGCACCCCCCAAGGGGTCAGCGATGCGGCAAAGTCAGAGGCCCCAATACTAGAGGAGTCGCAGCCTCCAGTCGAAATGACCATCAGATGCAGGTCCCCTCCCATGTCTCCCACGTCGGGGGTGCTTAACATCTTTCCTCATGGCATGGAAGGGGATAACTTCAGACCAGTGGGTCATAAAGACGGTCGCCCACTGGTACTGCATGGAATTCGCCCGACCGCCACAATTCAGATCACCACACTCACGGAGCCTTTCACCGGACCATCTGGAGATCCTGAATCAAGAGGTGGAAGCGCTGCTGGCAAAGGATGCCATAGACGCCTTCCCTATTCTTCAGGTAAACAAGGGTATTTATTCAGTATACTTCCTTGTACCCAAAAATGACCTCACTATGCACCCTGTTCTAGACCTACATCCAGCGAACAAGTTCATAAAACCTCAGAGGTTTTGCATGGTAACGCTACAGGAGGTGATCCCACTGTTGAAACAGGGCGACTACATGGCAACATTGGACATGAAAGATGCATACTTTCATATTTCAATGTTGCCAGCGCACAGAAAATATCTAAGGTTCATGATAGAGGACAGGCATTATCAATTCAAGGTACTCCCCTTCGGCATCGCCTCGGCGCCAAGGGTGTTTACGAAGGTCCTGGCAGTAGCTGCAGCACACCTGCGCTGATTATCCATCCCGGTTTACCCTTACCTTGACTACTGGCTCATAACAGGGGACTCATACAACACATGTTTTTTGAACACCCAAAAAACCATAGACCTTCTCTTCAGTCTGTGGTTCTCTATCAACGAGAAGAAATCCAGTCTAGTCCCCAGTCAAACAAAACAATTCTGGGAGCTCTAATCCGGAAGAAAGTCGGCCTCGTCTTCCCCTCCAACGAGAGGGTTCAGAACATGCTTTTCCAGATCCCTCAATATGTAGCCAGTCGGGAGGTGACGGTGCGCAAAGCCATGCATTTGTTAGGAATGATGGCATTGTGCATATACTTGGTTCCCCATGCGCAGCTCCGCATGCGTCCCATGCAAGAGAGGCTCAACAGCCAGTGGTGTCAGGCCAGTGGACAATGGGAAGATCTGGTAGTTGTCTTGCCAGCCCTCGTTCTCTCTCTGCAGTGGTGGTCAAGAGAAAACCTCTTGAAGGGGAAGACCTTCACCACTTCTGCAGTGGAAACCACTCTCACGACAGACTCATCTCTCATGGGGTGGGGGGCTCACCTGCTTCAGCAGACAGCACATGGAGTGTGGTCCCTTCAAGTAGCCTCCAACCATATAAATTTACTGGAGCTATTAGCGGTGTTCAAGGCATTGAAAGCCTTTCAGATGCAATGACAAGGGAAGACAGTGCTGATTCTAACAGACAGCACTACAGCCATGTATTACCTGAACAAACAGGGAGGCACTCACTCTCCAGGGCTATCCAAACTGTCCCAAAACATTTGGATATGGGCTCTCAAACACAAGATGGTTCTGTTGTCCCAACATGTTCCAGGGGAACTCAATCTTCTGGCAGACGTGCTCAGCAGAGATTTTCCTCTGCCCGAAGAATACGAATGGCGTCTACACGAAGACATTGTGTCCAATGTCTTCGCAGAATAGGGCTTCCCAGAGATCGACCTGTTCGCAACTCAGGAGAACGCCTAATGCCAAGACTACACCTCCAGGTACCCCCAGAACCGCTCCAAGGGAACGGTCTCCTGATAACATGGTCAGGGAAATTTGTCTACGCTTTTCCCCGACTCCCCTTATCAACAAGATAGTGCACAAGATGCACCAGGAACCAGTTACCATGATAGTGGTGGCCCCCATGTGGGCCCGCCAACCCTGGGACGCTAATCTGATGGAAATGTCCCTCTCCCCACCAATAAAACTACCCTGCCCGTAGAACATGTTGTCTCAGGACAGGGGGGAGACCCTACACCCATGCCCACAAACTCTGAATTTAGCAGCCTGGCTCCTGAGGTCATAGAGTTTGGACACCTACAGCTCCCTCAGAGGGGCATGGACATACTCAGGGAAGCTAGAAAACCTAACACACGTTATTGCTATGCCAGCAAATGGAAACGTTTTGTCATCTGGTGTAATTCCAAGGGCGTCAATCCGATCGATTGCTCACCTACACACATTGTGCTGTACCTTACCCATCTGTTAAGACACTGGGTTGGTCGTCAATTCCCTAAAGGTTCATCTGGCTGCGCTCTCAGCCTACACCACATCACCACAAAAGGTGTTTTGGTGGAAGATACCGGTGATCAAGGCCTTTATGGAAAGGGTTAAGAGGGTTAGGAGGATTTAGTTGTTGATAACTCAGAAATAGTACACAAAAATCAGTATACTGATTTGCTACACTCTTTTGCTCAAACAGTCACAATTCCTCAGCGTAACATCGTAAGACATCCACATGCTTTTGATTCTAACATCCGACAAAAAAGAGCTGAATTCAGGATGATCAAAAGACAAATCTTAGCCTCACTGTCAGTAACCAAATAGAAAGAATTGCAATCTTCTAAATGTAAATATAAAAACTGGCTGCGTAGTCGGAAGTCAATTCTATACCAGCAAGACAGTGAAGCCATGGCTCTCAAAATGCACAATAAAAACTCTTCGGGAATGTGGCTCCTTTTAAATAATCATACTTGTCATCAGCAAGCAGATGCCCAATTAAAAGGAGTGCCTGAACAAGTGTGGATTAGTCATTTCACAACTTTATATGCTGACCCACAGTATGCTGCTTGCTCCTACGAACCGGTCTCAACATCGACCTGGCTGTTGGAAGCTTCCTATGACACCATCTACACAATCATACAGAAGATTAGCTCCTCGAGAGCAGAAGGTCAGATGGGCTATCTAATCAGATGTTCAAAACAAACCCAAAGATATGGGCCCATATACTATCACGAATCTTCAAGGACATATTACTTACACGTAACATACCGCTGTCATGGAAGACCTCCATAATCGTCCCTATATTTAAAAAAGGCAATCGTACTGTCCCTGCAAACTACCGTCCCATAGCACTTTTGGACGCTCCAGGGAAGATCTTTACCAGGCTGGTGCTTCATGAATTTAACACCTGGACAGGGACCTGCAACCGTCGCGACTCTAATCAGAATGGGTTTATGGCTGGAATGGTAACAAATATAAACCTATTGACCCTCAATGCCATTAAGGCGCAATGTCAGGAGATCAAGCAGCAGGTCTTTTTTGCGTTTATTGATTTAAACGCAGCATTTGACTCAGTCAGTCGCCTTTTACTAATGAACAAGTTAAAAAGAGATAATTGTCCTACTACCCTATATGACATCATTCATTCCTTACATTTCGCAACATCCGTCCGCATTCGAATCACCTCGGACGGACTTCTCTCAGAAAAAAATCCCACATTTCAGGGATTAAAGCAAGGATGCTCGCTAGCCTCGGTGGTCTTCAATTATTACATACATGATGTCAAAGTTCCTTTGTCAAAGGTCATCTCTGACTCCCCCAAGTTGAACAACCACCAGATTCAGTCACTCATGTATGCCGACGACTTGGTCCTAATTTCCAGGACACAGGTTGGGCTACAACATTTACTTGTGCGTTCCAAGAATATATACATTTAAATGAATTATCAATTAATCCAACCAACACTCAACTTGTACAATATTCACCTAGACGCAAAGGGCCTCTAGCGTTTGTTTGGACCATTGGCTCTACACAGATTGGGGTAGTACCGAATTACTGCTATTTGGGAATGGTCTTTGAAGGGAAGTTGAGAGCGCAGAGTCAGTTGGAGTGAGTGGAGACTAAGCTAATCTCAGCCTTATCTCAAGCCCACATCATCATGTATAAATATGGTAAATTTTCAATCCTGCCTGCGTGGCATTTGTGGACCAAAACAATTGTTCCAATACTACTATATGGTTTGGAATCTATGCCGACTGAATCCCCATTCAAATTCAATCAGTGGGAAGCTAAATTCTGGCGCTCAGTGTTACACTTGCCCCAATGGATACCGATGGCATGGATGAGATATGAGCTGGGGTTGCTATCACTCCAGGCGCATTACAGCTAGCGTCTGTGTTCCTTATTTAGAAAATGTCTGTAGTATACAAAGCAAGATGTTCTGTTAAAAAGTCTTGCACAGTACTTGTTTACAGCCAAACACGTGTTCGTAAATAATTGGTTGGACAAAGTATATCACATCCTAGTCAAAACTGATATAACTATTGATCTGTTGTTTTCCAATCCAGACAAAGCAAAACTAAAGATACAACAAAATGATTGGATCAACACCTGCGACCATTGTCTGACTTTTCGTGATGGTGACACAGTCCGATTTCCACCTAAAATGGTGGGCATTTTGCCACCATACTTGATACGGTGTCCTTCGCCTAAATATTGTAATAGCATACTTCGACTCCGCTTTTATTTGTGGGTCACAACTGATATAAAAGCAAGCTGCAGGATTGTGAGTGCAGATCAAAATTTATGTCATTTTTGCAATGATGATACTATTCTTGAGACTCTCACTCATTTGATCATAGAGTGTCCAATGTTACTATCCCAAAGAGAAATTGCTTTCACAAGACATTGCGAATACTTGGGGAATATATCTCAAACTAAATGTTGGGCGGTCTTGTTGGGGTGCAACAACATGTCAATTCAAATTGCAGCTGTTAATTTTTTACTCAGCTGAAAATTTGAAGGAAATGTGAAATTAACAACGTAACTGTCAATGGCAGGATGTAAGAACCAGAATGCTAAAGTCTGGCAATAACCTAATCGATTATTTTATTGTACTTATTTTGGATAAGTATTTGACGTTGTATCTTTTTATTAATTTTGTTGCACTGTAGCGATGATGTCGAGAGTATTGGTGTGAGTTGATTGTTATTGATAAATTAACTTTCTGTTATGATGAATTAATGTAATCTATTTTTGAGAAATGTTTTATGTATTATGATAAGTTTTGTATGTATTTCTGAAAGGTTGATTGAATTCAGCCATATCAAATTAAAATAAATAAATAAATAAATAAATAAATAAATAAGAGGATTTATTCTCCAATTTCTCACCCAGCTCCTGGGTGGGACCTAAATGGGGTTTTGACCAGGCTCTCTTTGAGCCTGTGCATAAAGCAAGTCTAAAAGACCTGACCTATAAGACGGCCTTCCTAGTAGCTATCACTTCTATTAGAAGGGTTACCAAACTACAGGCTCTTTCTGTTCTAGACCCCTTGTTACAGTCCACAGGGATAAGGTAGTTCTGTGCACTCACCCCAGATTTGCGCCTAAATTCATCTCGAAGTTCCATGTGAACCAATCGATTGAACTACCTACTTTTTTCCAGAATCCCACTAGCATGGCCGAAAGAAGCCTACACACACTAGATGTGCGCAGGACAGTCATGTTCTATCTAGAAAGAACTAAACCACTGAGGAAAACAAACCAATTTTTTGTTTCAGTGGCAGCTGGTAGAGAAGGGATCATGTCTCTAAATCAGCTATCTCAATGTGGATTGTCAAATGCATCACACTATGTTACACTCTTGCTAAGAGAGAACTGCCCTTCAAGCATAGAGCACATTCTACAAGAGGCACTAGGGCATCCATAACATTCATTGCAAATGTTCCCCTTGGGTCCATTTGCAAAGCGGCAACCTGGAGTTCTGTACACACCTTTACAAAACACTATTGCCTAGACACTCATTCTAGGTCTGATTCTCAGGTGGGACAAGCAGTACTAAGACATCTTTTCTCTACTGTTCCTTCGCACAATCTACCTCCAACTACGGGTACTGCTCGCTAGTCTATGCACAGCATGTGATCCTAAGAAGATTAACAAGCATCAGAAGACATGCATTACTTACCGTAATAGCATTTCTGATGATTGCATCTGCTTAGATTCACATGCGCCCTCCCTACCTCGTCGCTCGGGGTGGAAGGAACATAGACGTCTTACTACATCTCTCTTCTTCATGTACTCACTCACAATAGCCTTGGGCTCCCTCCTGGCAGAAAAAATAAAATCGGAGGGATCTTGGCGCATGAGGGATTTTGAGTACACTACACGTCACGATAGGGATAGTGTTACAGACACGCCTATGCCGACGTCCCTTTCAGTCCCCGAAAGACAAGATGCAATACTCTGCGGTTAGCACTGGATGACGGACCATATGCACAGCATGTGAATCTAAGCAGATACAATCATCAGAAATGCTATTACGGTAAGTAATGCATGTCATATAAAACTGGCAGGCCCTATACAGCAACACGTTTGGTGTTACTTTCTGATAGAGCTTGCTCAAAGAGTTTTAGAAAGGTTAGGTTTTGGTGGTGAGGTATTTAACATAGCCATGGCTAATCATTAGGTGGGTAAATGATCAGACACTCCCATAGGATGTGTGTTTCTCCTCACATTTTATTGCCATCCTATCTGTGTTCCACCGCATGCGTTCTGGTTGTACCTAATAGGTAAAAAGTCTCTGAATCATTTAGAACCACCGTCATTGCTCTGGCCAGCCTTCCATTCCATTGTTTGCATATCAGTCTTGGCCCTGTCACTAATGTCAGAAGCCCATCCCAAACTGCTAGACCACCGGGCCTAAAAATCCATATGGTTGCTTGTGTTCCAGTGCAGATGGAACACGGCCTAGCAATTGAGATTGAACTACACCTTTTGGTGGCAGCACCAAAAGTAATTTGCTAATGGCTGTTCTCCTTCTCTAATCGCACAGACATACTACAGAATTATGGCATGGAATGTTGAGCAGAGCAATGGTAGTGGTAATGTTTAATTAAAAGCCTTCTCTAATCGCACAGACATTCTACAGAATTATGGCATGGAATGTTGAGCAGAGCAACGGTTGTGGTAATGTTTAATTCAAAGCCTTGCATTTATAACTTTTTGATTTACCACACTCTCCCCTCCAGATTTACATTTTTGTTACTACTAAACTTATCTTTTCACTGATACTCAAGTAGTTAATGCAGCAGAATATATACTTTGAATGTTATTTGTAAGGGCCCCCAGTCAGTTGACGCACATTCTGCAGAAATCTGTGTTCAAGCAACTTTGTTTATCTGTCATTTATTGTTTGATATAGTTAACCATTTTATTAAGCATGATGTGAAAAACCACAAACCACTATATTATTCCCACAAAAAATAAACATACTTTAAATTACAGAAACCAAAATTGTGATTTTAGGTTTGAGAAAATAGCTGTAGGCAGCCTGCTTAAATAAGTGCTACCTCATTTAGAGGTGTGAATGGTCCTCCATCTCCCTGATCATTTGTACCTTTACGGCGGTGGGGCATAGATCATTGTCTAGGACAAGAAAACAAACCCTGGCCAGGCCTCTTGCAATTCAGCCTCTCAGAATGATGTCTCTGAAGTTGCTAAATGGTTAGAGTGACATCTACCCCCACTCCCTCTGTTACAAGTGGTGTATAAGACCACTGGCATGGCCTCCTTTCTAGGGGGGGCCAGAGGCTGGCTCTGGGGGGGGGCATGGCCCCCCTGGCCCTCCTGCTGGAGCCGGGCCTGGTACAATTGTTGATTCTGAACATTTCCCTCCACTTCCTGAGGCTCCTTTGCAAAGCACAGATTCAAGTACCATTGACCAAACTTCAGCTCAACTTGAAAGTTTTGATTCTGGATCAGAACTCCATTCTCAGGTGTCTTGTGTACTCAGGAGAACTTATCGGGAGGTCAAACCAGTTAGAATGCTGAGTTATGATGCTTTTGGAGAACAATGATAAACTGTTAGAAGGAGAATTCATGCACTATTGGCCAATTCAGACACTCACATGGAAGTTCCCACAAGACAGCCATAGTGGGGCATCCCGCTGGTATGAAGTGAAACATTAGCGCTGTTGCCTCATGGGTGTCTAAACCTTTAGGGACAAGGGTTTTGTATGACAGGGGCTGAGTGTAACCCTTCATATAATTCTGGGTTAAAATAAGACAGTGGAATGGCGCATGTAATATGAAAAGAATGAGAAATTAAGTTTGGTCTGATTTCAAAATGGGACCTATGTCTTTGTAAAATGACTGTTTTTGTAATGTGGCTGCTTTGTCTCACAAATCTGCCCAGTGGGTTCCATTTATATGTATATTTGTTTAGTACTGTGAAACTTCCACAACACACGTCTAATTTAAGAATAGTTTTTCTCTCATTTTATTCGTGGGTTTCCCTTTTCAGGTTTCTCGAAATGGCAGATATTGGTTATGTCTGTTCTGAGGAGGGGCGGGGCTTCATTATCTGCGAGGGGATTTTACCTCATCTTGTTGTGGGTTCCCCCTTTGGTGGTAGTACTTGGTACAGCCCCAGGAAATTAAGCGCATGTAGGGATGAATGGGAGAAAAAAAAGAAAGGGGAGAGTGTGAAGGATGGTAAGAGGGGTGCAGAGATCCCTCAGGTGCCCAGAGCTATTCGGCAGGCCTTTTCGGCCTGTGTTATGCACGTCTCCCATACAGGGAGCTAGGGAGTGGAGATGGTAATGAGAGCGGGCTTCCAGCCCCATATGGCGGTTCCGTTGGGTTTCAACAGGCCTTTCCGATCTGTTTGACAGCCTCCCAACTAAGAGGAGCGGCCGAACTGAAGCGAGTAGAGGTGAGTTACAGTAGCAGCCATTCATCTGCCACCTGCTGCCTGCCGTTCTGATCTTTGGCATAACGGCGAGTGTAGCACTGGTGTTTCTTTTCTGTGACACTACAATAATGATGTAGGAGGGTGATATCCCATAGGGGAGTTGTTCCCCTTTACAGTGCCTGTTTAGTTCCTCCTAAGTTCACATGTAGTTAGGGAAAGACACCAGTTCTGTGATTTTATGCACTCCTTGGGGGCAAGCAGCCATTGGGCGAACAAATAAAGTAAAAGAGGAATTCTTCATAAGAGGACATATATTATCCACGTCATATAGTGACGGCCATCCCCTATTCTGTGCAGACTATGTGGTCCTGTGCAGCACGCTATGGGCCCAAGTTTAAAGTCACCCCAAAAGAAGATTTCTGTCAGTAATGTCCTTTAGTTAGGCTGGCAGGATGTTCATAGAGCAATCACTGTTGCATAGTCATAAACAAGAATAGAAACATGAGGAATACCATTAGAGAAAGCATCATCTCTGGGATACATTTGTGAGACAGTTACTTTAATGTTTTAAGTACCTCATATGCCCACACTTGTCCAGATGGACTGCAGTCACTTACAGACCGAGGCGGTATGAGCAATCTAGGAACTGTGGCACATTGGGTATCCATTCTGTTTGTGTCAGACCAGTGTTTATGTCTAAGCATTAATGATAGATTTACTCTCTGGGGGTCCGGTAACCTTTGCTGAGTATAGCAGTGTGCTCAGTGTTCCCTGGGCTCTGTGTTTGTTGCAGAGTGCCGTTATTACCCTTGGTTGCATGTGTATTTTTCAGGGGCAGTTAGGTTTACTGGTACTGTCCATTCCATGCGGCTGCCGGGGAAAATTCACAAAGGATTCCCCCACTGAAGGTCTGGCTTGCATCCTAACTGTTTACAAATGCAAAATATTGTGGCCTGTGAAGGGTGTTGAAAACCAAGTACCCCTAGACCTGCTGTCTCTGAGGGCAGGTCTGTGCAAGCCAAATGTTTTAGTCAGTGCATGACTGGAATGTGGGGAGGGGGTTTACTGTGTTGGCCAGTGCATCCCAGGTATTTATGATCTGCAGCCTACACTTCACACAATAAAGAGACTAATTAAAAAAAGCTCTGGTCACAGGCTGGCCCAGAGTGGCAAATTGCCTGGAGACATAGAGCTACAATTTGCATAACATGAAGAGTTGCTATTAATTTAAAAGGACTATGATAAATTAGGCATTTTTCTCAGTAACCATAAGTCGCACATGTATGTTTACATGCTGAGATAGTGTTCAGGCGAGTTTGTTGATATAAAATTCATCCACCTGCGACTTAGAGAATTGTAATGACCAGCTAAAAGGTATTCCTGGAACAGCCTCCCTGCCACTCTGAAACTTGAGGAGAACCATCTCCGGTTCTGGAAGCACCTCAAGACCCTCTTCTTTGCTTCTGCCTTCTCTCTTCCTCTCGCATGCTGATCTGTCTGTTGCTGCACTGGGCCCCTGGCTAGCCTCAGAATTTGGGCCCAGATCCCGGCCACCCAGCTGCATACCCGCACTGCCTCCTGTCAACCCTTGCACTTGTGTCTGCATCTGCAATCCTACAGTCACCTTATCGGCACTTACAAGACACCCGTTGTCTGTGCTTAATTCTCACTCTTGCCACCTGCTGCTTGCACTACCTGTTGTTTTGATCACGTGTTCAGCTCATTCCACTCCTCCCCTTCCCCTTGCACTTCCCCCTTCCCTCTCTTCTGCACTTCGCATTCTCAATGTCACTGGGCCTAGTAAGATTGTTGTTTTGTCCTCCCTTGTACCTCTCCCTTGCCTCGTCATGCCCTGAAACACTAGTGTATGGGCGCGCTTTAAATAAATTATCATATCATATATCATATCATATCAATGTAAGTAGAATTGAGCCAATTGAAACCAAAGGTGGGGGAATCTGATTGCCTTACATGCTTTCCCTTTTTGGTGGGTGGAGGTTAGGGGGGCAAAACTGTACAGATCCTTAACCTATTTAACTAAAAATATCAATTTAATTACATTCCATTGGCAGAACACCATACAGTGATTTTTATTTAACATTCCACATTAACAAAGCTTGTTTGTGCTAAAAACTATAGACTGTAATTTAATTGGGTAATCCTATGAGTCCAGCTTTCCCAACAAATGCCTTTAAGTGGAGGGGGGTCGAAAGCCAATGTTTTCAAATCATCCCATTTTTTCGGTCCATCTTCCGCAACGCTGGCCTTTACGTGGAAGGTGGCTGAAAAGCCAAAATTTTCAAATCATCCGAATTTTTACTATCCAACTTCCTCAACAGAGACCTTTCAGTGAGGGTGGTCTGAAAACAAACCGCTTAATCACCCTGTGTTCATTTTAAACCAAAAGTGTGGGTGAAACCATAATTGCCATATGACTTTGTACCGATCTATAAACCAAACTGCTAGCCTTTTAAGCATGCAGGAAAATTGAAATTGCACAGCACTACCTATGTAAATTGCTTTTGTTCATGGACCAACATTGATTATTTCTGGAAGTGAAATTGGGATAAAGTTAAGTATTGTGAGTTGTGTTTTTTCCCAACCAACTTGTGTGATTTATTTGTGTAACCAGAAGTTTAATTGTGAGCCACGAAGAAGGAGGTGTGTGTCATTTTAGTGTGATCTCTATTGTTTCTCATTGCAATAAATACAACTATATTTCCTTTACGCCGGCCTGGTTTTGCTCACTTTGGGTGTAGGGAGGAGATTTGCGTGACTCTATATGAGCCTTCTGTAAGGCCAGCGCTAAAAAACATCAAGAGTATTGCAGGTCTCCTTGATTGCGGGGGGCAAGGAACTCCCCAAGTTAAGGGTGGTCACAATATAACGCGACAAAGCTAAAAACATGTGCTATAGTTCCAGTATATTGATGTTGAATTTCCAGTCCTTCAAACTCCACTTATCACAAACCTTAAGTGACCCAGTAGTGCACTCCTACCATACTTGTTTGTCAAAAAAAGCCTGAGTAGAAACTGATGGCTGCCCTCCTCCTCCAGTCTTCTCATCCTGCCATGGACACTTCTTCATTGAACTATCACTGAAACACAGCGCTGCACTGGATCTCCAGTGATGTGCCCATGTGAGACACCGAGAAGAGGATACTGGCAAAGGAGATGTTCCCAAGATCGCAGAGGAAGTCATCACTCATCAAGAACATGCTGACAGAAATCAATGCAATATAGCGGTTAAGCAAGTAGGTAATTACAGAAATATCAAAATGGACCTGGAGTACACACTCAGAAGCTCCTTATGAATAGACCGCAGCCCAGAAAAACCTTCACAACTTCTGTGAAAGTTATTACCTGTGCACTTATAGGGCAAGCAGAGGTGTTGCGGGGGGAGTGGGAGGGCTATAGCCCCGGGTCTTTTAGTTGTAGACCCAGATAGAATCTCAGGGGCTACAACCAATAAGCTAACTAGCCCCGAGTCCCGACATTAGCATAGCCCCGGATCCTTTCCAGACCTAGAAACACCCCTGAGAGCAAGCAATGACAGCGTCTAGAAAGCTGACAACTTTGCTTGCATTTTTTTAACGATCATTTAAAGACAACACTCACAGGGACCAGAAACAACACTAGGATGCAGCAGCGCCTGCTTATCCCACTAACAGGAAGCCGAAAATGCTACATCAATACTGTGTAGGGAACCCAATTCATGGCAGAATAGTGCGTAGCAAAATGGCAGGAAAACATTGCCAATCAACAGCTGCAGGCAAGCACAAAAATATCACACCACTCCCAAAAACAATTACAGGACCCAAGGGGATAGAGAACACCCAACTATAAACCCTACATTCCTCGTTCTAACAAATGATTAGAAAATTAAGGGAGATGGCAACAAAATCTGGAATCACAGATCTTCTCCAAGCACAGCCAACGCACACAACAGGTTTTCGGCAAAACCAGTGCTATATGAGAAGGCCTGGGTGCACAGCCCAACTGACACCCCCCTCCCCTCATAGCCCGGATTCTAAGGTGACGGGCCCATGTGTGGTCAAATACGATGAGTCAGTGGGTTTAGGGGCAGAGTTAGGAAGATTGCGGCACCCATTGCATTGATGTGGTTCGAGATATTCTACATTTTAAGTTCATTCCTAGACTGTGCAGTCATGTGGCCGTTATCTCCAGTGAGCGATGCATAGAAAAGTCTGGAACATGTTGCTCATGGGACATCTGTGACGATCGAGGGCAAAGGTTTATTATATCACCCGGCACTAAGTGAGCCAGTATGTCTCTTTAGCAAATTAAGTTATAGGAGACCTATGTCCTTAGTGGGACTTCCTGCCGCCTTCTCTCAATTGCTAGAGGCCTTGTTTACATTTTGGCATTAATTTCATCATTAGTTCCATCTTCCTAGGTGCTCTTGAATTTCTGCCCTAGGAAAGAGTATCGTGAAAATGATGCCTTGTCATATGGGTAGCCATCGCAAAGAGTGTCAGACTCTTTGCGATGGCTACCCATATGACAAGGCATCATTTTCACGATACTCTGTCCAGTTCTTAAGTGGATTCATGGCTTAGCACCGCAGTGTCTCATACAGAAAATGTGTCTATATCAACCAACGGGCCCACTTGGCACAGAAGAACTATGATGACTACCCAGGCTGCATGTTAGGATCTGCCTCCATAAATAAAGCACTGAAGCAACGACAAGAGCACAACATATGTATTTACTATATGCTTGGTGAAAGTAGTGGATTCTTATCTTTCATACAGAGTTGACAAGTGTGCAGTAAATCAGTGGTGCAGAATGAGTGGAGGGCGTAACCGTTTAGCTCTGAGCAAATGCCCTCTTTGTGGGAGACTGGTTCAAAGAAAACTCACTGGCTTCATTAATGTTGATGAAAGGCCACTTTAATCAAGGCAGGTCCTCTTGACAACTTAACATCATACAACTTCTTCTTTCAAATCACTTAATTTTGTGTCCATCAACTTTCTTCCCCTTCTTCTTTCCTTTTGAGCCCCACTATTTTCTTGAACTTCTTCCCTTGTTGCCTTCCCTGCTTGTTCCACGCCCTAAAACCCCAGCTTTGTCTCTCTGTTCTTTACTTTGCCTTCTGTGATCCCCTAATTCTCTTTTCTCATTCGCACCTGCTTGCACTAAGACCAATTGCTGTTCTTTTCTCTTTGTTTTACTAAACCCATCTATTCTCTTTTTCAAGCATTTAAACTCCCACGATGTTAACTTGTCTTTCCAGTTTGTCTGCTCTCTATTCTCTGTTCCAGCAGTCAGCGAGACAGTCCCCAGAGGGCGTCTCAATGCGCCCCAATCTTCCTTCCCACTTGCTTCATGAAGATATCCACCACATCCATCAAGTTCATTAGGTACATTTCCATTCCCAGAAAAGACAGGTGCACTCCCCCCTGCCTATAGTACACTGGATCCTCAAAAGGTCTACTTCATGTCCCACTATCCCTATATCAGCAGCCTTGCAAACTCCTGACACTCCCCTCTTAATTTCCTTCCCATCTTTATCAATAGCTGCTGGCTTCGTTGCACCTCTCCAAACCCACCTTGGAATATTTGTGTTCAGACAAAACTACTTCCCATCCGCAATCTTCTTATAATTCCCAACTCTTCCTTCATCATCTTAATTATCTCCAGTCCATTGTACCAAGTCATTTTCCCCCAAATGAATGATCAACAGGTCCGGCGGACGTCTCTTGGCCGGTAGTTCAAATGGCATGGGTAGCAACTGCCCCCAGCGCAGTCCTCCCAGCCCAGACTATACCAGCTCTGTACTGCTGTAAACTCTCCTTAGTTTTCCATACGTCCTTGTCTCTGCCTGCTGTCCGGACCATTAAACAATACAATACCCACAAATCCAAATGTCTTTCGTGACTTTTGGCACAGAGGGTGAAAAAAGACACACTAAGTCCAGTCCTCCTCTAAATTCCTTTTTCCAGTCTTCTGACATACCCTTTTTAACCTGCACGACTTCCACCAACCACAGCCTTAATCGTTCTTTCCCCAATGCACATGCCTGTCCCCTCTGAAGCCGCCCCGATTCGAAAGAATTTTGTACCAAATGTTGCCAGATCCAATCCCGCCCACCCCACCACTTTTCTCAATTTTACTAACACTTGTCGCCCTTTCACTAAGTTGCCATTTTACAAATGTATGCCATGAGCTCCATCACCTTTATGGCTTCTTCCATTCATTGCTTGCTTTGTTTCTGCTCCTTTCTCCCACCTCTTTCCCTAGCCAGGGACGTTATTCTTTTTCACTGCCTCTACCATCCCTCTCACTCTCTTCTGTTCTTCTAATCACATTGCTAGTACCTGCCATTCTGGGACTGCACCATGACTGTGCCCTGTTTCAGGTTTTTTCTACCTCTCGACCATCATTTCTTTCCTTTCACTTTCTCTACTGTGCACGGATGTGGTCCCGTTCCGTCCATTCCTGTATGTGCGTCATCCATTCCCCAGCGTGTCACACCATTTTCTTCCATCACCCTTTTCTCTGCTGCCTCTAGAGGTGACGACTCCCACCTTCTTCTGGCACCTCAGAATCTTTGCGCAATGTCTTGCTCTTACTAGCGCGTTCTTCATCCTCCAGTCGTACTTCCCACATCCTTCTCCCCACTTGCATCCCTTTTGTACTCCTATCTCTGATCTCCTCAGTCTTTTTCTCCTCTCCTCTCGCATTGCAGCATTCTCCCTTATCCTACTCTCACTGCCCTCGCTACCAGGATGCCAACCAGTCCATGTCTTTGGCCATGATGGCACATTTTGTAACATTTGTATTATCTTCACCCTCTATTACACCACTAGCTGGATGCCGTTCCATTCTCTTCGCCTTCTGTTACACCCCTGGCTGGAGGCCAATCCATTCTCTTCCCCCTCTGTTACACCCCTAGCTGGAGGAGGATCCATTCTCTTCCCCCTCTGTTGCACCCCTAGCCGGAGGCCAATCCATTCTCTTCCCCCTCTGTTACACCCCTAGCTGGAGGCTAATCCATTCTCTTCCCCCTCTATTGCACCCCTAGTTGGAGGCCGATCCATTCTCTTCCCCCTCTGTTGCATCGCTTGCTGGAGGCCAATCCATTCTCTTCACCTTCTGTTAGACCCCTAGCTGGAGGCTGATGCATTCTCTTCACCCTCTGTTACACCCCTATCTGGAGGCTGATACATTCGCCTCGCCTTCTGTTAGACCCCGAGCTGGAGGCCGATGTATTCTCTTCACCCTCTGTTAAAACCCTTAGCTGGAGGCTGATACATTCGCCTCGCCTTCTGTTAGACCCCGAGCTGGAGGCCGATGCATTCTCTTCACCCTCTGTTACACCACTAGCTGGAGGCCGTTCCATTCTCTTCGCCTTCTGTTACACCCCTAGCTGGAGGCTGATCCATTTTCTTCTCCCTCTGTTACACCCCTAGCTGGAGGCCAATCCATTCTCTTCCCCCTCTGTTACACCCCTAGCTGGAGGCTGATCCATTTTCTTCTCCCTCTGTTACACCCCTAGTTGGAGGCCAATCCATTCTCTTCCCCCTCTGTTGCACCCCTAGCTGGAGGCCAATCCATTCTCTTCCCCCTCTGTTGCACCCCTAGCTGGAGGCCGATCCATTATATTTGCCTTCTGTTAGACCCCTAGCTAGAGGCTGATGCATTCTCTTCACCCTCTGTTACACCCCTAGCTGGAGGCCGATGAATTCTCTTCACCTTCTGTTAGACACCTAGCTGAAGGCTGATACATTCTCTTCACCCTCTGTTACACCCCTATCTGGAGGCTGATACATTCGCCTCGCCTTCTGTTAGACCCCGAGCTGGAGGCCGATCCATTCTCTTCACCCTCTGTTACACCCCTAGCTGGAGGCCGATCCACACTGAGGACCTGTACCTCTGTTTCCATTTGTGCCCTTGGTCTTCCACTATACTTCTGTGTCCTTAAATTCTTCCCTCTTTCTTCTCCTTGCATCTTACTTCTTTCTTCTATTTCCCAATTTCTTTATTTTTCTTTACCTTCTTCTCTTAAATCCACTCCTCTTCACTCATGTCCTGTTCCTCATCCCCTTATTCCCTGCTTTCAACCCTACCACCTTGTGTTCCTTCCTTTTTTTCTTATCTTGTGCCACCTATGACCTGTCCCTTTTTTCAGGTATTTTATTCCTTTTATTCCTGTTGTTTTACTGCCCCATTTCCCCCTTCATTATTTTGCTCCCCAAGGCCTGTCTCCCCTGCTTCTGCCAACCCCACGGATGCTGTCCTTCTTTTAGGCCTTAGACTTTTCCCCCCTCTTTCTTTTCCATTTACCCACTCACCCCTCTCTCCCCCAATCCTCCTCCCCCATCTGACCTTCAGCTTTTAACATTTTTATAGCAGCCGCAAACTCCTCCTCTGGGGGAGCTGCTGTCAGCGTCGCCATTGCCGCCTGCTATTGCTTCTTGTATTCTCTTGGACAGGAACTTCCTTTCCTTTAGTTTGCACAACGCTGGCTCGCTAACCAATCTGTGTGGAGTGGCTGCATGAGTCACTGCGTTATCCCCTCACCTTCCTGCCACAATGCCCTTTTGCATGATTGTCCCTTCCCGCCCACGCAGCCCACACTCAATGTCTTGCACAGTGGTCTCTTTCCTTGTTGTCATCAACTAGACCGTTACACACAATTGGACAGTCTCTGTGGGCATTTGTTTATATCATCTCCTGCTGAACGCATTGAAACTCTCTTCCGTAAAGCACACTTTGGGAACTTTACCAAGCTGACCTGTGCTTCCCCTCTCTCATTGGTCACCCTCCAGTCACCTGGTCAGCCATGTGACCACAACACCATGACTTAATTTCTCACTTCATTATGTGCTGCAGACCCCGAAGCATTTGTTGTGTGCTTTGCACCTATTGTTGTTTTCATGCAAACAGGGGTATGTGAGCAGTGTGTTCTGTTTTCTGCATAATCTACTGGGCTTTTTCCGACAGTGACCTGTGTCGCCCCCAGAGTTGCACCTTGCTGATTTGTTGCTAGTCAGACAAGTGGTAGGTTATGTGTTGGCCTTTATTTTAGACTGTACACCTAGCAGTCCTTAAGAAGGGCACCATGATAACGGTATAGCCTGTTAAAAACATAGTCCCATTAAAACAGTGTTTTTTTTTCCTTTACCTCACTGTTGTATAATCTTGTGCTGGGCTATCTTTTCTTTTCAACAACTCTTGGCATCATTACTTCCTTCGTTCAAATCACCCATTGCAGTTCCCGGAGGTTCCTGGAGCGATGGAGGCAGAGATAAGAGGAAAGGAAGGATGGTTGTGTTAATTACCTAAGCATGCAGTGTTCAGTGAGCAGGGATGGGTGATGGGAAACCACTAAGGAGCAGGCCCGGGGAATGTCTGTTCCTCAAGGGGCTCCGCGCCAGTCTGCAGGATGGAATTCTTTATACATCCATACATCATTCATATCTATATGCTTCAGAGACTTCTTATGGGGGTTTCACTTTTCAAGTTTCTTCTCATTTATAGATGGTAAGCTCTATAAAATGACCTGGTGTCTGTTCATTGTTGATGTGAAGTCAAAAGCGGATTTAGCCATCCCGTGAAATCCTACACTATGAACCTGTTAGCGATATCTCTCTTATGTGCTGCCTGTATGGATTAGTCACATTATATATGTACATCGTTTGTAATGTTTCAACATACAGATTTTCTATGTTGGGAGCCACTTTTGCTCCCATGGCTGTTCCGCCTATCTAATGTCATGTAATTAAAAAACACATCTCTCAGGGCCCATTTCTCCAGACCAGGAGGTTGTGACTAGGTTTTTGCAAGGGGGGGAGGGGGATGTTCTTCGAATGCATCTGCTATTCTCCCAAGTAGTTCAATATGTGTCATAAAGAGTGGGAGCAATATTAAGAAGACTCAAGTAAGGTTTCTAACTAAGATTGGCTGTCATATATCTAAGAAGAAAGTTTAGCAAATCAGTATTACACCCCTCCACTGAAAAGAGTTTTTATGAATGTTATTATCAATTTTTTAGGTTATCGGTCCTCTTCAAAGGCCTATTTTGCTTCAAGAAGAAGTACCACTAATACAACACAGGAACGAAAAATGTTAGGCTAAGATCAACAGAGGGACACAAGCTAAGAAGAAATACAGAAGACATTATACCTATCAAAATAGGTGGTCTGTAACAAGTGGATTAGAAGACTTGCTTGCATCCCTATACAAAAACGAAGCAAAGGAGTTGGGTTTTTCTTCCCATATGGGATTAGAATGGCTATATGTGAGGCAGCAGCATTGTGAATTGAAATTTGCTGAGTATACATGTCTTATTATCATTTTAAGTTCTGTATAATAAATTTAGCTTTGAAATAATTAAAAAGGAATCAAAAAACAAGGGTGTTCTCTTTAGGATTGATAAAGTTGTGAAGAATGGGCAAAAGGTGTGTGTAGGAAGCAAATACCATGGCCACCACATGCAGTTATTGGGCAGAAGCCCATGTCTTTCAGGAGGTTGGTGGTCAGTGTAGTATAGTCAGGAGGGAGTTCCCTGGCTTTAATACCCAGTTCATTATCCATTGGTTAGATCACACGCCTCTGGATAGATAATCGTACACAGACCCAGTTCATTATCCATTGGTTAGGTCACAAGTCTCTGGGTAAATAATCATACACAGAAGCATGGAATGGTGTAAGCCATCAACAATGTATTTCCAGGAACAATGGGCATTGCAAAGTTTTGTGGATTCTTTTTGCTTTTGGGGGCCAACATTCTTCACTTCATTCTGATGATACTGAGCCCCACAGCTCAAGTCTGAATAGCAATTGAGTCGCTAACATCAGGACTTGTTGGAGCCCAATAAGAGCTCTTTCTGGCCACCTCTGACACATGTATTGCCAGAGTCTCATTTTGAAGATACTAGGGTAACTAGGGGAGGGAGGATAGCTCAGGAGCTACGTGTTTGTCTTGGAAGCAAGACAACACAGTGCAACACAGGTCCGCCCCTTAAAAATCATTTGCTGGTATTAAGCAACTATTTATCAATACAATAAAATAAACACTCCATTCACACTTAGCTCACCCTTCACTCACTATGCTTCACTAAGCGATCACTGTAGCGTGCATTAGTGGCACTGTTCTAAAAATAAATTCGCTACACTGCTGGCTCTGACCTCTAACCTCACGCTGTATTGGTTTCGGTGTGCTCAAACCTCAAACCGCATGAGCAATGTCCTCTCTCATTGCACAGCACACTCTACAGAACTTTCGCTGCATGCCACTTTTCTCACAACACTTATAACAATTCAGAGATCATACTATATTCACACTGAAGGCATGCTTCTCGATCCATACTGCTACAATCCCACTGCACTCATGCTCATGCTTTAGCACTCAGACTTTTTAAACTGATTACCATTACCATGTCAACTGCAGCACTTTAACTGCTCCACTCACACAGAGTGTTTCGAACTGGACAGATACTACACTGCACTCCAAATGCAGCAGGAACCCTGCATGACTCACATGCAAAGCACACTGGCCGCCTACATTGCACAATTTCCATTGCTCTCACACTGCCATCACATGCAGTCTGGCTCGTATTCCACTTGTATTCCACTCACACTACACACACAACCCACCCTTGTTTTTCACTTCTATTAGTACATGTGGGCCCCCCCACACACATCACACAGTCCACACTGCTCAGTTTCCAGTGACTATACTCACACTGCTCTGCTTTCACTGTAATCGTATTGTGTTGCTTTCACAGCATTCACATCATGCGGATTACAAAACACACAGACAGCTCTGATCGTGCTGCACTCCAATCACACTGCGCATATTGTGCTCACACTGTAACAGTTTATTGAGAAGCCACCCTCAACACGGGGAGTTCCTTCCCTCCCCACTCAAGTGGTTATGCAAAAACCTATTGAACATCTTTTTTTAGCCCTATCTCAGACACATATCGTGTCCCTTGGATGCCTCTCCCCTGAGCTAACAATGAGCCAAAAATCAGGCCAGTGACAAGGAAATATATTGTATTTATTTAAATTAACAGTAATTGAAATTACACAAAAACGTCAAAACACTACTTTATCAGTGGCATGACACAATCAACTTCTCTCAGCATTAATTAATCACAAAAGTGAGTTAAAAAAAACACAATCACAATTCTTATTTTCTGCAAATTTCACTTCACAAAATAATTATACTGATGAATAACAAAGGCACTTATGTAATGTTGTGCGATTTGACTTTCCTGCAGCCTTAAAAGGGTAGCAGTAGGATTTTAAGATTTGTTCAAATACATATGGCAATTATGATTTTGCCCACGCTTTTGGTTTAAAATAAACACAGGGTGATTTATCGGTTTGTTTTTCAGACCCCCCCCTTGCATTGGTCTATGTTGGGAAGTCAGACAGAAAAACTGGAATGCTTTGGGGAATTTTGGATTTCAGACCCCCTCATTAAATGGCCTGTGTTGGGTAAACTGGATAAAAAGGTTGTACTGATTTAAGAACAAAGACAAACCCTCTTCCTTAAAGAAGTCGGGGTCAGCTGGACAACAAGGATTACTCAATGAAATTATAAGCTATAGGTTTCAGCGCACACTGGGAAGTGAGCTTTGATCATTTCAAATTTGAACAAAATTTACCTCGTAATGTTCTGCCAAATAGGGAATTAATTAAATTGATATTTTTGGTTACATAGGTTAAGGATCTACACAGTTTTGCCTGCCCGCACCCACTATAAAGGGATAGGATTCGAGGCAAGCAGACTCCCCCACCTTTTTGTTTCCTAGGACTCAGTTCTACTTACATAGCAAGCCTCTGTTTAAGGTTCAGGAAAGCCAGCTGCATCTCTGGAAAGATAGGGAAGGGGTCTGGTCAAACCACTCCCAAAGTTGGCCTCCCACTCTCCACCATAGGACCCACTCAGCTTTGAGGCCTTCCTGGAGATAGACAGCTCCATCCAGATGCACTCTCAGCAGTCTCCTCTGTTGTTTCCTTACAGCTATCAGATGGTAAGTTTCAGCAGCCTTCCTGATGGTCTGTCTGTTCTCTCTGTCCTGTCTTTGTGTTTCCTTTTTCTGTCTCTTGTCCTAGGGCAGTCCCCCTTATATAGCAGCGATGACACCACCAATTTTACAATCTTGGGGAGGTACCCTGCAAAAATTCCTGTCACTAGGATTGGACAGTTACCCTTCTCTCTCCTCCCAAACCCAGCCTCCAAGTCAGGATTGGTCTAGGGGTCACCATATGGCAATTCCCATTTGTCATCATCCTTTGTTCTCCTTTCAACTTTTTGGCAAAAACTAGTTATGTATCACAACTTCATGATTTTACTAGCAACTGCCATACTAAACATATTTTCTGTTTCAGCTAATCATGAGGAATGAGATAAGCCAGCCCCCAAATCTGTACCATGTACCATGGCCATGTGGCACCTTTCTGCCGTTTCCATGAAAAGCACAACAATTGTGAATATGTAAGTTATTAAGCATATCCCTAATTTCATTTTTCACCCGCTCACCAGCTCTCACATTTGGAACATGTTCAGATCAGCCAGAAACCTAGCTTAACTGGCAATTACAGTTCCCAGGGTCACAGGAAGGCGAATTTTATATCGCCAAATCGCCTGGAAATTACATAAAACATATGGTACATAGATGAAATCCATCTCCCCTATGATGGCTGAGAAAAAGGCCTAAATGATAATAGTCGTTTTAATTAAATTGTGAATCTTCATTTGGGACAAATGGTCCTGCTCCTTCTTCCGGCCATGTGTTTTCACTGGGTCAGCCTGTGCCCACAGGTTTTTTTTGTTCAATCTCCTTTGTGTTGGAAGCTTGCTCTTTGAAGTGAGTGCCCCCATTTTCACACATATTAGTCATGTTCCGGCCAAGGGTAACTTTTGCTTTCAGAGCCATTAGATCTGGAGAACACTGAATTGCAATACCTTTAACGGGACATTTTTATTGTGGTTGGTCATTAGATGGGAGATGTGATATCCAGGCTGGGAGTGGGAGTTTTCCTTATGAGGTTTTGCCCAAGCCAGCAAAAGGGTCTGCCTTGGTCTGACATTTATTTCATGAAGACAAAGTACCTCTTCATATGTCATTGGAGTTTTGTGGGTGAAACCTAATATACATTGCTCTTTGTTAACCCACACATCATGTTTTGTTTTCCTGACATTTCTGTGAGCATTGATATTTTTTTCCACTTCAACTTTTTCAAATCGTTTTTATTTGCACACATGTGCAGGCTGTATTTGTTTTCAATGTGTACAAATCTTGTTTTCCATGTGACAGGGATCTTCAATTCCTCCTTCTTTTGTAAATTAAAATGATGCTTATCCATTGGTAATGACAGGCAGGTCCCTTTGCACATGCCTCTTTAATTTAACTTGAAAAACCAAAACAAAGGCCAGGCCATTTATGTTTCCGTGTTGAACCCCTTACCTGCCATGGGTTTTCCCCGCTAGTGTCATGGCCTTTTTTGGGGATTTCTGTATGTCGCCATTTCAATTCCTTGTAACTTTGTTGTTACATGAGATATCCCCATTTTCCCCATAACAGTGCCTGTGTTACAGGCATGCTGTGCTCGCGGGTCCCTTTCATTCCACCAGCTCAGACCTGGCAAAATGAAAGGTACGACGAGCACAACTCAGAGTTTGCCAGTCAGGATACAGTGGTAATGGTAAGCTTATCGGTACCGTTGTATCCGGACTGGCAAACTCGTAATGAGGGCCATTACCTCATACGCTCAGGCTCTTTGAGATGTCAGTGTGCCCTTGGGTTTCTCTAAAATAGCAAATAGAGCATGTTCCACGCAGAGAGTCATGGAGCAGCCCATGACAATAATTGTATACTCAATCGTGAACGCGGCAGCAGCCAAAGATTGTTTGCAAGGGAAGTGTCCTATCATAACTTGGTCTAAAGTCCCACTGTAATACACTAAGGGTTTGTACCCCACTGTAATTCTCTGTGTAAGCACTGCTGTCATGACTGTCCCATTTGTGTGTGAAAGCAAATAAAATTCCTCAGCATAATTGAGAATTCCAAAAACAGGGGCTTTGCAAATTGCTTTTTTCAAATAATCAAATCCTTCCTCCGTTTCTTCAGTGAATTCTATTTTTATTTTACCCACTTGGGCTTTCTTTGAAGCTTGCAGAAGTGGCCTTGTGAACGTACTGTAATCAAACACCCAGCCTCTAAAATGGGTTCATAACCCCAAAAATTGTTGCATCTGTTTCACTGTGTTTGGTTTTGAGGTTTTCATAATTGCCTCTGCTCTTTCAGGTGTCACTTTCTTTCCTTCATGTGAAATCAACTGTCTTAGGTATAATACTTCTTCTTGACAGTATTGTAACTTCTCGTTGTCTACCTTATATCCCTTCTCTGCTAGAACAGTAATCAACTGAACAGAATCTTCTCTACACTCATCTTCTGTAGTACTGCAAATTAAAATGTCATCTACTTATTGTATCACCATACTCACCATCACCATGCAAAGCTAAAAACCTCGGGGTCATCTTCGACTCCACACTCTCCTTCTCTCCTCATATTTCTGACGTCTCTAAGAAGTCACACTACCAGCTGCACCTCCTCAGAGGTATTCTTCCCTTCCTCTCCTTCCCCCAGAAGCTCACTGTCTCCCGAGCCCTGGTTCTCTCAAGGCTGGACTACTGTAACAGCCTCTATCTTAATCTGCCTGCCTCCACTCTCCGCCCTCTGCAACTTATCCAGAACAGAACTGCGAGACTTGTCCTTGGCCTCAAGCCCAGGGACCGTATCTCTCCAGGACTGAAATCTCTTCACCTGCTCCCAGTGGCTGCGAGGATTAAGTTCAAAACCCTCTGCATTGTCCACAAGGCCTTCTGGGGCCTGGGGCCACAATACCTTCAACTCTCTCTTCCTAAATATCTGCCTTCACGAGCCCTTCGCTCATCCGTCTCCAACTCCCTCATGGTCAGCCGCTTCTCGAAGCAATGAGCTGGGGGTAGATCTCTCTCCGCAGCAGGGGCCTCCCTCTGGAACAGCCTTCCTGCCTCCCTGAAACTTGAGGAGAACCATCTCCGGTTCCGGAAGCACCTCAAAACCTTCCTCTTCGCTTCTGCCTTCTCTCTCCCTCTCCCCTGCTAAACCTTGCCAAACTCCCCACTGAAGTTTGCACTAAACCTGCATCTGGGCCACTCTGTGACCTCGGTCCAGGGCCCAGCCACTCTCCACTTGCACTGCCTCCCTGGCTCCCCCTGCACTGTGGGACTGTCACTGCATCCCTACAGCCCCCTTCCCAGCACTTGCTCTGCACTTACCTCGCACTTGCCACCAGCTGGCCCTTTTATTATTATTTATTATTTTATTACGCTACTTACCTTGTACTGCACTTTCCCCCCACCTCCTCCCCCTGCACTTTCTCCTTTTCCCCTTACCTCTGCACTTGCGCGATCTGAATGACACCTGGCCTAGTAGGATCGTTTGTCTGTCTTCCCCTTGTTTCCCCCCCTCCCTGCCTCGTCGCGCCTTGAAACACTTGTGTATAGGCGCGTTACAAATACCATATCCTATCATATCATATCATACTCTTAATATTGCCTAAATCCATCTGTAGGACTCTATTAAAGATCAGTGGATACTCACAGTACCCTTGGGCAGCCTTGTATGTTTCAGTCGAGTTTGGCAGAGCGTAAAGGAAATAAAGTTTTGGAGTCCTTGGGCAACGGGATTGAGAAAAATGTATTCTTCAAATCGGTTACTGTGAAATATCAAGCTTCCACTAGAATGCTGCACAGTATTGTCGCCGGGTTAGGAACTAAAGGAAACTCTGGATCTACAATCTGATTAATCGGTCTCATATCTTGTATAAATCTCCATGACCCTACTTTAGATTTTTTTGATAGGATACACCACAGAATTACACAATAGTTCTGATGGCACTAAAATCCCTTGTTTCATGAGTGCTGAAATATACCCTAATCAGCTTCTCGAGACACAGGGTACTGTTTCGCTCGAGGTAAAATTGCTCCTGGCTTAAGCTTTATTTTAACTTCCCCTATTCCCTTCAAAAACCTATGTCATAAGGGCCTGTGGTTCAAAGGACACTTTGCACCTTCTCCAAATCTTCCTGAAAAAATGCTGGAAGTTGCAGCATTATCCCCATTTGCTGTGGGACTTCCCTCTTTCCTAGCCTTTATCCAGTATGTAATGCTCATGAAGAACACCACTTTATCATCTGTTTGGTCTTCCCTAAACACGTCGTCATCAGTTATGTCAATCGATCTGTACCCTTCCTCGCGAGCTATTACTTTTCTGCATGACCTACCCTCATCGTCTACTCCTTCTAGCATTTCCATTTCCCTTTGTACTGTGGTTGATTCCAATTCTATAGGAATAGTCTGTTCCTCCTCTTTGTCCAAAGGTATTTGTGGTCTAAACAGAAACTCATCAGGTATCCTCACAATTGTTCCCACTAAGCCATGTAGCCACGTCAGTAAAATGTTCACTCCATATAGAAAAGTCTCTGGATCTACTGTAACGCCTTGCAGAGCCACACCCTGTGAACGCCAGTATAAACTCTCCCACATTTAAATAGTGCATTCCTGGAGTGGAGCACACTAGTCCTTGATCAGTAAATGAAATTGTCATGTTAAGTTTCGTCATTAAATCTCTTCCCAAAATATTAACTGATGTCTGTCGTGAATATAACCAAGAAACAGACATGTCAAATTCTCCTATAGAGACTGGTAATTCATTAGTAAAAGGAACTTGACTTGTAGCTCCAGAGAACCCTTGAGCATTCATGGCATTTCCTGACACTGGATATTTTCCCTCCCGTATACACAAACAAGTTACTCCATTGTCTACAAAGGAAAGAAAAGGATTTGCCTTCTATCGTCACATAGACCCTTGGCTCCTCTTGAGGGTCTGGTGCCACAGATAGTATTGAACACATCAAGTCACCATGTGAGCTGTCCTACTGTGGGTACAGGCTCATCCCCGTCCCCGTGAAAGTATTTCCTCCTAACACAGTGACACCTCCTATTCTGGGTGTAAGTACTTGTCCTGTGTTTACATACTGCTGTGTCTGCATAGGGGCTTGTTGTGACTGCCCTTGTGGTGGATTCATTTGCACTCATTCTTATTGTTGTACCTACTGTACTCGCTGGGCTTCTGTCCGATAAAATGCGTGATCTTGGGCGAACACTTTTCTAGTCTGTGTGCTATACGGTGGAGGATAAGATGTCCCCCTCTTAAGAATTGGCCATTCTCTACATTCTCTTGACTTCCACATACGGGCACAATATGTCCTCTCATCCCACAAGTCCAACATACTGTGGGTGCCCTTCTGACCAGCCCTCCTTGGTTATATTCTCCTTGGGTACTCTGATTCTCATTCTGTGTACCTTGAAATCCACCTTGATTATTTTGAAATCTGCCTCCTCTTCCTCTGTAACCTATACCTCTGCCTCGCGGCATAATCCCATATCCACCTTGATCCATCGTGTGCAGATTGCTCGCCTGTGATGCACCCATTGCTTCCTGCATTTCCAGTCCTTCTCTGCTTGTCAACACTGCCCCTTCTATGGCAAATTTTGACAATTGTTTTCTGAACTAACTTGGCTTCCTCGATTTTCCTATTCTCATTTTTCTCATTATTTTTCTTTTGTAATAACCGACAATGGTGTACTATAGTCAGCTGTATCTCAGCCCATGGCTTCGCTTCCATCCCCACTTGTTTTTTCATCTGCCTCTGTACTGGCTCAGACAACCCCATACATAAAATGTGGTAAAATAATGCCACTGTCTTTATCCAATGGCTCATGAGTTTCAAATTGGCATTCGTCCTGAATATGCTGAATGTAAGCAATAGGGTCTTCATCTTCCTTCATCTTTCGTGTCATAATTGCACCCATCTGATGTTTTGGGATACTGTACCCTGAGAGCCCTCCAAACATCTGCTCTACAGTTATTAAAGGGTGCTGCATCATGCGCTGTATTCTGTGCTACCACACTTGAATATCCCGCTCTTCTCCATATGTCATCAGCCCTCTCCCAAGAATAGCTGCCAGGAGACCTTTTATGTTACTATGGCCAGTGTATTGCCTCCTGTCATTTTTTCTAACTCAATCAATTTTTCAGCGCCCAAAGTCAAACTCGGGAGCTTACACCTTAAATGATCCTTGTCCATATGTGGCCATGGGATATACTGTGGTCTTGCTCCCCCTTTTTCCATTAACGGAAACTGAGTAAACCACATCCCAGAGTCGATCCCATCATTAGTCTAGCCATGGAAGGGACGATTATCCCTGTCAGTCTCCTTGTGTGTAACAACCTTAACCTGCTCACATATGGCGGTGGCTCTCCCTTCTTACTATACGATCGTCCTCGGGGAGGCTCAGGATATGCTATGGGATCTGGCATCCTATCTTTTGGCGGTTCCAGATCTTACCATCTCACTTCTTTATCCATCTGCAGACTTCCTTCAGGGGCACACGCGTTCCCTCCTTCTAATCCAAGATTGGACTCCCTTTCCTCGTCCGATATGTCTATTCCCAAACTAGTATGTCTATTGTCCCCTTCACCCTTATCCAGATTCACTCTACTTAAAGACAATGCTCTACGTCCATGGCTGAATGGATTTTCTTCTTTGCTTCGTAATTGAAATACTAAGGATTGATCACTGTTCCCTTGAATTAGATACTTGCTACCTTCCTTTAACTGTTGATAGATCTTGTCGATCCTTTCTCCAATGCTTAATGCATCAAAACTTTCTTCTTCCACTACTGCTCTTGATACTGTTGGCATTGCTTCCTTTATCAGAAGAATCTCTTCTATTCTGTCCCATCGTACTTCTGGGATTGGCCCTACTTGTTCCTTACAAGTGAGACAGGCATCAAGACCTCGCTGTCTTCTTTTCCGTTTTATTTCTTCTTCTAGTTCTCTTGTCTTTCTTGCATCCCTTCTAAATCTTTCTCCCTCTTGCGTTCATTGCTTTCCTCTCCTTATTCCTTCCCTTCTTTCCTCTTCTCTCCCTCGTCTCTGTTTTCTTTTGTCCCTTAGTCTTTGTGCTTCCTCCTCTTTTCTCTTCCTTTCCCTTCTCTCCATGTCTTCTATCGCTCTCTGTCTATTGTCCTACTTTCTTTGTTCTTCTGCCTGTTCTTGTTTCTCTTGCTCCTCCTGTTATATCTGTTCTCGTCACTCCCTGCTCTTCATTTTCTGCTTGTCTTCTTTCAATCTCTTCTCTCGTTCCTTGTCTTTTCTTTTTTGTACGTTCTTATCTTCACCTAACTTCCTCCATACTTTTCCCATCTATTTTAAGTAATATCTGTTCTCCCATCCATTCGTTTTGCACGAGCGCTAGCTCCTCAGCTTTATCCTTCTCTCCTTTCCATCTTTTAATCTTCCTGTCTATTTCTGTTGACCAATTCAACTGCTCACTCCTTGCTTCTTTGTCTTGTATGATCTAACAGATCTCTTGTTTTCTCTTATTTTCCTCTGGACTATCGTCACTACTGTAAAAAGGGGGTTCGTATATCAGATTACTATACCCGTTGCCACTTTCAACTCCTTTAAAGGATATTGTCTCTGGAAGATAGCTCAGGGGCAACGTGCTCCCCTTGGAAACAAGATGACACGGAGCAACCCAGGTTTGATCCCCGGGTCCGCGTTTACAAACCTCTGGGTATTAAGCGTGTTATAAATAACCTAACATATCATATCATGTAACCCTATTTCTTCCAAACTAGCATCTTTTGCATTGGGTGAGGTAAGAGGAGCTGAGGGCTCAACTACTTCCTCCTTATACTGGCTAAGCATCCACTCCTCAGGCGGTAGATCTTCTCTTTCTTCTTGGTATATCTTCCAGTGCTCTAGAATCGCAAATCTTTTCTCTAATGCGTTCCCTGTGTATGCAGCGTGCAAGTATGTGGTCATGTGTTGCAATACTGCCTTTGACAATGATTCCCTTTGTGGCCGAGGCATAAACATGTTATCTGCTGTGCCTTTTACCATTCAGCACTATACTGTTTGAGCTTGTGCATATGCTTTGGCAGTGTCTTGCATAGGTGCATGAAAAGGAGTATCCCCCACAATGACACGTCTCAATTGACTGTCAATACTTACCAGAATATTAAATCAACGTTATACTTTTTCTTAAATCACAACTTTTCGACGTTTTAAAACAACAATATGAGCATGCACCATCAATCGCTGCTCAAGACTGTAATTTCAAGAGCCTAACTATTCTCTTAATGTATCTATTCTCTTGATTGGTGCCAATCATTTTACTGCGCTGTTACTTTTTAAATTCTTCACAATCTCTATCACTCTTCCATACGTGTACTCAACAAACAACATTCTGACAAGTCAGCATTACACATTTATAAACACTGTGATCATCTTTTTCTCTCGCCTTTATCCTATTCCCTATACAGTGTTTGAGACGTCACTTTACGTAATTCTGATTACGCATTATATATTTCTGTTCTACCGCTGGTGGGTTTTGAGACGTCTCCTTCTAGACTCCCTTGAGTCAGGACTCCTAGGCGCTACCTTTTCTCTTCACAATATTTCCCGTTACTCAAAAAATGATCACAATCCCATCGCCTTTGTCTGCCATTCTCCTTAGTCTACTCACCATTCGTTAATCGACTTGATGCCTTTGGTATCGACTCCACCTTCAATCCGACTACTTCCCCTTCCGTCCACAGAGCGCCCCTGGAAACCGGGCAGTTATTTCGTCAAAGGGGGACCTGCCCACCGTCTCGGTTCTTCTTGCAAGTTGATATCTATTGGCCGCTCACCACAGGAAACCCCATGATCTTCCAGCTAATGGCGGAGGATTGATATGATATGGAACAGAACTAGTTTGGATCTTTTTCAACCATCTGCACCGCTACCACGTAAGCTTATGGCCCGTAAATAACGTGTATGCAATGGATCGGGTTGCTGAATAACTCTGAGTCCATATAATTGAACCAACTCAGGAAGATGGCAAAGATACTGTTTTATTCACAATTATCTATCACAGGGAGTTACAACAGACATCAATGGACGTTTGCTCAGGCTCTCAATGATTTTCTCATTAAAAACATCCTTATATGTAAAAAATATGCCAGAGGTGACATCATACTACGTGGCAAATAATAGAAAACCTATAAAGAGTTGGGATTGGTTAAGGGAGACATCTAAATATACTTTCTATAGGGACTAGTATTGTGATTGGCTGCCCACTGTCAGGTGGACAACTTATGCCTACCTCTAAAACATGTCATCTTCAACACTATTAAGTACTCAGTTTACCTTTGGTCTTCAAACTATAAGGCCCTTTGTTCTACGGCCCTCTACAATTGGTTGACATGCTTGTGCCATGTCTGAAACATTTGGTTCAGTTAGCAGCATGTAAACTCAGACCCAGATCCCAGGAGGTGGCCTTGATTTTACCTGCCCACCCAATTAGTCCAACATCTCTCATCACCCATATCTTCTGCCATGAAGATTGTATTTGAACTTGGCCTTGCAAAGTATCCTTATATGGTAGTGCGGGCACTCACTCTCCGTGTTCTAGGACTCCAAGCTCAACTCTCTTTCCATCCTTGGCTCACATGACATGAGTCCACCATTTGGTCCATTTTGCAGGATTTAAATGTCTTAAGTGAATAAAGGTTGGCACTCTTGGTGTTCTTTCTTTGCACCTTAACAAGAGATGATTCATTCTTTGCACGTTCACTGCTTTCAAGAATAGATAACCGATCTTGGCTGCTTCAGTTTTGATACCTGGCCAGACAGCCTCGCCATGCTCTTCCACAATCTCAGCTTATTATTGCTGCAACACATTTCTCGCCTTTTCTCTCCATGGGTCCTTGCTTACTAAATTCATGACACCGAAGTCCAGCTCCTATACAATGGTGGCTTCGCCTGCAGTCTATTCACTAAATATATCCAGCATCTATGATGATGTAGTCTACTTGCGTTTCAGCATCTGTACAATTATTGAACAGTTGATTTTCTGCAGCACTTCGCACACCTGCAATCTTCTTCTCACATATGAAAGTCTACACGATTCTTAACTTCATCATAATTTTCTGTAGGATCCATACATTCTCTTCAGACAGTATTCTTCAGGACGTCACACATGTCTCTTTTGACGTCACGAGTTTCTCTTTTTGCACCTTTTCACATTCCTTCAGGGAGTTCTTCCCTCGGATTGTCATCTCTTTTGGAATACATTCAATAGCGTTGTCTCAGTGGGTACCTTCTTTCAAATATTCACAGCAGTATTGGAAGAACTGCTGGTGTCAAACATGGTACGATCTCAGGCTTTCAACATATAGGAGGTATGGGGGCGGGATTTTGACTGCGTCCCCTGATGGCCGCGCACCACAGCGCCACCTAGCGTTTACAGGGGAAGTTAACACCCTGCACCCTGACGAAACCAATTCCACAACATACGACCTCCGTAATGCCAGTCCTCTGCCCACTGATCCCATCCTCGTCGCCAGTGACATAAACTATGCCTCCTTCACCAATCAGGAACACCAGAAGGTAAGTAGTTTACATGTAGGTTTTATTCTCTTAGTTAATACGTAGAGAAAGCACTGGGACATCCATATGGTCCAGTATCTTAGGTCCAACTGCCCTCAGTAGAACATTGCAATCAAACCTACACCAACATTCCACCTAGAGTCCCCGTGACATCCCCACACCAACATTCCACCTAGAATGTTAGTGACATCACCGCCCTTCACCACAACACTCATAGCCATAATCAATCCCACACAGATTATGACAGATTTCCTCTAGAGGCATGTAATTGCTCCTCTACACACCCCACAATACTACACAACTCACACTGAACTCTATTTACTCTCTTCTGTTCACGTTGCATGCATCAGACTAAATAACATTGGTGCATGAGCACATATTACACTGTCCACACTTCACTGCTCACACCGCACTACTAAAACGGAGGATAGCGCAGGGACAACGTGCTGGTCTTGCAAGCAAGACTACACAGAGCAACAGAGGTTTGAATCCTGGATCCGGTATAGTGTTACGCACGTTATAAAAAAAACGATTAAATAAAAGTACAGTCACTCTACAGCTGATTATACAGTGCCTGCTTAGACTGAAATTACACTGCGGTCTCTCCATTGTTCACAGAAGCACTACATAGCCCACACGTATTGTTCACAATACACCACACTGAAAGCTTGTAAACAAATCCCACTGGAACATTCATGCTGCAGTGCCCACTCCGTGTGTTTCCCACCAGGGGCGTTGCTAGGGGGGGGCTAAAGGGGCTATAGCCCCTGATCTTTTGGTTGTAGCCCCGGATAGAATCTCAGGAGCTACAGCCAAAAGACTAGTTAGCCCCCAGTCCCAACAGTTCCGACATCAGCTTAGCCCCGGGTCTTTTCCAGACCTAGCAACTCCCCTGTTTCCCACTATTCTACTTTTAACAAACTCACACTATGGAGGTGAAACCCCACACATGCTCTGATCGCACTGCACTCACTAAAGGTAACTACTCACATGGCACTCACAAGTCTTAACCCATAACCTGCTTCACTCACACTGCCTCACTGTCACTGCTCTGACAGCATTCACAATGAAATGTTTACACTGTGTTCACACTGGTCTTCCCTTGCCACACTTGTTCACACTGCACTAATTGTATACAGCTCACACTGCCCTCACACCTCAATCACAATGACTCGCATCACTGCATGGGCCACATTGCACTGCCCAAATGTAATGCTGACACTGCACTAACAGTGCGCCTGCACTGAATGTTACACTGCACTCCAGTTCTTTGCGACCACTGAATACACGCTGCACTTAGTTCACTGTGCACACTGTATCCACAGAAAGTGCATATGGTACCGCTGCTGCATCGCTCACACTGCACTTGGATGCAATGCTCACACTATACCCATGTGTATTGCTCACAGTGAGATGATTCTGCGCTGCAGCACTCACACTGCACTTGGATGCAATGCTCACACTATACCCATGTGTATTGCTCACAGTGAGATGATTCTGCGCTGCAGCACTCACACTGAGTTCCCATCACCAACACTGTACTCGAACTGTGGTGCCCAGATGGTAATAACTCTGCCATATAATCGGCCATATAATGAACTTCTCATGCTCACACTGCACTTAGACTGACTGTTCCCAGCAACAAAAGGACCAATGGAAATATTGTATGCTTTAAAAATGTTAAGATAGGCGTGCTATTTCCAAAACAATGTCATTATCCCGATCTGGGCAGACTGAGCAACAGATCAGGCAAAGGGACAGTCATCCGAAAAGGGGAAAGGTGTGAGATAAGTGGTCAAAAAGCAATGGGACTGATTCGCAAAGATTTGCACTGGAGTAAATCAGGAGATCCCAGATTTGCTCCTGCTACACTGGAGCAAACCTAGAGCAGCCTGGAGCATCTTTCAGAAGCGCCTGTGCACATGAGATTCACAAATATTTGCTCAAGGGCATCTCAGCGGGGTTCCCAGCAGCCCTGGATTTGTTCAAGTCTCGGGAGGATAGCTCAGGGGCAACGTGCTTGCCGTGGAAGCAAGACAACATGGAGCAACACAGGTTCGATCCAGTACAAATCTTTGTGAAGCAGGCCCAACGTATCTATTTAAAGACACCCCCTGCCTTGTCTTCCAATCCTCTTCATGTACAGGACATGGGGTCATTCCCTGAATGAAGATGATTGGCCTAAAATAAATGAATACTAACGTATAGTGAGGTTATCTGGAACACATTGCTACCAAATGCCGTGAATGGAACTGACCAAAATGATTTCTATACCCTTCCCACTCCTCAATGCCCCCTGCCTCTCCACCGCCCTCGCCTTCACTCCTGGTAGTGACTCCATATGTGTGCAGCAGGTTTCAAGAACCCACATAAATAAATTAATTTGGTTTCAAGATGGCGTCCACTTCCAAGCTGTGTGTTCAACATGTGAACCTCCGTTGCAAGGCATTCAACTATAACACGGAAATTAAACTCTCAGTCACAGAGGAAAACGTTTATTTTAACTCCTGTGAAATAACTTTACATGTTAAGAAAAACGTGTCATATTGTTGTAGCGATGAGAGTGTATTGTTAAGACTTGTCTGCGGTTATGCTGAACAGTATGCGGCTAATCTAAAATGTTTGATGCCGTGCATTTTGCCAATTTTCAACCGTGGATGTGAGTGCAAATTCCGAAACTCTGACATTTGCTGTTAGTGGCATCAAAAGCATCTGCTTGAACAAGACGGACATCTCATTTTGACATTTCATTGCGTTCCTGCGTGACCACGCCGTGAAATCGACTGCGGCGGCGCGGGAGCCCTGTAATCAGCATAGATCATGCATTTGTGGCTGTTTTAATGGAGTGGGATGAGGAGCACGAAATGCAATCAATCCATCTCCAGGTACGGAGGCCCACATGTGTATTTAGTCCGCTTTTAATCTGAATTTGATAATTGTATTACTTATTAAGCAATTTCATTTTCCCACATTAACCTAAGTGTCACTCTCCAGGCTGTATTTTTCTCCCTCCTTCTGTAGTGGATGCAGGGCTTGCCGCCTTGAGGGAAGCGAGAAAACTGATTGCGTTTCCCCCCCACCCCAAGGCCAATAACCCGGCCCGGCATCGTAAACAATCCCCATGGGATAAGTTGTGTAACATAGAATCTAAGAGCTCATCATGGTCTCATTGGGGGGTGTAAGTCTTTACTGGTGACTCAATTTGCAGTACTGGGGATGAAGCGGAGCTTTAGAGCAAATGCAGAGCTCTGTTCTGCCCTGCAGATGAAATGCCGAGAGCGCGGCCCACATGAAAGTCCTTTGTCGTGCCCAATCAAGCACTTCCTGCAATGTCCTCAGATGTACAAGGATATGGCTGTCCTCAAATCATAATGAAAGACTGGATGTCCGTGCTTGCATCATCTTCGCAGAGAAATATAAAAAGAGGAGTGCTAAGCCTTCATAGATTTCAAGATTTCATTGGTGCTTTAATAAATGTCAAGGTGGATCAAAGGCTTCTCCGCATCCATGTGAACTTGCAAATGGATCTTCTCATGTACACAAAAGTAGAAATGTGTATTTTCTTCAACACACATTTCATAAGGTTATATATAAGTGGCAGCATGAATGAATGTATAGCGCTCTGAGTTGAGTGTCACTGAAAATTACTTCTTTGTATATATTTTTGGAGGTACGTCTCCAAACACAACCCCCAGCCCCACTTGTGGGGGCCAACGAGACCATTTGAGCCGGCCCCCTTAGTGCTGGGAACAGCAGCACTTTGGATGGTTTAGGCACAGCACCTTGGTTGGGTGCCGGTGATCACCCGGTGTTATAGTGGTGATGGGCGGATGCTGGTAGGCCGTGCAGACACAGGCCTGGTGGGGTATTCGCGCACCCATGTTGCATGGAGCATCCGGTTACTTGGTTGGCTTGTGAGCCTGCAGGCCTGAAATTAGACACAGGGCCCAATGGAAATTCATGCAGAAATTCTGCAAAGGCTGCACACTGCGCGAGCCTGCGTGCAGAAAGAAAAATGCGCTCTCCACGTACACATGACACCCCCCAAAGTAACCGTATTTGCAAGTCGCGCATGGAACACCTCTTACACGCCCCCACACGCAAAGTACAGCCAGAACAACTACCTTTGCGCTCTCCCCCGGGCGTCAATACACGCACCATTCAAACAGTGCATGGGGTCCAGCGTAAGCAGGCCTGCGACTCAGCAATCCTGTCCGGGGTCCGCCATAACTGTATCAGGCAACCCGGCAACATGCGTATCAAAAATCGTAACTCAGCAATAACTGAGGAAATATACATGCAAACCCTGTAAAAGGTTCCTGCACCCCGCTACACTGCTTATGCGCACCCTATGTTACATCGGAACCCCCATTGAGTAAACGCACCCCGAAAATCAGACATGCAACCCCACCTGCATGCTGCAAATCCTACGTGCAAGTGTACTTACGCCTGCCTTCGGGTCGTGGATCGTATGAAGTACTTGCATGGCCATTTCGAGGGGATTGGGTCCTCCGACGTATTCCATATCTATGACAGGTAATCACCACAGCTGTGCTGCTTCAGAAAATTTTCGGCATTTGCGTCGATGACGTCGATACGCTGTCCTCGAGGGCCTCTGTCAAGCCAACATCACTGGATGTTATAAGTAGGACGCATGACGCCCGTAGCCTCAGTTCTGTTTTTTCCACGAACATGTTTGCTTCGGAGATCTCGGCGCACCTCAGTTCTTCTGAGTTGTTCTATCGGTTCTTCGAACCAGTTTGTTTGTGAAGATTTCCATGATGTCTTCGTTTTCTTCTACCCCGCGGCCGGGTTTCAAAAAATGTCGGGACTGCGGATCCAAGATGTCGCTGACGGACCCGCACAACGCCTGCCTCTGGTGCCTCGGTGAGGACCACACCACGGACGATTGTGATGATTGCCAGGTGTTACCTTCGAAGGCCTTGTGGGAGCGTAAGAAGAAGCTTTCTGTCGGTAAGCTGCCCATCCCCGGAAGTCGAAATTCACTGGGCTTTCGACTGACGATTCGTGGGGCGATTCTCCGCATCATCGGCGTAAGTCCAGGGGGTCTCGGTCCCGGAGCGGGTCCAGCCTTTCTTCTGCCTCCTCGAGGCACTCACGGAAGCGTCGTCATCGGTCGCCTTCCCTGTCCTCGTCCGAGGACTTCTCCCGTCAGCGGGTTGCTTGTCCCACCAAGCATTCTACTCCTGCGGAATGGGATTCATTCCGTAAGGAGATGATGGCGATTTTTCAGTCGCAGGGCCCCGTTCCATCCGCGCTGTCGAAATACGCCAGCAGGGAACGTGCTAGAGACACTGTTCACACGCCTTCTGGCTCGAGCATTCGTCGCGATCACCGGGAACCTTCGAGGTCCTGGTCGGACAAGGTGGATCGCTCTGGCCATGCCCGCTCCAGGTCCCGGTCCTCGATGCCATTGAGACTGTCGGAGCCTGTGAGCTTTTCGATGAAGACGTGGATGCCTTCGGTGCCGAGACCGTCGAAGGACTCTCTCAAGGCTCCGCCTCCGAGGAAGCCATCAACGCCATTGGTGCCGAGGATGTTGAAGGACACGCTCTGGGATCCTCCCTCGAGGCCTGTGTCAAAGCCATTGGCGTCATGCTCGACGTCGACGCCGACTCCGTCGACGCCCTCAAAGCCTTTCAAGGAGAATTTTTCAGAGGTGCCCCGGAGACCAGTGGAAACTCTGATAAAGGCCTTTTTCTGTGCCCTCGTCCAGGGATTTATTCCAGCCTCTGGATTACATCTCTGAGGTGGATGAAGGGTCTGATGAAGGCATGGTTCCTGAAGAGGTTCCTTACGAACTCATGTCTGGTCATAGCCAATTAGAAGACCTGCATCAATCCTTGCACAACGCCAGTGGTCTGGACACCTCTCCAGAAGTTGAGTTCGGTAGGCCTGAGCCTGGCACGCACGTCGAGTCCTCGTACCGGCGCCTTATGTCGAGGGTGACGGAATACTTGGGGTGGTCTGCGCCACCAGTGGATTTTCTGCAGGATGACTTGACGGATATCCTTGACCAAGGTCCTCCAACTGACCCGGTACTGCCATTCCATATGGCCTTGCAAAGAAGGGTGGCAGCGGCTTAGACTGCTCCGGAGAGTCTCCCGGCAGTGAGCAAGTCTTTGCCGAAAAGAATACCGTCCAGCCAGTAGCGACCCCAACTACTTGACTACACACCCCACTCCGGAGAGTTTGGTGGTGCAGGCGGCTATGGCCCCGGCGAAACAGGCATCGTACCCCTACCATCCCGCCTGATAGGGACGACAAATGTTTTGATGGCTGGGCGAAGAAAGTGTTTTCTTCAGGGGTATGGCTTTACAGGCAGCCAACTCTGTGTGTGCCTTAGCACGTTTCACTCATACTCTGTGGAATTGTGTCTCTTTGGCGGCTGAACACATTCCTGAAGGGGAGGAACGGGATGGCTTTCTTGCTCTTGTTCAGGATGGCAAGGATGCCATGTGTGAATCTGTTCAGTCGGGTCTGGACATGGCAGATTGCGTCAGCCCGTCCATGGCGGCGAGCACCGTAATGCACAGATTTGCGTGGTTGCGGAAGTCGGGGTTTGCTCCTGATGTACAAGCCTGGCTTCTCAACTTGCCCTTTGATGGTGAACATCTTTTTGGCAGCAAGGCTGACGAGAGCCTTGAGAGGTTGCAGACCTCCAAAGCTACAGCGAAGTCATTGAGCGCTGCAGTTCGCCAACCTCTGCCTTTTTGTCCTAGGGGACAGCAATGAAGGGAAGGTTCCTTTCGATATTATTCATCATTTGGTAGATCAAGAGGAGCTGCAAGTCAAAGGGGCCAGCGTAGGAGTACCAGATGTGGAAAATAAGGTACTCGAGGTGCCAAGGCCGCTCGGGCAGTTGCCTCTTTACCCTCAGGCAATGCCACAGCCGCTTCAGCTCAGTCATGAGGCCATGTCCCATGGTTCGCCGGTTGGGGGAAGGCTGGCGCAGCATCTTGTAGAATGGCCTGCCATTACTTCAGATGTGTTGGTTCTGGAGGTCATAGCCAAAGGCTACTGTCTTCCTTTCCGGCAGAGGCCTCATGACAATCCACCAGGGAATCTCTCTTTGAAGAGTCTGGATCCGCTCCTTGCGCAGGAAATAAAATCCCTGCTGGAGAAAGGTGCAATAGAACTGGTGCCTGTAGCAGAGTGCAACAAAGGATGATATTCCCCCTATTTTTTGATTTTGAAGAAAGACGGAGGATTGACACCCATCATGGCCTTGCGTGGTTTGAACAAGCTTCTCAGGAAGCACAAGTTCAAGATGGTTACTCTCTCTCAAGTCCTCCAGGCCCTTCAACTTCAGGACTGGTTGGTGTCTCTCAACCTCAAGGACACTTACTTTCATGTGCCGATCCATCCCAAGCACAAGAAGTACCTGAGGTTCGCGGTTGGCGACTCGCACTTTCAGTTTCGGGTCCTGCCGTTCGGATTGACCTCTGCCACGAGGGTTTTCACCAAGCTCATGGTGGTGGTGGCAGTGTATATCAGGAAAGGGGGGATTCACGTCTACCCCTACCTGGACGATTAGTTGATCAGGGCGCACTCTCCCGAGCAAGTCATGGATCATCTGTCAGTCACCTGCCACTCCCTTCACAAGCTGGGCTTCTCCCTCAACTTAAGGAAGTCCCACTTGACGCCAATGCAGCGGCTCCAGTACATCGGAGCAGTGCTCGACACGTCCCGGTGGCAGTGTTTCCCTCCCCAGGTGATGGCTCATCACATTCAGTATCACAGTCCTCCGGCAGGATGTCGGACCCGTTCAGGTGCCGCCCTCGGTCGCCCAGGACCTTCTGTGGTGGGCCATCGAAGGCAATCTGATGAGGGGGGCTCCATTTTGGCTACCCTGGCCGGAGGTGATGATCATGACGGACGCACCCCTTGCGGGATGGGGAGCTCATGCCTACGAGTTGACAGTCAGCGGTTGTTGGTCTCTGTCGGAGTCCAGGCTCCATATCAATCTGTTGGAGCTGAGGGCCGTCAGGCTTGCCCTGATGGCTTTTCTGCCGACTGTTCGAGGAAAGAATGTCCTGATTCTGACGGACAACAAAGTGGCCATGTACTACCTCAACAAAAAGGGGGGCGCAGGCCGGTCACTTCCTCTGTGCAGAGAGGCGATGCAGCTCTGGTTCTGGGCCATCCAGCAGGAAATTTCAATCTCGGCAGTTCATCTGGCCGGAGACGAAAACAAGACGGCGGACGCTCTGAGCAGGCAGAGCGCAATCTCTCACGAGTGGGAGCTGGCTCAGGAGATTCTCTTGGAGATCTTCGCCCTTTGGGGGACCCCACAAGTGGATCTCTTTGCCTCCAGTGTCAACCGGAAGTGCGAAAGGTTCTGCTCATGGGAATTTCCTCCAAGAGGAGCCTTAGGGGACGCTTTCATGGTGGAGTGGTCCTTCCCACTGCTGTATGCGTTACCTCCAGTCCCCATCATCATGCAAGTGCTGCAGAGGTTACGGAGGTTCGGTTCCCGGATGATCCTCATTGCTCCGGCATGGGCTCGGAGACCGTGGTACCCGGACCTTCTCGACTTGTCCATCTGCCCTCCACGCTGTCTTCCCTACCAAGACGATCTGCTCACACGGGAGGGGGTCAGGTTTTCCATCCAGAGGTCAGATCCCTCAACCTTCACGCTTGGCTTCTGAAAGGTTGAGGTATAAGGATTGGGACCTCCCTGAAGACGTGATGGAGGTGTTGCTTTCGGCCAGACGGCCTGCAACAAAGTCCCTGTACCGTTGATGTTGGAGAAAGTTCTGTGACTGGTGCAGGGTTAAGAATGTGGATCCTTTTTCATGTGGCATTCCTGTGGTTCTGTCTTTTTTGCTTTCGTTAGCCCACAAGGGCCTGCAAGTGGGTACCATTAAAGGTTACCTGACGGCGCTGTCCATATTTAAGCGCTCGTCTGAGGAGTGTTCTTTTTTCTGTATTTTTGTTGCGGTTACTTCCGCTCGCAGATTGAGTGAGTTGCAGGCACTTTCTGTTAAGCCACCCTTCATGGTGTTTCATAAGGACAGGGTTGTCCTTAGGGTTCGTCCTTCCTTTCTTCCGAAAGTGGTGTCAGAATTTCATTTAAACCAGAAGGTCATTCTTCCGGCATTTTATCCTCTTCCGCATCCTGGTAAGGAAGAGGAGAGGCTCCATAGGTTGGATCCTAGGAGAGCTTTACGTTTCTACATTTCATGCATGTCCCAGGTCAGAGTGGATGATCAGCTCTTTATAGGTTACGCTGGAAGGTGGTTGGGACAAACTGTTACTAAGCAGACTTTGTCTAGATGGATTATCTTGGCAGTTTCTGAATGTTACCGCTTGGCGGGTAAGGTCCCTTCGGTAGGCTTACATGCCCATTCTACTAGGGGTATGGCTGCCTCTACTGCCCTGCAGAGGGGTGTTCCTATTTGTAACATCTGTGAAACAGCCCTATGGGCTTCGGTCCATACTTTTGTAAGACACTACTCCCTAGATTCTATCCATGGGCAGGATCTGGCCTTTGGCAAGGAGGTCCTTTACTCTGCAATTTAATTGGGCATTCTACATTTTTATATTCTAAATTATTTTCCCACCTCCATAAGTTGGTACTGCTTTGGGAGTCTATAGATATGGAATTCGTCAGAGGACCCAATCCCCTCGAAGAACAAGTTACTCTCATACCTGGTAACGTTCTTTCTATGGGATGGTCCAACGACGTATTCCATATCGCTCCCTCCCTATCTGCCCTGCTACAGAATTTCTTATGCGATTGCAGCTTATGTTTCCGCAAGGCTTTCTGTGGTCATACTGGCAGAAGATTGGTGCCACATGTTCTGGGAAAAAACTACAACTGAGGCTACGGGCGTTGTGCGTCCTACTTGTAAAATCCGGTGACGCCGGCTCGACGGAGGCCCTCGAGGACAGCGTATCGACGTCATCGACGCAGGGCGCAGACGCCAAAATTTTCCCAACCTGCACAGCTGTGGCGATTACCTATCATAGATATGGAATACGTCATCGGACCATCCCATCGAAAGAACTTTACCAGGTAAGAGAGTAACTTGTTCTTCCCAGCCAAGACATTATGTGATCGAATCCATGAATACGTCTCGTGACACGCAATTGTGGGCATGCAAGGGACTGCCTGCAGGCTGTCTCTCGGAACGGCCAATTTTTCGCAAGTTCTTCCCCATTTTGTTGTTCCGTCCCCTTCCCAGCCCTCTGCGCAAGCCACGCACATGCTCTGCTTGGAGTATCGTGCAAGTCCCTTGTCGGCTCGCACAGACGTGCCGAGCCAGCGTGAACTCCACACAAGTCCAGGAAAAGTACAGTACATTTGATTCCATGAATAGACAAAGGCGGATTTGCGCGCAGTTGTGCATGCAAGTACCTTATTCTCTGCGCCGATAATTCCATGAATCAGGCCACCAGACTCAGTCGTTCCATTCTTGGAGTCTGCAGCTGCTCTAAAGCACATGCATCCAGGAGCTCCTTTTATTAGGTTGGGTCATGACGCAGTCATGAGCCATCTTAAAAAAGGGCAGTACACATTGGGAGGGTCCCACATAAACCCCCCCACCCCGAAAAAGTAATGTTTTCACATCAACTGTTGGTGGTGGGTCTTTAAAGAGTTGCTTTTAAGATTGCTCAAGCACTGATGAAGTTCCAGGATTTTAAGTTTTAAAGTCTGTACTTCTCGGCCAATATGAATGACCATATGTTGGATCTCAGGAACCATTTTCAGTGGTGATATTTTTAGGTTGGTGGTAAATTAGGGTAGGTGTACATTTTTCACGGTATCCCATAACATGTATGTTTCACTGCTCTTGTTTTGCACAGATTTCTTTTGTAGAGGTTCTTTCCTATCAGAGGGAGGGAGTGAGGGAAGGGAAGGGAGGGAGGGAGGAAGGAAGGAAGGAAGGAAGGAAGGAAGGAGGGAAGGAAGGAAGGAAGGAAGGAAGGAAGGAAGGAAGGAAGGAAGGAAGGAAGGAAGGAAGGAAGGAAGGAAGGAAGGAAGGAAGGAAGGAAGGAAGGAAGGAAGGAAGGAAGGAAGGAAGGAAGGAAGGAAGGAAGGAAGGAAGGAAGGAAGGAAGGAAGGAAGGAAGGAAGGAAGCTCCTTCTAGGGCTCGTCATGGTAAAATGCTTAAAAATACAAATGATTACTATCCCTGTGCGAGGGATAGAAATGCAAATTGGAAAGTCGGGGATCATACTAATGCTGTTCCACTTTAAAAAAAATAATGCATGGGATGTTCAGGCAAGCACATTTCATCCTCTGTGCCAAAACAGTTTTCTACATTTGGCCCTATCTATTCTAAAATGCAATGTACTGGTCTACTCAATGTATCAAAAATAGGGGTATACCATTATGAATCAGCGACCAAAGGGAGGTTTAACAAGAGTACTTAACTCTTGTTATTTTTCACGTAGTGATTGTACCTGCACATACAGTGACAATTTGATCATGCAATGCAATATTGATACGATTTCAGCATTGTTTCATCTAGTTGTAAATAACATCTAGTTATGAATTCCTATTACATGCAACGTATCTCTTGTCACTTAACAATTGATAATGTTGTGTATTATTTCAAAACAAATTATATGTTGTTGAAATAGACAATTTTAAGAGTAAATTGCATGTGCCACCTAGCACACCATCAGCGTAACATTATAGAATGCGACGTATATGAAAATGTTTCATCATTTGTTTGCCAACCGGCAATTCACAGGGATAATTAATCAACAACAAGAAATTGTCCCAAATAGAGTAGGACAAATTAGATTGATCTGTTCCACATCTAGGTCTGCTCATATCGTTCTCTGTTCTAGCACATTTCATGAAGTCTCTTTGGCAAGGGTGAAAGGTGGGAGGAATGGAACTCTTCCCCTGCATCACTGAGTTTTGTTCCACTCTTTCCAGGACAGGTGCTTTGAATTTTGATGTTGCTTTACCTTTCCTTATCTTCGGATCGTGCCCGCAACAGACCTTACGTGGCGACGTCACCTCCCAGGGATTTATGGCAGATAATCAACACCTCATCATCTTAAGGGCTTCACTGGGGAACATTCCAATTCAATGGGCCTCATTATAAGTTTGCCGGTCCCGAAACAACAGTACTGGTAAGATTGCCAATACCGTTGTTTCCGGACCGGCAAACTACGAGTTCTCCTAGCGGGTGCCTTTTCACCTGCCAGGTCAGGGCAGGCGGAATGGCACCCGCTCGCAGACATTGAAGGATGCACCGGCACCATTCATGAATGGTGCCGGTGCATCCGTCCTCTCATTCCCATTGAGTCCAATGGGACTCAACTAGGAATGGGGAGTCATATTTTCTGGCGCCCGGCAATGAGTAATTACCGGGACTGCCAGGGCTGTAATGCCCCGGTAAGTCCTCATTACCGGGTGCCGGAAAAATATGACTCCGGCGGCAGCCGTGCCGGTATCTACCGGCACGGCTACCACCGAACTCATAATGACGCCCATTTGATTCACAAAGATTTGCACTGGAGCACATTAGGAGATGCCCACAGCATCTCAGATTTTCTCTTGCCACCTTGTACCTTCTTCACAAAGCTTCAAACTGGAGCAAATCTGGAAGCACCTGGAACATTTTTGAGACGCTGGTTCCATGTGGCCCCCGATTCATTGGCCAACAAGTGGTCCAATAGAAGCATGGGCATGCTTTAAGGCACATACACCACAGCATCTCAGATTTTCTCTTGCCACCTTGTACCTTCTTCACAAAGCTTCAAACTGGAGCAAATCTGGAAGCGCCTGGAACATTTTTGAGACGCTGGTTCCATGTGGCCCCCGATTCATTGGCCAACAAGTGGTCCAGTAGAAGCATGGGCATGCTTTAAGGCGCATACACCGCAGCATCTCAGATTTTCTCGACCTACCTTATACCTTCTTCACAAATCTTCAAACTGGAGCAAATCTGGAAGCGCCTGGAACATTTCTGAGACGCTGGTGTTGTGTGGCCTCCGATTCATTGGCCAACAGGTGGTCCAGTAGAAGCATGGGCAGGCTTTAAGGCACATACCTAGGCCCATCAGAGAAGGTAAGATGCCTGTGTTAAAGTGGATCTCTCTGAAGGGAACATCGCTGCGTCTGGGATACTTAGGTCAGTTGAAGGACCAGCCATTTTGATCAGGATCGGTTCAGTAAATATACAAGATTGTGACTAGTCCGAATTTGTTTATTGTGCCTGTCTCTGTGAACTGCTATGCTGGGTCTGTCAGGAACAGCACATTTAAAAGTCCACCTGGGGAGGAGAAAGCCACCTGTCGCACCAATCACCTGCATCCATACATTACATTTAATGGGGGTCTTGTAGCATAAGGAGTCAGTATTCTTGTATTAATGTTTTTTAATTGAAGACAAATGTATCCGGCCCATGCACAGTTCAAAGCCATTGAGCAGCCTTGAGTTGCACCAGATGTCATAATCAGGAATATGTTGTTGCATGGGGCCAGCAGCAGAGAATACTGTACAAGTGTCAAAAAATAATCTTGTGTAAAAGTGTGTTCACATTTTCATTGTGCAGCAGTAAGCTCTGGCATATGCGGCTTTGGTGAAGACTTTATTTCTTTCTCGAGTCACTCAGTTCCAGTATTCTCTAGTGGACGCACCAGTGACAGGGACACTCATTTGAGTCAGCCCAGTTCCAGCGGCTTGCATATAGGTGGAACTAGTGACAGAGACACTCTTTTAGTCCCATTTCTATTTCTATATTTATATGCTTTCTATTCCGGCAATGGGATCTGATTAGTCTTGTCTGCATTCTGCCCTTGTGTGTGTGTGTTTGTGTGACACTATCTGAATATATACCATTTGTCGATGCAGTAGTGTGGGGAATGGTAACTGAGTGCCAAAAATGAGCCATTGTTGGGTCTAGTGGTATCTCATCGCTAAAGGGCAAGACATTCAAAGAGTAGTACAGGCTTCTTTATAAGACAAACCTTCTTACCATTGTGAAAATGGGAACAAGTCAGTCAAATCAAGTGCCAAAGGGAGTCCAGCCTATTGTTTGTAGACCAATTATTCGCCCAAGTCTTGCAAGTTTATGGATCAATGGCACTATTTATCAAGAAGTGAAGTCACAAAACAACTTCCAAAAGAAGGTAACATTGATTTAAACAGGACTATGTACTTAAGACGAGCTTTATATTCCAAGGGGTCGAAGCTCTATCAAAGATCGTGGTATGCGTTCTTTGACTGTTATGCAGAAGCTATCGAAAGACGTTCTGAATCTAAGACCTACACCCTGAAAGATGCACAAGGGAAGCTTCAATAGCAAATCAATTGAAGCAATTAAATATATAGTCCAGGAATTTGAAAGTCACTAAAATAGGAAAGACTATAGTCAACTTTCATTGACACTCCAAGGGGTAGCTCCATTGAAAATATCCCCACAGAACATCCTTGATTCATATAAACCTGCCATATTGAGCCCTAAACCTGATCAGGTGCCAACCCCAATCGGCAGAAACCTGAATTGGCAGTAACTGGTAGGCTATATCCATTAGGTGGTCAGGTCCAATGCCCGAGCCCAGATTCATCACTCAGTACACCACTGGCATCTAGTCAACCTACCCCTTCACAATCCCTGGGGGGCTCTACTTCAGGATCGCTTTCAGCCAATGAAGCACTATGTGATAGATAGCCAATCTCTAACCTTTCTCGGGCCTCACCAACAGCAAGTGCATCTTCAACGATCGAAGGGTTTCCTGATAAACATTCAGCCACTTTCTTACATAGACTGACTACACCTGTGCATTTATTAAGATTGGATCTGCCCTGTAGAATGATCTGCACCATTTACTGTTCTCCTTCTGGTATTTATTTAGATGTTCCCGAACATAGAGAATTGGAGTTTTTAGCTGTATTGCAAGTGTCTCCAAAGCTGAAGGATTTCAGCCAATGAAGCACTATGTGATAGATAGCCAATCTCTAACCTTTCTCGGGCCTCACCAACAGCAAGTGCATCTTCAACGATCGAAGGGTTTCCTGATAAACCTTCAGCCACTTTCTTACATAGACTGACTACACCTGTGCATTTATTAAGATTGGATCTGCCCTGTAGAATGATCTGCACCATTTACTGTTCTCCTTCTGGTATTTATTTAGATGTTCCCGAACATAGAGAATTGGAGTTTTTAGCTGTATTGCAAGTGTCTCCAAAGCTGAAGGATTTATCCTTCAGCTTTGACAGTCCCTTGTTGCACCCTGGACTGTTAGGCCAAGTTCCTCCCCCGCAAGCAGGCCTGCAACTCGAGGACCCTGCGCAGGGTCCCCAGTAACTGTTGCCGGCACCCCAACAAAATGCGTATGAAAAATTGTAAGTCAGTCTAAACTCAGAAAATCTACATGTGAAACCCTCGTAATCCCTGTAAAACATTCCTGTACCCCCGCTACACTGCTTATGCGCACCCATAAGTAAGATTGGAACTGCGGTTGCGTACACACACCCCAGAATCCGACATGCAAACCCACCTCAAGTGTACTTACGCCTGCCGTCGGGTGGCAGATAGTTTGAATGACTTGCGTGGCCATTTCCTAGCCGAGAGGTTGCGCGCTCGAATCCATGAATACGTCTCGTGCCGTGGAATTGTGGGAGTGTGAGGCATTGTCTGCTGGCCGTCCCTTGGAACGCCTACTTTTGAGCAAGTTCTTCCCAATTTTTGGTGTTCCGCCCCCTTACCAGCTCTCTGCGCAAGCCAAGCCCATGCTCTACGTAGAGTCTCGTGCAAGGCCCTCGACGGCTCGCAGAGACATGCCGAGCATGCGCCTACTCCACGCAAGTCCAGGAAAAGTACAGCGCATTCGATTTCATGAATCGATGAATGCAGATTTGCGCGCAGTTCGGCGTGCAAGTACCTTGTTTTCTACGCTAATAATTCCATGAATCTGGCCCTTTATGTTAGCAATTCCCTCAATAGAAGCTTGTCAACCAGATGCTCTTGCTTTGAAAGGATATAAAGGGCCAGATTCTCAAAGGTTTTGTTTGCACAAGTGAGGAACTGTGCTTGTGTATCTCCTCACTTGCGCCAAACAAAGTAGCAGCCAATTCACAAGTGGCATCTGAATGCGCGTATCTTGGATGTGCTTGTTTAGAGGACCCTTTGTGTATTTGTGCAAATAAGGAGGCATTTCTGGGCATTTTAAAGCGCATCCCGAATTCACAAATGGGATGGACTTTAAAATGCCCAGAAACGAGGGTCACCCACCTGATCATTTTGAAACAGGTGAAGGAGTGAGGCACAAATCATGGTAGGTCATTTCTGACCATTTCATTAATTTTCTTGAAGTATGACAGCCGTGGTGTAAACCTCAGCTGTCACACGTGCATTTCTCCCAAACAGGGAGGGATGGAAATGCTTTTTTATGAGAATTTCACAGAGATGGGCCCATTAACTCCTGTCTCAATGAAATGCACTCCAAACAACCACATGGTTGCTCGATGCTTGTCAGACCTTAGTTTCGGGAGTGTGTGTATGCAAGGGGGCTGGATAGCACATCTTTGCACTAGTGTCCAACCCCTCCTGAATTGCCCAAGTCACCATTGAGAATTTGGTGCACTGTGCATTTCTGAAAGTAGTGCAAATGAAACATGCTCATTCTCTGCTCACCTTTCGCTTGCTCGACTTTCTGAGAACAGCTTCAGATGTGACCAACCTAAGTCCATTATTTTGGTCATGATAGCTCTGCTGGAGAGAGACACTTGTCCAAAACCGAAATTAATATGATTCTTCAACTACCCAACCACCTAACCCAAAAGAAAATGGAAGGATTTCTTGAATGGTGTATTACTCCTGTCAGTGGATAATGGGATATGTTTCAATTGGGAAACCCTTACAGAACCGTACCGTTTATACGACTCTTGAACCCCTGCCAGGATCCACTGAGGCAGGCAAGATGTTTATTTAAATCAATAAAGGCTGTCAAAGACTCCGGCCTTGGGTTTAGACAAGTGTCAAAAGTAAGTTATTGTACACTGTGAAGAAAATGGTGGTTTTGCTTTGAAAGACTTGACTTAAAGACACATTCCTTCTACTGCTTACTGCAGTTCAGCACTGGATCCTGTTGCAGCAGGTGTGTCTCCTTGTTTACTTTCTGCAGATGCTGATGCTCTTTTAGTAAAACAGTAAAAAAGGTTCTCCTTAGTCTTAGGCCATTCTGTAACAGCGGCTATCCCTCATGCTGTCATGGCACTACTTTTGAAGGGGACTTTTGAAGGGGGAAACCCCAGAATATTTGTAATTCTAGTTTGACAAAATATGAGAAATTGTTTTTGTCTGCCGATTATGTTATTATATCTCAATGCTCTATTTTAAACCCTGCTTCTCTGCTCCTGATGCTGTCTGAAGGGGAGCCTCATGATTACCTCTAAATCACAGAAGACCCTTTGACACCCAGATTGACTTATGTAGCATTGGAATACCCTCAGAATATATTGGATCTTGTTTCAGGAATTCCCAAGTGAAAATCACTTTGGGATATGCAATTTGTACACAGTTTGAGTTTTTCAGACGCATGTTCATTATTACTAGGCTGCTGAATTGGCTGCTATCTGTGTGCTTGTAGTCTGGGGAAGGGTTAATCCAACACCATTAACACTGATCACTGCTATCCCTACTATCCCGTTACACATTACTTAAGCACACTCTAGAAGCAACATGGTTATCTGCCGTCAGCTGTAAAGTTCACAACCTTTCTGTAACAGTGATTGTAAATGGTAACTTGCTGATGAAACATCTCTAAATGTAGTCCTGAAAGCACCCCACACACCCCTGGTTCCTAAGGATATCCTTATCTGTATTGCAGTGAATCAGTCTCCGATTGCCCCACTCTCTAGCATGGCGCTGTTACAGGATCTCACTCCTGGACTCCTGAAGAATGTGTACTGGTCCTAGACAAACAATACGCTATGTGAAGATACACAGTGACACAGTACAGATTGCTTTTATCTTATCTCGCCTCACTGGCACATTCAGTGGTCCATCATGCGAAGAACTCCATGACAGTGAGAATGAGGGACAACCTGACAAGACTGTCATCTGCACATCCTACATCTCTATGTAGAGTTTTAAAGCATAAATATATTGTTACAATTTAATGACAAAGGACATGTATGCATTCTCGTACTGCACTTATTTTGTATCGATTACAGGTACATAATATAGCAGTTACCTTGCATTGCACCTTGATCTGAATAAAGCATTGCCTGTATGCAAGAAATGGCCTGACATAAAAAATAATATCCACAATGAATTATGAGAAATGACAAAAATACTTAGTACAAACCTTTTTTCTTCTACATTTCATAAAGTCTGGTTCATGGACATTGGCAAATATATAACATTATTAATCTGTAATATGTTGTCATGGGTTTTTGTATCTTTTGATCAAATAAATCAACTAAGATGGGTTGAAAGATGTCCTACAGGGTACGGGTAACTCACCAGAAGAACTGTCCAAGTCAAACAGGACAAGGTATCAGGAGAAAACTCAAAAATCCATGACTTCATCCCTTACTTACAGGACTGGAGGTCCACATTCCTTCCTTAAACTAAACCTATTCTTAATCCAGACTACATCCCAATTCTCAGAAATCAAAACAAAGGTACCAGGCATTGGCCCAGTAGCACGCTATCCAAGACCCTAAATAGGGCAGAGAAAAGAGGGGCAGGCCTAACCTGAAACAACAGGCTAGGTGGTAGCAAAACTTTGAGAATAGCCATTTTGCCCCTGGGAGACATCAGCCCATATGTCCACAGATTTGGTTAATTTCTCTAGTACTCCACCAATAATACTCTAATGTACTTTGCAACCCTGTGTTAAACAACCTTCCCAAATAACTGAAAGCTTTACTAGAGAAAGTCAGGGGCTAATTTTATATACAGTAAAAAAAATGGCCAGATCATAATTTACAGGCAGGGGACAAGCAGTATGTCTATTAAGTGTGGTCCACACCGTTTCATTATTATTTAAGCACAATGTTAGTGTACGCAGGTCAAATTCACCCTGCCCCCCCACCCCCCAACTCTGGTCTGGAAATACAGTTGTTCCACAGTTCAATCATTCTTCTTTTGTAATCCTGCTCTTTCCGGTACAAGCCGCCAAGATATGGAATAGACTCCTTGCCCTAACCCTAAAGTCTCTGCCCTTAGAAATGTGAGGACCTGTGCCCAGAGAAAAATGTTACTTTGTTGTGCGACACCTATATATTTAATCAATCAATCAATCAATTGCATTTCTTAAATAAATCAACATTTCCTCCAAGGAATGTACCATACAACTAAGATGGAATAACGCTAGGCTTGAGGGTCATATTCTCTAATTTCTCAGCTTAATGCTGATGGAATTTTCTTTTTTTTTTAAATGAATAATTCCATTAGATCCCATAGCGCTGCATATGGTGTCTGAACAACATCATGGTTCTGAGGCTGCCAGAGGCACAACATTGCATACAAACCTCAGATTCAGAAAAATGTTTGACCTTATTAGGTGGTCTTTTTTATGGGAAGTTATGGTCAAATTCCCCTTTCCGAATAATCTGCTTGATTAAAAGTCTATATCAGTCTGCCTCCCATAGCCCTACATCCCCTCTTGCGTTTGTCCTGTTCGTCTTTATGTTATTACCCCCCTTTTAAAAATGTGATACATTTATTATGGTATACTCATATGCCTTAGTTTTCTATGTTATTTGTTATTTCTAGAATATTCTAGAATATTCACTTGGTTTTGCTTAGTCTTTTTACCATGCGTATCTGTTGCTCTTTATTAATGTCATATGGTTCATGTTCCACTGATCCTAATAAAATTCCATTAAACAAAAAGTCTATATCAGAGACCCTGCGCAGCCATATCTGTTAATCAGATGCTTTCTGAAACTTTCATCTACATGTTTTGCTCTCTGTAGTGAGCCACGTATGCAGAATTTGAAAGAGGTGCCATAAATTGAGCATCCTTTAATTATTAAATGTGAATAAAACCAAGGTCATAGTATTTGCCAATTCTATAACATTATTAACGTTCAAGCCAGGCACTTCTGCCAGAAAATAAACATATTAGCTGTGAAGAATTTGGAGAGGTGTATTAATAAGACGTTGGTACTGCTTGGCAATTAAATGAACTGATTATATGTCTATGTATATATTAAAATATATTTAAAAAAATAAGTGGAGTATTTGGTGTCAGTCTTCACACTGATCATGAAAAAATATGGGTAATTATTGGTAAGTTACCAACCACTGTACATTAAGATTGTAGAAAAATACACAAATGACGAAACCTGCGATTTAGGATGATTGGTGGAATCAATATGATAAAAATGAATATATTCCCTCATTCCTCAATATCTCTATTCTTTTAGAGCAGTTTTGTCACAGTCATATTTTACTAATTTACAAAGCACTATTATAGTTTTCATATCGGAACACAACAGCTGCCAAACGGCATTGACTTGCTTACTGTGACAGGGGCCTTCATGGTACAAAGACCCTACCATTAAATTGTTCCCGCACTGACTCCCCGTCATTGATTTAATTGTAAGCAAGTAATAGAGAAATCTGTATTTCAAATCTGAGACCTAAATAATTTTAAGAAAATCAAAATAAAGGCACTTGCTGCCATCATATATATTTGATATAATATAACTCAAGTGTTCAAAATACTGCATATTAATATATGTATGTCACTATTGAAGAACTCATGTGTTTGAGACATTAACACATTCAATGTTGCAAGGCTGAAAATGGCTAGGGATTGGAAGAGTTGAACATCTGTTTTTAATGGGTCGTGCACAGAAGTATTGTACACCATTTTCATGTCTGTGCCCATAATGTCGGCCAACATCACCACTATGAAACAATTCCATGATACTGCCACCAATATATGGCACCATTGCCACTGTAAAACACGTGTCTGATGCTTCTGTCCACAATATATGCCATCATGCTCCCCTTAACCAATTATATGAGAGCATTGCCATTAAAAAACACTTTCATGATGGTGTGCACAATATATGCCAGCAATGCAACGTAAAGAACATGTTCTTCCTGGTGACGTGGCCCACATTAAATGCCACCATGCTCCAGTAAAACACCTTTCCTAAGTTGCCTGTGCCAAAAGGTATGCCTTTTTTGCCACTGTAAAATACTTTTTTGATGGTGCTCACCATATATATCAGCACTTCCACTGTAGGCACAGTTCCATGATGCAGTTCCACTATATTTGTCAGCACTGCCCGGCAAAACACTTTTTAATGCTGTCTATATGGAATTATATGTCAGTATATCCAATGTATATCTCTTTCATGATATGTCAATAATTTATGCTAGCATGCCCCTGTCCAGCACATTCATGGTGCTAGTGAAGCGCCATCCCCCAAACACTCACGTCCTTTGCTGTTGATACACACAGACCCAGACACACACACAAACTCACACACCCACTCACCTTGGCTCACTTACGCTCATACACGCATTCAACGACTCACGCACTCATTCAAAGACATTCAAACTCTCCCCAAACCCATACATTCCATTCACAACATGCACACATCACATACACACCCTTTTAACATTTATTTTGTAGCCTTATCTTAATTTCTGTTGGGAGATGTCATATTTCCCCCCTCCACCCTGTACTCGCCATAGCTCCCGGGACTGCACTTGGGAGGGGGGAGAGGGGCAACAAAGGCTTCAGCCTCAATGGTGGCCGGGACCAATAAAGAGGCAGATGATGTTTTAAAACATGCCAATCATGGGATACTTACTCGCTTCTCACTTTGCTTTTGCCACTCTCACCACACTATACACCTGTGTTGGTGCAGGCTTACAGAGACACGTGAGCAGTAATTAAACAGAGCTAGTCTGGCATTGTCATGATTTATTGGGCGGTCACTCTCAACTCGGGGAGTTCCTTCCCCCCCCCTGCCCTCAAGCCAGTTGGCACACAACAAAGTGCTTTGCAGATACAACTTTAGTGAGGGCTCCAACCTATATAGGACCATTCAGCAAATACCCTCTTTACCACCAATGAGCTTGTTAAGATCTAGTGCTAGTATCCTTATAAATAGTTAGAAATGCACTAAGCTGGACCAGAAGCGGTTAGAGGAATGAGGAAATTAAGAAAGTTAAGACATATCATAGCCAATAAGAAGGAAGCCAATAGGTATAATACCCTGGATGCTACTGTTGTCCTCTATAAAATGAGTGGCTGGGAGTTGGAGTGAAGTGGAGGTCTGTATGAGTGAGTATAATATTAGTAAATACAAGAGGCAGAGAGCAATGTCAAAGTGTATGGCGAATGGTGTGCTACCTGCTTTTGACTGCAAGGAAGGTCTCTGACTATAACACCAAGGTACGGGCGAGAGAATGTGGATTCTTTTGTGGATTTTGCTGAGGGCTAAATCAGAGCGAGAGAGAGAGAGGATCAAGATACAATTTATGTTCGCCTGCAAGCGAAGTCGTAGACAAGAAGAGCAAACGCCATACCGTTGCTAGGCAACGTGTTCCAGTGTTCGAATGTTTGCTGATCGGCTTCTCATTGGGCACAAGGAAGGAGTCCTGGCGTGTTGAGCGCTAAAGCACAAAAACGACAGGGAAAGCACTAATATCAGGACGCTATTAGAGAGATAAAGTCTCACTGCGGTTAAACTGTTGCTAAGCATTCCAGGAAGTGATTGTGTCTGTGGCGGCATATTCTGAGTCGGAGATTACTTGAGTGCGTGGGCACTGTGAAGGGTAAAAGATGGTTAGACTAGGTGCTATGAGGTATAAGGTAAGACAGACAGATTAGAAGTCCTAGGAAAATGAACTCACAATGCGCTGGCTGCAAGGTGAAGGATCCTCATATCTACTTCCCTGCACAAGAGTGGGCGGGCCTAAGTCCGCAGAGAAGGCAGGCACTGAAACAAAGCCTGCACTTACAGGTGCCATGTTGGGAGAAGCATAGTGGGCCATACCAACATGCTTCCAGCGCCTCCAAAGCGACCAACGGGCCCCACGAGTCCTAGGAACTAGGCTGGTGTACAGTAAGAATATACATTTATTTAAGGCTTGACAAAGAATAATAGAATACTCACCAACACATCAGCCACCAACGCTGTGGCACTACACAATATCACAATTTCAAATGACTTGGAGCAATTGACTGACTTATATTTCTAATGGACTTTCAGATGCTACAACACACAGGTAAAATGTTGAGCTGGGAAGTCATCAATTTAAATCAGATTTCTTGCAATTGAACCCATAGAAACATGTAAAAAAAACACAGTGATTGCTTAGTTTGTTACCAATCTCTTTTCTCCCAGCAACCCCCACCCTCCAGGCATCAAACAGATATGGAAAATCGTTTAGTCTTTTATTTGAAAGGTAAGGTTTGGGAATGAACACTCTGGGAAAAATCGTTTTTCAACAAATTAATAAAGTGAAATGCAAGGCTTTGAGGATTCTGGTTCGAGAATAAATGGGAATAAATGGGAAATTTCATTTTGCACCACTCTTACAAGGGAAATGCAATGCGTTGGAATTCTTCTTTAAAATGAATGGTAACATTTGTTTTACACACTCTACATTCACTTGAAAGGCAGAGTTTTACGGTTACTTCTTTGTGTGATTAAGGAAGCCCCCTTCTGTACAAAAGTCAGCTGTTTCAGAAAAATAGTCACCCAAGTACTTATTGTCTATACCGGCTCTAACACACTGGGCATGAATTTTGTTACTTTCGAATTCTAACACTCATCCCATGATATTTCTATATGCAAAATTAATTGATTTAACTTTAATTAAATGTGCTAAGGGTCTATACAGTTTCACCCCCTTACCTACAATTTAATGGAAAGGATTAAGGCAGACAGTTCCTAACACAATTCAATTTAAATGGATAGAGTGGTTTTCTATGGGGGAATTAATTTGAGTTACATTTAATAAAAATGTGCCACGGGTCTACCCAGTTCCACCCGCCACCCGCTATGTGAGATGGAGATTAAGGCTGACAGATTCCCCCCACACTTTTGTTGGCATTTGGATTAATCTACTTACATTAATCTACTTACATGGGAGGCCTTGGTTATGGGACATTTAGGGAAACAGCAGGGCTCCTCAGAGGACAGCACAGATCTGGTCACAGGCTTCTGTTAAGGATAGCACCCAGCACCCAGTCCTCCTCTGGCTCCTCAAATGGCAGGCCCAGCTAGCTTCTAGATTTCCCAGTCTCTGTCTCCAATGCAAGGTTTAAGGCCTTTCCGGGTAAACAGCTTTTCTCCTGGCAAGGTTTACCATGATGGCCTTGGTAGCCTCCTTGCCTCTCTGCTAATTGTTCCTCGCAAGAGTCCAGAAGAAGACTACCTCCTTTTCAGATAGAAAACTGATCACTTATAGGGCAGATGACACTCACATATTATAATAATTCCCATGATACAGATTGGCTGGCTCTCTCCCTCATGCTCCCACCATATACACCCACCGCCTGCTGATAGGACAAGGAGTAGGGAGGTGTGGACGATGGAGGAGAAAGATTCATCATCCCAAAATGACAGGTGGTTGTACCTTTTCAGTGTTTTTAAATCTCACAAGATGGCAGCTATCTTAATTTTTTAAATAACTGTAGGCAATATATATATATATATATATTTGAGTTCTATATTTTATGGCAAGTCGTAAAATACTAATCGTATTTCGGCACGCCCCTCCTGGGAGGAGCTACCATTTTTTTAGATTTGCTCCTGAGCCAAAATAGTTAAAAATCTGACAAAACAAGATTCAAACATTGACTTCACGATCTGTCAACACACCAACTTTCTGTTTCCTTGGAAATTATGAGAAAGCCAGAACCATAATTGTATTCATAACTCAAATTGTACACATCACACAGAATTCATATGTACATGGCAACGGCGGGCTTCTTATCCCCTGTAATGAGTCTGGGATGAGCTCACTTGGGCACAGGATTCTCTTTTAATTAAAGAAAAGGTGGCACAATGTTAATCTATGGCAATGCATCACATGGGAGTTCATGGTTTCATATGTAGCCCCCACCTTTTTTAAAGTTTAATTTCTCTTCTGTGACCTGGCATGAATGAACACCTGTTTATCAGCAGGGTCTGTTCCTACATATTGTTTGACGAGCCATTAATGGTTCTGAAGGCCATTTCTTGGGGTCAAGACAGCCCTAAAATGGTCATTTCTGCTGGTCATTTCTGTAGGTCACTAATGAACAGTTAATGGGGAAGCCTGACCTTAAAGGTCATTTCTGGTGATTGTCTTATCTACCCCTCCACAATTCGATCTAATTTTATTTATATTTCTTTTGCATTTAACTGGAACCCAGGCCTGTTTTCTCCTAAAGGACCTCAGCCAAAGGCCTTAAGGTTTGCAGTTTCATTTCGGTGGAAAGGCATAAGCTGCATCAATACTTCTGAAAGCACAGCTTTTAAATTGGCAAGATGTGTTTATATGTAACATTCACAGGGTAATTCATAGAAATTCGCACAAAAATGGCGCACGCGGCTGGCGCACAGTGTCCCCGTGCGATACACTGCGCCAGCCGCGTGTGAAAAAATCCTTTTCATCGCACAGCGTATTCATGGATTTTAGCCTCCGAAACCAGCCGTGGCGCAGCGACCCTGCAGCAGCGCCAGTTACGCCCCCAAGAAAGCCCTCGCGCAAGGAAAAGCCTTCAAAATCCCCAAATCATCGCAAAGGGCTGCGCTAACCCTGGACCAGTTCACAGGGCTGGCAAACAGCAAACGCCAAGCGGGGAACGTGTATTTCAGTGGTTCGCGGGACGTTCCACACGCGATTGTCCTGTGTACGTGTGTATCAGGGGTGCGTGGGAAGTAACACACGCAAAAGCAGCAGGGTACGTGTATTTCAGGGGTGCGCGGGAAGTATCACACGCAAAAGCAGCAGGGTACTTGTATCTCAGGAGTGCGCGGGAAGTATCACATGCGATTCCATCAGGGTACGTGTATTCCAGGGGTGCGCAGGAAGTATCACACGTAAAAACAGCAGGGTACGTGTATTCCAGGGGTGCACGGGAAGTATCACACGCGAAAGCAGCAGGGTACGTGTATTTCTGGAGTGCGCGGGAAGTATCACACGCAAAATCAGCAGGGTACGTGTATTTCAGGGATGCGCGGGAAGTATCACACGTGATTCCATCAGGGTACGTGTATTCCAGGGGTGCGCGGGAAGTATCACACGCAAAAGCAGCAGGGTACGTGTATTTCAGGGGTGCGCAGGAAGTATCACACGCGATTCCATCAGAGTACGTGTATTCCAGGGGTGCGCGGGAAGTATCACACGCAAAAGCAGCAGGGTACGTGTATTACAGGGGTGCGCGGGGAGCACCACACGTGAATTGCACGTGTGGGTCCTCCCAGGTGTTCCCTCTACACCCTCCACGGCCCCTGCAGGTGGCCCACACCACAGGGGCCTACCCTGCACATGTCCTGCAGGCACCCCATCCACCATGGCCATGCCACCCAGCCAACCCACATGTCACCTTGCACTACTGCCCACCAACGCATGTCCCCCTGCACCCCCAGCCACCAGGGGCAGCCTCCACCAGGCCCCCATCCATGTCTCCCATCACCCCCACCCCCCAGCAGTGCAGGGGCAGCCTCCACCAGGCCCCCACTCATGTCTCCCTGCACCCCCACCCCCCAGCAGTGCAGGGGCACCCTCCACCAGGCCCCCACTCATGTCCACCACCACCCCCACCCCCCAGCCACCAGGGGCAGCCTCCACCAGGCCCCCACTCATGTCTCCCACCACCCCCACCCCCCAGCAGTGCAGGGGCAGCCTACACCAGGCCCCCACTCATGTCCCCCTGCACCCCCACCCCCCAGCAGTGCAGGGGCAGCCTCCACCAGGCCCCCACTCATGTCTCCCACCACCCCCACCCCCAGCCACCAGGGGCCGCCTCCACCAGGCCCCCACTCATGTCTCCCTGCACCCCCACCCCCCAGCCACCAGGGGCAGCCTCCACCAGGCCCCCACCCATGTCTACCACCACCCCCACCCCCCAGCAGTGCAGGAGCACCCTCCACCAGGCCCCCACTCATGTCCACCACCCCCCCCACCCCCCAGCCACCAGGAGCAGCCTCCACCAGGCCCCCACACATGTCTACCACCACCCCCACCCCCCAGCCACCAGGGGCAGCCTCCACCAGGCACCCACACATGTCCCCCTGCACCCCCACCCCCCAGCAATGCAGGGGCAGGCTCCACCAGGCCCCCACTCATGTCTCCCTGCACCCCCACCCCCCAGCCACCAGGGGCACCCTCCACCAGGCCCCCACTCATATCTCCCACCACCCCCACCCCCCAGCCACCAGGGGCAGCCTCCACCAGGCCCCCACTCATGTCTCCCACCACCCCCACCCCCCAGCCACCATGAGCAGCCTCCACCAGGCCCCCACTCATGTCTCCCACCACCCCCAGCCACCAGGGGCAGCCTCCACCAGGCCCCCACTCATGTCTCCCTGCACCCCCATCCCCCAGCAGTGCAGGGGCAGCCTACACCAGGCCCCCACTCATGTCCCCCTGCACCCCCACCCCCCAGCAGTGCAGGGGCAGCCTCCACCAGGCCCCCACTCATGTCTCCCACCACCCCCCAGCCACCAGGGGCAGCCTCCACCAGGCCCCCACTCATGTCTCCCTGCACCCCCACCCCCCAGCCACCAGGGGCAGCCTCCACCAGGCCCCCACCCATGTCTACCACCACCCCCACCCCCCAGCAGTGCAGGGGCACCCTCCACCAGGCCCCCACTCATGTCCACCACCACCCCCACCCCCCAGCCACCAGGGGCAGCCTCCACCAGGCCCCCACCCATGTCTACCGCCACCCCCACCCCCCAGCAGTGCAGGGGCACCCTCCACCAGGCCCCCACACATGTCTCCCATCACCCCCAGCAGTGCAGGGGCAGCCTCCACCAGGCCCCCACTCATGTCCAACTCATGTCTCCCTGCACCCCCACCCCCCAGCCACCAGGGGCAGCCTCCACCAGGCCCCCACTCATGTCTCCCATCACCCCCACCCCCCAGCAGTGCAGGGGCAGCCTCCACCAGGCCCCCAATCATGTCTCCCATCACCCCCACCCCCCAGCAGTGCAGGGGCAGCCTCCACCAGGCCCCCACTCATGTCCCTTATCACCCCCACCCCCCAGCAGTGCAGGGGCAGCCTCCACCAGCCCCCCACTCATGTCTCCCACCACCCCCACCCCCCAGCCACCAGGGGCAGCCTCCACCAGGCCCCCACTCATGTCTCCCACCACCCCCACCCCCCAGCAGTGCAGGGGCAGCCTCCACCAGGCCCCCACTCATGTCTCCCACCCCCCAGCCACCAGGGGCAGCCTCCACCAGGCCCCCACTCATGTCCAACTCATATCTCCCTGCACCCCCACCCCCCAGCCACCAGGGGCAGCCTCCACCAGGCCCCCACTCATGTCTCCCATTAGCCCCACCCCCAGCAGTGCAGGGGCAGCCTCCACCAGGCCCCCACTCATGTCCCCTATCACCCCCACACCCCAGAAGTGCAGGGGCAGCCTTCACCAGGCCCCCACTCATGTCTCCCACCACCCCCACCCCCCAGCCACCAGGGGCAGCCTCCACCAGGCCCCCACTCTTGTCTCCCTGCACCCCCACCCCCCAGCCACCAGGAGCAGCCTCCACCAGGCCCCCACTCATGTCTCCCATCACCCCCACCCCCCAGCCACCAGGGACAGCCTCCACCAGGCCCCCACTCATGTCCCCTATCACCCCCACCCCCCAGCAGTGCAGGGGCAGCCTCCACCAGGCCCCCACTCATGTCTCCCACCACCCCCACCCCCCAGCAGTGCAGGGGCAGCCTCCACCAGGCCCCCACCCATGTCTCCCATCACCCCCACCCCCCAGCAGTGCAAGGGCAGCCTCCACCAGGCCCCCACCCATGTCTCCCATCACCCCCACCCCCCAGCAGTGCAGGGGCAGCCTCCACCAGGCCCACACTCATGTCTCCCACCACCCCCACCCCCCAGCCACCAGGGGTAGCCTCCACCAGGCCCCCACTCATGTCTCCCATCACCCCCACCCCCCAGCAGTGCAAGGGCAGCATCCACCAGGCCCCCACTCATGTCCCCTATCACCCCCACCCCCCAGCAGTGCAGGGGCAGCCTCCACCAGGCCCCCACTCATGTCCAACTCATGTCTCCCACCACCCCCAGCCACCAGGGGCAGCCTCCACCAGGCCCCCACTCATGTCTCCCTGCACCCCCACCCCCCAGCCACCAGGGGCAGCCTCCACCAGGCCCCCACTCATGTCTCCCATCACCCCCACCCCCCAGCCACCAGAGGCAGCCTCCACCAGGCCCCCACTCATGTCCCCTATCACCCCCACCCCCCAGCAGTGCAGGGGCAGCCTCCACCAGGCCCCCACTCATGTCTCCCACCACCCCCGCCCCCCAGCAGTGCAGGGGCAGCCTCCACCAGGCCCCCACCCATGTCTCCCATCACCCCCACCCCCCAGCAGTGCAAGGGCAGCCTCCACCAGGCCCCCACCCATGTCTCCCATCACCCCCACCCCCCAGCAGTGCAGGGGCAGCCTCCACCAGGCCCACACTCATGTCTCCCACCACCCCCAGCCACCAGGGGCAGCCTCCACCAGGCCCCCACTCATGTCTCCCACCACCCCCACCCCCCAGCAGTGCAGGGGCAGCCTCCACCAGGCCCCCACTCATGTCTCCCACCACCCCCACCCCCCAGCCACCAGGGGCAGCCTCCACCAGGCCCCCACTCATGTCCAACTCATGTCTCCCTGCACCCCCACCCCCCAGCCACCAGGGGCAGCCTCCACCAGGCCCCCACTCATGTCTCCCATTAGCCCCAGCAGTGCAGGGGCAGCCTCCACCAGGCCCCCACTCATGTCCCCTATCACCCCCACCCCCCAGAAGTGCAGGGGCAGCCTTCACCAGGCCCCCACTCATGTCTCCCACCACCCCCACCCCCCAGCCACCAGGGGCAGCCTCCACCAGGCCCCCACTCATGTCTCCCTGCACCCCCAACCCCCAGCCACCAGGGGCAGCCTCCACCAGGCCCCCACTCATGTCTCCCATCACCCCCACCCCCCAGCCACCAGGGGCAGCCTCCACCAGGCCCCCACACATGTCCCCTATCACCCCCAGCCCCCAGCAGTGCAGGGGCAGCCTCCACCAGGCCCCCACTCATGTCTCCCACCACCCCCACCCCCAGCAGTGCAGGGGCAGCCTCCACCAAGCCCCCACCCATGTCTCCCATCACCCCCACCCCCCAGCAGTGCAAGGGCAGCCTCCACCAGGCCCCCACTCATGTCTCCCATCACCCCCACCCCCCAGCAGTGCAGGGGCAGCCTCCACCAGGCCCACACTCATGTCTCCCACCACCCCCACCCCCCAGCCACCAGGGGTAGCCTCCACCAGGCCCCCACTCATGTCTCCCATCACCCCCACCCCCCAGCAGTGCAGGGGCAGCATCCACCAGGCCCCCACTCATGTCCCCTATCACCCCCACCCCCCAGCAGTGCAGGGGCAGCCTCCACCAGGCCCCCACTCATGTCCAACTCATGTCTCCCACCACCCCCAGCCACCAGGGGCAGCCTCCACCAGGCCCCCACTCATGTCTCCCTGCACCCCCACCCCCCAGCCACCAGGGGCAGCCTCCACCAGGCCCCCACTCATGTCTCCCATCACCCCCACTCCCCAGCCACCAGAGGCAGCCTCCACCAGGCCCCCACTCATGTCCCCTATCACCCCCACCCCCCAGCAGTGCAGGGGCAGCCTCCACCAGGCCCCCACTCATGTCTCCCACCACCCCACCCCCCAGCAGTGCAGGGGCAGCCTCCACCAGGCCCCCACCCATGTCTCCCATCACCCCCACCCCCCAGCAGTGCAAGGGCAGCCTCCACCAGGCCCCCACCCATGTCTCCCATCAACCCCACCCCCCAGCAGTGCATGGGCAGCCTCCACCAGGCCCACACTCATGTCTCCCACCACCCCCAGCCACCAGGGGCAGCCTCCACCAGGCCCCCACTCATGTCTCCCACCACCCCCACCCCCCAGCAGTGCAGGGGCAGCCTCCACCAGGCCCCCACTCATGTCTCCCACCACCCCCACCCCCCAGCCACCAGGGGCAGCCTCCACCAGGCCCCCACTCATGTCCAACTCATGTCTCCCTGCACCCCCACCCCCCAGCCACCAGGGGCAGCCTCCACCAGGCCCCCACTAATGTCTCCCATTAGCCCCACCCCCCAGAAGTGCAGGGGCAGCCTTCACCAGGCCCCCACTCATGTCTCCCACCACCCCCACCCCCCAGCCACCAGGGGCAGCCTCCACCAGGCCCCCACTCATGTGTCCCTGCACCCCCACCCCCCAGCCACCTGGGCAGCCTCCACCAGGCCCCCACTCATGTCTCCCATCACCCCCACCCCCCAGCCACGAGGGGCAGCCTCCACCAGGCCCCCACACATGTCCCCTATCACCCCCAGCCCCCAGCAGTGCAGGGGCAGCCTCCACCAGGCCCCCACTCATGTCTCCCACCACCCCCACCCCCCAGCAGTGCAGCAGCAGCCTCCACCAGGCCCCCACCCATGTCTCTCATCACCCCCACCCCCCAGCAGTGCAGGGGCAGCCTCCACCAGGCCCCCACCCATGTCTCCCATCACCCCCACCCCCCAGCAGTGCAGGGACAGCCTCCACCAGGCCCACACTCATGTCCCCCAGCCAACATGTCAACACAATCTAGATCCCTGGCCCTTATGGTCAACCTCCAAATGCCAAACACCCACCTGAGTATTGCATCCACCCACTTAGAAATGGCAAAAACATGATATAACCACAATTGCAAGTTTGGAAATGAACACATGTCCCTCACATACACCCAATGGGTGTCAGTGAATGTCAAAACCCATATCATGATATGCATGAAACCAATGAGATGATACTACACATTGAAGTTTGAAGAAAAATATGTATTAAACGCAAAATAAATTGAACCAAAAATAAAAAAACAATAATGGAAATTATTTTAAAAAAAACAAGCAGGTACGTGAAATAATGCAAAACCACAAATCATAATGCAAACGAAAGGTGTCCAAAGTCACAGTCCACAAAAGTAAAGCCAATGGAAAATTAAAATCGAAAACCATTGCTCCATGGGGAAATCATAAAAAAAAATGAAAATCCAAAAGTCAACTATATACAGATAAACAATCCAGGGTCCATGATCCCAACAGAAGAAATGAAACCTATCTAATAACACTACCTAAAAAAAAAATAATATGTACAAAAATCTGGCCCATTGTCCAAAAGGTCCAAAAAAAATGCTAAACCAAAGGAAACCTAACACTAACTACAGAACTATTTACAAGGGCAGCGAGCTAGTCCGACGGCTCACTTCGGGATGTTCCGGGCCAGGGCATCATCGAACTCCTGCTCAATGTCCCGGAGGCGCTCCTCCTCCATGGCCCCGAGGGTCCGCAGGGCCGTCCACATGTTCCCCCCAAAGTCCCTGCGGATTGCCTCGAGGCACTCGGCCCGCCTCAGGGCCCTCCGCATGGAGTTCTCCGCCCTGACCTTCGTGAGCTGTGCCTCTTCCGCCCGCTGCCGCTCCGCATCTATGGCGTGGCCCAACCGCTGCCACACGGAAGACACTTCCCGTCCTGGGTCCTCCTGCCCTCTGGCCGATGCCTGCCCCTCCGATGTCGAAGGCCCCGAGCCATCATGGCTCCCACGTTGCTGCTGCTGCTGCGCCTCTGCCCGTGCACTGCCTCCTGCTGCCTGCACATCCTCCGCTGGCTGGGGTGCAGTCATTGATGTGGCCACCCTTGCTGGACGTCCGACTCCCGACTGTGGCAGGGATGCCTCCTCCACCAGCCTGGCCGCACCGTCAGAGGCAGCTCCACAGGGCACCCAGGTGACTGATGGGTGGGAAGATGGCACGGAGGACGACTGGCGCATTAGGGGTTCAGTTGAGGAGGGGGTCTGAGCAAGCCCCATCAAACGGAGGAATCCGGCCTGGGTGACCTGTCCCAGTAGGCCGACGCGGTCAACGAGCCATTCGAGATGACGTGCAGTCTCCTCATGAAAAGACTGCAGGTCACCTCGCATGGCCCGTTGACGCAACGCCACACCAGTCAGGAGAGGCTCAACCCGGACCCGGATTGCCATGTCCGCAGGCAGAGGAAGGCCAGTTGTCGTGAGCTCATCCCCTGCCTGAAAACGGGTCTGGATGTAGGCATCCTTGCTGGTGCAAGATGATGCAGTGACAGGATCAGGGACAGGATTGCACACAGACACCTCTGCGGCGACCTGTGCTGCCTCCTGTCCCTGGTCCTGCACTGCACCACTGGCACCAGTGGAATCCCCACCTCCAGACCCTGTCTCTGTTGCTTGCACGGCCTCCTCCTCCACCAAACCCCCCACCAACCTGGATGACTCAGTGCCATCTTCCCCCGTTGGGCCCTGTGGGGTCCCAGCTGCCCCTTCTGCTGCCGAGGAGTCCAACTCCGACCTCCGCCTCTTGGACCTCCCCCCGGCAGCTGCGGGCTGGGACGCGGCACCGGACTCCTCACTCCCCGACGAGATCACAACCTGGGAGGGGAGCCGGGCCTTGCGTCTCCGGCTGGCGGTGCGATCCCCGCCGCTGTGCTCCACAGAACCTTCTCCGCCCTCTTCATCAGTTGACGCTGCAGACAGGGAGAAATAAAACACAGGCATCAGGGCACTGTACAATGGACACATACACACATGACAGTTGCACATGAGTGGCATTGGCAAACCTCAGACATGGCATCACAATTGGCAACACACATGTCATTTCTACATGCACACATGAGCCATACCACAGCCACATCGCAACTGCCAGCACCATCCATACACATACAACAGCATGAGCAGGCAAAGGTGAGCCAGACATCACATGCAACACAGGGAGTGCACTACACATGCACGCACACCACCACACTTGCATGCATGTGTACACCTCAGCCAACTGTCGCAGTGTTCCGATGGGCATCCATGTCACATCTGCCAATCAGGCTTCCACATCCCGCTGTCACATGCATCCATGTTGCATCACTGTTGCACCCTTGTCAAATACCCACACATGCACATGTACACAGTGCTGATACATGCAGCTGAAAACAACATACATGCGTGACATCACGAACAAGCCTACTTACATACACATTCATACAAACATGTGTGCCCACACAACTGCATTTGGCATGCAAGCCTACACACACAAGCACCATCCATGTCTCACACATGACAGCGCTCGCATGTGTTAGCCTCACGGTCCTGTACACCCCCACCCATACTCGGCCCCATACAAACAGATGTGCAACCGCCACACTACTGGCACATCATCACACGGCCAGTTTACAATCATGATGCATGTACACTTACCGCTCGACTCCAGATGGGTCTGCCTCTCAAGGACCTGGACGTGGAGCGCTGGGGATATGCGTTCCAGGACCCTCATCTGATCTTCCGACAAGTGGCCGCAGCGCCCCTTAGCATCCGCTGCCTTCAAGAGGCACCGGGCCTTGTTCAGGGTCCTGGACCTGAAGTCCTCCCAGCGCTTCTTGACGTGTTGGAAGTCGCGGACTGCCACCCCCTCGGCGTTGATGGCAGTCACGATGTCCGTCCAGATCCGAGTCCGTCCTTCCTTGTCGGCGCGCACACTTCCGTAGAGGGCATCATACTGCCCCAGGACTTGCTCCACCAGGACACCAACTTCCCTGGCACTGAAGCTGGTGCCCCTCTGCCTCTCTGGCCGGGGGTTGTCAGTGGTGCCAGATGTTGCAGTGCCGACATGACAACCCCAGAGGCAGGAGTGGGGCGATGGAATCCCAGTCGGGAGTCTTCGGTTCCAGCAGGGGTGGTCACAGCAACAGCACCCCTGGTTGATGTGCAGGCAGCAAATGGCAGGGCACATGGGCAGCAGGCAGTCAGGCAGCAGCAGATGGCAGGTGGGAGCGTGCTCGGGACTCTGGGGGGCAGTAAATCGGCTTTCTGGGCAGGAGCGTGGTCTTCCGTGTGCTTACGCGTGGCCAGCTTGATACGGAGTGATTTGGCACGTGAAAAGTCCTGCACGTCTGCGTGTAATTCGAGGAAAGGCCCTTAGCGCGTAAGCGTGTCTGCACGCATACGCGATTTCATTGGCCCAAAGGCCCCCATGCGCAACTGTGATGTCACGCGCATGGCCGTAGAGAATGGCGCGTGTAAAAAAAAAAGAGATACACGTCCGAGTGTCAAAGCGCGTAATTGGTGGAAATGGCCTCATCGCGTATGCGCGTCTGTGACGTGTGTATAAAAGGTATGTGTAGAACGCCATTTCCTTGTACGTGCTTTTCGTGGAGAGCGAGTGGGTGAAATCTGTACTTCTTGTCGGTTCACACGCGATTTACTTCACGGCGTTTCCAGTTCGTACTCCCTGTTACCTCTGACAGCTTTTTCTCTTTTCCTCTTTTTCCTGGGCCTGTTTCCTCAAACAGTGTTCCCTTCTACTGTTGTCCTGTCTCCTCAGACAGCGTACAATTCTTCTTTTGGCGGGGGTGTTGCCAACGCGCACACGCGCATATTTTTCACGCTTTTGTTCCTGGCAGACGGTGAGTCGCGCACGTATTTCACATCTGTGCTTGCCCCGTGTGTCGCGTACCCCTTCAGAGGTCATTCTAGGCTGCGTGTGACAAGCATACGTTCATTCTTCTGTTTTTGGGTGCCATAGCGTAGTGCAGGTTTATTTTTCCACGCACATGGTCTAGGAGGGGTTGCGTGCACCTTACTTCCCTTTTTTGGGGTGCCTGTGCGCTGCGTGACCCGTCATCTTTCCACAGGGGTGACATACAGCCTTGCTAGAGCACTAGGGTATGATTACCATCTGGTACCCAACCCCTTTGACCCCCAATTGCCCAGGACAATAGTTCACATCGACTCCCATATGCACAATAACATCAGTGCCATGGCTGGAAGGCGAACAAGCCGTAAGGGTGGCAAAGGTGGCCTAGCCCCAAGTGGTGGCCGTGGTGGATCCGGTAGGGGACATGGCCGTGACTTGCAGGGTGCCCCTAGCCCCCCATGTGTGGAGGAGCAGTCAGGGACACCCATGCCCTCCCCTGGTTGAGGTTAACTTGGCTGACACCATCCATGCTCAGCCCTTGTTGGACCAGCCCACTGTGGAACCAGACCTGGCACAGGGTGACTCCATGGCTGACTTCCAGGTCAGCAGGTCTAGGCCACGTGCGCCGGTGAACGTTGGTGTCATCAGGCCACGTGGATCAGGGGCAGCTAGGTCATCTGCTGCCCCGCGTAGGCAGACTGAGGAGGCTGCAGGGGCAGCTGCGACTCCATCCACCCCACCTCTCACACACCCAGCCAGAACAGTGTCGGTCCAAGTCCATCATGCTGACATTCCCCCTGACACCATCACACTTGAGCTAATGCCTGCACCAACTCCCATGCTGAGTGTGCAATCCCACACTCCTAGTACAGAGTCCACCGGGGCTCCTGCCCCTAGTGTCCAGAGCGGCAAAGGACACTCAGGATCCCACCACCTTCCAACCGGAAGAGGAAGAGTGCTCGTCCAGTAGAGGCTGATGCCCCAGACACGGCTACACAGTCCGGCCCGTCAAGGAAGCCCAGCTTCAATGAGGCCGAACTGAATGCACTTGTAGAGTATGTGTCCGCACATGACCGCGAAATGGTGATTGTTGCAGGATCCAAGACCACACCTGCACAATGTCAGGCACACTGGCAGACCATTGCGGACATCATAAGTGCCCTTGGAATCGTGAGGCGCACAGCTACTGAATGCTACAAGCGCTGGAATGACCTGAAGCGCAGGGCAAAGAATAAGCTGGCCTCAAGTCATGCCGCAACTCTAGTGACTGGAGGTGGGTCTCCAGCAGACGACATAGAACTCACTCCACATGAGCAGGTTGCTGGGACCTACGTCACGGAGGAACAGATCCAAGGCGTGGGAGAACTGGCAGATTATGAGGCATTGTCCGGTGAGTGCACATGCATGTGTGTGTCATCCATGTGCATGGTGTGTGTGGGAGGGCTTCTGTTTGGGTGCCAGGTGAGGGTGTGTGTGCCTGAGTGGTTTGGGTCACCCATGTGCCTCTTCCTATACATTCTGCACACCAGCATTTGGGTATAGCAGCATCCCTTCTGCCAACATTACACATCCAGCCCAACACCACGCCAGTTGCCCTTGGATTGTCATCTTGCCACAACATTGTTGCTTATTTACCTCTGTTTATTCAGGCAGATTGTTTGCATACCACCACTTTTACTCAGGATTTCTCAGTCCTATTGTCACATGTCTGACATGGCTATGGTACAGTGGACTGGCTTTGTTTCCTGGACATAATTTGTTTAGACATGTCCCTGTGCTATAGGACCATTTTGGACTGGCAGCTGCAGGTTAAACATTTCAACCATTTGAATGAAAAAATCAATTACATTAGCAAACTGGACTGAATGAACAATTGGTGACCTCCTCTCCTTCTTCACTTCATGGCTAGGGTACATGCCATCTGTGTGATGGCATGTGTATTTGACCTGCCAATCACTGGCCAATGTGTGATGCCACTGCTAGGCAGCATGCAGCAAATGTGTTCATCTTCCATCTTGGTGTCATCAATGTGTGCCATCTGTCTACCCTTCACACGCAGTGATGGTGCATGCATGGGAGGGTTTTAGTCATGTGGGACATGTGTCAATCAAGTACTGTTTCTGTAGCCTCTCAGCCCTAATTGTGTGCCATAGTACTAATGCCTGTTTCCATTTGTTTTCTTTTATGTCTTTGCAGGGGATGACGCACTTGATACTGCTGGGGTTGTGGAGATGGTGCAGACCCTGGAGGGGTCTGAGGGCCGACCGACCACCAGTGAGGGACGTGGTGTGGTGGTGGGTGAGAACCCACAACTGCTGCAGGTCGTGCTCTCAAGGGGTGTCTCTGGCTGCACCTCCCCCGAGCTGTATTCAGGTGTCGATTCGGATGATGAGACCTATGTGCCGTCGCAGGTGAGTGTTCCTGGGAGGGATTCTGTTCTGTCCGACCCACCTGCACTAGGGTTAGAACCCTCAATGGGGATGTCAGTGTTGGCAGGTACGCCTTTGGTGGTTACGGATGCAGGGTCACCCTCCGCGACATCTGATCCTGTTCCTGGGCCAGCAGATCAGAGGGGGAATGCAGTCCTGCAGCCTCAGGCAGTGCCGGCACAGCAAGGCGCAGTTCGCCTTGCCCCAGACAGGTGTGGTGCCCGCCGACGTGGTGGCCGTCAGCCATCTGGCAACACCGCATGGGAGCAATCCATATACGGTATGGCAACCCAAGAGGCAGCATCATCAGAGATGATGGCTCAGGCCATGGATAGGGTGGCCACTTCCATTGTCCCCCCCGAAAGGCTGATGGAGCGACTACAGCAGACAACCGACTCCATCTGCCAGTCACACAGGGAGGACATGTTGGCGTCCGACAGGGACAGGCGGGCGGCACTGGCGACTCTGCAGGAAGCCATTTCCATAGAGTCCCAGGGCCACAGGGAAGCCCTGAGGGTGGAACTCCTTCACCTCAGGACGACTCTTGTTGAGCTTGAGGCTTCAACAAACAGAAGGACAGAACAGCAGCTGGAGCGTCTCACACGTACGCTCTCAGCTGAGATGCAGGCAACTAGGGCGGAGGTCAGGGCATCCCGTGAGCTGTTGCATGGGGACCTCCGCACACTTATCCTCCAGAACGAGACCTACCACACCCGCATGCTTGCAGCCATGGAGGAACAGACTAGGGCTTTGCATGTGCTGCCTCCCATAGTGCCACCACCTCCTGATGCAGCTGCAGAGGGTGAGGAGAGCGACAGCAGTGATACTCCCACAATAGGGTAGCCATGTAGGCCATGAGCCCATGGAGGTGTTTTTTTTCGCAAGATCCACACAGGTGGGTTTTGGTGTGCACCCCTGTGGCCTCCGCCCCCCACGCCCCACCCCCCGGGCCCATTAATGGCCCTTTTTGTTTTTTTGTTTTTGGGGCAGTGTGTTGCCTTGTGTGGCTCCCGTGGGCATACGCTGCATTGTGGCTGGGCACATGCAGGCTTGTCATGAATTTGGTTCAGATGCTTGGGTTTTTGTGACACACACCCCTCCTGCTTCCCGTTTCCATGGGCTTGCAAAGGGTGTGCCCAAGTGACATTGACGTACATGGTGACATTGGACTCCCCTTCGATGTGTGGGCAGTCTGTAGTCAATACTGTGTATACATTCATAGTGCATATTGTTGTTGTATTGTAAACTGCATGGTGTATTGATATGTGCCTCTGCATCCATCTCATCCTCCTAATTTGCAGGTCCATTCCTCATGTCTTCACAATGCGGTCCACCTTGGAACTGGAGTCCATGTTGTAAGCAGTGCACCTACACTCTTGCGTGGCGCTAACACTGTATACTTGGAAGTGTTCGGAGGGCTGGCATCATTAGGTAGTGAGGCTAGCACATTTTTAAGTCTGTAATGTCATGTTTAAGGTAGGTTGGAGGTTGTGTAGGTGATTGGTATTCTTGGTAAGTATTTGGTAATGTGTGTTGTAGGTCCTGCATTACTGTGAGCATTTCATGTGTGGCCATGTTTCCATTAGGGACACTGTAGCTGGTGACACTTGGGGCATGTTGTGGGGATTAATTTGTTTCCTCTCACATTGCATGACATGCCATGGTGTGTTGTGTGGCCGTGCCGGGGAGGGGTTGGGTGACATGGCACTGTTTTCATGTAGTATTTTGCGAGTGGGTATTCATTTCTGCAGCATGGAAGTGTGTCTTTTGATGACACTGCATTGGTGGTGTTTGTGTAGGTAGGGATGCACACATTGTGACACTTCCATATGAACAATCTCAGGCTGCTATGGTTCTGACAGTTGACTGTCCCTTTGTTCGTCTTAATTGTCAGGTCGAGTCATCATTGCTTATCAGATGGTATGTGCCAGGGCTGTGTGCACTCCACTGGGGTGTGATTTCTATGTGAAGTAATTAGCCACCAGCTGCGTACGGGCTGCCTCACCCCGTGCCCTCTCCCCTCCCATGCGCAGCGGGCGTGCATGTGGTTGGGGATGTGTGGGCACCACCATGTCCACAGCCAGGCCCCGGCGTGTTGCAACATTGTGCAAGACACATGCTGCCACTATGATCCTGCACACTACTGGGGGCGCATATAACAGCTGCCCGCCAGAACGGTCAAGGGAGCGAAAGTGTGACTTGAGCACTCCGAATGTGCGCTCCACTATGCCCCGGGTTGCAATATGGGCTGTGTTGTATCTTACCTCTGGAGGCGTGATGGGGTTCCGAATTGGCGTCATCATGTGGGTGCTCAGAGGGTAGGCACTGTCCCCTGGTGAGGAGGTGATGGGTATCATTAGTGGGGTAGTGACATAACTCTGCATCTGACATGCATGCATGTGCAGTGGCATTCATACTCACCAAGCAGCCATGTATCGCCATGCCGCCCAGCTTCTAGGTCCCGGCTTAGGGTAGACATTCGGTAAAGGAAGCTGTCGTGGGTGGACCCTGGATAGTTGGCATATACTGAGGTGATGATTCCCTTGGCATTACATACTACCTGCACGTTGATGGAATGCCAGTGCTTGCGGTTCCTATAGATGTGCTCAGATGCCCTGGGGGGACGTAGTGCCACATGGGTGCAGTCAATGGCACCTAGCACTTTTGGGAATTGTGCCACACCGTAGAAATCGAGGGCGGCAGCCTGCCTTTCTGCAGGTGTCCTGGGCAGGTATATGTGCCTACGGACTGATGGGCGTGCAGTGATGATGTTCAAGACCTGGTGTAGGCAGCGTGGCTGCGTGGCCTGTGACACCCCACCCACTATGGCACTTGTCCGCTGAAATGATCCTGTGGCCAAGAAGTGCAGTACATTGAGGACCTTCTCCAGGGGGCTGAGTGCTTGGGAGCACAGGGTGGGTGATGTGAGGTAATCCTCCCACTCACTGACCTGGTCCAGTATTATGTGTGGTGGAAACCTGTACCTCCCATACACCTGGTCATCAGGCATCCCAAAAAGGCTGGTTCTGGGAGTGAAAATTCGGGCCCTCACTATCCTCCTCCTCCTCCTTTGGTAACCCACGGCCACTGCTGCTAGGAACGGTATATTCATCCTGGCGTCTGAGTTTGTTTGTTGTTTGCACGCACTTTTATGCTGCGCGGGTCGACGTACGCCTGCTTCATGCTGGCGTACGTGTTTCAGGATTGGACCATTTATTTTTCGGCGTGTCGTAGGTGAACGTGTGAATCTTCCCGCCCACCCCAGGAATACACGTAGCACGCTCTCCCAGGCCCAGTTGCGAGTAAATTTTCCCGCCCACCCCTGGAATACACGTACCCCACTCTCACAGGCCCAGTCGCGTGTGGAAGTTCACACGCACCCCGAAATACACGTACCCAGGCCAATCGCATGTGGAACTTCCCGCGCACCCCGAAACACACGTAGCCAGGCTAATCGCATGTGGAACTTCCCGCGCACCCCGAAGTACACGTACCCAGGCTAATCGCGTGTGGAACTTCCCGCGCACCCCGTAGTACGCGTACCCAGGCTAATCGCGTGTGGAACTTCCTGCGCACCCCGTAGTACACGTACCCAGGCAAATCGCATGGCTGGGGGGTGGGGGTGGTGGTAGACATGTGTGGGGGCCTGGTGGAGGCTGCCCATGCACTGCTGGGGGGTGGGGGTGGTGGGAGACATGATTGGGGGCCTGGTGGAGGGTGCCCCTGCACTGCTGGGGGGTGGGGGTGGTGGTAGACACGTGTGGGGTCCTGGTGGAGGCTGCCCCTGGTGGCTGGGGGGTGGGGGTGGTGGTAGACATGAGTGGGGGCCTGGTGGAGGCTGCCCCTGCTCTGCTGGGGGGTGGGGGTGCAGGGAGACATGAGTGGGGGCCTGGTGGAGGCTGCCCCTGGTGGCTTGGGGGTGGGGGTGGTGGTGGACATGAGTGGGGGCCTGGTGGAGGCTGCCCCTGCTCTGCTGGGGGGTGGGGGTGCAGGGAGACATGAGTGGGGGCCTGGTGGAGGCTGCCCCTGGTGGCTGGGGGGTGGGGGTGGTGGTGGACATGAGTGGGGGCCTGGTGGAGGGTGCCCCTGCACTGCTGGGGGGTGGGGGTGGTGGAAGACATGGGTGGGGGCCTGGTGGAGGCTGCCCCTGGTTGCTGGGGGGTGGGGGTGGTGGTGGACATGAGTGGGGGCCTGGTGGAGGGTGCCCCTGCACTGCTGGGGGGTGGGGGTGGTGGTAGACATGGGTGGGGGCCTGGTGGAGGCTGCCCCTGGTGGCTGGGGGGTGGGGGTGCAGGGAGACATGAGTGGGGGCCTGGTGGAGGCTGCCCCTGGTGGCTGGGGGGTGGGGGTGGTGGGAGACATGAGTGGGGGCCTGGTGGAGGATGCCCCTGCACTGCTGGGGGGTGGGGGTGCAGGGGGACATGAGTGGGGGCCTGGTGGAGGCTGCCCCTGCACTGCTGGGGGGTGGGGGTGCAGGGGGACATGAGTGGGGGCCTGGTGTAGGCTGCCCCTGCACTGCTGGGGGGTGGGGGTTCAGGGAGACATGAGTGGGGGCCTGGTGGAGGCTGCCCCTGGTGGCTGGGGGGTGGGGATAGTGGGAGACATGAGTGGGGGCCTGGTGGAGGCTGCCCCTGGTGGCTGGGGGGTGGGGGTGTGGGAGACATGAGTGGGGGCCTGGTGGAGGCTGCCCCTGGTGGCTGCGGGTGGTGGGAGACATGAGTGGGGGCCTGGTGGAGGGTGCCCCTGGTGGCTGGGGGGTGGGGGTGCAGGGAGACATGAGTGGGGGCCTGGTGGAGCCTGCCCCTGCACTGCTGGGGAGTGGGGGTGCAGGGGGACATGTGTGGGGGCCTGGTGGAGACTGCCCCTGGTGGCTGGGGGGTGTGGGTGGTGGTAGACATGTGTGGGGGCCTGGTGGAGGCTGCTCCTGGTGGCTGGGGGGTGGGGGTGGTGGTGGACATGAGTGGGGGGCTGGTGGAGGGTGCTCCTGCACTGCTGGGGGGTGGGGGTGGTGGTAGACATGGGTGGGGGCCTGGGGAGGCTGCCCCTGGTGGCTGGGGGGTGGGGGTGCAGGGAGACATGAGTGGGGGCCTGGTGGAGGCGGCCCCTGGTGGCTGGGGGGTGGGGGTGGTGGGAGACATGAGTGGGGGCCTGGTGGAGGCTGCCCCTGCACTGCTGGGGGGTGAGGGTTCAGGGGGACATCAGTGGGGGCCTGGTGTAGGCTGCCCATGCACTGCTGGGGGGTGGGGGTGGTGGGAGACATGAGTGGGGGCCTGGTGGAGGCTGCCTCTGGTGGCTGGGGGGTGGGGGTGGTGGTGGACATGAGTGGCGGCCTGGTGGAGGGTGCCCCTGCACTGCTGGGGGGTGGGGGTGGTGGTAGACATGGGTTGGGGCCTGGTGGAGGCTGCCCCTGGTGGCTGGGGGGTGGGGGTGCAGGGAGACATGAGTGGGGGCCTGGTGGAGGCTGCCCCTGGTGGCTGGGGGGTGGGGGTGGTGGGAGACATGAGTGGGGGCCTGGTGGAGGCTGCCCCTGCACTGCTGGGGGTGGGGGTGCAGGGGGACATGAGTGGGGGCCTGGTGGAGGGTGCCCCTGCACTGCTGGGGGGTGGGGGTGGTGGTAGACATGTGTGGGGGCCTGGTGGAGGCTGCCCCTGCACTGCTGGGGGGTGGGGGTGCTGGGAGACATGTGTTGGTGATCAGTAGTGCAAGGTGACATGTGGGTTGGCTGGTGGCCATGGCCATGGTGGATGGGTTGCCTGTGGGACATGAGCAGGGGTGCAGGGTAGTCCCCTGTGGTGTGGGCTGCCTGCAGGAGCCGTGGAGGGTGTAGAGGGAACACCTGGGAGGACCCACATGGCCAAATCACGTGTAGCATTCCCCGGCACCACCAAAATACACGTACCCTGCTGAAATCGCGTGTGAATCTTCCCGCGCACCTCGGAATACACGTACCCAGGCCAATCGCGTGTGGAACTTCCCGCGCACCCGAAGTACACGTACCCAGGACAATTGCGTGTGGAACTTCACGCGCATCCCGAAGTACACGTACCCAGGACAATTGCGTGTGGAACTTCCCACGCCCCCCGGAGTACACGTACCCAGGCCAATCGCGTGTGGAACTTCCCGCACACCCCGTAGTACACGTACCCAGGCTAATCGTGTGTGGAACTTCCCGCGCACCCCGAAGTACACGTAGCCAGGCCAAACGCGTGTGGAACTTCCCGCGCACCCAGGAACACACGCACACGCTATTTTTCACACAGCGGGTGTCCGTGTTTGTCGGTACCCCTTTGCACCTCATTTGTCCTAGAGGGCCACTGTATGGCCCATTCATCATGGCTGTATATGGGTGCTTTTTGTTAGCGCACATTTTGGCGCACATTTTTTTCAGTCGCAGGGACGCTACCGCCTGCTTTCTTGTGGCCTACTTGTTTGGCCCTGTGCGCGTAATTGACCGTGCGCTGGTTTTTCCTATTCGATTCCATGAATACGGGTTGTAGGCGAGCGTGTGGGCGTTCCGCGCACTTGCCTCCTGTACTTCCCCCGTGACGCCCATATTTTCACGCGTTGTTCCCCATTCCGAGTGTTACGCCCCGTGTTCCGCCTACTTTTGTGATGTGCGCCGCGCTATGTGCAATTTCGCAGTGGCCGTGGCGCATGCTGTTGGATGACCTGTGCGCCGGCGTGCGCGGCGCACATTTTTAGCGCACATCCAATGTTTTTCTCGCGCACGGACTTCCATGAATCGATGTGCACTGGTTTGCCTGCGATTTTCGCACTTGCACTGCGATTTTCGCACTTGCACTGCGATTCGCACGTTTTGGCACCTCTGCGCGGGAATTTTCGGCGCACATTATTTCCATGAATCGACCCCTTAGTATTACATCTGGGCATGTTGTTAACAATACAATCTTTCTTTACATACTTGGAACAGACATAAGTTCGCTTTTGGTATTATTCACACATAGGGCACAGTTATATATAAATTAGAGTTACTGTTTACTAAATAGGCCTTTCCCTTTAAAGGTTGTCATGTTATATGATGAAAATAAGTGTTTTTATTATGAACAAATGCAAAAATGCTTGGCTTCACTTTGGATTTCTGGATCACTGCCTTGCGCTGTATAGAAGTGCTTGTCCCGTGTTGCTATCTCTCTGTTTAGCTCGAAATTGCAAGTTTTCATATTCTAGGAAAACAGCATTTCCAGCCACACTGACTTTTCCCATTCATTGGGCATATCCAGCAGTTTTAAGCTCTCAGGTAAATTTCCTTCCACTTGAGTGCAGATCCATTTTAGTAGAGTTGGAATAGGCCCATTTATTTTCATTTCACTAGGCCTAATGTCGGAAACCACTGTTTTGTACTGGCTTTTATATTTCGATGGGACTCTACATTAGCCACCTTTCCTCTCACAATAGGGGCCTAGCATGGCCTCTCATTCTCTGTCACTCTGGGGCTGTATTTTCAACCCACAGCATCCTCCAGCTTCAGACACAAGTGTGAAAGCAGTGTAACCATTGTAGTTTAAAAAAAACACACCTTTATCTCCTTTCCCGAGGTCTATGTCCTGCACACATTTTCAAGCTACAATCCCATGCATCGCTTTTATGCAGTTGATACTGGCACAGTCAGCAGGTTAGCATACCAGTAGATGTAAGGGGCTCCAGAATGGGTAGCCACAATCCTGCCCGAAAGCTCCACTACTCGTGAGATTGTGTATTTTTGGACAGGTAGTCCTTATTGACGTGAAATACATTCTGTGGCATGTAGTCGTCTGGTGGCATCTGGGACCCAGTACATTCATATGAATGTGGTAATTGGGTGCTTCTTTACTGAGTGAGCAATACACATTGATTGAAATGTAATTCTCTGAAAAGTGAGGTGCTTCTTTTGCATTTGGTTCTCGTGATGTATCTGTACTAAGGGAAGTTGGCTGATTTTATCAGAAAACATAGTTTTGTGGACTCATTTCAATTAGTGAGCAGCCATGCATTCTGGTATAAGTAGACTAACATGGGTTTCTACACTGTAAGACAAGGATTGCATCTGGGAACCTATAGGGCTATGTGGTACTGGTGGACTGAGCCAGACCGCATTATGGGACATAGTGCCCACTTTGTGAGCTTGTGTGCTCAGTGACAGAATGGAGTTATGGTATATGTAGCCCTGTAGTGGATTTTGCACATGGTGAATTAGGCGTGAAATGGGAAATACAGTTCAAGGACCTATAATAACTGAGGGAGAGTAACTGAAGATGGTGACATCTTTTCTGAAGATGGTCTTTGGCATGTTGAGGTGGTCAATGGAGCCATTTCTTTCACATATGTCATGTTGACATGTTGTGAGTGTGTAGCTGAGGGACAGATATCCGAGAGTGTCAGTCTAAGACGACGCACTGCTTTGTATGTTCTCATAAAGTAAGGAGTGTGATGATATAGAGGGACAAAGTGAAAACACTTCGAGAGATTGCAATTAAAGGCATGGTCTAGTAAAAATGTTTATTGTCCCAACGGGTCGGCCATGTTTTTTTAAGCCTAAGTGGCTCGATTTTAGAAAACTTTCCTATGGACCTTACCCGAGTTTTCGTCCATTAAACGCACGCGAAAACAAGCACCAGGGAGCCGCCATTTTCTGATAATCCTATCTTTTCCCCGATCGCCCTGGCTGACCTGCTTTTGCGGCACTAAATCAATTCCCCCGCCCCTGAGCCTAACATTATCAAAACATTCATATTCCCCGCCTCTCCCCGTGACGTTACTGTGCTGCGTAGGCAAACGCGCCCAGTCGTCTTCTACGCGACTTCACACAGAACCCGGAAACCAACACAGATAAACTCACAACACAGCGCGCCACAATTCGGAATATGAAACTGTACTTTAAAATGAAACAGCAACACGGTATATTTGGTAAAGTACATTTATTTGACATTAAATGTTTAGAGAATATTCTGCAATTGACATATGAACTCCGGAAGCCATTTATTTTCTTTTATCTGTATCCGCAATAACTGTTCCGTTTCATCTTGAGTCACGCACTGTTCCTTTATGGTACACAGGGTGTTCATTTTCGTAAAAAGAATCACTTTGGAAGCACGGTGAACCGCAAGGCTGTTCCATCAACTAGGCACTAGTCCATCCTAAAGGTTGATATGTTGCTTCTAGCCACTAGTACAGCGTAAGGGCATGTGGGCCCTTGGCGATCGTCCCATAATATGGTGATCGTGCTCCAGTTGTTGACACGAAGCTGCAGGTGTCTGCTGAAGAATCCATCCGCCGGTGTCTCAAACAGATGGCAGTGGCAGTAAGGGATCAAATACCTGTTATGAAAACAAAAAAATGATAATTAGTCTCGCTAGCCGAACTTCATTAATATTACTCATTTTATTTATTACGGCCGATCAGAAACTATTTGCTTGCAAGGGTAGTTCAATGGAGTATGTTCGTCTCTAAAATCAATGCGAAAAGTAACGAGATAAAACGAGGCCAACACACAATGATAAACGACAGTCTACATGCGTGAGGAATGATATGATATATGATATGGCATTTGTAACGCGCCTATACTCAAGTGTTACTAGGCGTGACGAGGCAGGTGGGGAACAAGGGCAGACAGACAACGATCCTACTAGGCCAGGTGTCTTTCTGATCGCGCATGGGGATGGGCTGTACAAGGTTAGTTGAATACAAATTAAATAATAGGGCCAGCTGGTGGCAAGTGCAAGGTAAATGCCGGGAGAAGGGGCTGAAGGATACAGAGACAGTCCCGTAGTGCAGTGAAAAGTGGCTGGGCCATGGAGCAAGATCAGTGAGACCAGTGGACCTGCATGCCCATGTGCCCATTACGAACAGTTTTACTTGCTTTTCCTAGCTCTTCATTCATTCATTTATTCATGCATCCATTCATTAAATCTTCATTCCGGTATAAAAGCGTGTAAAGATTTACTTACATTATATTTGAAATTTCCATTGTGTCTCTTCGTAATGCAGTCTGTAAAACGGACCGTGCTCTTAACAATGATTTTTTGTATACTGACCTAAAACTGAAACTCGGTCTAGTTTCTGAATTTTCTGCCTTATCGTCTCTTACGTTATTGCGCACTCCCTTCAAATGTAGTTCTTTCGGCATGGTCCCTGTCTCAAGGTTAAAAAACAATAGACCCTTATACTTCCAGTGCGACTTGTGGGCCTCATCTGGGCGCTGTCCTACGCATTCTTTATTTGCAACATCACGTAGTATAGGCATCTATGAGAACTTGAAGTTTAGAATCCATCTATGTAGTGCGCCTCAATGTGCAAATGCGAACTGGCTTCTCTCCGAAATGCCACGGCCCGCTTGGCTGGCGCGTTCTAAGTGCCCCAATTTTGTCCCCGTTGTCTGCGAGCTTTGCAGCCCAAATTGAGACATTTAATTTTTGGCGGAAGGTCAGGCAAAGTATAAAGTACCACAGGAGTTGAGTTAAAAGTGAGATTTATTGTTTGTTTGTTTGTTTTATTATTTGCAATACGCAAGCCTCCCCTCCGTTAACAGTGCGCAGCATTTACATTTACATGAGATGAGACATACAAGAAAAATATATACATACACATATGTGAGGTGAATAGAGAGAATTCAAAGATGACACCCAGCTTGTTCGCCACCCATGATGGTGAAGTTAGGGGTTAGGTTTACAGGTACACTGTACAATAACATTTATTTACAAAAAGACAATCGTATTGCAATTATTTAAACCAGGATTTGTACTTCACAATCAGCTGTGCATCGGGTGGGCATGGCACAGTCGCAATGTTCGGTGGCAATGGATCACTGCTCTGCACAGAAACGTCCAAAATTCCATATCTGTGCTTCTCTAACACAGCAACAATAAGGCCTTTCACAAAGTCGAACTGCATTTCATCATAGACTGGTTTGATCAACCATTGCTTACTTCGTTTTGAAAACACCTTAGTGTAGCGAGGCATCCTTACTTTACCCCTAGTCCTAGATTGTTCACGTCCGACATTGCTGTTATGGGCCAAGACCGCTAGTAGAGTGCGATGTTTCATGCCCCGAAAGCTAAAATGCAAGCGCTTTGGCCTGTACTTTAGGCACATATTGTGGAACACCTCCAAATCTCCTGTGTGACAGAATTCTGTCAGTCCTCTCAAATCTCTTGATAGAGTTTTGTCGAAAACAATCTTCTCAATGGCTTTGTGTGTCGGTGAAGATGGAATCAACCACTTCTTCTTCCGTGCCTCCTCTGGGGACAAAGGGCCATGTTCACATTGGTGGAAATGTTCATTTGCTGTCCAGCGGTGAACATTGGTACAGTGGTGCATCAGTGACCGCCATTTTTCAAGTAATATTTCCACTGACCCCTCACAAGTTTTTGAGCTCCACCAAAGATGGTTGGTGATAGAATGTGACCACTGCAAAATACTTTCAAAACCTTTTTTTTTTCCTGCAGCCGAGATTTTCTTATTGATTGATTTAGCAAGATGCCATACGTCAAATTGATGTTTAATATGTGGGAACTGCTCTCTCATTGTCTTGGCAATTGAAACGTGTCTATCCGTGGCTATGAGGTCGATGAGCATTCCCCTCGATTGTAGATATTCCACTGATTTTATAAAACCTAGTTTCTCCATGGCCACTGACGATGTACATTGTGTTACCTGCACGACCACCAAACTCACAATTTTCTTACTATCCATGTCCTGAAAGTGGTAGGTGCAGTACTTGGCAGAAAATCCAGGGCTGTCGCACTGTCCATCGCCGGCTAGCCTGAATCGTTTGCCTTCGAATGTACTTGCTAGAGACAATTGTTCAATTTTCCAAGCATCACTAATGGCCGGAAACAGATAATCACGTTGGTATGTGTAGTACAGCGCTTTAGAAATGAAATGGAGTCCCACAAACTGAAAGAAAGCCTCTAACTTTCTAAAACTGGAGCCACTAAAAAGTGATGCAGCTGCACACAGTAGATTGCCTGCTGGCATTTTCCCCAGCATTGGTTGTGCAGACCATGAGAACCTATGATTTAATCTACAGGAGGCATTTATTTTGACGTTACTGCCTTTTATATGACGAGTCACATATATCAATGGCTTCCCACATACTTTCCCTCTAATGGAACGCACACATTTCAGCATACTTATAATTTCCATCAAACAACTGTCGAATACAATGTATTTGCTCTCTTTCATTAGACTGTCATCCTGCGTGAACGTTGTTTCGGCCTTTGACGTTGTGGAGATTTCAACACATTTGAAAGTAATATCGCTGATATCAAGTTGTGATGCGTCTATGGATGCTGCGGCTGGTTCATTCACTGTAATTTCAACATCTATTACTTCAACATTGATGGGAGAACACAACAATGTCGACAGCTTTTTTGGTGGCAAATTTTTGGCGGGTGTAGATTGTGTAAATTGATCTGCAACTACTTCAGAGCTATCTTCAATACATTCAATAACATCTTCTTGTGGTGGTGCGGTCGCACTGTAGCTATGGTCCAATGCAACTTTGCTGTAGTCTCCAAACACAGTTAATTCATGTTCTGGCCATTGGACATGAGCATCTCGAGCCTGAACACGCCTCGCCTGAATTAATAGTTCCTCCATAGTGTACACGGTCTGGCAAGCCACATCTCTCATTCGCTTCACTGTCTGTGTGTGTATAGTTCTGACACCCACGGGTAACTGGAGGAGAGATTGGAAAAGGGATGTTCAGTTTAAACACAAGATGGAGTGTAGTAGAATTGACTGGAAAAAAACATAAAATAGTCCCCAGCACAAACATTTTTTTAAAGTTATGAACTGTTTGTAACTAACCTTTTTTTGTTTTTTTTTCTTTGCAACTTTTTTGACTCGACCTTCAACATCTGCACGCTTTAGCTCCGATTCGTTTCCGCATGTCTTCCCTTCCTCTTGCGCTGCAAGGACTATATTTTCTGTATCCGCATAGACAGCACGGAATGAGGCTCCATCGTCTCCCTGAAACATAGTACTTTCCTTACTATGTATCAAAATATTGTTAGCATAAAACACACGTGAGGACGAACACACAGGTACATCTCAATAGCCAAATACGATTTAAACATTGTGTGCAACAATCAAAGGACAAGTATTCGACCAGTGATGATCTATTTCGATGGAACTGTCAGTATCCATACATCTGGCTCTGCATGGACTGCCATGAATGGTTGTATTGGAGAGGAGGCATCCGCATCTCCCTGAAACACAGTACTTGCATTAGTATGCTTTTCAATATTGGAAACACAACACACACTTGGGGTCGACGGCACAGCTACATATAAAGAGATAACCGCAAATGATGCATTGTCCAAAAGAATCAAGGAAAATCCAAATATGATCACATTTCATCGACTTATTTCAACGATTCCTTTACATCTGCATCATCTAAATGAGATGTTGTGATTGTGGTGGAAGCTCCGTCATCTCCCTGAAACACAGCACTTGGATTAGTATGGTTTTCAATATTGGAAACATAACACACACTTGGGGTCGAACGCACAGGTACATATAAAGAGATAACCGCGAAAGATGCATTGTCCAAAAGAATGAAGGAAAATCCAAATATGATCACATTTCATCGACTTATTTCAACGATTCCTTTACATCTGCATCATCTAAATGAGATGTTGTGATTGTGGTGGTAGCTCCGTCGTCTCCCTGAAACACAGCACTTGCGTTAATAGGGAAGAAAGTATAGCAAATGGAATCACATTATATGATCACGCATGATGGAGCTGTCATTATCCATACCTCGTGCTGCTGAAGAATATCTATGGATGTTGCGAATGTAGTGCGCACTTCCGAAAGCTGTTGCGCCGATTCGTATACTTGAATGTCAGGCTCTGCATCAAGTGCAGGGTTTGACGCTCCATCAACTGCCTGAAACATAGTACTTGCATTAGTGAGGATTACAATTGTGAAAACATAACATACACCTGGGGTCGACAGCACAGGTACATATCAACGGCTAACCACGAATGAAACATTGTATAGAACAATCAAACAACAAGAATTCCAGCTCTGATGATGACGCTCGATGGAGCTGTCAGTATCCATACCTCCTGCTGGTGAGGAACATCTAGAAACGTTGTAGATGTGGCAGACGCTTCAGCATCTCCCTGAAAGACAGTACTTGCATTAGTATGGATAACACTAATTATAACTGAAAACAAACACCAGTGGACGATAACTAAGGTGTATATTAATTGGAAAGCAGTAACCAAACATTCGGTAAAATAATTACACGATAGAATAAAACTATTACTTGACATGCATAAAACAAGTATGTAGCGGATTAGCCTAGTAAGCTTACCTGATACGCGCTAGAAGTGGTTGATAACTGCGACCACGTCAAGGATGTAGAATGTTCTTGCTTCAGATTCAAGGGATAGTCAAGAAGTTGTAAAGGTCAATTAATGATTGATAATGAAATGCCAATATTAAAAATAGCCATGTAAGCCGAGAGAATACTTGAAAAATGCTCAATACAGCACAGTTCCCTGTCCCCATATATATATACATTGCGTTTGTGGGTTATGAAATCGAAAAAGAATATATTGATAAATGTCATTATTCAAAAAACTATACACTCATATCAATATCGAAATTATTACAAGGGATAGAACACCTACAATATCTATTAATCCATTCGGCTACACACTACCGCAAGGCCTAAAGCTAAATCCGGACACTTGACTCACCGGTGGCGGAATGTGGACGAATAGAGTGGGAATAGCGTTTTCGCGCAATTTCCGTGTCGTTCGCCGTTTATTCTTCTTTGTTACCCAAGAAGTTGTGTACATGTCCAAGGAAAAGTGCCGGCTGCAGATGCGGTATCGATCACCCCTCTTGTCCTCTAAGACTTGTTGGACTCTACTTTCAAGCTCATCCAGTGGATATCCGCAATGGCTGACCCATTCTCTTATTCGATCAACAGTTTTCGGGAATACATGCATTGTAGTTCCTTCAGATTTCGCATGGGTCTTCGAAGGGCAACCGCTAATCGAACAGGCAGGCATTGTTGATAAATCTGAAAAGTAAATATCGACATTATTATACAATCTTCAAGAGTAAAGATTTGATACAAAAGTAAATGAATCATACAATGATCAATGCAAGGTTTGTTTTGGTCGCAGGAACTATACCAGTTCATTATGTGCTGCTTAGTATTTGCATAAGTTGCAGAAATGTATAATTGATGTGACTGAAATCTGAACATGTGACTCGTCCCTTCGATGTTCTGTCTTGCACGAGAAGGAAACATGCTAACATTATTGACTGGACCCCCGAAGGATGCAATTCAATCACAATAGTCACAGATGAAAATAAATAGATCTATTGATAGCATAGCAATGGAAACTCAAGTCAATACCAATGAGACTATTGTGTACTCTACTCGAAAATAGATAGAAATTTAAAAATCTGCGAAATATAACCAGGATACATGGCCTTACCTTGACCAACAAACAGTTGGGTTCAGCAAGCAGAGCAGTATGTTGCGGGAGAATAGGTGGATGGCCACAGGTAGCGCACTGATGGGTATGCTCGAAGCGGTCACAGAAGTTCACGGATAGCACGACGACGAGCAGATTAGCATAGATCTCAGTGGTTCCCAGGTAGCACGTTCAAGAGTTGACTTGCAAAGCACAAAGATGTTCTCATGAGACATATCGAGTGGTTTTTAAAGTATTAGAAACTGGGGTGTGTTTGTGAATGAATGACGTATGTATGTCGTGGTATTAGGGGGGCGGCCTGCCTCAGGGGAGGCCTGCCTGCCTGGAGACACGGGGTCTGAGGAGGCCATGTGAGCGATGGCCCCTTGGCGTGGGACACCTTTTGAAGTGTACATGCAGTTTGGCACCTTGGCCTTTCGCGCCCCGGACAGTCCCCCATGCCAGCGCGCATCCACGGGTGTGAACCGCCTTTGATAGAGGGGGTTGGGATGGATGGCCCTGGGGCGTGCACACTTATGTGGATTGCAGGGGGGCGGCCTGCCTCAGGGGAGGCCTGCCTGGAGACACGGGGTCTGAGGAGGCCATGTGACCGATGGCCCCTTGGCGTGGGACACCTTTTGAAGTGTACATGCAGTTTGGCACCTTGGCCTTTCGCGCTCCGGACAGCCCCCCATGCCAGCGCGCATCCACGGGTGTGAACCGCCTTTGATAGAAGGGGGTGGGATGGATGGCCCTGGGGCGTGCAGATAAGGCACAGGAAGACTGCTGAATGGAGACACACTTATGTGGATTGCAGGGGGGCGGCCTGCCTCAGGGGAGGCCTGCCTGGAGACACGGGGTCTGAGGAGGCCATGTGACCGATGGCCCCTTGGCGTGGGACACCTTTTGAAGTGTACATGCAGTTTGGCACCTTGGCCGTTTGCGCCCCGGACAGCCCCCCATGCCAGCGCGCATCCACCGGCGCGAACCGCCTTTATATCAATATACAGTATATCGCCTTTATATCAATGATAGTATATCGTTGCTTATCAATAACAAATGCCACATACCGGAGATTCTTGTGAGCACAGACCCACACTTCAACCGGTGTATTATAGTGGCCAAGACCCTAAGGCCTGTATAATCCAATGGTAATTGTTAGTATAGATATATGTGTGACTTTTATAGAGACATAACCTACTGAAAGACTTTGAACAAGTGTTATTTAGTGCATGCATTATCGAGAATATGTTATGTTAGCTTAGATAGTGACCACCCTGCTTCACAGCAACCAGACCTTCACCCATTCGGAGCACAGATGTCTGACGTCCATCCTTGAATGGAGACACACTTGATTCATTTAAAAAATCGAGACAAACGTTGTTAAAATATATGTGGTGTTTTATTTTGTATCTTATTTTCATGAAACAAAAATACAAGACTTTAAAGATTATACAGGTCAGGTTGCAGCACAGCGAGAGAAAATCCCCTGTACTGACCGCTGTCACTCGGGAACGTTTCTCTAATGGCACGAACGGCACAGGCGGGTATCACTCTTCGAACGCGGTGTCCAAGCCTCCCGTGAAGCCACCATGTAAAGGAACGATAGGCCACCAGCCTGTACCACCTGTGAAAAGGAATGAAACAAACTGTTTTTAAATGACCCAGATAAGTTTAATAAACGTTTGTTGTCAATGACAATTCTTGTAACTAATGGCATTTTACACGGACAAATGCTATCTAGACAATGCACACTATTGAATGACTTACATGCGTTACAATGATATGTAGATGTAATTTTGGATATAGTAGAAGAACATGAAATTGGAGTGGCATGACAAGCAGAGTATACTTACTCGTTACTCGGATTACGAGGACCAACAGTTGCTCGAAGTTCGTGCATAAGCACCATCATTATTCTCAACACGGCCCGTGTGAGGCAGGCTGCCCTGAAGTCTGGCAGCTCGGTGATGCATTGCGGTCGTGGCTCGCCTTCCGAAATGTAGGCCAGGCATCCCGAGTTTTCTCGGCAGCAGCAGTTCTCGTCCTCAGTTGGCATTAGCTCGCACCGATTGCATGTGCACCAGGTGGAGACGCCGTCCATTCGACTAGGCCCAGGCTCTTCATCTGTTGATTCGTCCTGCCAACTGCCGTCTGAATCCCCATCGTTTTCGCGTGCTTCCCTTTCCAGTAGTTCCTCCTTGGTATACTCGGGCTCGTACATGTAGGGCATTATTATAGCCATTGTGTGTTAAACAAACTAAAATAATTGATAGCGGTGGTACTGGTATCTGTTCACACGGGCTACAAGCGGCGAAGGTAGCTGACCAGAGCACTGAAACGAGTCACAGAATACTCTAAGTAACACGGAGAGAGGAATGGAATCGAAAATCGGCTGCTGTGTGTTGTGAAACGGTCTGTTTATACTTATTGAGGAGAGAGGCGTCCTGCCATTTCCATGGCGACACGTCATTAGCTGAAGCGCAGCGAATGTTGACACGAGACGTGCTTTGGCGTTGGGAAATGGGCGGTACGAGTCTGCTGATGACAGGCTCAGGGGCGGGGGAATTGATTTAGTGCCGCAAAAGCAGGTCAGCCAGGGCGATCGGGGAAAAGATAGGATTATCAGAAAATGGCGGCTCCCTGGTGCTTGTTTTCGCGTGTGTTTAATGGATGAAAACTCGGGTAAGGTCCATAGGAAAGTTTTCTAAAATCGAGCCACTTAGGCTTAAAAAAACATGGCCGACCCGTTGGGACAATAAACATTTTTACTAGACCATGCCTTTAACTTATTTTTCCTCGGCCCAATCTCAGATCCTCTCATTTCCCTGTCGCTCACCTGTGCAGTTTGTGGCCTTTGGTTCAATGTAGTACTGCTTGTATATTAAAGGGCAAAGGAATGGGTTTCATATTCGTGCCTCTGCATGTTTCCAAGACTTTCAGCTAGATTCTTAAGCGTTTCGCATCGTCTTAGTTTGCGGCAGAACATCGTCTCCTCTATTCTCAAAGGGACTCAGATTCGCACATTCTGATCCCCTTTTTCAACCCCTGTGCGCACAATTGCGCAAAACCGGGGGAGGGGAGTTAATTTCTGTACATTTCAACAAGCAACCCGAGTTCAGAAACATTGAACTAAACAGAAATTAAACAGAGTGGCAGAGGGAGATGCGAAATGCATGACTGGGTAATTCCTGACGCTGTTTCGAAAGTGGAACAATATTGGTCTGAGTAGCTGCTGTCACACTTGCATTGCTCCCCCTTAAACAGGTAGAGAAATGCTTTTCTTTTTTGTTGACTCTTAAGGAGTCGCCACTGTGTGAAATGTGCTCCCAGCAACCACGTGGAAGCTGTAAGGCCATAATACATTAATGTCCCTACCCAACCATAATGTATGCAAGCGGGCTGGCCACTGCATCCTTTGCGCTGCTGCCCAATCCCCTGGAAACGCTCAGGTCATCTTTGAGGATAAGGTGACCCAGCTATTTCCAAAAATGGGGCATCTAAAAACAAAGCACTCTTTTCAGAGGACCCATTTTTTTTCCAAGAAAGTGATGCGAGGAGGAAGAGTAGGTAAGCAGCTGTAGAACTGGTATATTTGAGCAACATGCATGCTTAATAAATCATGTCAATGTTTTGTAAGAGGGCCCATCTGTGCAATGTTTCATACTATTTAGATGCATCACCAGATTCTATCATTAAGAGTAGCCATGTAATGCCCTACAAATGGATGACAAAATGACAAGTATTTTCAAAAGTGCAAATACATCATTGTTACAATAATTTATAATGCGATCACACTGAAACTGTAAATTAAACAGAAATTTGTATTTTCATTAAAAAAAACGCCTCGTAATATACATCTTACTCAGAAACACAGCTGTTGGTTTGTAAACACCTAATAAGCATTATTCCCCTCAGGGGGTATTGGAAATAGAATGGAATTTTAACGCCACTCTTTTTGGGGGGCATACTTCACAATCCACCACAAATATACTTTTTATTTTGTGGAAAACTTGGATTTCATGACCCTTGTCCTAATCAGTTTTCGGTTCTTTGCGGGCTTCCCACGGGCAACATCTGTATTTCACTTCCCTGGCAATTATATGTCGATCAGCTTATGCTCTGAACACCTGCTCGCATTTTTTTTATGCCCACTTACTGTAAGGCTTGTATAAATTGCGGTACCACCTCAGATGTAGCAGGGCGAGAATTACTGTGCCAGCAGGGTTTTAAGATTTTTTTTTTAAAAACGGCTGCTCATGACAAGGTGTAATTGGCAGGAAGATGCCTGAACCCGTTCTGCATCAGTTCCAGAATATTCCGCGCGCTGAAGAGAAATATGACATACTCTTTTTGGCTTCTCTACAAGCAGTATAGCCCTAAAATACTGTGGGCATTTATGCCAACACAAAATGGAAATGTTTGCAGCTTTCCTCAAGCATGGCACACATTTGGCATTGGGGAGTTTGAAAGAAATGCAAGGCAGTTCTACTACTGTTGCAACATCACAATGCACCACCCATCACCACAGTAAAGTTAAGATGAAGACTGTGTGTGTATACTTGTCACAAACTTCAATTGCTAATAACGTTTGACTCGCTGGATGGATCTGGATGAAATTCTCCCACCCCCCCAACAAAAAAGTTTGTCACACAGCCTCGCCTCCACCACCACTGCTCCCCCAATTGGACATTTTAGGCAAAATTTCGTAAAAGATAAAAAAAAAAGCTATTAAGAAAAAAATGCTGTTTTTGGCATAGTTCCATTAATTGTCCTATATAGAAAAAAGGGTATTGATTGAACAACACCTGTAGCACAAAAAAACGCTGAATGCTTTTGTACCAAATAAAAAACAACTTGGGCACAAAGCAGCACAGTTATTTCTTTTGCTGGTTTGCGATGAAGCTATGCTATTCGGGCATGGTGCTTTGAAAGTGATCTCTGCCTCAACGTCACAGATCCTTTTAATTGGGACGCCTGCTCCTGGCGTCCCCCTCACTCTCTGGCCAAATTCCTTGGGTCCCCTCCCCTCACCCACTTGTGAGGCAAAAAACCTCATGATCATCTTTAACTCCTCTCTCTCCTTCGCTCCACACATCACAAACCTTGCCAAGAAGTCCAATGTTCAACTTCGTCTCCTCAGGGGCATTGTACATTTCCTCACCTTTGCCCAGAAATTCACTGTCTCCAGATCTCTGGTTCTCTCTAGGCTTCACGGCAACAGCCTCTTCCTAAAGCTTCCTCTTTTCTCCCTTTGCCCCCTCCAACTAATCCAGAATAGGACTGCAAGACTTAACCTTGGCCTGAAGCCCAGGGACCACATTTCTCCAGCCTTAAAATCTCTCCACTGGCTCCTGGTGACTGCAAGGATCAAATTCAAAACCCATTGCATCATCTACAAGGCTGTCTGGGGCCTGGGACCTCTCTGCATTCAGCTTTCCCTCCCAAAATACCGCCCAGAAGAATCCTTCGATCCTCTAGCTCCAACTCTGTGCAGGTCAAATGTTTCTCCAAGAAGAGAGTGGGAGGTAGATCACTCTCTTTGGCTGGCACCTCCCTCTGGAACAGCCTTCCTCCCCCGTCAGACTTGAGCCAGATCTTCTTAAGTTCTGTAAACTTCTCAAGACCTCCCATTTCTCCTCTTCCTTCCCTCTCCCCCTCTGATGCTAAACTCCCCACCTGCCGCAGCGACTGGGGCCTGGTCCCTTCAGAGTCATACATAGACCAGACCACCCCCCTACTAGACCCTGCCAGTTTTCTATGCCAGCACTTGCCCTCAGTTGTCTTTTCCCGGACTATCCCAACCCAGTCCTCCGGTCCACTGCACTTTCCTTCCCTTCCCCCTCTTTCCCCTGGCACTTGCCTCCCTGGCCTAATAGCACATACCCCGCCCCCACCCGTGCGGCTCCCACTATTGCACTTCTCCCACCCCTTCCCACTTATCACCTTGTTATGCATTTGCACGGTAGGATTGTCACAAGGCCAATATAACAGTTTCTTTGTTCTTCTTCTTGTTTTCGTTTGATTTTCCCATGTCCCCCCACGCCCTTCTTGCCGTGTGTCACCTGGAAACACCTGTGTACAGGCGCCATACAAATGTGCAATAAATGAAATAAATAAATACAAATCTGTCCAGTAGATTTTAAAATATTGAACAGAGAAGGGAGTGCTCCCTGCTCCCACAAAAAGTGTATACATCTCCCACGGTTCTATGCAGCAGTGATAATGAGAGGGTTTTCAGAAATGAAAGCTGCCATTTTTTTTACTTGATGCAAACGATTCAGTGATAATGCTGAGTGAAGCCAAAAAATGAAAAAGTACTTAAAATGCTATTTGGAGGGCAAAAAAAGTTGCAACCACATCAGGCTGGAGGTGGTGAGGGGAAAGAGAACACCATTTGAAGTTGGGTCAGAGAGGGTCGGTTGGGGAGCCAAGTATGGGTAGAAAACATTTGTCTTCTCAGAGAAATACCTGGGGAATCTCGAGACATTACCACCAAACGACTTAAGACGCGATTGGAAAAACACTGCATTACCCGAACCAAAGAGTGATGGGGGTAATTTTAGAGGTTAATGGAGGAAAAAAGCAATTGAGGGAGTGGGGGGGTACGACAAGAAAAGATGAGAGGGACACGTACTGAGTGCATGTGAGGACGGGGAAGACTTTTTAATTTTCAAAATGTTTTGGCTACTCACAGTATTTCAAGCATGTTTCCATTATCATGGGAATCAACAAACCGCTATGCTTCTGCGGGAATCAGCATAATCAGAAATGATTTCTGGGAAATTATCGCAGGAAAAGGGAGTGGAATAAAATGACTTTACACCTGCATCAATTACATCTACTAAGTAGCCAAAGGCTATGGCTAATGGGCCCCGAAGAAACTTATTGGTGTGATATGTACAGTGGCAACAGCCGAAGGCCATGCTAGTGGGCCCAAAGAAACTATTTTATAACAAAATCCGTGAAGTTCAGTTAAGAGAGAGCAAAGGTGATTAGATTTAACAGGAAAAAACCCTTGAAATGTAGCAGATGTGGGAATGATGGCCATCTTAAGTCGGCCCACCCATTGCAAAGCCCATGAACTCATACATAATATAACAGAAGGGATAAATAATGACATACAAAATGACATCATGGGGACCATCTAAAGGGGGATGCTGAGTTAAGATGGTAATTGCTTGCCACATCCTCTGAACTTCAAGAATTTGTTGCGTTAAATCTGATCAGCTTCACTCTTTCTTAACTATGTTTTTTTGCATATATACCCACATATATTACAGGGCATGCAGTAGTTATTGTAAAGTTGCTCAAATCATCGGAAGAGCACTTTTTGGGTGGCTTATAACTTTGCCGTCATGAAACTTTGCAAAAACATATATGGCACGTCAGATTGATTCTGCAAAGTTTGGTGAGGTTTCCTGTAGGGGGGCAAAGTTTTGGAGGGGTCCCAAAATGTGTGGTTTTTCCCATAGATGCAATGGAAAAAATTGTTTGCTTACGCTTACAGCACAAACCACTGGACGGATTTTCACCAAATTTGCGGTAGGAACAGCGACATGGTCGCAAAAGCCTGCTTTTGTAAATTTGGTGTAAATCTGTTCAGTAGTTTTTTTAAAACAAGCAAAAAGTAAGTAAACAAATAATTAGTGATATCTGGTTTCATTCCACAGACTCACTTCCCTTAACACTCCATGGATGGGCCTCTGATTGCCGATGTGAAATCCGCGGACATCGGACGCGTACGCTGATTGGATGGTGAAAAGCATGAGGTGTGTCAGATTTTTGGAAACGCCCGCCATGTTGGATTCGCTGACTGCGCCCGTAGTCCGCGGACATCACAGTAAAAATATATTAAATAACGCAAGATTGCACTTGTCAAACTAATAAAATAATGTGTGATGCTGTTTTGTCAAGAGGGAACAAAATTAAAGGGGGGGCCCCAAAATATTTCAAAGGCTTATAAATGAGTCAATTAATGAATTTGCACAAAAGTTTGCAAAAAGATTATAGACCAAGATATGATGTTGCAAAGTTGGTGCGATTTTGTCAAGAGGGGGCAAAATTAGAGGGGGGTGTCAACATTTTTAGATGGCTTATAACTTTGTTGTCATTTGACGAATGTGGACAAACGTTTTCAGAAAGATTATAGACCCAACCTTGAATGTTTGTGCAAAGTCTGAATGGATTTTGTCAAGTGGGGGTTAAGTTATATGACTATTGTATTTACGTACATTTTGACACTTTTGAACAAAATAAAGCATGGGCGGATTTGCAGCAAACTGGTTTTTGAAAAGTGTCATAATATAGGTACAAAAAATAGTGATATACATTTGGGGACTGAGATATAGCCTGTGGCCATGGGCAGTGGCCAGATTGTCCGGGTCACCATGACCTGGACAATCTGGCCACTGTGCATGACCACAAGGGACCAGCAATAGGGTTAAAGTGGGCATGCCCACCAGGGACTGGCTATGTGGTAAAGTTTTTCGAAATTGGGATAGGTTTGAATGGGGAATAAAATCTGCTTGTAGGTACAGTTTCAAGAGCTGGATGGGATTACAGCCAATATGCACGAAGAGGGTCAGCAAGAACTTGAAAGCATGGTTTTGCAAATATGTCCTGTGTTTTATTCTTTTCCAAAGTGTAAAATGTAAGTACACAACACAGTGATATAACATTGGTGTCTGGATAATGGGCCTTACCGTCAGCAAGGAGATATGTGCACTGTAATTTGCTTATTGGGGCATGCCGCATTGCCTAAGCAGTAGGTAGATAGGTTTGAATGGGAACAAATATTCTGCTAGCGGTTACAGACTGGACTAGATTACAACAAACTTGCTCGACAAGCATTAGCAAGGACCTGAAAGCATGTTTTTTGGAAATATGGCATGTGTTTTATTTTTTGAAAGTGTAAGAGTGTAATTAGAAAAACTAGTGATATACATTTGGTGTCTGGGTAGTGGGCCTGGCCCTCGACAAACGCAAATGTACACTCTGATTTTCTTATTGGGAAATGTGAAAGCCTGTCCCCCATGGATTTGGAGACTGTCCATGGCTGCAAGCCATGAGCACTGACCATTGGTTACATTATTAGGGTATAGTGGACTCTGAGCTAGGCTGCAGGGTAGGTGCAGTGAATAATAGGGGTGGTTTGATTTGGCTAGGGTTATGGTGGAGGCTCATGCCGTAGGCAATTGAACAATGATTTCCATCCACAGCATGCGCTGCTGATAACGACAGACATAAGTATGTGTTGCAAAGAATATGTTTCTTAAAGAAGGTTTATAGTTCTTTCATATATATGAAAAGAGGAATTATTAATAACTCATATACAGTTATGTAACGCCATGAAACATTTTCATTTATAAAAACCTATTAAATTGACAGAAAAAACTTTGTTAAAGAAATGTTATGGTTAAGATGAATCCCACTGTTGGGACTTTTCTCTCCAGTAGTAAGCCAGTGGCGTCCCACCTTGGCATCAGAAATACAGATGCAAAAGATCTGTAGAAGATTGTTAAGTGGCAGGTGGTGCGTGGAAGCTTAATATGGTAATGGGGTTATATGTGCAGTTTTTGGAAGTGATTGGTGGAAGGATGTGTGACTGTTCGAAAGCAGGCATTGAAAGAGTGTTACACATAGAAAATTAAAAAAGGGTAGGAGGTCTGCCCCATGTGATGGTGTGCACGTGCCGTCCGGGTATTTTAATGATTCATGGCCTGGAAAGGGGACTGTGGAGACCGTGGATAGTTATAAATGTCCACTGATTATGGTCCTTGTTGTATGCTAGAGAAAATTATTTGGGACTGTACTTTTATATTTTTCTCTAGTATACAATTGGGATCCTTGTGTTAATATCCCCGCAAAAATATCGCCATACAAGAATGGCGCTGTTTTGTTTGCAGTAATATTAACCCATGGAACCTGTGGGGGAAACCCCCGCAACACCCATATTTTTAAAAGGGATCGGGGGACACCCCCGCAATCCCTGCTCCCATTTATCCCATAAATTATCCCCACAAATAATGTCACTTTTGGCCTTTCCCACGACCATATATGTGGCGACAATATTTGTGGGGATAGCATTAACTGATACCTACATTTGTCCATTAGCACCCTGGGCAGGGGAGCCAACCAATCAGGTGGCTAGGAACGCGGGCTTGAACCACTGGCACAAGCCAGTGTTCCAAGCTTCCTGATGGCCGGCTCTCCCCGCTGCCATCTGTGGCCTTCCCTTACCATGGGGGCCATCTTGCAAAAGGATTTTCCTTCCAATAGTGGGATGCCGCACAAGTCTCACTGTATTAAAGAAAATCCTTTTTTTTCAGCACCCCGGTTTAGGACTTTGGCAACCTGGGGTGTTAGTGGCCTTCATCCTCCGTTGCAGGGCTGGAACAGGGGATAACGGCCTGCAGCCCTCGGTATCCACCATCGCTTCATTTGGGCCAATAACTTGGGCTACCGGCCATTCTAGCCTCTGGAACGGGGGATCAATGCCACATTATTTTCATTAGCATAACACGAAATGCTAATGGAAATGTTGGAGAATCTTATTGAATCTATCTAATTTATTGAGAAATGAAAAGTAGACGGAGTCTATATGATTATTTCCTTTAGTTCTATTTTTTAACTGTGAAAGGTGGTTCCTAAATGAACCTTTTTTTGTGTCTTTTTTTTTTGCAGGTGAGGTCAGAAAGTAAGGTGGGGAGGGAAATGAGGGAAGAGGGTCCAACCACTAATATGGACGGGCAGTTGGACAGGGGAAGATGTACATCTGAGGTAGGGAGCAGTGTTTCTCATGCTCCTTGATTACAGATTCAAAAGCACTTCGAAATTGCTGCCCCCTGCAGAGTGGTGTGTTGCAGTATATACAGAGTACTGTTGTCTTTGAAAGATATGGATCAACAGCCTCTTTTATCACTTGCAAGGTAGCTGGTGGGATTGTGTGTCCCACAGAAGCAGGCTGTGTAGTTACAGTATTGGTTGAGGAAGATGAGGTGGGGGGAGACAGCATACTACTTGCTAAGAAAGGAACAACCTTTCTGAGAGCATTGCAGTGGTTGGATTTGGTGCATGGAGGTGGTCCCGTAGGAGTACTGTCCAGGTAGTCCACAACTGAGTACAGCATTACACTCAGTGCATTTCACTTTGGTAGCTTTAGCCTTTGGTACATTCCCAACAGTGATAAAGAACTGCCACACCAATGATTCTTTCTGGCTCCTCGACCTCATCGTCTTGTTCCTCTTCATTGTCTTTGGAAACTTCTTTTGTTGTTTATGTCCTCCAGCTGGTGGTGGTTCTTTGGGAGGAGGGATGGCAATAGCCGATAAATAAGACAAATAGAAGTTTTGCTAATATTCTTCCAAGTATTTCTTCTGTGCTACATTGTTAATGGATACTGAGTAAGAGTAGGTGTAGGAGCTGTGCAAGGGTACATTTTGAGCTTGAAAGTTCCTAGATCAGCAGAAAATGCAATTCTGAACTGTTCACGGGCCCGTTCGCAAAGTGCGGACACGTTCGCGAACATGTCATCATGCCGTGTGCGCACATGTAGTCATGTGACACTGTCTGCAAAATCTGCAATGTTGTCAGATGTTTGCGGATGTCGACAAACACAAAGACAGTAGAAAAAGTGGAATCGCAGAGTTTTAAGGTGAAACTTTGTCAATTGGCCAAAAATGTTGGTATATTGGGGTAAGTATGAAATTCACTAAAAAAACGTTGTTAAGGGACGTTATGGTTAAGTTAAGGGACATTATGGTTAAGTTGCACTAATAAAAACCTAGGAAATCTAATGAAAACACGTTGCTAAGGGGACATTATGGTTACAAGTAAAACTGAAAAACCTCAGAAATTCACCAGTTATGGTAAGCTAAGCATACATAACTCGCCCCACTACAGTGCACTGCTAAGGCTAACACCCAAGCCATGAAAGATGACATCACAAATGACATTGATGACATCACATATAAAATTTATTTTAATAAACAGTCCCTACAAGGGTTGAGTTTATAATGTCGAAAACAAGATGTTAGGGGTGAATGGGAGAACTATCATGAACTACTTAATGTATTAAAGAATGTTCTCTTGTAAACAAATCATTATTCTAGTGTTGTTCTTAGTAGAGGAACCTTATCATACATACAGATAGGTAATGGGTGGAGCATGCACCAAATAAGTCAAATATTTTAAATCTGGTAATTTCCGATAGTAAAATATTGAATGGTACCCTATGAGAGTTTTGAGTAATGTTAAACATGGAATAAATAGGTAACAATTGAAAACCTAACACACACTTGTGTTAGTAGAACAAATACATAGAAAAACGCACAATGCATACAAATTAGAGGCACGTACAGGGAAACTAAAGTAAGGAAGAAAGAAACAACAGCACCAAAAAATGGCAATAACATTATAGTTAATCATAAGGTACACAAATTAATTGTGTGTTTGGGGCATGCTTATTGCCCCATGTGTGTGCACTATGAGCTCAGATTAAACTTAAAGGAAAGTACTTTGAAAACATTTTAAAAGATTAATATGCAGATAAAAGGACCTTTTACATTTTGGAAATTCTCATTGTCAGTAAAAAACTAAAAACTAGCCTTATCATGTCAGTAAACAAAAACAAGTGGCCCAGATATGTGATGTCACCAGTGATGTCATCAATGGCATTCGTGATGTCATCTTTCATGTCCTGGGTGTGCAGTGCACGGTGGTGGTGTGAGTTATGGCTGCTTAGCTTTCCATGACTGGCGAATTTCAGAGGTTTTTCGGTTTTACTTTTAGCCATAACATTTCCCTTTACAAAGATTTTTCATTGAATTTCATAGGTTTTGATTAGTGCAACTTAACTATAACGTCTCTTTAACAAAGCTTTTTCAGCAAATAAAGGGACGTTATGTTTAAGTTGCACTAATCAAAACCTATGAAATTCAGTGTTAAAGGGACATTATGGTTACAAGTAAAACTGAAAACCCCCAGAAATTCACCAGTTATGGTAAACTAAGCAACCATAACTTGCACAACCACTGTGCACTGCCAACACTAACACCCAAGACATCAAAGTTTACATCACAGATGTCATTAATCACATCACTGATGACATCACATATTAAATTAATTGTGATAAAAATGTCCTATAAGGGGTTGTGTTTACAATGCTGTTAGCAAGATGTCAGGGGTGATTAGGAGACCTATCAGGAAGTACTCAATATATTAATGAATGTACTCATCTAAACAAAATAATATATTGGAGTGTTGTTGTTAATACAGTAATCTAATCATACATACAAATCGGTATTGGGTGCAGCATGCACCATGGAAGTACAGTATGTTTAATTTGGCAATTTTGGCTACTAAAATAATTGGGGTCATTATGACCCTGGCGGTAGCCATGCCGGTAAATACCGGCACGGCTGCCCCCGGAGTCATGAATTTTCCAACACTCGGGAATGGGCAATTACCAGGGCATTACAGCCCCGGCGGACCTTGTAATTGCCCATTCCCGGGCACCGGAAAATATGACTCCCCATTCCCATTTCAGTCCCATTGGACTCAATGGGAATGGGGAGGCCGGATGCACCGGCACCATTGGTCAGACCTGGCGGACTGAAAGGTACCCGCTCGCAGAACTCGTAGTTTGCCGGTCCGGAAACAACGGTACCAGCAAGCTTACTGGTACCATTGTTTCCGAACCGGCAAACTTATGAGGCCCAATGAGTGCTACTTTTGCAGAGTTTTTAGCAATGTTAAACATGGAATAAATAGTAATAATTTAAAACTTACTACATAATTGTGTTAGTGCAAATAATACATATGAAGACCCACAATGCATACAAATCAGAGGCACATACTGGGAAAGTAAAGTAAGCAAGAAAGAAACAACATCACCAGAAAATGACAGTAACATTAAAGTTCATCATCATGTATACAAATTAATTGTCTGTTTGAAGCCTGTTTATTGCTCAATATATGTGCACCATGAGCTGAGAGCAAACACTAAGGAAAGTTCTTTAAGACATACAAGAAGGTTAACCTTTACATATATAGCACTTTTTCATATGTTCACTGTCAGTAAACAAAACCGCCTGGCTTACATATGTCAGTAACAAGTGGCCCTGATATGTGATGTCATCAGTGATGTGATCAATGGCATTTGTGATGTCATCTTTGATTTCTGGGTGTTAGTGTTAGCAGTTCACAGTCGTGGCACAAGTTATGGTTGCTTAAATTACCATAACTGGCAAATTTCTGTTTTTTCCGTTTTACTTGTAACCATAACGTCCCTTTAACAAAGCTTTGTCGCTGAATTTCATTGGTTTTTATTAGTGCAATGTAACCATAACGTTAAAATTTAACAAAGATTTTTCGCTGAATTTCATGGATTTTTACCAGTGCACCCTAATTTGCTGCAAATTCCTAACATTATACTTACCCCCAATATAGCAGCATTTTCGGCCGATCTAGAAAGTTTCACCTTAAAACTGTGCCTTTACCCGCCTTCTAGCAACATTTTTAACACTTTTATGAACTTTCTGCATCTTTTTGCACTGTTTCTTGCTTGCCGATGTTCACGAACGTCTGATGTCATTGCAGACTTTCTGGATAGTGTTGCGTGACCATGTGCGTGGCGTAATGAGGTGTTCGCGAACAGCTCGCACTTTGCGAAAGGGTCCATGCTTCGTGAACAGTGCAAAACTGTTTTTTCATCTGATCTAGGAAGTTTCAAGCTGAAAATACCGTTGAACAGCTCCTAAACCTATTCTTACTGATTTTCCACCTGTAATCCAGGAGAGGGCAAATGCCTGTAAGAATATTAGCACAACTGCTATTTAACTTCAAAAATGGCATCAGCCATTGCCATTCCTCCTCCTCAGGAGCTAGCACCACCAACACCATCATCTGCTAGAGGGCCTGGACAACATAAAAAGCAAAATGATGCAGAAAAGTATCAAGAGGACCAGCAAGATAAGGTAGAAGAAATGCCTACCTACAGCACCCAGGGATAATCATGGGTGTGGTGGTTCTTTACCACCATTGGGGGTGTGCCGAAGGCTAAGGCTACCAACATGACATGCACTGAGGGCAAGGCTGTACTCAGTCGCAGACAACATAGACAGCACTCCTATCGGACCACCACCATGCGCCGCAACACCAAATCCAACCACTGGGATGCTTGAGAAAGGCTTTTCCTTTCTCAGGAAGCAGTAGGCTGTCTTCCTCTACCTCATCTTCCTCAACCAATACTGCCACCAAACAGGCTACTGCTGTGGGGCAGAAGGTCCTACCAGCTACATTACAAGCCATAAAAGAGGCTGTTGATCCATATATTTTCAAGACAGCAGTATTCTGTACATACTGCAACACACCACTCTTCAGGGGGAGCAGTTTTAAATTACTTTTGAGGCTACAATCAAGGAGCATGAGAAACTCTGCCCCTTACCTAAGATTTAAGGCACACAGAACATCTTCCCCTGTCCACCTGCCCATCCGTATCGGTCATTGGTGTCCCTTCCCTCATTTCCCTCCCCACCTTACTTCCTATCCTCTCCTGCAAAAAAAAAATACAAAATCAAAAAACACCAAAAAAAGGTTCCTTTTGGAGCCACGTTTCACAGTTAAAAAATAGAACAAAAAAATCTTATAGATTCCATCTACTTTACATTTTTGAATTAAGTAGTTAGACTCAATACGATTATCCAACATTTCCATTACCATTTTGTACTATGCTAATAGAAATAATGGACAAATGTATAGCAGAGAAAAGAAAAAAGGACAGAAACAGTTTTCTGCCACACATACTTTTCTCTAGCATACAACAAGGACCATAATCCATACACCTTCATAACTCTCCGCAGTCTCTGCAGTCTCTTTTCCAGGACAGGCATCATTAAAAGACCTGAATGGCACGTGCACACCATCACACAGGACAACCATTCTACACTTTTTACTTTTATGTTTCTAACACTCCCTCATTGCCTGCTTTTAAACACTCAGACATCCATCCAGCAATCACTTCCAAAAAATCTATTTGTAACCCTATCAAAACATTAAACTTCCACACACCAACTGCCACTTGCCAATGTTCTAGAAATATTTTCCATCTACATTTCCCTCATGTATACAAAAACATTGTACACAGTGCTGCTATAAATGGACATATACATTGTGCAGTGAGAGAAGTGCATGAATGGAAGGGGGAGTAGGCATGCGCAAGTGCTGAAGGGATCATGGGAAGGAAGTGCCAAGGAGTACCAAAGTCGGAGGCCACTGCCTACGTCCTGGGGCAGAGCAGTCCGAAAAGTCGGGTGCACAGCCACCGCGCGGTGGGTCTGCAAGAAGAGTGCTGAATAAAGGGTGGGGTTCTGATGTCGACTAGGTATAGGGCCAGCAACCTGTCAGGTTTATGAGGGACCAGGCTACCAGTTTCAATGCTAGTAGCAAGAGTTTATAAGGAAGGGAGAGAGGGAAAGTGGAAGAGAAAAGCAAGGTTTTGAGAAGTTTATGGAACTTAAGGACGTCCGGCTCAAGTCTAAGAGGGGCAGGGAGCCTATTCAAAATAGAGGCCCCAGCCAAACAGAGAATTCTGCCTGCAGCTCTCTATTTCATCAAGCGTTTAACAAGCAGAGAATTCAAGTTACAGGAGCGGAGGGCTCTATCAGGGGAGTATTTAGGGAGACAAAGTTGTAAATAGCATGGTCCCAGGCCCTAAAAAGCCTTCTGCATTATGTACAATTTCATCGTTGTGGCCAATAGGAGCCATTGTAGTGACTTTGGGGCTGCAGAGATAGGATTCATGGGCTTGCACCTAAGACTAAGGGGCTCATCATGAGTTGGGCGGTAGCCCCGACGCTGTTAGCGCCAGGGCTACTAGCGTTACCGCCAAACCCCACAGCAATATTAGCGCCAGATCATGGGTTTGGTGGAGTGGTTAGTTCCCATTCCCCATTGGGCCCGTTCGGGAATCCCTCATTTCCCATTGGGCCTAATGGGGAATTTTCACGCTATTACCGCTGGTGGATTTCCCGCCGGCGGTAATAGCATGAAAAATCAGCAGATTTGTCCCCCAGCTCAGAGCTGGGGGCATATCCGCCAAAGCCATGATCTGGTGGACCCTTAAATGTGGCGATAATAGCGCTACTGCCGCATTTAAGGGTTACCGCCAGATTCGTGATGAGGCCCTAAGTCTTGCAGCCCTATTAGCAGAGGGGCATGTAGGGAACAAAGGGGGAGTTTGAGGAAAAGGCTGTTGCAGCAGTCCAGCCTAGAACTCTGGGAAACACTGCAAGTAGAGAGTGAGGTGGTGGAGGAGAAACGGCCAAGTTGCAGCTGCGAAGGGCGGTTAATGACGGAAGGGATCACCCAGTCCAGATCACCCAATCCAGTGCCCGGTTCATAATGACAAAGGTATCATGGAGCCGTGTAATAAGGATGGAATGGTTAACTGTGTGAAAGGCGAAGCAAAGATCGATGAACCATATCCTCAATTGTACTAAAAACATAAATGCCATATAAGCTTCAATTATATCATTCCACCATATTACAAATACTAAATACTCCACTTATAGTACCTATATTAACTATACACATATTACTATAGTGCATGTGGCCAGTCTCCAGATTCTTAATTAGACCATATGACAAGTATGTACAATACACCTTGAAACAATACTCACCCAGCACACCCCCAATCCCAATAATGTCCACAAACAGAACAATTCACGGAACACACCCCAGCACATACAGAACACTTTTTCACCTATAGAAAGAGCTCCTTATCAACTTTTTCCCATTCTCTCACCCTTTCTAGGCCAACTTTCATCCACAAAATAACCCCAAATATATTTTCTAGACTCCTTTTCCTCACCGTACTCTCTGCGCGCAAATGCCATGATCTAACTATCCATTATGGCCACCGTTTTAAAAAATATGATGCACCTCACATTTTCAAACATCCATTGAGCGTGCGCCTGTCTACAAAATTTTGTGACCATTCGTCGAACAGCACCAAAGTTATAAGCTGCCCAAACAGTACTCTTTCTATAAATTCAGCAACTTAACCAATAATATTATTACCATTCATTATATAAAATCCCTCCCTCATCTGATCAGCACTTTATATAAATTCCAAATAAATTCTCACATTTATTTTTCTCATTCTGAAACCCCATCACTATGATAAATACCTTTATTTTTTATATTATAAATATCTTCTATATTATTCTGTGATACATTCCTTTTTTTTTTTAAACCCCAATTAATAGGGGGTGGCGCTGTGGAGCAGCCCAAGATGGCTGCCTAGCTCCTGAGCTCCGTGTGGGACTGGGCGATATCCGTGTATATCTGCGGCCACACTGTGCGTTACATGCTCATCTTGGCATCACCTTTGCCCCACACCTCAGCGCCTCTGCCGAGCGAAATTCCGGCTCCTCTACGACCCCGGGCGACCTAATTCGGGGTCCTGGACGGGGCGGCCTGACTCCGGCTCTCTCCTCCGCGGTGTGCGCGGCGCCGGCCCGAGGCCCCCCCCCTTCTCGGGGCCTGGCACCTCTCCTGTGCGCTCGATCGGGCGGACTGCGGCCCGATCCGAATCGCGGCGGCCTCCAGATGTCCTGGGTCTGACACCCCCCGGGAGCGGCCTGACTGGGGGCCCGTGCCTGGCAGCGACGCGGACGCGTCCCGGCCCTCCGCAGGCCGTGTGAGGACTTCGGCTGTGGTCCCTTGCTGGGGTGCGCCCCCGGAGGGTGAGGGGCGGCTACCGGTTGGCCCTACATCCCCGCCCGCCCCCCCCGGCGGACTGCGGCCCGCTGGGGGATTCGTCAGCACACCGAGGCCACCAGGTCCCCGCACGAGACTGGCTCTCTCCCACGTAGTGGGCGCGACGTTGGCCCGAGGCCTTCCCCCTTCTCAGGGCCCTGCACCTCTCCTGGGCGCTCGATCGGGCGGACTGCGGCCCGATCGGAGACGCGGCGGCCCCCGGGCGTCCTGGGCCTGGGCCTGACATCCTCATGAGCGACCGTGGCTGGTGACGACGCGGATGCGTCCCGGCCCTCCGCCGGCCGTGTGAGTGCCTTGGCTGTGGTCCCTTGTTGGGAGATCGGGGGGGTGCGCCCCCGGAAGGTAAGGAGCGGCTGCCAGTGATCCCTACATCCTCGCCCGGCCCCCCCGGGCGGACTGCGGCCCTCTGGGGGGCCCGCTGGCACAATCTGCTTGGGACTGGCCTGGTGGCGCCCCCCCCCCGGATTCGCTTCCCGGGTCGCCTGCCTTTGCGGCCGGTCTTCTCCACACTGTGGGCCCGGGGTACCGCCCAACACCAGCACACCCCGGTCAGCTCCGCTGGGCCCTGTTCTCCTTCACCCGAGAGGCCCCCACGGCTGGGGTTCTCCCCCCTGGTATTTCCCCCGCACTCCTCTCTCTGACATTGGGACCACCGCTTACTCCACCCGCGCGCATCAACCCACGATGCCTAGCAAGACCAAGGGATCCTCCAAGGGGGGTGCCATGGATAGATTCGCAAGGGCTGTCCAGAGGGAGGAGGCTGACCGGGCCTTACCTATTACTGAGGAGCTGGAGAACAACGTTTGCCCCTCTCCTGCGGCCCCTGACCTGACCACGATCATGGAAGCTATGGCCAAAAACTTTGCTTCCTTTCACGAGAAGCTTGATGATATCAATGCCAATGTTGCCTCTTTAAAGACACGGGTGGATCAGGCGGGGACCAGGATCACGGACGCCGAAAACCGTATATCAACTAATGAAGATGCTATACATGCGCTACAAGATACTGTGGCATCACTGTCCCAAGATATGCGGAATGTGAAAGCAAAGTGTGAGGATCTCGAGTCGCGCTCCCGCAGGAACAATCTGCGTATTATCGGAGTGCCAGAAAACGCTTTAAAGGGTCGCATGGAAGACGCGGTCGAATCATTGTTGAGGTCCCTCCTGGGTGACCCCGCCATGTCCCCATACTTCACCGTCGAGCGCGCTCATCGGGCTCTGTCACCCAGACCCAAGCCAGGGGACATTCCCAGACCCATCATAGCCAGGATTCTCAATTACAGAGACAGAGATCTTATCCTCCGCCTGGCCCGAGAGAAGGGAGACCTGCGATTTGAGTCTCACACAGTGAGAATCTTCCCGGACTTCTCTGTAGCGGTCCAGCAAGAGAGGCGTCACTTTATTGGAGTCAAGAAACTACTCAGAGAACGGAATGTCCCCTACGCTATCCTGTTTCCAGCCCGTCTCAAAATCACACACAATGGGAAATTGTACTTTTTCACTGTACCAGAGGAGGCGGTGAAATTCATCGAGGCGCACCTACCGCTTCCCAGCCCGGCGGGAGCTCAGGCTGAGGATGTCTGAGTCGATGCCACACACTAACTGGCCTGCTCTATCTTGTCCGTGGTACTCGTCAATTGGAACGTGGTCATTGTAACAATTCACAACAGTCCTATGGTCTCAGGCCCCCTGTGTGCCTAGCCGGGCGAAGTGCTCGGCTGGCTACGATGGCCTGTCTTCTGATCCGGATACTGCAGAACCTGTCACAGACGGCGTTGCTGTCATGCATATTTGTCCTTAAAGCCGCCCACACGGCCACAGCACACCTCGCTGCATTTGCAATGTTCTTGTTTTTTTGGTTCCCGCTGCTTTGGTGCCCCTGTTGGGCATGGGTAGGGTGTCATCCCTGTTGGATGTCGCCCCCCGACCTCCATGCTCTGGGGAGTGTCGGGTTAGCTGGAGATACCTGCGGGGAGGGGTGGGGGTTTCACACTGCAAGTTGGGGGTGGGCAGTGAGGGTGGGACGCGGGTGGGATGGGGATTGGGGACATGCTTTCGAAAATGGCAGTGGCGGACTGACAGCAGGTTGCGCACCGGATCGCAATGCTCTAATTGTACATCATTCTGTTTCTGCATTTCAGCATCTGTGGTGGGATGTTCACTAAGCTTAATGAGATATATCTGTCCGCTTCGGTCATGGGCACTCTGTCACTGGGAGATCCGGTGACCATTGCACTGGGGGCCGGTGCTGGGGGGGGTGGGATCTGGCGTCCTCTGACGTTGGATCACTATCTCTGGTTTCTCCGCAATGGGATGTTATTGATTGGGATACTAGTATGGCTGTGACGATAATGACATGGAATGTCCGGGGCCTCAGCAATTACACCAAGGGTCGCAGGATCATGGCTTACGCTAATAGGCACCACTGCAAGGTGTTACTCCTGCAGGAAACACACTCCACTGGCCCGTTGGCCAGAAGCATTGCGCCCACATGGGGTCCCCTCAGGTACTTCACGACCTACTCAACAAGGGCCCGTGGAGTGCTGACACTAATTCATAAGTCCCTTAAATTCTCTCTCCACAGAAGCTATATTGACCCGGGGGGGAGGTACGTCATCCTCCATTGCGCCATCGCTGACAGAGATTACCTACTCGTTAACACTTATGGCCCCAATGTAGACTCCCCTGAGTTTATTGATCAGGTGGTGTCCATACTCCTGAGATACGTGGGTGTACAGATCATCTGGGGTGGGGACATGAATTTTATCTTAGACCCTGCCGTGGACAGGACTGGCTCTGCCCCCAGACCCTTAGCGAGCGCAGCGCGCAGGCTCTTGACACACTGCAAGTCACTGGATATCCTGGACAGTTGGAGAGCTCTCCATCCGTTAACGCGAGAATACACGTATTATTCATCGGTACATGACAGCTCTTCTAGAATTGATCTGATCCTACTGTCGGCCCAACTCATTGGTGGGGTTTCAGATATTCGTATACTTGCGCGAACTCTGTCTGATCATTCACCGGTCGTACTGATCATTAACATGGGCTTCCAAGCCCCCACCATGAATACTTGGCGCTTTAAATCGGCCGCCCTGCAAGACATCGTTTTCAAGGCAGACATTCTGTCGGATATTCGGTCCTACTTTGAATTCAACTCGCCACAGGACACCACCCGGGGGGTCCGCTGGGACGCCTTCAAGGTTTTCATTCGGGGGGCAGCCATCTCTAGGGAGTCCGGGGTTCTCAAGTCCATTAGGGCCTCCCTGTCGCGATCTGAAGCCAAATTGCGAGATCTTGAGCGGGCCCACCCCACCTCTGTTGACCCTGTCATCCTCTCCCAGATAAGTGAGGAACTGAAGCTGTTCAACGAGCAGGCCGGCAGGGAGGTGCAGTATTTTAGCCGACCTCAGGCGGCGCGGAAATACGGTGAGGGGGACAGACCCGGTAAAACTCTGGCCGCCCTGGCCAGGGGGGAGTGGGGGCCAGCCCAAATCACCTGCGTCAAAGGTAGCGATGGGTCGACCCAGTGGTTGGACCAACATATTTTAGAGACCTTCACAGACTTTTACTCCGAACTGTACTCGCAGCCACCCGAACATAGCGAATCGCTGATGCGCGAGCTCCTTGCCCAGATCCCCACCACTGTCGTCTCCCATGCTACAAGGGAACAGCTAGATTCCCCTTTCACCCTGGACGAAATAGTGGAGGCCATTTCCAGCCTTCCGAAGGGTAAAGCACCGGGCCCCGACGGGCTTACGGCCGAATTCTTTCAGGAGCACGTGGCCATATTGGGCCCCGAATTGCTTGAGGTCTGGAATGAATCCCTGCGCCTGGGCTCTCTTCCCCCATCCCTACGTGAAGCCGTTATCACGGTTCTCCTTAAGCCTGGCAAGCCGCCCGATGAATGTGGTTCGTATCGCCCCCTCTCACTCATGAACCTAGATACGAAGATCTTCGCCAAGGTGATTGCCAATCGCTTTCTCCCGGTCATGCCTTATATGGTTCATGAGGACCAGTCCGGTTTTGTCCCTGGCAGATCCACATCACACAATATTAGACGGCTGTTCAACGTAATGGCCCGCATAGACCAGAGCGTGAGTGCGGTTGCGGTGACATTGGATGCCCAGAAGGCTTTTGACATGGTTTCCTGGAGATACATGTGGCTGGTTCTGGAAACCATGGGCGTCGGTCCTGGAATGATCTCCTACATCAGATTATTATACACCTCCCCGGTTGCCAGGGTCCGCGTCAACTCTCAAACTTCTACACTGTTTCCACTCTTCCGGGGTACCCGCCAGGGATGCCCATTCTCCCCAATTCTGTTCGCCCTTGCCATCGAGCCTATGGCGGACTTTATCAGGGAACGACACGTGCGCGGGGGAATACCTCTCCGGGGCACCTCCGAGGTGGTCTCCCTATACGCGGACGATGTCCTTCTGTTCGTCAGGGACCCAGATCTCTACCTCGACCCTCTCCTCCGGGACATCACCCGCATCGGAACTTTTTCAGGCTTCGCTATAAATTACACAAAGTCCGAACTTTTCCCCCTCACACACTCCACACTCCACCCGGCCACTGAATACCCGCTCAGGTGGTCTCCCAATGGGATCAAATATCTGGGGGTTCATGTGTCCCTGGCCAGGGAGACCCTTCTGGCTGACAACTATGTGACATTGGCTGCACTGGCCGAAGCCAAACTAGAGCGCTGGCGCTCTCTTCCCTTATCATTAGCCGGGCGGCTGTCGCTGGTCAAGATGATACTGCTCCCTAAGTTCCTGTACACGTTTACAAATGTTCCCATCTGGCCTGGAAATAGTTTCTTCACTGATCTGCACAAGCTGTGTGCCCAATTCTTGTGGCATTCCGGCGCGGTGCGGAAAAAGTGGGGTGCTATGTCCCTTCCCTATGATAGGGGCGGGTTCACGGCCCCTGACTTGATGAGCTATTGGACTGCGGCGCAGGCACAATTTGCCACATACTGGTATCCTGGTCCTCCTCCCCGCCCGCATGTCAGGCTTGAAATCATTGCCGCCTCCGGTGCTAACATTATGTCCTTACTTCTACACCCGAAATATGAACCTGACTCTCCCGTAGACCCCGTCCAGACCACCTTGTTTGCCTGGAGGCAGATATTCGCTGCTGCCCCCGAGACTCACCCTTACTACAAATGGCTCCCCGCATGGCGGGTCCCCAGTTTGGAGCCCACGAATGACTCAGCCCTGGCACGGCACTGGCGGGACCTGGGCTATCTGGCCCTTACAGACTTTTACCCGGATGGGGTATTCATAACGCCACAGACGTGGAAACCAGCCCACTCGGGCTCGCCACTCGAGCTACTTCAGTATTACCGTCTCCGCGCGGCGTTCCGGGCGGCCTGGCCCACTTTCCCCAGCGAACCCCCAGACCACCCTGCCATATCCTACATTGCCAACTCCGGGGGGGCGCGGGGAGTGGTCTCATCATTGTACAAACTCCTGCTCACTGCTTCAGCAACACCACTCCCCAGGGCGAGGGAGGACTGGGCCTCTGAACTGGGGATTGTTATTTCAGAGCAGCTGTGGGGTAAAATGTGCTCCCACACCAGTAGGGTCTCCCTTAATTTTCGACATCGCACCATGCAGTACAAGCTGCTGAATAGGCTATACTATACGCCACGCAGACTCTCCAAATTCGCCCACTCCGACAAGCGACTCTGCCCCCGTTGTGGGGCGGAAGATGCCGGTCATCTCCACATGTTCTGGGATTGCCCCAACCTGGCCCCATTCTGGGATGAGATTCTTAAGACCATGTCCGCACTTTGTGATGCGGTGCTTGAGCCTGACCCGATGGGGGTGTTGTTTGGTCAGTGGGATGCTGAGGGCGCCAGAGGAGAGGCCAGGCTATTAAATGTATGCTGTGCAATTGCTAAAAAATGTATTCTTCAAAACTGGAACCGCTCGGCACCCCCCACTTTCCAGAAATGGCTTAACTTGGTGACCTGGTCCCGAGACTGCGAGGAGGACTACATTATTACCCTCCCAGGCCGGTCCCGGCCCAAAAACATTTGGACTGCCTTCAACAGCTATCTCAACGCTCTTGATGCTACCTCTTTGGCTGATAGCACGCCCTAGACTCCATTTCTGTACATTGTGCTCCCCAATATGGCACTAAGCTGATCTTTATCTGCAAATGTATGCTACTGTGTGTGAACATCCCAGTGTAATGTACTTTGTCATGTTTAAAGACCATACTCTCGATCTGATGTGTGTGTATGTCAACTGCCACTGCCAGCAAAAATAAAAGTTTAAAAAAAAAAAAAAAAAAAAAAACCCCAATTAATAGTCCACCTACTACACAACTATTCGGGGGTCTGTTTATGAAATAGGTGTCCACACACATCGAACCGTGTCTGCACATGTCCGTTCTCACATAAAGCACTTTTAATTATTCCACAGACAGCACACCCGTTTCCGGACATTCATGTGCATGCACCCGGTGTCTCCCACTCAACGCAAACTCCGGCCGCCACATACATTCCCAGACGTCTTCATGTAACTGCACCTGTGGAGCGTGACAGAGTGTCTGCAGCTGGTGTCCATCACATCAAACTGCATTTTCAGCCAATCTACAATATTTCTATTTCAAAGTGTACCCATCCGAAACTCCTAGACCTATTCTTACTTGATCTGTCAACTTTTTGCAACTTTCCAAGGCCTACTTTCAGCTCGGTAGTTCTACGGACAGTTCCTCTAAAGGGACCCACCCACTACTTTTAGTCATTTTTAATCTGGCACATCAGCAGACAGAATCTTCCAAGAGAGCTACTTCCAACAGGCATCAAGAATTTAACAATGACATCTCTCATGGCCATCCCTCCTTCCCAGGGGCCACCACCACAACCACCAAGTGAAAGGCCTGGACAGGGCAACAAGTGCAGTGATGTGGACGAGAATAAAGTACCTACTTCCAGCGCCCCAAGAGAGTCATCGGTGTGGCAGTTTTTTTACCACCGTTGGGCAGTACCAAAAGCTCAGGCTCCCCAGGGGAAATGTATTCAGTGTGAGGGTCATACTTTATCGCAAACAACCTGAGCAGTACTCCTTCAGCACCACCTTCATGCGCCGCCACACCAAATCCAACCACTCGGGTACTCTAAGAAGGACTGTTCCTTTGTCACGGCGAAGCAGTTAACTGCCTCTCACCCATCTTCCTCAACCACTTCTGCCACCACACAAGGTACTCCTCTGGAGCAGAGGATCCCGCCAGCTCCCTCTCAGGCCATACAGGAGGCTGTCGATCCTTACCTTTCAATGGTCACAGTTCTCTGTATATACTGCGACACACCACTCTTCAGGGGGCAGCAGTTTCAAAGTGCTTTCGAAGCCGCAGTCAAAGAACACGAGAAACACTGCCCTTACCTTATATTTAAGGCCCACCCAACATCTTCCTCTGTCCACCTGCCCCTCCGTATCTGTGGTTTGCTACCCCTTTCCTCCCACCCCTATCTTACCTCCCCCACTTTACCCCCTCACCTCTCCAACAAAAAACAAAATCCCCCAAAAACATAAAAACCAGAAAGACAAAAAAAGGTTCCTTTTGGAGCCACTTTTCACAGTTAAAAAATAGAAAGATAAAATAAATCAGAGGACCTTTTTCAGCCTGTAAGGTCCACAGACACTGTTATAGTGTGCAGACACTTGAACAATTCCAGATGCGGGGCAGGGGAATTAAAATCAATTAACTTGTTTTTCGTTCAGAAATTGTAGCTCTTAAAACAGCCTTTTTTAATTTTCTGACTTCTATTTATTTTTGGGATTATTTGGTTTTATATACTTACGTAACAAATGTTCTACTAAACGTCATTATTTTTTCTAACTTTCACAAAAAGTGCTTCTAATTTGTTTTTCTGTTGTTCCTTTCCATAATACTTCAATCCATATTTTATATGTTCACCGAAACTGTTTCAATGTATTTTGATTGCCAACATCAGTCAAAAGCACTCCATCTCTTCAAAACATTTTCACAATATGAAACTTGATATTTTCACTCTGAAAAGATGTAATTCCAACATCCTGCAAATGTTGACAATATGAAACTTTATATTTTCACTCTGAAATGGTGTCATTCCAACAGCCTTCAAAAAGGCACATACAGCTCTGTTTACATTGTGCTCTGCTTTGTCAATTTGTAGACAAAATAAATTTGAACACTTCCACATTTGTCTTTCAGCTTGCCGAGAGAAAACAATCTTCAAACGTTGAAACAGTTCATTCAACTATAAAAATGTATCCTTCATTACAAACTGTAATAAAATTCGAATTACATAGCCCAAACTATTGCCACCACAGTGAACTACGATGATGTTCGGATGTCTCAAAGTAACTATAATCTCAAAAAACAGGAGCAATTCCACCCACTTTATTCCAAAACTCCAAAACAAGAAACTTCACATTGTTTTAAATCCAAGATTGCCAGGTAATCCACGCTGCTCACAGTACACCTTAACCCAATGGACCCAAAAATCGCCCACCAACCAGACACTATGCTTCCTCAAAGCCAAAGCCATTGTCAGTGCACACAACAAAAATAACTCTTGCTGCCCAGTCTTCCTGTATACCACACCGACAAAACCAGCAGTCCCCTTTCCATGCCTAGCATCCTTAAAATACCCGGATTGAACATGTAAGGACCAATTCATGGAATCTGGCACAGAAATGGTGCAAGGGGCGCGCACGGGAAGGACCCTGCGTGAGCCGTGGCACATAAAAAAATGTGCATAGCACGCATATTCATGGATTTCCATAGGCATCAGTAGCCGTCGCGCAAGTAACAGCAAGCTGCATGAGCAACGCCCGCAACACGCCTCCACGCACACCAGCCTAACACTGCGCAAGCCTCTGTACCACCCCATGGCCAGCATACAGCACCCTACCATAATTGAGCGTCAACACATGGCAATCCCCGGCCGCAACCCAGCGTAATCGCGTGCCAGCACCTCGCTATTCCCTGGTCGCACCTCACAGAAAACACGTGCCCTCCTACGCATGTCCAGGCCGTACACCACCGAACTCGCACAACACCACCTCGCAATCCCCGGCTGCACCCCAGCGTAACCATGCGTCAGCACCTCACTATCCCCGGCCGCACCCCACAGAAAACGTGTGCCCTCTCATGCAAGTCAAGGCCGTCAACCACCAAAATCACACGACAACACCACGCAATCCCCAGCCGCACCCCAGCGTAATCATGCATCAGCACCTCGCTATCCCCGGCCGCACCCCACAGAAAAGGCATGCCGTCCCACGCAAGTCCAGGCCGTACACGACAGAAATTGTGCACCCCCTCGTAAGTGTAGGCTACACATGTTTAAAAATATGAATCCCCACACACCGTCTGAACCCAGCCTGCCCACATAACCACCCACAGCACATTAACCGTTGTAGTGCATACACCATCCCTGGGCACCCTCACCTGTGACGGCCCCCTGCAGGCACCCCCCCACAAGTGACACCATCCCCGGACCCTCTCACCTGGGACACCCCCCAGTAGGCAGCCTCCTCCACAAGGGACACTCCCCACCAGCCCCTTTCACCTGTGACACCCCCCTGTAGGCAGCCCGCTCCACAAGGGACTCCACCACCAAGCCCCACTCACCTGTGACACCCCCCTGCAGGCAGCACCCTCCACAAGGAACACCACCCACCCAGCCCCTTTCGCCTATGACATCCCCATGCAGGCACCCCCCTCTACAAGTGACACTAAACCCCAGCCCCACTCACCTGAGACACCCCCCTGCAGTCAGCCCCCTCCCCAAGGGACATCACCTGCATGTTGTACTGTGACATTGTGACACATCATCACTGCAACAATTGTGTGCTGTGCACTTGGACTGCTGTGTTGTGACTGTGATGCTTGAGCTAAAACATGGCGCTGGTGTGTATGCATTCTGGGGGCACTCAGAGCCATAATGGATATTTATTCCATGCCTCAGTGGAAGCTGCACTTGCTGAAAAACATGTTTTCAACGTTATTAGTGGCTGAGACTGGTATGCATGCCTCAGCCAAGGACACGGCGCTGGGAAAGCTAGGATCCACAGGTGCCGGCTGGTACCAGATAAAAAGGTTTGTTATGGTTTGCTATGCCTGTGCCAAGGACTCAGGATGAGTTATGGAATTGTTTTCCGTGGTGCTTTAGGCAAGAGAGGCGCTTTGCTCCTTGGGGTTACTGTCGGTTGACCCGGCCGGCAGCCAACTGTCAATCGTCAATGCTGAAGCACTAATGCCAGAAGGTTCGAGAAATTGCCACCCCTTTTGAAGAGTGCATATATGCGGAGCTCTGGAAAGGTCAGGTGGGAAAAGCACAAAGACCTCAGTTGGAGGGGGGACGCCTTGTTCCGACATACCTGTGGGCTGTTGTGCTCTCGGCCTGGCTGTTACCGGGGTCTTCCAGCTGCTTCTGGCGAGATGAGGAATTCAGTTACGTCCATGGTGATGTATAATTGCTAACTTACTGTCTTTTCTGTGATTTACTTCTGTGTTATCACTTATTGCTTTATTTTTGTTTAACTATGAATAAATAGCCGTATAAGTGCTCCTTATCTTCTAACTGCGCGTTTGGGTGTGAGTTATTGTTCTGTCTACCTGCGTTCAAAGTATTTGCTCTGCTATGCAAATGTACTGGTGATAAATAACTGTCCGTGCACTCTTGGGGAGCAATACAGTGACATGAGCCAGAATTTCCTCAGGGACATGTATACTGCAAACCAAAATGAAAGCATTCACCTGAGCCACATCCATGAGTGCGGCATCTGTTCACACACACTTGCTGGCCGTAACCGTCTCCCAACATACACATGTGACAAGTGAATGTTAACGTGAGGTCCTGCTGCCCATGTGACAATGTCATGTCATCAATCCCCAGGAACCAAATGTTTACCAATGACAGAAGCAAACATACCCTCAATGTGTGCCACATCAACAAACAATGGCCAGGTGCCTCACAGCCTGAGCCTCATTGAGCTGCTATGTTCAAAAGCGATTCCCTAACAAACACATCACTGTTGTCGGCATGTGTGAAGGACATGGCATTCAGAGAGTGCACAACTTACAGAGACAGCAGAATTGGGCAGTGTCAGGGTTCGAACCAGCACAGGACATACCAGAAGTTCCAGCACCCGGGCGCTGAGAACACTTAAAGCTCATGGTAAATCTTGTTCACGTCTTGGGGACCATTCAGTAAACTCAGGGCTCCCATCTCTCCAAAGGAACCCAAAGGTTACTATTCCCTTACGCTCCAGGCACCATGGGCGGGCTGTTTGGGGGTTGCCATGGCGACTATGGCGTCGGTTGCATTCTCAGTGAAACGTACGATGCATGGGAGGCAGGCTCACTGGTTCCCACGGAAGAGCTACTTAAGCTTCCGGGTTTCAGGGAACACTGCTTCTGATTTTGTATATTCAAGTCGCTTCTACGTTACCTGCATTGCTGTTACCTTGGTCTCTTTTTGTCCTTTCCTTGTTTCTTGGTTCCTAATCCTTGTCTCTCCTGATCTGATTCCCAAATTGCTAACGACGAACACGGAACGAAAATGACCTGCCTTTTCCTGATGATTTTGTCCTTGGACTGCCTCACCAATCAAACAGTCCCGGACCGCATGCACGACCAGCTGCACTCTTGCTGATTTTGTCCTCGTTGTGCCTCGCCAATCAAACAGGCCTGGGCCGCATACACGACCTGCTGCACTCTTGCTGATTTTGTCCTTGGTGTGCCTCACCAATCTAACAGACCCGGACTGCATAAACGACCAGCTGCACTCTTACTGATTTTGGCCTTGTAGTGCCTCGCCAATCAAACAGACCCAAACTGCATAAACGACCTGCCTGAAACTCACTGTTTTTTCCAACTCGATTGATCGGTAACACTGGATACCTTCTCCACACATCTGAATCCTTCACTTACCCATCTGGCTTTGGGTAGCGCCCCACATGTGTTTTTGCCTGGAACTTAGGACTTCCACCCCTGGCGCTTAGCTCTCATTAGGCGTCCTCGTTCTGTCATGACAGGTGGCCCCCTGAGACGAGAGACACTGGCCACTGCTGTAATATCATCGTGGTTAGGTTATTGGGCAAAACACATTGGGGCGTACAACCTGGAGTGCTCCTCCACCTCTTCTCGGATGGTAAGTGTATTCCTGCCTTGTTTGTATAGTAACATAGTCTCCTGGGTCATTGCTTCATGGTACTGTTCCACTCTTTAGGATTTCCTTCAGTCCGATTGTAACCAGTGCCGTTCATATAGAGGGGGTCTTCTGCTTTCATCCCACATCCCACTTTGGGGAATATGTATCCGCTCATACTCAGGTTAGCCAAATGTACCACGGTCTTGGATATTATTGATCTTGTAACGGTATACTTTACTGATTGTTCTTTATTCCATTACAGTTCCTGGATTTGGCTGGTGTCCCTCTCTCCCAATAGATCTCTCTGGGTGTGTATTTCATCCAGAGGTTTACATTGGTAGGGAGAATTCTTTGCCTACACTACAGGGCAAGATTTCTCACCTGCACTACGAGACGAGACCAGGAATTTGACAGGCAGCCAGTGTAGAATATAAAGAAATGCCACTAGTGTATCCCAGTGCAAGAGGTTGACCAACACCTGAGATAATGAATACTTTTGAAACGCATGCTGGTGAAGGGGAATGCACTACATGTATGTTACACAGCATTAACCAATTCACGTGCCATTATCCTGAATATGTAACACTCCCACAGTCACCCCACCCGCATCCCTCCCAAACACAGTGAAGGCAAACACAGAGTGATGCAGCACATGTGAGAGAAAATACCATTTGACAGTGCACCCCCATCCTTCCACTTCACACACCACCACCGGTCAGCCACATGTGTATACTGCCCTCACAAATAAACCGAGCAACAATACACATGCATCTAAGCAACCAGACACATGACTACCAATGGATAGAATCAGGGATACTAAATGGACTACCAAACAGGCACACAGCAAAAATAACTGCTACAAACAATTACTGTGAGTAAATTAAAAATGATAATATACAGTAGAATTAATGGCATACATACTATGAAAACAAATAAGGAAGGTGTCCATGTACATTTCTCAAAAACATAATCATCTACATGTCTAGAAATATATGCACAGTAAAAAAAGTCCATAAAGTCTGGTTATTATTAATTAAAAAACTCACCCTCAAAAACTATGTACAAACTAACCATCGAGGATTTTCCAATTAGTCCACTCCAAAGAAGAAAAGAAATTAAAAGAAAATGTACACCTACAGAACTATGTACAAACAAAAAATGGAGTATTGCCCAAAATGTCAGCTCCACTGTACACAGGCAGCGGCTAGTCCTCCTCAACTTCAATGTCACTCAATGTCTGGACCAGGGCATCATCGAGCACTATGTCCATTACACCCAGCATGTTCCTCTCCAACCCCTCCGCCTCTCTGCAAGTTTACTCCAGGATGGCAGCCCGCCTCCTTGCCCGACACAGTGCAACCTCCGCCCTGGCCATATTCACTCTCGCCTCCTCAGCCTGCTGCCTCTCTGCTCCGATATGCTGCCCGCAGCGCACAAACATGGAAGGCATCCTGGTTCTCATGTCCACATTTGCATCCTGCCTGATGCCGGATACCTGCCCCCTTGTGATGGAACACCCTGAGTAAAATAGCCTCCTCCTCAGAGCCTGCTGCTGCCATAGCGCCCGGTGCCTGCTTCGTGTGGACACCCTCAGGGTTGATGACACTACCCGGTGATGTCTAGTCCGTGCCCTGCTCCTGGGTGCCAGATCTCCCTCCATTGCTGTGCTCCTGTCATTGTCTGGATTGGCATGGTGACCACCTCAGCTGATCCACTGTCAACTCCCAACTCAGGCAGGGATGTTTGATCCATCAGACGGGCCGATATGGGTGGGACTGGTGCACAGGGGGCCCTGGTGTCATCTGGGCCGAAAGGCACCCCAGAGGATGACTGTAGCACAGAGGAGTAAGACGAGGAGAGGGTTGCATTAGTGGATAGTCCACGTAGCACAATCGAGACCAGGACTGGTGCAAGCCAGTTGAGGAGATGCTAGACGTCACCGTGATGATGTGCAAGCACTCGACAGGAAGCCTGTCCCCAGTACACCTCCCAACACTGACCAGCAGGAGTACCACTCTGTCCCAAATGGCAACAGCTGCCGGCATTGGGGTGTCGGTCTGGGTGGAAGCATCCGACACTTGGGGTTGGGTCCAAGTTGAGGCATACCGGCAGGTGCATACAGCTGTAGCCGCTGTTCCAGGGACAGGATTTTAAACAGGCTCCTCCACAGTGGCAGGACTGCAGTAGTCACACCCACCTCACCACCACTGCCTGACCCCATGGGCTGGGTTATTATGGCCCCCTCCTCTGCCCTCCCCCCGCCATCCAGGATGACACCCGAGCATCTTCTGCACTGGATGGCCCCTGTGGTGTCTCACCTGACCCCCCCGCTGCTGAGGAGTCCACGTCCACCTTCGACTTCTCTTGGACTTCCCCTCAGCAGCTTTGGCCAATAGTTCAGACGCGGCACCAGCCGCCTCGCTGTCCGATGATGTTGTGTCCAGGGGGCGTGGCTAGGCCTTGCGCCTCTGCCTGGTGGAGGCATCCTTGCTGCCTTGCTCCACAGCACCCTCTCCGCCCTCTTCTTCCAACGCAACTGCAGATAAAGAGACATAGAACACAAACATCAGGGCACTGCACTAATGCGTGCATGGCAACAAAAACTTTCACATGAAGTACAATGGTAAAGGGTACAACCATCATCCCCCTCCACAACACACATATACATGCAATGTACATACACGCATACACAAGTCTGTCCATCGCAACAGACAATTACATCCGGGGACATGGCACTGTCACAACCTATCAATCATTCATGCTACACACATATGCATCATGTGCTCATACAAATGTCAGGCACACACATCACCTGACAGTCCTTAAGCGGTGCAATGAGCAATCACATCAGTGCACCCTCAACGGCAATCTCGCCACATGACTACGTCACACATTTAAATGTGCCTGTTTCATACATCCATGAGTGATGGCCAGTCATACAATCACATCTTTGACACATACACATGAACACCATGCATGCACATGAGGTTGCCATCACAACCTCATCTGTCACACTTGTCACATGGGCACGTCTCAGACACATGTAACAAACCACATGCACATTGTGAAATGCAGCAGTACAACTCACAATGGAAATGTAATCCCATTTGGTTCACTGAACACATGTAGAGAACTGTCTGGGTCATGCACGCAGACATCCGTACAAGAGGATACTTGCTGTAAGCCCAAGGTGCCCATTCCCTACAAACAGGAACATCCACATGCACTGTGAAGCCCAGCAACACATGGACCTGATGACTCCAGATGTTTATGCAACTCGCTGACCTGGGTGTGCAGTGCTGGGTAGGACTTCTCCAGGACCCACATGTTGGTGCTGTTGATCCGGCACCTGCGTCCCTCTCCGTTGCCACCGGCCTGGTGGAAGCGCAGGACCTTGTTGGGGGCCCTGGATTTAAGTCCTCCCAGCGCTTGTGCACGTGTCTGAATGTGTGCGATGCCACCCTCTCCTCATTGATGGCATCCACAATCCCGTCCCAGATTAGCTTATGTCCTTCCTTGCCGACTTGCGTTGGTGCATTAAAGAAGGCATCATAATGCCCTATGACTTGCTCCACCAGGATGTGATCTTCCTTGCCAGTGAAGTTGACAGCCCTCTGCCTTGCTCCTTGCTGCCGTGGGTTTGCCAGTTACCTCTGAAGATGTTGGCTGAGACATGGCAACCCCGAGGCAGGTGTGGGTGGGCAAGGTGGTCCTGGGGCTGGGCTGTAGAGCGGTGATGATTGAATGGCACGTTGGGAATCTGGTGAATCAGCTGAGGTGGTCACAGGGCCAAGGACAGGAGCTCTGGCAATGGCTGCACAGCAGGCACTCAAAATGCAGGGGAGGTTGGCAGCAGGCACACACAGTGGGCAGGCAGCAGCAGGTGGCTCGGTAGGAGGCAGCTCAGAGCAGTAGGAGGCAGGTAAAAAGGCTTGTAGGCAGGAGCGTGGGTCTTCCGTGTCTATTGCGTGGGCAGCCAGAAACAGAGTGGCGGTTACTCTGCACGTTCAAAATTAGCACAGACACGTGAAATCAGAGGAAAGGCCATCAGCACGTAACGTACATGACACGTGCTGTGCGTTGGCATTCAGATTCAGGATAAAGAAGTGCATAGAAGAAAATCCGACCGTACGTGTGAATTGGAGTGGACGGACAAGTGCATTACAGGAAATTTTGGGGTGCCACACAATTCGCTCACTACTATGACAGTACAAACTTCTTATTTTGGCAGGGTTTTGCATCCGCACACCCACGCGTGTACTTTCCTTTTTTGAGAGGCTAAAGGTGAGTAGCGTATGCATTATTCATACTCTGGGCACCCCTGTGTATCGTGTACATCCATTATTACCACTACAGTAGCTTTCCAGGCTTCGCGTATGCCTTTTTTGTGTTGCTGGGTGCCACAGCGTATCCCGTAACGCTTTTACTTTTTACGGGAGCGACTGAGGTGACGCGTACACGCATTTTTGATTTTTGGGGTGCCTGTGCATTACGCGTCCCGTATATTCTTTCACCAGGGGTAATATTACGCCTTGCTGGACCACATAAGTATGTTTTCCATCACGTACACTGCCCTCTCACTCTGATTGGCCAAGAAAATTGTTTGGTGTGCCTTCCATTGTACAAGTCCATCTATACCATGACTGGTAAGCCCCCAAGAGCTACTGCCCCCTCCTCCAGGGGTAGGGGAAGTGCAGAGAGAACTGTGGTCACCCCCCAACAAGGTCGGGGGCTGCAGGTGCAGCTGCTGTCCCCACCACCCAGGGGCAGGGACCTGCAGCATTAGCAGGGGAGGCGGTAGAGGAGGAACGGGAGTCTGAGCCGGAACAGACCACCAGTGGAGGATGTGGTGTGGCAGCCCATGAAAATACACTGGTACTACAGTCCATCTGGGATATAGCTCAGTACGACACTGACTCCTATGCCACCAGTAGCTGTGGTGCTGAACAGAAGGTCCAATCCTCTATGCTGTTAGAGGTGAGTGCACCAAGTGTTGGAGCTGTTGTAGCCTGTGCGTCTGCATGGGGTCAGGTGCCCTCACAGGGCCAGTCAGTGGTGTCACATCCATCTGTGGTGGTTATTGCTGCATGGCCACGCTCCACAGTATTGGTTTCTGGTCCTGGGATGGATGTCCAAGGGAGGGATGCAGTCCTGCAGCCACAGACAGCGGCATCAAATCAAGAGCCATGCTCCCTTGGGTCAGGCAGGTGTGGGCCCCGCACACGTGGTGGATGTGTACAGGCTGGGGAGACAGTGTGGGAGCAGTCAATGTTGTGTCTTGCACAACAACAGGGTGCTGCCTATGAGATGTTGGCTGAAGGCATCGATAGGGTGGCCAATTCCATGATACCCCCAGAAACACAGGTAGAGCACCAGCTGCAGGCATTGCGGTCCACATGCCGCTCACACAGGCTGCACATGGAGGCCAGCAGCAGGAGCCGACGGGCCGATCTGAGGGCTCTGCATGCATCCCTGCTTGCAGAGGGTCGGGCCCACGGGGAAGCCCTGAGGCAAGAGATGTTGGCCCTCAGAGCTTCAATGGAAGTGCTAGAGGCAGCCCTCAGTACACCATACCAACAGGAGCTGCAACTATTGAGGCAGACCATCTCGGAGGAAATCCGTGCATCCTTTGAGGTGTTGCACGAGGACATCTGAGTCTTCAAGTTACACATGCATTCATCTGAGTCCCGCCTGGCCGCTGCCACTGAGGACCAGACCGGGGCTCTACCACTACCACCTTCTAATTCTACATAGGAAGGTGGCCACAGCAGAGACATGCCTCCTAATCCAAGATAGCTGTGCGTTCCATGAGCCCATGGAGGGAATTGTTTTTTTCAACATCCACTTAAGTGGGAGTTGACGTGCACCCTGCCTCTCCCCCTGGGTGCCCTCTTACCGCCATGGTCCAAGATGGACATTTTTATTCTTGGTTTTATTATTTTTTTGTTTTTTACACCCCCCTGGCCAGATGTTGGCATATCATATTTTGTTTTACCCTTTTCTGGTTGCGTTATTCATTTTTATCTTGATTGCCCTTGAGGTGTGCCATTAACTCCTGATGGACTACACGTGTGCTGTGGTATGCTTGCAGGCATGCCTAGTGAAGTCAACTAGTATGTTTGCATGATGGTGCACAGGATGGCATGTGCAGGTAATTATAGGTTTGTTCCGTTGCACGTGTGGGCTTTGTCAATGGTACGTCACAATAGCTGTTTTAATATGTTCTTCCATGGTGTTTCAGTAATCCGTGATGTGGCGGTGACTGTTGTCCTGTGGGAGATACCCTGCACCATTTGAAGTCCACACTCCCCATGCCCTCCACCAGACACTGTCCTTACTGTACCAAATTAGGAAACACACTTACTAGTGAAGGTGATGTGGGATTTACACCATGTAGGCACAGTCAGCAGGTAAGCTTTTGCACTGTGCATGTTGAGCATGCCTCATTGTTGTGCATGTTTGCTGCATGTGTCGGATGTCTTATATGTCCTTTGCATGCTGACATGGCGTTATGGTAATTTGATTGGTGCTCATGTCACTGTGTAACCTACTTATGTGTATACCTCTATGGGCGCATCGACTGTGCTGTGCAGCATGTCATTGTACATCGGTAAACCAGGCTGTGTACTCCTTGATCTGTCATTTCCTTGTTATTCCCACTCTGTGTGACTCTCTCTCCCTCTCTTTGTTGTGGTACACTGTACTCCTGAAAAAATCACTATCGATAACCATTCAGCCTGTGGTACCGTGTGTTGCTCCAGCACTGTGTGTTGTATGCATATTTTCTTTCTGTGATCATGTATGGGCATGCTGTTTGTGCTGTTCTCTGCATTGCATTCCATTTCTGTAAAGCGTCTCCCGATGGTGTGCACCATAGGCAAGGCAGGTGAGTTGCACAGACAGGTAAGTGCATGGCATTTGCTGACACTTCAGTGGTGTTTGCATGGGAGTGGGGCACTGTGTGTGTTCACTCTGGATTGACTTAGCTTGTGCTCAATCACTATTGCTTGAGGGGGGGCATGAATCACACAGGAGTGATTCTAATGATGGTTATGGTCATGTTCATCAGATGGATTGCTGGGTGACTGTTCACTGATTATGATAACTGTGCTTTCTATCTGTGTTTCCGGCTTTCATGGTTGTTTGGGAGCGTGTAGCATGGTCAACAGTTTGTGAACTGTGCCAGATGCAGATGTTTGGGCTGAGATGTGCCTCATTCAACTTTCATCAGGTCTAATGAGTGACACATCAGATCCCTAGCAGGGTTTGCAGGATTAGGGATGTTTGACACATTTGGTAAATCCAAATTATGATTCAACTATTAGTGTGTGCTACAGCATTGTGAAGCCACAAACATGTTGCTATGTCTGAGGGTACGTGGTCTATTTGGTCTAACAGCACATCAGGTTTCATGTTGTTAGTGGGTTTACTTTGATTTATCATGCATGCAGCAACATGGTGTATGCAGCTTCTAGCGCAATGCGTCTGGGTGCATGGTGGTGCTGCATTGGAATAGATGCAGCATTACACCATTGCTATGTGGTGACAATGAAGTCTGCATTGGCCATGGTCTGGTGGTTAACATTTAGCATACTTTTAGCATTATTTAATTGTTGATGAATTTATCAATTTGCTTAGTGTTGTCGGCGTATGTCTTCCATTGCGGCTCCATCAGTGTGCAGAAGTGCTTTGTGCCATCAAGCAGGGTTCTGGCGGAGGTGCAAGAGGTGTGTGGCTCAATGATTGTCAAGACATCCACTGTATATTGTCCAAGAACTCCTTCACAATACCTTTGGTATGCACTCGCAGCACTTATGTCTTGCAAATACACATGACAGACTGAACCAACTAGTGACAGGCTCTTCAAACACAACCCTCCGCACATCGGCACCCCCTGAAACTCACCACCATCATTATTTATTCTCCTCATTCACTCAGGTTTCCTCTGAAGTAGTCAAAGTTGACAAGAACATAAAGGTGTCATCCCTATTGGTGTACAGCTGCTCCCACAAAACCATAATTGTCAACATCTCCTCTCTGTCTCCATCATCATTATTCATTCTCCTCATTCACTCAGGTCTCCCCTGAAGTAGTCAACAGAGTTGACAAGTACATGAAGGTGTCATCCCTATTGGTGTACAGCTTATCTTACAAAACCATCATTGCCAACATCTCCGCTCTGTCTTATGCTCTTGCTGATCTATGCTAACTCTCCTTTACTTGTGTTCAGTTTCAATCCTCCATCAGGCACTCACTTGTGCACACTATCGTTACTATGACACATGCACAGCCTTCCTGGCCATCAACATACTGGGGAATTGCTTTATACACCTTCCAAGAGAAACTGCTTGTCAAGTTGGTCCGCACACAAATGTACGCCCATTAGGGCTTTCTTGGGGATGTACATCAACACCAGTGTGGATTGAAACAGTAGGACGCAACAGACACTGCTATACATGTGGTCACATGATGAATGGTGGCATCCCTCCATTCATAATGCCCTGTTGTCCTCATCATCCTTGATGTCTCATATGCTTTTCACACAGTAATGCATTCCATCCTCATTTTGATGCTCCATGAACGGACAGCAGACTTGCTTAGGTCATTCCAAAAAAAACAATTCCATAGATACCCCATACTGTGTCCTTTCATCTACCCTACTTCAGCCACCACCTGTGGCATCGTGCAGGTGTCCATTCCTTTTCCATGCATCTTTGACATATACATTTGCCTGCTGCAACGCATATTTGAACCATTGTCCAACTGATTAATATGCTATGATGAGGACAGACTACCCTTCAGCACTGTTCCTAGTGACACACTGGCACCCTTATTCACCATGTCTGCCTCACAGCCATCCCGGACTGGTGCCCTCAAAATGACCTTGGCTTGTGTGCCCTTTACAAAATTGCATGTCTCAAATGGCTCCACTGCAGCCTACCTCTGCCATTGACTCTGTCCTTCCTACATGTGCTGACTCCCTGCACACACATCCCAAAGCAGGATTGTTGGATTAATCTTCAACAACCCCCTTCCCTTACTGCCACAAATTCGTGTGATTGTCAAGGAGTCCGCCTTGCAGCCCTTGATGCACACAGTTTATTTACACTTTCACAACATCACGCAGAGGTGCAATGTTACACGTGCTGTTGTACTCTCCATGCTACACTACTGCAACATCCAACTCATGAGTGTTCCTTGTTGTACCCTGCGACCTCTACAGCTTAACCAGATTATGTATGCATGACTCGTCATTTGACTCAGGGCCAGGGCCAACGTCTATCCTGCAATATGAATGCTTCCGAGGCTCACAGACTCTATACGGATTACATTGTGATACTGGGATATCATCCACAAGGATGTCTGGGTCCCGGTACCGTCTTCAACGCTTCATGATGATATACTACCCTTCTGTACTCCTGCATTCCTCAGGCAAATACTACCTGTGTGTGAAGCACTTAGGCATTGGAAGGCATGTTGGTAGGTCCATTTGCTCGGCCTGATGCCTTCAGTGTCATAGACTCACTCTCCCCATGCACACTGAGCAAGTACTCCTTAAGGTCACATTGATCATGTAGTCCTTTCTCTTCTCCACCTCCATCTCCCACTGTATCCCGTGCTATTGATGCAGTAGCGTGCATCCTGGCCATATGACTAATGTGTCGTTGTTGCCCTGACCCACCATATGTATCATGTGAAGTACTGTGTGTATGGTGCACAGGGTTCACGGATCAAGCTATGGTGTGTTTAACCTCATTAGTTTCTGGCCACCCATACCACGTGGCTCTTTCGAACTGTGGCGCTAAACATGGATGTGATCTATTCCTGTGGTGATTTTATGTGTACATGTCTGACTTTGCACGTGTGATTGGCACTTTCAACTCTGGAATCAAGTGTTATGTGGATGACACAGTACTTTATTTCAGGCTACCCTCAGCCGCATCATCTTCATCACTCATATCTGACTGTCTGTCCACGATTCAGTCATGGTGTTTTCCAAATAACCTCTACCTTGATGCCAGCAGGACTGGGTTCATTTGCATTGTGGCCCCAGAACCAGCTTTCGCACTTTCACTGTGGCCAGACTCCCTTGGCCGTACAACCACAACAACATGCACAGATATGACTGATTGTGGTCATGTTTGCCTCAAATCTCTCCTTCTCATGTCCCATTTCTGTCATCTCTTGGAAGTACAACTATCTGCTACACCTCCTCTGAGGTACTGCACCTTTTCTCACTTTCCACCAGCAGGTCACTGTCTCCACAGCCCTGATTTTAGCCAGGCTACACTACTACAACTGCCTCTTGCTCGACCCCCATGCTTCCAATCCACACCCTCTGTAATTCATTCAGATCAAGACTGCAAGGATTATCTTGATGTCAAGGCCAGGGACCACATCTTTCTGCCAATGATTGTCCTCCACTGGCCAGCCATAGTTGAAAGAGTCGATACATAGAAAGTATGCATTGTACACAGGGCTTTGTGGGGCTGGTGTACTATCTATCTGCAAATATTCATACCTCAATGCTGTCCCTCCAGAGCCATATCATCATGTACTACAACCTTCTTGAGTTGTGCCAGTTCTGGATGCAGATCTTTTGAGGGTGATCTTTATCGTCAGCAGGGGCCACCCACTGGGATACCCTTCCTGCCACCCTCTGTTTGGGGACTCATATCCTTATGTTCCTGGAACGCCTCAGGAGTTTCCTCTTCTACTCCTCCTTCTCCCTCGCTCTTCCCTGCTAAGCGATTCCTCTGATGTCTCACCCTCTCCATACTTTTTTGCTTGCAGCTTGATGACTGGTTGCTTGATGTACCTCAGGGTCTCACAGGCCCCTGTTACCCCCAGCAATGTTTTGTGCACTTGCCTCCGGGAACTGAACTAGTGTCATCATTGGTGCGCTTGGCAAATTACCCTAGAGAGTTGCATCTCTCTGCACTTACCCCAGCTTCCACTGACTGGACGCACTTGGACCACCCCTGAACTTGTTCCCACCCTCCAAATGCCACTCCCCTGTAAACATCTGTGCACATGCTCCTTCTGATTGCACCATGCCTGTATGGCGTCTGTGTGTTCCACCATGTCCTCGATACCCTGCATGGTGGCACATTCATGCACCTGATGAAACTGTAGCTTCATCATCAGACAAAATCACTGTTGCCACCACTGTTGATTGCACAGAGACAGCTTGGAGTGACTATTATGTTTTCAGTGATTCTATGTCACTGTACAAGTGTTCTTTTTCACCCCTTGTTCCATCCATCCTTGAGGTCTTTGAGACACCTTATGTATCATGTATTTCCAAATATACTTTTGCATGACGTGCCATACCATGACACATTATAATGATAATTTTGCATGACATATCAGATGGGTTGAGTGACACACAGGTGACTTAGTCGAAGGTTTGGCATGTTGGTAGTAGTGTCATTGGGTTACTTGTGTTGGTTAGAGAGGAATATCTTTTAAGTTGTAAGGGATTCACACAATTTAGCACATCGAGGGGCACATGCTCAGGGGGGCTTGGGGGGCACAGTGTATTGGCCCATTGTCATCATTGAATGGCACCTGGAATGTAGCATGGTTGTGTGCACTTCACAGGGATGGAGTTTAGGTGAGAAAAGTAGCCACAAGCTGGGTACGGGCAGCCTCTCCACGTGCCCTTTGCCCAGCCATACGCAAGCGGCGTGCCTGTGGGTGTGGATGTGGGAGGAACAACCATGACCACTGGTATGCCATACCGTGTTGCAGCATTGTGCAGGACACATGCTGCCACTATGATCCTGCACACTACTGGTGGTGCATATAGCAACTCACCACCAGAGTAGTCAAGGGAGCGGAAACGTGACTTGAGCACTCCGAATGTGCGCTCCACTATGGCCCAAGTTGCAATATGGGCAGTGTTGTATCTTACCTGGGCAGGTATGGTGAGGTTCCGTATTGGCGTCATCATGTAGGTGCTCAGAGGGTAGGCACTGTCCCCTGGAGAGGTGAGAATGTTTGTCATCATTGTCTATTTTTCTGTGTCTAACATGCATGCATGTGCACGGCCATTTTACTCACCAATGAGCCATGTGTTGCCACGCCACCCAGCTTCCAGGGCTCGGTGTAGGGATGACATTCTGAATATATAACTATCATGGGTGGAGCCAGGATAGTTTGCATAGACCCTTGACATCACATACAATCTGAACGTTGATGGAGTGCCAGTGTTTCCTGTTGCAATATATATGCTCTGTTGCCCTATGTGGACGTAGAGCAACATGGGTGCAATCAATGGCACTGAGCACTTTAGGGAAGTGTGCCACCCCATAAAATTCCTGTACCATGGTCTGCCTTTCAGCAGGTGTTCTGGGCATATAGATGTGCGGGCCGACCGAGGGGCGTGCATTCATTATTGCCCACACCTGGTGTATGCAGCGTGACTGAGTGGCCTGTGAAATGCCCCCAACTATAGCAGTGGTCCGCTGGAATGACCCTGTGGCCAAAAAATACAGTACAGTGAGCACCTTTTGTAAGGGTATCAGTGCTTGGGAGCACAGGGTGGGTGATGTAAGGTCCTCTTCCCACTCTGTGACCAGGTCTAAGATGATATGAGGGGGAAACTTATACCTGGCATAGACCTAGTTGTCAGGCATCCCAAAAAGTGTGGTCCTTGGGTGGAAAATCCAGGCCTTGGCCATCTTCCTCCTCCTGTGGTGTCCCACGTTCACTGCTGCAACAAACGGTACATTCATCGTGGCAGTATACGTTTGTTCATCGCGCATAATTTTAATGCATTTTTTTGTATGCGCGTTGATGTTTCCACCTGCTATCGCGTGGTGTAGCAGTTTCGGGATTTGCACGGTTTCGGGATTTGCACGTACGCCGTCGATCCCTATTTGAATCCCTGAATACGCTTTCTTTGCACGCGTATGGGCGTTGCGATTGATTGACTGTGTTACCTCCCTCATAACACCAACATTTTCGCTTGTAGCTCCCCATTCCACGTGTTCAGCCCCCTTTTTAGGTGGATGCACAGACCCAGACGGCGCTTCACTTGGGTTCTCGCGCAAGGCGTACTTACTGTCGCATTTACATGTTGTACTGGCGCAGATTCCTCGCAAGTCCCAGGTAAGCCCTGCGCATTGTGTTCCATGAATCACCGAACGGGCGCTTGTGTACCATTTCGCGTGCAAGTGCCCCATTTACCACGCAATATATTCCATGAATCGGGCCCATAGTGTTCACGTACCACTGCGTTGTCTGCAGATGGCATGACCAATTGAAGGGGTGGGGAGGTTTAAACTCAATTTAAAGCATTTATTTTACAACGGTGGTGCTTAAAAGAGCCTTTTGGGGGGTTCAATTGTTTTCTTTTTTGCTCATTTTTTTGTCCTACACCTACTAAGAATTGCTTTAGTATACACACCACATCTTCCCTTGTAACTTGTTTGCATGAACTTTTTGAATGCATTTTTATACTTCCAAAGAAAAATCTGATTGCCAAGAGCAGTTAAATGCACTCCATCGCTCTGAAAAGTATTTACACTTTCCAACTTCACATTTTCATTCTCAAAAGATGCCACCACCTAAACCATCTAAAGAAGCACATACACCTATATTGACAAGGTGCTTAGCTTCTTCCATTTGTGGAGAAAACAAATGTGCACATCTCATATTTGCCTTGGCTTGATGAGAAAAAATAATCTCTGCAGCTGCAAACAGTTCCATTAGGCTTCTCAGCATATTCCTCATGGTAAGCTGCACAGATTCTGCACTTATATAGCCCAAACTGTTGCCTCCACAATGCACACTAATAATATCTGGATGTTTAAAGTGAGCCATATTCTTACAGAATGGCAATAAAGTCGCCAAGTTTAACCCACAAACTGCATACCACAAAACCTCCACTTCTTCCAACATGTTATTTTATGTGTTTGTTTATAACGTGCCGATAGCCCGCAAGCATCAGGGCGTGGGAGTGTCTGGGGTAATTCAGTGCACATAATATTATATGCTGTAGAGGGCGGTCTGCAGAAAGATAATGAGATTATCATTGGAAGAGGTGGGTTTTTAACGATTTCCTGAAACTCCGGTAGTTCTCTTCTAGTCGTAGAGTTAGTGGCAATTCGTTCCAGCATCTTGCTGCCTTCACTGGGAAAGATTTCCCCATCCTTGCACGAGTTAAGCTCTAGGAATATTCAGATAAGCCTTATCCTCTGATATAAGGTGTCTTTGAGGCAGGTACAAAGAAAATTGCTTCTTAAAATATCTCGGAGCTTCTCCATACAGACATCTGTGAACTATGGTCATCGCCTTAAAGTATACTCTCTCTTCCACTCTTAGCCAGTGAAGGGATCTTCTCCCCATAGTCACATGCTCCCTTTTTTTGATTCTCTTGGTAACTCGAACTGCGTCATTTTACATGACCTGACACTTTTGTATATCCCTCTTCGTAGCTCCTTTAAAGTGAGCCATATTCTTACAGAATGGCAATAAAGTCGCCAAGTTTAACCCACAAACTGCATACCACGAAACTTCCACTTCTTCCAACATGTTATGTTATGTGTTTGTTTATAACGCGCCGATAGCCCGCAGGCATCAGGGCGCGGGAGTGTCCGGGGTAATTCAGTGCGCATAATATTATATGCTGCAGAGGGCGGTCTGCAGATAGATAATGAGATTATCATTGGAAGAGGTGGGTTTTCAACGATTTCCTGAAACTCTGGTAGTTCTCTTCTAGTCATAGAGTTAGTGGCAATTCGTTCCAGCATCTTGCTGCCTTCACTGGGAAAGATTTCCCCCGCCCTTGCACACGTTTAGCTCTAGGAATATTCAGATAAGCCTTATCCTCTGATCTAAGGTGTCTTTGAGGCAAGAACAAAGAAAATTGATTCTTAAAATATCTCAGGGCTTCTCCATACAGACATCTGTGAACTGTGGTCATCGCCTTAAAGTGTACTCTCTCTTCCACTCTTAGCCAGTAAAGGGATCTTCTCCCCATAGTCACATGCTCCCTTTTTTTGATTCTCTTGGTAGCTCGAACAGTGTCATTTTCCATGACCTGACACTTTTATATATCTTTCTTCGTGGCTCCTATCAGTAAGGCGTTACCGTAGTAAAGGTGTGACAGAATTACCGCTCTTGCTATAGTTGCTGCATTCGCTTCATTATTAAATGGCCTTATGGCTCTCATGAGACGCATGTAGTAGGCATGGTTTTTCTGCAGGTAGTTAACCTGAACCTCGGATCCTTCTGATGCTTCCACAACCATCCCTAGGGTTTTTACGTGGGGCACCACCGGGATTTTAGCCTGTTTGATAGTAAAGTGAATGCATCCAAGAATCTCCCACCATCCACGCACGCTGCTTCTTCATAGCCATAGCTAAAGATTTTGTCACTGCACCCAACAAAGAAAACACCTGCTACCCTCTCTTCCTGTACACCATGACCACAGAACCTGATTGGCTAATCCCCCCATTGTCCGTGGACATCCACGGCTGTCCGTGGTCACTGCAGTCCCCTTTCCATGCCAGGCATCCTTATAAAACCTGGATGGCATGTGCGGATCTGCTGACTACTATTGTGTCCGCGGACAAAATAGCACAAGGCAGCCCTTCTACCTATACTGGCCACAACCACCACAATAGGATTAAACCTGCACCACTTTATTCACCTACAAAAATGGCTCCATCTTAACTTTTTCCCACTCCCCCACCCTTCCAAGCTCCTCTTTCAGCCACAAAAGAACCCCAAATGTGTTTTCCTCACTTTTTTCTCACTGTGCTGTCTGCAGTCAGCAGCTATGTCATTGGACTCGACAGCACCTGCAAACCCTTTTTATACTTACAAAAAAAGCTCCATGTCAACTTTATTCCACTCCATCACCCTTTCCAGACCATCTTTTGACCACCAAATAACCACAAATGTGTTTTCCACACTTTTTGCTCACCGCGCTATCCGCAGACACTGGCGACAATCCGCAGATCCAACATGGTGGCCGTTTCCAAAAATATGACGCAGCTCACATTTTTCACTATCCAACCAGCGGGTGCGTACGATGTCCATGGACATCATGCCTTGCTCCAATTGGTCCAGAGGTGTCCACGGACTCCGAATCAAGAAATGAGTCAGCGGACCTGACCCAGATATCACACAATTTTGTTTACCTACTTTTTAGCAATTTAAAAAAAAAAGACTGTCCAGGATTACACCAAATTTACAAAAGCACACTATTGCCACCAAGCCGCCCCTCCTGACTCAAATTTGGTGAAAATCCGTCCAGCAGTTTGGGCTGTAGGCGTGAGCAAACATATGTTTTATTGTGTCTATGAGGATTTCCACAAACATTGGAACCACCCCATACATTTCCCCCCATTAATGAAGCCACACCAAACTTCACAGAACCATTCCGAGGGTGCCATATAATTATTGTGCAAAGTTTGGTAAGGATTCGTCCAGTGCGGGCAAAGTTATAAGCCACCCAAAAAGTGCTCTTTCTATGAGTTGAGCAACTTCACCATAAATACAGGGCTGCTACCGCAGGCCTTGTAATATTCAAGGAAAAGACTTTAGTTGAAGGGATGTTAAGGTGAGAAATACATTGTAACAAAACCTTACAAATTCTGGGAAAGGTTTATTTTTGGTTGCAGAGACGTTAAGGTGAAAATGTAACACAACAAAACCCCTGAAATCCAGGCAAAGCCACCTTAACTTTGCGCCCCCTGTTGCGCAGCCTATGACCACAATGATGACATCACAGAGGACATCTGGTCAGAGGTTAAATTACAAAAGGTATATGCAGATTTGACATTGGAATTCTAAAGTCAGGAAATCTAGACAGGGAACCAAGAATACAACAAAAGTGGAGGATTTTTTTCTGGGGGACCCACTAACTATAAAGGTTTCTACATTATAAAAGATACTTAAGGCTAACGGGTTTGGACCTCCACATGCTTACATGAATAAATGAGAGGAAGAAATGGGATTCCCAATTGATTAATTTTCATGGTGGAATATCTAGTCTCATGCTGCAAAATATTCAAACTGTATACAATTGAAATAAAAGGAGAATAAAATAATCTTCCATTGGTATCTCATACCTAATAGGATCTATATGTTTAAGTGAGGAGAGCCTCAAATTTGCTGGAGATTTTGAAAGAAAATGGGTTTGCTATTGTACATGTGGTGGTCATGCAGTCCCAATGATATTTTAAAGAAATACGAGCGAAAGCCCCATGTGTAATGCAAGTGAGGAAACTGTTATGCATTTTATTTTGTTCTGCTCTGTCACCCAGGGACTTGGAAAGTTGTACCTTAAATCCATAATGAGACAACAGGAGATAAACACAGTGACCGAAGCACTGGAGTTATGCAAGACAACTGATGACCCAGGAACGGTCTATAAAGTATCAAAATGTATACACAGGGCTTGGGTGTTGAGGCTGAACATGTGATATGCTGTTTCTATGATCTCTTTTGGGAACACTGATGAACCGTATCCGGTTTCAAGGGGGGCTGCAATCTTTTAAAATGTACAATATGAAAATAGAATCTCTCCCCACTTAAGGTCTGGTTTTATTAGTAGTGGGTTTTGAGGCCCAAAATGTAATGTGAGATGTTGTTTTTATGATCTCTCCCAGGCACACCGATGAATTCCATCCATTCTATTGGGGGGCTGCGAGTTCTAAATGATATGATATGTAAGCTGAATCTCTCCCCTCTCAAGATATAGTTTTATTAGATTGTAATAAGCGACTTGTTTTAAGATCAGGACGAACTGAAAGATTCCGACTACTTTGATATATGAATTTCTATTTCCTTTCTTTTTAAACTGAATGTATTGTATTGATGTAATCTGTAGATGTTCATTATGTCTTAATAGCCGAATATAAGATTACAAAAGTAAAGTAAGTTATTGTAAAGATGTCTCTGCCCTTTTTAGTTCACACCTGGCTGTGCTCCCTACCTCCACTTAAAAATGTCTGTTGTTCTTAATCTATGTATGTCCCCTTATGTATTGTAAGAAAGTGGTATCAAAGTGCTAAATTGAGGGAGAACAGCAGCACTGTCACGTTTGATAGGAGCAAGCGGATTATCTACTATGTCTGATATATCAATGTCCACCTCCCCTTCCTCCTCACCTGTCTCTTCAGAGGAGGGTTCTCGTCTGGAGGTCTTGCTCTTGGGTCTTTTCTTCTTTGTGAAGAGATACGGCCGTCCGCGGGAAGAAGCCACCCTGATTCCCTGATAAACAGGGAAGCAGCAGGCCCCCGTCCCGCAGGAACCAATACGAGAGGAAAAAAGCAGCAGCTTAAAAAAACCTCTCTACGGATGTTGCTGAAACGGATTCCGTTCAGGACGCGATGACAAATGATGTCCGGACTTGCAGGTAAGACGAGCAGGAGCAGCAGGTAACCTCGGAGATGAAAGTACAAGTTCCACAAGTTCCACAATGCAGCTGAGGACCGGAGACGTCCGGACTTGAAGCAAGGCTGGTGATGAGCAGGGGGCAGTGCAAAGGACCAGAGAAAAAGCAGGCACCTCGATAGGACTGTAATGGAAGCCCCGCCTGGACCAGGGAAGTGGTCCAGGAAAAAAGGCAGCAAGGAGGGGAGAAAACCCAATGAGGTGCGGAAACGGTAAGGACGGGGAAACAGAGAGGGAGAAGAGAAGAGGAGCTAGCACGGAGGGAAAATCCGCGCGAGGAAAAACAGAACCACAGGTACGGAGCAAAGGTAAGGAGTAGCATGGCAACAAAGCGAAAGGAAACAAAGTTGCAATGCACAGAACCCAGAGAAGGGCGTGGCTAAATACGGAAAGGAGAAAACAAGGGAAAAGACTAGACCGTCAAACCAGGAAGTGAAAGAAAAAACACAGGACATTCTAATGGCGCCGCCAACGCCAAGCCTTCCATAGCCGCCAGCGACCACCAAAAGACGGCGGCATGACAGTATGCCCCCCCCAAGCGACACCCCCCCGGCTTACCCGGGAACAGGCGGTGAAATCGTTGAACCAACGCCGGAGCGTGCACATGAGACACCGGTTCCCAGGAGTCCTCCGAGTGAGGATACCCCTTCCAATGGATCAAATATTCCAAACGACACCGCCGATAGCGGGAGTCATGAATGGAGGCCACCTCATACTCATCGGGAGGAACAACTGCGGGCACCGGGTCCCGTGGCAAAGGGCGATGGTAGGGATCTCCCTTGCATTCCCTCAGGAGAGAGGAATGAAAAACAGGATGGAGACGGTGCATTTGGGCAACAGGAGGCGGAAGGCCACCGGGTTGATCCGGCGAAGTATAGGAAAACGACCCAGGAAACGGGGAGACAGCTTAGAGGGGTGAAGCCAGCGAGGCAGATACTTTGTAGACAACCAGACCTTGGTGCCACTCTGCCACGCCGGAACGGGCAAGCACTTAGGATTGCAGTAAGATCGATACCGACGACTGCTTGCCCGCAAACATCCAGCAGCCGACTTGTGGGCCTCCAAGATACTGGTAAGTAGTGCATCCACAGATGGGGTGGCAGAAGGAGGAAAGGAGAGAGAAGGAGTAAAGCTGGGATGGAAACCATAGGAACAAAAAAAAGGACTGAGACCAGTGGCACTGTGCTCGGCATTGTTATAGGCAAATTCTGCGGTGGCCAGCAGACTAACCCAATTATCCTGTTGGGCATTAGTGAAGCACCTAAGATACTGCTCCAGTGTGGGATTGGTCCTTTCCCTCTGCCCGTTAGTCTGCGGGTGGAAGCCTGACGACAAGGCACGTTCAATTCCCAGTCTTTCACAAAAATCCTTCCAGAACCTTGAAGTATACTGAGGACCTCTGTCGGAGATAATCTTGTCTGGAGTTCCATGCAAACGAAATATTTCTCTGGGAAATACAGCCGCCATCTCGGCGGCAGTGGGAAGACCGGCCAAGGGAGTGAAATGAGCCATCTTGGTGAAGCAGTCGACGGTAACCATGATGCACGAACAACCTTCCGAGGGCGGCAGAACCACAATAAAATCTGTCGAAATAAGGCTCCAAGGTCTCTTAGGAAGATCCTGCTGTTGGAGAAATCCAATCGACTTTTGAGTGCTATGTTTGGATCGACAGCATACTGGACATGACTTGACGTAGGATGAAACTTCTTTGGCCATGCCGGGCCACCATAACCTGCGACGGAGTAATTCCAGAGTGTTCTTAACACCTCTGTGACCCGCCGTTGGGTCATCATGACACCACTTTAAAGCCGAATGACGGGTGAAAATGTCTGGTAGGAATAATCTCTGTTGTTTAAAACATAAGCCATCTTGAATGGATATGTTCTTTGTGAGAGGAGAGCCAGAAAACATGCTGGTAGACTGTGTGGCCTTGCAAACCTTTTCCAAAAAAGACTCCACCGTACAGATTACCTTGACATCAGGAAGCATGAGACTAGGGAATTCCTTCTGGGACATGCCTGGATAAGGCCTTCTTGAAAGGGCATCAGCTAGGATGTTCTTGGACCCTGGCAAGTAGGTCAACGTGAAGTCAAATTGGGAGAAAAAGTGTGCCCAACGGGCCCGACGGGAGTTGACACATTCCATCTTCTGCAGTATCTTAAGATTCTTGTGGTCAGTTCTGATTTCAAAGGGGTGGTTAGCCCCTTGTAGGAGATGTCTCCACTCATCGCAGGTGGATTTCATGGGCAGGAGTTCCTTTTCTATTACCGAACAGTGTGTCTGGCTGTCGTTCAACGTCTTGGACATGTAGGAAACAGGATATTCCAGACCCTCATGTTCCTGTAGAAGAGCTGCACCAAGAGCAGCAGAGGAGGCATAATTTTCTACAATGAATCTTAAACCTTGATCTGGTTGATGAAGCACCGGGGCAGAGCAAAAATCCTCCTTCAGTTGTTGGAAAGCCAAGTTTGCCTCAGAAGACCAGACAAAGGGCATTGAAGACTTTTTTAACAGTTTTGTAATGGGAAGGACTCGATCCGAGAAACCTTGGATGAATTTGTGGCACAAATTAGCAAGCCCTAGAAACCTTTGTACATCCTTGATGGAATGGGGTGTGGGCCAATGCAGTATGGTGTCTATCTTAGTGGGATCCATTCGAATTCCCTCTGAGGACAGGATGAACCCAAGATAGTTAACTTCAGATGCTTGAAAGACGCACTTCTCCGCATTGACCTTAAGTAGGTTGTCTTGCAGTCTTTGGAGGTCTTGGTGAAGGTGATTAGAGTGGAGTTGGGAGTCCTTAGAATAAACCAGGATATCATCAAGGTAGACAATAGCACAATGAAAAAGCAGATCAGAAAAGGTGCGGTCCATGAATCTTTGAAAAACAGATGGAGAGTTGACCAAACCAAAAGGCATGACGCAATACTCGCAGTGTCTGAAAGGAGTGCAAAAAGCAGTCTTCCATTTGTCGCCTGAGCAAATCCGAATGAGGTGGTGGGCCCTTCTTAGATCGATTTTAGAAAAGATTTTAGCACCTTGAACTGCTTCCAGAATGTCTCCGATCAGCGGCATGGGATACCTATCCCTTAGCGTGACTTGGTTGAGGCCCCTGTAGTCGATACAAGGTCGAAGCTCGCTCAAACCTTTCTTCGGAACAAAAAAAAGTGAAGCCCCAGCGGGAGAGAATGATGGTCGGATCAGGCCATGATGTAAATTAGAATCCAGATATTCCTTGAGAGCCTTCTTTTCCTTGAGGGAAAGAGAAAACATTCGCCCAAAAGGAACAACAGCATTGGGCTGGAGAATGATTTCACAATCTTCTGGTCGATGAGGAGGTAGCTCCTGAGGGCCATCGTCCTTGAACACCTCCTGATAGCGGAGATAATCTTTGGGGATGCTATTAACCTTCAAAACATCCGACCTGGAGGCTAGATCTGGGAGAGCGTGGACAGTGGTATGCAGGGTCTGCGTAGAACAGGACTGACGACAAAATGTTGAAGTAAATGACAACTGATTCTTTGTCCAATCAATGGTCGGGTTATGCTTCCGAAGCCAAGAGACCCCCAAGATCACTGGAAAATGTGCTGCTAGGATCAGGTCGAATTGAATGGTATCACTGTGATGGAGGATCTTCATCTGCATAGGAGTAGTGGTATGGGTAATGAGGCCCGAGCTCAGGGGTTTTCCATCCACTCCTTCCACCTTTTGGTCCTCATCTTTCTGCAAACGGCGAATGCCGACGTTGTCAGCCCAAACCAAATCCATAAAGCAACCTGCAGCGCCGCAGTCCAGTAGCGCCAGGGCCTCATAGGACTGCTGAGAGATGAACAACTCGACTCGTACTACCATGAGGCGGTTGTCTTCTGTGGTATTCATGGGTGTTACTGATAAAGAAACAAAGGGACCAGGAAATCCCCCTCAGTAACTTGTCCCTACTAGTTCCGAGGAATGGAGTTTCCCGATCGTCGCGGTGGAACATAAGGACATTCCCTAAGAATGTGCTGGTTGGAACCACAATACATACACAGGTTGTTCACCCTGCGTCTTCTTCTTTCTTCTGAGGTAAGTGGCCCTCGAGTAGTCCCAATCTGCATTGGTTCTTCTTTCGACAGACAGGTAGGGGAGGGGGAGGTAATCCCAGGATCAGCCGTAGCAGGAAACCCACGCTGCTTCTGACGTTCCGACCGCCGCTCTGATAGGCGGAAATCCAGCTGTACCACCGTAGACCACAAGTCGGTTAAAGTAGCGGGTCTGGATAACCTTGCTAATTCGTCCTTAAGGTCTTCCCTCAAACCTCGACGAAAAATGGTGTACTGGGCGTTCTCTTGCCAGCCTGCGTCTGCAGCCACCCGTTTGAAGCGGGAGATGTAGGACAGAAGATCTGAATTTCCCTGTCGAATATCAAGTAACTGTTCGCTGGCAACTACCGCAGTTTCTTGCCTTTCAAAGGCCAATTTGAACTGGGCGGTGAACCCGGCGTAATCGTGTAATAACGGGCTGGCACCGGTCACTAGTGGAGTAGCCCAGGAAAGAGCATTGCCCGTAAGATTAGAAATCAGAAAACCTATGCGGGCTGGATCTGAGGCATAGGTCTGGGGTCTGAAGGTGAAATAGATTATGCAAGCCTCCATGAATTCTTTAAATCTATTAGGTGAACCATCATATTTGCCGCAGGCTAAAGGCATGGGAGGTAGATCACTCCGGGACTGTTCGAAGCGGTCGACTCGCTGTCTCAGAGTAGTGTTTTTGGCCTTCACAGCCTGTAATTCTAATGTCATATTCTGCATTGCTGTAAGCAGCTCTTGGGCCTGTTCCGGGGTAGTCATTGATATCTCCTTTTGGCGTTGCAAACTGTCACGTTTGATAGGAGCAAGCGGATTATCTACTATGTCTGATATATCAATGTCCACCTCCCCTTCCTCCTCACCTGTCTCTTCAGAGGAGGGTTCTCGTCTGGAGGTCTTGCTCTTGGGTCTTTTCTTCTTTGTGAAGAGATACGGCCGTCCGCGGGAAGAAGCCACCCTGATTCCCTGATAAACAGGGAAGCAGCCGGCCCCCATCCCGCAGGAACCAATACGAGAGGAAAAAAGCAGCAGCTTAAAACAACCTCTCTACGGATGTTGCTGAAATTGATTCTGTTCAGGACGCGATGACAAATGATGTCCGGACTTGCAGGTAAGACGAGCAGGAGCAGCAGGTAACCTCGGAGATGAAAGTACAAGTTCCACAAGTTCCACAATGCAGCTGAGGACCGGAGATGTCCGGACTTGAAGCAAGGCTGGTTATGAGCAGGGGGCAGCGCAAAGGACCAGAGAAAAAGCAGGCACCTTGATAGGACTGTAATGGAAGCACCGACAGGGACCAGGGAAGCGGTCAGGGAAAAAAGGCAGCAAGGAGGGGAGAAAACCCAATGAGGTGCGGAAACGGTGCGGGAACCGTAAGGACGGGGAAACAGAGAGGGAGAAGAGAAGAGGAGCTAGCACGGAGGGAAAATCCGCGCGAGGAAAAACAGAACCACAGGTACGGAGCAAAGGTAAGGAGTAGCACGGCAGCAAAGCGAAAGGAAACAAAGTTGCAACGTACAGAACCCAGAGAAGGGTGTGGCTAAATACGGAAAGGAGAAAACAAGGGAAAAGACTAGACCGTCAAACCAGGAAGTGAAAGAAAAAACACAGGACATTCTAATGGCACCGCCAACGCCAAGCCTTCCATAGCCGCCAGCGACCACCAAAAGACGGCGGCATGACAAGCACAGACAGAGAGTGTGCATGGTGACCAATAAGATAGTTGTGAACCTGGGCTTACATCTATAATTTCAACCCACATTTGGCTCAACGTCATTCACTATTGTAGCAACTGCTGGAATCAATGCACATTCAAATGTCAAAACATTTTTCTAAAGGGTAACATTTAACAACAAAACATTGTATTTATAGAATTATATACGCTAGCATCATTATAGCAGCAAGAAGCTATATATTCTTTTATAATACTTCACTTCGACAGGAGCCTAAGAGTAACTGTAGAATACATTTCGAGGCTTGTTACCCAAGTGGGAAACTGAAATTTCAAGTAGCTGCAGAACTGCACCAACTGGCAGTGAAACTGGGCAGTATTCATCAAGTTGATGCAGCAGAAAAAACTCTGCTATACAGACATGTTTGCTTCTGAACTGAAAAATCGATTTGATTCGCTTTTTAGCTGGAAATCTACCTTAGAAGGAGCAGCCATGGGTACATTTCTATTACACTGAGAATACAACATGGAGTATACATTCACCACATGATTGACTCTTAATTGTCACATCAAAACCTTGTATAGAATTTGTATCCATCCTTATTTTGGCCACCTGCACACATAAGAAGTTAGTGACAATTTTCTACATTCTATGCTTCAAATTTTGAAGTTAAAGAAATTATATATTTAATTCCAGGCCTCCAGGTAAGGTGCAACCAGGCCTTTTTACGCATAAAAATCTTGTAAATATGACAGCTTTATTATTTTCCTGTCTACATTTACACACAAGTTTAGAGCAGAGGGCAGTGCTATGGTCAGGTTACTTGACACAAACCAGAACTCTTCTTTTGATTTTTATCTACATGGATGTAATTGCAAGCCATGGATAAAAAAGCCTCTGAAACAGAATGCATTTTTGTGAAGCCTTTTCAAAAAAAGAAACTGCACACTGTGAATAAATGAATGGTTTATTTCCATTCAGTTTCTGCTATGCTGATGCTCATGGAGCAAACAGAAGCACTGTGCATATTTATTTTCCTAGCATTTTAGGATTTTATAATTAATAAGATGTAAAACTAAGTTGCAATTGAGAATTAACATTTTGTATCAAATTATGCTTTTCCTTCCAGTGAAAGCAAACCAGTATTTCACAATTGTATTTTTCAGAGTTCCTGTGCTGTGTGCATAATCATGCTAGACAGATCATTTTTACACTTATAATTTAATTTACTCTAATTATAAAAACAATGTGTAAAATGATGACTATGCACGGCCTAGTTTACATCCATTCAACCTTGCAGTCAATGGGGTACATTACTACAAAGGGTCAGTTGCAGCAGAGTCTTTACTCAAGGGTGAGTGAGACATTACACCAATCACAGGTGTTCTAAACTCTCAAATCTTCAAGACTACAATTAAAACATCCAAAACCTGACTCTCCAGAAAGTGCAAGTGCTGTTCAAAAACAAACAAATGAAAGTTACATTTGTAATTGAAATAGAAACTCTGCAAAACCTGTCCCTGTCATAATCCAGATTGGTATTTTAACTTTATGTAGCGCTTCATACATGGTTCGCCCAACATCTAGGAACTGTGATTATTATACCTCAGTCAATACTCAAGTTAACCAACCCCTGAAGGTTGTTAGCCAATAAGATAGCTGAGCCGGTTGAGCACTAGCTGCTGAGATATGGGCGTAATCTGTAGGTCGCAGGTTCGAAACCCAGAAAAGCCAACGCAATATTTCATCCTTTTGAGATCGATAAAGGAGTACCGACTTCGGTTTGGTGATAATTGTGATAAATATGTTCTATGTACAGCGCTTTGCCAAAAGTGCTATCTAACCATTTCACCGTGAGATTAGATATAGAATTTAGCATGGAGTCCTTGCCTCCCTGCACCTTTGTATCATAACATTGGCATACCATTAGATAGTAATAGCTCCAGAAAATTAGGACTTTCATTAAACATCTAAAGACAATTTTGCTATCGAACCTTGGCTAGGTTTTTTTGTGTTTTCAACATTTAAATATATACAGGAGAGATCAAATGGCCAGACCTTATAGAAATAATGAAAGGTGTATTCTGTCACAATGCAGAAATCTGACACATAGTAATGATTTCCATACAGTTTTTGCACACGTCAGCTGGATGTCACATACATTTTATTCTCTTCCAAAGGATACACGTCATTTTTACTCTGTTCAAATGACATTTACTCTCAAGGTTTACAAATAGGGAGTAAAATACTCTACCTCAAAATCTTATCCGGAGCACTGTTTAATACATTAGTTAGGAAAATAACCTCAGTGTAACCACAAATTAAGTCCCCAACATGTTCACGCAAGTAGCAGACTGAAATTCAAGTATACCATAGATGGCAATAACTTGCAGTTAAAATTTATTCTGTGCATTTTACAAATAAACCATACCCTACATCGCAGCTGCAGTGTCATTCTATAAAAAGTGTTGTTCAAAGCAAGTGTACTTCTGCAACCCCAATAACGGATACACATATATATGCCTGCACAGTCCTATTCTCTGAACATGTATTGCTCTTGAGTAGGTTTGGCATACTCAGACCTTCCCTGGCATATATCTCAATCTATATCATGCTTTTCAAAACCTAAATCCAATCTACCAGGATGTCTGTCATGACTGTGCCTCTGGTGCACCAATTGGCACCCATTGTGGACTATTTGTTTCTGTAATACTCCCAGGACAACACCTATTCAAATGATTGTCTTTACTTTCTGTTTGCAAGGCTTTGGAACGTTCTTATTTATTTTTACAAAACTACATGTCCCATAATGCACCTCGTGGCAGTTCCCATTCCCTGGCTATTCCTATGCAGCAGTTCTAGCACTACAGTCCCAGGAAGCCTTAGAGATCAGTGCAGCTTTCGCTTTCCCAGGACTAGAGGGAGAGGCCAATTACATTCAGGTGTGCTGCTCCAGGTGCTGCTAATTAACCTACTTCAGCACAGGGCAGGTCCGTATTTAAGCAGCTGCCTTCAGGAGCCCAGGTCTCTTGCATTGAGCTTTCTACCAGCCCTTTGTTGCCCTGTTCCTTGGATATTTGCTATGTCCTGTGGTTTCCAGTTCCTGCTCTTGTTCCAGAGCCCTGTGCTTCCTGCCTTGCAGCCCTGCTTCTCAGCGTTCCTGTGCCTTTTGCCTGCACCTGTGTGCTTTCCATACTGCAGCCCTGCTTCCTTGCTTGCAGCCCTCTATTCCCTGGCTTACAGCCCCCTTGCTCTCTTCCCTGTTTGAAGACCTCTGTTCCCTGGCTACAGCTTCCTTGCTCTCTTCCTTGCTTGCAGCCCTCTGTTCCCCGGCTACACCCACTTTGCTTTCTACCATCAATTATCTTGTTCCTTGCCATGTGCTACGCCCTCTGCCCATGATTCCTGTCCTTAGCTTCCTAGAGTTTTCACTCCTCCCCTTTTTTTCATCCACTTCAGTAGTACTGTTTCCTTGATTTCTCTCTGCTAGCTTTCTCTTGTCTTTCCTGCCCTGAGTTTCTGTTCTTGATTCCCATGTACAGTTTCCGGTCGCAGTTCCCTGCATTTAGATACTAGTATTTTGCCCTTTCTTTCTTCCGTTTCTCTGTCCAGAACCTTGCTCTCTTTGACTTCCTGTTCCCTGGATATTTCTGTTCTTGTCTTCACTTGTGCTTTATGTAATTCCTATGTACAGAGTTTGGCTGCTGGGTTTCCAGCAGGCAATCTCTGCCCCTTCCCCTGTTGCGTTTCAGTGTTGTACTTTGTGTCATTGTTAACAGTGTACTGGTTCCTTTTTTACAAAGCAGTCATTGTTCGGTTCCTGGTGGACCTGTACAGGCTTCAGTCTTGTGAGTACTGTTACCTTGTTCGTGCCTTAGGGGTCAGATACAGACACCCACTGCTGTTGCTCCTAGCCATGAGCATTCAGAGTGGGCCCCTGTAATAACAATCTAATCAGAAGGCTGGAGTTTCCCAAGTTCCGTGGAACACTCTTCCCCCATTCTGCATACACCCCAAGAGGGAACCAAACATGTTTGTTCTCTTTGTATTCCCTGCCCCTTTTTGTTCACAGCCTCTGTTGCCTATCCTTTCTTGTCTGCAGGACTCCTTGTAATCCAGCTTCTTGTGTGCCTTTCTCCCTTTGGCTTAGTGGGCACACCTCTACCCTCAGGCCCTTCCTGACAATGCCTTCATACCACCATACAGTATACTAGATCACAACTGCAGTTCTAGTCTATAAAAACTATCATGTAAAGCAAATGTAGGTCTGAACCCGTATATAAATCAAAGAACTGATCAAGGCGAGTCTGGATACGTGATGACCCACAATTTTATTACACTTATTATCTAAACAAACAACAAAAGAAGCATATTAAATCAAAAGTGAAACAAGTTTATAAAATTCATATATTCCCTATATACAAAAAAACAACCAATAATACTAAAAAGGCTAATACATTAATTACAGATTAGATCTGGGATACGAAGCCCCTAAACCGTGTTTGGAGCAAAATATTTTTACAAATGTCAAATTAATCGGTTTGATCAACAGTGTTGTGTAATGAGCACTGTGTAGCAAAGGAATTGTCGACACGTCTGTGTTTCGGCCTTGCCGCAGAAGTAGAGTGCTGTTACTGCATCGGCCTTCATCAGGATGGGGAATTGTGAGACATACACATACATGAGGTGTCCTGTGATCTAGAACAATAAATAACATGCACTAAGTGGGGGTCTGTATCCGGAACCATATTCTGAAAGAGAGCATCTAGGCTAATACATTTCTTCTAGCAGTCCCAAAGGGAACTTACCGCGCTGGTGAAATTCTAGCATGTAAAACGCAAATTCATGGCAGTGTGGAAAATTATTTGTAACACACAAGAACATTTCTTGTTTTTAGACAAGATAAATTACGGAATGGTACCTATAACTGCATGCGATCTTGAAAAGGCTTATAGAGTCAGGTGCCTGATCAAGGTGACCCGTGGGACATGGACACCACTTCAGTTGGGCTCTGTTGTGGAGGTTAGCACGGCAGCCAGAGTGCATGAACCTGCTCACCCCCATATACATTTCGATTCGTTTTTTAGATGGGTTTTTTTGCAGCAAAAAACTAATCGAAAAAATGACTGTCGGCAAAAGGACGGTATACCCGTTAGAGTTGAGCTACTGCTATAGCAAACAGTTAAGGAAGTGAACACAGCAAAACAATGATTAACAAATCTAGGGGACCGTTTTAAGGTTGCCAGCATGGAGTCTCACCTTGTTTAAGAATCTAGGACTCTGAAGCCCCATGTATGCCCGGATATCTACCTGCATGCACCTGCTTTTCACTGCCATTTTCATAGTTCTTGGAGTGTTAAAACAGATGTAAAAACCAACGCATGGTTTTGCACCTGTTTTATCAGGGTATTTTCAATTTTTTGACAGGCAGCACGAGAGCACAGACAGAATTACTGCTTTCTCCTGCCCCGTGTACGCTGCCTGCCCAGAAAAAAATGCATTAATGCCTGCATCTGATTTTGATTCTGTAAGTGGTTCCTATGGGATCTTCCACATCTCAGCATCTGCTAAAATCTGGCAAATTCCATAGGAATTTGCGTTAAATGACTCGCACCATGTGTGCATGATGGGAGGCATTTGCATTTCTTTGCACCACAAAGTGCAAAAGATTCTTGTAAACCAAATACACAGGGATTTGAATGCATGTATTGCACTTTGTAATACAAACCAGGAAAATTGCACGGGCAGGCTGGAGTGCACACACATTGAGGTCCCCTTCATGCAATGTAGACTTGTTTAAAAAATAATCCATCTATGAGTTTATTTGAAAAAATGTAAATTCTAAGCAGGGGACTACCAAAATTCTCACTTATGTGCTGTTGGGTTTCGTGCATGCGATTCTAAGCATCTAAAAGACGTAGGCCCTCATTACGACTCTGGCGGAAATCGCGGTGCAAAATGCACCATGGAGCACGGTGGAAAGCTGCCGATAGCGCCATGGGGGTTGGCGGATTTTCCGCCCCATTCCGACCTTGGCGGGGCGGTAAATCCCCATCCCCCATTTTACCCTTCCCCATTCCCATTTTTGCCCCATAGGGTATAATGGGAGTGGGGAAGGCGTTAATTACGCCACCGTAAAATACGGTGGCGTAATTAACAACAAGGTCCCGTAGCGCCATGGATTTCTCCGCCCGGAAAAACCAGGCGGAAAACGCTCCATGGCGCTACGGGAACTCGTAGTAGGGCGGACGGGTCCGCCGCGAATAACGCTGGCGTAAACCCACTCCGCCAGGGTCGTAATGAGGCCCGTAGTGTAAAGGTGCAGATTAAATTGAGGCAAAATCACATTTACGCTTTAGTTTTACTCTCTGCTTTGTGAAGTAAAAAGTAAACACCCAGGCACGTTAATTCACCAAAATGCCATGGGTAGCGGAAGTGACATCAGAAGAAGTGATGTCTCTTGACCTTGAACCTGGATGGCATCAGTTACTCTTTAGCGCTGGTGACATCACTGAAAGTACATGTGTAAATTTTAAAATACAAAATACGTACTAAAGCAGACAAAAATATTTTAGATACCAACCACATTTTAACAAGGGTGCTGTCTTCATATGCTATGGATGGGTCATGATATGATAGGGGTAGACCCAATAGAACAACCCAAGCCGAGGCACTGCCAAAGATATGTCACTTCAGCATTGTATGGCCAGTTACTTCAATACTATGCCAATTTTAGCTGCATAACACGTATTGCCATTATATGAAGAGTAGAGCCCCTACACCGCCAGTTGCTGTGATAATAGATTATGCAAAAATCTGATAGATGCAAGTCACTAGAGAGCACAGGAGCATTAATATTTTAATTCATGATGATGATTTGTTATTTATATAGCTCTTTCGCCAAAGCACTGTACATAGCACATATTAACATACAAGTATCACCTGAACCGAAGTTGGTACTCATTTATTAACCTCGGAAGAATAAAAGGCAGAGTTGGCCTTGCCAGGATTGGAACATGCAACTTGCCGATCACACACCGATCTCATCAGCTAGCACTCAACCCGCTGAGCTATCTTACTGCTTTGCTATTAAAATTGCAATGCCACCATAAGAAAACATGCCAAAACTGGCTGCACAATGTAGGCTGGACAAGGAATAACACTTAACATGTTTGCTGTTGCGTTGATGATGCACAGTAAAAATGCCATGCCACAGTAAGACATACCTAGACTGGCTGCACCAAAATGGCAATCTAACCACGTAATAATACTTGTCATGCTTACTTTATCATAGATGCCCAGAAAAATAGACAATGCCAGAGTGAGGACTGGCTGCATCAAAATGCAAGTCTAGTCAGGTAATTAAACTTAAAATGATTGCTTTATCAGAGATGCCCAGCACAAAATGTCATCCACAGTAAAAAAAATAAATGGCTAGACAAGCTGCACCAAAATGCTAATCTAGGCAAGTAATAATACGCATGATGCTTACTTTATTGTAGATCCCCCCCCCCCCAAACAAATGTCATGCCACAGCAAGGAAATACTAGACAGGCTGTACCAAAATGTTAGTCTAGCTACTAATAAAACATATCATGCCAGCTTTATCATGAATGCCCATTATGTTTTATGGTGCCCTCTCCTGCCCTACCCTCCCCACACATCCCCTATCCCTCACAACTCTCCTCCTCCAACCCCCAAAATCAGGTCCTTGGCCAAACATTACCTCAACGTCCCTCTTCCTCATCCCAGTATGCGGTAAGGTACCTTATAGGCAAGTACATGGATGAGGAAGGGTAGGACAAGGAGAAATGAAGATTAGCAGTAAGTAATCCAGGCATTTAACACAAGAACCGACATTCACACACTGTTCAAGTACTCATTCACACATGCACCCATTCACCATTCATGCACACACACACACACGCACCCAGCCACCCATACATCATGCTCTCACACACATTACATCATACAAAATATACACATACACACACATACACACACAAACACACACACCCCCTTGTATGCACACACAACTATATAAAAAAAGTCTTACCTTTTCCTGAATCCGTTGCTGCTCCAAGGAACTCCTCTGCAGGCAGACCTCTCTGTCTCCATGCTACGCACAGGCAAGACACCAGATCTGGTTTCTGTCATGCACGGAGCATAGAAGCCAGAGCCTTCCATGTCCTGTGGGGGTGGAGGCCTAAACATAAGAAAAGATGTATTTTTCAAGTAATTCTGACTTGAAAAGGAAAATATTCCCATAATGGAAAACCATAACAAAAATAATGCCTTTCTGTAGTCAGAGTGAGTTCAAAAATAGATTAATGTAAAGAGGGCTCTCATCTAAGCAGTCTCTACTTTTGGTTTCTCTATACCTCTGCAGTCCTTAAACAGGGGTCGCAGAGGCAGTGCCAGGGGTCGCAGGGGCGTGGCCAGGGTTTGCAGCTCTGACCTTTAGCAACCCCCAAATGGCGTCCCTGTAAACACTGCCTGTAAATTACGCTTTGCAGGCGTTGTTTACTAATGGATTCCTATGAAATCCGCCTGCCCATTAGCAGGTGCTTATTTGAGGGTGATTCCTCAAGAAGGTATTTTTTTCCACCTGCATGAACATCTCTTGTGCACCTTCGTTTTTGCTCCTCCAAACAGAGGAGGAAAATAAATCAAAAATGACAACTCTGCGTTGTGTTCCTTCTCCACCTTCAAAGCGCACAAAAATGACCTGGAGCATAAAATGAAAGCGTAAAAGAATTACGCCTTGGTTTTATACTTTCATTTTACACTCCACTCATTGCAAAATGACCCCCTTAATGTTTTACCCTGACGTTGCTAAGTGGCGTTTTCCTCAAAATAGGTAGATATGTTTCTGGAGATATTCAATAAAATGAGGGGACACTGGACTGACATGACTGGCATAGACAGGTAGGTCGAGCTGTTATGGGAAGGTCCCTGAAAAACATAATGCTGACAATGTGAAAACATTGGCCAACACTTTGAAAGATGAACTGTGTGCTGTAGGGGTAATGTTCTCTTGAAAATTAATGCAGGGAAATGTCACGTTGTGTTTTGAATATGCACGCCCCTAATAATGAACTTTCATTTTACAAGCATTGTAATTAATTCCTTATTGGCCTAAATGTATCCATAGGATACCTCTGGATCAGAAGTAGTGGCTATCAAAGATGCAAGACTTTTTTAATTGGATCATGTAAAATCAAACTGTGAAGTGGATTAAAAAAATAGATGGCTAGTGCGTATGAAGTAATTACCACTTCAGCAGTTTGTATTTTTAATGAGGCGTCATGCCGGGTCATTTTATAAAACGTCTAAATTGCATTCATAGGGTAACCAACATTAGCAATTATGTGCTGTTGGGTCCGAGGCATACAATTTTAAAGTTTCAAGAGGCAGAAGGGAGAAGGAAAGAGTAAGAACAAGGTAATAAAAACGAGGTAAAAGGACTTTCATTCTTTCCTTTTCCTCTCTGTCTCGTAAAAAAAGGTAAACACCACCTGCAAATACACTTTGCAGGCAGAGTTTACTAATGGATTCCTATGGAATCCACCTGGTCTTGACCAGATGCAAAACCGATAGGAATCCATTTGTTCTACGCCTGGAGGAAAATGTCATGCAATGGTACAATGAAATGCACTGACAAGAAGGAGGAGGAATATCCGCTCCATGCCCCTCGTCTACCTTGTCACTGTCTCAGGAGGAGACAGAGAGATAAATAGAGGCATGAAAGCACTATGCCTTGCTTTTATGTGCTGATTTAGCACTTCTACCCATTTAAAATGAGACTTCGAAAGTGTAATTTTGAGCACCCAAACTACAGAGGTGTGGTCATCAATTGTAGCATTACATGTTTATTTGCTTTTCCTTAGCTTGGTCGTTAAACACGTAAGTGGGTGCAGAGTCACCTGTTTATATTTTTATAGTGGCACACATGTTCTAATTACAACCACGCAAGACCTGAATTGTGGGTAGCGCCTAACGAAGCATATCAGAAAAAGGTTCAATGCAATACCACACGAGACCTGAGCAAAAATGAATGCCTTAACATTGGGAAACAGTGACTACATAATAAATGTAAGTCCTGAAGAAGATCTGGATGCCTTAGCTTGAAACACCTGTTGACTCTTGATGCAACTCCTAATGTCAGGTTAGATGCTTGAAAGCATAATCTGTCCTGGCAAATGGGGTGTGGGACCCTTCTGAGCCTGGGGCAGCAGGCTTAGACAAAAGCCAGTGCCATCCCTACCCCAGATATGGGAAGTGGGAGATGGAGGGTCCACAGTCCCCGAAAATCCACTTGTGCTTTGGATGTTATCAATGGTGCCACACTTTGTCACATAATGTCTCCCCTACTTCTTCTGGCCTGTCTTCTCTCTTTTCATTTCATAACCACAGCTCCCAGAATACCTCTGGGAGCAACCAGGAAAACCCAGACTGGAATGAAACAAAGGAGAAAACAGAAACACTGTAACTAAGATGCAGTATGAGCCTTCACCGTAGCATAACAGAGGTCAGCACCTTGGAAAAGCACAGAACGTACCATTAGAATAGCAGAACGAACTTCCAGACCCCAGCACACCAGAGAAACAATGGGGAAACCATTGGAGACTGCCAACACAATCGTGCTGGAAAAGGGGAAGGGGCTCAGAGGGTTTTTTAAAGTTGCTCAAATGGGTAATACACCTCCTGGAGAAAAATCAAACATGATTGGTGCAGAGAGTCATTTGAGGGCTGCAGCCAGTGGAAGGGGGGTAGACAAGGAGACAGAACCACCAGACGCACAGTATAAAAGGAGAGAGTAGGAAGCAGGAGATGGGTTTGCTCAGGTGAGGTCAGAGGCAGTGAAGGTTGACCATGAGAATAGACGGAGGGGCAGCAGGGGAGCAAGTGGTATGTTGGAAAGCCATTGGCTAATTTGAGCAGCGTGCATGTGAAGTACTTGTGAAAGAGAGCAGCACCTGTTTTGTGTAGTGTAGTGTAGTGTGGGAAGTGGGGAGGTTGGCATATAGAAGGTGAGAGAGAAAGAAAGATAGAGATAGTTTTGGAGGTAAGTATAGGGGACAGAGAGCAGTAGCTAAAGTGAAAGGCACTGAGTGTTAGGAGGGAGTGAGGCTAGTTGAGAGGGGTGTAAGGGTGGGGTGTGAAAAGAAGGGTGTAGGAGAAACGTTGGGAGGAGGTGAGAAGAGTGATTGTAGTGAAAGGGTGAGTAGGGCCATATCCCTCAGTATGGAGTGAGTAGAGGGGATAGCAGTAGTAGTGGCAGAAGGATAGTAGCAGTAGGAGGATAGTAATAGTGCAAAAGAGGAGTAGTTGTAGTGTGGAGGTTGTAGGAGTCACAGTGTGGAGAAGGAATGTAGTATTAGGAGGAGGAGAATATAAGAAGTTAGAGCAGGGCTTGAAGTTCTGACATCACATCAATATACCCCAGTGGCAGAATCAGAGCAGAAAGGGGTGATGTATTTGAGTGAGAGAGTGGTACCAATTGAGTGTAGTGTAGTATAGAAAGTGTGGAGGAAGGTATTTAGAAAGTGAGAGAGAGAAAAAAGATAGAGGCAGTATGGGAGATAGGTGTAGGGGCAAGGCTAGTAGCTAGACTAGAAGAGTGAGGCTAGTAGAGAGAGTTGTAGGGGTAGGGTGTAAGGAGAAGGGTTTAGGAGAGAGGTGGGGAGGGAGGGATAATAGTGCGAGTGAGTGCAGTGGAAGAGTAAGCAGGGGCATATTCCTGAATAGGGGCGTGAGTAGAGGGGAGAGTAGAGGTAATGAGAGGAGGAAAAGTATTAGTCCAACGGAGGAGAGTAGTAGTGGGTGAGGGAGTCGTGTGGAGGAAAGAGTAGTCATATTGTGGAGAGGGAGTAGTCTTAGTGTGGAGGAGGAGAGTAGTAATGGGAGGAAGAGATCAGTAAGGAGATAGAGCAGGCTTGAAGATCTGATGCTATATATATACACACACACATCACCCAATAGTACTAACATAATTGACAGTATAGGGCCAGTTAGGAAATCTAACCGGAGAATCGAGAGATGGATGGACTTAGTGCCCCATACAGAGATTTGGAGGGTGATCTTTAGCCTCAGCAGGGGCCTCCCTCTGGAATAGCCACCCTGCCACACTCCATCTTCAGCCTGATCTCCTTAAGTTCTGGAAACTCCTTAAGACATTCCTCTTCTCATCTTCCTTCTCTCTCCCTCTACACTGCTAACCTGTTTCTGCCCTATCCCTCGTCACCTCCTTCCACACAGCTTGCTGACTGGCTACCTGGTGTACCTCAGAGTCTCATAGGTCCCCGGCACCCTTGCCAGTCCTCTTGCACTTGCCTCCATGCCTGCACTTGCCTCATCACTACTGCACTTGGTCAATGATCCATAAGAGTGGCATTTCTTACCCCAGTTTCTGACTAACTGGGAGCACTTGGACACCCCCGCCCCCTTGCACTTGTTCTCCCACCACCCTCCTCCCCCTTCCTCTCCTGTACCGTCTGTGCACTTGCACGATCTGAAAGTACCATGCCTGTGAAGACCGTCTATCTATTTTCCCTGTCTCCCCTCCTTGCATGGTGGCGCCTAAATGGACTATATGCACTTACTCTGCCTGTGCAGACCTGTATCGTTCAGAAATTCAAGGGCTCTGAATGACTGTTGTTTTTTACCCTTGTTCCCTCCCTCCTTGAGCGCTTTGAAACACTTGCCTTGTGTATAGGTGCTTTACAAATAAACATTACCATACCATACTAGAGGGTCAAAACAGTGGTGTCGCCTGTCATGTAAAGCCCCACAGTACAGCAAAAGATGCTGAAATGACTTAACTTGGCCCTGCTCCAAGCAATAGCGGCAGATCCTTAAGTCCCTTGGGGTCCCAGCTTTAGCACCCTCAATTTCAATAGTTGGCAGTAAATTGACCTCAGCCTCATAGCCAATCTACGCCATGTTGAGCTAGGTGATTTGCTTAAATAGGTCGGTAACACCCCCACAGACCTTACATCGACTAGCAAATCTTTGAACCTTTTGTATGACCTTACTTTTTTCGAGCGTATAGATCCAATCCTTTTCTCTTGGTTTTTAGGGGGAGTTCAAGATCATGTCCCTTGAAATGCCACTACCCTTAAGGATTGAATAACATTCCTGCTCCCATTTGTTGAAGCAGGGCCAGGTTTTAGAGTCCAAAAGCAGATTCAATTCCCACCAAATGGAACCCCGCTCAGAGCACCAGATACTTTTTAGCAGTACAAGATTTTTTGACAGAATATAGAAATTAATAGAGGGCAGTGTCATGATGCCTACCCCCGGAGCACCAGGCCAGGCCCAGCACCCCCGGAAGCAGGCATCATGCCCTCGGGTAAAAGCCCAGCGGCCCCTTATAGGGGCTCTTTGGACTCAGTCCTGGCGCCTTTGGCGCCAGGCTCATGTTGGACATCAGTCCTGGCGCCATAGGTGCCAGGCTCATAAAGGGAGGTGTTTTGTGCACTTACCTGATGCAGACCATGCTGCACGCTTCAGGCCTCCCTGAGACCTGAAAGGGACTATTTTTTCATAGGGACATAGACAGCAGCTCATGCTTAGCGTTGTTCTGCTTCCTGCAGCTTAACGCTCACCGTGTCTGCTCCTGCTCCTGGACTCCAGCCACGCCCGCCTCGAACCTGGAAGACCTGCAAGGAAGGAAGAGAAGAGAAAGGTGAAAACCAGGGACTATTTCAAACTTCTTACCTGCATCCGGAATCTTCTCGCCAGCATCCCTGAAGAAAGACTTCCATTTAAAAGCATCGCGTTGCTCGCTGCAGCGCCACGCTTCACTCACCTGTCCTCGAGACATCTCCCGGCTCCATCGCGGCTGTCAGCATCGGACGCCACATCTCTGCACCTAGGGGAGAGAGGAAGAAACAAAAGGTGAGCAGAAGGAACACAGAAGGAAAGCCTGATTAACAGCCATAATACTTACCGGCTTTTCTTCCACATTTCGGGTCGGCGCCGCCCCGTTGGCAGGTACCCTACCCCAGCCCCTATGGGGAAAGGACAAGAGACATTTCTGGGGAATGATAAGGACATTTAGAGGGATCGCCCTCATCACTACTCACCTCAGCAGTTTAACCCCTCGACGCATCACCTTCATTCTGCACCTGAAATAAAGGACAGATCACAGGTTAGAAAGACAACATAAAGGGGGCCTCACTTGAACTTTGAACTTTCATACTTACGGCGCATCGCTCAGGAAAGTCAAGTGGATTTTGCCAGCGCCATTCTGAAAACCAGTGAAGTAACTGGACGAACGTGCGCCCCTGCACCAGAAGCAGGATGGAGAGTTCATCCTTCCAAACCATAAGGTGAGCTTAAACCGGGGTTTGGAGGAAGTTAGAGAGGAACAAAGGGGGAAAGGGGGGAGCTAGCACACTATTCTGTAGACTGTTAATCCCCTTTCTCATCTGCAGAAGGATATTCCTACGGGCCAGGCAAGCACGATTTGGAGGTCCTGTCCAATCGGTGTTCCGGGTCCTGCGCATCACGCTAGAAGAGGCCACAGCAATCCAGACTAGACCAGCGCCCCCGTGGGAACCAGGTGAGCATTACAGGCAGGCCCAGATCGTAGCGAATCACTGCCATTGGGACACCCTTTGGGAGTGACAAGAATTTCCTTCAAAATAAGCCCTCAGTCACTTCCCAACACATCGGTAGTGGAAGCCCCTGATTTTCCCCACCATAGACCAAAGAGGGGACGACTTTTAATTTGTAATATTCAAGCACAGGTGTTAATGAAAAAAAAGCCAAATCATCTATTAATTCCAGAAGCCTGTGCCGCCAACATTCTAGCCTTAGAGGTCAGGTGACTCTGTAGTTCGGAGCCGCTCTGCAAAGCCTGCAATTTGGTACCAAGGTAAACAAAAGTCAGGACTTTCTCAGCACCTCTCCATTCAGATACCAGCGAAAAGTCTTATAATTTTGCTTCATACCTGGACGAAGAAGCAAGATGTTTGATTTCTTCAAGTTGATGGTAAGTTTATTTTATTGAGGCTAGCATACACTGCAAGCACATCCAGCTTGTGCTGGGGCCCAATTGGTGTATAATCAAATAACACCAAATTAGTGTAAAACAAATAGTTAAACATTTGTGTGGAAATGCGAGGAGAGAAGCTACGTATATTTTCAAAGATTTCACTGATGTCAGTGGTAAAGAGAGTCAACAGGAGCAGGGCCAAGGTACAGCCCTGCTTTAAGCATCTGGTAGTCTCAAAGGCAGCTGACAATTTGCCCTGGGCGTTCCACCGCACCCTGATGGACATGACTGAATGAAGGGCCACAATCATATTCAAAAGTGCTTCCGGTCAGCCCCATGCCTGCAATTTAGACCAAAGGAGGTGCCTATCAACACTGTCGAAGGCCATGGAGAAGTCAATAAAAGCCTCATATACCAGTTTAGATCTCGTCATGGCCTCCCCTTTTAAAAGACCCAGCAAAAAGATGTTAGCATTTGTCCCCACCCCCTTGCGGAAGCCAGTCTACATAGAATCCAGTCTGCCCGAACCTTTGGCCCAGCCAGATAAGTCCCTCAACAACAAAGATGCAAAAATCTTCGAGGGAATATCCAGCAACGCAATTGGCCTATAGTTATTAGGGATCGCTCTGGTGCACTTTTTATGAATCGGTACGATGATCGACTCTTTCCAGCTCTCCGGAAACGATGCTCTTGCCTGAATACCCTCAAAGAGAGTACTCATTAAACGAGCCCATAATTTTGAATGGAGTTTGAGGACCGTGTTGGAAAGACGGTTGGGGCCGGGAGCCTGTGAGTTTTTACTCCACAGAATAATGTGCTCAATTGCTTCCCCTGTAAATTCCAGATTTCTGGACAGACCTCCCCCAGGATGGCATCAACAGAAGCCTCCCTGTAGCCATCCGAATAGTGGCTCACCCAGTCTTGTTCGCTTATTGATTAAATCATACGAAGTAGGACATGCCACACAAGTGATTGCTCGCCAGAATGCTCCTATATTCCTGGACCCAATTAAGGATAGCATCCTGGCTGTGTCATTCAGCACCATCTGATGCTTATAAAGGCGCAGTCAGCGCCTAAAGGCAACTTTTAAGGATCTACAGTCCAGGTGGGAGAGGTTATTCCCATTTTTTAGCGACCTCCGTAGTTCCCTCTTTTTCTGTTGGACTACTGGATCCTAAGAGTGGTTCCTTACCTGGCATATCCTATGCTTTGGAGATGGCATTTCTGCATTGATTCTGGCCAGTACATCCTAGTAAGGGGTTGTAAGGAGCCAGGACTCGAGTTCCCCCTTACCAAATAGTCTTTCTAGCATGGAGTAGAACCTCTGCAGGTTCTTAGAGTTCCAAACAATTCTATTCTTCCTGCCATTGATATTCAAAGAATGCCAGTAGGAACCAGCAGAATATTCCCGCCTCTCCACACACCAGCTAAGAGTCAGGGGGTTGTGGTCACTGAGATCAGAATGAACAAATTGACAGGAAACTTACATTTTGGAAGATTTCGTCTGATACAATAAAATAGTCAATTATGCTACTGAGCTTTACCCTATGCCAAGTGAAGTTGGGTGGAACATCCCCTGTAACACTGCCATTCAGCATGCAGAGACCCCAGGCGTCCATACAGGCCACCCATACTGTGTCTCTCTCTTTCACAACAGTATTTTGCGGGTTACTTTCCCTCAGCTCGGCATGAGTAATACAAGATGCATTGAGGTTCCCACAAATCAGTATAGAATTCGTATAGTATAGAATTCGAGTTCCTTTTTACCTGCCAAGAGTATATAATCTCTTCAATAAAATCGAGAAAGGTTTCCTGCTGGATTGCTCCTGAGTGCCAATATAGATTAAGGACTAGAGAGAAGCCCTTACCCGGATAGACCAGGCTGTCCCACTCCACAGCCTGAACAAAAGAATTAGGCATTGCGTAGTTGGAAACTGAGATTTTCATGTCATTCCATATCCCAAAGAGCAGACCAGAGCCCGGTCGGCCTTTCTCACTTTTATAGGCAGGATTAAGTAAGCATTCATAGCCATCAACTGAGGGAAGAGCTCTCAGCCATGATTTTTGCAAACAGACCATGTCTACCTCAAATCTTAGTGATCTTGACGGGGCAAACAAATTAGCAAAGCACCTAGAGTTCCAAGAAACGCACGTTATGTTATCAGAGGAGACCCTGGGGGTCATTACGAGTTTGGAGGTAGCCATGCCACTATTTGCAGCAGGCTGCCTCCAAACTCGGGTCCGGGTTCCTTGAACGAGGATTTACCGGGCCATTCCAACCTTTGAGGACCCGGTAAATCCTCATTCAATTTACCCATCCCCATTCCCATGGGAATGGGGAGGGAGCAAACAACGGTCCCGTTAATAACGGGCCCGTTATTAGCTCCCTGGTCCTTTAGCGGCTCCCACTAAGGGTGCCTGGTAAAACCAGCCGCCCTTAGCGGGACCTGCTAAAGGACCTCGTAATGCGGAGGTAAGGGGTTACCGGCACCATTACCGGCACCTTTAACCCCTTACCGCCAACCTCGTAATGAGAACCCCTATCTCAAACAGGAATCAGCTACTTTTTGCGTACATTTAAAGAAGCAGCCACCCAACTCCAGTCAGACCCAATAGATGACTCGGTGTCTACACTTAAATTATTAACTACAGATCTACCCCCATTCCCACCAACTGGACATTTTACAGTTAAAATCAGAGAGGGGTCAGAGCTGCTAACCATACTAGAGCGTGGACTGTTTTGGGCATTACATTTCAGCAGATTTTTGGATAAACCAGGTGCGACAACCAAGAACCCCCAGATTTTCAGCTGGTCGGAGGCTAATAAAACCTGATCTAATACGAGGCAAGACCCAAAGTGCAGGATGACCTTGTCTGGTCTAATATTATTCCAGAACTCCACCTGGACGATATCTGCTGAAGTAAGGTGCTCCAAGGATGGAATTTTGGTCAGCAATTTCATAACATGAGATCTATTCAGTGTTAACTGGACACAGTCACCCAGAGACCACTCAACGACCAATGTCAGGAGTGAAGACACTTCTTTGTGCAACGGTATAACAGACTGTCCATTCAGAAGGTTTTGACGCCGTCTAGCCTCGATAGTAATAAAACCTCCATGCATTTTTGGTAATGCCCTTTTTATTTGATGCCTTTTTAGTGAGGGTGGGAGGAGTAAGCTTCTTTTCTTTCGTTTTTGGCACCCAAGTCAAAGATTAGAAAGGGCCAGCTGGTTCAATTCTTTCTCCTGGCAGTAGCAAACTACTCGGAAGGTCACCCCTAACGTCAACCATCAGCTCTTCCTCGGCCTAGAGCACGTCAGCCTCTATGGGGGAAATTAACTCAATCATGAGCCCCTCTGAGTTTTCAAAAAAATGTATTGTTGCTTCGCTTAGTGGCTGCAGGCAGCATTCTCTAGCTTTGGGAGAAAACTCAGTTAGTCCTTCCACCAGCGAATGTGATACAGATTGTGGTAAGAGGAAGGGCAGTTCAGGTAGACCTTGGATTCCAAGGGCCGATTTTTAGGTAGCCATGCCAGAGGGCCAACAGGGGTGTAATAAGGCCCGGAAGAGGAAGGACTCTTCTGACCTCCCCAGGCCAACCAGAAGGGGCAGATCCAAAGGCCCCAGAGGCGACCGACACGTTTAATAGGTTGAGAGAAGCCTTTATGACTAAATCGGGGGTGCCGAGCCTCATGACCCCCTACCCAGGGGAAGAGAATATGGACAACACAGAGGAAGAGGTTCCCCCTGATGAGGAACCCGCAAAATCCCCAACTTCCTCGCAAGAGGAAGCAGATAAGGAAGGGGATGAAGGAAGTTTGCTGCCACCAAAACAGAGGCTGAGAAAGCTAAACAATATAGAGGACGAAGAAACCCCAGATATGTTTCAGCCAGAGGAAATTAGAAACCCGAAATCCTCAGAATGGGTGCCCACCCCAAGAGTCGCAAGATACATGACTCAAAGACTGCGCAAGACATTTGAGAAAGAGGTGAGGAAAAGGATGAGGGCGTAGTGCCCAAAACCAGAACTTCCAGGCAAAGTAGCTGAAGCGCCAGAACTAGACCCCAAGATGCTGGCTTTCATCGCCAAATCTAACAGGGACCCCAGGGAAGGGATCGACCGCTCATGCAGGAGTTGCCACGAAAAAGTCCTGGATCTGGTGGGTCCCCTAACCAAGATTATGGACTTGGCGGAGCGAGCGAAAGACACCAGGGAAGAAGTGGAACCAGAGGTGTTAGTAAACTGGGCACAGAGAGCAGTGTTTCTATTGGGGAATTCCAATTGTGCAATATCCTCCGAACGCAGAAGAGGATTACTGCTGAAAATAGACCATAAAGTAGGAGATCTGTCCTCATACGAAGCGGGCAAAGCAGCGCAAGGGCTGCTGTTCGGTGAGACATTTGGAAAAGAGATGGGGAGATTCATAGAGACCTACACCTCCCTGAAAAAGGCACAAGCCTCTATTAAAAAGATCTTCCCCGGAAGAGTTTTTGGAGGGACCGGTCGGTATAGAGGTCGAGCGACCGGTCGCTATCAGACGTCCAGAAGGCCTCAATCGAACAGAGCACATTACTGGGAGTATAAGCAGCCAGACACCTTCTTCCAACCCAGAGGTCGCTTCCCCAGAGGAAGACGAGGCAGAGGCCAGGGAAGAGGACAAAACTTCCCCACAGGTGAGAGTATCCATATATCCATCAGTAAGGGGAGGACAGCAAAATACTGGGAAAACTAGCGCACGCTTTCCAACAACGCTTGGGTACTACAGTCGGCCAAAGGCTTGCACATACAGTTTACTCAGACCCCAACCCAATACAAAGCCCCCCGACCAATAGTATCAGCGCAAACAGAGAAAGACTTGTTACACGCAGAACTACAGAGTCTAGCAAAGAAATGAGGTATCGAGCCGTGCGAGGCTCCGAAATTCATAAGCAATATGTTTCTGGTTCACAGTCAGTGAGACCAGTCATAAATTTGAAAGACATGAACAAGTGGATAGTTTACAACCATTTCAAGATGGAAGGTACTCACCAATTAAGAGACACACTCAGACAGGGTGACTGGCTCGCAAGAATAGATCTGAAAGATGCCTATCTCAAGATTCCAGTACAAAGAGAATACTGCCCCTTCCTAGCGTTCGACTGGGACAGGCAGTTTGCGACAATGCCATTTGAACTAGCATCAGCGCCCTGGCCATTTACGAAACTGATGGAGCCTGTAGCAGCAACGATCAGGGAGAAAGGAATATGGATCATTATCTACTTAGACGATATCCTGCTAATGGCAAGCAGCGAAGACCTACTTCGCTACCAGACCAGCTGAGTAGCGAATCTCTAAGCCTCATTAGGGTTTCTAGTGAACCGAGAGAATTCAGAGATGATACCAGTGAAGAGGATAGAGTTCCTAGGTTTCATCATAGATACCAGGACAGCAACCCTGGAGCTACCGAACAGGAAGATTCGGGACGTAAAAAGAGAAATAAGGAACTGTATTCGCAGACCAGTCACATCACTGCGGACGATCACACGAATTGTAGGCCTATTAGCAGCGTCAATTCAAGCGATATTCCCAGGACCCCTGCATTATCAGGCGCTGCAGAGACTGAAAATAAGACATCTGCAGCAGGGCTTCAGCTACCACCAGCTAGTGCCTCTAGACCAAGAGTCCAGAACAGAGCTGGAGTGGTGGCTACAGAACATGGAGGCATGGAACGGCAGAGCCATGTTCGGCAACCGTCCAGACATAGTAATAGAATCAGATGCCAGCAGAGCAGGCTGGGGAGCCCGGTGTGGGAAACTCCAAACAGGAGGCAGATGGTGCTCAGAGGAACTCGGGCTGCACATAAACTGCCTAGAACTATTGGCCGGCTCTTTCGCGATCAAAGCCTTCACGAAGGACAAAGTTAATTCATGTATCCTACTGAAGATGGACAACATCTCAACGGTCAGATACATAAATCACTAAGGTGGAACGAAGTCCAGATTATTAGCAGAGATAGCCAAGGATGTTTGGCACTCCTGCCTGGAGTCAGGAACTGCAGTAATAGCAGAATATTTACCAGGCGCTCATAATGTAGTGGCGGACTGGAACCCCAGACATCTAACAGATTCCAGCGACTGGATGCTGGACAGAGCAATCTTTCGGCAGATAGAAGAGCTCTGGGGGCCAATTCGCACAGATCTGTTCGCGTCCAGACTGAACGCACAGAAGAACAGATTTTTCAGCTGGAGGCAGGACCCAGCGGGGATGGATGCCTTCCTACAAGATTGGAGAGAAGAGACACTATACTTGTTTTCTCCATTCGTAATGATAAGCAGAGCTTTAACGAAAGTACGCAGAGAAGCAGCAAATCTGATAATAGTAGTTCCGATATGGAAGTCGCAAGTATGGTTTCCAGCGCTTATGGAGCTAATATCCGACTATCTGAGAATGTTGCCTCAAAGGGAAAACCTTCTCACTGACCCAGTTGGGTTGTGTCACCCTCTGAGAGTGAAGGGGACAATGCCGGTGATGGAGTGCAGGATAGCAAGAGATGCTGGAATCTCATAGGAATTTCGGCGCAAGCTGCGAGCCTCATCGCAGAGTCATGGGCTACGTCAACTAGAAAGAGCTATGACGCAGCATGGAACAGATGGTCAAGGTGGTGCAAAAGGAGAAGTTTTCATCCCGTTTCTGCCCCTTTAGTAGAGATACTAAATTTCTTAGCAGAACTACTACAAGATGGCAAAGCCTACAGAACGATAGGAGTATATAGATCTGCAATATCAGCAGGACATACGCCCATCGCAGGAGTCCCAGAAAGGGAAGAATGTGGTGGTGATTACACTTCTGAAAGGGATAAGATTTAGGAAGCCACTGCAACCAAGATACGAGTCCCTATGGGACGTATCAGTCGTACTACAAGTATTAGCAGACTGGCCAAGCTATAGATACCTATCATTAGACAGACTGTCTGGAAAATTGGCAATGCTACTATGTATGGTATCATGTAGAAGAGTACCAGATGTCAGAGCACTAGAAATAGACAGAAATGTATATGGACCAGACAGAGTGACTTTCCACCTGGCCAGGAGAACGAAGACAGATTCCTCCACAATAACATACCCATATATGCAAGAACACCCAAAATGGTGCGTAGCCACATGTATAAAAGAATATGCAAATAAGACAGCTGAGCTGAGACCGATGGGGATGACGCAATTGCTGATAGCACGCAGGAAGCCGCATAAAGGCATAGCGACGGCCACCATAGCGAGATGGGTTAGAGAGGTTATGAAGCTAGCAGGGATAGACATGGCAAAATTTGGAGCACGCTCAGTGTGAGGCGCAATGGCATCGAAGGCACTGAGGCAGGGAGCAACGTTGTAAGATATATTGAAAGCAGCTGATTGTGCGAGTGATAATACGTTCAGAACCTTTTATTTTAGACCGATTAACACACTAGCAGAAGCTATATTAAGAAGCTTTGAACAAGCATAATGCTCGCCTCCATCTTGACATAGAATGAAGATTGCCCCTGCTAATAGCACAGGGAGCTCTTGATTCTATTAAAGACAAGGAGGCAAACATTAATTTCCCACCCTAGATACACGGGAGAGGCAAAATGATAACAAGAAAATGTACTGTGATATGTATCTGAATAATTAGCAGGATTTCCTCTCAGAATAGGGTGTGTATCTGCCGCCCTAACATGTACTGTTGTTTCCGTCTTTAGGAGATGATCACAAGAACAGCTGAAGACGTACGAGAAAGGAACGGGACAAGTTGACCAAGATCGCAAGTTAGAATGCGAGGGATGGACTCAGCAGAGCTCTACAGTTCAGAGACTTTGTGGAACAAGTTGATGATGTGATGAAGACTGATGGGAAATGAAGTTTTTGAAAAAATAAAAGTCAATGAAAGGATTGAAAAATGTTATTAATTTTGTTGAAACTGCTGGAGAGTAATAAATAAGAAGATGAAGCATAATGCTCACCTCCTTGTCTTTAATAGAATCAAGAGCTCCCTGCACTATTATCAGGGGGAATCTTCATTGTCTGATGTTTGAGACAGTTAGACTGGGACTGCCGCCACCTTATCTAACTGGTAAGCTCAATGTTGCTGATAGTCAGCACAGACTTCATAGTTCTCAGTCTTTGCTGCAGGACACCCTCGAACTAGAAAAGCCAACCTAACATTATCTTGGTATACTGCTGTAGATGAATGTTCCCTTTCTTTATCTCTGTGGAGGTTTAACTTTTTTATTTTTCAATGAAACAGGGAGCCCCATCGTAGACTCTGATTTGATTTGAAATATTTGTATAGTACTCTGAACGAACCAAATCGTATCTAAGCACAGATGGAACAACACCATATCAATGGGGACCAAGGGGGGAAAGACTCAGATAGGATCAATACAAGCAGAAATCCAGGCCCTGATAATATTCCTACCTATCAATCACTTGAACAGGTAGGTTTTTAGGGCTTTACGAAATTAAAAGAGAGATTTCAAAACCCTCAAATTTCCATCGGAAGACTGTCCCACAGTTTGGGCCCGTAAACTGCAAATCCTCTGCACCCCTAAAAACACAGAGAGATGGGGGAACGGGAGGATAGCTCAGTGGCAACATGCTCGCTTTGGAAACAAGACAACATGAAGCAACATGGGCTCGATCCCCGGGTCTGTGCTTAGAAACCTCTGTGTATTAAGCGCATTATAAATAACCTCTCATATCATAACTACTCAACAGCAGTTTATCCGCTGACCACAACCAACGTGTAGTGTAATATCTGCAAATTTTATTCAACAAATAAGAGGCAGGTAGATTTTTAAACATTTGAAAATTAGCTTCTTGTGGTCCTACATTTTGGTTCTTTTTTATTTTTTTATTCTTTAATTGGATTCAAAATCAAACCTTTCACAAAAAACAATGACAAGAAGAAAAAAGAAAGAAAAAATTATTACAAACACATACAAAAATGTAAAAAACACAAACACTAAAAGCTATAAGATGATAATTACACAATTGCTTAAATGGCTTCACGAAAAAAAAGAAAGAGAAAAGAAAGAATCTAAAATTACATTCATCAACACCTGTGATCAGAGTTACATCTGCTTCTCCTTTACTTGATTGTCACCATCCACTGCACACAACTATTCAAAGGGATCAGCCCAGCTTTTTTGTCTTTCTGTATGTTATTGCTGCCTCTCCTTCACTATGTGAATGCTGGTCTAGCGTTCTCTCTGCTCATCTCACCATCGCTCTCTCTCTCTTTGTCTTTCTTTGCGAGCACCTTTCCCTCACTTCCCATTTTTCACTCTTTGTCTCTTTCTTGCTCTCTGTGGGTGAAAGTCCTGTTGCCAGGTGTATGTTCGCTACTGTCAGTATTATGAGAGCGACAACAACAGAGACATTACCCAAGTGGGGCCAGAACGCTATTTGGTGACGTACATGTTCATCCTGGATGTCCTGCAGGAATCTCGCCATCAGACTGGTGACATATTATCCATACCAGAGGATCTAAGAGGCCACTGTGGCACACCTATAGGCTCTGAAGAGGTGCTGGGTTTGTAACAGACCTAGCAAGGGTCCAGGGGACCAGACTGTAGGGTCTATAGATGTGTTTATTTTCTATGTTTTTATTATGAGCCTTTGTGCACACCATACCAACCAATCACTGGCCATCACCAACATTGGTGCTGAAAGATGTTGGTTAAAAGGCCCCTCTTTCTGACATGGATTACCCACATCATATTATCATTAATACAAATCAAAGAAGCCAGGGCTTCTATATCTACATCGGGAGGATTGCTCAGCGGAAACGGGTTCGCCTTGTAAGCAAGACGACAGGAGCAACAGCAGTTTGATCCCTGGGTCCGCGCTTAGAAACCTCTCGGTATTAAGCGTGTTATAAATGACATATCATATAAGGTGGCAGTCCGTCACACTTAGCATTCGTTTTCTTATAAACCAAACAATGGTTCTGCTTGCCCTGTTATATTTCAGATGCTAGTCATTGATGTAGCTGTGAGCGGCGTTGCACTGTACTCAGCTCCATGAAATAAGCATGGATTGCTTTCACGACATGACTTGACATGGCATGCATTGCTTGCGGGATTGTTTTCACTAAAGGAACAGCTCATCAACTAACTGGACGCGAGAATCTAATTGTTGAGGATGATGTAACCTGTGTTCTCATGCAGTGCAGCCTTTCGTGGATAAATATATCGTGATATACTTAAAAGCAACTTTTCAGCACTTGCTCTGCATCAGTATTTGAGTGGAAACGTACTCCACTGACAAAAGGTTGCGCAGGAAGGATACTGGTGCAATACGTACAGAGGCCATGGCTGAAGGGCATAGTCGTGAGACCACAAGAATCTATGCAACATGATTGGCCATGGCTCGTGGGCCCAAAAGAAAACTCAGCAATATTAGACCATTATAAAGTCAGGCGTGTTCATCTGGTAGTCAGTCAATTGCCAACTAATGATCCTTGCTGGTAGATGTATAATGCATGTTTTTCACTAGCCTTTTCAGACTGGGGGTGCATATCATAGAAGACCAACACTGTCATTTGCAGAGGGAAATGGAAAATGCTAAATAATTTATAACATGTTTCTCTAATAGTGAACGGTTTATTAATGTACATGACAATAATGGCGTCAGTGAAGGAAAGGCCTTGCCACCTGTGCCGTAATACCCTCTCAATGAGTAAACTCACATACTATGGAGGCAAACATACTTAGATACATGCCATGACCATCTATATGAAACCAACAAAAAGGTCCCAAATCAGTTCATTATACACAGACATGTTTACGCGTCATGTTCCAAAAAGCCACGTGTGGCCTGATTACGAGTTTGGCGGTATCAAACTGGAAATACCACTAAACTCATTTGCTATTACCGCATTACTACATGCAGTGTGCTAGAGAAAACATGCAGTGTCCATATGACTTCAAGTCATGCAGACGCATCTGTTACTCCCCATTTATCAGTCATTAAGTAATGGTATCCTTGTGGTATTACCTTTCAGGTGATAACACACGCAGTAATGCTTTTGTCTGGAGTACATTTCCTCCATACAAATGTGGGTGGAAAACATTGTTTCAGTAATGAAACTCCTAATTTGGCAGAGTGGCAAAACATCGAGGGGGTCATTTTAAAAGGCGTCCATGTCATTACATCGACCACCGCTAGTTGGGGGTCTTGTAGTTTGACTCTTGTAAGTCGACTTTATTGTTGTGTTTTGTTTTTTTAATTGGGGGGACCCTCCATCCCCCCACCGCTGCCCCTACACCACCCATCCACCACGCCTCCCCTACACACACACACACACACACAAACACATATAAAACAACTAAAAAAGTCTGATTTACAAGATAAATTGTGGTTGTACGGTGCGCAATAGGGAGTGCGTAATTGATGTGGACTTGCTCGAAATGCGATTGCTGAATTTCAGGGGTTTTGTTGTGTTAAATCTCTCTTAACCACGTTTATTTTCACTGAATTTCAAAGGTTTTGTTGCTATGCATTTTTCACGTGAAATCTGCACCTTAACTCTAATAACTAAAAAATGTTCACTGAATTTCAGGGGTTTTGTTATACTATATTTTCTTTGGGGCCCACCAGCCATGTCCTTCAGCCGTGGCCTCGGCCTATAGCCATGGCCAGTAGCCTCAGCTTTCAGCCATGGCCACTGTACATGTTGCACCAATAGATTTCTTTGGGTCCATTAGCCGTGGCCTTCAGCCGTGGCCACTGTACATGTTACACCATTGGTTTCCTCTGAGTCCACTAGCCATGGCCTTCCGCACAGAGACCTATTACCCCCTCCCTAGATGTGATCACTTCAGGTGTAAAATTACCTTTTCATTTCACCGTCTCCCCATTCCCTTTGATTCCTCCAATGCCTTTTCATTTCACCGTCTCCCCATTCCCTTCGGATTCCTCCAATATTCCCGTGATAATGGCAATGAACTACACATACAGTGGCATTGAACTACCCATGCCTGCGGGATTCCCCTGGCATTTCCCCGATAACTCTTGATAATCCCAAACTCTTCCCTGTCCCCACAGGCACTCACCAAGTGCCCCCTTTCTCTTTCCATGCCCCCCAACCCCTCACTCCAATCAATAACATTTTTCTTCTGTGGCCCTCTCCTGGCCATTACCCCCACCACTGTTTTTGACACATTTTCTTCTCTGAGGTGGACTTGATTGACATGCAAGTGCTGTATCTCAGGGGTTTTGTTGTGTTAAACCTGATCACCTGAACTCTCTCTTATCAAATTGATTTTAAGTGAATTTCAAGCGTTTTGCTATACCGTGGTTTCTTTGCGGCCCACTAGCCATGGCCTTCTGCTGTCGCCAATGTACATGTTCTACCAACAGTTTTCTTTTGGGCCCACGAGCCATGGCGGTTTTTGCTGTGCCCTGCGTAGCAATTTTGACTTTTTCTCTATGGGAAATAAATGGGAGTAGACCGAAAACAGTGATGTTTTGCTTTCTTAATAACTTTTTCATTTTAAACAAATCCTTCCCAAAATGTCCAATCTGGGGTGGGCGTGACAAACTTTTTGTTTGCAAAATATCAGCCAAATCTGTCATGCAAGTCAAAAGTTATAAGCAATTACATTTTTGGGTTTCCTATGAAACTTGTTACTCACCTTAACTATAGCGCTGCAACCCCTCCACTATAATATATAGATATATCAAATGGGCACCCTGTTCTTTTTATTATATTTAATACGTTTTATTATTTTATCTGCTGTTGGACTCTTGAATAAAGGATTAGTAGTGACAGACACTTTTTACTTGTAATTAATTGTTCCTCATAGGTGCTGACAATAAAATGTATGCGTTACTGTGAGTTTTAATTATGAACTTGAAGATAAAAATGCATTTGTATGTATTTTATTTGCTTACTGTATATGCTCATTATGATATGATATTACGTACAAGCTGGGCACCAGTTTCTGACTCCAATTGCGCTTCACTCAGTTTCTATTGTACAAAGTTTGTTGCTTATGTCTAGCTGCATGGTCACGGTTGAGGCTTATGGGAAGAAAATTGACTGTACCCGCTTACCTTGCGCTATTAATTAGATTGATTGATAGCTACATAAAAGGTTTTAACTTCAGTGTGGTTCTTATTTGGTGTTTACAAGTGGTCAGCCGACACATGTTTCAACCCCTTAGGGCCTTTATCAAGGCTGGTAAATTGACATACACATACACAAGTGAATATTGCGACATTCAGTGATTGTGATAAATGTGGGCATCAGAGTATAATATTCATTTAATAATTAAAACATTTTTAAACAGAATTACATTTTATTGTCATGTTTAACACAAAAATTACATACATTGAAAAAATGTCATAAGCATATGTATTGATCAGAAGATATCAATGCAAGAGATTACACAGTCCCATTGGAAGAAAAGGAGGGAAGGAAGAGAGGTTTTTGAAAGTTAGTTCCCAGGTAGTTTAGGGCTATGTTTAAAACCATAATGTCTATACGTGAGTATCGTTTCGATTTACATAGGGCCTTACATAGATTTGAAGATTTGAATTGTTAGGTCTGCATCCTGTACGATCATGCATCGGAAGTGTCCTTCATGCCTGGTGGGGCTGTTATGCTGAGAAACCGAACGGATTTTAGATTCCCATAGTACTGGAGATGGTCTCATTCAGATATGTTTGTACATTTCCAAAGTGGCTGTTCCATTCCTTCTGGGTGCAGAGTTCTTGTGATCTGCCATAAATTGTGCCAGTAGGCTCGTTGGTGAATGTGCTGGCTTGAGAGAGTCACCTGTTTTTGCCCTCCATTTTGAGGTAGTCATTGGGTGAGTGAATTAGAGCGAGGTTCAGTTGTGGGTGGGTTGGTGCTCGATTTATTTGTGGCTCATGCATGAGGTTGCTGCCGCGCATGAGGCTTGTTCAAGGGTGTCAAGAAACCGATCAGATTCTGCGGTCAAATTCCACTTAGCACCTACACTGAATTGGTGATAATAGAATCGGCAAAGGGTAAGTCACAAGGCACTATCCTTGGTCCTTTAAGATCACCTCTATGCACTCTCTTTCTTCTGCTAGTGTCTATTTAGTCTCCACTGTCACATTCACTCTGAAAACTCTCATATTTCGTCCTTCCCTCATCCTTTTCTGACCAGCTCCATTCAACTATCTGATTGTTTAACTGCATGTGAGCAATGGTGGATACACCTCAATTCTATTAAAAATGAAATTCTCCTTTTCACTACTACCTCTCCTCTGGGCCATCCTCCTCCTCCATCTAATCTGTTATTTTTCCTCCTGACTATATTCCTTTTTCTTCATTTGTCCCGAATCTTCATGTCATCTTTGGCCCTTAGATCACATACTCAAATTGCATTTCTTCTCTTGCATGCTCTTGTCGCGATCATCTTTACAATCTTCATAAAATACAGACCTTTCTTAGCTTTTCTGCAACTTACATTCTTATGTCTTCTTTGTTTTTCTGTCATCTTGATTACTGTTCCACCCTTCTTTTGGGTCTCCCCGCCTATGCCCTTTCTCCTCTTCAGTCAATTTTAAATGTGGAATTCATGAATCTATGCTTGCTTCCTCCTCATTCTCCTCCCCTCGCTGTTCTTCAATGGCTTTCTTTTCAAACTCGTAGGCAATGTCATTGGCTGAGCATGGTCTTCATATGTCTGCATGGCCTTGTGCCTTCTTATCTCTCTTCTGTTATTGCAGCTAATTCTTCTATTCATGCTCCTTGTTCTTCCCTGTTTCTACCCTCTATTCGCTCCGTTATCTGTGCTGAGTCTCAATTCTACTCATTTTCTCTTCTGGATCCTGAACTTCCTCTGCCCGTACATTACTTCCCACTGGCTATTGACAGGGAAATGTATTTCACTTGTATGTTTGTAAAGCCCTTGCACTTTGGAATTTGCCATAAGCCAGCTATGGCACCAGTTTGTAATTTGTTTCTAATAGACTCACCGTTCAGGACTGTCTGCACAAAGCTTAAAGGTTCTTACCTCTAACCGTCCGTATTGATTTGCGTCCAGTATTCACACTAAGTATACTTTTCTCACTTCATGCATGCATTCAAGGTCCTTTTTCTGGTGCTGAAATCGTACTGCTTGGATGCACTTCCATGCACTCACCCCCGACTCTTGCAGGTTCTCTCCTTGCAAGTGAACTCTGAGGCCCTGCTGGGGCTCACAAACTAATCTGAGACTGTGGCGTGTGTTCCCCAATCTGTTGTTGCTTCTGCACTCTGGGTGGCATTCAGACCACTGCCTAAAGCATAGTTCTAAACCTAACAGTCTCCTATGCAACGTGGTACGTCTACATTTCATTTCTCCGATCGTTCGGACACTGTGCCATTCCTATTATATGGTGTTAAGGTATGGGGCAAGAGCTCCTTTGGTTGAAAATTCGGTAACCTCAACAGCAGCAACTTTTGCTGTGCATGAGGAACTTGGCCATGGTGACCTAAAGCATCACCTCATGGGTAACCCAGTATTTGGCTTAGCTATCGATATCGTGTAAGGATAGTGTGACCCTTTCCCAGGTTATTTTGGGAGCTATTTGTGCAAGGGAAAATCACTTAGCATACCCTGACTATATGACCTGCACACAAGTGGTTTGATATCCTACTTTTAACCGCATAAAACGCTCTTTGAGAGAACGCCATCTGGGAGAGAGCGATGTAAACTAGTCAAGCGTAGCTCTGAGGATTTCCCATTCATGTGTGAGAAAGCCGCCATGTCCCGCTTTTTTTTCTTGCAGTGTTTATATCCAACATTTTATGAAGAATGATCTTATATCGAATATTTTATAAGGAAGAATCTTATGAAGAATGCATTTAGGGGTCGGGTAAAGGGTTCAATCTTGTGGGGAAACGGTTGGGTTGGGTTTTTAAGAGTGGGAAACATGGGTTTGGGGGGAACCCCCCCCACAAAAATATTTTTTATATAAATTGTTATAAAATATTTGATAGAAGTGCATTCTTCATAAAAGGTTTTGTTATAACGACATGTAACCTTCTGGGATTGGAAGGAATTCCAAGAAAATACAGACCACGTGGCTTTTTCATGCTTGAAAGTGGGAAACGTGAGAGCTCTCATCAAGCACCCTAACAGAGATCACGCGTTAAGAGTTTCGCTATAAAAAAAATGACCGCTACTTCATTTGATCTAATAAAATGCACTAAACACGATTATGAATCTGTTAACATAGTGCCATTTGGTAGCACCAATGTGGCACAGTCGACTGGTAAGGATTACTGGGACTGCTGGTGCCCTGTAAATCCAAATTGGATTGAAAGTAGGGCGCACTTTCTATTATGCTGACGCTGATTTAAAATGTTTGGGGATTGTTAAATGCAGACCTGACTTTTCTTGTATTTATTGTTCACCTATATTCTGACTCAAATTGGGCATTATATGTATTCTTTAATAAGGCGGTTAAACAAAGGGTTGTTTACAAAAACAATATTAGTGGTAAAGCAGTGGCTAACAAGACAAACCTACCAGAAAAGATTCTTTACTATATTTTATTGTAATACAGAAGTAGTTACAATGCCTAGTAGAGAATATGCACAGTGCAATTCTTTTACATTATGCTTTTTTGTGACTTTACCGAATGCCTGATGATGAACTGATCACTGCATTTTAGCTTTGATTGTTCCAACTAGCACATTTTACAGTTGCCAATTTGTTAACTATATCATTACAATTACAGCCAATGATGTTTTAAGCACTTTGCACCCGGGGAAGGGCCATTGGCCAATCAGATGGCTGGAAGAATATACATTCTCCGCCCACTGCTCTGGCCACCCAAGGCCTTTCCCCGTATGGCGCGATTTAAAATAAAATATTTATGATTTATGTGGGGAGGCAACAGGGAGCGTCACCCTGTTGCCTCCTCACCTCGCCCTCACCCCCAAAACTAACAAACGCCTTTCCAAGCCCCTTAACCTCCTCCCAACTTACCTGCGATATGGGAGCTTTGAGTCCGTCCACTGCTATAGAAATCGAAAGGTGGTGGCCATCTTTAAAAAAATGGAAATCTTTCCTGGGAGATTGGCTGTGCAAACAGCTATTCTCCCGAGGGGGAAAAACAGACCATTCACACCCCAGGTGAACCACAGGGTGAAAATGGCTTTCAGGCACTGGCGGGATGCAGACATGGCTGGTTATGGCCGACAGCCATGTCTGCCCACCCTTGCCTTGGCGTGAATGCCATATTGATGGTACATTGGTAAAAGGTCCTCCACCGTATTAATGCTGTCACACTTCCAAACATTTGGATCTTCATGTCTTTTGCGCCCATCCCAATACGGGATGGGTAGATACTCAACACCGTCAATGAGCCATTAGTGGTGATAGAGCATCCATGTAGATAGAGAACTAGGATCTGCTTCCTTGTTATTTTAGAGAATAGCTGAGCTGGGTAGAGTCTCCTCAAGTAAGAGTGATATGCAAGTATATACACCCATAACATACCCTCATAAGTAGATTCAGTTACAGTATCTGTATCTCTTGTTAATGCAGCAACACGTGAAAACGAACCCATCATGTTGTCTCACCCACATCTGTTTCAGATAAATCTAAGTGGGGATCAGCTATCAGATCATTCACCTCCAATTTTTCAAGTGTGTTCTGATCCAGAGTTGTGTGTGTGTGGCATCAATACTAGCTAAAAGTGACTACACTTGTTCCTGACGCAGTATCCTTGTGTCTTGCGCTTGCAGCAGAACAAATGTGCGCTACAATCGCTGATGATGCCATTGTTTTTCGCAGCATTAGTATTCCTCATTAGTGTCATGTCCTCATCCTCTCACTATGCCCATTACCTCCCGATGTAAAGTGTAAGTGGTGTGGACATGGGGAAGAAAACGAAGTGCAGAAAAGGGAGGCGGTCAAAAGAAGAAGTGGAGTGCTTGCGTACACATCTTGCCTCTCAGATCTTATTGTGTTTGCCCACTAGATAGCCGAACAAGGTGAGCAGCCTCACGTGCTGTCTTACCATTGTGCAGGGGCCCATCACTCTCTGGCCATTCTCATTCAGCGTGTGAGGTCCTGTCCGCCCCCGCACTCATTGTGCAATATCTTTGCCAGTCCTTCTCCTGCTTCACAATGAGTGTGGTCCCATAACGGGTTCTGGCTGTTGCGGGTCCTGTTGACAACATCTTACGTGGCCATTTTTATGGGTCCTGTTACCACCATCTTGCCTGGCCGCTCCGCCTGGCCTTCGCTGGCCCCTGCTTTTTCTGCTTGCTTGTTTCTCCTACTGCCTGACTGCCTCCTCTACCCAGCCAGCCTCCTGGCCCACCAGGTCTGAGAGCCCCAGTTTTTTGTCACCATCGTCTCGGCCCAGATCCGCCAGACCATCTCAAACTCCTCCAGCTATTTCTGCTGCAGCCTTACTTACTGCACGCCAGCTTGCACCCTGCTATACCCGGACCACTTCCATGTAGCGGCTCCTCTTGGCGCCCACAGCCTCACCTGACAGACGCCTCCTCTGCTTCCTGACTGCTTCTTCCCTTCCTCCTGCCCTGCCATCCTCCTTCTTCTCTCTCATCAGCTACGTGGACTATTTCTAATGTTCCTCACCCCTATCGTAATGGTTCTACTTTCCTGCACCCACTAATCCACAACTTCCTGCCTCCTCAGGTGTTCTACGCCTTGTGCCCTCCCTCCTCCTCACCTGCAACTTGTACTTCACCCTAAGTATCCTACCCATCCCCTCAGTGTCCCTACCTTCCTTCACTCACTAGCCTACAGCCCCCTGCCTTCTCCCCTTCCATCGCTGACTACATTAACTGCACCAGGTGTGCTCCACCCCCATCTCCGTCCACCCAGGTGTGCTACGCCCAGACGTGCTCCATCCACCCACTAATCCACAGCTTCATGCTTCCTCAGGCATACTACGCCTTGTGCCCTATCTTCTCCTCACCTACAACTTGGACATCACCCCAAGTACTCCACCCATCTTCCCAGTGACCCTACATTCTCTTACTCACTAGCCTACAGCCCCCCTGTCTTCTCCCCTTCTATTGCCAGCTACATTGACTGCACCAGGTGTGCTCCACCCTCCATTTCCGTACCCTAACCACCTATCTCCTCTCCCTTTGCCACCAGCAACGTGGACTGCACTACTCCACCGCACCTTACAGCTTAGTGGCTCTATTTTTCTGAACTTTTCTCCCCTTTCTTCATATACTACACCATGTTCGCTCCACCCTCTACCTTTGTGGACTGCAACCACCAACCTCCCACTCCTTTGTCACCAGCAACGCAGATAGCACTTTCATCACCGGCTACATAGTTTGCACCTAATGCACTCCTTCCTTTACCTTTGTTGACCGCAATTACCAACCTCCTCCTCTCTTCTCACCAGCAATGGGGTCTGCACTAAAAACACTGCACCTTACAATTCAGCTGCTCTACTCTACTACCTTTGCTCCCCCTTAGTTGCAGCTCCCTTCATACCCCAACTACTGTCCCTCAAGCCTATTGTACCTCGGCTTCCCGACTTAACTTACATACTCCCTCTTGTTGACTATTACTCCCTGATATGCTCACTATCTCCCATCAGTCCTATCCCTTTCCCTTATCCACCCCCTCACCCCTATCCTCTCCCTCCTTAACATTCTCTACCTTATCATCAAGACCATCTCCTCTTTAAACCTTCCCTCTCCCCCCACCACCTACTCTACCCCACTCCCAAACTCCCAAACACCTCAGGCAGACGTCGTAACCTCATCCACCCACACATTTCTAATAATTCCAATTCGATCGACGTCGCCCTTTGGAACACCAGATCTATCTGCAACAAAACCACAGCTGTCCTTTCTAACGCCTCAACCTTCAATTTCTCTGTATCACCAAAACCGGTATCCCTTCTCACAACACTTCCGTTTCTGCATCTCTCACCTCTTCCTCCTCTTCCTTCACAGATGTCCCCCGACCATCAGGTCGGGGTGGTGGCTTAGGCTTCCTTTTCCGCCCTAACTTTATTTCCTCTCCTTGTCCCTATCCTCTCCCTACCCTTCCCTCTTTTGGGTTTATGTATAAAATCTTCAATATTCCTCATACCATTTCATTCCTCATTATATTCCACCCCCTGCCCCATTGGTTCCTCCTATGAGGACCTTGACTCTCTCCTCAGTCTCATCACTCCCAGTCCCACCCCACTCATTGTACTTGGCGACTGCAATCTCCATCTCTCTTCTAATCCTCCCAATTCTCCTCCCTTATCCATCCTCGACTCTTACCTTCTCATGCCTCTCCCCTCTCCTACTACTCACCTATCCAGTTCCACTATTGACCTCATCTTTACCTCTTCTTTCACTGCTTCTTTAATATCTGCTCTACCCAACTATCTATCTGATCGGCCAACGGCGCAATGCGGAGGACGTAGTTTCTCGTCGCTGCCGCAGCCGCTGCAGAAATCCTGTTAAATTTGCCTGATGCGGTCAATTACCGGGGTCTAAACTAACCCCTGCTGACAGCGGACCTCACTGGGCCCATCTGGACGGAGAGACGGAGAAAATCGGAGGCCCGGTGCGGTGAAAGGCCGAGGTGAAATCCGCTCCTGAGTTTGCCGAGGTGCTCCCAAGATGGCCGCCTAGATTCCCCGATCCTGCTTTGGCGCCGAAAGAGTGAAGCGGCACTACCTCGACCCGCACGGGGCCCCTCTGTTCATCTGCGAAGGGGAGCGCCCCTATGCCTGGGGGCTGCCCCGGCTGCTAGCGGCGTCCCCCGCTGAAGAGACTGTACCGGAGCTATCGCCGGAGCTGCAGCGGACCTCCGACGGCTGCCGACTATGAGGGATATCCTGCCTGCCACCCGCAACCTGAGTACGGCTCTGACCGGAGCTCGGGGCGGTGAGCCCGGGTCTTGCGGGGAAATCATCCCTGCTGGCCAGTGTGGCCATCGCTAGCGGAGGCTCCCCCCACCTCCCACCTCCTGCTGAGACGTTGGGAGTCCCCGGCGGGGCTGAGACTGGCAAGACGCGGCGGCTCCCCGATCCACGGACTCTGGGACGTGAGGCGCAACAGAGACCTGGAAGGTCCACAAGTAAGGCGGCAACCTGTGGTGGGCTATTAATCAGTACAGATCCGCCGGGGCGACCCCTGGACCCTCTTCTGGGGGCACGGTGCCTTACCTGGTGCCCCACGGATTGTTTTACCCGAGGCACACTACAGGACTGAACTTGTGCCGGGGAGGGATCGCCGCGGTGGTGGCCCCATACTGTGAGCCGGGATTGATGCAGCTGCAGCGGACGCCCGCAGGGAGGGCCCCACTACCAGCCTGATATGTAGGAGCGGGTCTGCGGGTTGGCAGATCGCCGAGTGCCTGGGCGGGACCGTGGGGAGACAGCCGGGTGCGCCCAGACCCCGTTTGACACACGGCACCCTGGGGCTTCTGAACACAATACTGCCCGTGGACCCTGTGGCTCGAATGAGTGGAAGTGTATAACGCACCCTGTACAATCAATATACTCGGCCTCCCCCCTCCACTCCCCCCGCTCACATCACCCTCGGTCAAGTGTAGGTGGACAAAGCGAAAGAGCCCCGACGCCAGGGGCAGGAGCAGGACCCAGCACCGCGGGCCAACTACCAACTACCACCTGAGTGCCCACGGGCAGGGGGCATATTGCAAATCACGATTCACTGGATACGAGAGACGACGTAACACAAGATCCACGCTAGGACACGAGCGTAATCAGGCTTACAGTGCGGGCCCACAGGTCTTTGACATGGGTAAAGAAAAACCCAGGAAAACCGGAACACAGAGCAAAATTGACCAATTTACAACAACCGCGGCGAGCCCACCGCTGGAACAGGATCACAGGGAGGCAATGGAGGAGGAAAGAGAAGTGATATCTCTGAAAGACATTATGGCAGCAATCGCTGATTCACGCGCCTCCATGGAACAAAAAATAGATGGTATAAGTGTGGACGTTTCTTTACTACGCAATGACCTCCAAAAGTTAACGTCTCGTACTGGGGAAGCCGAACAGCGCATATCCGGGACGGAGGATGGGCTGAGGAACCTGGAGCTGCAGCTGAATAGAACCACGGCCCGCCTAAAGGTGCTAGAAGCCAGAGTAGACAAAGAGGAAGGCAGATCACGGCGGAACAATGTACGGATCCTAGGCCTGCCCGAAAAGGCCAAAGGTGACTACATGGAATTGTTCCTCGAGCAATGGCTCATTGATTTGTTCGACAAGAAAAGATTCTCCAAGTTTTTCTCAATAGAAAGGGCCCATCGAGTGCCTACCGGGCAACCACCGCCTGGGTCCCCGCCACGTACAGTGGTAGCAAAGTTTTTAAACTATAGCGATCGGGACG